>NW_027555625.1:274782300-276157300 GCF_003287225.1 Phascolarctos cinereus | reverse complement strand
TCTCTGCATAGGCCACTATAAGGCATGAAAATACAGAAGATAGAAAACTGGCTTGAATCAGGAAGACCTTTCAAATTCTGTCTCATACATATTGGTTGTATGACCCTGGGAAAATGACTTAATCTCTCAGTGCCCCAGCTAACTCTCTAAGACTGTAAATTGCAGAAAAGGTGCTAATCTATATTGGTAGAGTGGGTTTTTTTCACCAAAAGCCATCTACACCAATTAGATCACTACCTTTAGACTCCTGAAAATATAGAGAATATTATATTACATTAATGGAAACACCACAAGAGATGGGTAGGCTCATAGATCTAAAACCAGAAGACACCTCAGAGATCACCTACTGAAACCCCATCATTTTACAAATGAGGAAACTGAGGCCCAGAGGACTTGCTCAAAGTCACACAGGTAGTAAGTGATAGAGCTAGGATTTGAATCTATATCCTCCAGGTCTCTTTCTTTGGGATCACTGCATCTATTAGTAACACAATGTATCCAATACAACTACAGTATGCCAAATAGACTCACAAAATGTTAGAGCCAGAAGAAACTTCACAGATCATCTAGTCTAACACCATTTATTCTACAGATCAGGAAACTGAGTCTCAAAGAGGGAAAGGAATTTGCCTCAGCTAGTTTGTGGCAGAGATAGTTCTTCTGACTTGGGCCAATGTTTTTTTTCCTCCCTAGTACATCAAAGCATCAATACAAACAGGTTAAATTTATTGCATGATATGCCCAATAAAAAATACAATGTAGTCAGTAATGTCAACCTATTAATGTTTCAAAACTGAAACTACTGTTTCAAAAGCAATGTATTAGAGCAGATGGAGAGTTGGTCTTGGAATCTAGAAGACTCAGGTTCAAGCTCTGTTTCTTACACATGCTAGTCATGTGTCCCTGACCAAATCATTTTATATCCCAATGCCTCAGGCAACTTTCTAAGACTATACATTGCAGAATTGTTGCTTATCTATATTGATGGAGTCAATTTCCTCACAGGGAGTTCCTTAAGCCAATGAAATCATAGGGCTTATATCAACCTTCTCTCTCTCCCCCTAAAACAAACAATTTACATTAATGGACAAAACAAATAATGATAGTGTCTATTCATGCAAAACCTAGCGTAGGCCAAGGAAAGCACAATCAAATAGTTGATAGATGCCAATAGCCTTTTCAATTTCCACTATGATGACATGTTAGTGGAACTATAGAATTAGATAATGTAGCCATGAAAGATGGAAATGTGAGAGTACCTGGAATAAAGTTATTTCTGCCATACAGTGTGTGTCCTCTCTGTCAGTGAATGGGAAAGTAGATACACTTGTCTCATCACCTCTTGTCACCTTCATAACCAAAGACTATACAGATTGGGACTGAGAATAGCCCCTAGCTCTCTGTGATGGTTCAAAGAGTTTTGTCCTTACCTTGACATAGCTCATTTCCAGATGCTTGAGATATATCCTTTCTTTGTACTCTGACCCAACATGGAGTCCCCCTTCCAGATATGAATCAGGTGATGCCTCAACACATTATCTAGGTGAAAGGGAAGGAAAAATGTTTTTTTCCTTTCAGATTTCCCTTGCTATTTCTTCTCAATGCTATTTAGGAAGAGGGTTTCACAGAGAGAGAAAAAGACTAAGGATGTTCTTGGAGCTGGGAAAGTTACAGTTTAACTCATAAAATGAGAGCAACAGCTCCAGAGAAGGGGAAAGAAGGGGAACATGGAGATGGACTGCTGCACAGGCCACCTGCACCACTGGGGCACTTTCTGCCTTGGAATGTGCTCTGCTCATTCTCTCTGTGGAAGCAGGATATAATTTCATAGCTCAAAGTATCAAGAATAAACAGAGAAAAGAATCTTTGATGACCAAACTACTGGCCTTTGATGTGAACTCTTTATCAGTATTGATACATAAAACCCTGGGTCCCAAGAGTTTCCCTTCTGTCTCTAGGACAGGAAAGGCCAGTAAGGAGGACCCTGAGTCCCATGTCCATAGTGAGCTGGGATACTCTCTGATGATTGTTCAGCCTGCAGAAACAATTCTGATCTTTGTAATTGCTTTGTTGAATCCCTCTGTTTCCAGGTGCCTAAAATGCCACTATCAGGGAGCATAGAATCATAGATTTTAAGAATTAGAATGAGCCTCAGAGGCTATCTGAATAAGACTTTCTTCTAGCATATCACTCATAGGTGGTTGTCCAAACTTTACTTGAAGAACTCAAGTAAAGAGAAACTTGTTAACTCTTAGGGCATCTCACTCTAATTTTAGGGTCTGGGTTCCCTTTTAAAATATAACCTTTCCCTCTCTTCCCCCCAGTCTCACCTATTATGTCACCAACATCCTGGTGGAATTTATTCATTTATCTACTAAACATTTATTAAATAGACATTATGGCTAGAGCCCCAGACTAGATGTTGGGGGTGATATAAAGTTAATATAAGAAAAAAGTCTGTAGTGGATTGATGATTAGTAAGGCCTGAGTTTAAGTCCTGCTTCTGACACGTACTGGTTGTATGACCAGGAACAAGTCAGTCACTCAGTGCCTCAGGTAATCTTTTTTTGTTGTTGTTATTTTAGGCAATGGGGTTAAGTGACTTGCCCAGGGTCACGCAGCTAGTAAGTGTTATGTGTCTGAGGCCGGATTTGAACTCAGGTCCTCCTGAATCCAGGGCCGGTGCTCTATCCACTGCACCAGCTAGCTGCCCCAACAGGTAATTTTTTTAAATATAAATTTATTTATTTTTAGCTTTCAACATTCACTTCCACAAGTTTTTGAGTTCCAAATTTTCACTGCATCTCCCCCCTCTCCCCACCCTAAGACGTCATGCATTCTGGATATCCCTTCCCCTAGTCTGTCCTCTCTTCTATCTCTCTCCCCTTCTCTTATCCTCTTCCCCTTCTATTTTCCTGTAGGGTAGGATAGATTTCTGTACCCCATTTCCTATATTGCTTATTTCCCAGTAGCATGAGAAAACATTTTTTTAAACATATGTTTTTAAAACTTTAGGTTTCAAATATTCTCTCTTCCTCCCTCCCCACCCACCCTCACTGAAAAGGCAAGCAACTCAATATAGGTTGTACATGTGCAGTTATGCAAAACACATCCATAGTAGACATGTTGTGAAAAACTAACTCTATTTCCCTTAATCCTATCCTGCCCTCCCATTTATTCTGTTCTTTCTTTTGACCCTGTCCCTCCTCAGAAGTATTTACTTCTGATTACCCCTTTCCCAATCTGCCCTCCTCTCTATCATCCCCTGCTCTCTTGTCCCCTTCTCCCCCTATTTTCCTGTAGGGTAAGACAGATTTCCATACCCAATTGAATGTGTATGTTATTCCCTCCTTAAGCCAAATCCTATGAGAATAAGATTCACTCATTCCCTCTCACCTTCCCCGTTTCCCCTCCACTGTAAGGACTTTTCTTTTTTTTTTTTTGTGATAATTTACCCCATTCTACCTCTCCCTTTCTTCTTCTCCAGTATAATCCTCTCTCATCCCTTAATTTTATTCTCCAGATATGACCCCTTAATCTTCAACTCACCCTGTGCCCTCTATCTATCTATCTACATATACATACATATAATATTTTTCCTCTAACTACCCTGACAAAGGTCTCATGAGTTATAAATATCATCTTTCCATGCAGGAATGTAAATAGTTCAATCTTAATAAGTCTCTTATGATTTCTCTTTCCTGTTTACCTCTTCATGTTCCACTGAGTCCTGTATTTGAAAGTCAAATTTTCTAGTCAGCTCTGGTCTTTTCATCAAGAATGCTTGAAAGTCCTCTATTTTGCTGAATGACCATTTTTTCCCCTGAAGGATTATACTCAGTTTTGCTGGGTAGGTGATTCTTGGTTGTAATCCTATCTCCTTTGCCCTCCAGAATATTATATTCCATGCCCTGCGGTCCTTTAATGTAGAAGCTGCTAAATCTTGTGTTATCCTGATTGTGTTTCCACAGTACTTGAACTGTTTCCTTCTGGCAGCTTGTAATATTTTCTCCTTGACCTGGGAACTCTGGAATTTGGCTACAATATTCCTAGGAGTTTTCCTTTGGGGATCTCTTTCAGGAGGAGATCTGTGGATTCTTTCAATTTCTATTTTGCCCTCTGGTTCTAATATATCAGGGCAGTTTTCCTTGATAATTTCTTGAAAGATGATGTCTAGGCTCTTTTTTTGATCATGGCTTTCAGATAGTCCAATAATTTTTAAATTCTCTCTCCTGGATCTATTTTCCAGGTCAGTTGTTTTTCCAATGAGATATTTCACATTGTTTTCTAATTTTTCATTCTTTTGGATTTGTTCTACTGTGTCTGATTTCTCATAAAGTCACTATCTTCCAATTGCTCTATTCTAATTTTTAAGGAAGTATTTTCTTCAGTAATCTTTTGGACTTCCTTTTCCATTTGGCCAATTTTTCCTTTTAGGGCATTTTTCTCCTCATTGGCTTTTTGGACCTCTTTTGCCATTTGGGTTAGGCTATTTTTTAAGGTGTTATTTTCTTCAGTATTTTTTTGGGTCTCCTTTAGCAAGCTGTTGACTTGTTTTTCATGATTTTCTTGCATCACTCTCAGTTTTTCCTCTACTTCCCTTACTTGCTTCTCAAAATCCCTTTTGAGCTCTTCCAAGGCCTGGGACTGATTCATATTTTTCTTGGAGGCTTTGGATGTAGGAGCTTTGACTTTGTTGTCTTCTTCTGGTTGTATATTTTGATCTTCTTTTTCACCAAAGTAAGATTCTAGTCTGACTCTTTTTGTGCTGCTTGCTCATGATCCCAGCCAATTACTTGAGTTTTAAACTCTTTGTTAAGGTAAGAGTCTGCTTCCAATGTGGAGAATGTACTGTCCCAAGCTTCAGGGGTTTGTATAGCTGTTTTCAGAGATACTTGTAGGGACCTGTAAATTTTCAGTTCTTCCAAGGTGGTATGATAAGGGGTGAGGTGTTTACTCCTTTCCTGGCCTGTGACCACAAGTATTCCTTTCTGTCCTAACTGTGAGGAGGGTTCCTCTCCACAGCCACTCAAGCTCCACCATGCCAGCTCCTCCTCACCCCAGCACCCGCCCAGAACTGTGACCCAGATCCACACACGGGCAAAGCAAGAGGTTCCTGCCTCAGCACTGGCAAAGAGATCCCTGCAGTCCCTCTCTGATCAGTCACTGGATTCCCCCTCAGTCTGTGGGCTGGAAGCAGCTGCCCCCCCAGGGCCATGCTCTTGGGGAATGGAGCTGAAACCCTACCTTCCTGTCTCAGCACTGAGAGAAACAGACGTTTCCCACTGACCTTCTAAGTTGTCTTTGGCGTTGGTGGATTGAGGAGTCTGGAAACCGCCACAGCTGCCCGAGATTCAGTCCTCTGAGGCCTGCTCCAGGTTCCCTGTGGCCTGCGTGCCCACGCTGGCTGTGCTCCCAGCCGGCGCGATACACCTTTCTGATCAATCATCCAGGTTGTCTTGGGCTGGAAATTTGTTTCACTCTGTCTTTTTGTGGGTTCTGCTGCTTCAGAATTTGTTTACAGCCATTTTTTATGAGTATTTGGAGGGGTTTGGAGGAGAGCTCAAGCAAGTCACTGCTTTCATTCCACCATCTTGGCTCCGCCCCCCAGTAACACCCCAACAGGTAATCTTTTAAGATTCTAAGTTACATACAAATTTCAGATCTCAATTAATCTAGGGAATTGCTATGCTAGGCAATGTTCCAAGCTAAAGAAACCACATATCCTTTCCTAAAAAGAAAATACATGAGTAGAGGTGTGTCTACAGGAGCTTGGAAAGGGAGTAAAATCAATAGGAATAGGTCCATAACATTGTACCTCCATGTGATGAAATATTTTCCTCCTGAAGCAGCCCAAAGGATTCTGAGCCTGAGGTGATAGTGGGAGCTAAGTTTTGCTGAAAAGGAGAGAGAGTATAATTCAAGACAGATGTGTCAAACACAATCCCCTGGCAGCATGTTGCCCCATAACAATGCCAAGTACTACCTGAACCATATTAAAATACAATGGGGAAATACTTAACAACAACAAAAAATTAAATACAATAAGACATACATAATACTGATATGTGGTTTTCTAAGTCAATATGTGGTCAGCAGGGATCCTTACATATGGCCTTGTGGCCCCTGTTTCTTTTTGAGTTTGACACCACTGATCTAAGAAACAGAGGGAACTGACTCATATCTATCTATATCTATATCTATATCTATATCTATATCTATATCTATATCTATATCTATATCTATATCTATATCTATATCTATATCTATATCTATATCTGTATCTGTATCTGTATCTGTATCTGTATCTATATCTATATCTATATCTATATCTATATCTATATCTATATCTATCTATATATACAGATATAGATATAGATACATAGATACATAGATATATAGATATAGATATAGGTATAGATAGATATAGACAGATAGATAGGAACAAGAGCCATTCACTAACTGATAAGTGGTCAAAGATATGAATAGACAGTCCTCAAGGAAAGAAGTCCAAACTATCAATGACTATTAAAAAAAAGTTCTGAATCACTAATTATAAGAGAAATGCAAATTTAAAATAACTCTGAGGTTCCGCTCCACACTTATCAGATTGGGGGGAAAAAGATGACAAAAAGAGGAAATGACAATTGTTGCAGATGTAGGAGGGCAGGCACACTAATTGGAGCTGTAAAATGGTTTAGCCATTCTTTTTTTTTCCAAGGAAACTTAGTTTTTATTAAGGCATAAGACAACATCTTAGAAAATATTAATAATCTGTTGACTGTTCCAAATTCATAACCAGATTGTATTCGGAAAATTCATTTGTAAAAAACAAACAAACAAACAACATTTGGAACTCAGAACACATTCTCATGGGAACTAAATTATAAATGGTAGTGAGGTCCCTAGGTCAGCCAACAAAATCTCTTTAGAACTCATATTTTAGGTACTAATGAATGGTATTAACACAAGTCTTGCTCCAGGGAAATCACATTTCCCTCCCCAGCCTTTTGTAATGAACATTAGTATGTTCCCTTGAAAAGTCTAATTCTGCAAAGTTGAAATGCACCTCACTCTAGCTTTCATATTGAAAACTAAAATTTTCTTTTGTTCACTTACAGAAGCATTCTTGATTCCCAAGCACAATGCCATATGCCCACAAGGCCCTCTCTTTAGGATGCCTCTCCAAATTTGAGGTGACACCAGTTCCAAACCCAATGCTGTTGGCTGCCCACCAAAGGTTTGCCCACTACTAATGGCTGAATCACAGTAATGGGGTGCATTTCTTGAACTGTAGTAAATGGCTTAGCCATTCTAAAGAGCAATTTGAAACTCTACTTCAAAAGTCATTAAACTGTGTTTATCCTTTGACTCAAGTTATATAAGTCACTACTGTAAGTAGGCTTATACCTCAAATTATTAAAGATAAAGGAAAATGATCCATATACATAAAGATATTTCTAATAATTTTTTTTGCTGTGGTGGTAAGGAAGAACTGGAAAATAAGGGGGTATTGAACAAATTATGGCATATGACTGAAAGAATATTATTGCACAGAAAGAAATGATAAAAGAGATGGATTCATAGAAACAATGGAAGACTTACATGAACTGATGCAGAAAGAAATGAGCAGAACCAGAAAACAATTTATACAACAGCAACAACATTGTAAAGAAAAATGTCTAAGGATGAAGAACTCTGATCCATGTAGTGACCAACCATGACTCCAGAGTACTCATGAGGAATCATTCTACTCAAAACCTGACAGAGAAGTGATAGATACGAGATGCAAGACAAGATATACATTTTCAGACATGGTCAATATGTAGATTAGTTTTGACTTTATTTATTTTTCACAAGGGAGAGTATTTTTAAAAACTTGAGTGGGGGGAGGAGGTATGAATGATAGTGATGTAAAAACAAGTGAAAAATGAAAACAAATTGAATAAAAAGTTTAAAGAAGTCATAATAAGCTTTAAAAGCGGCACATTGTGTTTATTTTATGTTATTATGTACTTTAAAAAAAGCAATATATTTGTAATATTCTGCTATTCATCTGTGTGACTTTGGGCAAGTTACTTAGCCCCCTTTAGCCTCAGTTTTCTCATCTATAAAATAAGGGGATCTGGCTAGCTAGCCTCTAATATCTATTCTAGCTCTAAATCTATGCTCCCATGATCTTAAGTGCATTTGATAGGAGCAGGTCACTGATGCTTTGTGTTGTTAACTTCACAATATTGCCAGGGACCAGTTCTGTCTCTGTGAAGTGAACCTGATTCTTTCCTCTCAGCATGGTGCTAGGGACCCAGGTAGGGTTTAGGGTTTAAATGACTGTTCCTTCTGGTACCATTCTTGGATACTGGCCCTAGGATTTTCTCTTAGGAATGGGTAACAGTTGTCTGTTCAGATTTCAGATGAAGTCTTCATCTCCATCTGGACATCCTGGCCCAAGTCCCAGTTCACATCCCTTGCTCTAGGCCAAGGAGACTGAGGCAAGACTGGTGCCTGAGTTGTGCTGCCTTGAAGGGGTGAACTTGCCACAGATGCCTAATTTGGTTTCAAAACCAAAGCTGAAGTGGCCCCCAACTCTTGATAAAAGAAAGCACTGAAAACTTGGCCCTACCCCTAAGAGAATACAAGGATATGTAGCACAGAATTGGCATAAGCTGAGCTGACAGCACCACCACCATTGTCAACGTATCACTGCTGACCAATGGTAGATGGTGTTAGAGAGGGGGTTTCTGTTCAGGTATTGGCTGGCTAGACTGAATGGTCTCTGAGGCCACTTCCAGCTCTAAGAATCTGTAACTTTGTGACTACGTGATGATAGGATAGTTTAAGATTAAAGAAGTACCATAGCCAACCTCCATTTTTGGAGTCCAAAGTCTAAGTCCAAGTCTAAGCTTATTTTTTTCTCCTTATGATCCCACTGCTATACTAACACTGTTCTCTCCAAGGTTACCAATGACCTTTTAAGATTTGCATTCATCTGGGGCAGCTAGGTGGTGCAGTGAATAGAACTCTGGCCTTGGAGTCAGGAGGACCTGAGTTCAAATGCACCCTCAGACACTTAATACTTGCTAGCTGTGTGACCCTGGGCAAGTCACTTAACCCCTATCGCCTCACCAAAAAAAAAGGCAAAAAAAAAATTTGCATTCATTTTTTCATGTGACATGAGGCAATATGACACGCACAGTGAATAGAGAGCTGGCCTTGAAGCCAAGAAGCCCTGGGTTCCAGTTTTGCTTCTTAATCATAGTGGGCCATGTGATGCTGGGTGAGCCAGCCTCTGTTATAGGAGATAACATAAACCTATATGCAAAATATATATGAAACAAATATATGATGATTTGGTGGGGATGGGAAGTGAAAGCAAAACAGCTGGAGGGAATCAGAAAAGGCCTTCTGCAGGAGGTGGCTGTTTGGGCCGAGCTTTAAAGGAAATTTGGAATGGAGGTGCCTCATATAAGTATATGAGGCAACATGGCATAGATCAGGCCTGCACAACTTGTGGTCCGGCAAGCCAAAGGATTTCCTCTGCATACAGAGGATGGCCAGAAATCCTTTGGTGTGCTGCAAGCAGCTAGAGATCAGTAAATGGCCCATAGCCCACAAGTTGTGTAGGCCTGGCATAGAAAAATGAGTACTGTATTTAGAGATGGAGGAGGACCTGGGTTCAAATTCTGGACCTACCACTTACCTCTGTGACCTGGGGGAACAGGGAAGTCACTTAATCTGTCTGAACCTTTGTTTCCTTATCTGCGAAAATAAGTATGGCTCTTCTGTTAACTATCTAGTATGTATCTGCTTTGTAGATATTTGTATTTATTCACTTTATATTTATGCTGTATATTTATATATGTCCTTGTTGTTTCACCATTAGAATGCAAACTCCTTGCTAGCAGGGATTGTTTCTTTCTTTTTTTTTTTTTGTATGTGGACCCTCAGCACCTAGCACAGTGTCTGGTACGTAGTAGGTGCTTAATAAATGCTTGGTGATTGACTGATCCATTAGATAGCCTCCAAGATCCCTTTTGGCCCAAAATCTACGAGCAAAGGGCCAAGAAGAGACTGAGTCCATGAGGGATGGCCTCCATCCTAGCATTCAGCCTCTGTCCCTGGTGGTGCCATTCCAAAACTATTCTAGCATTTCTGCTGGGTTTGCACTGTTTGCTCCTGAAAAGACTCACGGGGTGGATAGATTTCCTTTCTGGAAGAGCCCCGCCTGATGCTGTGCCAGCCCCAGCTGTAGCCCCTTGCCTGAGGAGGGCCGAGCGTCCCCAGCTCCAGCCAGGGAGCACAGCACCTTGCTCAGGCCCTGCCTTTAATTGCTAACAGCGCAGCAGTCTGGCAAAATGCTATTTCAGAGGCGCGTTACTTCTGAAGCTCCTTATTAATCCCAGGTTTTCCCAGAGCCCTGAGCCGGGCTGCAGTCGTCTCCTTCTTCTGAGATCTGGCATGGCTTTGACCGGCTGAATCCCCAAATATGTATCAGTAATCAAAAGGTAGATTTCAGTACAGGGGAACCTGTTTGGAAGAATTCTTCTCATTCCTCCCCTGCTTGTTTTATCTTTGCTTGAGACGTGAATAATTCATGGGGCTCAGTCTGCTTTGCAGTCAAACGCATCCTGTCCACCCCAGCCTGCTCGCCTCTGTGATTTATTATTTAATAATTTGCAGGGCTGCGCTGTTGTAAGGTGAGCATTGTGACTGCTTGCAGAACTGTTACAATCTGGTCTAGTTAGTTGTCCTTTCTTTCCATCTCTCCAAACAGCGCCAGTTATTGATTTATTTTTTTTTTTACAAACCTCGGCCGTATAATCCCAGGGCTGCTGCTCTCAAAGCTCTTCCTATAAAGGCAAAGTTGGCCCTTCTTCTTGAAAACAAGAAGCCGTGTTTGGATTCACTTTTTTTTTTCTTATCAATTGTGTCTTTTCTCCCCTCCTCCTTTTGTGCAGCAGTCGGTGACAATTCGAGGAAGTGCCATTGGCTTCTCTTAAGGATAAAGGCCTAGACGAAAACCCCTGTGGGGGAGACACATGCTGCTGCTGCTTTCAGTGCCTGAAGAACAAGAACCGGGCCCAGGAAAAACTTTCCCGACTTGGAAACTTTTCAAATGCAATCAAACCACCATGAAGAGAGCGGCTGTTTGCCCCCCTCCTTTCTCTTCCATTGATAGGGCACTAAATTTCCCAATGACATTATGTCAGAATGAAAACAGAATTTGCCAGGCACCAGATTTCAGCTCTCCAAAAGTTGGAGCAGCATGTTTTCTGCATGACTACCAAGAGGGTGATCAAAGATGATTCTAAGTATGTATGAAGAAGATGGCTATCCATAGTCCTGAAAAGCCCACATCCCCAGATCTGTGCCCGGAATAGTACCTGAAATTCTACCATTAAAGTCACCTCCTCAGTTCTTTGGGTCAAGGAACTAGAATTGTAGAAGATTTGTTAAACTGCATATATGTTGCTGGAAGGAAGGAAGCAAGCAAGGAACGAAGGAAGGACGAATGGACGGATGGAAGTGTTTTTAAAGCACTGCTATGTGCCAGGCATTGTGCTAAGTGCCTTAACCCACTACCTCCTGAGATTATCTAGCCTCAGGAATCAGAGCTGAAGGAATGGAACATGAAAACATAAGGAATGTAGAGCTGGAACGGATTGTAGAGGCCAACTTGTCCAATTCTCTCATTTCACAGAAGAGGAAACTGAGGCTCAGAAAGGTGAAATTCTTGGCTAAGGTTGCACAGATGGTAAATAACAGGATCAGCATTTGAACTCAGGTCTGACTCAGCTTTTCCATTATATCATTGAGAGGAGATAAGGAGCCAAGGAAAGATCGAGAGCCTGAGGGACTTCCTGGAGACAGGAGAGCTTGCTGAAGTCCTTCAGTGGCAGTGAACCGGGGTAGAGGGCAGGAAAAAGTTGGGCCTTGGGAAAGAGAAAGAGAAAGAGAATATGGTAGGAGGATCTTAAGATGTCATCATCTACCTCATAATCTTGTCCATGGTTGGTGGACACAGGGCCCAGAATCACATACAGAGGCTTCTATTGAACCTCTGAGTCTGACTATCCTTATTTGACTGTGTGACCCTGAACAAGTCATTTATTCTCTTAGACTTTCAGGACACCTGTGTATAAAAAAGGAGAAGATTGCCTGTTCTTTTCTGTCCCTTTGTTGTCCATTTATGAGATTCCCATACCTAACTATTCAAATGGCTATGATCTCAGATCTTATCCATCAAGGTGCTGTGTCCACTGGTGTTGATAAAAACCTCTCCATATCTTCTCAATCCCTGAGATTGTTATTCATTTCCTTCCACAGATCCTTTATAAAGGATCCACAGGGTTAGAGGCCTTCTCTTGGGTCTTCTTAATAGAAAAGCCCATCCATACAAATTGCCTCCATTTTCCCACAACCCATTGGGCCTTAGGACCACACTGCTACAATGAAGTTGCTCTCTCCAAGGTTACCAATGATCTTTTATTGTTAAATCCAGTAGCCTTTTCTTATTCCTCATTTTTATCGACCTCCCTGCCACTTTTGGCGTTATTGATCTTCTCCTCCTTCTCCTTCTCCTTCTTCTTCTTTTTGGCTAGGCAATGGGGTTAAGTGACTTGCCCAGGGTCACACAGCTAGTAAGTGTTATGTGTCTGAGGCCAGATTTGAACTCAGGTCCTCCTGACTCCAGGGCTGATGCTCTACCCACTATGCCACCTAGCTACCCCTCCCCTCTCTTCTGCATGCCCTCTCTTCCCCTTGTGTTTGTGACACTATTCTCTTCTCACTCTTCTGTTATCTGTCTGACCACTCCTCAGTCTCATTTGGGGTGTTATCATCCATGATCAATGCCAGCTGAAGATATTTCTGTGTCCTGGCCTCTATTCTCATCTCTCTCTACACCCTTTCTTTTGGTCATCTCATCAGTTCCCTTGGGCTTAATTATCATCTATATTAAGATGACTATCAAGTCCACATTTCAATTATTACTCACTGTCCTGACTTCTACTTCCACAATACCAGGTGCCTTCTGGCCATCACAACTAGATGTTCCAAAGACGCCTCAAATTCAGTGTGTCCAAAATGGAACTCACCATGCCCTGAGCCCTCCCTTCCCCCAAACTCCCTCATGCCTACTGTAAAAGGCACCACAATCCTTCACCTTTGAGCCAACCCCATCTCTTCCTCATATTGCTATATCCAAAAAATTGCCAGGGATTGTTGATACTACACCCACAATATATATTAGTTTCCATTCTTTCTACTCACATGGCAACTATTCTTATCTGCACTATTACCATGGCCTAATGGACTTCCTGTCTCTACGTTTCATACCCCTGCTTTCAGCTCTCCAATCTATTCTCTATATCAGGAGTATCAAACTCAAATAGCACATAAGGATCCCTGTGGGTTGCATATTGACTTAGTTTTAAAATGTAATGTTATCTATGTTTTAGTGTATCTTTATTTAATTTGTTAAATATTTCCCAGTTACATTTTAATATGGTTCAGGCTGCACTACGGAGTGTTGTGGACCTCATGGTCACTTCTGACACTTCTGCTCTACATGGCTGCCAAAAGGGCATTCTTAAGACATACTCTGATTGTGTCATTATCCCCCTAAGGAATCTTCAGTGGCTCCATGGAGAACAAAATTCACTCTCCACAAACTGGTGTTTAAAGCTCTTCACGATATGGCTGCAGTCTATCACTAATACCGTGATGTTTCACATTATTCTTTCATATAGTATCCATTTCAGACAATTGTACCTACTTACTGCTCCCTGAATATAACTTCAGTACACAAGTTGTCCCTCATTCTTTACTCTTTCTCTTCCCTTCCTGCCCATCTTTAAACAATGTTGCCTACTCTCCCACCATCATGTTCATCTCCTCCCCATTGCTGACTGTGGATTCCATGACTGGAATCACCCTGGGCTCTGATAGATTAATTCTTACCTTATCTTGCCTTATCTTGGTTCTCTTCTCACTTTCCAGCTTCCTCCAAATGATACCTTCACACATATATCCCCCTCTTCCAATGTCCCTTAATATGTTGTCTCACCACTTCAGAATGGAAGCTCTTTGAGGGCAGTTGCTGTTTTACTTGCTTGTATCTGTTTTCTTAGTAGTACAGTGTCTAGCATATAGTAAGCACTTAAATTCTTTTCTTTCTTTCTTTCTTTCTTTCTTTCTTTCTTTCTTTCTTTCTTTCTTTCTTTCTTTCTTTCTTTCTTTCTTTCTTTCTCTTTCCTTCCTTCCTTCCTTCCTTCCTTCCTTCCTTCCTTCCTTCCTTCCTTCCTTCCTTCCTTCCTTCCTTCCTTCCTCCCTCCCCCCTCCTTTCCCTGCCTTCTCTCCTTCTCTCTCTCTCTCTCTCTCTCTCTCTCTCTCTCTCTCTCTCTCTCTCTCTCTCTCTCTCTCTCTCTCTCTCTCTCTCTCTCCCTCATTCTTCTACTTCTCAGAATCTTTTCAAGGCTTATCTCAGGTGCCACCTACCACGAGAAGTTTTTTTTTTCCTCCTCATCCTCCTAAGTCAGTGCTCTCTCGTTTTCAAATTCCATTCTTTTTGTTTGTTTATTTAAGAATTATATCCCCTGCCAATAGAATGTAAGCTCCTTGAGGGTGAGAGCAGTTCTTTATTTGAATCACCAATTCTTAGAACAGCTTAAAGCTGCTAATTGAGTTAAGGAATGACCATCAGCATTTCTTTAAAGAGTTTCTTACAAAAACCTTAACAGTGAGGTTAAAGAGTCCAGAAAACACCTCTGATGGCAAATGCTTACATATCTTTGCCAAGAGAATAGGCACAGCAGCCAAGCACAACACTTCCTAGGGGTGTGAGCTCACTTGCAAAACATTACAGAGGAGAAGAATAGAAAATTAAAAGCAGTATCTCCTCACAAAACTTTGCAAAGCGGTTGAGGAGAAAGTGAATCTATAGAAAGTTTGATGTGAGAGGCAGCTAAGCTAGTTGCTCCCCAGAACATTAGTAGGTAGAGCTAGAAGGAAGATCACACGTATGAAACAGAATAGATCTGTTGGTGTTTCTATAGGAGGATAATGTGGTAATAGAGGTAAAGTGTTGCACTTGGAACCAGAAAGACCTTGGCTCAAATTCTGCCTCTGATGTGTATTATGTGGCCAGGGGAAAATCACTTAGCCTCTCTGGGTGTCAGTTTCCTCATCTGTAAAATGGGGGAATAAAATAATACCTGTCTTACAGAATTCAAATAAATTATGTGAAGTGTTTCATATATTTTCAAGTGTCATATAAATCTTAGCTACTCTTATTTTGGTGATAGAATTTCATCAGTGAGAGTTTCTAGCATGTGGCAAAAATGAGCAAATGTCTTCATAAAAAGGTGCTATGGTGAAAAATTGTAATACCTATCTTCTTCAGTATGAATTTAAGAGATAAGATTGCAGTGACTCAGTTTTTATGGGTGAGGGAGTTCAGCATCTGCACATGTTTTAAGAAAGGGATGGGACTTCTAGCATACTCCACAGACACTGTAGTAGGACAAGGAAGACAACTTCTGACCATGTCACCATTCAGTAGGTTTAAGCTTTAAGTGGAAGGGAGTCCAGTGTGCTAATCACTGCCACTCCACGGACTCTGAACTAATTCTTCCCACTCTTTCCATAATCACCTTCAGACTCCAGTTCTTTCTCCTCCCAGCTTCACTCCTCAGTCCTTCTTGCCAGCCCAGGGTCTCTGCCTTAGTGACTTCAGCTGGCTCAAAAGAGGTCTCTGGGGGCAGAGCCAAGATGGCTGAGAGAAAGCAGTGACTTGCTTGAGTTCTCCTCCAAACCCCTCCAAATACTCATAAAAAATGGCTGTAAACAAATTCTGAAGCAGCAGAACCCACGAAAAGACAGTGAAACAAATTTCCAGCCCAAGACAACCTGGATGATTGATCAGAAAGGTGTGTCGCGCCAGGCTGGGAGCACAGCTCAGCGTGGGCACGCAGGCCACAGGGAACCTGGAGCAGGCCTCAGAGGACTGAATCTCGGGCAGCTGTGGCGGTTTCCAGACTCCTCAATCCACCAATGCCAAAGGCAACTTAGAAGGTCAGTGGGAAACGTCTGTTTCTCTCAGTGCTGAGACAGGAAGGTAGGGTTTCAGCTCCATTCCCCAAGAGCATGGCCCTGGGGGGGCAGCTGCTTCCAGCCCACAGACTGAGGGGGAATCCAGTGACTGATCAGAGAGGGACTGCAGGGATCTCTTTGCCAGTGCTGAGGCAGGAACCTCTTGCTTTGCCCTGTGTGTGGATCTGGGTCACAGTTCTGGGCGGGGGTGCTGGGGTGAGGAGGAACGCTGGCATAGTAGAGCTTGGAGTGGCTGTGGAGAGGAACCCTTCCTCACAGTTATGGGACAGAAAGGAATACTTGTGGTCACAGGCCAGGAAAGGAGTAAACACCTCACCCCTTATCATACCACCTTGGAGGAACTGAAAATTTACAGGTCCCTACAAGCATCTCTGAAAACAGCTATACAAACCCCTGAAGCTTGGGACAACATATTCTCCACATTGGAAGCAGACTCTTACCTTAACAAAGAGTTTAAAACTCAAGTAATTGGCTGGGATCATGAGCAAGCAGCACAAAAAGAGTCAGACCATAGAATCTTACTTTGGTGAAAAAGAAGATCAAAATATGCAACCAGAAGAAGACAACAAAATCAAAGCTCCTACATCCAAAGCCTCCAAGAAAAATATGAATCAGTCCCAGCCCTTGGAAGAGCTCAAAAGGGATCTTGAGAAGCAAATAAGGGAAGTAGAGGAAAAACTGAGAGTGATGCAAGAAAATCATGAAAAACAAGTCAACAGCCTGCTAAAGGAGACCCAAAAAAATACTGAAGAAAATAACACCTTAAAAAATAGCCTAACCCAAATGGCAAAAGAGGTCCAAACAGCCAATGAGGAGAAAAATGCCCTAAGAAGTAAAATTGGCCAAATGGAAAAGGAAGTCCAAAAGCTTACTGAAGAAAATACTTCCTTAAAAATTAGAATAGAGCAATTGGAAGAGTGACTTTATGAGAAATCAGACAGTGAACAAATCCAAAAGAATGAAAAATTAGAAAACAATGTGAAATATCTCATTGGAAAAACAACTGACCTGGAAAATAGATCCAGGAGAGAGAATTTAAAAATTATTGGACTATCTGAAAGCCATGATCAAAAAAAGAGCCTAGACATCATCTTTCAAGAAATTATCAAGGAAAACTGCCCTGATATATTAGAACCAGAGGGCAAAATAGAAATTGAAAGAATCCACAGATCTCCTCCTGAAAGAGATCCCCAAAGGAAAACTCCTAGGAATATTGTAGCCAAATTCCAGAGTTCCCAGGTCAAGGAGAAAATATTACAAGCTGCCAGAAGGAAACAGTTCAAGTACTGTGGAAACACAATCAGGATAACACAAGATTTAGCAGCTTCTACATTAAAGGACCGCAGGGCATGGAATATAATATTCAGGAGGGCAAAGGAGATAGGATTACAACCAAGAATCACCTACCCAGCAAAACTGAGTATAATCCTTCAGGGGAAAAAATGGTCATTCAGTGAAATAGAGGACTTTCAAGCATTTTGATGAAAAGACCAGAGCTGAATAGAAAATTTGACTTTCAAATACAGGACTCAAGTGGAACATGAAGAGGTAAACAGGAAAGAGAAATCATAAGAGACTTATTAAGATTGAACTGTTTACATTCCTGCATGGAAAGATGATATTTATAACTCATGAGACCTTTGTCAGTATTAGGGTAGTTGAAAAAAATTATATGTATGTATATGTAGATAGATAGATAGAGGGCACAGGGTGAGTTGAAGATTAAGGGGTCATATCTGGAGAATAAAATTAAGGGATGAGAGAGGATATACTCGAGAAGAAGAAAGGGAGAGGTAGAATGGGGTAAATTATCTCACAAAAAAAAAACAGAAAAGTCTCTTACAGTGGAGGGGAAACGGGGGAAGGTGAGAGGGAATGAGTGAATCTTATTCTCATAGGATTTGGCTTAAGGAGGGAATAACATACACATTCAATTGGGTATGGAAATCTGTCTTACCCTACAGGAAAATAGGGGGAGAAGGGGACAAGAGAGCAGGGGGATGATAGAGAGGAGGGCAGATTGGGAAAGGGGTAATCAGAAGTAAATACTTCTGAGGAGGGACAGGGTCAAAAGAAAGAATAGAATAAATGGGAGGGCAGGATAGGATTAAGGGAAATAGAGTTAGTTTTTCACAACATGTCTACTATGGATGTGTTTTGCATAACTGCACATGTACAACCTATATTGAGTTGCTTGCCTTTTCAATGAGGGTGGGTGGGGAGGGAGGAAGAGAGAATATTTGAAACCTAAAGTTTTAAAAACATATGTTTAAAAAAATGTTTTCACATGCTACTGGGAAATAAGAAATACAGGAAATGGGGTACAGAAATCTATCCTACCCTACAGGAAAATAGAAGGAGAAGAGGATAAGAGAAGGGGAGAGAGATAGAAGAGAGGACAGACTAGGGGAAGGGATATCCGGAATGCATGACGTCTTAGGGTGGGGAGAGGGGGGAGATGCAGTGAAAATTTGGAACTCAAAAATTTGTGGAAGTGAATGTTGAAAACTAAAAATAAATAAATTTTATTTAAAAAAAAAGAGGTCTCTGAGAGCTCCATGTTAGAACTGGCTTCTGTAGGACGAGAGGACATGATGTATTCCAATAGTCTAGCTATTGCTCCTTATCTCCACACCAATGGTTGAATGGAGCAACCTTGTGACTGCCAGTTGAAGGAGAAAAGGGGAACAATGCTGGCCTTTCCAAAGGAAATGATTTAATTCAGTGACTGTCTATTGCGTGTCCTCCTTCACTGGGTGGAATTCCAGTAAGAGGCCGGAGGGGATGTGACATAGATTCATGGCGTAGCTTCAGTTTAATTCAGCTGAATTCAATAAACTTTTAAAAAATACTATATAAGTTCAAGGCTGTGTGCTATGACCTGGGAATACAAAGACTGAAAATGACATAGTCCCTACTATCCTATACATAAGGATATTTTATATACACAGAGAGAAAAGATCACTTTCAATTGGTAAAGGTGGGGTGAGTCATGTAAAATTTTGTGGAGAAGATGACATCTGAGTTGACCCTTAAAAGAATTAAGAGGCTTCAACAGTCAGAGACTTCAGGAGTGGAAGAGAGGCATTCTTTATAGATGTGGGGACAGAATGAATAAAGATAGAAAAGGACAAGCCTTATGACTTATGGCTACAGGTCATCCAACTTGTCTGGAACATTGAATAGGTGAAACTCAAAGGCTTCATGGAGAAAATTACACGTTAGACTTGAAGTAAAAGGATTTCAATAGGTATAAATGAGAAGTTACCATGTTCTAGGCTTCAGGGCTGGGCTGTGCAAATGTTCATAGACAAGAAATGTCTGGATATGAATGGGAAATAGTTTGGACTATAGAGGACAGAGAAAGGAATGGAAAGAGCTAGATGACATTGCAGATAAAGTAACTTGGATCAAATATTGCTTTTGTCATTTACCAGCTAAGCTACCATGGTCAAGTCACTTAACCTCTCTTGGCCTTGGTTTCTTCATGTATAAAATAGTGATAATGGTCACACTTCTTTCACAGGATTGTTTTGAGGATTAAATGAGATAACATATGTAAAATGCTATATAAATTCTACTTCACAGATAGGTTACACAAATTTATACAACTATGAGAATGAAAATGAAAACTTGGAATACCATATATCAAAACACAAAAACTCTCGAGTAATAATAACTTATCCTTTAAAGCTGAAGGTAATCCTTCAGGGGGGAAAAGTTGACTTTTAATGGTATCAATGACTTCCAACCATTTCAGCATCTGCATATGTTTTAAGAAAGGGATAGGACTTCTAGCATACTCCACAGACACTATGGGCCTTCTTGTTATACTCTAAATGGGTTCTCCTTCCCCCAGTGCCTTTGAAAGCACTCTGAAGGGGTGTGAGTTTGTGTGGTGCTCTTTTCTCATCGTAAACTGTAAAAGCAACTCTTCTGGTCCTGGGTGTATTCAAATTCCTACGAGAATTGGAAAATGGGGAGATTTGGTGGGTAATTTTGAAGAAATGGATGAATTCCAGGAGGACAGAAAGACCAACTTTTTGCCTCCATTTCACCCAAATTACCTGTCCTTTCCCTCTTTTGTAGCTAAACTGCATTCTCTTCCATAGTCCCAGAATGTGCCTAATCTGTGGGCAAACTTTATTTTTTTTTAACTTAATAGTATTTTTTTTTCAATTACATGCAAAGATAGTTTTCAACATTCATTTTTGTAAGATTTTGTGTTCTAAATTTTTCTTCCTCCTTCCCTTCCCTCCCCCCTCCCCAGGACAGCAAGCAATCTGATATAGGTTATACATGTACAATCACGTTAAACATATTTTCACATTAGTTGTGTTGTGAAAGAAGAATCAAAAGAGGAAAACTATGAAAAAGGAAAAAAAAACAACAAAAAAGTGAAAATAGTATGCTTCAATCTGCATTCAGATTCCATAGTTCTTTCTTTGGATGTGGCTAGTATTTTCTATCACAAGTCTTTTGGAATTATCTTGAATCATTTCATTGCTGAGAAGAGCTAAGTCTATCATAGGTGATCATCAGACAATGTTGCTGTTGCTGTCTACAATATTATCCTGGCTCTGCTCACTTCATTCAGCACCAGTTTGTGTAAATCTTTCCAAGTTTTTCTGAAATCAACCTGCTCATCATTTCTTATAAAACAATAGTATTCCATTACATTCATATACCCACAACTTGTTTAGTGATTCCCCTATTGATGGACATCCCTTCAATTTCCAATTCTTGCTACCACAAAAAGAGCTGCTACAAATATTTTTGTACTTGTGGGTCCTTTTCCCATTTTTATGATCTCTTTGGGATACAGACCTAGTAGTGGCATTGCTAGATCCAAAGGTATGTACAGTTTTATAGCCCTTTGAGCATAGTTCTAAGTTGCTCTCCAGAATGGCTGGATCAGTTCACAACTCTACCAACAATGCATTTTTCTGCGGATAAACTTTATATAGGAGTATATTTTGTGAACACAAGGCTTTGGTAGAGCAAGGCCATTGATGTTGGGTATTCTTAGCCTTCCTCTGTCTCAGGTTCAAAGCCCTGTTTTCATCTGTTTTGTCAGACTGCACAACAGCCTTAATCTGTGTCACATAAATAATTTCCTTCAATTAGCAGGAAACTCTAGCAAGACTTGAACATTAGGCTTGATTGAGTTTTAATCTCTAAATTCAAAGCTAAATAAAGGTGTTAGGCGTATTATCTGTTCTTGACAAAATAGAGGATTCATAGTTTGGTATTTCTTCCCCTGACTTCCAAGTAGCTGATTTTCCTAGGTTCAGGATCTCACGGGCGACCCTGTTACCAGACTGGCAATTTGACAATTAACAGACATTGTTCTAGAAGGGAGCTACTAACAGATCTGACATGAGCTTGAAGGCTTCGTACCAGGCGCCCATGAGATTGACAAATCTATTATGGATGCCACACATCACAGATAAATATTTCAATGCCAATAAATAAAGGATGCTGAGGGTTTCTCCTGCTGAATGACTTTTCACAGTTCGTCACACACAATAGTTTTCTGGCTCCTCAGCGGCCTCGACTCCCATCCAAAGTTGGGTGTCCCTGTGGGATTCCAGTAGTGGCAGCAGCCAGGTTACATTGTGCTTTCAATTTGGAGGTACAAAGAACCAATTAATCAGACTCCGTCAAAGAGGATGTAAGAACCCTCTTTGGTGCATTAGGCACTATGTGGGCATTGTGAGGCAGACTGCTTTTGTTGTGTGTTCCACTGTGATTACTGTACAATGTGCTAGCTTGTCGCACTTAATGACTTCCTCTCCTGCTTTCCCTGTATGTTGCTATCCTCTCCACCCCACTCCCAGCACAACCTCCCTCCTCAAAAATTCTAGAATGTCAGTCAGGTTGTTGGGTTGTATATCACTCCCCTTCTTCCACTTTTCCCAAACTGCTCTGTAATGCTACTTCAGTAATAATAACAACCCCTCCTGTTTTAGTATTTATGAGGAGCATAATAAACCACTAATAACTCATGTTCTTATAGTGCTTTGATGTATGTGGCATCTTTTCCTCACAATAACACTGTGACATAGTCAGTGAATGCATTATCTATTTCATAGATGAGGAGATTGAGGCCCAGAGAGGTTAAGCGATTCACTCAAAGTCATACAGCTTGCAAGAGTCACTTCTTACCGCAAGTCCTACATATGTTCCGTTACAGCTTGCTTGATCATTATTACAACCCTATGAGGGCATCAAGATGGCACAGTGGATAGAGGACTGGACCTGGAGTCAAGAAGACCTGAGTTCAAATCTGGCCTCAGATACTTACTAGCTGTATGGGGGCAAGTCACTTAACTCTGCCTCAGTTTCCTCATAAAATGAGCTGAAGAAGGAAATGGCAAATCACTCCAGTATTTTTTGCCAAGAAAACCCCAAATGGGGTCATGAAGAACTAGATACGATTAAAATGACTGAACAAAAACAAACAGCCCTATGAAATAGACAGGGCCAGTATTATTATCCCCATTACAGAGGACGAATCCAAGACTACGAGAAATGAAGTAATTTAGACTCACAGGCTCCCAGAAGTGGATATACCATCAAAGGTCGCGTAGTCTGACCTTATCCAAAGTCATTCAAGTAGCCAGCTGGGAGGCAGCAATGTATAATAGAAAAGTCTCTTGGAAGCAGAAAACCTAGGTTTGAATCCTCTTTCTATTGTTTACTACCTGTGAGTCATCTCTGTGCCTCCATTTCCTTAACTGGAAAGTCTTGAGGCTGGACTGGATCTCCTTTGATGTCCCTTCCAGCTCTTTATCTAGAATTCTATGATTCCCATGGTTTATCATCTTCTGGAGGAGGCAGGAATCCACCCTAGATCTCCTAACTCCTGGTCGTGATTCCTCCACTGTCTTATGACCCCGGCCTGTTAGAAAAGGGGCTTCTGGTTAGGCACAGTGCCTACTCCACAGAGTCTCTCTTTTACCCCTTTTGCAATTTAGCTTGCATTATATTGATTTGTTACATGAATTCCCCCCAAGGGAACATGCCATGCCATCTTAAATCTACATATCTCTAGCACCTTGTACAGAGCTTTATATAGAGTAGATGCTTAAGATACATTTGTTTAACTCAATTAAATAGTGTGTGTATGGAATGAGAAGGGGGGGATGACCTCCTAAATTGTTTCTCTATTGACTCTTCCTGACTTTTTTAGACATTTAATAGCTGTGTGACCTTGCGCAAATCATGTGACCTCTCTGGATCTCATTTTCCGCATTTGTAAAATGGGAATAAGAACAAATAGCACCTACCTCAGAGAATTATTGTAAGGATCAGATGAGAAAATAAATGTAAAATACTTTGCCAATCTTAAAAAAGAGCAACGTAAATATTAAATCTTATTCTTATGTGTTCATACAATCCCCATTGATGATGAGGCTCGAATGACTTTGTAGTTTTACAGTCTAACTGTGAAATCCTTTCTTGCCCCTCTGTGTTAATTAAATGACAGTGGGAAGGTCTAGAGACCAGGGCTCTAGTCCTAACACTGTTACTAACTAATCTCATGACTACAGTTGTATGCAGCACATTTCATTGTGGTGTGCACCCAGGGAATTTCCATTATTTTTAAGGTGAACATTTATTGAATTATTAATCAGAAAATTATAACTGGATGAAGACTGGGCCTATAGTTTCCTTGGCATAGTGATTTCCTGGATGAGGGAACACCCTGTATCAATGCATGTAGATAGAAAGTTGTGAGGAGGACACTTTGAAAATTCATTAAGCAGATAAAACAAAAATTTAACTAAACTTATTTTTTTTAAATTATCAGTTGAAAATATGAGCTTAGAGATGCTAAATTTTTTTTTGAGATGTTAGAGTAAACCTAGGAACATCCAGCACACCTACCGTGTAGGCCTATGCCTATAACCTCTTGTCAAACCATTTCTCCTCTCTTGGCTCAGTTTCCTCATCTGCCAAATGGAGGTATGTGTTTCACAAGGGTGTTGTGAGGATCAAATAAGATAAGATATGTGAAAGTGCTTGGAAGTGGACATTTACTAAGCAGTTATAAGGAAATAAAAGCAATAAGGATTCCAGAACTGGAAAGTTTGAAGGGACCTCAGCAGAAAGGAATCTCTTCTCTATCATACCTGATAAGTGCTTGTTCAGCCTTGCTTGAAGACCTCCATGGAAGGGGAGCCCATTGCCTGTCAAGATAGTCCTTCCCACTTTTGCACAGCTGTAATTATTCAGAGGTTCTTTCTTTCTTTCTTTCTTTCTTTCTTTCTTTCTTTCTTTCTTTCTTTCTTTCTTTCTTTCTTTCTTTCTTTCTTTCTTCCTTTCTTTCTTTCTCTCTTCTTTTTTTCTTTCTCTCTTTCTCTCTCTCTCTTCTTTCTTTCTTTCTCTCTTTCTCTCTCTCTTCTTTCTTTTTTTCTTTCTTTCTGACATTCAGCTTAAATTTGTCTCTTTGCTACTTGTACCCATTTCTTCTGGTTTTGATATAAGGCCAAAAAGAACAAGTTTAATCTGTCCTCCTCATGAGGACTCTTCAAATACTTGGGTAACTCAGTGGAGCTTTTACAAAGGAGGAATATTTACTTCAAAATATAATCACAAATATACTAACACTCTCCTCAAGATGTAGGAGGCATAGTCCCCCTACCTCTGACATCACCTCAGTCTCTGGGGAGGGGCAGGGGATTAGTTTCCTAGCTTAGCTCAGTTTCCTTAGAACACAGTCCTAGTTCCAAGTCTGAACACTTCTTCCTGCTAGTGCTCAAGTCTCATGCACCCTGGCTTTTCAGGCTTCCATGCTGGGGTCATTGGCTGCACTCCCAGCCTGCAATACTGGCTTCAGAGTCTCCATTCTTCAAACTTCCAGTCCCATGGGGATCCCTCCAGCACTTGAAACTTAGTGCAAGTAATAAAAAGCAGCAACAAACACCTCCAGAGCAGGGCTAAAAGGACAGTAGGGCAAAAACAAGTCCCTTCGTCCTCTCACTAGTTTGGTACATGGCATCCATACTGGCCACAGCCAAAAAAAATGTGGGAAAAAGTGAGTTAATAGCTCTGTGGAGACAGTCAATCAAGGAAGCTACTCCCACCAGTGTGGCAGGAAATGCACCAGGCTCCATGTTAGGTAAACTTGGCATAATCAAAAAAAAAATCAATAATTATAGTTGAACATACTTATTCTCTCCTCCTCTTCCCTAAGTTTTTCTTCTCCATGCTAAACATGTCCAGTTCTTTCCACTGATCCCCGTATGTCATGGCCTTTTATGTTTGACTGAAGCCCCCATTTCTCCATTCAGAGTTTAAGTCAGCAGGACCCAGACCTTATGTTAGCCTGAAGCTTTGTTAGGGTTTGTCAGTTGGTTGATTGGCCTAGTATCTCCTTTCTCCTCTTCCCCTGGCCCAACCTCCTTTTACTTTCCAGTTTGGGCAATACGATGAGATACTTGCTGTTATGTGTTCTGATTATTTGAAATGTGTCAGAACCAGGGTTCAGGTAGCAATAAGTTGGGCCAAATCAGGGAAGATAGTGGCTACATTGCAAAGCTCCAGGAACAGGAGGCCTGTAACAACATGGGCAGAGAGAGGTCCCAAGGCAAGACTGTTCTAGTATTCCTCCTCTTCCATTGCTTAGGGTCAGGGTTGATCCTAGAGGCTGGAGTCATTTCAAACCTACTGGTGGGGGCTAAGTGGCTCCAGCTGGGGAGGAGAGAGTTCCTCAGGAAGAGGACCAGTGGGTGATTACATAAGCTTAGGGATCCTCTGCTCCCAAGGCCAGTATGGGAGTGGGGGCTGAGCCCTTTTGCTCTGGGTGTTTTATCAGCTAGTGACACAGAGAAGAACTAACA
The DNA here is from genome assembly GCF_003287225.1 of Phascolarctos cinereus. NCBI lineage: Eukaryota > Metazoa > Chordata > Mammalia > Diprotodontia > Phascolarctidae > Phascolarctos > Phascolarctos cinereus. Next base: position 276,131,339 of record NW_027555625.1, on the reverse strand, counting down.
TCAGTCACAGTTTAGAGCCTTGTTTCCTCAAGAAGCCAAGGACAAAAAATAGGTCCAGTTCAATTCAACAAAATGTTCATTAGACTCCTCTTTGTGAAAAGTACCATGCTAGGAGCTGGGCGACTTGAAGATACAACAACAACAACAACAACAACAACAACAACAACAACACTCATCACATCCTCAATAGGTGCCATAGAATTGTGGAATGTGCCCTGGCCTTGTAACAGGAGATCGGGGTTTAAAGTCCCCATTTTGTAACTACCTGTGGCACTTTCACTGAATTTTTATTTACTCTTTAAAATGGGGATAATGATATGGATTCAGTGAAGTAATGTTTGTGACACATTTTTCAAACTCTCAAGCATTATATAAATGGAGCACATTTTAAAACAGGGAATCAGTCTGGGAGGCATCTTCAACTACATAACACTCTAATCAATTCAACAAATATTATTCAGAATCTTCTGCATCCAAGGTGCTGTACTAGGCTTGGGGGATGCTATGAAAACAAACAAACAAACAAACAAACAAAAAGCACCAAACACAGTCTCTATCCAAAAGGGAGCTTACGTTATTCTTGGAGACTGGGGGAGTACCATACACAGATAAGTAAATTTAAGAAAAAATAATTTAAGGAGAGAGAGAGAGAGAGAGAAGAGAGAGAGAGAGAGAGAGAGAGAGAGAGAGAGAGAGAGAGAGAAAGAGAGAGTGAGATTACATTAAGGCATTTTCATAGGAGGTGGTCTTTGTGTGAAATGAAGTGGACACATGTGAGAAATGCTGTGGAGGTAGAATTGACAGGACTTAGTAGCTGCTTGGATGCAGGGGGTGGGTAGAGTGAAATGAAGTTGAGGACTGAAATTTCAAACCTGGATGACTAGAAGGATAGTGGTACACTTAATAGAAATAAAGAAGTCTGGAAGAAGAGTGGATTTGGTGGTTGTGGTGGTGGGGAGCATATGATTGATTCTGCTTTGGACATTTTGAGTTTGAAATATCAATGGGGAAAAATTATGTGGAGCTGTCCAGTAGAGATGACCAAAGTCATAGGGAAAGTTCAGTGATAGAATGAGACATATTTGTCCTGATTTTGGGACCAGTGAGAATGGGAAATGCTTTTATGTGAATGCATTCATTGTCACATAGCAAATTAACAAACACTTTCCTTTTCCAGGACTGTTATATCTGCTATACAGTTGGGACAAAGTAAAGAGAGGTAAAATTGCTTTTACATATGATTGAGAAAAATCAAATCAAATAAAACAACAACAATGAAAGAGAGCTTGGGATTCTAAGAGACAGATGTGAGAAGTGAATTCATGTCCTCAGAGGATAGCTTATGCAAAAGCATGGTGATGGAAGATGAAATCTCATCTGTATGAAACAGTAGGGACATCAGTTTGTAGATCATGTGAAGGGGAGTAATGTTGAGATAACCTACAGAGACCCAAGCAATGTAACACTGTGGAATCATATCTTGTCTAGTACTGGCTATCTAAATTGCATTAGCTAAGCTCACTTATGGTTCCTGTTACCGGAAAACAGTATTGATTTGGCATTGGGCTATATAACACTATGGAGAACAACAGTACACTGAATGGTCTGATTGGTTGAGAGACACTTCTATAAGCAGGCCCTTATATTGATGGATCTATCACCTCATCAATATAATGAGACACTTCTTCTCATCTGATACAACTCTTGCTCCTGTCCCCCACATAAATCCTCCACAGGAGTCCACAGAACATGTTGAAGGCCTTGTCTTCCTCCTTGAAATTGTATAGTTACTAATGCACAGTATGTATTGTTTATCCCTTACTTTCTCCACCAGCATATCTCCTTTTTTGGTTCTACATTTTCTTTTATGCCAAATTTCTCTCCTATAGACTTTTTCATTGATAATATCTGCAGCCTACTCACATCTATCACACACTTTTCCATTGTCCTTTGGGTGACCAGCAGCCCTTTATGGAGCATTTTTTAATAATCATTTTCCAGCATTGAAGGCTTGTTGTTGTTTGCGCTTCATTTTGGAAGAGGACCAAGGGCATCACAGGGTGATGTCTTGACTTGTTTACTAATTGGATTTAAGTGAGTCAGAGTTGTACAAAGTCATCAGCCTCATTCTCTCTTCCAGAGCCATTGAAATCCAGTGGCAAGACAAAAGTCAGGATGACTGGTGATGGCCCAGGATGCAGCAGATGACCTTGGCATCTTAGATGTTTGATCAAATTCTAAGCTCTCCACAATGCCTGCTTTAGCTGCCTTCATGGCCATTGGAACAAATTGTCCTCATTTGCCCATTCCACTGGGGAAGTCGTCACATGCTTGGGGTAGAGTAGACATCCCCCTAAATCACCAATAGGTATGAGGCCTGTTGGTTGCCCTCAACCTGATTTAGCCTGTCTGCTGAGATGGTTTGGTCAGGGTGTGGCTGCTGGGCATGATATAGTTTCTTGGAGCCACAGGTGAGAGCTAAGTGAGGGTGGACACCAAAGATAGATGTCATAGATCATCCCTGAAAAGAGCTTGGCAGCCCTCACACCAGAGGTTTCAGTCTTCCCTAGAAACCCCATAAACCTCCACTGAAGGCTTAGAGTATTTCCCAAAGACCCAAGACTAAATTTCAACCATGCTGAAATAGTGGAGGCACCATAGTACAGTACTACATTCTTTAGGTTAAATTCAGCATCACAGAATCTAAGAGTTGGGAAAGAACTCAGAAGCCATATAGTCTAACTCATTCCAGAATAAAAATCCCTTCCACATCATATCCAACAAGTAGTTATCTAACTTTTGCTTAAAGGCCTGAAGTAAGGGAGAATCTATCATGGTCCACATTTGGATAACTTTAATTAATAGGAAGTGTTTTCCTTATATTAAACCCAAATTTACCTCTTTGTAGCTTCTTCCCATTGCTCCTACTTCTGCATTCTGGGGTGAAGTAGAACAAATATAATCCCTAATCCATGTAATAGCTCTTCAAACTACTAGAAGCTGGATAGCATATGCCATTCCCCACCTTCCCCCCATCTTCTTGTCTATGCTAACCATCCTTAGTTCCTTCAATCAATATTTGTACGGCATGAATTTTGCCATTCTGGTTGTCCTTATCTGGATGTTCTCAAGCTTATAGATGCCCTGCCTAAAATGGGTCATCAAGGACTGAACACAACTGAATCCAATTGTCACATAGAAAATGATGCTTTAGGATGACTAGTCTGGTGGCATGCAATAGATCAATTAGAAGGAAGAGAAGCAGGAAGACAAGAAAGAAGATGAGTGAAGTGATGTATGATGAAGGAAATGACCTCAAAAATGACCACAAAACTTCACACCCACACCCACACCCCCCCCCACACACACCCCTCCATGTTTCTTTAGCTATTTGTTGCATCTTTAATTGCCCTTAGTTCTCAATAATGCAGGAGCCTATTTTAGTCTGTCAGGAAAAGATCAAAGGGAAGGCCATGTCACATTTTAATTAGCAGTGAGTGGCTAAGCATTGAGCTTGAGTTTGTGTGAGACTCAATTTGAATTAGGCCTGGATAAGAAACAAGGGTGGTGAATTCATCAGCCTTCCAAGCACACTCATCATCCTTGGAGTCTCCAAAGGTCCATCAACATGAATCCCTCATATTCTTTGGGAGCTTGGGCCTGGCATGATATTCAAATGAATAAACAAGTTGACCTCTGGGAAGGAAATACTTGAAAAGGATCAGAAAGTGGAAAGCCAACAACAGCGGCCGATAAGGAAAGATGGGATGTATAGATGGGGAAGGTGGGGAAGTTTGTCTTCTACTCAGGGAAATTTTCAGAGTTTTATGTCATATGACTATCACACATATCAGGGATTTGGATCACCTGACCCCAATACTGACCCATTCTAGGGAAAAACTCAGAATGTGTTCTCAGGGACACAGCTGTCAGTAACAGAAAGTCATTGCCACCACAACCATTCAGTCTTCCCAGACCTCAGGTACTGCCCCAGTGTGGCACAGCACACAAGACTAAACCAGAAAACACGCCCAGAATGAGGGAGCCATACTTAGAAGCACATGAAGGATTACTGGATTTTAAATATTTAAAGTATTCCCAGATTTTCCTTCTTCTATCAGTTCCTACCTCTCTCTGCTCTCCCTTCTCCAAAACAAGAAGATTCTATCCATATAGTATCAAATATCAGCACTGACCTCACACTTCTCCCTGCTTTTGTGTTTAGGATGCCAAGTGCCCCAGATTGGGAAAGGAGCAGATACTCTTCTTGGAACTATTACTGACAGCTGCTGCCTTCCCACCACCCCAGTTCACTTTCTTTCTTTCCTTTCCCTGGTAATAGAAATGCTCCCTTTTTATTTCAAAGCAAAAATATGGCATGGATTCTAAATCTTCTAGAAACTCACTTGTAGACAGCAACAGAACAGAGGTAGTCAGGATGGAGTCCAGATGGGAGTGGAAGGTATCATAAATCAGGTAAGCCAACTGTCAAGTTCAGAAAGGTCAGCAAAGATACTGTTAATGAGAGAAATACTCAGCATCATTGCTAAGGATAGCCACTGGCATGGACCACATTTAAGATGATCAACAAATCAGAACATATTAAACCCACTAATACATTGAAGAAATCTGACATTACATGCAATGTTCCACACCTGTGGACCCTGACTTCTGCAAAGAACTAGGGAGAAGTATTTTATCTCTTCTTTGGGAGACCAAACATGTTCTTTATGATTTTGCAACATTTAATTTCTATTATTTTGTGGTTCTTTCCATTTATTTTGCTGTAGTTTCTGTTTATAGAGCAGTTAGGTGGCATAGTGGATAGATGCTGGGCCTGGAGTCAGGAAGACTTATCTTCCCAAGTTCAAATCTGGCCTCAGATATTTACTAGCTGTGTGACTCTGAGCAAATCACTTAACCCTCTTTGCCTCAGTTTCCTCATCTGTAAAATGATCTGGAGAAGGAAATGGCAAACCACTCCAGTATCTCTGCCTAGAAAACCCCAAATAGGGTACGAAGAGTCAGACATGACTGAACAGCAACAAAAGTCTCTGTTTATATGGTTTTCCTGGCTCTTCTTATTTTATTTTCTATCAGTTCAGGAAAATCTTCCCACACTTATCGGTAGTCAATATAACTGTCATTTCTTTATCATAATAATATTCTATTACACTTGTGTGCCATAATTTGTTTAGTCATTACCCAATTGATGCACATCTAGTTTTTCCCCCAGTTCTTTGGTACCACAAAAAGTTCTGCCACTATTTTTATATTCTTCAGTGGATTTGAGGGGCTGGGCCCTGTGATAATGATTCAGATTCAGCAGACACTTGCTTATTATCTCATCCAGGCTGTAAGTTCTGAAGCTATAAATATGAAAATTCACACAATCCTTGCCCTCAAAGAGCTTATAGTCTAATGGGGGATTAGGAATATAAAAGGCAGAACATGATAAGTGCAAATAAATACACAAAGTGTTCTGTGAAAATGTGAGGGAGGAGAGGCAACTTCTGATTGCTGACTTCTCAGAGAGGGTTGTACCTTGAACTGGGACTTGAAGGAAGAGAATTTCATCAGGTAGACATGTAGAGGGAGACTTGGGGGGGAGGGGAAGGGAAGAAGGTCAGTGCTGGCATGAGATCAGAAGCACTTAGATAAACCTTGCTCCTGATCAAGGCACAAGCAGAGGTACTAGGATGGCCAGATAGGAAGAGGCCCTACGATAACATGCCATAACAGGCTCTATCTTCTGCTGGGCCAGGAGCACTGTGATGTATGCTTATGACAATCACTGGGTTACAAATGCCACCTTGGGAAAGGTTCTCCTTCCAGCACTTGGGTTTCTACTGTGGAGGCCACTGTACCTGCCACTTTGAATAGGACCATGGATGGCCTTGCTGAGATGCAATTATGTGCAGAACTAGTGATGTGCCACATGCAATCCTGGAAGTACAACACAATCAGGGCGTCAATTATTTAAAGCCTAATTAACATAGCTCTGCATGGCTTTTGGGGGGCTTGCACAAGAACACAGAGCATTGTTATAGTGGAAGAAAAGAGAGAATCAAATATTAATGGAGGCTGGCTTTGTTCTCAGCACAGTGAGAGAGGGGTGCTTGTAGAAACTGGATTCCTGCCGTTGCTACAGCTTTAATTAGGAAGGTCGCGAGCTTCCTAGACTTCCTTAGACTCCTTTAATTTCCACAGAGGGAAACAGCTTCTGAATTTTATTGAACACAGTTGAATTTTTATTTTCAAAAATCAAAACAGAAACATTTCTTGGCATCTGTTATGAGCGCTGGGTGTTATTTGCTCTTTAGAGATAAAGCTGTTTTTATACAGGGAGAGAGTCAGGAAAAAGAGGCCAGAGATTCATCCTGGGAAAGAAACTCAACAGGGAGACCAGAGTCAGCAGAAAAAATATCCACCAGTCCTAACTCAATCCAGGCTAGAAACCACTGAGGCCCAGGGAGCGCACTGGCCAGTGAACAAGGCCAAGCTCTTGTGTTTAACTCTTCAGGCATTAGAGCAGAATGTGAGTGCATGGAGTTTGCTGAAGCAAAAAGCAACTTGGTGAAAGTTGAAGTGGTCTGGGGCAACGGAGAAGTACTAAAGTGCTCTAGCAGAAAAGACGCCTGGCTCTGAAGATGGTGTCTTAAGGATGATGAATTGGAGTGCGGGTGGGAGTGAGGGACAGGGATAGGAGAGGGAAGGAGGAAGAAAGGTTAGGAGTTAGAATGAAGTACTATTGGGAGGCAAGTTAAAGCACAGCCCACTGATGCTCCACTGTTTAAGCTCATGGTCAATTTTCGGAGGAGAAAAAAGCTCTAACCAACTGACTCCTAGGAAAATAGATTATAAGATCATAATCCAGAGCTTCAAGGTACCTTAGAAGACATCCTGTCTAACCATTTCATTTTACAAGTGAGGACACTAAGACCCAAAGAATTTAGGTGACTTGCTCAAGGTCGTAGAGATAGGAAGTGCAGAGCTGGGATTTGAACTCACGTTTTCTGACTCTTCTTAGGCAATTTTCCTACTGTACCATAGATCAATAATTGTGTGGTGTTTTTGTCCCCTAAAAGAGCCATTACTGTGGCTGCAGCTTTAAAATGTTCATCTTTGTACCTTTTATTATATTGCTTATTACTGAGGGTACTTGATAGAAGCTAGGAAGAAAGGAAGTTCCAAATGTAAGCTGAGCCTCAGGAAGCTCTCAAAGCTTTCTCAGAGGAGGCCTTATTTATCCAACAAACATTTAGCAAGTGCCTACTATATACAGAGCACTGTACTAGACGCAGGGGAGGAAGTTTAGATAAGATGCAGTCCCTGCCCTCATGGAGCTTACAGTCCAATAGAGACTATGACTTTGGTCAGGCCCATTAACCTTTGTTTTGCCTTAGAGGCAGCTAGGTAGCTCCGTGGATAGAGTGCTGGGCCTAGTCAGGAAGACTTGAGTTCACATCTGGCCTCAGACACTTACTAGCTACGTAACTCTAGGCAAGTCACTTAACCTCTGTTTGCCTTAATCCACTGGACAAGGAAATGGCAAATCACTCTAATATCTTTGCAAAGAAAGCTCCATAAAGGGTCACAAAGAATTGGACATGACTGAACAACAAAAAAAATTGATAGATCAGCTCTTTGGGTTGTCCTTTAAACTTTGGACAACAGTCAGTCTTCATCCGTTTTTTCCTGCATGGAAAGTTAGGCTAAACTATTTTGAGTGATTCTGGATATCATTTAGGTGGTAGATTGTAGGTTGTAACATTTTACCACTGAAGAATTGCTCAAGAGAAGTGATAAAAAAAAACACTATCAGAGAGGTATTTGACTGGTAGACTAGGAGAGCTGTTCATATATCATGAGCAAGGGTTAACCATTGAACAACTAGCACCCTTTATTGTTATCTACACAATGTAAAGAGATCTAAGAGGAAGACCCTCTATGGACAGACTCACTTGGAGAATTTAGGGGAGAAAATGGACAAGAGGTACTAAGGATGGGGAGGCCTGGATGGGCTGTGACTTGAACTTCTGGAGGCAATACCTACATTTATGAGACCACACATATATGCTTTAGTTTAAAAAAAAATTGCCAGAGGTATTTAGGTGGTGCAGCAGATAGAGCACTGGCCCTGAATTCAGGAGGACCTGAGTTCAAAGCTGGCCTTTGACACATAATATCTTACTAGCTGTGTGACCATAGGCAAGTCACTTAACCCCAGTTGCCTCATCACAAAAAAAAATTAGCCACCAAATGATTAAAAACCAAAAAGAGTGGAAAAGAAATCTCTGCCATTTCTGTCTCTACTAGGGAAAAGTCCAAAACTCAAATAACTTTCTCTTTCATTTGGTTTTTTTCAGTAATAACCATCTCAGGTCTGACACTTATGAACTGCCTGACCTTGGGCAAGTAACTGTATCTCTCTGGGTCTCAGTTTCCTTATTTTTAAAAGTAGCATGGTGATGTTTGCACTAGGTATTTCATAGAGTTGTTTTGAGAAGGATATCTTGTAAACTTTAAAGCATTATCTAAAAGGAAGTTATTATTGCGAGGTAGTGCGCTCCCTTCCATTAAAGTCCTACTCTAATACCTTATCATGCTATGGAGGGAATCTTGGATTCTTGAATGCAGCAGAATATGATCTACTTAAAGGTAGGCGGTATTTCCTTTTTATCTTTGTATTTCTGTGTACCTATCAGAGCATATGGCATGTTGTTGTTGTTGTAGTTCAGTCATTTCAGACACATCTGATTCTTTGTGACCCCATTTGGGGTTTTCTTGGTAAAGATACTGGAGTGGTTGGTTTGCCATTTCCTTCTCCAGCTCATTTTACAGATGAAGAAACAGAGACAAATAGGGTTAGGTGACTTGCCCAGGGTCACACAGCTAGTAAGTGTCTGGGGTCAGATTTGAATACAGGAGGATGAATCTTCCAGACTCCAGGCCAGGCACTCTATCCACTGTACTCTATCCATTGTACCACCCAGCTGCCTATATGGCGTATAGTAGGTGCTTTAAAAATGCTTGTTGAACTCCATCCAGAAGTTCAGATGTCAGCCCAGCCAAGCCTTCCTATTCTATGAAACTCTTTTCTGTTTTCTCTCATAAGTTCTCCACAAGGAGTCCAACCATAGGCTTCCCTTCATATCTCTTTATATTTGGTAAATGTAAATCATGTGAACACCAATGGAGCATTCCAGTTGTCCAATAGCTAACCCTTGCTCTTGATATATGAATAAAATATGATGTCAGTAGAATACAAGCTCTGGTGGGTCCTACTAAGTTACCAAGCTGTCTCTAGTACAGTCTTGGGGACATATCATTGTGTTAACACATCTGTTGTGGTAGGACCAGATTTGTTTGTACAGGTTTATCACTGGGTCATAGTGATCCATATTTTGGCCACAAAAATCTGCCTGATAACTATCTACTAAATTATAGATGGTTTGAGATTTGAAGGAAGTACCTACACCAATGAATGTATAGATCCTTAAATTATTGAAGAAAATCAGTTTTCCTTCTCTGAGGGAGCTTCAAGCAGAGGTTGAATGACTACTTCTTGGCAGTTTTGTGGAGAGGATTCCTGCTCAGGGAGTGTATTATTCCATCAAGGTCATTTCCAAACTGAGCACATTCAAAATGGGGAGAGTATAGGAGCCCAACAGAAGATTAACCTAATAAGAAATGATGAACAGGCTGACTTCAGAAAAGCCTGGAAAGACTTATATGGTCTGATGCTGAGTGAAGTGAGCAGAGCCAAGAGGACTCTGTACACAATAACAGCCACATTATACAATGACTAATATTGTTAAACTGAACCCTTCTCAGCATTACAAGGATCTAAGACACTTCCAGAGGCCTTGGGATGGAAAATGCTGTCCACATGCAAAGAAAGAACTATGGAAGTCGAATCGTTATCACTTATTTTTACCTTCTGTTGAGTTTTGTTTCATCTTTCTGATGGTTCCTTCTATTGGTTTTAATTTTTACTTACAACTTCACTAATGTGAAAATATGTTTAATGGGTATGTAAATGTAAAGCCTATATCAGATTGTGTGCCATCTTGGGGAGGGGGGGGAGGAAGGGGGAGAAAAATTTTCAACTCAAAAGCATATGGAAGTGATTGTTAATAAATCAAAATAAAAATAATTTTTTTTAAAAAAAGAATATTAGCCTAAGGAACTTGAGGGTGCTTACCTTGGAGAAGAGAGGGCTCAGGGAATCCATATCATTAGAAAGCAAGCTATTAGGAAGTAGGGATTATTTCATTCTTTGTATTTCTATCCTTAGCTCTTAGTACAGTGCCTGGCTCCCTTAATTCTAGTGTTGATGGATTGATTGACGTCTTCAAGTATCTGAAGGATTGTCTGTTGCAAAGAAGGATTAGCTTTGTTTTTCTTAGTCCCAGAGGGTAAAATTAGGAGCAATAGGCAGGAAATTCAGAAAAGCAGATTTCGGCTTTATACATAAAAATAAACTTTCCAACACTTAGAGCTATCAAAAAGTAGAACTGACTGCCCTAGGAGGTGATGGGTTTCCCATGAATAGATACCACTTCCACCTCCAGTGGAAGATGGAAGACACCTTGTCAGAGATATTGTAGAGGAAATTTGTATGTAGGAATGTAGCACTACATGATATCTGAGGTCCCTTTCATACCTAAAATTCTGTGCTTCTATGGTTTAGAGGGACTTTGCACATCAATTCAACATTTATTAAATACTTACTATAGGTACAAGAGAATACTAAGTGTCAAAGTTTAGAGAAGACAGAGTTCAGTCCTCATGGAGCTTATAACATGAGTTGTTCAGTGTTTTCAGTCATGTCTGACTCTTCACGACCCCATTTGGGGTTTTCTTGGCAAAGATACTGGAGTAATTTGCCATTTCCTTCTCCAGCTCATTCTACTGATGAGGAAACAGGCAAAAAGGGTTAAATGACTTGCTAAGAGCCTGGGTAGGCAATCATGGGCTCTAGAGTTAGGTCCAGACTATAGTCATCCAAAGAAATTTTCTTGGCTTCCCAATTCATACATACTAGCCTAGCTTTTGGGATGGGAGGGAGTTGGGTGAAATGACTGTAGAATAGCAGCCTATCTCTTCATGCAGCCTTTTATCTCCTAGATACTACTATGACAGGCCAGGAACCATGCTGGGCACTAGGGGTACAAAACTAAAGTGAAATAGTCCCTGCCTTCAAGGAGCTTTTATTTTATGGGGAGGAAAAAGGAGAGCCCATATAAAAATTAAGCTTAAGCACAGGGAAGATTGGAGGAGAGAGGGAAAGCACTAAAAACTGAGGGTGAGAGAGGGGATAAGAAAAAAGGCTAACAAGAGGAGGTAAACCTCCAAAGATGAGAAGGATGCTTGAAAAGAAAGTATGGTTTGTGTAAAGGAATGGTCAGACAAGTAGAAAAATCTGGAGGAAGCAGTGTCTCGAAAGTCAAGTGAAGAGAGAGTGTTCAGGAAGAATGAGTGTTCAATAATATGAAAAACTTCAGAGAGGTCAGAGGATGAGAGCTGAGAAAAAGTTATGACATTCAGTAGTTAAGAGATGATTGGCAGCCTTAAAGAAAGCAATTTCAGTGGACTAGAGGGGATGAAATCCATAGTTCAGGGGGCTGACAAGTGGGTAGGGGATAGAGATGGATGGTAGTGGTAGGGAAGTGGAAACCATGATGATTCTTTCATGGAGTTCAGTAGCAAAAGGAGGAAAGATGATGACTAGAGGGGATGGTAGGGTCCAGTGATAATTTTTAAAAAAATAGGTTGACCTATGCATGTGTGTAAGCAGCACCCTATCAATCAATCAATATATATTTATTAGGCAATTGTTTGGGCTTTGATGGTTCAGAGTGAGTGTAAGCAGTAATTGTTTCTGTTCTGGCCAGAAACTCAGAGGGTCTTCCCTTCCCAGACTGACTCTTTTGTGAAGGCAAACTAGGCTATCTTTGGCCTCAGTTCTTACTTAGCCTTTAACTATTGAATGGGTATTGCTTCAGACAAACTGGGACCTGGGAAAGACCTTAGCTTAAAAACACCAGGGTCTCCCACTGCATCCGAGACCGTTGCCAGTCATCATGACTATGTCTTGCCACTGGACTCTGATGACTCTGGAGGACAGAGTGAGGCTGATGACCTTGCACAGTTCTGCCTCACTTAAATCCAATTCACTTGCAAATCAAGATATCACTCTCCTTGATATCATTGGTCCTCTTCAAGAATGAAGGATGAACAACAACAATAACAAACAATAATTTATTAGACACCTACTATTTGCCAGGAAGTGTGCCAAGTGCTGGGAATAGAAACATAAATTATGCTAACCAGCAGTTGTAGAATTTTTTGAGGGTTAGCTCCTTTGGTCCTCCAACAACCCTGTAAGATGAGTGCTATAATCTATCCCTACTTAACAGATGAGGAAATTGAGGTTTAGAAAGGGCAAATGGCTTGCTCAGGGCTGCAAAGCTGATAAGTGTCTGAGGCTGGCTTTGAGTTTAGATCCCTCCTAATCCCAAATGTAGCACTTTAGACACTGCATTACCTCTCCCGTTCTCAAGGAGGTTACGTTCTGTTGGGGAGACATCCTAGGCAGATCCAATAGACAAAGGAAGTTTGAAAATGAGTGGATGAGAGGGAATAATCAAAGGTAACCTCCTGCAGAAGCAGCTAAATGGTGCAGTAGATAGAGTACTGGGCCTGGAGTGAGGAAGACCTGAGTTCAAATCTGGCCTCAGACACTTACCAGCTGTGTGACTCTGGGCAAGTTACCCAACTCTTATTTGCCTCAGTTTTCTCATCTTTAAAATGAACTCTAGAAGGAAAAGGCAAACCACTCCAGTATCTTTGCCAAGAAAACCCCAAATGGGATCATGAGAAGTTGGACATGACTAAACAACGACCACTTGGAGGAGATGGTAGTAGTTGGGTTAGAGGGCATAGTTAGCCAGGTTAGCCGTGGCAAGGAGAAAATCCACCTCTTCTTCACAGACAGGAGAAAAATGCAGAGGGACTAGATACGACCTACATTCGGTCCTGGCTCTGAAACTCACTTCATAAACAACCTGGTCAAGTCACTGAACTGCTCTGAGTTTCAATATGTTTCAGTTTCAGTATGATTATATTATCACTGTATCCTCATTTATACATGATAATGGATAGAGGCTTGGTCTTGGAGTCAGGAAGACTAGAGTTCCAAGTCCTGCCTCTAAAACAAACTGAGTGTATGACCACTGAAGTCACTTAATCTCTCAGCACCCCATTTCCCCCCCAACTTTCATTGACTATAAATAACAGATGGGTTGCTCTTCTACATTGATAGGAGGAACTTCTATACCCATGATTACCTACATGGGTGGAATTACAGGTTTGGACCCTCTCCCCCCCCAAAAAATAATAATAATATGTGCATTGCTGTTGTGAAAGATCCTTTGTAATCCTTGTATTTAACCTTATATAAAAATGTGGAATATTACAATTGTCTACAAAGTGACAATACTTATTTACACTGAGACTCCTCAGACAAGCTCCCCTCCTTCAATTCAGCCACGCAGGAATTTATTGCCTCTGAAGAAGTGAGCTGGCTGGCTCCTCTTGACCTCATCTACTCCTGCCTGAGCTGAGGCAGGGAGCCAGGGATGGAGCCTCAGAAGCCAATTCCATCTCTCTCAGCAGCACCTGGGGCTCAGTGGGCTGCCCTTTTCTCTGTCTGTGAAGCCACTTAACCTTCAGTTTGGCTAGTTTACTTCACCAGGGGTTTTAGAGATGACTGCAGAATGTGCAGAACAATAAACACATTCAGAAGGATGATTTCTGAAGACAGATGATAACAATAACAATTCTATCAGAAACTTCTAACTTCCATGTACTGTCAAAAGAGAAATCCTCATGGTACAATTACAAACTTCAAAATATCCTAGAGAACCCAACTAATAAACTTCATTGGAATCAGCCAATTTTGCAGACATAACATTGATCCATTAAAAACTCAAAAACAACATTTTCAATAAAGGTCATCAGATAGTCCATTCCAAATACTCATAATCTCCAAATTGCAGGAATAAAAAGCTTTCAAAATAAAGAGACCTAGCAGAGAAGATCAAAATCATAGGAACAGAATGAGGGACATATGAGCCCTTGGTTGCTACTGAATTTGTCCCCAGAATGCTGTTGGTGAGACTATAGGGGGTGAGTCTACATCCTAATGTTTTTATTCAAATGCAAAAAGCAGTTACATTATCCACTTGTGCAATAATTTGTAGAATGTTAAATACAAAAGAGAAATTATAAGACCAACTTGTTCTAGGAGCATTTCTATCTGAATCCCACTGAAAAACATGAAATGATGATGATAATGATGTATATTTCTAAACTGTTTTAAGGTTTACAAAGGATTTTCTTCTTAACAATCCTGTGCAGTCATCTAATGCAAATATCCTTAACCCCATTTTAGTCAGTTAATAAGTGGAAGAGGTGGGAATTAAATCCAGGTCTTCCTGATTCCAGCAACAGCAGCAGGTAATCCACTATATCATGCTGGCTCACTGTTTTGCACACAATGCTAGGTGGTTTAGTGGATAGAGCTCCAGACTTGGAGCCAGAAAGACCTGAGTTCAAAGCCAGCCTCAGACACTTAGCCCTGGGCAAGTCGCTTAACCCTACATGTTTGCCTCAGTTTCCTCATCAGTAAAAGGAGCTGGAGAAAGAAATGACAAACCATTCCAGTACCTTTGCCAAGAAAACCCCAAAAGGGGTCATGAGGATCTGGACACAGCTGAAAAACCACTAAACAACAAAGATAATTCATAAATTGTATTATATTGAAACAACTCAGCACCGATACTTGAAGGCAATTTCTAAACAAGTAAGTAAAATAAGTCTGTTATTACCTGCTCACTGAAATGGCAAAGTCTACCTCCCATTCCCAGCCAGGCTTAGTCTCTCTGACATCTCTCTGGCGCTCAGCAGTTATTCACAGGCGGCTGCAGCTTCAAGATGGTTTCAGAGGCTGCAACCTCATGATTATAGCCGTGATTTATCAGATGGTTTATATCCCCAGGTCCAGGCCCAGGTCCTTTAGGTCACGTGGACTGCCATCTCTAACCCCTTCTACAGATTCAAGAACCAAGAAGAACCCACCCTCACTGCACAGACAAACCAACCAAGCACGTGAAGAGAGGAAGGGATGAAGAAGGAAGTTTCTCTGACAATTTGTTTGTTTGTTTTCCTCCCATTTCTCAATGGCTCTGAGGAAGAATGAATGGAAGTTGCAGAGGCGGAGGGGCTTTGAGGTTGGGTTAATTCTCCAGGTCCTCTGAAGGGCTCTAGATTGCCAGAGACCCCAAACTTCAGGCTTTTGGGGCGGCTTTCTTGCCCACGTCAGGCGGCACAAGTAGGCTCTGTGTCATTTCCAGGGCTGGCCCACTGTAAACAGGCCAGCTCCTGATTTGTCTCCAGTGGTTTCTGTCAGTCTCTTCTTTGTCTCTTGGGGCCCAGTCATTACACACAGTCCTGCTCCAGGCATGTATTAAATATGCACCTCCAGTCCCGGTTAAAAAACATCAACTAATCTCATCAGAGGCCAGAGACCTCCAGATATGTAAATCTACATCTGTTCCTCTTCAAAAGGAAAGATTCTCCCAGAGCACCCTGGGAACAACATGTGCCCCATCTCCAGCCACCCCTGAAATGGAGAAGAAGAAGAAGCCAATGAGCCAGGCGAACTCTGCCCCATATAAGGATGGAGAAATCACACTTAATGGGATTCACTGTTCTGCTTTAAGGAGCAATTAAGGAAGAGGCCGAACAGTGCTTGCCCTAGGCTGTTGATTCCAACTGGGGCCTCTGAAAGGTGACAATTTTCAAGTCCATCATGTTCCTATGTACTAAGTTAGAAGGAGCAATAGATGACTAGTTGAATCAAGGCCTGTGGAACTATGAACTTAGTTGACCACAGAGTTGGTTAGCTCACCATCTTTGTTTGAATAAGACAATCCATATCAATGTGATTGTAAGTTCTCTGAAGGCAAGAACTATGTCTTCTCCTGAGTGCCCCTTAGCTCTTAGTACAGGGTTTGCTCGAGTCTCAGCAAATTGGAATGTAAGCTCAATTTGAATAGAGATTGTTTCATTCTTTCTTACTCTTACTCGTAGGGCCTAGCAGAAAACATGGCACACAGTAGGTACTTAACAAACATTGATGGTAGATTGATGGAGCAAAGACTTGTTGAATTAAATCACCAATTTCTTTTTTCCTTTAAAAGCTGATTTTTTGACCTTTTCTTTTTCCAAAGATTACATTTGGCAGGGGGAATTACACCTACTGGGATCATATTCACATTAGTTACAGATTTAGAGCTAGAAAGAAACTTAAAATTCATCTAATCTAGTATCCCCATTTTACAGATGAGGAAACTGAGGCCTAAAGAGTTGAAGTGATTTCACCATGGTCAAATCAACAACTCAGTGGTTAAGTGGCAGAGCGGGGATTCAAACTCAGGTCCTAATCCAATGTTTTTTTCTGCTTCACCTTTCAGGGAGTCAAATAAAAGAGCTGGAATCAGATTTTCTTTTCTGAGTGGCTTCCTCTTGAATCAGTTCATTTTCTGCTACTTCCAAATGAAGTTCGAGCCCCTTAAGAATTATCTTGTGTTTTTCAAAACAAAAAAAACAACCAAAAATCTTTTCTTTACCCCTTCCTCCCTCCCCACATACACATCTTGAGCTGAGCCACTTGTTTTCCATTATCTGGTGACCCTCAGACTGTCTATTCTTGAGTTTCCCTTCAGTGCCTTAGTGTGACCTGGGGTCTAGTACTTAACATAATGTCTGGCACCTGGTAGGTACTAAATAATGTTGTCTGATTGGTTGATTGAGGTGCCTTATGCAGTGTCTATACTCACCCCACGAAACAAGCTTTTGATCAACCCCAAGAAACTCATATTTTTCATTTTTGCAAACAGTAAACCTTTGCTTTGATTCTCTTCTGCCTGAATGGAAGAAAACCACTACCAGTTGCCTTTACCACTCTACCTCCCCCTGTCCCCATCTCTTCCCTCTTTTCCTACCCTGCCCATTTTCTCTTCTGAGCTCTTTCATCCACCATCGATATCCCAAGTATCACTAAGAGGAAGGAGCACTAGTCTTGGAATGATGACCTGGAGTCATCTGTCACTTCCTGGTTGTGTGGCCTCAGGCAAATGAGTTAACCTCATCGAGCCTCAGTTTCTTCATCTTCAAAATGGGGTTAATGAATGCTGGCCCAGCTTTCTCACAGGCCATTTGTAGGAGAAAGTTTCCTTGTAAACCATGAAGCACTTGGGAAGTGTCACATACTCCTATTACTACTACAACCACTACCACCTGACTAACTTCTGAGGCTCTTCCTCTCCTAAGCCTGAAATAGCCATGGCATTTTTTTGTGAGGACATAACTTTACAGGTGTTGTTGTTATTGTTCATTCGTGCCTGACTCTTTGTGACCCCATTTGAGGTTTTCTTAGCAGAGATACTGGAGTGGTTTGGGTTTTTCTTCTCTGGCTCATTTTACAGAAGAGGAAACTGAGGCAAACAGGGTGAAGGGACTTGCCCAAGGTTGCTCGGCTACTAAGTGTCTGAGGTTGGATTTGAACTCAGGAAGCTGTCTCCCTAACTCCAGGCCCTGTGCATTATCCACTGAGCAACCTGACTGCCTGAACTTTACAGGTACGACTTCTTAAAAAGCAGTCTGGCATAGGAGAATATTGGACTTGGAGTCAGTAAGAAGACCTGGCTTCACATGCTTCCTCTGACGGTTTCCTAGGTGGGGAACTCAGGGCATGGCACTGAATCTTTCTTTGCTTTCTAACTCTGTGATCCTCAGATTCCTGCAGCTGTAAAGGCAAAGTCTAAAAGGCAAATAACCTTGGCATTCATAACGAGCAAAGGCAAGTCTGAAGGACAAGCTGTTAACTTCCTTTTTTGGCCCCTTTGCCACAGATTGGGTGGAGCTGAAATTCATGTGACCAATTAAGACGACCATTTTTTTCTCACTAACAGCTAAATAGTATTATAGAGCCATCACCAAGCTGTTTCTCCTTCTGATACAAATTAGGGCCTGAAGGAAGGGTCAAAATAGGAAGGGAGAAAGAGGAAACAAGGGGTGTGTGTGTATGTGTGTGTGTGTGTGTGTGTGTGTGTGTGTGTGTGTGTGTGTTTGTAGGGTGAATGGAGCCTAAATCTTTTAATTAACGCCCCTTGAAAAGCTCACCCCTTCTTCTAGTAGGCTAATAAAAAGTGGGCTTTTGTTGCCCCTCAAGCCAGCCATTCTTGTGGTCAAGGAATCTGAGCCAAGGCCAAGGGGGTTTATTTAAAGTCTTTGGGACTTGCCAAGCTGAGGGCCCTCATTAATTCACTCTGAGTTGGCATCATTGTCTGGTTCTTTGGGAGAAAAAAGAAACTGAGGATTTCTCCTAATCCTGGCCCTGGATAACTCTACCAAGAGGATTCAGTGCTCTGGCTAGTAGGAGGGGGATGCTGGAGCCTGACAGAGAGCCCTATGTGGGGGTGGAGGAGTCCAGAGTTCTGGCAGTCTCATCACTGGCTATGCAGGAAGGTACCAATGGGGCCACAGTGTTGCAGCACTGAGATCCCAGCCTCTAACTCTCATGTACCATTAGGCTCTGAGAAACCAATTCTTACTCTGTACTCTGTAAGCGAAACCTTAATTAACCGGGTCTTAGAGCCAGCTGCTAGATCTCATTCCACTCTCCTCTTCCCCCAACCCCCATCTCTACCTCCTTCACAAGGGGAAAAAAAATCAAAAGCATGTTTAACACCAAGCTGATTTTACTTAGAAATGCAGAAACAGAAAATGTTTGGCCCTGGACCCAAGCTCTGGGTCTTCACTAGGTCTCTCACCCCTGAGGATCAGAGGGTTTGCTGGAGGCAGAAGGCCCAAGGGGGAGAGGCATTCTTGTTGATTCTATCAATAAGCATTGATTCAAGTGTCTATGATTTGCAAACTTTTGGTTTGATTCTCTTCCTCTGGAATGGGAGAAAACCACTACCAGTCACCTTTACCACTCTACCTCCCCCACCCTTCCCTCTTTTCCTACCCTACCTCATCTAACAGAAGATAGTCAGAGAAGGAATGACCCAATATTAGGATTGGTTAATAGGAAAGTCTCTCTTGTTTTTTTGTCTCCCTGGACAAATGTTTGTTCATTTCTAGATCCGTTAGTAATGCTTTCCACGTATCTTTTTTCTCTTAGTTTCTCTTGTTGTACCTACTCTCAGTTTCCAGGAGTCTGGCTCCCTCTCACTCTATAAGTCACCTCCCCCCAGCACCTTTGATGCTGGGCGCCCCCTTCCCAGCTGCTGTGGCCTCTGGCTGACTGGCGCTAAGCACTCCTTCTCTAGCAGGGCAGCCCGCCCACTCCGGCCACCACTGTTTATGGAGCCAGCCAAGGCATCCCACTACCTCTTTATTCCTATTTAGACAAATAAACAAAACCAGCTTCGGTTACGACTGATGTACTCTGAGGCGTCCAATGAAAACCATGGCCACTCGCCCAGCGTCTCAAAATGCAACTGAGTTCAGTTCAATTGGTCCCTGGGCATTTCCCTCGGAATCAGTGGGCCCAGAGTGGCTTTGTTATCCGACTCCCTCAGACCACAGTGACATATGTTCCCCAGGCCTGTTCAAAGAGTCTGTATGAAAGGATGCTCTGGATCTCCTGACCCCAGTCACTCCCAGTGTGGAAGGGAAGGCAGCTGAGCCCTTCAGGCCATGTAGCCCAGTCCTAGGCCTGTGCAATGTTCCTATGAGAGCTTCTAGGAAACCTTGTGGAAGGAGCCAAATTAAATCTACACTCCTGTATGTCCCATCATCCTGAAATCCCACTATTAAAAAGTCATTCTTTTGAGTAAAAGCACTGTTAAGAAGCCCTTAGATTCACAGGATTAAGAACTATTAGAACCCTTAGAGACCATCTAGTCCCTTTGGTTCATTTTCCAGGTGAGGAATTCCGTAATTGAATTTAATTCAAAAACTACTTGTTAAAGGTCTGTTATATGCTAGGCACTGTGCTAAGTGCTGGGGATATTTAAAAAAAAAAAGGCAAAAGACAGCCCTTGCCCTCAGGGAGCTTACAATCTAATGGGGGAGACAAGATGAAAACAAATACATACCAAGTCAGCTATGTGCAGAGTAAATCAGAAATAATTAACAGAAGGAAAGCACTAGAATTAAGAGGGGTTGGGAGGGCTTCCCATAGGAGATGGAATTTTAGGAAGAGCCTGAGGTAGTGACAAGATCATTGAACTTGAAGACATGGGAAATTAGTCCAAATTCTGGCTCTCTCATTTACTTACCTGTGTGATCTTGGGCAAATCACTTAACCTCATGAGTCTTTGGTTTCTCAATACATAAAATAAAGAATCAAGGAGGGCCTGGGCTGAGGCAGAGTAGTGCTTTGGAAATAGGACCAGATTTGGAGTTGGTGGACCTGGATTCAAGTTCTGACCATTTACTACCTGTATGACCTTGGATAAGCTATTTCACCTCTGAGGGTCTCAGTTTCCTCATCTATAAAATGGACATATTTAACTTCTGTCCCTTTTTTTTCTGAGGACTATAAAAATGTTTTAATTCATAAATTGGTTTTAATTACATTACATAATAATATCACAGTCTATTTTACAAGTGTATGAAGACATACGAAACAATGAAAACTAAACGTGGGTCTGGAAATATAAAGGCCCTAGAAGGACTCTGAGGGTCTTTTCCACTTTGAAATCTATAATTATACGATTATAACCCAGAGAGGTTGTCACTTAACCAAGACCCAAGTACTAAGTAAGTAGGTGTCAAAGTTGGAATTTAAATCCAGATTTTCTGCATCTAGACCCTTTGGTCTTAATGCAGTGGTATAGTTGAAGGAATACACTGAGTCTGGAGTCAGAAGCCCTAGGTTTGAATCCCAGCTGACACATCACCTGTGTTACCTTGGACAAGTAACTTAACCTGCCTAACCAATGGCTTCTGAAATCCCTTTCAGCTCTAAGCCTGAGCCTCTGAGACATTAGCAGCCATCAGTAATGGTTAGCTGTCACCTTGGCAAGGAGACAGAAGAGCTCTCAAAGGATGGAAGTCATGAAGTCAGTCAGGCAACAAAGAATTCATTAAGTGCTTACTATGTGCCAGGCACTGTGCTAAGTGTAGGAGATGAAAAAAAAGGCAAAAAACACTATCCCTGGCTACACGACAACACATAAACAATTATGTGCATATAAGATATATGCAGTGTAAATGGGAGGTAATTTCAGATGGAAGGCACTGGAAAAAGGGTTGGGGGTGGGTGGGTAGGAAAGACCTCCTGTAAAGGTAGGGGATTATAGCTGTGTCTTGAAGGAAATCAGAGAAGGTAAGAAGTTGAAATGAGGAGGTGGGACCTTCTGGGCCTGGGGAACAGCTAGAGCCTAGGCACAGTTAGGAGATGGAGTGTTGTGTTCTAAGAACCACAAGGAGACTAATGTTGGAGACAAACACACAATGTAGGGACCTGGTGCATGAGAGGAGGGCAGGCCTGGGTGGGCATGGTAGAGGTACCCTGGGTAATGGGCAACCAGAAATGAAATCACTGAATTCTGAGAGAATGGGTAATCTGTGCCAAAAAACAAATTTAGCCCATTTACAGAACCTTGGAAAAGAGAGCAGAGCCAATAATGAGTCCAAATGTCCCATTTTGACTCTCCCAAGAAGGCTAGAATAACTGACTTCCCATATCATGCTTGACACACAGTAGATACGTGATCCTCACAAAAAACCAAAACAAAGCAATAAAGCTAAACGTGTAACCCTTTTATAGATGTAGGAAATTGACCAAAATCACACAGCTATTATACATAAAAGAAATAAGTATTATTCTGTGGTTACTAACAAAGAAGGCAATGTTGTTCTAGGGCAATGGATGGCCTTGGAGAGGAGTGATTGTATCAATTCCGTACCTGTTGACCTGGCATTCAAGGTCCTCCTCAATCTGGCTTTATCTTATATATTCGTTCTTTTCTACCATATTTTCTACTAGCTTGCTGGGACCCCTCATTGCTCTCAACTGCGGAGCTCTTTGCCATGTCTGTGTCCTTGCTCAGAACCTTCAGCTTGCCTGGGATGCCATTTGCTTTCTGAGGATCTCAGCCCAAGTCAGATCACACGTTCTCTAATCGAGAATGCTGGCAAATATTTAACAACTGGCTTTAGGGGGGCAAATTTTTTATAAATGGTATGCTTTTAAATTTAATTTGCATTATTAACATGTCCACCATTACTTCCTTAAGTCTAGACAATCAACAAAACAATAAATCAAGTCCTGATTTGGGGCATTTGGTATCAGCTGATTTCTGAAGTGTCAATGTTAATACTTTTTTAACAATCAGATCTCCAATTTGAGCTAGCTCCAGCACACCCTTGCCTCTATGCAGCCATCCTTTTCTAATGCAGACAGCACTGTGTTCCCCCATTTGGAGCTTAGATTTGGAGCTAGAAGGTATCTTAGAGGACATTCAACCTACTCCCTCCTCCAACCTCTTGTTTTATAGAGGAGGAAATAAGACTTCATCTTTTCTAACCAACAAAGTCATGGCAGTACAATATAAAGGAGCATGGGCTCTGGCATCAAAGGGCCTGGGTTCAAATCCGACTCCCTTATTATCTGTGTGTCTCACTTCTGCACCTATAAAATGAAGGCAGTAGATTGTATGATCTGTGAGGTGCTTTCTGGCTCTGTTTATGGTATGTTAGCTATCCTCCTTAGGTTTGTGTCTGTACACACACACACACACACACACACACACACACACACACACACACATATGTTAGGGATAGGATCTCTGAATTCATTCTCAAAGAATTCCTGGATGAAGGAACATTCTTTACCAAGGCAGGTCCACCCTTTCGGTCAGCCCTTTCTTTGCTACCAAGAACTTTAAAGAGTTGTGTGGGCCACAGAAGTTAAATGATTCACCCAGGGTCACACAGCTAGTATTTTTTGGAGGTAGAATTTGAAACCAAGTCTTTATGTCTCCAAGGCTGAATCTACAAACCCTTTTCTATTTGGCCCAAATCTATTCTTCCCCAAAGTAAAAATCCTTATAATGAAAAATCTATTTCCATTAATTTCGGTGGGAGAAATTATGGAACATTCCTGGTCTCCCTCTCTTTCCCCCACCCCCTGGAGGAAATTTTTTTCATACAGACAACAAATACCTAAATAACTAACTGACAAGTTAAATAGCAGTTAGAGATAGTTTAAAAAAAAAAGAGGTTTGTATATGAAGGTGGTAAGAAGCTGCCAGCAGAGTGAGTCAATCTGCTGCTGCAGATGGAGAACAGAAAGGTAAGGGTGCCAAAGAGGGCAGCTGAGAGGAACTGATCCACTCCTGAAGCATCTTCAACTGCAATCGATTCAGCAGTTGTTGGATTTGGAAGAAGACTGAAGCTTTTTGGAGGTGGCAGCCATGGCCTCAGAGTCTCCTAGAGCAGCTAGTTCTGTGCTCATTCAGTAAAGAGACATTCCTGGGTCCTTTCACATCTGCCATAGTTGCCCTGTCTTTCCAGCTCCTTCACCTTGCTATCTTCTGCTCTTCCATGTTCTGCATCCCTTTTGGTTTCTGTGTTGGCTTTGCTGTATAGGGAAATTTGTCCTGTAGTGACAAAAAGATATGGTGAAAAAATAGGTATATATTCTTATTACCCTTTGAAGTGAAAATCCATTGTGTCAGCATAGTGAGGGAAGGGAGTAATGACAGTTCTTATTTCTAGAGTGCTTGGAGGTTTGCATGGTGCTCTCTACCTGTAGCTCTAGGGGCTAGCTAATACAAATGTTATGTCCCCGTTTTATAGGTTGGCAAACAAAAAGCTCAGAAAAGTGAAATAAGTTGGCTAAGATCACAGTTAGTAAGTAACTTTTGACTACCTATCCCCTAGAACATTCAACAAAGGATTGACTTTTGCTACTTATTTGAGTTTAGGCATAGACTTCTCCCCAGGTCCCCAACCTAGGCACTGGCCAGGCAAAGTCCTCTGAGACCCTACCGTTGGGGGAAAAGGCCAAGCTTTAGCATATGCCATAATTGGTTAATATTTTCATGCCTTAATTAAAAGTACAAATGGGGATATTGGCAGCTAAGGGACTCATTTTAAATTTGAGCCACAGTCCCATTAATAGGAATGTCTAATTAAAACATCTGTTAAAAGTCCATAACATTAACTTAATGGAGAGATCCAAGAGGAGTTCAATTAGGCCTTTATTTCTGTTAAATTAATATTACCAACTTTCTAACAAATTTCTCAAACAATGATTGTTATTCATAAAAGGATTTCTGAAAATTAGGATTGGAATCTAACTTAAATAGCTTTGGTGACTAAAACTATAGCTGAAGGGATTCTAAATAAAAGTAGTCTGTCACATTCCTTAAAGTGGAAATTAAACTCCTAAAACTCTCTTCCCTCCCTCCATTTCTCAACCACTTTAACAATATAAGAATCCTTTCTCCATGAAGTGTGATGAAAAGCATTGATCTGTGAGTCAGCTGACTTGGGCTCTAGTCCCATATCCACCTTTGGATCTTTGTGTGACCTTAAGCCAGTCACCTCACTCCCCACTTCCCCCCAGCTCTTCACCCTTGGTCCTCTGTTTTTCCATCTGCAAAACAGGGATACTAAACTCTGCCCCTTCAGTGGTGATACAAGCATTCAGTCAATGAACAAGTATTTATTAAGCTTATTACTGTGCTAGGACTGGGGATGCAAAAGTGGGCAGCCCCTGTCTTCAGGAAGCTTGTATACTACTGGAGATAATGCAAGTGAAGGCAGAATCTTGAAGAACTCAATGTATTACACAATGACTAAAATGATGTAAATGAAAATAACTCTGAAAGGCAGCAGATCTCAAATTAATTGACAGGATCAATTTTGACTAAGGAGAACAAAATGATAAAACACAGTTCCCTCCTCCTGATAAAGAGGTGGGGGACTATGGGTGTAGAATGTTGCATGTGTTGTCCGTCAGGCCTGGGTTTCAAATGGCCCATTTTGTTTGAGTATTTATCTTTGTTACAAGAGAAGATTCAATAAGTAGAGGTTGCTGTGTGTGGGGACTCTCTTTTCAGAAGTGATTCTGATGTTAAAAAACAAAAGGCATTACTAAAACTTATTTAAAAGTTAAAAGATAAGAGACACATGTGGGGGGGGTCATTTATTCCTTTACATTTGAAATGTTTCTCTGAAACAAAGTACAGAAGCAGTAGCCTGAGATAAACTTTTTTTTTCTTTTTTCTCTGAGTTGGGGGAAGGTGAAGGGAGAGGAGATTCAAGCAGACGGAGTCATTATTTTACATGGCGTGTTTCCTGCCAAACATTAACACTGGGGGGTCTTGACTGAACCTCCAGGCCTCCCCACAGTGTTTGCCTACGATATTTGAGCAATTACCTGGCACTGGCCGCTGCAGGGGGAGGGGAGAAGAGCAGCCGCTGACTGGGTCCAGGCTGCACTTGTCTTTGGAAATAAACATGCTAAGAAAGGATACTGAGCCCCCTCTCCTTACTGCTCCCCTCACCCCTCCTCCCAACACACACAGACCGGCAATTTTTGGCAGTGGTCCTGGGCCCTGTGCTTCTTCTGAAATTCAGAGTCTCAAATTCATGGAAAACTACCCATTCCCCTGCCTCCTTTCCACCTTCCTCCTACTCTCTACCCTTTCCATCCAAGCACAATCACTAGTGAAGAAGTCTGCAGGAGCAGCAATTAATGAGGCTTGGCAGGCTCTTGGTACAGAGGCAGACCCATGCTCACCCAGAGCTTTTCGTTGTGGAGAGCAAAGCTAATCAGGGAGGCCTTGTTCTGGAGGCCCTGACATTCAGGCCTCATTGCCTTCCCTCCTAAGTGGTTCTCTTAGGGCTTAAACTGGGGCAGGCACACAGAGCTACACTTGGTTTCTGGCTTGGCCCCTCTGGACCTCGGTAGCCTTCCCTACCACCTTCTTCTAGTCCTTGGAACAGGCTCCTTAGCTCTTTGCTTGGATGCATCCTGAATAGGAAACCCAGACCACTCTCCTCTTCTTCCCTTCCTTTCCCTTCCCTTCCTAGCCAGGACTCTAAGGATGCCTTTCCATGCACCTGGCTTCCGGCAACCCTGCTCTCAACTCAAGTAGAGCTTAGCTGGGAGAGGTGAAGGCTGGTCTGAAGGGATGCCTTATGAAATTGGCTAAAAGCAGAGGTATTATTGGCCTCAGTGCATCCCAGTAGGAAGCAGTGTTGGACTCCAAGGAGTGAGACTGAATATCTGGTCTAAGGATCCTGTAAAATACTGACCCACTTCAATTATGTATGGCTACTGATCTTAAGGTCTAGCACAAACAACTTTTAAGGAGCTTTTGTAAGTCTCTCCCTGTCTCTCTTTCATTTGGACAGTTTTGGTGACCAAGACTTTAGCAGAAAAGATTCTAAATAATCCCCCCTCTCTCCCTTCTTCCCTTCCTTCTTCCCTTCTTTCTTTCTTTCTTTCTTTCTTTCTTTCTTTCTTTCTTTCTTTCTTTCTTTCTTTCTTTCTTTCTTTCTTTCTTTCTTTCTTTCTTTCTTTCTTCCTTCCTTCCTTCCTTCCTTTTTTCCTTCCTTCCTTCCTTCTTCTCTCTCTCTCTCTCTCTCTCTCTCTCTCTCTCTCTCTCTCTCTCTCTCTCTCTCTTTGCTTGGCAGGTATATCTCTCTAAAAGCCAAGGAAATGCTCAGGAAATGATTGCCTCATTTGGCCCAATAAAAATGATCATAACTCATCCAGATCTTCAGCCTGTACTTTTCAACAGTGATACCTTGCATCCCCACTGAGGGGAAAGGAAGGGAGGTCAGAAGATACTTTGGGTTAGAAGACATTGTAGTCCAAATACAATCATAATTTCTCTCGTGGAGTGCTAATACCAGTGTCTGACATGCATAATAAGACCAGGATAATAGCTAAGTGTCCTTGTGGGTGGGAGGGGCAGGGAGTTGAGAAGCTTTTCCTACAGTCTGAAAAGAGCATGAGGATGGGCTTCAACTCCAGTCAATGGGATCAAGCTCACAGGACTGAGATGTGTCAGTGAAGCAATGAATTAAACACATGACAAAGAATTAAGAGAAAACCAGTCCATGACACTTAGATTCCTGAGATGCTGCTGTAGCACTTACGGTTTTTCTTCTCCAAACACTTTGAGACTGCCTTCAATCACTTGCTGATCTAAAAGGGATAGAAGGAGTCAAAAGTAGAAGCGCTCTTGCACCTTAAGCCCTGATTCACATGCCCTCAGCTTCACATGCTGTAGACAATCACCTTCAAACTCTCAGGTCTGCAGGAGAGCACTCTAGGTCCCTGATCTTGCTGCTGCCACATAGGTACTTGAGGATTTTCCATGGCTTTAAGAAAACAGACTTTTTCTTACCTCCCAGATTCCTCGTTGGAATATCTCTCCACATTTGTTTGCTTGAATTTAAAAATAATATAGTCATCCATTCAAATCCTCCATCAGAGTCTTATAATGACATAAAGGTAATTTGGGTTCTTAGAAACTGAGCCCTTTTATACAGGCCTATTTATAAATTGTGTGTCTATTATCCAAGGACCTTAGAATTTAGATTAGAGAGGCATCAGGGTTCAGTGAAATAAGCACTGACTGGCATCAGAGATCCCTGGTTCAAATCCCGACTCTGAGGCTTACTAGTAATCTGTGCCAACTGGGATAGGCCACTTAACCTCCCTCATCTATACACTACAGATATTTCACTAGACAGCCTCTGATGTTTCTTCCATCTCTAGACCTGTGACCCTAATGCAAGAAGGAATCTTCTATCCATGATTCTTAACCTTTTTTTGTGTGTAATAGACCCCTTTGGAAGTCTGGTGAAGCCTGTGTACCCCTTCTCAGAAAAATAATTTTAAATAAATAAAATAAAACCCATAGGATTATAAATAAAACGAATTATATTGAAATGTAGTTATCAAAACACTTTAAAAAAGCAGGTTCATGAACTCTGGATCATCAAATTCAGTTCAATTATTAAAATATTAACATCTTTTATTTTTCTATCACCATAATTTCTAAATATTGCCCTTACCCTCTCAGTGAGCTATTCCTTGTAACAAAGAATAAAAAAGAAAAACAAATAAGTCCATCGAAACTAACCATCACATCAAACAAGTCTGACAGTATTGGTAATATTTCATATTCCTAATCCCTTACCTCTGCAAAGGAGAGGAAGTGCATTTCCTTAATTCTCCTCTGAGGCCAGGCTTGGTCATTATAATTATGTGGCATTCAATTTCAATTTTGTGAACGCCCTTCATTTTACAGATGAAAAACTGAGGCCTAGATTTCAGTGACTTAAGTAATACCACACAAGTAATAAATAGGAAGCATGCAGTATACTAGACAGAAGACTAGACCTGAGGTCAGAAAGACCTAGGTTCAAATGTTGCCTGTGACATTTGCTAGTTGTGTGATTATAGGACAGTAACATAACCTCTCAGAGCCTCAGTTTTCTCATCTGTAAATTGGAGGTAATGGTATGGGGGTCACCTCCCTCATAGGGTTGTTGCAATGCTCAAATTAGATAATGCATTGAAAGGGATTTGAAAACTTAAAAGAAAGTATGAGTATTATTATTAAATAGCAGAGATAGGATTTAAAACCACTTCCCCTAGATTTCAAATACAGTTTACTTGCCATTATTCTATATCAGAGCTCCTATTTAGCACTATAGCTGTATGAAATGAGGCTCATCAGCAGAACATGGAACATAAGCAGATGATTTTCTTTTATAAGCACAACAATGCCTCCTTTAGACTTTGACAAAGTTGAAGGTCATAAGGGATAAAGAAGAAATGATGTGCTGTAATGGTGAGTCCATTTCAGTTATAAATGAAGCATTCAATACTTTGTAGGGATATCAGGCTTTAAAGTTAAACTGAATATGAAAGGACCAGCAGAGACAACAAACTTATCCCCAAAACATCAATGGGTGCTGTATTTTTTCCTCCAGATCCTCATTTGAATAGGCAAAAAGAAATTTGACAAATGCACTAGACTGTCACCATAAATTAGTGTGAGATTCCTCTCTGAGGGAACCCAGATCTGACTCCAGTAGAACTGTCAAATAGGAGAGTCTATACAGCTGTAACTCCCCGTCTAATAGGTGACAAACTTTAAGCCTGAGACCCTGATATTAGCTTCTGCCAAACTTAAGGTTAAGTGTCTCTTTCTGAAAAAGTATAGCAGCACTCTAGCTGAATGGGCCCAATAGTACCCAGCCAAGCCCTAGGCTAGATGTGATAGAGACTATAGTTGCCTATAGGAAAGCCTAGGGAGAGTAGCAGATAGACTCATCTAGGTCAGATGGTGTACTACGTGAGGAACCAGGTCAGTAGCCAAGTAACCCACCTGGCCCAAACTATGCAGCAAATACCTTATGTCTGCAAGGAGCAAGTCCTGCTGAGCCCACACTTCCAGCTGAGACACTATGCCCAATGAGGAGGCTGACTACCCTAGCAATGTAGTGACAATCATTAACAGCACACCTGAGTACTCTCTGGAAAGAGAAAGTATGTGGAAGCCCTACAGTTCTGGAGTTGTAAGCTACCTTGGCCACATATGCTTTCTATATGTGTACCTCATTAATATTGTACTTTAAGTCAGTGCCTACTCTCTGGCCTATAGGTACTCTATGCGTATTTGCTGGATCAAGTGCTCCCTGATCACTATCTAGCTTTGAAGAAGGGCCTTCTTTGTAATTCATGACATTTGTAATAGGTTTTTTTTTTTGGCTAGGCAATGGGGTTAAGTGACTTGCCCAGGGTCACACAGCTAGTGAGTGTTATGAGGTCGGGTTTGAACTCAGGTCCTCCTGACTCCAAGGTTGGTGCTCTATCCACTGCACCATCTAGCTGCCCCTTGTAATAGTTCTCTCTCTGCCATTTGAGTAAATGTCTTTTCTAAGAGTTAAGTGAGTCTATTGGCTAATCGTTAATGGAAGCACACCAGTGAGGGTTCATGAGCTATTGTGTTAGGAGTAGTCACCCATAGGCTTTACCCTAGAATTGCAGATAACAGTTACCCTCTGTAGGACCCCAAAACCCAAGTGTTGGGAGATAAATCCTAGGAAGGGTGTCAAAATAATAACTCTTGAAACTATCAACTAAAGCACAGGCCTCATCATAGCATTTCCTCCTGAAGAATCTTCAATGGCTTCCTATTACTTCTAGGATAAAAGACAAACTCCTCAGCTTGGCCCTGACCCCAACCTACCTTTCCAGACTTACTTCAGATTACTTCTCTTCACATACTCTATGTTCCACTTAGCATCTACTGCCTCTGCCCCACTGTACCCCTCCCAGAAAACCATCCCTTATAACAAAGAATTTTTGAAAAAAGAGAAAGAGGAAAACATTCAGCAAAACCAATCAATACAATGGAAGAATCTACCATCTTGTCTGATTTCCCTCACCCCTGGCCTTCCTCTTTCTACAAAAGAGTGGGGGATGGAAGGAGATGTCTGTCCCCATCTCTTCTTTGGAGCCAGGGCTATTGCTTGTTATTTTGCAACATTCCTTTTCATTGTTTTGCTCCTGTCATTCTTTCTATTTACATTGTTGTGATCAGTGTTCACATTGTTTTCTTGGCTCTGCATACTTCTCTCTGTATCATTTCATATGAGTCTTTCCATTCATCTCTATATTCATCAAATTCATCATTTCTTACAGCAAAGGTTATATACCATTATCTACTACAAGCTGTTTAGCCATTCCCCAATTGATTGGCATCTACTTTATTTCTAGGTCTTTGCTACCACAAAGGTGCTAATACCTTACATTTTTATGGGGCTTTATACTTTTCAAAGTGCTTTCATGTCAATTCTCTCATTTCATCCTCACCACAATTCTTTGAGGTAGGTATTTTAGAGCTTATGTCCATTTTCCAGATGAGTAAAGTGAGGCATAGAGAGCACAAGACATTTAAAGCTATCTCTTCCATCCACTTGTAACCTTCATTGATCGAAAATGAATACTTGGTATATAAAAACACCTCAGGCCCATGATACTTAAAGATGAAACATATTTCTTCAACCAATACAACAGCCTGTCATTTTACAGCCAAAGGTTTTACAGGAATAACAAGCAACAGTAAAGGAAACTCACTGTGTGGGAAGCCTTGGATGCCTCAATCATTGTCTGCTTGGGCTTTGTCCTAGAAGAGAAGAGGCTTAGAGGAGTGGCTGAGGAAGGAGGATGGGGATTCGAGGGCATTTAGTCAATGGAGCTGAATTACAAGGAGTTAACGAAATGTTTCCATTCTGCTGAAAAAGCTACAGTTGGAGCCTTTTAGCTGAATAAAAGCTGTTTCAATCAATACCTGATAAGGAAGAAAGAGCATTGAACATAAATTTCCTGCTGTTGAATTATACAGATTCTCAGTGCACCCTGAAGCCTCTTTTGAAACACAGGCCCAAGTTACTGAATACCAATGAAATAGCTTCTTCCTGTCTGAGCATCCACCCTACATTTCTGGAAGGATGGTACAAAAGGCTTCCATTAGCCAAGGTCACTCAAAATCCTCATCGTTTCTAGGTGGCCAGGTGCTAGGAGAGACACAGGCCTCAGATATGCTCAGCACAAGCTTGCTGAGGTTGCCAAGCCCCGCCCACAGGGAGAACGGACTAGGATCCACCCGTTTTAGAGGAAAGAAGCACACCTCCCAGAAATCAGGTTTGGCCACCCAAGGCTGGGCATTCATCTTACCGTGAATTCCATGGCAACACCTCCTTCAATCCCTTGTAAGCTGACACTAATAATAATAATTATTAGTAACAATAACAATATTCACAAACATTTATAGAGTGTTTTAAGCTTTGAAAAAAACTTTACTGTTGGTGTCCTCCCTCCCAAACTATGTTGTATTTAACTTTGTGTATATTTGTATTTATTTGCTTTACACTTATGCTATATTTATTTATTATATGCACTTGTGTCCTCCATTAGAATGTAAGCTTCTTTTGAGTAGATATCATTTCATTCTTTCTACTTCTATCCCAGCACCTAGCCCAGTGCTTGGCCCATAGCTGTTGCTTAATAAGGGCTTGTTGTATGAGACTGAGTTATAGTATCTTATTTGATTCTTACAACTCTAGGAGGTAGGTGCTACTATTATTCTCACTTTATGGATAAGGAAATGGAAACTGAGAGAGGTTAGGTGACTTGTTCAGGGTCACACAGACAGTGTATATCTGAGGTAGGATCTGAACTCAGATCTTCCCAACTCTAATACTCTATCTACTATACCTGCTGCCTGTCTTTTTATAGCATTTCGTTCATTGCACAGCATTTCAAGATGCCTTGGTGACAGAAATAGTTCTCAGATCCAAATCTTCTGTCTTCCAGTTTGTTTTATCCAACTCAGCCAACAAGTATTTATTAAGTATCTTTTGTGGACTGGGTACTAAGGATACAAAACCTCAAATAACATAGTCCCTGCTCACAAATAGCTTGCATTCTATCAAGGAAGACAATGTGTATCCATATAAATATGTTCAGAATAAGTAGAAAATAAATATGAGGTAGTTTAAGGATCACACTAACAATTAGTAGCATAAGGAAAAGGCTTCATATAGATGCTGGTTCCTGAATTAAGTCTTGAAGGAAGTAACAGAGCCCATGAACTGGAACTGAGTGGGGATGCCATCTAGGAACAGGGGATGGCCAGTGCAATGGAATGGGAAATGGAATGTAGTATGTGAGCAGCAAGCAGAGGCCCAGGCTGAGTGGCTCTACTTTCAGGATGCCTCCCCAAGAAAACATTAAATAGTGGTTCCTCCTATTGGTTCTAACTCTTACTTACAACATCACTAATGTGAAAATATGTTTAATAGGAATGTATATGTATAGCCTATATCAGATTGCGCTCCATCTTGGAGAGGGAGGTGGGAAGGGAGAGGGAGAAAAATTTAAAACTCAAAAGCTTACAGAAATGATTGTTGATAATTCAAAATAAATTAATTTAAAAGAAAACATTAAATAACTTATTTATGGAAATAGGGTTCATGATGGGGGCCCCATTTAAAATTAGTCCATCCCTTTATGTGGCTGACTTTTTATTATAACAAACACTGAGCCAAGAGTTAGTCTTCTTTTACAACCAATAATGATGCTAATTCTTTAATTTTTTTTATTCTTTATATTCTACTAGCTTTTCATACTTGCCAAAATGCTTTC
This sequence comes from Phascolarctos cinereus, assembly GCF_003287225.1. Taxonomy (NCBI): domain Eukaryota; kingdom Metazoa; phylum Chordata; class Mammalia; order Diprotodontia; family Phascolarctidae; genus Phascolarctos; species Phascolarctos cinereus. Next base: position 276,098,062 of record NW_027555625.1, on the reverse strand, counting down.
ATCTTAGTTGTTTACCTTATACGTATCTGAGATAAGGCAGGAACTATTCTCCCCATTTAACAGATGAGGAAACTGAGGCTACAGAGATAATATAACTCATGACTCAGTGGCAGTGTCAGATAGAAACCTGTGGTCTTGATTCTTTCCTACTCAAATATACTTTGTACTCACTCTTCATTTTATCCTACCATCAAGCAGTGCTGTGGGGTGGTAAATAAAAGACCCTAGGATACCCTAATTATATTACCCCCTGAGTCAGAAGAGGAAAGTTTCCAACATGAAGGATCATAGGATCCAGGTTGTTGGAGGAACAGCTTTGGGGAAGGGTCGAGAGAGAGAGAGAGAGAGAGAGAGAGAGAGAGAGAGAGAGAGAGAGAGAGAGAGAGAGAGAGAGAGAGAGAGAGAGAGAGAGAGAGAGAGAGAGAGAGAGAGAGAGAGAGAGAGAGAGAGAGAGAGAGAGATTAAGAGCTTGAGACTTTGTATTTTCAATAATAAATAAACCTGGAAATTCGGAGCTTAACATTGAGGGACTCAGCCGCCTATGGTCAGCATGGGGTGTACTGGAAGCCATCTTCCCCCACCAGCTAACTTCTTTGGTTACCAAAAAAATTGGGCCCCTGTGGGACAGGTTCAAAGGCCATGGAGGGGAGGAGAGGGGAAATGAATATTTTGTGATGATCTTTTTTTTTCATATGAATAAAGAGGTTCTTGGAAGCCATATCAAGTAACCAAACCTGAATTTCATGACTACATATTAATTTTCTTTCCACTTGAATTATGCAATATTGTTGTAGAACAAAAGTGGTCTCTGAGTATCATTATGACAGACCTAGAATTAAAGAGAAACCAAGCTGTGCTCTCTTTGTCCTTAGATTAGCTATTTGGGGTTGTACTCATCTTTTGTGTAAAGTTACACACTCACACACACACACACACACACACACACACATACACACAATATAGAGCCAATAAGTCAAATGGCACTGTATTAGCCTTCTCCTTCGAAACTTTCCATGGAGATGACGTTATTGCTTCTAGCCTAATTAAGATGACTTAGCCTTCACCAAATGTCCCAAGATTAAAAGCAGACAATCCTCACCTTGCTATAAGTAGTCCGGCTAATCCAGACACCTGGCCTTACCAACACTATGAAGTTTGACTTTGGAGTCACCTATTCCCTCTTTCTCCCCTCTTATACCAGTTTCAGCACACCTTCTGTCCATGCTGTTGTGGAAAAGGCTATGGAATGGGAGGCAGGAGCCCTGAATTCGAATCCTACTTTTATCACTTTGCCTCAGTCTCTTCCTCTGTAAAATGAAAGAGGTAACTTCTAAGGTATTCTAATTTTAAATGGCAGTTTAATTGTGGGTGTCTAGTACTGTTGGACCAGAGGAGGGGAGATTTTTGAGGGGTGAGTCCATGATGGCTATAGGGGAAGGAGAACTTTAGGTCATACTACATAGTGGCCATGATGTCTCTTGGATTGTAAATTCAACTCTGTAAGCTTCATCAGAACTCCCAATCTTATTCTCCTTTTTTTCCTGTTCTGATGACTATTCCCTAAAACAGTAGGTGGGCCAGAGATGATCTTTCTTTCCTTACAATGGTGAGATTACACCTGCCCTTATTTAAATGGCAAGTCTTCAAATGTCAGGGAGCTCCCAAGGGGAAGATTAAATTGAGGTATTCCTCACAATTCCCCAACTCCATCCTTTGGGAAAATGAAAGATGTATATTATGCTAATCCCCCCTATTGGGAGTTTGCTGAGCCTAATACCTGACCTTTTATCCAGGACCATCCCTCCTCCAAACTATTTATCCAGTGAAACCTATCTTGGTCATCCTCTCACTTTTCCCATTTACTTTCTCTTTCCAAGCTAGTTCATGGCTTCTCAGGACCCCAATACCTTTCACTGCTCTTCAGATACCCAAGGCCCCTCACTAAAGAGCCTGTTTTACCTCATATTCTAAAATAGCTTCCTCCTGCCATAAGTAGAATGCTTGTTTTCTCTGGATAGTTGGAATTTACTTAACCATTAAGATTAACATAGTAGATTCAATTAGGATCATGAAACAGTAATAATAACAATAATAGCCAGCATTTATATTGCATTTTAAGATTTGTAAAGTGCTTTGTAGATATTATCTCATTTGATTCTCACAACAACCCTGAGAGGTAAATACTATTATTATGGCAATTTTACAGATAGATAAACTGAGGGAAACAGAGGTTAAGTGACTTGCTCAGGGTCACACAGCTAGTAACTATCTGAGGTCGGATTTGAACTCAGGCCTTCCTGACTCCAAATCCAGGGCTTTATACACAGAGACACGTAGCTTCCAATAAAAATATTAGACATGGAAGAAATTCTGGGACATGGGCTGTCGGAGCTGCACGGGGCCTTTAAATGTACAATGAGAGCTCTGGAAGGGACCTTAGAACATAGAATGTTACAACAGAGCACATAAAACACCCAATCAGGAGGAGACTTGAGCTAGAAGGGACCCGAGAGCCCATGAGGATCAACCCCCTCATTTTGCAGAAAAGGTCACTGCTACCCAAGGCAGAAACCAGCTGACTCATGATTATACATACAGTTTGTGAGAAAACCAAAACTAGAATTCAGATATTCTAACTCCACGAATCGCAGAATCTCAGGCTTGGATAAACTCTCAGAAGTCAGAGTCTGAACTGTACCTGACCAAGAAGTCTCTCTATGACATCCTTAACAAGTGGTCATTTAGCCTTTTCTTGGAGACCTCACTACCTATCCAGGAGCCCATTGTACTTTTGTATACCTCTAATCATTAGGAAGTTTTCCTTTATATTTGTTGTTCATCTGTGTCAATTGTATCTGATTCTTTGTGATCCCATTTGTGTTTTCTTGGCAAAGATTCTGGAGTAATTTGCCGTTTCCTTCTCTGGCTCATTTTATAGATGAGGAAACTGAGGCAAACAGGGTTAAGTGACTTGCCCAAGGTCACACAACTAGTAAGTGTCTGAGGCTGAATTTGAACTCAGGTCTTCCTGATGCTAGGCCCAGCGCTCTATCCACTGCACCACCTAGCTGCTTTTCCTTATATAGCAAGCCTCAATATGCATCTCTGTAGTTTTTATCCATTGCTTCTATTTCTGTCCTCTGCAGGCCAAGATGAATAAACTTAAAATCATCTTTTCCACATTATAGACCTTCAAATACTTGAAGACAGTTATCATGTCACTGCTCAGTGTTCTCCCTAGGCTAAACATCTCCCCTTCCTTTAACCAGGCCTTGAATGGTCTGGTCTCAAGGAACTCCTCATCCTGGTCACCTTCTGTTTTAGTTTCCCAATGTCCTTCTATAAATGTGACATCTAGATCTCAGCATAATACTCTGCATTTTTTTTTTTCCTGAGCAAGGCTGACTATCACTCCCTGTGCACTGGATACTATGTGCCTGTCTCTTAATGGACCTTAGGATCACATTTACTCCATTTATTTAGTTAGTTTTTTGCTCATCTTGTTTCACTGTTGATATGAATTTACATTCCATTAATCCAGTACTCTTTCCATTAAATCACAGCTGTCCTTCACTAAGTTAGACTAAACAGTGAATGATCAATCCTGTTATTCATTCAGATTAAGCTATTCTCTTATTAAAGAGAGTCAAAAGAACAAATTTCTATTAGAATTTTGGTAAATATTTTGGGCAAATTAAGTATATGTTTTGAGCTCAGGGCACCTCCAACTCACTTCAAATAGCCAACTCCTACAATGGTAGTCTGTTCCACTTTGGTTTATCAGTGGGAGCCAGGAGCTTATGACCCAGTTACTCCCATGTAATGGGAAGAAGGATAATTAAGGTATTTCTTGCATCACTGAAGACATGAAATCTCCTGTCCCAATAGCTTGGCAATTAATTAATTTAACATCTTGGCATGGATGGGTGGTATGTCATGTGTGACCCTGATTATCTTTACCTACAATTGGTCTTCAGGGCCCTGCAGATTTCAAGATGTTTCCTTATTCAGTTTGTGAGGCTCTAGAGGCTCTAGAGGGTCAGTAGGCTTGATCTGATCTGGGCGATCAAGAGTTTTGTCGAGGATGAGCCAGGATGCAGCCCGTGATGGGCTGGATCCCAGAGCAGCTCATGCTGGTGAGACTTAATGAGAAAATATTTATCCAGCCTCCTGTGACTCTGCAGGGAACTTCAGGGCTTAGGGGTGTGGAGACAGTGGTTTCTTCCTTTGAATCAAAGAGCCTGAAAATCCTTCAGCTTGTGTTTACTCAGGAGTAATCCTCAGATTCTGCCATTTCACCACTGAATCCCCTTGACTGAGCCAAGGAAGTATATGAATTGGTCTGAGCAGACACGTAGGGCCCTAGCTTTCAAAAAGAGATTAAGAGTGTGGACAGATGTCTGTCGAACTGTTTGTACCTCTGGTCTCACCTTCTCAGTCTATCTTGCATAGACTACTAGAATAATCCCTCTTAATCATGGTTCTCATTGTTACCCTTGTAGTATTAATAGCTAGTATTTATACAGTGCTTTAAGGTTTACAAACCATTTGATCCTTGTAACAACCCCATTTTTCAGATGAAAAACTGAGGCTTAGAGGGGTTAAATGACTTGCGTACGGTCACAGAGCTAGTAAGTGTCTGAGGCTAGATTTGAACCCAGGACTTTCCGACTTCATGTCCAATATGTGCCATCTGACTGTCTCTAAACCTTCCATTTCTTTACTAAACAAAGCAGGACATTCAGGTTCTTCATAATTTAGGTCCAAATTACTTTTCCAGCCTTATCTCTCATTGGTTTTCTAAACTGTGGTCAAATTGAATTTCAAAATATAGATCAGAGGTGATGTAGAGCCATAAGGGCCTTTGGAGGTCATCTAGTCTAATCCCTTCCTCCTACAGATAAGAAAACTGAGGCCCGGAGGGGTTATGTGACTGGCTCTATATCAGGTGGGTAGTCCAAATCCAGTTGCTGTTACCCTACACTTCTTCACCTCCACATCTTTAGACTAGAGTCCACGGGTGGGGAACCTGTGGCCAAATGTGACCCCGAGGCCAAACGTGGCCCTCTAGATCCTAAAGTATGGCCTTTGGATTCAGTCAAAGGGCCACACTTGAGGACCTAGAGGGCCACATATAGCCTTGAGGCTGCAGGTTCCCCACCCCTGGACTAGACTCTAGTCTCCCTAGCTGGAACGCCCTTTACTCCCAACTCCCCACTTCCAAACCAAGCAACCTTTACATCCAGTTCCTGTCTGGCCTTCAAAGCCCAGACTGGATGTTACCTGTCCTCTGAAGCTTCCGTTGCTTGCCCCCCACCTAAAAGTGATCTGTTAGTCCTCTGAAGTAATGTTAGGAACACTTTGGTTTCCCCTTATTGTCCCTTCACCTTCCACTGTGTATTTTCTCCCCTGATTACATGGAAACTCCCTGAGGACAGGGGCCATATTTCATTCACCATTGTACCTCCCAAAGGGCCTAGCAATAATAACTCACAAGCACAGTCCCTGGCAGCTAAAGGGCACTTAATAAATGTTTCCTATAGTACTTTATGTTCTCCCAAACTTTTGGTTTTTTCCACAACAATAACCCTGTGAGTTAGGGAGCACAAATGTGATTATCCCCATTTGACAGATGAACAAACTGACCAATTGGAGTCACAGGCAAAATTTAAACTCAGGCCTTCTAACTCAAGGGGTCACACCCATTGCACTGTACCATGCTGCTTTTACATGGTAGGTGCTGAATGAATGTTTGATGTTAATTGTTTCTCTTCTCCCTCAAGTGTGTGTGTGTGTGTGTGTGTGTGTGTGTGTGCGCGCGCGTGTGTGTGTGCATGTGCACATGCGCATTATATTATACTACCTTTCTTGCCCAGGACAATTTTTAATGAAGTTCAAATTCATTCCTGTTATTGAAAGTTTTTGAGCTTATTGAAGTTGAGGACAGAGAGAAAGAGAGAGAGACAGAGAGAGATGGAGAAAGACAGAGAGAGAAAGAAAGAAAGAGAAAGAGAGATTCAGGGTAGAGACGTGAATGGAAAGCTACTCTTAAGTGTTAGCAAGACTTGGATTCCAATCCTGCCTTTGACACATGCCACACACTGGTTAGTTGATCCTGATCCACCTCTTAACCTTTTACCTTCCCAGACAGCCTTTGAAGACTATACATTGCAAAATAGGTACTGATGTGGTTTGTCTTTAGTTCTTGAAGAGGACCATGACATTGAGAAAGTGATGCCAGGACTTGCAAGTGAATTGGATTTAAGTGAGGGAGGGCTGTGCAATGTGACTTGGTAGGGGGAAGGAAGGAGGGGAAAGAAGAAGGAAACTAGTATTTATTAAGCACTTACTATGTGCGTGTTTGTCAGACATGGATTGTAATGCTAAGGTTATCATAGTAGGCCAGGAGATAGATGAAGAGTACTTAACACTATCACCTCCTAATCATATCTCCTACTATGCTAAGCAGTTTACAATAATTGTTTCATTTGATCCTCACAAAAACCCTGAGAAGTAGGTGCACTTATGGTTCCCATTTTACAGTTGAAGAAATTGAGGCAGGGAGAGGTCTTTCCCAGGGTCATACAGCTACAGCTAGTGTCTCAGACTTGATTTGAACTCACATCTTCCTGACTCCATGCCCAGTTTTCTATCTACTTTGCCACCTCACTGTCTGGTAGAGGGACTTTCCTATAGCCATGAAATCACAAGTTCAATAAAAAAGAGTTTAAAACTATTTGAATTTTTCATAAATGTTGTGAATTTAACCTCCCTGCTATGATGGGAACCTCAGAATAAAGCCAGAACACATGTCATTAGTCATCAGAATATGATGGTCATTGTTTGCATTTCTGCAACACCAACTGGAAAATAGAGGAGGGGTGGGAGACATTTGACCAATAACTGGGGCTATTCCTTCAAGGTATCTGCCCCTTTCAGCAGTGCTTCTTCACCTCTCTCCACCTCCCATCTCCTCTGTCTCCTCAAAGGAGTCTTGCTGGTGCTTGTCAAGTCCAGCGTTTCTGACATTTGCTAATGGGGTCCAGAGATTTTCTCTGAAACCTCCCACGATCCAGCAGCTTAAGGCTGCCCCTCTGACTCCAGCATCCGGTCTGGAAGCTCCTTGCTGGGGCATGGAGGGCACTCAGTGGGCTCAAGTTCACTCAGATCCTCACTTTTCTCTCTCTCTCTCTCTCTTTCTCAGAGCCCCATTTTCTTATCAGGATGGAGTTCCGGGGCATTTGGAGTGTAACGCAAGCCGATTTCTCCCAAGCTTAGACCTTAAGCACGTTGTTATTAGTTGTTAGGGCTGGGCTCCCGAAGATAACCCTGAAAGCACTGTACACCAGTGAGGGGCAAATAGGAAAATCCCCAACAGAAGTCTGTTGTAAAATGATGAATAAGCCTCTAAATTGCCATAAGGCCTTAGCCACAATGGAATTGTGTTTGTCGGACATGGATTGTAACCCTAAGGTTATCATAGTAGGCCAGGAGATAGATGAAGAGTGCTTAACACTATCACCTCCTAATCATATCTCCTACAGGCTACAAACTCTACAGGGAGCCTGGCTGCTTACTGATGGCCCTGCTGGGTTCCTACAGATTCAGCCTGAGCAGAGGACCGTATAGAAAACGTTTCACTACTGCTCTCCGTCGCTTGCCAGAGAGCTTGATGAACTGACACATACTTACGGTATGTAATATATATGTAGGCAGATAGATTCTATCTCAATATAATGTGTGTACTTAAAAAAAAAAAGCCTTGCAAATCATATCGCTCAGGCTGGGGTTTTAAATAATAAAACACGATAGATTGCTACTTTATTAGTCCCTCCCAAAAGCTTATAAAAATTATCTTTTTGCCTCTGGGAAGACAGTTTCTCAGAATTTATGGCAACTTGGAGAGTCTTGAAATATCAGATTCAGAAACGAAGGAGATTTTCATGGGTTTTATTGCTGGAGACAGACCATGGGCTCTCCTTGCCTTGTAAATTAAAATCACTAACATTATCTCCTTTATGAAATAAGGCACTTGGCTCTCCTTTCTTGAGCCTTTTTAAAAAATTAATATATATCCACTATAGCAAAAAAAAAATGAGTCATAAACTCAAGTAACTCTAACTACACATGTGTACATAGGAAGGTATGTCAAGCTGGGAAACATAAAAACACTAATTAAGGCATTTCAGTGACATAGTTCTGACTTTGTATTAAAAATTCCATTAATAGGTTACTTAGCCTGTTCCTATTAGCCAGCAGATGGACTGTGGACTCCTTTATTCCCTAATGCTTAGTAGCCGACATTCACCAGTGTCCTCCTCTTACCTTTTCCCTCTTTAAGCAAATGATGTCTCATTGGGCATGGGGAAACACAGCCCTGTTCTCATGAAGCCTGGAATCTAGATGACTCGGACTACTGGTATCCATGTAGCAAATGGTTGGATCTCAACAAAATTGTCATCCTTAGATCTCCCTTCTTCCCTTGGAAGGAGCTCCTGTCCTTACCCTATTCCACCAAGCCATTTCCCTATCCCCTTGCTGTCAGTGACTCCCTCTAAGATGTTAGCTAGTGATGGTATTCCAAAGTGGCCCTTCTCTTGCTAATGGAGGGAATGATCTCTCTGTGTCTACATGACAATATGAGATAGTTTTACTTCGGTGTGGTAAAGTGGGAAGAGCATTTATTTTGGAGTCAGAGGACCTAACTTCAAATCCCACATCCAATACTTACCCTCTGTGTGACCTTGGGTGAATAATCACTTGACCTTCCCAGACCTCAATTTCTTTAACTGCAAAATGAAGATATTGGGCTGGATAGATGGTTTCTGAGCTCTAGATCTTATGAGCCTAAGATTCTGGGGTAAAATAGCAATGACTAGGGAAGGGGAAGATAGAAAGATATATATTCATGAAAGGTATGTGACAGTGTGCTTTGTTTGCAAATAAGAGAATTTCCTGATTGGTAGAGGGATTCTTCAGAAGTGTCTATATGTGATTCCACTGTGTTGGCTGTCCAAAGACCTAGAATGATTACAATATATATGTATATGTATATATATGTAAATATATAAATATATATATAAATATGTATATTTATATGGAAGATGAGAGGTGACCCAAATGGACCAAAGTAGGCAGGAAAGACTGTGTGAAGGAACTAAGACTTTAATTGGGAAAAGTTGGATCTAAAAAATATCCATGTTTTTAGCAATCACATTAAGCCTGGCTTTAAGGATGTGAGACATACAACACGTAGAGACACAGAGCAGGTAGCTTAGCCCTAGAAACAAAACCCTTGAGATGCAAAAAAATTAGGAGTCAAGTGCAATGTTTTGACTTCTTTCCAAAGGAAGGTAAGTGAAAGAGAGGGGAGGAGGAGGAGAACAAGAACTTTCCAGGTTGGGCTGAGGCAGGGAAATAGGAAGACGGAAGAAACCCAGCATGTGAGTATTAAGCCAGGGAGATCAGGTTCAGGATGAAAGGGCCCTAAAGTAGGCATGAGTTTAGTTTCATTTTATTTTGAGGAACTCAGCTCTCCTCTCTCCTCTGAGACCCCTGCACCAACACAGAGATGGAACTGAAAGGGAGAATCTTCATATTACTTATCCATCTCCCAGAACAGCTGCAGCAGCAACAATGATAATAATAACTAGTATTTACATAAATATTTACATATTTAAATGTCTCTGTGCGGGGACGGGGGGGGGGGGGGGGGTCGGTGAACTGAAGCAGAGCATGCCTTGATTACCACACAGGAGAATTGCAGCCAAGAAGGTAAAGCATGAAGGCCTGTTTTGTTTTTTAACTGATAAAGCATCCCCTCCTCTGCCACTGTTATAGGTCAAAGGGAAAACCAAAAGACCATTCAAAATTTACCATATCATACTAAAACACAAATCTCTTTCAGCACTGGGTTACCTCATGGCTGGAGAAGAGGCTGAAGCAGTCATGTGGTCACTGGGACCAGCAATGGCAACTCTGAGCATCCTCCATTGGGTAAAAGGGAGGGAAGGCCTCCCAATTTTCATTATTTCTTTGGGGTAGATTATGTCTGAGATTCTTTATAGATCTAAATCAACAAAATTGCTATGGGATAATGGCCCAAACCTTGATCTAGAAGCTTCTCAGAGGTGGCTGGATGGTATAGCAGATGGAACATTGAACTTGGAGTCAGGAACACCTGAGTTTAAGTCTGGCTTCAGACACTTAGCTGTTTGACCCTGGCAAGCTAATTAACCTTCTATAGCCTTCTCATCTATTAAATGGGGTGATAAAAACACCTACCTCACAGGATTATTGGGGATATCAGATAGAATAGGATTAATAAAGCATTTTGAAAATCGTAAAATTCTATGTACATGTTAGCTATGACAAAACAGAGGGCATGTGTCTGTATTCCAATCATCTGACATCTTTCAGGTGACCTATCACAGGTCATGCAAGCACTAAGTAGCAGGATTTAAACCCACATTCTCTTAAATAAATTCAAATTCAGGCCTTATCATGCTGTTTTTATAAAGGCAGTATCCCCATTTAATTGGAATTCAAATTCATGTTCTTGATGCTTAATCCAAATTTAAATAGGTAGACTTTGACTTTGTTGCTGATTCTCAACAGGCCCCATTCTCTTCAGGGGCACTTGGTGGCAGAGAGGATGCCATAAGGCATCCTCCAGGCCTACTTCACACCTTCAGTGTTGGTTTACCCTGACTACCAGTCACCCAGGGGGGGCCTATAAGGATATGACTTCCTTAGTACTGTAGCCATTTTTTTTGTGTAGCTGGATTCTAGGCCTCTATGGGACCCCAAACATCTGTCTTCTCCTCAACCCTTCTCTGCCTTGCAAAATGTCATTTTTTCCTAGCCTCTCAGGGTTATTTACATCCTAAAATGGGATACATGGAGAAGGCAGTGCTGAACCACGGATTTCTGGTAGTATAATTTCAGGTTTTGTGATGGGCTAGCTTTGGAGACACTATGGGGCCGGGGTAGCCTTTCCATCATAAAGACATATCATATAAGCAGCCTCCTATACCTGCTTGTAAAGTCTATCCAGATTCAGGAAAGCAATAGATGGATTTTTGTATTTGCCACTGGGACTTCTGGACTAGCTATTGTTTCAAGCAGACAGGCCTCATTGGGGATTCACAAACAAACTCTGACTGACCTTGGCCAGTCACTGGCTGGCCGTCCCTGCTTGGCTCACCAAAGAGGGATTTGGGCACTTTTCCAGGACTGATTTTTTTTTTAATTCCTTTTAATAGAGAAATAGGAAATGGGTCTTAAGAGAAAATGAGGAGTTATTGCTGCATTTATTCACTCTAAAAATATCCTACTGAAGCCATGAGCTCACTTCTTGGTGTAGATTCAGCTTTGGGGGAGAAGGAACCAAACCAAAAGTGCTGAACAGGGAATCAGAAAGTCTCTCTGAGGTGGCCAGTTCTGGGAATCAATGGCTCCAGCCAGGGCTGGTCTTGGCTTTCGGGAGGTAGCTGGCTTGATTATGCTCAGCTCAACTTGGCCCAATAGGCCCTGACTCCCTGGACTGCAATGAAACATAGAGAAATGAAGGGGAATGGGTAAGAGAAGCCCTGGCTTCCTGGAGGGGTCATTTTTGGAAGCCATTTTCCCCATGTCAACCCAGAAGGCTGGACACTGGGAGTTCTAAGTGTCCAAGCTCTTGACAGCCAAAGTATAATGTTCAATGTCCACCCATCTCTACCAGATTGTTAAGGGAAAGAAAGGGTTGCAGGATTCCATTGTCAGTTTTCCTTTGGCACTCTAGGGATTCATACAACTTCAGTTCTGATGTAAAAGTTTGCTTCTGTACAATTTCTTTCCTGATATAAGGCTGTAATCTCTTTCCAGCTAACTACTTGTGTAACCCTGGACAAGTTGTTTCAAGGCCCATTTCTCTGGGCCTTAGTTTTCTCATATGTGAAATTAAAAGCTTGGGTTCTAGCTCTAAATGTATGATCCCATAATCTTAAGATCTGCTATGGAGGAAGAGGAATGGGGTTCCCTATGATTCTTACGTTGAAATAAAGAAAGTCACAGTGTCAGATGGCAATAAGAACCATGAACCTGGACCAGGAAAAGGTCCAAATCTGAGCTACTTTACTGACTTCCTCTGTGACTTTGGATAAATCATTTCCCCTCTTTGGCCTTCAGTTTACTAATCTGTAAAATGAAAGGGTATCCTAGTGTAGAAGTGCCAAAAACACAGCCTATAACAATCCCAAATTGGGCTGGAGCCAAATCAAACTGTACTTGGGAAATATTCACAACGTTTTAAAAATACAATAAAATATAGATAATAACACATTTTAAAACTAAGTCAACATACAACCCACAGGGATCCTTATGTACAAGTTAATGACCCCTGTTTCTGTTTGAGTTTGACACCATTGACGTAGAGGATCTCTTATGTCCTTCCCAACTCCATCATTTCATGAAACCAAAGCTACCCACACAAGCCTTTCCTGGCATCGTGCTGTACTTGGGAAGAATACCAGAGGAGAATATAAAGAGCCTGGGTTCTAGTCTTGGTTCTGTAATGAAATATTAATCTGAGGGTCCCTTGACAACATGCTTCCTCTTACAATTCTGAAAATTAATTAGGAAAGTTAATTGAACTTTGTGGGTTTTGTTTTCTCCTACAAAATGGCAATAACAGCCCCCATTCATCTTACCTCACCAGGATTTTGGAGGGTCAAATGAGATAACCAGTTTGAAAGGGTTTTGAAAAGCACAAAGTTAAAAAGAAAAAGTTAAAAGATGATCAGTTCCATCAGCATTTTGACTGATGAAGCTTAGCTACTTCAAGAGAGTGTCTTTCCCTTCCCTTCCTGCCTCTAACCCATTAGGTGCCATTCTTAGAATAGTGAGGGATACTCTGTGAGGGCTGAAATTCAGGGGATCCCCCTCTCTGCTGCCTAGTTTGGAGAGGCTGGCCTTTGTCCTAGGCCACCCCCATCAGGTGACATAATGGACCCAAAAAGGTCAAAGTGACTTGCCCAAGGTCACAGTTAGGTTGAAATTAGAACCTGCTGTGGATCCTTTGATTTTTCCTGAGCTAGTGCTTGCCCCAGGAGATCACATCCTGAGTTTGCCATTTCTGTCCTGTAGGCTTGGGAGCCAACATCACGACACTTCTCATGTCTAAATTCCTGCTTGATGCTCTGGGCTGTTGCCCAACTCAAGCGTGTCTTTCCTTTTCCAGAAAGATTATGGGGCAGAGCAGAGCTGGGTCATGAGGGTAAGGAAAATTTCATATTTTTGCTGAGCTATAACTCCCTTGGACCTTGTCATGGATTGACAAGAGGAGCTGGAGACTAGCTTCAGAAAGGACTGTGGAGAGAGAAGCCCTTCGTGTCTCTGAGGATTTACATTCTGGGCATCAGGATTCAGACTCCCGACCCCCAGTCTTTCCCTTCCTCCTCCTCCTTTCTCCTTTTCCAGTTCAACTTGTCATCCATTGATAAATATAGATCAGGAGAAACCAAGATAAATGGCTGGGGACACAAACCCACAGGACAGCTAACCATAATGGGAGACCTTGGCTTTCCACTCAATAGATAAACAGCACGTTACTTGGTTTAAATAGCTGGTTGGGGGAAAATGAGTGTATTATTGGACAGGAACGCTTAGCCAGTATGATCCAAACAAGTCAAAAAATAGCCCGAGGACAGCCACATAAAGTAAAGCGTAGACCAGATTTAAGTATAATTGCTCGTCCAACCATGTTTTTGGATTCTTATTATTACAGTGGTGAAGGCTCCAGCGTGGTCCTTTTGGGAAGAAGTCAAAATATTTCCCTTAGCTTCTAACCTTTTGTAGCTCCAGGGTGTTATGCTCCTTGAGGGAGGGAGTTTCCTGTGGGGAGGTGTGGTTTGAAGGACCCTGTGTTCGGGCAGTGACATCCCTTCCAAAAGCACAGTGCTCAATTATTTGGCACTCTTTGTGAGTGTGTTTCAGGATGGGGGGAGGTAACAGAGGGAGGGTGCCACAGGTTGTTTGTAAAATAGCTTATTCTGGTGTAGAATGTGAGAGGGAACCTGTGCAGTTCTTCCTGAGTCACCTCACCCTAAGCGAATGTTATTTCTTCTGAGGGGTAAAGGGTGTGGAGAGCTGGGTTAGCAAGGAGGAAAAATAATGAGAAATCCAGAAGTTGTGTAGTAGAGACACATTGCATTTAGAGTCAAAGGATCAGAGGGCCAAAACTGAACTTCTCCATTTAATAGCTAGGTAACCTTGTAGAGTCTTTAACTATCCTGGGACTTATTTTTCCCATTTTTCACAGGAGAAGGGTGGATAAGATGACCTCTAAGCTTCTTTCTAGCTCTCAAGGTTTATGATTCCAAAATGGCAGATCCAAGCATATGTCACTCTGCTCCACAAAGTCTCACCCCATCATCTACAATCAAATGCTTGTCCCCTGGTAGGGAAGAGTATAAAGGATGCTTGTGAATAAGGGTAATCAGCAAGATCTGAGAAGAGTCTTCTTAGGGAAAGACCGTCAGATATAATGCATAACCAAAAAGAGTAAACCAGAGCTGAAACAAGAATTCTCTGGTACCTCAAACCCAAAGGTTAATATGGGAGGTGGGAACAAATTTGAGGGCAGCTATCTAAAACTTGGGAAATCTAATCCAATCTAATCCAAATCCTACAAACATTTATTAAATATCTACTACATGCAGGGAACTGGGGATACAAAATTAGAATGAAAGCAGGTCCTTACCCTCAAGGAGCTTACATTCTACTGAAGAAAGACAACAGGTAAATAGAGAAGTAATAATAACTTGCATTTATATAGTACTTTAAGGTATGTAAAACATTTTACAATTAGCATCTCATTTAATCTTCACAATAACTTTGTAGTTTAGGTGCTACTATTATCCCCATTTGTGTGAGAAAACCAAGGCTGAGAAGTTAAATGCCCTGGCCAGGGCTACACAGCTAGTAAGTGTCTGAGGTAGGATTTGCATTCAGGTTTTCCTGACTCCAAGTTGAGCACTCCACTGAAGCACCTAGGAAAAGTGGAGGAGGAGAATGTTGATGGGGACCTCAGATCAGTGGTCCCTTTAATTGCCTTGATGAAAGGGAATAGTTAAGAGAGACAATTTGGTATAGGGTGGAGCCCCTTTCAGGAGGGTAGAAATGACTATCAAGGACAAATGCCTTTTCTAAGGTGTGAACGAGCCACTTAGAATCTGAAAGGATATGATCTTACGTCTCCTTGGCTCTGTAACCTTCTCATTACAACCTGTAACTTTATCTATTGGATTGGGGAAACTCAGGTAATCAAGGCTCCATTGATCACAGCTATATACTTGATAATTTGAGCAGGAGGGAGAGAGCGCTGACAATTTGGGGATCAGGAATGACTTCCAATAGAACCACAGACTCAGGCAGAACAGGAGAACAATAGCCCTCTGGGAAGTGGTGATGGTTTGTCCCAACCTCCTTTTCAATGAAGAGATTCTTGTATCATCTGTAGCCTGCCAATCCTACCCCATCCTTGCTAAATATCCCCCAGCTATTCCATTATATACAGGCTTATGTAAAGGCTTCTTCATTGTGGCCCAGAATGTCCATCACTTGAGGAATGGGTGATTGAGCTGGGGCACATGAATATGAGGGAGTACTATGGTGCTGTAAGAAATGAGGAAAACAGATGACTTCAAAAAGACATGGAAAGACGTACACAGTCTCATGCAGAGTAAACCAAGCAGATGCAGAGAGACAATTTATATCAAATGCTAAAACTGAACAAATTTGAAGACTTTTATAAACTGATGAAGAATGAAATGAGCAGAACAGGAGAACAATTTATACAACAGCCAAAACATTGTAAAACATGAACAACTTGTTATTGAGGGAATTTGTTTTGCTTGACTATGCATATTTGTTACAAGAAATTTAGCTATGAGAAATTTGTTTTTCTTCTTTTCAGTTAGTTTGGGGTGGAAGGGAAAGAAAATAGATTTATGTTTGTTTTTAATAGAGAGGTGGGTGTATGTGCAATGCTGCATGCATTTTCATATGGGATCACTCATTATTAGTTTTACTTAATTGTTTTACTTTGTAGACCTCTCTGAAAGTGGGAGTAATCTTTAAATGTTATTAATGTGAAAAAATGCATCAGTATCACTTTTAAAATGTGTCATAGGAAATTGATTGAGGCAGGGGAATTGGCCTTTTGTTCCCTCTGCTACCCCCAGTGACAGGTCTTCCATGAAGTGATCTTCTCTTCTGACCTCTATCTAAGGCTCATTCACACCGCTCCCAGCCAGGGAATGGAGTGGGAAGGGGGAGGAGTACTGAGACTGACCCAGATCTGCTCTATTCCTAGAAGCAAGTGGCTCAGTAAGCCTTGAAAAATGAGAGTGAAATCTATTAGTTCTCAACAAAGTTGTGGGAGCTCCCACCAAGCATTCTTGGCTAGTCTACCAGCTGTACCCTGACCATCCCAATCCTGCTTTATCACTTTCACTAGGGAAAATTTGATTCTGAGATGGTATGTGATTAATTGGAGAAACAGAGTGGGGTATGGAGATATCCTCGGTCAATATTCATTAATCAGACCCCACAGATAATCATAGCAGACATCTGGACAAGCATCTGGACTTGGCTGGGAAGGAAGCTGCAGGTTCAATGTGACCGGCCTAGCAACGCCATGCTTAGAGAGGGGTAGGAAGACAGTGGAGTCTCAAAAGCTCTTTAGCAGTTGGAAGTGGTGGGGTAGCTCTCTAGCTCATTGGGGCTGAGGTACCTCTTCCCCCACCTGGACTTATTCCTCCTGAATCTTTTTCAGAAGCTTGTTTTCTGCTAGGTGATTGTTGGCACTGGCTTCTTTTTTATTTTTAATCAAACTAACCAGTCTCTGTTCATCAAATAGGTTAAGCCCATAGGGAAGATGGAAGACTGGGTTGGTGTTTGGCATGGCACGGGAAGGAGGTTACAGGGAAGTGGATCTCAGCTCTATATAAATAATTTTTTTTCATAATGTAACAAAATCCGTCTGCATAAGACTCTTCTTGCTGATGGACATTGATTATCCAATGTTCCATGTCTATGTGAGAGACAGAGTTGGTAAAAACTTGAGAGATGAGAGATCCTGATCTTTGGGCTTCTTAGCAAGAGATAGGAGATGCACAGTTCCAGATTCTCTTCAGGTGCCTAAAGGGAGAGAAGGTTCTGGAAAGAAGCTAATACATAGAGGTAACAGCAAACTCCATCATGTTGGCTTCTTCCCAGAGTCTCTATCTCCCTTCAGAAACTTGAAAAGAGTCTGAAGCCATATGTCTTCTCTCTTGTAGCTGGAAGCCAGAAGACTAGGATCTCTCTTGCCTCAAGCTCTTGCCCCTTTGCAAGCACAGAACCTTAAGTAATCAATTTTCATCAATGAAGAGAGCCTTGTGCAGATGGGCTTTCATGCACCTTTATACCATCAATAATAGCTAGCATTTATGTCGCATTCTTCAGTTTATAAAGCTTTTTACATGTCTCATTTGATCCTCACACCATCATCTATGAGGTAGAGCTTATTATTAACCCCATTCTGCTGATGAGAAACTGAGGCTGAGAAAAGTTAAGTGAGTTGCTCAGTGTTACAAAGTATAAGTGTCTGCGTCTGGATTTGAGCTCAGTTCTTCCTGACTCTAAGTCCAGCATTCTAGCTACTTCACCTCGCTTCCTAACAACTAGAGCTGTTCAAAAAATGATTTTGGCTTTGTTGGAAGATAGTGAGCTCCTAGTTACTGGAAGTCTTCAGAGACTGATTACTTGTTAGGTATGTTTTAGAAGGGATTCATGCTTTAGGTAGCAGTTAGACTAGATTCTCTCTGAGGTCCTTTCCAACTTTAGAATTCTATGACTATGCTATTTTAATACTTTAGTAGAGCCATAGAGTCACTGATGTGGGTGGACACTCCTTCCACCAGTGCAAATTGCAGGCTATCTGTGTTTTCTCATTTTCTATATTCTCATCCATGATTTTGTATAAATCCTCCATAGCGGCCCTATCCAGGATGAGAGGAGCCTTCCAAGGTTTCCTTTTAACTTTTTTTTTTTTGTATACTAGCACAGCTCTTAAGCTGCTATCTGTTACATTTCACTTTTACTAAGAGAGGTCCTATTCCTTTTCCAATAGAAGAAAGTCTATTTGCATAAGGCTCTCCTCATTGGTGGAGGTAGATCACTAATTAATACTCTTCCCTTTTCATGAGGGACAGATTTGGTGAGAGCTTGAGAGAAGAGAGAAACTGGTCTTGTGGCTTCCATCTTGGAGAGGAAACACATAGCTCCAGATTCACTTCAGGGTGAGTTCCCTGAACAGAGTGAAAGACTCTGGGAAGAAGCTAGCATATATAGAATTTACTCTGTACCAGACATTGTACAAGGTGTTGGGGATGTAAGTACAAACAAACCAGATAGTTCTTGCTCTCTAATAAAAGACACCAAATAGAGGGAGCTGGAAAATAGGGGTACAGGAAAGAGATATGTTGTAGAAATGGCTGGAAATTATTGTGGAAACCTAGCTTGGGGCAAGATAAATTGAAAGCCCAATTATCAGTCCTAGGAGACACAGGGTTATAGGCCAAGGTTGTGTTTTGCAGGGAGAGGAAGAGGAGAAAGAGGAGGAGGACTGTTGTTGTCTTCCCTTCTCAGAAGAGGACCAGGACATCAGGAAGGGGATGTCATGACTTGCAAGGAAATTGGATTTAAGTGAAGCAGGGTTGTGCAAAGTTATCATCCTCACTCACTCCTCCAGAGCCATCTGAGTCCAGTGGCAAGATATGGATCAGGATGACTGAAGATGGCCCCAGATGCAGTGGGAAACCTTGGCCTTTCTAAGCTAAGGTCTTTCCCAGGTCTGTTTGTCTAAGGAAATGCCCATTCAGTGCTTAAGGCTAGGCAAGAAATGAGGCAGAGAATGACATCTTTTATCTAGTCCGAAAAGAAAAATCAATCTGGGGCAGGAAGACCCTCAGGGTTTCTGGCCAAAAAAGAAACAATTGCTATTTACACTCACTCTGAGCCATCAGAGCCCAAACAATGACCAAGAGAGGCTTGGGCGGGCCAATTGTTGGCCAATCAATAGAAGCCAGAGTGATTTGGGTTTAAGGCATAGTCCTTAAGAAAGAAATCTAGCCCGTAAAACTCAAGATATCTTGCTAAGTTTCAGTGGTCAAATTTTATATTCCTTTGGGCAGAACATATGCAGGTAAAGGCATGGTTTCCTAAATGGACAGAGGGAGAGGAGATAGAGGTTGTTGTTACGGTTGTTGTTGTTCTCAAAAAGGACCATGAATATTAGGGAGAAAAGGAAGGAAGCAAAGAAGGAAGGAGGGAGGGAGGGAGGGAAGGAAGGGAGGAAGGAAAGAAGGAAGGAGCTGCATTGCCCAACTGGAACTGGCCAGGTGGTTGCCAGTGGGGCAGCTCCTACTACTCCGGAGGAGGGAGTATTTAAAGGAAGCATTTGGGTCATCTGTGCGTGAGAAAGAACTCATGAGGCCAAGTCATTCCCATGTCAACTTTGGCTCTTAGATTTAAATAATGGAGTGCTAAATCTGTGGTTAATTAGATGGAAACCTTCCCAGCAGCAATTATGAAATATTTCAATTGATTGCTCAGGTGAGGCGTTGTCACCAGAGGTGAGGGAGCAGGTGCTAGAGTGGTCCCTTATCATCAGCCGCATTGACCAGCTTCACTAGGAGCTTGTTAACATGTAATAGGGTTATATAAGTCCTCCTTGAACTGCTTGAAAATTTGCCCAGAAGCAAGGAAATGTTTCTAAGCCAGAGAAGCAGCAGGTGAAGACATAGGAGGATGATTTCTGACCTTTCATGGAGAAGGCCATATACCCATCCCATAGGATCAGAGGGAAGGAGATGGAATCTGGCTTTCAAATGCCTTTTTTATTGTGAAATGAGGAAGGAGTAGGTTGAATGATGAAGGAAAAGTTAGAAAAAACCCAAGGGAAGATTGTGATGATTTCGGGGGAGATTGAATTCAGCAAACCCACTGTGTGTTCTTTATAAAGGATGTTGCTTCGAGCAATTTTTCATACTCACAGGCTCCATACTCTCTTCTTTCTCCAGTCCTCAGCCTATGTTGGACAAAGTAGAATTTGCAAGATTCTGACTTACTTATACTCAGCTGCTCATTACTATTTTTTCCTGAATATTTCAATCAACCAATCCAACAAGCATTTATTAAG
This sequence comes from Phascolarctos cinereus, assembly GCF_003287225.1. Taxonomy (NCBI): domain Eukaryota; kingdom Metazoa; phylum Chordata; class Mammalia; order Diprotodontia; family Phascolarctidae; genus Phascolarctos; species Phascolarctos cinereus. Next base: position 276,077,835 of record NW_027555625.1, on the reverse strand, counting down.
CACCTACTGTGTGACCAGCCCTGTGCTAGGCACTGTGGGGAAGATAAGGCAAGTGTAAAAAAATGGTTTCTTCCTTCAGAGGAGCTGACAGGATAACTGGGGAGAAAAAATAAACTCTTGTGAAACTACTAGTGAACTAGGTGCTAATTCAGAGAATCTCAGTACCCAAAACCTCAGAGCTGGAAGGGACCTCAAAGGACGTTTAGTTTAACCCAAATATGAACAGGATTCCTCTCTACAATATCTCTGATAAGTAGTGATAGAATCTCCACCGGAAGACCTCTAGTTATGGCGACCCACTACACCCTCAAGTCAACTCATTCAGTCCGTGGGTGAACATCTTTGTTAATAAACTTCCTCTTACAATCAATTGACCAATCAACAAGCAGTTATTGAAGGCCTACATTTTGGGTACTGTGGTTACAACCATCTTTCTGTCTGCCTGTAATTTCTACCTAAATTAATACTTTTGTGGCATAAGCTTAAGCTGAGATACTTGGGGAGAAAAGGCCAATAGGAGAGAGGTAGTTAAATTTCTAGTAGCATTTGTTATTAAGTAACCAAGGAGTCATAGAGTTTGTGCCTCTGTGACTTGTATCAAGTAAGGAAGAAGAGATTCTGACATGAGAGAAAGGAGTCAGTCCCCAAGATGCAAGAGCTATAATGATCCCAGCCTCTAGGGCTATGGTAAAGGCCAGAGTTGGGTGAATATTTACTTGTGGGAGAATTGAGTTGATTCCAAAAACAATCCAATTAAAGAGGCTAGTTTGCTGTACGTTGACTAATTCAAGTCAATTCAACAAATACAGATGGGTCCTGAATAGTGCTAATAAAGGATTCCCCCTGAAATGGTCTCCTGTATTCTAATCTGTACTGTTCAAAGTCATCGTTATCTAAACCATCAAAATTGAGTTTAGCCCAATAGAAATATGCAGTGCAAATTCAAATAATGTAACCATTTCAGGGGATTTATTATTTGCACAAATCAGTACCTAACTTTATTAATCTATTTTGTTAAGTGCCTCTTAATGAAGTATATTTATTAAGGACCTCTTAAGTACCCTGAATCCTACGATCTCCAAGTTGGAACGGACCCCAGAGGCCATCGAATCTAGCCCGTGGTTGACCAAGAAGCCCCTTTATGATATCCCCAAAGTTGAATGTTACACCTGTTATGTTAGGATTTTTTCTGTACATCAAGCTGAAATTGTCTGTAATTCTGTAATTTCTACTTGCTGTTCCTAGTTCTTCCATCTTAGAATAAACAAAACAAAAGACTATAGTGGAATGTAGTGGTTTATAAGTGACAGATCTGGAGTAAGAAAGACCTGGGTACAAATCCTGCCTTTGATACTATTATACTAACTGTGTGACTTTGGGCAAGTTACTTAATCTTGACAAACCCATCTCCTTATCTATAAAATGGTGAGATTGTAGGATGAGTGTCTGACATACGATCAGAACTCAGATCTTCCTGATTCCAAGTCCAGTTCTCTCTCCATTATATCACCAATATCTCTAAGAGGAAATATGGCATGGTAGATCAAAAAGAGACCTCAGTTCAGGAGAGTTAGGTTCATGTTCCACCTCAGACACATGCTATTGATCCCATGCATGTCATTTAACTTCCGTGTTCCCCAAACAGCTCTCTAAGACTATGAATGGCAGAACAGTTGCTCAGCTGCATTGGTAGTAGGAGTTTCCTCCCTATGAATGAAATAACATGTCTGGACTGCATCCCTCCCCCCCCCAAAAAAAATTTATACTTGGTGCTACAGTGCTTTGAGAATTGCTGGCCCTTTTTTTCTTCCAATATTGGCACTAGGTCCTAAGAAAGCTGAAGAGAAGAAAGACAAGAATTGTGTGGCATAGAATAATGTAATTACCATGGATTAATGGAAGTTTGTAATTGAGGGACCCAGGTTTGAATTCTAACCCTGTCACTTACTACGCAGTCTACCTTAGTCAAGACCCTTCTCCTTTCAGGGCCTCATTATCTTCCACTGGAAAATGAATGGTTCCAGTAGATCTTCCATAGGTGTCTCTCAGCTCTAAATCTAGTGATTTTCTGCCTATGCTTTGAAGCATGCATTAGCAACTGGTGTTTCCGTGCTTTGGCTTGCATGGCCTCTACCCACTGGAGAAAATTGCCTGAAGTAAAAATTCCCATCTCAGGCTTAACATTAATGGGACATCTTGTGTTCATCTCTTTCTCCCTTGTTTGAAGCCAATTTGTTATTTTGGTGTGGGAGTTTTCCTGAAAGGAGATTGATTTACACTGGATTTGCTTTTATTTCCCTATTAGCCCAGTCTCCTTTTGTTTCTGAATTCCTTCTCTCTGAGATTCAAGTCATCTTCTATTGAAGACACCAATTGTTTTTTTAAGACTCAGGGATCTTTTATCGGTGCTGGATAAGGGAATTATCTTCCTACCCCTGAGAAGCAGCTCTGGAGATTAGAGAATGTAGATTGAAGCGTCATTTTCAGGCCTCTTTTCCTACTCATGCCCTCTGGATAGGATGGGTATATCTATAATAATTTCTTTGCTTATGCTAAGTTGATGCTAGTCTATTCCCACAGCGTTTCTCCAACTCACTTCCATTTACCTAAGTTCCTTGATATTATTAAAATTATCAGTTTATCTTCCTCTCTCCCTCCCTCCCTTCCTTCCTTCCCTTCTATTTTTTTATTGGTCTTCCCTCCCTCCTTCTTTTGACTTACTCCTTCCCTAACCCAGCTAAATATATAGTATGAAATCTTTCCTCTCCCTCTATTTAGTTTGTTACATTCTTAAGTGGATGACCTTTTCCAAGAATTTTTCATTTTCTTTGTCCTTCCTTATTTCTGTATCTCTCTAGTATGTTTTGAATTTTATTCCTTCTTTATTCCCTCTGTCCCTTATAAAGAGGTTTTGGCTTATTGGATTTGGCTTCTTTGTCTATCCCAGTTCTATGCTGTTGCATTTGTAAATGTTGTTCACAAAGCCTTCCTTTTGTGTATATATTTTATTTTGCTTGATTTTATACTTAGTTAATTACTAAGTTGAAGTGTCCAGATTTTATTGGTGTGGGGAATTCTCTGGTGAGAAAACTCCCTATGTCAATATAGATCACTAATTGTTTCACAATTTATACTCTTAGAAAGTTGCTTAGGATGCTGAGAGATAAAGTGTTTGTCACAAGGCAGAAGATGTAAGAGTTGGGGCTAGAGCTTGACCTTCCTGACTCTGAGCCTAGCTCTCTATCCATTACATCACACTGTTTTGTCCTTCCCTCCCTTTTCCCTCTCCTCCCCCTTCCCTCCCTCTTCCTTTCTCTTTACTCCTCCCTTTCCCTTTCTCTCTCTTCCCCTCCTCCCCTTTCCTCCTCTCTCTTCCCTTTCCTCTTTTACTCATTGTTTTGTCTTTGGTGGGGCATTTTAATGGTGTCTCTCCCTTATAGAAATATCAGTTCATGAAGGAAGCAGTGCAGTGTGGTGACATTTCTAGACATCTTGTTCATTTATACCCTCTCCAATGCCTTTGTCCCTAAGCCCTATTACAATATCTCCTCCTATATCTTATGGAATGGAGCCTGTGGCCACTTTAATGTAAGAGGAAACACCATGAGAAATTCTTAAATTTATTGGTTCTGCAGAGGTTTTGTGTTTTTTATTCTGGATTGGTTTTTCACAGAACAGCATGGTACAGAGGAAAGGGCTAAATTTGGAGTCTGAAGACCTGGGTTCAAATCCTACTCCTGTTACTTGCTACCAGTGTGACTTTGGACAAGTCACATCATTTCTCTGTACCTCAGTTTACCAATATATAAAATGAGGGGGGCTGGACTTGATTACCTCCAAAGTCCCTTTCATCTCTAAATATATAATCATATGATCTTAGTAATTGGAGAAAACAAAATCTAATATTTCTCACACTCCTTATAGTCCACATCACCCACCTGACTACCTACCGACTGTATTTTGAGCCAGCCCTATTCATCTCTCTGTACTTTGCCCCCCCCCCATCCTGGTCCCCAGAGTAGATAGGCAGGTGACTGGTTATGGTCCTAGTACTTCAGAGTTGGAAAGAACTCTAGAAATCACCTGGTCTGAAGCCGTCATTTAATAGATGAAGACACTGAAGTGAAGAGCTGAAGAATGGGCCTGAGGAGATAGAACATCCCTCTCCAAACAGGTGGAGAGCTGGGGTGTCAGTGAGGCACCATGATGCATAGCCCCGGGTTGGTTGGTGATTTATACAGTGAACACTCGGGGTGGCTGGTCTCCATTTTTCTGCAATTAAGCAGGGCAGGGTAGTGACAAACGGTCTCCCAACAGCTCTCTGGTCTTCCGCTATTATCTGCAGGCCCTTCAGACTAATTCATCCTTTCCTAGAACCACAGGTTGGGGTTGATAAATCAAGAATGGCCTCTGTGCTGGGAGCTGATTACAGGGTCATCCCTCAGCAGAACTGTTTGACCAGAATTTCCCAACTTCATATTTTATGAAGCTGGCAGCTGGCAATGTATCAGCACTAATCCCAATGCAAAGCACTGAGAGAGGAGAGACATAGGCACCACTCCTAATCAATCAGTGACGCCACACACTTGACCTTCTTGTTTCCGACAAGGTATTTCATTGCTGGAGTGTAGACAAACAGAAGTTTTCATCTGATTCCTTAATCCTAGGCAGAGAAGAACAAAGACTTAAGGAGAAAGACTAAGAGGCTGAAATTCCACTGTAGGGTCGGCTTCTTAAGATAGGTCACAAATACCTCATCTTCAGGATCACTAAATATCTCCTCTCAACACCCCTCCTTCTGCCCTCTCTCCACGAGTACAGATGTGCACGTTTCATGGGGTAGGGGTCTAGGGCTGCACTTCTGTTTAGTGAGGAAGAAAGAAAACTTTTTTTCCTCCTAGACAACTCATTTTGTGAACTGTCATGCAGCTCATATTCTAAGGTTCTCAAGGAAGGCTGAATGAATGCCTTCATGCACCCAGAATCGAGTACAGTTCCTGACACATTATGGGTATTTAATAAATGCTTGTTGTTTGGTCAGACTGGTCCTAGGATGACGGGTATAATATCAGTTTAGTTCATTTCTATTCAATGTATAGCACCTACTATACATAGGGTACTATGCTAGGTGCTAGGGATATGAAGAAAAAAACAAAAAATAAGAAACGCTCCTCCTCTCATGGAGCTTATATATCCAATCTGTTGCCATATCTTCTGTTTTCAACATTTATGACTTCTCACATATACATGAGATGTACCCATGCACCTATTATGCACTTAATCTCAGTGCTATGGATACCCCAAAAATTAACAATTCCTGCCCTCAAGGAACATATATATCCAATCTGTCACTTTCTCTTTTCTACCTTTATAACATTTCATAGATGTGTATATTTCTCTTTCTCTCTCCTCATAGAGCCACCATCCGGGTGCAGGCCTTCATTGCCACCTGCCTGGATTAATAACAGTGTTCTAATTGGTGTCTCTGCCTCACTCCCCACTCAAAGCCATCCTCTACTCAACTGTCAAAAGTGATTTTCTTAAAGCACATGTCTGATCATATCATCCTCTACTCAGTAAAATCCAATGATTCCCTATTAGTTACAGAATCAAAGATAAAATATTCTGACTTTTAAAATCCTTCACAATCTTGCTTCTTCCTATCTAGTCTACTTAACGCTTCTCTCCCTTCCATGTATTCTACGTTCCAGGTACCCAGGCCTTCCTTCTTGCTGTTCCTCACACATAACACTCCATCTCCTGACTAATATTCTCCCTCATTACCTCTGATTCTTTGTTTTCCTGACTTCTTTCAGTAAGTTTCACCTTCTTGTCTTTCCCAGACTACCCTAATGTCAGTGCCTTTCCTCTGAAATGTCCTTCCAGCTACCTATATGTCTTTTCAATAATTTTATTTATTCTATTTTTAATGTATGGAATAAAACAAGCATTTCCATGACATAGTATAATCAAAAAGATGATTGCATGTGAAACTGCAAATCTATTATGTACAATTTGCTATTTCTTTTAAATATATAATAAAGTTGTCATGTAAATTTCTTTTTTTTTCTTTTTTTTGTTCCCTCCCCCCTACCCTGCCCTAGAGATGGCTACCATTACACACATATGGATATTATATTTATACATATGTGTTATATATGTAAATCATTTTATACATGCTTCTATTTACCAGTATTTATGTAGATAGTATTTTCCTTCGTATATCCTTTGTAGTTAATTTGAGTATTTGTAACAATCAAAACAACTTATTTGCTCAGTTGTTCTTAAAATACTATTGCTGTTACGGTATACAACATCTTCTTGGTTCTGCTCATTCACTCTTCATTATTTCATGGAAGTCTTTCCATATTTTTCTAATATCATGAAGATCATCATTTCTTACAATATGATGGTATTCCATCACAATCATATACCACAACTTATTCAGCCATTCTTCAATTAGTGGGCATCCCCACAATTTTCAATTCTTTGCTACCATAAAGAGCTGCTATGAATATTTTAGAATATATTAGTTTTTTCCCTTTTTCCCAAGTCGTCTTTGGAAATAGACCTAGTAGTGGTATTGCTGGGTCAAAGGGCAGTTTAATAACTCTTTGGGCATGATTCCAAATTGCTCTCCAAAATGGTTGGATCACTTTACAATTCCACCACCAACGAATTAGTGTCCTAATTTTTCCACATCCCTTCAATCATTGTTGTTTTCCCCTTCAATCATTTTAGCCAATCTGATAGGTATAAAATGATATCTCAAGGTTGTTTCAATTTGCATTTCTCTAATTAATAATGATTTAGAACATTTTTTCATATGACTATAAATGTTTTGACTTCTTTATCTAAAAACTACCTATTCATATCCTTTGACCATTTGTCAATTGGGAAATAACATTTTTATAGATTTGACAAAATTATTTATATATTTGAGATATGAGACGTTTATCTTACAAATTGTCTATAAAATTTCACTCTTCCCAATATTCTGCTTTCCTTCTGATCTTGGCTACATTTGTTTTATTTGTACAAAACTTTTTAATTTAATGTAATCAAAATTATCCTTTTTATACTTCACTTTGCTCTCTATTTGTTTATTCATAATTTGTTCACCTATCCATTAGTCTGATAATACGTCATGTTCTTCAAATTTTCTTGTAATATCTCTCTTTATATCCATTTTGACCTTATTTTGTATCTTATATGCTTTTAGTCCTTACATGTTGTCCCATTCATTAGAAAGTAAGCTACTTGAGGGCACTCATTTTTTTTCTGCCTTTCTTTGTATTTCCAGTGTTTAGTATAGTAACTGATACATAGTAGGCACTTAATAAATGCTTATTGACTATCTATAAAGCTCATATAAGATGGTTTCAGGAGGGAGAAAAAGAAAAAGAGAGAGACAGAGATAGAGATAGAGGTTTCTTGACCACATTTAACCAATCCTTTATGTAATAGATATTTGCCTCTAATGTTGCTTCCTATTTCTTCCCCATAATTCTGTCCTCTATTATTTCTATCCTCAGAGATGGGAAGTGACTTGACTTGCCCAAGGTCCTATAGCTCATTAGGTGCAGAACCAGGACTAGAACCTAGGTCTTCTGACTTAGAGACTGATGAGGGGTGGGAAGAGAAACTTAAAAACTTAAAATGTCAGATATATTTGAAATAAAGATAAAACTTCTCAGAAATTGTAATAGCCAAGAAGCATTTATTAGTTATCTTCTGTGTGTGAGGCACTGTGTTAGGTAGGAGAGACAAAAGGCCAAAACCAAAAACATTCCCTGGCCACAAGGAGGTTAGAATCTAGCCAGGGGAGACTTGTGTGATATGTGCAAATTAAATGCAAAGTGCTTTTTGAGGAGGAAGGCATTAGCAAATGAGGGGATGAAGAAAGGCTTCATTTAGAAGGTAAAGTGTGAGCGTGGGCCTTAAAGGAAGCCAGAGATTATGAGAGAGGGAGGTGAGGGGTAGTGAATTCTAGACATGGAAGATAGCAAGTGCGTAGGCCTGGAGGTGAGGGATGGAGTGGTATGTCTGAGGAACAACAAGAAGGCCAGTTTGGCTAGATTTGACTTATGAGTCTAGTTTCCCAGCAACCTTTTTCTGAGACTCATGCACTGAGCAAATAAGAGACACATGTGCACAGATTCTAAGTGTGGCTCTGTTTAATGTCTTGTGGATGTAAATGAATGGTGATATTGTCTCCTCAACTTAGAGGATTTAGAGCTAGATGAGATCTTTAGGTCACTGGGTCAAACTCCATCACTTTACCAGTGAGGAAACTGAGACCTAGAGAGGGAGAGCAAGTTGTCCTAGGACACACAAGTAATGCATAGCGGGACCAGGATTTGAACGGTGCTTGTAACTCCCCTTCAGTCTCTCAGGGGGTTTTGTGTCTCTCATTCATTGATCTGTCTTGTGCCTCACATCCCCTCCTTGAATAAGGATTCCAAGGTAATGTAACAATGGTTATGATTGGGTTAACATGTTACTACGTTCAGGTACCATATCTGTCTTTAGCTAAAACCCTCGAGAGAATATGCCTCAACACAGAAGGATTCTGAAGGTGGACTTCCAGGTATTGCATTAGAATGTTTGCCATTAAATATGACTTGAACCATCCTGTGTAGGCATGTATCTATTCTGTCTATATAGAGAGAAAGCTGCCCTGGTCCCTTTTTCGGTCCAATCTTCTGGCCCCATTGGATGCTGGAGGAACCCTCCTTTTTCCAGTTCTCTAAGTCTTAATGTAGAATGTATGTTTCTTGTCCCCCATTTTCCACCTTCATTCCTTGATGGTCCCAGACATTGGTTTAAAAAGAACTGGGTTCTTTTCAGGCATTGAGATCATTCTCTCTCCCTCCTCACCTTACTTTTCTTTGCCTCTCTTGTCTCTGAGTCTCTCCTGGGTATGTCTCTCTGTTTCTGGGTTTCCAGACTAGGAGGTCTAAATGTTTAGGGCTAACAATTTTACTTTTTTTCTTCTTTTTTTTTTAATGTTCTCATTTGTCTTTTTGTTACCCTTTAATTGACATGATGTATAATACTGAAATTTTCAAAGGAATTTCATATCTCATTCCTCACCATAGTCCTACAAGATAAGCAGATAAGATGGTATTATTTCTATTTTGCAGATGGGAAAACTGAGGTTCAGAATTTACATTTACGTCTTAGACAGCTAGGTGGTACAGTAAGTAGAGTGCTGGGCCTGAGGTCAGGAAGACTTGAGTTCAAATCTGACCTCAAACCACTCATTCATTGTGTGACCCTGGGCAAGTCACTTAACCTCTGTTTGTCTCAGTTTCCTCATCTATAAAATGGGGATAATAATAGAAACTATCTCATAGGGTTATTGTATCAAATGAAATAATACTTCTAAAAAGTACTTACACAGTACCTGGCACATATAGGCACTCTTTTAAAAATATTAAAATTTAAAACCATTCTTTTCTTTTTAAACTTTGAGTTTGAAATTCTCTCCCTCCCCCACAGACCAAGAAGGTAAGCAATATGATATCAATTAAACATGTGAAATCATGCAAAATATATTTCCATGTTAGCCATATTTCAAAAAATAAATAAAAGCAAAAAAACCCCAAGAAAGTTATACTTCAATTTTCATTCAGAGTTCATCATTTCTCATTCTGAAGGTGGATGGCATTTTATCATCACGAGTCTTCTGGAATTGTCTTGGATCTTTTTGTGTTGATCAGAGTAACCAAGTCTTTCACAGCTAATCATTATTACAGTATTATTGTTATTGTGCACAATGATCTTCTGGTTCTTCTCACTTCACTTTGCATTGATTCAGATAGGTTTTGTCATGCTTTTTTTTTTTCTGAAACCACCCCTCACTTCCTCCCTTCCATGCTATAATAGCCCTTCATCACAATCATATGCTACAACTTGTTTAGCCATTCCCCAACTGATGAGCATTCATTAGATTTCCAATTCTTTGCCACCACAAAAAAAGCTCCTACAAATTTTTTTGTATATTTTTCTTTTTAAAATTTTTTTAAAATTTTCTTTAAAAAAAATCTCTTTGGGATACAGACCTAATAGTGATATTGCTGGATCAAAGGGTATGCAAAGTTTTATGACCCTTTGAGCATAGTCCTTAATTGTGCTCCAGAATGGTTGGCTCAGTTCATAACTGTACCAACAGTACATTAATGTACCTATTTTCCCCCCATCTCCTCCACCATTTGTCATTTTTGATAGGTGTGAGGTAGTACCTCAGAGTTGTTTTAATTTGCATGTCTGTAATCAATAGTGATTTAGAGCATTTTTTAATATGACTATAGATAGCTTTGATTTCTTCTTTTGAAAACTGCTTGTTCATATCCTTTGACCATTTATCAATTAGGGAATGGCCCTTATTTTTATAAATTCACTTCAGTTCTCTATATATTTGAGAAATAAGGCCTTCATAAGAGAAATTTGCTTTAAAAATTTTTGATATTACTTCATTGTCTGTGGCACCTTTTAGCAAAATGTAGCTTCCCCTATTAATTCTTTTTAATTAGGTCTATTTTTGCTTTTGCTTTGTCTGAGGTTATTATCGCTATCCTTGCCTTTTTTAATTTTAGCTGAAGCATGTTAAATTCTCCTCCAGCCCTTTATTTTAACTCTGCATGTTTCTTTCTTGTAATTGTATTGTTAGATTCTGTTTTCTAGTCTGTTCTGCTGTTTGCTTCCACTTTATGGGTAAGTTTATCGCTTTCACATTCATTTATGATTACTATGTATTTTCCTTCATCGCATTTTTTTTAAGGCAATTGGGGTTAAGTGACTTGCCCAGGGTCATACAGCTGCTAAGTTTGGTCTGAGGCCGAATTTGAATTCAGGTCCTCCTGAAGGGGGCCAGTGCTCCTCCATCCCATTTTCTTATATTTCTTCTGCTCTTTCTTTTTTTTTAACCTGTTCCTCTTCAAAAGTCTGTTTTGCTTCTGACCACTGCCTCCTGTAATACACCCTCCTTTTTATCATCCTCCCCTTTTTACTTTCTATTATCCTTCCCTTCCCGTTTCCCTATTGGGTAAGATAGATTTCTAGGCCCAACTGAGTGTGTATGTATGTATGTATGTGTATATATGTATGTTGTTAGAGCTGGTTTTGGGGTCTGCAAGTTTTTGGGTGCTTCCAAGGTGGTGTGATGTGAGTAGAGGTGTGGTCACTGCTCTCCTGATCTATGCTCTGGTCCTTACTCAGGAAGGCCCTTTGGTCCCCTGTAGCTACAAGCACCAGTGCTCCTCTTGGCCCTGGAACTATGATTATGTCCGCTGCTCTTCTGCAGCCACAAATGCTAGTGCTCCTCTTTGCCCTGAAACTATGATGAGGACCCCTGCTCCTTTGTGGGTACTCTTCTTTATACTAGAACTGTGATCCGGGACTATACAGACCATAGAATTGCCAAACAATGCCAGGTATACCCAGTTACAGCAAAGGGTCCCCTAAAATCCCTTTCTGACTAGTAGTCAGACATCTCCTTTCCCCTTCTCTCTCTGGGCTGAGAACTCCTGAAGCTGCTGCTATTGTAGCTGTCTCCATTGGTACTGGTACCATGTGTGGTAGGCTCTGGACAGGCCTCCATCCCAGTGTCACAGACCTCTCCTGCACGCTTCCTAAATTTTCTTAGCCTGGAAGAATGTCTAACCCCGACCTTTTGTTGGCCTGATCACTCCAAAATTCAACTTCAGGTGTTATTTTAAAGCTGTTTGGAGGGGAATGTTGAGATGAGAGAGAGAGTTTGGCTGAGTTGCTCCCTCTAATCTGCCATTTTAGCTCTGCCAGTAGGTATTCTTAATACTTATTCCCTTCCCTTCTCCTGCATTTCTTGCTCACATTTGTATAGTCAGTGTCAGAGTGGGATTTGACCAGGTCTTATGGTTCTTGGACCACTGTTCTTTTCACTTCATTATGCGGCCCCTGGTCCCTATTTATTCCACACCTCCCTTTCCTTTCTTACATAGAGGACAGTGTGGAAATTTCTGATCCTGAAAACTGGCAGGCCCACTGGTGCAAACCTGGTCCAGTTCACCAATCATACAGACACATATGATTGTTTGTGACATCAAAGTCAAACACTTTCTAAAACCCTGGCTCAGTGATGCCCTTGCTGAACAAGTACCTTCATGGCATTTGCACAGCTGAGAAAATGGAGCTGAGTTACAGAAGAAAACATAGACTAAAAAAAAAAAAAGATGTGGTGGCGTTCGTGTTTTGTTTTGTTTTTAGAGCCAAAAAGGAAAAAAAAAGTTTCCATGTTGGGGCAAAACTGAAATCCTAGAACAAGCCCACAAAAAAGCAATTGACCGTGTCTGAGCATTGCGGCCTCTCCCTCTTCAGTCTCTTTCTCTCTCTGTTTCTCCCCTCTGTGTCTCTCCTCTGTCTGTCTTTCTCTGTATCTCTCTCTGCCCCTACTCCTTATCTCTCTGTTCCTCCTCCTCCTTTCTTTTTCTTCCTCTCTTTCTGTCTCTGTTCCTTCCTCTTTTTGCTCCATCTTCCTCCCTCTGTCTTTGTTTCTATCTTTCCCTGATCACTCTTTCTTTATCTTTGTCTTTCTCTTCTAACTGTCTCTCCCTCCTCTGTTTTCATTGCTGGAAAACCTACCGTTATGGAAAGAATGTTGCATTTGAAGTCGCAGGCCCTTAGTTCGAATTCTAGCTCTGTTCCTTTTTTTTTTTTCTTGAGGCAATCAGGGTTAAGTGACTTATCCAGAGCCACACAGCTAGTAAGTGTCTGAGGAGAGATTTGAACTCGGGTCCTCCCACCTGCAAAGCCAGTGTTCTATCTAATGTGCCATCTAGCTGCCCCTTTGCTACTTTCTACTTGTGTGACTTCGGACAAGTCACTTTATCCTCTGGTATCCTTTCAGTTCTGATTCTATAAGCCTAAGATGAAGAATGAGTTAGGGAGAATGTCAGCATGGCCACCAAAGCAGTGATCCATGTGGAGAGGAGGATCTGCAATCATCGATCAATTGGGGGAATAAGCTTGATAATAATGATATTGATTATACTGCTTTATAATTTTCAAAATGCCTCACATGCTAAATTGTATCATTTAATACTGCCGATAGTCCATGAAGTAGATACTATAGGCATTGTTCTTCCCATTTTACAGTCGAAGTATTTTACCACTGATCACATGTGGCAGTTAGGATAGGAGATCAAATGTCTCCTGGCTATTGAGTATGATACTCTCTCCCCTACACTACAGGGCCAACTTGCAAAATCAAATCTCCAATACCTTAAATTCAATTATGTTTATGCAGAGTGTCTGTCCAATTGCAGGTAAAGTAGACTCATAGACACTAGTGTTAGTTTTTATGAGTCTAATGGTCCATGATCCATCATCATATTCTTTTCTTAGAGGGGAACCCAGAAAAAAAATTGAGGCATATTTAAATACAACAGGTTAATAACTCAAAATGTTTGCTAACTTCCTGCATAGCTCAGAACAAAGTGATACTTGTTTGTAAAATTTTAAAAGGAGAAAACTATCTAACGACAAACTCTCTATTTAGTAAAACTAAAAAAAAAACACTACAGGAAACAACTGAACACATTGTCTTAGAGGCACGATGCTACTCAGGGTGGGCCTTATTTCCCCTGATACAGCCCTCCCTTCCAAAAAGAATTGGGCACTCTTGAGCCCAAGGAACCTTAGCCTTTTCCAGAAGTAAATAGTGAAACTTAATTAACAGGTCACGTGTGTCAAGGAAGTAAGCTGCAGGATTTTTGAGGCATCTGTTTCCATACGCTCGCAGGGAATATTAATAGCAACGTTCTGCATAGGCACCTAAGCCGCCAGCCCCAGACTCTGTGGCAGGATTGTGGTGAAGGGAGTGGGGGTGGGGATGGGGAAATGACACCTCCCTCCCTTTCCTGTCCACATGAATTATTCTACCATTGGTTGTCTTTTCCTGGGAATCTATTAGACTTGGATCTGTCTGAGAACTGGAGGTTTATCCACAGTGACAGGACTGTGCCTTTTCCTTCATAGGTTTTTAATGTAGACTTTGAGATTTGCTAAAAGATGAAATGGAATATGGGCATGTTATTTTATAAAGAAATGGAGCCCAATGCGCCTTGCCATCTCCTTAATATTGTGTTTATTTAGCTTTAATTTTGTTAATATTTTATTTTGTTGGTGTTAATACTTTTTTGTTTTTGTTTATACCAGTGATTTCTCAATAATTGCTTCCAGACTCCTTCTTTGTACCAAAGAAAAGCAGTTTGGTCAAATTGACAAAACAAGCAGGTCTTACAGGCTATGCAAAGTTCTGCTCCCCTAATTTCCCAGATCTCTGTATCAAGAGGAAGGAAGCATATTTCATTGTTGGCCCTCTGAAACCAAGATTAATCATTGTGCTTAATTTGATTCCTGATGTCTTTTAATGTTTGTTTGTTAGGTGCTTTTTAAAAAAATTATTCCATTTACCCTGGGGGATCTTCACCTTTTTTGTATGATGGACCCTTCTAGCAGTATGGTGAAGCCAATGGATCCCTTCTCAAAAGAATGCTTTTAAATAACTGGAAGAAATTTTAAAATTCAGTTAGAAGTTAGTGAAATGAAGATGTCATTATTTTCTCATCCAAGTTCATAGAGTCCCTGAAATATATCTAAAGGACTCCAGGTTAAGACACTGTTATGATTATACACTATTTTCCTCTCAGTTATATTTTCCTTTATTCTGCATCAGTTCATACAGGTCTTTCCATTTTTCTCTGAATAATATATCTTTGTTATTTCTTATGGCATCCCATTCCATTTGTACATCATATGATGTTTTGTTTTGTTTTTTGTTTTGTTTATTTTTTAGTATCAATGAGCATCCACTTTGTTTCCAGGGTTTTTGTTTGTTTGTTTGTTTGTTTTTTGCACCTTCAAAAAGTGCTGACATGAATATTTTGACACATATGGGAGCTTTCTTTTTGTCTTTGACTTCCTTTGGTGGCCAATTTGATGATTAATTTTAGGATTTTTGAGTCAAATTATATGAACAGTTGTCACATTTCTAACATAATTCAAAATTGTTTTCAGAACTATTAGAACAATTCATAGCTCCACTAATAGTGCATTAGTGTACCTGACTGCCCCCAACTCCCTCAATAATGACTATTTCCATTTTTTAATGTCTTGGTCAAATTGTGAGAATGAGATGATACCTCAAATCGGTTTTCCTTTGTATTTCTTTTGTTAGTAACGATTTGGAGCATTTTATCACACAGCTACAGAGAGTTTGTTTATTTGTATTCTTTCACCACTTTTCTATGGGAAATGATTCTTGGGCTTATATATTAGTGTCAATACTCTATAAACCTTGGATATTAGACTTTTATGAGATGTTAGTTGTAGCAAATATTTTTCCCATTCTATACTTCCAGGCTGGTGAGATAGGATGGCCAAGTCCAAAAACATGTTAACATTCTAAAGGATGAAGAGTTGAACCATCCCACTAACATAGGGAGTTGGGGTAATAAGCATTAAGAAAGAAAATTAGATCAAATAGGACAATATAGAAGTGAAGAGTAGAAGTCAAAGCATATAACCCATGAGACAAGACAGCTAGGGATAAGTGGTGCCAAGGATAAGTCAATAAATAGGAAATGGATTTGATAGCTGGAGGAAGTTTGATGTGCACAAGTATATTTTAGTACACTATTTTATAAGCATAGGCCACTCTATTTTCTATTCCTTAAAGAGAGGTGGTATTGAATATTAATGTCCATAAAGAAAGAAGAAGATCAAAACATGAAAGAAGGAAAGATGGAGGTACCACAGTGGAAGGATTGGTGGGAATCGGAGAATGAAATATTAGGGGAGGGGAGATTTAAGCCAAAACCTAATACCATATGCCATAATAAATTCAAAATAGATATATGACTTGAATATCAAATAAGACCACAAAAATTAGAAGAGAAACAGGTCACATACCTTTTATAGCTGTGGCTTGGAGGTGAATTCTCAACCAAACAAGAAATTGAAGTTATTATAAAAGAAAAAAATAGATAATTTCGATAACATAAGGTGGAAAAGGTTTTACACAAACAAAACTAATGCAGCTTGAATAAGAGGAGATGTTCTTGGCTGGGAAAATCTTTCTATTAAATATCTCTGGGAAAGGTCTGCTATTCAAAATAGGCAACTAATAAAATATATAAGACTAAAAATGATGCACTGATATATATGATCAAAGGATATGAACAGTTCTTAAAAGGATTGCAAACTATCAGCAAATATGTGAAAGAATACTACAAACCACTAATACTAAGAAAAATGAAAATCAAAATAACCTTGAGGCTTTACCTCAATTCAATACATTGTCAAAAACGGTAACAGAAGAAAACAGTCGATGTTTGAGAGATTGGGGAAAGAGGGACATATAACATATTGTTGGGGGCTATAAAGTAGTACAACCTTTTGTAAAGCAATTTTGAATTATTCAGATAATAGTGACTAAAATGGCATTCCCTCTCCCCGCCCTCCCTTTTTTGGAGAGGTAAGGGACCACAGGTATTGGAGACTGAATATAGCATTAGACTTTTCTGATATGTTGATTAGTTATGGTGACCTTTGGATGTGGTTTTTATAATTCTATCACTCTCCCCTACCCCCAAAATGTTTCCTCCATTTATTATCAGTTGATATCATTTAGTAATCCAGACTTGATTAATATTTAGAAATGGATATTTACTGACTGTTTAATAAGAATGGGTGGTATAAACATCCTCCCAAAAGACTGTAGCATGCTTTTTTTCAAGTACATACAGAGTCCAGGGGAAAGTAAACTCAAACTTAGAAAAAAGCAAAAAAGGATAACTCACAGCTCCTGGTGGTACTTTTGCTGTCTAACCAAATGTTCCCTTTGGTTAGAGTACAGCTTACTGCTGGGCCCTTTGTTGAATCCTGAAGCTATGTTTCCTCAACGTGTGTAGTTTGTCCTAGACTCCTGATGCAGAAGCTGCTGCCGATGACTTGTGCTCCATGGATACTGCTAGGATGCCAATATGAAGTCCAAATCCTCTAAACTTCCTAAGTTCATCAGGTCCACCTCTGGCTTAGAGGAGTAGGGGAGGGGGAACTGAAGTTTTGTTTTTCTGTTTTCCCCCTTACCCTTCCTACTATATCCCCGCCATGGAATTTCCTTTTAGGGGCTTGTCTAGAACTGCTCTCTCCTGGTTTACCACTGGAATAATGCTAGGGTTTTGAGCCAGCATGATATTTTACAGACACCATTGGGTGTGAGAAAGTATGCATTAGGTAGAGAGATAGATGGAAAGATAGAAAAAGAAAGAAAGAAAATAGAAGACAAATAATAAGAGACAGAAAGTAGATAGAGATAGAAAGAGTGAAAGAGAATTTATTAAGCACTTAGCATATACCAGGGATTATACTAAATTCTGGGGATACAAATACCATCAGTAAGTCAGTCAAATATTTATTAAATGTCTGCTACTTTTTTGGTATAGTGCTAAGTTCTAGAGAAGGTCCTTACCCCCAAGGACCTCATAATCTAATGGGAGAAGCAAGTGAGATAGTTCCTGTCCTTAAAGAGTTTGTATTCTAATGAGGGAAGATAACACAGAAGGAGAAACTAAAGAGTGGAGGAAGGATCCTTGAAGATGGTTGTAAAGGAGGAGAAAGAAATGCAGAGTGGAGTGGAGTATTATTAGGCTCCCTAGTGAAATGCTATTCTGGGCAAGCAGTCATCAAACAATGAAGTAGGGTGTCAGGGTGTAGGTTTCTCTAGGATGGTAAAGTGATTATCAAAGATGGACAAATCAAGAGTGGACTTGGGTTCCATTGTTGGGTTCCATGCTATGTGCCACAAAGCAAGCAGTCCAAGACCATAAAAAGGATAAAATATGAGCATTGATGAGCTATCATAGTGTGTTCTGGGCACTTTTAGGCACCGGTTTTGGCAATTTCATAAGAGCATACACTTTCGAGCATTTTCTTACTTGAGCTTGGTGTATTTGTAAAACATTTCTGTTTACCCCTGAATATAAAAGAATTCAAACCTCTGTAGGCATGGATGACTCAAGTCAATCCGAAGTCTTGGGCAGAGGGGATCACTGCTAGAGGTGTCCTTCAGTGTATCCTGAAAGCAAGGCAGAGGGTGAGAGCCATGGGCGACAGCACTATTGGTGCTGTATATATTTAATTTCCGTGTGTGTGTGTGTGTGTATGTGTGTGTGTGTGTGTGTGTGTGAGAGAACTTTCCTCCTGGCCTTAACCTGAGCTATGTCACTCAGTTCATTCTCTTTTTATTCCTAATTAGGCTTAACAAGGTAAGGAAAGAAGTCTATGAGAGTCATCTTCCTAAGAAGCTTCCGTATGTAATTAAGTGGAAGTCATTTTGAACATTTCAATGACAAGGCCTGATTCCCTAAGGGCAGTGCAGACAAGCTCCTCCAAGATCTTCAGGTTCGAAGAGGTGACAGATATGGGGCCCAACTCAGTGACATCTCTTTCAAGCTCATGGCAGAAAGACTAAGCTGGGGCAAAGGTAAGGGAGCTCAGTGAGGTTTTTCACCTAGCCAGTCAGATGATACACACCTAGTAGGGATAGCTGTGGGAAATCTAAGGCCAGGGAAGGCATGTCCTAAAGGGGAGACAGGAGTCATATCACTTCAAAGGTGTCATGTGAAGACTCAATAGAATATGGACAGACTCTACCTGGGGAGTCTCCTGGTTCATTCAGTCCCAGACTGTGCCACCTGTAGAGCACCAAGGAATGCTTGCTGGTTGTCCTTCCTGAAGTCCACCTCAGAAAGTTTGGAATGAACCTCTAAATAGACCAGCTTCCCCCCTCATAATCTTTGAGGGGTCTGCTCTCAATTTATTTACCTAAGCTTATCTTATTAGTTTCCTAGGTTGCTGGAAGTTGTAGGTGACCCAAAAGACAATGAAAGAAATAGTGTGGGTATGAGAAGGCTACTGAATATTTTCAACAAAGACTTTCATTTGAGAAGTGGTATAAAATATGCCCAAGGATACAAATAGCCTAAAAAGAAGATGGGCCAGTCATGAATCATAGGTTTGGGGTAGTACACTGAAAATTCTATAATATAGAAAACTCCAGAAGAAGATCTCCAGTGTGCTAAGAAGATGGTCTATGGAAGATTTATGGAAGGATACAAGCAAGAATAACATGGGATAGGAATGTATGTATAGATTGTTATCTGTATTGGAGGCAGGAGTGACCATATCTGTGAGATAGTGGATCCATTCAAGGATCAGATAAATATCGCTGGGGGTGAACCTCTTGCATGGAGCTAGACATATGCCCTAGCCCTTTACCATGCTGTCAAATTGATCTTCCTGAATCACAGTTCTGACTATGTCACATCCCTATTTGATAAACTCCATGGCTCCTCTAAGATCAAATATAAAATCCTCTGACTTTTAAAGCCTTTCATAACCTAGCCCCTTCCTACCTTTGCAGTCTTCTTACACCTTCCTTCCTTCCATGTAATCTCTGATCCAGTGACACAAGCCTTCTTACAATTTATTGAACAAGAAATTCTTTCTCCTGATTACAGATATTTTCACTGGTGGTCTTCTTGCCTAGAACTTCCTCCTTCTCATCTCCACCTTTTAGCTTCCCTGAATTCCATCAAGTCCCAGCTAAATCTCACCTTCTATAAGACACTGATACTCTGATTCCTTCTTGCTGCTAATGCAGTAGATTTGAAATGACTTTCTGTCGACCCAGTATATATCTTTTTTGCACATAGCTGTTTGCATGATGCATGTTATTTGCTTTAGACTGTGAGGCCCTTGAGATCAGGGAATTTTTTTTTGCCTTTCTTTAGATGAACACTTAGCACAATGCTTGGCACTGAGTAGGTGCTTAATCAATTCTTGTCTGATTTGCTGAAGCACATGCATCTTTCTGGGAGAACAGCAATTCCTGACGAGTACCCAAGGGTCCCTGCAACTAGGGAGAGTGTAAAAAATAATCAGATACTGAAAGTCAAAATAAAAAATTCTGGACTATAAAGCTCTGGAAACAACACTACCCAATCTCTTTTGGGTTCATCTTTCAATACACACCTTCCCCCTCCCTTGAACTTCCAGCCAGGGGGAGAGGGGATTTTTTCTCCCCTTCACCCCAATGACAACCATAGTAACAAGAACATGACTGTGGAATACATGTTTGCCTTGGCTATAAATTAAGTGCTTGAGAGCTCTAGTATTGAAGTCAGAAAGCAACTGACCATGGGGAAAAGAGTTTAGAAGTGGAGAAGATGACCACCTTCAGTTCATCCTGTAACTCACAGAGGAAGCCCAAGCCATCCATACCCAGGACATCCAAGAGATCTGCATCTCCTGAGTAACTCACCAGGGACAGGTCTGAGGTGAATGTGAAATATCTATTAATTCATTCCACCAAATTCTTTATTTTTGGGGACAATATACTGAATACTTATAGGTTTATGTTTCTATATTTGTTAATGATCATTTAAGAATTTTTGTGTTTTAAGCATTTTATCTGTTGGAAGAAATAAATTGCTGTTCTGTGCCTGATACCCATACTAATATTGAATACTTTTTCTAAAAGGGACCCTGTTACTCACATTTTGAAGAGGTTCTAGGCATGAGTCATAGCTAAGCTTTGTTTTGGAGGTTTTTCCTTAGTTACTTAGAACTGAGGGCATAATAAACCAGAGTGAGAGAGAAAACTGACCTCCTCGCCCTTTGAAGTCAGGTACTCTGACTTCTGGGTCCTATGTAAATTTAGACAACTCTTTTTCCTGTTGGGTTCCACTGAACTCTGGGAGTGTGTTTACCATCTGAGTCATCTCTGGGGGCAGGGAGGGCAAGATAATCTGAATTCAATTCCCCATTGTATAAAATCAGATAGACTTTCATCAATCTTAAAACTACCTCTTCAGATTTTCTTTCCTTCAAATTAAATTTTCTTGTTTTTAATGAATAAAAATCCATTTTCTATCCCTCCCACTTCACCCTCCCCATTTAAAAATAAAGGGAGAAAAGAAAAACAAACCCTTGTAACAAACACGAGTACTTAAAATAAATTCCCATATCAGCTATGTCCAAAGACCTACTTTTCAGTTCCTCTTTTATGTGTTGTCTTCCCCTTTAGAATGAGAGTCTCTTGAAGGCAGGGGTTGTCTTTCTTTTTGCTTATGTTTGTATCCTAAGCTTAGCACAGTGCCTAGTATATGGTAAATGCCTACTTTATAGATGTTTGTTGACTGACTGACAAACAGTTTAGTCCTCTGGAATCATGTTTGGTCATGGTGTTGAAGTGAGTTGTTAGTACAATGTTATTGTTATCACATAACCTCTTTTGATTGATTTTCAAGGAGGTATAGCTCCCCCCCCCCATATATATGTATATGGTGGGGAGAGACAGAGACACACAGCAAAGAGTCAGAGAAAGAGACACCAAGAGAGACAGAGAGAGAGAGGGAGGGAGAGACAGAGAGAGAGAGGGAGGGAGAGACAGAGAGAGAGAGGGAGGGAGAGACAGAGAGAGAGAGAGGGAGGGAGAGACAGAGAGAGAGAGACACAGAGAGAGACAGAAAGAGAGAGACAGAGAGAGAAAGACAGAGAGAGAGAGACTGTGATCTTGTAAGCTTGGTAACAGCCAGCTCATAAAATTCCAAGTCCTTGGAGAACTGGAATATTGAAGTAATCTCAAGTTCCCTTTAGCCATCTCCTTTCCAAAACTGTCATTTGAAGTCTCTCCTCAGAGGGCACCAGAGGGCTGGGAATCTGACCCTTTGTCACCACTAATTAGTTGTTTAATCTTAGACAAGTCACAACTTCTTGTATATCTCAGTCTCTTCCTCACATGTAAAATGTGGATGAGAGTACTGGCTTATAGCTTATAGGGCAGTTTTGAGGGTAAAGCGATATAACGTGCATGAAAGTAACTTGGAAAGTCAGAAGCTCAGTAAAGATAAAAGAGCATTAGAATCATGGAAGATGCAGGAAAGAAGGAAGGAAAAGAGTAGTTTCAAGGACCTGGCAGCCTAAATTCCACCCTCAGCATGGCGACCAAGGACACCCCCTAGAGTTCAAGCAGATCCCAGGGACAGCCAGCTGTGACAAAAAGGTTCAGAACCCTGCTTCCAATGATATCCTAATATCCCCACAGAGACATCGCCTCTGAGGCCACCAGGTCATTCATGTCCACCCACCACCTGCTCTTTTGGCTGTTGCGCCAGGCCTCTTGCAGAGGGCAGAAGGTGCCCTATCAGAAATAGGAACGTCATCGAATAGCATCAGAAAAGGGGCCTTTGCCAAGAAGGGCTCACAAATAACAACAAAAAATTATAAATAATCAGGAAGCCATCTCCTCTGTCCCTGGGAGAGCATGTTTGAGAGACACAGTGGGCAGGAGACGAGGGAGCCAGGGTTATTGCAAAGCTATTTTAAACTCCGAGTCAATGCTAACTAAAACCTCCAGGCTGATTAAACATGACCTGTAGGGCCATGGGGTGCACAATGAAAAAAAATAAGCCTTCCCATAGAGGAGCAGAGGCGGCAGCTCTCCGCCTATTTATTGGTTTGAAAGCCCATAAGGGGCCAACAGGGGGGAGGGGGGAAAACTTTAATATCTGAAGGGAGAGATCAAAAGCAGTTGACATTCCTGGCACAGTGCTAGAGTGCATGTATCTTTATATGTATAATGTTATAGTTGAAAAGACGGGGGGGGGAAGGCATTTCATTTCTTAGTGGAATCAAATATTGCCACATGTTCTTGATCTTAAGTTTGTTGTCCTATAATCCAACCCAATTTAACTGACACTGAGCATTTCTGATGTGAACAGCTAACATGGAAAGTTAGCCCAAGTAACTTTATCTGTATTTGAAAACATGAACTTAGTTTAATCACCCGAAATTATGGGGGAAAGGTCCCTCCCCCTGAAAAACCAAGCCGTGGGAGGATGGTTATGGTACACCCCTTGCCCCTTGCACCCCTTGGTTCTTTCATCTTCCCTTTGGTAGAACTGGCTGGGTTCCTTGAGGGAAATGACTTCCTCAAACTAGTCATTCCAAGAGAAGCAGACCCCTTGGGCATTTCTCTCTGGGCTACTGAAGGGAAAAGAAAAGGGGGTTCTCTCTGGTTAGTGCTCAGGTATCAATATTGAGTGCCTGAACCCGAACAGACACAGCCTTAGAGACAAGTGGAAAATGGAGAGGTTGGTAGGGTTTGTCCCTGGTTCCTGGAACTAGGGCCATGTGTAGAACTGAATGTTAATGGGTCCCAGAAATAGTCATGGTCACATAAAGATATAAGGAACTGGGATGGGGGACACTTCCAGATGGAACTGGGCTTCTCCAAATGGAGCAAAGTTGCCTGGTGGTTATGGCCCTTTCTCCCACCTCCCCTTTTTGGCTTCATTTCTCTTTTCTTCGTGCCCCCCTCCCCTCGGGAATCCAACCCAAGCCTGCCTTCCTAGACCATATCCCATTTGCTAAAATTATCCTCCCTTTCTCCCATCCCCAGAACAAAACTACTAATCTCTGATCTCAGGTGTCAATACTCAGGATGGTGACTGGTCAGCTAATTCACAATAAGGTGTTAGTGACTGAGAGTGCTATCATAATACTAATACCACATTCTTGCGAATGCTGTTAACATATTAATAATAGAATCTCGGAGAAAACAAAAATCAGAAGAGGCAACAATATAGCAGAGTGCTGAACTTGGGAGACCTGGGTTCGAATCCCACCTCTGACACTTACTAGCTTTGCAAACCCAAGCAAGTGACTTTACCTTTCTCAGGGTCGGCTTCTTCATCTATAAGAAGAGGGAGTTGCACTGGCAAACTTCCAAGGTCCCTTTCAGCTCCAAATCCATGATTCACTGATTCTTTCCCCAGTAGAACATAAATTCTGGGAGGTTAGGAGTCAATTTGTTTTTGTCTTTGCATTTCCAACACCTACCACAGTATAGTGATAGTGCTTGCACATAGTGAGTGCATAATAAATGTTGGTGGAGGGGCAGCTGGGTGGTGCAATGGCTAGAGCACTGGCCCTGAAGTCAAGAGGACCTGAGTTCAAATCCGGCCTCAGACCAAACACTTGACACTTACTAGCTGTGTGATCCTGGACAAGTCACTTAACCCTAAAATTAAAAAAGAAATGTTGGTTGAATGAAACAATGTCTTCAGCCAACATTTAATGATACCATGAGTAATAACAGGTTTGGGAGAGAGACTTCTTTTTTATTTCCTCACAAAACTACAGAATTGAAAGGGACCTCCAAGGTCCTCTAGTCCAACCTGTTGCTCAGTAGGAATCCCCTTGGTCACATCCAATACACATGGCCATCCATCCTGTGCCTGAATGGAGCTCTCTTTCTTCTTTTTAATAGTATTTTATTTTTCCTCCCAGTTACATGTCAAGAAAATTTTTAGCATTTATTTTTACAAGATTTTGAGTTCCAAATTTTTCTCCTTCCCTCTCTCTCTTTGGAAAATGGTAGGCAGTTTGATATAGTTTATACATGTAAAAATATTTCCATATTAGTTACAGTTGTGAAAGAAAGAAGATCAAAAAGGAAAAAAAAACATGAGAAAGAATAAAGTAAGTGGAAAAAAAACATACTTCTATCTGCATTCGGAGTCTATCAGTTTTTTATCTGGATATCGATAGCATTTTCCTTTGTGAGTCCTTTGTACTTGGATCATTGTATTGCCTGGGAAGTTGAGTCATTCATACTTGATCATCACACAATGTTGCTGTTACTGTTTACAGTGTTATCTGGTTCTGCTCGTTTCACTCAGCATCAGTTCATACAAGTCTTTCCAGGTTTTTCTGAAGCCTGCCTGTTCATTTTTTATTGCACAATAGTATTCCATTATATTTATATACCACAGCTTCTTCAACCACTCCCCAATTGATGGACATCCCCTCAATTTCCAATATTTTGCCTCCATGAAAGGGCTGCTAAAATATTTTTGCACATGTAGGTCCATTCCTCTTTTTTTAATGATCTCTTTGGGATACAAACCTAATAGTGATATTGCTGGATCAAAGGAATGTACAATTTGGTTGCCCTTTGGGAATAGTTCCAAATTGTCCTCCAGAATGGTTGGATCAGTTCACGACTCCACCAATATTGCATTAGTAACCCAATTTTCCCACATCTTCTCTAGCATTTATCATTTTCCTCTTCTGTCATATTAACCAATCTGATAGGTGTGAGGTGGTACCTCAGAGTTGCTTTAATTTGCATTTCCTTAATCAAAAGTGATTTAGAGAACCTGAGTGAAGCTCTTTCATCATGGAAAGATCACTTCTTCCTGAAGGACTCCAATCCCCTTTGGGACAAAAATTGTTTGGATTGTTTTGTTTGATTTTGAAATGATATTCATTCCTCTGACACTTTTATCCATGACCCCCAAGTACTACATTCTGAGATCCAGGGGAACAAGTGGACTTCCTCTTCCATGTGACAATCCTGCAAACACTTGAAGGCAGCAAATGCATCCCCTCATATCTCCTTTGCTCAGGGCAAATTACCCTTAGTTCCTTTAAACAGTTCTTGCATGGCCAAATCTCTAAGCCTTTCACTCTCCTGACACCCTTTCTCTGGAGATCCTCCCTTTTGAGTAGTATGGATGGAGGCTGGAGGCTGCCCAGGTCTTAGTACAGTGAACTTAGCAGGATAATTCTAGAAGATTTTTGAGAAGGGAAGTGAAAAGGAGATAGTCATGACAACATGAAGACTCTAGAGGAAAAAAAAAGATTCTGTGCATTTGAGTTGAGAACACCTTGGCTAGGCCAAGACAGGAAGAGGGAAGGAAAAAAGAAACAGACAATTTAACCCCTGATCCTGATCTTTGTCTCCTTATCCCCACTTCTGCCATGTATTCTTGTCTCTCTTTTTGAATTAGAGAATGAACAGAAAAATTAAGTCCACTTAAGGGGGCGATGTACTCAACTGAAACAACCACTGGGTTGGTCAGTAAGGAAGGGGAAGAGAAAAGAAGGGAAGGAATAAGCATCAATATGGCACCTACTATGTGCCAGGCACTGGGTTAAGCACAAAAAAATTAAGCACAGAAACATTTTTATTCTTTTTTTTTTCCAGTTCCAAATTCTCTTCTTCTCGCTCTCTCCTACTCAATGAGAAGGCAAACAATGAACAAAAAAAACTATTACAAATGTGTGTAGTCATGCAAAAATAAATTTCTATGGGGACAGCTAGGTGGTGCAGTGGATAGAGCACCAGCCCTGAAGTCAGGAGGACCTAAGTTCAAATCCAGCCTCAGACTGAACAGTTGACACTTACGAGCTGTGTGATCCTGGGCAAATCACTTAACCCCAATTGCCTAAAAATAAATGTCCACATTAGCCATATTTTAAACATTTTTTAACAAATATTATCTCATTTGATCCAGTTATCCTATGGTGACTGGGGTCTAGATTCAGCTCTGCTGTTTAATTGGAATTAATTATTGCCTCATTTGGGCAAATCCCAATGCCCCCTCTATGTGCCTCAGTTTCCACATCTATTAAGTGGGGATCATTTCCTCTTCTTGGAAAAGCCATGGAGATTAATTGGATTTAAATGGACATCTGTAAAGCATTGTGGGCTCCTGGGAGAGGCAGCATATGTGTCTTAGGGAATCTGGCTCCTGTTACTTGTGAAGGGCTGAACCGTCTGCTGGCTGTGGGGAACCAAACGGCTGGTGTGTTGTCGTCTTTGGTTGGATTGACAGCCTTGGGCCTCAGCAACATGACAGTTCTAGTCTATGGACAGCCATTCAGACAGGGCAAGCAGAAGCAAAGGGTTAGGAGCCCCGCTCAGTTTTCTCTGATTCCAACTACTCTGGCCAACTTTATGTTTTAAGAAAAAATTCTGGTCAAGAAAGGCAGGTTACTGGATTGAGAAGCATGTTGGACATCATGCAGCATGGTTCTGTGGGAAGAGCAGTGACATTGCAGGCAGAGGACCTGGGTTCAAATCTTACTTCTGAAACTTATTATCTGTAGGACCCTGGACAAGTCACTTTAGGCTTCTGTTTCTTCATTTGTCCAATAAAAGGGTTGGACCAGAGGCCTCTCAGGTCCTTTCTAGCTGTAGATATATGATATGAT
Source organism: Phascolarctos cinereus (assembly GCF_003287225.1). Taxonomy (NCBI): domain Eukaryota; kingdom Metazoa; phylum Chordata; class Mammalia; order Diprotodontia; family Phascolarctidae; genus Phascolarctos; species Phascolarctos cinereus. The sequence continues at coordinate 276,050,724 of NW_027555625.1, read as the reverse complement.
CTGTTTCTTTGTCAGGGGATGTGCATTCAAATCCCACCTTTTCTGGTTTGGTGCCTGGATGATTTGGAACAAATCTTGATTTCTCTTTCAGCCTCAGTTTCCTTATCTATAAAATCAGAGGGTTGGACTGGATAATCTCTAAGGTCCCTTTGAGCTGGGATTCTCGTGATCTCTAAGGTCATTTGTGAGGTTGGTCACAGATGTGGATAGAAAAGGACAGCTCATTGAGAAAGATTCCTGGGGACTCCCTAATGTGGCTCTGGTTTGACACACAGGTGAGGAGCTCTTGGAGTGTGTTTATGTCTTAATTTGATGAAACATGGAAGACAACTGGGATAAGAAATGTACACATTCAATTTTTCATCTACCACTCTGCATGATGCATGCTGCTCACCTTGACGTTAAGCTATTTTTGCTGTGCTTTGTTTTTCATGTATTCATTTCATTTCATTACCCCCTGGGATCAAAATAGAGAACTTTGCTTAGCCATATTTTGAACAAAGCAGCACACACCCTCAGAGAGAAATTATGGCTCTCCTCTACACATAAGGTGATATAACAGTAAGGCAGGGAATCAGGAGATTGGGGTTCTAGTAGTCTTAGGTTCTAAGGAGAGTATACTAGAAGGTGTGTCTATTTGGAAATCCATCCATCCATCCATCCATCCATTCATCCATCCATCCACTGACCCACCCAGGTTTGAATCTTATCTCTTATATTTACTAGCTCTGTAGCTATGGACAAATTGTGTATAACTTCTGAGCCTCAGTTTCCTCAGCTGCAAAATGAAGATAATGAAACTTGTGATGAGGTAATAAAGGTAAATTGCTCCATAAGCTTTAAAGTGCTATATAAAAGCCAGTTCTTATTAATCCTGGCTCTGCCTCTTGGCTTGCTACGTGACCTGGGTTACAGGTCATTTTATCTCTCTGATCCCTCACTTCCTTATTTATTAAATGAGATTCCTAGTGCTGCTCGCTTCTCATGGGAGTAATAAGAATATAGGGAGGATAGATGTGAAAATTCTTTTGAAAACTGTAAAATACCATGTACAGATGCAGCATTGCTATTAACCCCAATTGGACTGATTCCAATGGTGGGATTTTAGGAACCAGGAAAGGACTCTTTTGGAGAGGGCAGTGTGGCACAGAAAGTGCCATTCAAATCACACTATGCTTGGTACTCTTCATGGAAAATGTTGGAGAGTTTAGAAGAAAACACAATGCGCAGAACCCCACTAGTTCCCTTCATACTCCCTCTAGTCACTGAAGCCCTTTGTAGGAGGACCCGAGGCAGTGGGCTGGCTTCTCTGGTTTAATAAAGCCTCTGAATAAACGAAAACCTTGTAGGGGTGGCAGTGAGGCATCTGCCCTGGGCCTGAGACTGTGTTGCCCCACAGTGTGGAGGCTGTGGCCACCTGAGGGGCCATCAAGGCCATGAAAAGGGCCCTCCTAGCATCTAGTCTGTACAGCATGCCCTGAGCTGCTCCATGACTCACTCTCTCCCAGTCCCAGGATTCAAGGTCCTGGTCCTTGATCTGAAGGACAGGGAGACTGGAAATGAATGCTCTTGTCTGGCCCAACAGGGACACCTGCTGCTCTGTGGATATTTTGCTGCAAAATACTTCCTGGTGCTTTGAGACTTGTTTCTTTTCCAGCATGTGTCCAGTCCCTTCTTTGGGCCTGGGTCTCGATGCTAGGCAATTTGTGCTGGCAGTGCTGCCTCCTGTCTTCTTCTCCCCTGACTTGATGGCCCTCTAGGGCAAGGCTCCAGGCTTGTTCTTAAGCGCCCAGCTCAAACACCTCTCCTCCTTGCTGATTGTGAAGGTGCCTTCATTCTTCTATCTCCTTTCAGGGCCTAATACACATTTTCAGGTTCTGTAGAACCACTGGACTGCTCCAAGACTTGCCCAAAGCACAGGGTGGGGTAAAAGGATGCAGATCCTGATGCTGAAGTCTGAACCTTTTTCTTGGTGCTGAAGAAAATGCTGAACTGCCTGAAATCCAAACAGAGCTAATGAAGTGGAATAGGGAGCTAAGTTTTAATTACACAAATGAAATACTTGGCAGGAGAAACAGGAAGATATTCCCTTACTAAGGGAATGATGCAGTGCTGTCTACTGCTGAGGTGTTGGCCTGAGGAGGTTGCACTGGAGGGCCCTGGGAAAGATGGATTATCCATTAATCCCACATCATTCAGATCAACCAACAGCAAAATCTAATTTTTGGGCAGAGTGAAAAGGCCAAGTTTTGACTGAGTGGGGAAACTGAGTCCCAGGATGTGGAAAAGAGGCTGGACCCTAGGACAGAGGGGCATAGATAAGGAACTTTACATCTAGAAGAGCCTTTGAGGATTATTTCATTCAACCCCTTCATTTTACACTCAGGAGATCTGAGACCCAGAGGTCACGCATGTAGTCAGATCTCCTGATCCTGGTCCAATGCTCCTACTACCGTACATCATTGCTTCAGTGTTTCCTTGTTATGAAATGAGTGGCCCACAGTCATTTTCTTTCTCCCCAGCCTCTTTCTCAGTGAATCCTCCCTGCAACTCCAGCAAAGTGGAGCCAATGAAGAACAGGGGATATTTTGAGTATAGACTAAGGTAGAAATGGAGGGGAAGCTCATTGAGGGGTGGAGGGTTCCAGCGATTTCTCAATGACTGAACTGAGTTTGTGAGGCAGAATCCTTTCTGTTCATTTCTCCACAGGACACTAGTAGGTATGGCTGCCTCGTAATTGCTTAAAGAAGTTTGCTGCAGGACACGAAATCGATGTTCCAGTTACTAGATACCCCATGTGTGGGCTCCAAATTCAGTCTCACTGTCTCTCTTTGTCTCTGTCTCTCTCTCTCTCTGTCTCTCTATCTTTCTGTCTCTGTCTCCCCTTTCTCCCTCCCCCCCTTTCTCTCTCTCTCTCTATCCCTCCCTTCCACTCTCCCTCCATGTCTGTCTTCCTCCTTCCCTCTTTTTCTGTTTCTGTCCCTCTCACTCCCCCTCCCTTTCTCCCTCCACCCCTGTCTCTATCTGCCTCTCTCCTCTCTTCTCCTTTCCTCTCTTCTCCTTTTCTCTCTTCCCCTCTCCTGCCCTCTCCTCTCCTCTTCTCTCCTCTCTCATCTTCTCCTCTTCCCTTCCCTTCCCTTCCCTTCCCTTCCCTTCCTTCCCTTCCCTTCCCTTCTTCCCTTCCCTTCCCTTCCTTCCCTTCCCTTCCCTTCCCTTCCCTTCCCTTCCTTCCCTTCCCTTCCCTTCCTTCCCTTCCCCCTTCCCTTCCTTCCCTTCCCTTCCCTTCCCTTCCTTCCCTTCCCTTCCCTTCCCTTCCCTTCCCTTCCCTTCCTTTCCCTTCCCTTCCCTTCCTGTCTCTGTCTTTTTTGCTCCCTTTCCCTGTTTCCCTCTTTTTGTGGTTGTCTGTCTGTCTCTCTCCCTCTCTGTCTTCCTCCCATGTCTGTCGCTCTGTCTGTCCTCTTTCTGTCTCTGTCTCTCTTGCTCTGTTTCCTCCTCCCCTTCCCCATCCTGCGACTTCTGTCTGTCTGTCTTCTTACTACCACCCCTTGGGTCACCTACCTCCTGACTTGGCATCAAATCCTCTGCCCTCAATTGGAAGATAGCTTTCTGTGGAAAATCTTTATAAACAATCAACAAGTACATATGAAGTGTATTCCAGATGCTATATTAAGTACTAGGGATACCAAAGCAAAGGATAAGAATGAAATACTTATAATACTTATAAGCTCATATTGTAATAGGAGAGGCAAGTAGCTAGCTAGCTAGCTACACAACATACATATATTATATATACTACATCTACATATGTACCATATATGTATATACAACATAAATATAAAGTTGATAGATACAAATTTACACACAGTAGTTAAATACCAGGTAGTTTGGGAGAGAGGATCACTTGGAGAGGATGGGGGGGAGGATCAGAAAAGATTTCATGCAAAAGCTGGTGCTTGAGAAGAGTCTTTAAGGAAGAAAGGGGCCTTATGAGGCAGCCTCGGTCCCTCTGATCCCCTCCCTTCTGCTCCTTGCCTGTTCCTCCCCCTCCCCCTTCCCTACTGCAAAACAATGATCTTTAATCATCTGAAGACAGAGGTGTACAAACCAACTGATAGGAGAGTGAACCTGAAAGAGAGAGGAGCATGAGGGAGCCTCTGCTCTGAGAACCCTTCAGAGTAGATTGAAAATAAACTTCTGATTATCTTTTCATAAGGATTTGAGCTGGGGAGTCAGAAAGGTCACACTACAGAGGAAGAGGCAAAGTAAGGGAGTCTTATATTACTTTAGCGCTGCCCCCGCCTGCAGCTCTCTGGGAATGCAATCTCACCTCCCCACCTGCTCTCTGGGATTTGATGCTTACAGCTAACTCCTCTACACCTTCCATCCTAGCTTCCTTTCTACTCTCCCCATCCTAATTACTCCTTCCTTCGCTCCTTAAATTCATCAGGCTGAGGAAGACCTTTCCTTTGCTTTAACTCAGGGTCTAAGTCTTTGGTGAAGGAGATGGGGCAGGGACAGAATAGAGATGTGGGTCCCAGGGACCTTTCTTCCCATTCCCCCCAGATAACATGCCTCTCATTCTTCTACATCCCATTAGTAGGAAAGGCAAAAGGTGATGGGTCCAGAACCAGAAAAGGCTCTTCTCCTATGCTTAGCCATGGGAAAGGCCCTAAAAAATCAATTAGTCCAGACTCTGAGTTTTATACAGGGGAAATTGAGGCAGGGAGAGAGGGGAAGTCACTTGTTCCAAATCACAGATCTAATGAGTTAGTGAGTCAGACTTAGAACCCAGGTCTCCTGACTGCCAGCTCAGTGATCTTTCCACTATACCACATTGCCTTCCAGGTGTGTGGTTGAGTGGACTATTGAGTAATAATAAATATAATAATAGCTTGCATTTGTACCTTTAAGGTTTGCAAAGCACTGTACATATGTTATCTCTTTTGATCCACATGACAACCCTGGGAAGTGGGATCTATTGTTATCTCCATTTTTATATATGAGAAACTGAAGCTGAGAGAAATTAAATGACTTGACTAGCATTACACAGATTTTAAATTTTTTTAGTTTTTTCTTTTCTTTTTTATTAATCTTAAATATACAATAAGAAAAGAAAAAGAAAATATAATAAGCTTAAATATTAAAAAAATACAAAATAAGAAAAGGAAAAAAAAAGCATTTCCATGGAAAGCCTATGTAATAAATATTACTCATTGTGTTCAGAGCTGTCCATCTTTCCATCTTTTCTTTGATTTTTTATAAGTTTTCTTGTATTCTCTGCTGTGTACTTTTTGCTTCCTCACCCCTCAGACTCCCCCTCCCCCGACCCTGTCCCAAGAAGGTACAATTAAGCTCAGCTACACATACACACACACAGACATATATACACATATATACATATACACACAAAGATATATGCATGCACATACACATACATACTCACACAAACACATACATATACTTAGATATCTATAATCATACTCATAGACATATACATTCATATACATCTATATAAGACCTTACTCTACTTATTTGTTGTCCTCTGTTTCTCTGAGGGTGGATAACCTCTTCCTTCATAAGTCCAAGTCTTTCCATGTTTTTCCAAATCCACTAACTCATCATTTCCTACACCACAGCAATATTCCACCCTCGTACTTAGTTATTTTAAATAGTCTAAAACAATATTGATTAATAGGACTGACATACAGTGTAGTTTCATATACACATACACATGTACATACATATATACAGATAACAGTTTTTGTTTGTTTTGTTTTAGCTTTTTGGTGAGGCAGTTGGGGTCAAGTGACTTGCCCAGGGTCACACAGCTAGTAAGTGTCAAGTGTCTGAGGTCAGATTTGAACTCAGGTCCTCTTGATTCCAAGGCCACAGCTCTAACTGCTGTGCCACCTAGCTGCCCCCTAGACAATACATTTTTAAGGCAGAATTTGAACTTAGGTCTTCCTGTCTCCAAGGTTAGGGGTCTGTTTACTCTAGCAAGTTGCCTTTCTAATAGGATTATAGATCTATGGCTAGAAGGGATCTGAGAGGCCATGGAGTTCAACCCCTTGATTTTAAAGATAAGGAAACTGAGGCCCAGGGAGATTAATTGACTTGCTCAGGGTCATATAGATAGCAAGGTTTAGAGCTGTTCCTCTGCCTCCTTGGGTTCTTTCCACTGTACTATGTTGCCCCTTATGAAGAAATACCCAACTCATAAAGACAGTCTACCAGGGATTGTGGTAAATATCATGGGGAATACAGAAGTTCAGGCCATGGCCTCTGCCCTCACAGAATTTATAATCTGCAGTAGAAAGAAAAATGGCAGCTAGATGGTGCCTGGAGTCAGGAGCACCTGAGTTTAATCTGGCTTCAGATATATACTACCTGTGTGACCCTGGGCAAGTCACTTAACCCTTTTTTACCTCAGTTTCCTCATCTGTAAAATGAGCTGGAAAAGGAAATGGTCCATTATCTTTGGTAAGAAAAGCCCAAAAAGGATCATGGAGAATCAGATACAACTGAAAAAAAATGATTGAAGGACAACCACAAGATAGAGAAATAAGATATAAACACTCAGGACAATCACAGAACAATGTAAAACTGACTTTTGTGGTTTAAGAATCCCTTCAATGTCAGTGCTACCTCTGCTGATACAAGCACAGTCTCTCCAGAAATCTACTGTATCCTCTTCAATGCACATCTCTGGTCAGAGCACACACTCAATAAACAGTTCTCGATGTACCAGAAAAGAGCATCCTGGAGCCAGGTAATGGTAAAGAACCTGTGACCAGAAAACTCTCTGCTGTTTACCTACTTCTCTGCTCCAACAATGACTTCTCCTCAAACATGGACAACAGATTAATTAAATGGAAAGTCGAGTATTAAATAGTTAGAATTTTGTAGATGTTTCTGAAACAGGCAGCTCACCGTTTCCTCCATCACTGTCTATTTATAGGAGCTGAATTCTAATAAACATAGATTTCAGGGCCAAGGAAAGGAAGGTCAGTAGTGCATGCTCATAGCTTTATTGATGCCTTGTCAATCAATCCCTTTTATTTTGTTGTTTAATTTTTTTTTTGTAAGTATGGGTAAGCACTTTCCCAGTTAATAGTTCATTTATTGAATGATTCAACAAATCAGCTCATCTGGGCCCTGAACAGTGATGGCTGATTATCAACTTTGTGGCTTGGGGTCGGAGGGTAAATTGACCCCTTGCACAGACTTTCCCTTTCAGGGGAATTGCTGAGGTCTTTACAAATTCAATCCCTTCCAATAAACCCAACCCTCCCCACCCTCTCCACCATCTAAGCAGTACTCCAGAGCCTAGCTTGCTGCAGAAAGCAAAGGACACATTTTGACAAATGAATGCTGCCAACTATATTGTTGTCCTCTAACTTTGTTAGAACAATGAAAGGGGAAATGGTTAATCTAATGAGTGCTGGCCTCCAAAAAAAAAAAGTTGGAGCCTGATTCCTTTAGTCTCAGATGGATGGTGCAATATTTTGTAACTTGGAAGCCTTTATGCCTCTGAGATCTTATAGTGCCCCAGGGGCCCCATTGGCTTGTGAAGAGAGGATCATTATTCTAAAGCCGGTATGGCCATTTTGTTCAACTCCTTTGTTTAACAGTTGACAAAACTGAGGCCCAAAGAGGTTAAGTGAGAAGGGATTCCAAGCTAAAGAATACCATGGGATCCACATGGGTTGTGACTAAGCAGGATTGACTAGAACTTTGTAAACCATTGTTTTCTCGAAATAAGTCATGCTAGAACACTGTCTTTTAACAAATCATAACACTTTTGGTTTCTAACACACAGGTTCATAGATTTGGAACTGGGAGGGACCTTACAAGTCCCTGAGTGTACTTCCCTCACTTTATAGATAAGGCCCGGAGAAAGTAAATGACTTGTCTAGGGTCACATAGCTAGTAGATGTCTGAGGTCAGACTTGAATTCAGTTCTTCCTGACTCCAAGTCCAGTGTTCTAACCATTACACCATGCTTCCTTTCTCCTTTTCTTTCTTTTCAGGATTCTTACTTATTTGTTAAGGTTTTCAAGCTCCTGTTCCAAACCATAGTCTCATTGATAGGGAGAACTTCAGTGACCATCAAACTATACCCATACCTGAACAAGAAGTTGTACTACAACATTGTTGAAAAGTGGTCTTCCAAAAAGAATTGGAAATCTCCAGCATGCCTGTCAACTGGGGAATGGCTGAATAAGTTGTGGTTTATGATTGTTATGGAGCACCACTGTGCTATAAGAAATAATGAACTTGATCTTAGAAAAATGGATAGACTTGCACGAAGTAATGAAGAATGAAATAAGCAGAACCAAGAGAACATTGTATCCACCAACAGCAATATTGTTTTAAGAACAACTTTGAGCAAACAGGTCACTTTGACTGCTATAAATACCCAAATTAACTACAAAGGACCTGTGAAAGAAGATGCTATCTGCACCCAGAGAAAGAAATGATAAGTAGAAGTATGTATAGAATGACTTTACAAGAACATCACAGATTCCCATTCCAATAGTGTCTAGTGATAGCCATCTCTAAGGTAGAGGTGAGGGGGGAGGGAAGAAAAAAAAAAGAAAAAGAAGAATAACAATTTGCATATGATAGATTTGCAGTTTCATGTGCAATCATTTTTTAATACTATGTTATGGAAATGATTGTTTTATTCCATAAACTAAAAATAAATTAAATATTTTTAATGTGGTCTTCTACTTTATTTGGAGACTCCCAGTGAGGAAGGCTCCCAGTCTCCTGAAGCAGCTCATCTTTTTTTTTTTTTAATAGCTTTAATTATTAGGGAGTTTTTCCTTGCATCCAGTTTAAACATAACTTTCTGAAACTTCCACCCATGGGTCCTAGTTTTGTTCTTTGGGGCCAAGAAAACAAGTCTCATTCCTTTCCCATAGGATAACCCTTCAAATAGTTGGATTCAGTTGTCACGTTCTCCACACCACTACTTCCCCCAAACCAATCTCTTCTCCTGGAAAAACATCTCCATTTCCTTCATCCAATCCATATGACAGGGTCTCAAGACTTTCACCATATTGGTTGCCTTCTTCTGGATGCTCTTTAGCTTGTCAATGTCACATAAATATGTTGCTGTCACAACTTCAAGGACAATGTTTCCAGGCTGGTAAACATTAAGTAAAGCTATGATAGAATCACTATTTACAATTCTTGGGTGAGAAATGAAGTAGAAGGAAAGGGGGGTGTGTGGCAGAAAAATGATGAGAGTCTGCAAGAGACAGAGAGAGAGAATGACAGAGATAGAGACAATTCTTTCCTTTTTCCTTCCTTCCTTCTTTCTTTTCTTCCTTCCTTCCTTTCTTGTCCATGGTTATGCAACCACTAAGTGTTGGGGGCAGGATTAAAATCAAGGGCTTCCTGATCCTAGCTCTAACATTCTTTCAACTACACCAAGCTGTCTCTAAATAAAGTAGGGAATACATGGAAAGGCCTTGCTGTTTTAATTTCTAGTGTTTTTAAAAGCAAAAGCCACCAGACCATTGAATCAAAAGGTTTATAAGCATACTTTCTAAAGTGACAGCAATGGGCATCCTTACAAGTTATTTAGACCAAACCCACAGAAGAACCCATTTTTATAGCTACCAGTTAACCATCCCTCAAGGGCAGCTTTGAGGGGACCCTCTCATTTGTACACATTACTGAGCCTTTGGTTCCAGGAAATGTTGTGGCTAGGAGAGTCCCTCTTGGTCCATTGTCTTGCATCTGCTGTTCCTCCTTTGGTCAGCAAAAAGATGCCAGAAAAGATGGAAATATTTAAAAATACATAATCATTCCAGATCTGGAGGATTCACTAAGAAACGTGTGATCAATATTCCCTCCCTTCACGTTAATACTTCCCCCAACTTGCCATCAGCGCCAGTGGCTGTTTAATCTCCGAACAGACTAGAAAGAAGGGAATCAAGGGAAGAGGATAAATGTAAAGGATGAAAATGTTATAACACCAAAGAGCAGGTCTTACTGAGATCACTTCACTCTGTTCTTAGCCCCATCACACAAATGGAATAACTATATTTTCAAGGACAGAGATCCTTGGTTGCCTATGAACTGCTGTGTAGAGCACCTGGCATCTGGGTAAGAGAGGGTTACAGGACCCTGGGCAACATGGTGAGGTCTGCGCTCCTTCTTCATCTGAGCATAAGACTATTAAAAATTAATCGAGTCACCATGGGATTGGGGGGAAGGATTACTTTGGTTTGTTTAAGCTGGCTTAACAAAGGAAACAAAGAGTAAGGCTACATAGACACTTCTTGACACTTTCCTCCTTTTCTGCAGAGGTGGAAGACTAGGGGTATAGGACATTGTATAGAATGTCACACTTTTTTGATGTGTTGGTTAATTTTGCTGACCTTTTAAAAATTTCTATAATCTTTGTTCCAAGAGATGAATCTCTAGGAGGCAAGGGAGGAGGAATACATTGGGAAATGTAGATGATATACAAACAAAAGATATCAATAAAAATATTAAAAATTAAATTGGCATTCCTCTGGATGAAGAAGTGTTCCTAGTGGGGTTCCCAAAGATTTATACTGGAGTGGTCTTATTTAATATTTTTATTAATGATCTGAGTCAGAGTGCATTGACAATGAGTTCTTCTGGGTTGTGAAATACTAAGCTACTGGGGCTCATTTTTTTTCACTTATCTGTTTTTATCCTAGGAATGAATTGATGTGGCCATTGCCTCTCCCTTCAGTATTGGAGATTGTAAGGGTGAGTCTCAATTCTTCCTTTGTTGTTTTTGTTCATTTTTGCTATTCCTGCCACCTCCAGTTCTCCGAGGGTTAGTAAGCCCATTCTCCCAAGGGAATAAACCCCCTAGCCATGATTGTTATCATTAATGTACCTGTCCAACAAGCTCTAACAATCTGTTTGGGAAGACAAGATTAACCCACAAAAAAACAATTGGAGAAGGATACAAAATAGTATATAATCAAGTGCTAAATTCTAGAAGACAGATTATAAGCCCTATAGAAATTTAGAGAAAGGCTTGGACAACAGGGAAATACAGAGGAATAAGAGGGTGAGGATTCAAATCCTGACTCTACTGCTTACTCCCCGTGTGATCTTGGGTAAGTTATTTAACCTCTCCCTGGGCTTAACTTTCCTCATCTGTAAAATGAAGGGATTGGATTTAGTGGTCTATGAGATAGGACTTTTCCAGCTATAAATTTCTGCTTTTGTAAGAAATATGGACTAGAAGAGACTTTAAGGAGGAGGGGGGACAAACTGGGCCTTAAAGGATAAGTAGGATTTGGATAGATGGAGGCCTGGGTTCAAATCATGCTAAATAGCTCTGTGACCTTGAGCAAATCATTTGATTTTTCTGGCTCTCAACTTCCCAACTTCCTTCTCTGTAAAATTGTGTGTGTGTGTGTGTGTGTGTGTGTGTGTGTGTGTGTGTGTGTGTGTATGTTGGGAGTGAAGTGGGGAGAAGGAATACCAACTCAGGCAATAATGAGCATAGCGTGTGTATATTTCTGTAAGCAACCAGTCTAATTGGAGCGGAAGTTGATTTTTGGATAGGACTGGGAAATAAGATAACATTAGCCTATACAAGGCCTTGAAAACCAGGCAGAAAAGTTTGAACTTGATGAAATAGACAATAGGGAGCCATTTTAGGTTCTTGAGTATGCAAGTGACCAGATGTTCAGTTAGGTTTCCTTAATTCATGGTGATTGCTGTAGTAGGACAAGGTTTGGGCCTATCCACAGATGCTTCTTCACTTTTTCTCTCCTGGCCCTTCAGGCTCTGGTTAGAAGATGCTTAACCTTACCTTAGCCTAAGGCTCCTAGAAGTGGGGACAGCAAGACAGGTGGGATTTTAAGAAGCACACTGTCCTAGTCATGGAAGGAGACAGGACTGGGATTTATTTTATCCAGATTGGGCCCCTCATATCTCCTTTTCTGGGAACAGCTTTCAGGGGGAAAGAATGTCTATGAAGGCAATAATGCTTTTCATTTTACTAATGCTGCATTACCATTTTGACGATCCAGGAGAGCCAAAAAAAGAGTGTGCATTAAGGAGATGATTTAGGAGAATTTCTCATGAAATGGAGGGAGAAGTCCAGGAAAAAAAAAGTGTTTCAAAAAAAAATCAGGAGATTTGGGGAATTGAACACTTGTAAAAGAACCTGCCAGCCTGGGATATAGGGGAAAAAATTGATATTAATGAAACATCATGAGCAAATTAAGACAGCCAAAGTGCTCTCAGATGTCTGTGGGGACCATTCCTCAGATTAGCTTTTGGAAAAAGCTAACGTGTAAAACTTCCCTATAAACAAAAGTATTTTAAGAATTCCAACTCAGAGACATTCCTGGCTGACATTGCTCATACTGTTTGAAATACACTTTATTAATTCCTGATGGTGATTGGGCTGGGGAACATTTGTACTAGCACTGGGGGTAGGAAGGGTAGAGGGGTTGATGTCAGCAATGGGAACAGGGTACTCTCAGGGTGAAAATTCACCCCTCTCAACTTCCTGTCCACTGGGTATTGGCCCTTCTTTTAGGGGCTTATTATTGTAAATGAGGAGGAATTTTCTCAGCTGCAATGGGGTGAGCATTCACTTCCTCCACCCAAAGTGAGGCTTAAAATCTTCAGGCTGGATGGATTCTATCCTCTGACTAGACATAAATGAACCAACTCCACAGTCTACCGAATTGTGAGCTATTGATTTCACCATTATACAAGATGGCTTATTCCAAGAAACCGTTCTGTGGAGTAGATAGAATACTGGGCTACAGTCAAGAAAATCTGGGTCTGAACGCTTCCTCTGACACTTTGTGACCCCAGGCAAGTCATTTAATTTCTCTCAGCCTCAGTTTCCTCATTTATAAAGTGGGGGAAATTATGAATAATTGTAGCATTACTTCATAGGATTATTGTAAGGAGCAAATAACAACCCTGTAAGATAGTTGCTATAATCATCCCTATTTTAAAGTTGAGGGAACTGAGGCAAACAGAGGTTAAGTGACTTCCCCAGGGTCACACAGCTAAAGAGTGTCTGAGGCTGGATTGGAACTCCAGGCCCAGTGCTCTATCCAATGTGTCACTTAGCTGCCCAACTCTCCGAAAGAGAGAACATGAAATATGTAACATATTCTTGCAGATTCAGGAGAGCAAACCCTGGGGTCCCCTGAAGCCTGATGCTATGGGGAAAAATATTCTGGATTTAGAGTCAGAGGACCTGAATTAAAATCATGTTTCTGTCATTTATTACCTGTATGACCTTGGGCAAGTCTCTCTACCTCTATGGATCATAGTTTCTTCCTGTGTAAAATGAGGGGCTGGACTAGATGCCTCCTAAGATTCCTTCCTGCTCTAAATCTGTCACGATGATGCTATGAACTTCCAGGCTCTGGGAAGCACTAGCTGAAAGTGTTTCCAATCCCAATGAATTGTGAAGCTGTTTTGCTATGCGCTCCTTCCGTCCTGGTACACTCCACAGCTTTTAAGGGGACAGGGGAGATAAATAGACTGTACAGGAGGATGCCAGGGAAATGACTTCCTGAGCAGCAATGACCACATACATTCTTCCAGGTTCCTTGCTGAGTTCTTGGCTTGTGTGAACCTCACCAATAAGACAGGCGTCCTCTATATCAGAGCTATGGCCCCTGGGACTGGAACAGAGTTTGTGGCTTCACCAGATGAATCACCCTCTTGGTAGCGCTTAGCATCAGACTCTAACTCCTCTCTCATCCTGCGAGGTTTCATTTTCCTTCTGCCTCCAAGGGCCTGTTGACTGTTGCAGTCTAGGATCCAAGGCTCAGTAAAGGGTACAAGGAAAATATGCTAGAATCAGAGGATCTGGGTTCAAATCCTGTCTCTGTTACCATGACAATGGCTTGCCACTTGACTTCGCTGGAGATTCAATTTTCTTATCTGTAAAATGAAGAGTTTGGGATAGTTCTCCCCTGAGGCTCCTTCTAGTTATTAATCTACGATCCTATAAAATCTAACCATAAACTAGGTCTTAGGGAGTGAAGGGGAAGGTCAGACAAGGTTGGGAGCATAGGGGTACCATCACTAGGCAGAACAAGGACACTAGTTCTGCCAGATGATTAAAGGAAAGGTTCAGGACACTAATGACAACCTCTGCCTCTGTCCCCATTTTTCCACAGCTCTTCGGTACAAATCCCCCGACCACTGTCAGTGGAGGGGGAGAGAGTGCCGAGCAAGTTACTGTGGGAGATGTTTCAACAGGTGATAAGTAACAGGTGAGATTGAAGGTGACCTTGAAGACCTAAAAAACTCAGCTGCACCTGAGTTTCTGACATACCTAGCCCCAAAGGCAGCAACATGGCATAGTGAATAGAATTCTGGGCCTGGAGCCAGGAACACCCGAGTTCAAATTTGATCTCAGACACTTACAAGCTAGGTAAGAGGGGACAAGGTTGTGAGGACTTTGAATGGCAAATATGGGATTTTATATTTGTCTCTTAAGGCAATAGGGAGGGAGCCATTAGAGTTGATTGAATAAGGCCATGACATGGTCAGACTTATACTTTAGAAAGATCAATTCAACAGTTGAGTAGAGGATGAACTTCAGTGCAGAGAGACTGAGGCAGGGATATCAACCAATAGGCTATTGAGATAGGCCATGTATTAGGTCCATGTACAGATGATATGGCTACCAAAAAATGGTAATGAAGAAAATATCAATTACTATGGACTCATACATCTTTTTTTTCCCCTCATAATAATGCTATTAATTGCTAGCATTTAGATAGCCCTTTAAGATTTGCAAAGTACTTTACAGATATTATCTCATTTGGTCCTCAGGACAACTTTTGGAGAGAGATAGTATTATTTCAAAAATGAGGAAACTGAGGCAGAAAGAGGCTAAATGATTTGCCCATGATCAAACTGCTAATAAGGCTATATTTGAATTCACATCTTTCTGATTCTAAGTCTAGTACTCTGTCCACTCACTGTGCCATCTAACTTCCTCTATATGTAATTTTTGTGAGAATTATCTGCATATACATTGAGGGTATCCTTGATGACAGTCTAAGAAGGTGGAAAGGTGCAGAGGACATGTGATTCCCACTGATTGTTTATTATAAAGAAGCATTTGACTCTGTAGAGTAAAGCAGCAGCTAAAAGATTCTCCTCCAACAAGGTGATGAGGAGGGGGAACAGGAGACCACACCATCCCCCCAGGCAACTCTAACTGCAGATCTGGTGCTGATGTGCATTAGCAGAGCGAATTTCCTCATTGGCCGCTCTTTATACCAATGAAACGGGTTTGGACCAAAGAAGAAAGGAGAAACAGAGACAGAGAGACAGAGACAGAGAGAAACAGAGAGAGAGATAGAAATAAAAAGAGAGACAGAGATACAGAGGCAAGCACAGAGAAACAGAGAGAGAAAGACCAACAGAGAAAGGGCTATCTTAGAATAGAATAGGTTGCTTCAGGAGAGAGTGGTTCTATCTAGAAGCTGGATGATCACTTATTAGAGATGTAGAAAAATCTTGGTCAGATACGAGTTGGACTAGATGACCTTTGAGGCCCCTCCCACCTCTAAAATTCTGTTCTTTTATGCATGTGTTAGGATCATGCAGAAGTTTTTGATAGCTGAAATTGCAGAGATAATAATTTTGTGGTCCTTTGATCCTGATTGTTAATATCAAGTGAAGCATAAAACAGGTGTTTGGCACTGTCATGAAGAATGTCCTTCACAGAGTCCAAATGAAAGAGAGGTTCTCTTTAGGAAATGAAGGTCTCCAGATGCTTCTGATCGCAGATGATATTGTGCTGATTGCCCCAGAATACTACAGGGCCTCCTTAGTGAGATGTATAATGAATCAAAAGAGATTGTCCCAACAGCACAGACAGAAACACACATACACACACACAAACAAATACACACAGATAGAGAATGCCTATTGTTCACATTATGTAATGTATTTGGGCACGTAGCCCATCGAATTAGTGCATGAGGGCCTGTCACTTGGACAGGCTCTCCAGAGAGACAAAGAACTGGTCCAGAATTGAATAGGAGGAAGAAAACAAGCTGGATTGTATTTGTGAAAAGAAGCAATGGTTTCAATAACTTCAAGCCGTACACATACACACACACACACACACACACACACACACACACACACTCATACATACATACACATACATACAATCTTTACAACACTGATATTCTCTAGTGATGCTATCTGGTTGCAAGTCATGGAATACTATAATCTCAGAAGAATCAACACTGTGGCTAACCCAAAGGGTGATCTGAATGGTGGGATTTTGTGTGACTTAGAAGGCCAAAGGTAAAGTAGGACTACCTAACATTTATATAGGACTTTAAGGTTTGCAAAGCACTTTACAGATAATATCTCATTTGATCTGTGCAATAACTCTGAGAGGTAGGGGTACTAGCCAAGTAGTGCAATGCAGAGAGTGCTGGACTTGCAGTCAGGAAGAGTTGAGTTTGAATCTTCCTTCAGGCACTTGTTAACTATGTGACTCTGGACAAGTTCACTTAATCTCTGTCAGCCCCACTTTCCTCATCTGTAAAGTGGATATAATACTATCATCTGCCTCACAGGATTGTTGTGAGGACCAAATAAGAAAACATGTAAAGACCTTTGCGAACCTTGATATGCTATATAAATTATAGGGATTATTATATAAATGCTAGCTTATTATTTTAATGAGACTGAGAAAGTTGCCCGTGGTCTGAAAATCAGTTAGTATGTGAGGTAGGATTTTAGTTCAGGACTTTCTGACTCAAATTTCTGTGTTCAAGCCACCATGCCAAGCTGCATGTCAGTAAATGGGAAAAGGAAACAGGCCTGTCATAGAGTAAGGGTAAGAGATAAAAGATGGACAACCTGAGTACAACATTGGTATTTAGATATTTTTTCTTTAGAGACATTTTTACAGGTATTTGGAGGGGTTTCCTGAGACTTTTTATAAAATAGATGAAGGCCTCAAATAGGTTGGGCCTATCATCAGTGGAAAAAGAGTGGGAGGGCTTAGACAAGAGTCATGCAGCATTAGAAAGCACAGATGGCTGTGCGCCACCTGTACCACTGGAGAGAGATGTCATTAAGGATGCCTTGAAGGCATCCTTCATAGTGCCTTCCTCCATAGTACCTTCCTCCATAGTACCTTATGGGAAGATGCTATGGAGAAACTGAAAGAACCTTCCTCTGGGAAGCGTTCTATGAGTAGTCCTTTTATTCTGTAGCCCAAAAGCACAAACACTGATTCATTCCTTCCCTTCATGCACTCATAACTGCTGTATTAATCTGTGCAGAGGTTTATGAAATGGAGGTGGATAGATCCTATTTTCTCTATCAATTAACATACATACTACAATTATTTAACAATTGTCTACTCTTTGTAATGTACTATGCTAGGCAATGGGATAGATATAATGTTTGGGTATGACAGAATTCCTTCTCTCAACGAGCTTACGACCAAGAAGCAACTTTCATAATGTGGAATGGATATGTGTGATCTTGGACAAGTTACCTAATTTTTCTTAGCCTCAGTCTACTTGTCTGTAAAATGAGAAACTTTTATTAGATGACTTTCAAGGTCTCTTCCAGTTCTTTGTCTACAATCCTAAGAAGGTATGATGCCCAAACAAAAGGTGAGAGCAAAGATTTGCACATGACACCAGCAGTGCGGTCATCCTTGGTTCCTAGCTTTTGTCCTGCTTATAGGATACACTTTAACACATTTTAAACCTCTGAGATCACCAGTTTTGCTCAGGACTATACTATAGGGCCTCTGCATCTATGATAACCTTGTGGCAGTTGGTTGGTTGGGAATCAGCATTTAGACGAGACAAGAAGAAGAAGGAAACTTCTACCTCAATGAGTCAGGGAGTAAACATCTTGGAAGAGATAAAGTTTGGGGAGATATCTGAACACTAGGAGGAAGAGAATGGATGAATGCTTGTGTATGTGCATACCACACACATGTGTTGAGATGGAAGTAGAGGAACCAAGGTTTGGAGGTTAAGTCACCAAGCATTCATTAAGCTCTTACCGTGTGCCAAGCACTGTGCTAAGCCCTGGGGATACAAAGAAAGGCAAAACCAAAGATAATCCCTGCCTTCAAAGGAAATTGCATTTTAGCGAGAGAGACAACATGCACATAGCTGTGCGCAAACAAGGGATATGCAGGATCTATTAAAGGTGCTTGGAGAGAGAAAAAGTCAGAAGCTGATGGGACTGGGAAAGTAGGTGGGTCTTTGAGATGAGCCTTAAAGGAAATTGGAGAAAGGGGCAGAGGTGAGGAGGCAGAGCTTTCCAGGTCTGGGGATTTGCTAGTGCAAAGACACAGAGTCAGAGCGTTGTATGAGTAAGGAACCGCTAGAACTGCTGGAACACAGAGCATATGAGGGAGAATAGGGTATAAGAAGGCTGGGACAGTAGGAAGGGTTTAGGTTATAAAGTTCTTTAAATGACAAACATAGGAGTTTCTATTGAAGCCTTAGTAGGGAGCCATTGGAGCCCCTTTCATTTATCCATTCATTCAATAAGCAATGATTAAGCACTTAGTGTATGCAACAGGGTTGACATAGTCAGATCTATGCTTTTAAAAAATCATCTTGGCTGTTGAGAGGAGGCTGATTTGGACTGGGCAGAGACTCAGGACAAGGAGGCCAGTTCAAAGACCACTACAATAGTATGGACAAGAGTCGATGTGGGGGGGCAGCTAGGTGGCTCAGTGGATAGAGCACTGGCCCTGAAGTCAGGAGGACCTGAGTTCAAATCCGGCCTCAGACCAAACACTTGACAATTACTAGCTGTGTGACCTTAGCAAGTCACTTAACCCCAACTGCCTAAAAAATTAAAAAAAAAATAATAAAAAAAGAGTCGATGAGGGCCAGAATTAGGGTAGTGACTGTGTGAGTGGACAGGAGGGGAAGCATAGGACAGGTGATGCAAAGGTTGAAGTAACAGGATTTGGCAATGGATTAGATAGGTGGAGTGAGGGAGAGTGAGGAGTCTAGGATGACCCCAAGGTAAGATGCATGCACAAAGTGGTTGTAGACAAAATAAGCCTTAGGAATACTGGAGAGAATACGGTAGGGAGGCTATGGAGTATCCAGTGCTTTGGTGAAACCACCATTAGGTAAGGGAAAGAATGCTGGGGCTAAGGTCCAGAGCACTGCTGATTACCTATAAAATGAGGAGCCTGACTGTATCAGGTATTTTTAACCTGGGGTTGTATGGATAGATTTTGTGGGGTCCATGAACTTTGAATGAAGAAAAATAATATTTCTCTTTTTACTAATCTCTAATTGAAAGTTCGCATTTCAATACATTTTGAATGTAGGCAACAAAACATTCTGAGAATATTCTGAGGAATCCATAGGTTTCACTCCATTGCCAAAGGGCTCCATGACAAGAAAGGATAAGAAACCTCACACTAGGCAATCTCTAAAGTGTCTTCCAGGCTTGTCTATTTGTATTTTTAGGGTTTTATTCATTTTTCTTTTTAAATGGAGAAGAGAATTGGGAGGAAAATAAGGTAAATTTTCATTAACTAAAAAAAAATATTAGGGGCAGCTAGGTGGCACCAAGGACTTTGGCTTTGGAGTCAGGAGGACCTGAATTCAAATCTGGCCTCAGACAGTTGACACTTACTAGCTGTGTGATGCTGGGCAAGTCATTCCACCTTAATATTCTATGATAGGATAGAACTTGTGATTTATAAGTATAGGGAACTCTCAGTTAAAAAAACTCCCTTACTAATACAGATACCTTCTTTGAATTTTTTACCTAAGTTACCTAAGGTTCTGAGGGGTTATGTCTTACCCATGGTTGCACATCCAGTATGTGAGAGAAGCAGGATTTAAACTCAGGTCTTGTCAATTCCAAGGCAGGCTCTCCATCCATTACACCAGCTTGACTATGTGATGTTAAGATGATATTCTTCAAAATAAGGCCTGACCTAAAAGGGGCCAGGGCTTACGTAGTAGGACTTGAGGGTCATCTGAAGGGCCCCTGCCTTCTGCCATTGGCCTGCTGATTCTGATCTGATTTGACCATTTAAGGATGGTAGATGTTGAGGGCCCTTTGAGGTCATTAACTTTAGCTCTTTCACTTTACAAAAGAGAAAACTGAGATAGGCCCAGAGAAATTAAATGACTTTTCTAGCATCACAGAGCAAGAATCAGGGTCAGGATTCAAACCCAAATCTTCCTGGCTCCAAGTCTGGAGTTCTATCTAGTATACTATTGTTCCTTTGGAGGCAAAAAAAAAAAATTGAAGGCTTTTACTAAAATGCAAATGTTATCTGGAAAGACTAATCCCCTTGATTTGAGCATATCCATTGGCATTTTTTTTGGTCATATCAGCTCACTTATCACCTGGCAGAGCTATAAGGGAAAGAGTATAGACTTTGCGGGGAAGAGATTCAGAAGAATGAGTAGAATGGCAAAGGCAGGGAAGGAGAGAGGACATACACTTTGATCATACAAATCATGGAATTACAAAGTGTTAATGCTGGAAGATATCTTAAAGATCATTTAATCTAAGTGGCTTCGCTTCTTTCTATATTCTCTATGAGGAACTAAGGACCAGAGATATGAATGCCATAGCTCCAGTTAGTGATAGATCCCATACTGGAAATTGGGTCTCCAGATTCCCACTTCCCAACATCGCCATTCTGTGGAGGGCTAGAGCCTCCCAAAGACCAACACCTCATGATTACTAGTCTCTGGAAGCATCTCCTACCCTTTCTCTTGATGGGAATGTACCAGGGAACCAATTTCCTATGTTTTTCTTGAGAAATGGTGCATTCCAGCAGTCCCTAGGGCAGATCCGTGGTGGAGGTGGGGGGAAAGAGGGGAGGCACTGGGCAGAGAATGAACTTTCCTCCTTGAAAATTACATTTTGGTTCATGCCCGGGTAGCAGGCACCATAACACACAAAAAGCATGGAGGGGGAAGGGAGGGAAGAGAAAGAGCGGGGCGTCAGACTAATGACTAGGAAAAATGTGCCAGGAAACACACATGATACACATCACCATAAGTTAACAATTTACCTTTGAACACCCAGCCTGATGGCTTTCTTGTGGCTGGGAGTGTTCATCCGATTACATCTCAAGGCTGCTGTCAAAGGCATGCTGTAGCTCTGGCCTCATGGTGAAGCTGAGATTGTCTGGCCCATGTGCCAAGCAGCTGACATAAGGTTATCACTACCCAGGCAAATGTCTTCCCTGGTTGGTAAAGGAGCTTAAGAGGAGGTAAGAAATGGAGGTGGTTGGGACAAGTCTAGCCTCCTTTTTGAATGCAGCATAGTACCTGGGCAAAACATGGAATGATCAACACTATCTTTCCTTCTTTCTACTTCTTCTCTTCCCCTCCAAAGTTCTCATTTACCTTCCTATTATTGGAAATCAGGAATGCATTCCCCCAAGATACATGACTTTGGTGAATGACATAATGCAAAGAATGCTATATTTGGAGAAAACTTTCATTCTAACTTTAGATCTGCCATTCACTGCCCGTGAGATCTTCCCTGTTCTGTACCTCAGGTTCCCCATCTGTAAAATGGAGGAGTTGTACTAGATAATCTCAAAGTTTCTGCCTAATGCAAAGATGCTGTGAATATGATTGAGTGAATCTATTTGAATACTGAGAGAGGAAATTTTCCCACACTGTATACTCCCAGTCTCAGGCTGCCAAAGACTTAGATGCCATCTAATTACATGGATTAGAGGCGAATTCCCAAGATGTAATTAATTATATCATTAACAGATGTAGGATCAAGGTCAAAATCAGAGCTGGACATCCATGCTTGTTAAGGTTCCTATAATAAGGAGCTTACAATCTAGTCAAAGACTAGAGGATAACAGTGAAAGACAAGGATGATGAAAGTCGGCTAGGTGGCACAGTGGATGGAGTGCTGGACCAGGAGTCAGGAAACTTGAGTCCATAATCCTGCCTTAGCCATTACTAGGTATGTAATCATGGGCAAGTCCCTTAGCCTCAGACTGCCTCAGTTTACTCATTGACAAAATGGGGATAATAATAGCACCTACTTTTCAGGGCTATTATGATGGTAGAATGAATAATGTTATTGTTGTTGATGAATTGTTTTCAGTCATGTCTGACTCTTCATGCACTCATTTGGGGTTTTCTTGGCAAACATAATGAGGTGGCTTGCCATTTCCTTCTCCAACTCATTTTATAGATGAGAAACTGAGGCAAACAGGGTTAAATGACTTGCCCAGGGTCACACAGCTAGTAAGTGTCTGAAGCCAGATTTGAACTCAGCAGCATGAGTCATCCTGACTGCAAGCTGGTGTTCTATCCACTGCATCCCCTAGATGCCTTTATTATAATGATAACAATAGCTAACTTTTATATAGCACTTACTGTGTGCCAGGCACTGTGCTGAACATTTTACAAATATTATCTCATTTGATCCTCACAACAATACCAGGGCAGTAGATGCTAATATTTGAACTCAGGTCTTCCTGACTCCAGACCTAGCACTCTATCCACTGTGCCACCTACCTCCCCCTATAAACATATGATATTATAAGTAACATTTATAAGGTTTGCTTTGCAAACCTTAAAGTGGTAGATAAAAATTAGCTGTTATTAATAGGACTTCAGACAATGCTATATATGAGGATCAGTTAACTAATGGGAGATATTTAGCCCAGAGAAGAGAAGGTTTGGAGAAGTCAAATCGATCTCTTTAAGTATTTGATGGGTTATTATATGGAAGAAGGTTAAGAGCCATTCTATAATATTTGGCCCTAAGACAAGAATTGGATGGAGAAATAGATTGAGGTTCAATATAAGGACAAAACTTCTTAACAATTAGAGCCCTTCCAGAGTAAAATAGTAAAATGGGCTAACTTGAGGGGGATGGGGGTAGGATTCCTCTCACTGAAGGTCTTTAATTGGAGGTTTGCTCACTGATTAACTGTCAGTTGCTGTAAAGAGGAATTCTTGATTAATGTGGAAGGGAAAATCAGTCAGTCAATAAACATTTATTAAGTGCCTGGTATGTGCCAGGCACTCTGCTAAGTGCTGGGGATACAGATACAACTTAAGAACACTGATAGTCCATGCCCTCAAGAAGCTTGCAATCTAATGAAAAAAGACAACATTCAAAAGGAAGTTGAAAGGGGAGAAAAGGGAAGGTTGGAAGTAAGGAAGAAGATGGCACTCTGTGAGGGAGGCATGGTAGAAAGTTCCAAAGAACTGCAGAAGCAGTGTAGTTTGTGGGAAATGTGGATAATAGCTGTGCCAAGTCCCCACCTTAAATAGAGGACTTGAGTTCAAATCCTACCTCTGACCTATATGACTTTGAACAAGTCACAACCATACGGGGCCACAGTTTCCTCATATCTAAAATGAGGAGGTTACACAAGCTGGCTTCTGAGGCCTCTTCCAGATCTAGAGTTAGGGTCCTATGAGCAGAGGTAATCTGATACAGTAGAATGAACACTGGTCTTGGCATCATGAACCCTGGGTTCAAATTTTCTATCTTTGATACTAGGCTGTTGTGTGTCTACTTCTTTCAGCCTCAGTTTCCTCATTTATAAATTGAAAAGTTTGGAGGTGGAGCCAAGAGGGTGGAGTAAAGGCAGAGACTCACCTGAGCTCTCTCCCAATCCCCTCCAAATACTTTTAAATAATGGCTCTGAACAAATTCTAGAGCAGCAGAACCCACAAAAAGATGGAGTGAAACAATTTTCTAGCCCAAGACAACTTCAAAGGTTGGCAGGAAAGGTCTGTTGCACCAGAGTGAGAGAGGAGCAGAGTCCAGCACAGACTATACTCCAGCAAACCATGAGTAAGGAGTGACTGAATCTGCAGCAGCAGTGGCAATGGATGCTTCCAGAGCTCTCAGCCCACAGATGATAAGAAGTCGAACAACTGATCAGAAGGAGATTATAGGGGTCTCTTTGCTAGCACTGAGGCAGGACTCTATTGCTTTGCCCATATTCAGGTCCAGGTACCAGTCCTGGGTGGCAGTCACAGGTTTAGGAGGAGAGCTAGCACACCAGAGTTTGTGGCTGCAGTGGAGTGGGAACCCATCTCACAGTTTCAGGGTAGAAAAGAGTACTTGTAGTCACTCACAGACCAGAGCTCAGGCCAGAAGAGTAGTAAACACACCTCTCCTTACATCATACCATCTTGGAAGAACTGAAAACTTATAGGTCCCTAGAAGTATCTCTGAAAATATCTGCACAAAGCCTTTGAAGCCTGGGACAGTGCAGCCTCTTACCTGCAAGCACAGCCCTACTTTAACAAAGCATTGAAAGTCAAGCAATAGTCTGGGAATATGAGCAAAAAAATTCTGACCATAGAAAGTTACTGTGGTGACAAGGGACATCAAAACACACCCTCAAGAAAAGATTACGAGGTCAAAGCTCCTATATCCAAAGCCTCTAAAAAAAATATGAATTGGTCTCAAGCCTGGAAGAGCTGAAAAAGGATTTTGAAAATCAAGAGAGGCAGAGGAAAAATTGGGAAGAGAAATGAGAGTGATGCAAGAAAATCATGAAAAACAAGTCAACTGCTTGATAAAGGAGACACAAAAATACTGAAGAAAATAACACCTTAAAAAACAGACAAAGCCAAATGGTAAAAGAAATATAAAAAGCCAATGAGGAGAAGAATACCTTAAAAAGCAGAATTGGCCAAATGGAAAAAGAGGCAAAAAATTCACTGAAGATAAAAACTCCTTAAAAAGTAGAATTGGCCAAATGGAAAAGGAAGTACAAAAGCTCATTGAAGAAAATAATTCCTTAAAAATTAGAATTGAGCAAATGGAAAGTAATGACTTTATGAGAAATCAAGAAACAATAAAACAAAACCAAAAGAACAAATAAAAAAGGAAGACAATGTGAAATATCTCATTGGAAAAACAACTGACGTGGAAAATAGATCCAGGAGAGATAATTTAAAAATTATTGGACTACCTGAAAGCCATGATAAAAAAAAAACCCTACACATCATCTTTAAATAAATTATCAAGGAAAACTGCCTTGATATTCTAGAATCAGAGAGTAAAATAGAAGTTGAAAGAATACACCAATCACCTCCTGAAAGAGATCCCAAAATGAAAACTTCTAGGAATATTATAGCCAAATTCCAGAGCTCCCAAATCAAGGAGAACATATTGCAAGCATCCAGAAACAATTTAAGTATCATGGATCCATGATCAGGGCAATACAATATTTGGCAGCTTTTACATTAAAGGATTGGAGGACTTGGAGTATGACATTCCAGAGGGCAAAGGAGTTAGAATTACAACCAAGAATCACTTATCCAGCAAAATTGGGTATAATCATTGAGGGGGGAAATGGATATTCAATGAAATAGAGGACATTCAAGAATTCTTGATCGAAAGACCAGAGCTGAACAGAAAATTTGGCTTTCAAATACAAGACTTAAGAGAAGCATAAAAAGGTAAACAGGCAAGGGAAATCATAAGGGACTTAATAAAGTTAAAGTGTTTGCTTTCCTACATGGGAATATGATATTTATAACTCACAGGAGCTTTCTCATTATTAGAGCAGATAGAAGAAGCATATATGGACAAAAGGCATAGATATGAGTTGAATATGAAGGAATGATATCTGAAAAATAAAATTAAGAGGTAAGAGAGGAATGTTTTGGGAGAAGGAAAGGCAGAGGTAGAATAGGGTAAATTATCTCACGTGAAAGAGGCAATAAAAAGCTTTTACAGTTGTGGGAGAAAGGTGAGAGGTGAGGGGGAGTGAGTGAACCTTATTCTCATCAGAATTGGCTCAAAAAGGCAATAACATAAACACTCAATTGGGTATAGAAATCTCTTATCCTACAAGAAAGTAGGAGGGGAAGGTATTAGGAGAAGGGGGTGGTGATAAAAGGGAGCATAAATTGGGGAAGCGGGTAGTCAGAAGCAAAACACTTTCGAGGAGGGACAGAGTGAAAAGAGTGAGAGAATAGAATAAACAAGGTGAGGGAAATAGGATGGAGGGAAATACAGTTAGCAATAGTAACTGTGAAAAAAATGAAGCAAGTTTCTCTGATAAAAGCCTCATTTCTCGAACACATGAGTCAAACACATGAGTCAAAACTGAGTCAAATTTATAAAAATAAGAATCATTCCCCAACTGATAAATGATCAAAAGATATGAACAGTTTTCAGATGAAATAATCAAAACTATCTATACCCATATCAAAAAATGCTCTAACTCACTATTGCAAAAATGCAAATTAAAATAATTCTGAGGCACTACCTCATACCTGTTAGATTGATTAATAGGACAGAAAAGGAAAATGAAGGATAGTGGAGAGGATGTGGGGGAAAATGAGTCATTAATGCATTGTTGGTAGAGTTGTGAACTGATTCAACTATTCTGTAGAATAATTTGGAACTATGCCCAAAGGGTTATAAAATCATGCAGACCCTTTGATCTGGCAATACTTCTACTAGGTTTGTATCCCAAGAGATGAAAAACAAAAAAGAAAAGGACTCATATGTACAAAAATATTTATAGCAGCTTTTTTCCGGGGGCAAAGAATGGGAAATTGAGGGGATACCCATCAACTGGGGAATGACTGAACAAGTTGTGGTATGTGATTGTGATGGAATACTATTGTGCTATAAGAAATGATGAGCAATATGCTCTCAGAAAAACCTGGGAAGACTTACATGAGCTGATGTAAAGTGAAATGTATTGTGTACAAAGTAACAGCAATATTATAAGATAATCAGGTGTGAATAACTTTGCTATTTTCAATAATACAATGATCCAAGACAACTCTGAAAGACTTATGATGAAAAATGTCATCCATCCCCAAGAAAGAATTGATGGTGTCTGAATACAGATTCAAGCATATGTTTTTTGCTTTATTTATTTTTCTTGAGGTTTTTTTTTGCTTGTTTGTTTTTGGTCTATGTTTTCTTTTACAACATGACTATTATAGAAATGTTTTACACGACTATACATGTATAGCCTATATCCAATTGCTTGCCCTCTCAATGAGGGTGGGTGGGGAGGGAGGAAGGGAGAGAATTTGGGCCTCAAAGTTTTTAAAAATACATTTATTCAGTATTTTATTTTCCCCAATTGCATGTAAAAACAACTTTAACATCCATTTAAAAAAATTGAGTTGCAAATTCTTTCCCTTCCTACCCTCCCAGCTCATTGAGAAGGAAAGCAATTTGATATAGGTTATACATGTGCAATCATGTAAAACATATTTCTATATTAGTCATGCTGTAAAAGAAAACACAGACAAAAAAACAAACCAAAAGAAAAAATAAAGACTTTTTTTAAGGAATGCTTTGATATGCATTCAGCCTCCATCAGTTCTTTCTCAGATGTATATCATTTTTCATTGTTAAGTTCAACACAATTGCCTTGTATCATTGTATTGCTGCGAATATCTAAGTTACTCATAGTTAATCATCTTACAATGTACTTTTGCTGTGTACAGTGTTCTTCTGGTTCTGCTCATTTCACTTTGCATCAGTTATGGAAGTGATTGTTGAAAACTAAAAATTAATTAAGGAAAAAAAAAAGAAAATGTTTAAGATATATTCCAGCTCTAGCATATATTAATTCTAGGGAGGAAGTGCTTTCGAGGTAGTGAGAAAACCACTGGATTTAGAATCTCTTTGCTGATAATTCTCAAATCTCCAATCTTGCTCTAACCTCTCTGCTGACCTTCCATCTCACATTTCCAACCGCCTGTTAGACCTCTTAAACCTAACATGTCTAAAATCAAACTCCTTATTTTTTTCTCCAAACCTTACTCCCTTCCAAACGTCCATCTCTCCCCCATCCCATTCAATCTGTTGCCAAGGTTTGGTGATTTAACTTTTACAATCTCTTTCAGATAGAGCCCCTGTCTTCTTTGATATTGCCTTCACCCTAGAGTAGGCCCTCGTCCCCTCATATCTGGCAATAGCCTCCTTCGTGGTCTTCAATCTATCCTCCATTCAGCCAACAATGTGATTTCCCTAAAATGCATTCCTCTACTCAATATACTCCAGTGGCTCTCTGCCACCTCTAGGACTGAAATATGAAACCCTCTGGCATTCGAAGATCTTCATAACCTAGCACTCCACCAACTTTCCAGTCTTTTTATACCTTACATTACTCCTTGTAATCTTCAGTCCAGTCACACTGGCCACCTAGCTATTCCTTGAACAACACTCTCCATCTCTCAGCTCTGGGCATTTTCCCTGGCTGTCTCCCATAGATGGAATGCTCCTCTTCTCACTTCCACTTACTGCCTTCCCTGGCTTCCTTCAAATCTCAACTAAGATCCCACCTTCTTCAGGAACCCTTTCCCAAATCCCTCTTAATTCTAGTGCCTTTCCTCTTTTATGTCATTCACCCTGTACATAGCTTGTTTGTACATAATTGTTTGAATGTTGTTTCCCCCATTAAAGTGTAAGCTCCTCAAGGTTAGGGACTGGCTTTGGTCTTTCTTTGTATCCCCATTACTTAGCACAGAGCCTAGCACATAGCAGGCATTTAATAAATGATCGCTGACTAAATGGCTTACTTAGGTTTAAATCCCAGCTCTGCTATTTACTATCTGTATAACCTTAGTCAAGTCGCTTTACTTTCCTGGCCTCCAATTTTCCTGCCTGTAAAATACAATATTAGCCAGCCTCTGTGATCCTTTCTCTCTCTCTCTACATCTATGATCCTATGAGCAAGGGCAGTGAAGTGCAATGGACTGACCACTGGACTTGGGATCAGGAACTCTGGCTTTGTATCCTGCCTCTGACTTGTGAGGCCTTGGACAAGTTGCTGGATGTCTTCATCTGCCAAAGAACAAGATTGTGCTAGATGTTCTCTAACATCTCTAAATTTGCCTGCTCTTAAATCTTATCATCTCATAAAAATGCATTTGCCCATGGACTTCCTCAGCCCTCTATTTAAGGAGGGATTTGGCTCTGGCTCAACATCATGGTCAGCTTTCACTGCTTGTACCTTCCCTTGTTATTCCCTTATTAAACACTCACTTGTCTAACTGAATAAATGTGAAAAATTCAACACCATTCTTTGACCAGCAAGCTAATTATGCCAATGTCAACAAATCCTTCCAAAGACTGCTCTGGATGTTAAAGAAGAAAATGTTTGTGTGTAGCTAATGAGATTGTATACATTTTCCACTACTCTCAAAGAGATTTACTCATGGAATTATTGAAAGTTAGAGCTGGAAAAGATCTTAGACATCATCTAGGTGCAGTCATTGTGTTTCAGCCAGAAAGGCAGCATCATGTCACGCAAAAAGGATTGGATTTGAAATTAGGGGACCTGGCTTTGAATTATGGAATCATACATAGATCTAGAGCTATAAGAGTCCTCAGGGGCTGTCTAGTCCAACCATATGAGGCACAGTAAGATTAAATGATTTGTCCAAGGTTATACAGCTAATATCAGAAATTGTATTTGAACCCAGGTCCTACAAATCCAGAGACAATACTTGAGTCCCCTTACCATACTGTCTTGATATCTATGAGCTGTGTGACCATGGGCAAGTCATTTAATCTCTCTGAATTTCAATCACCTCATTTCTAAAATGGAGGAAACAACACAATAATATCATACGTTCATTGTAAGGATAGAGCTTTATAAACCATATAGCACTACAAAAATGTGAACTAGTATTATGTTAGTGAAGAAAACCAAGGGATTCCCTTTTTTAATTTTTTTTGGTGAGGCAGTCAGGGTTAAGTGACTTGCCCAGGGTCACACAGCTGGTAAATGTCAAGTGTCTGAGGCCAGATTTGAACTCAGGTCCTCCTGACTCCAAGGCCGTTGCTCTATCCACTGGGATTCCTTTTTTGTTGTTTGTGTAGTTTGCACATGATTATAGAAGACAGTTAACCAGGAGGAGAGCTGCACTAGGAAAGAGTGTGCCTGGGGCGAGCAGCATGAAGCCCATTCTCTTAGTTGAGGAAAAGGGGATATGAGAAAAACAGGTGGACCAGAGGAAACCTCAGATTTACAACTGGAAGCTTCCAATTTTAATTACATTTAGAACTTGGCTTTGAGCTCCATTGTTTCTATGTTGCCAAAGGACTATAAGGGCCATCAATACCCTCAATATTTGGCACCCATGGGCCTATGCCTGGTTATAACTCTGCCTAGGGTTCAGGTAACTCAGTGGCCTTTCTGTTTAATGATATTTCTCTTTGGGCATTTGAGATTACACTGTTATGCAACATTTACATTCAACATTTGCATACAACACTTCATTCAAAATATTTTCCCCATTGGAGAATCAAAAGGAGCACTTTTTTTTTTCAGTCTTCAAATCTTTTTATGGTACAAACACCAAAATAATTAGTTCTTATCTAGTGAAAATATGGAAATTAATCTGTGTAGGAATACAAATGTAATGTGCACTCTGAGGCTTTTTCTTGGATGTTTTATGTGTCTCATTGTTTTGATCTATTAAGAAATTAATCTTTCCTTCTGACAAATCTAGGCCTTTTTTTTCCCTTTGTTAATTATCAATGTTTGTATCACAAGGACAGGGAACTTGAAACTCCCTCTTTTAACCAGCTGCATACATATAAAGACTCCTGGTTGGGAATTATAGGGTAAAGAGCACAACCCAGCAACCTCTGATGTGGTACTCTTAGAACTAGTAATTTCTTTTGTTTGATTTTTATTGATACTCATTTTTTTTATATTATCTTACTTCCCAAAATATCTTCCCCCTTCCACTCAGAGGATCATCTTATATAACCAAGGGAAAAAAGGGGGGAAACACAAAGGAGCTTGTCAAAGGAAACCAACACAACTAAGTTTGATAGTATTTGTAATATCCTCTGTAGTCCCTCACTTCTGCAAAAAAGGGCAGAAGGTACATTCTCATACCTCTCCTTTGGGGCCAATCTTGATTATTGCAATTACACAACATTTCACTTTTATTTAGGTGTTGATATTTAGATTTACATTGTTGTAGTAATTGTGTATAGCATTTTCTCAATTTTGCTTATTTTGTTTTGCATCAGTTTTCATGTCTTCTGATGCTCCTCTGAATTCTTTATATTCATCAAATCTTATAATGCAGTAATATTCCATTATATTCACACACCACAATTTGTTTAGCCGCTCCCTATGTGATAGGCATTATTTTGTTTTCAGTTCTTTACTTCCATGAAAAAGGAAAGTGAGTCATTTGTGAAAGGACAGTTTCAACAGAGAACTTTTACTCACTCAAAATTAATGCATTTTCAAGAAAAAAGATGATGACCAGAATTGTGGCCAGGCTAGTGGAAAAGAGATTTGGGACATGCAATTGGACATCTAGTGGGAAAAAAAGCACTGGACCTAGGTATCAGTAGACAAAGGTGGTATGTAGGGGTGTGCTGGAGCCAGCTCACACCTGCTTAAAAGAAATTGTCAAATTTTTGGTGTGAGCAGTCATACCTGGGATATCAGCAGGTGTCATAAATCTGTGATTCATTTCTTATTTTTCTATTGTCTAAACATAAAAAAGTGATGGAGAAAATCTTAATAATGTAGATTTAACTTAGAAGTGTATAGTGAATACATTTTTTCTTTTTTTTTAAGAGAGAGACAGATACAGAGAGAGAGACAGAGACAGAGAGACAGAGAGTTTGCTAAAAAATTTTTCTGCATGTTCCTGGTGATTTCTAGTTCTGTGACATTGGGTAAAATTTTTGATAGGACTCAGTTTCCTCCTCAGTAAACTTAGGTAAACTTAGAGGGTCTAATATTCTGTAATTTTAGTCTTAACATTAACTGAATCCAGACTTTGACCATCATTCCAGCAAATGAGTTGAGAGCACCAGTGCCTAGAATTGTACTTGGTAGAAACTGTGAGGCTCGACATTTTAAAAAAGGAAGTCAGACCTCATTTCTAATAACTAGAACTGTGAGTGAGAGAGGCACATCAGTTTATGATGGTAAGTCTGTTAAGAGCCACCTGGAATGAGCCTCTATTGGGTCCTAACACTACCTAGCATGATGTATGGAGCAGCTGAACTTTACCCAAAAGCACCAAGTTTGGAGTCAGAGGACCTGCATTTAAATCTTCTCTCTGCCACTTATTACCTATATGACTTTGGGCAAGGAAAAAAAAACCTCTTTTTTTGCCTTAGTTTCCCTCACTATATAATGAGGGGGTTGGGCCAGATGGCCTCTAAGATCCCTTCCATTTCTAAATCAATTATCTTATGACAGTATGATATGAAAGAAGTCAGCATGGTATAATGGGAAAAGCCCTGACTCTAGCTCCAGAGAAACTGGGTTCAAATTCTGGCTTTGCTGTTTACTCACTGCATGGCCTCGCGCAAGGTGTATCACCTGTTTGAGCAGCAGCTCCTTTATCTGTAAAATGAGTGGCTTGCCCTCTAGGATTTTTACAGTTTCTACTGTCTCTTTCAATTCGAAATCCCGTGAACCAGCCTTGACTTTGGCTACCGAGTCTACTCTGGCCTATAGTCTTAGGCTCAAGAGTGAAAATAAAAATTCCTTGACAGGGTTAAACTGAAAATGATCTGTGCCTTTGTAAATATAACTGTAGGATTTTTTTAGACCTCACTTTGTTTTATATCATTTTTGTTTTCTGCTCTCCAGTACAGTTTTAGAACCTGACAGCAGAGACAGGGCGGGTTATTTAGACATCCCAGGACAGATTTGAAAATCATGGATCACCAGAGCCTCCAAAGAAACATGTACCTACTGATCACAAAATAAATTCCCATATACCATAGGGAGTAGTATTTTTCAGTATTAAGATATGCTTTTATAAAGAATCATATATAAAGTGTTTTCTCATTGCACTGTCCTGTTTGTTGCACCCTGGATAGCTCCCCACTTTGTCTGCTCTTGGTTCCCCCTCTGTCTGATGGTGCCTTGGAAAGATGGCAGGATTTGAAATCAGAGGGCCTGGGTTCAAATTCTATATCTCTGTCACTACCCAGATGACCTAGGTCAAGCCATTGTATTTCTTTGTTCATTTTCTTCATCTGTAAAAATTAGGGGTTGGAGTAGATCACCTCTGAGGCTGACTCTAGTTCTGAATCTATGATTCCATGATGATGCTTTGTCAGATTGAGGGAAGGAAAATTTGTAGACACCCGGTCCATAAAATTAGATTGGTGTAGAGGAGGTTGGTAGTGAGGGGTAGGGAGAGATTTAAACTCCCACAGTGATTAGGATTAGGTCATTGACAAGGAGAGAAGTAAAAAGGGTTTGGGCGATGTCTCACAGGAGCTGTCCCAAGTCTCTGAGGGCCACTTGTTCATACTCCTCTGCCAGTATGCAGGGCTGACCTTGCTCGTGACTTTGACTTGGTCATTACCTTGTCCCACTGATAGTGGTCACAAATAGACATCTTCACCAGAATTTAAGCACTCACAGGGACCTTAGAGACCTAGGCCAACTCTGGCACATGGTAGGCATTTAATAAGTGCTTGTAGATTTCTTTTTTGTTCAGTTGCTTCAGTCATGTCTGACTTTTTGTGACCCCATTTGGGGTTTTCTTGGCAAAGATACTAGAGTGGTTCATCAATTCTTTCTCCAGCTCATTTTATAAGTGTGGAAACTGAGGCAAATGGGTTTAAGTAACTTTCCCAGAACCGCACAGCTAGTAAGTGTCTGAGACTGGATTTGAACTCAGGAAGAGGAGTCTTCCTGACTTCAGGCCCAGCACTCTATCCACTGTGCCACCTCGCTGCCCTTCTTGCCTTAATCCCCTCATTTTACAGGTGAAGAAACGGAAGGACTGAGAGGGCAAGAGCTCGTCCAAAGTCGCACAGGTAATAATAAGTATAAAAGAACCATGATTTGAACCCAGTTCTTCTGACATCAAACCCAGTGTTCTTTCCATCATATATACCACACTGTCCCCTAAAAGATTGTGTCTAACTGTAGTTGCTGTGGTATCTATATACCAGGAGAAGTCTCTCCTGAGATTAATTCAATCTGGCCTTCCTCTGGGAATTGGAGTGTCAGGTTCTGCACCTGTGCCTTCGTTCTCCCTGGGTTCCAGCAAAGCTAAATTGGCCTCATTCAGGTTGACTCTATTCCCCTCACCCCTCCATGCTCCTGATTCTCTCAGATTGGTTCTGGAATAATGTCTGGCTGACAGCCAGTGAGAAATTTAAAATGACCTCCTCACAACTGCGCTCTAAAAAGAGTGCTTTACAGAGCAAAGCAAGCATTTTCAATTATTCATGGGCCCCTCTTCAAATGTGAATGCCAGTCTTCTAGGTGTCAGAGATTTTGCACCATTAGCCACATGATTATTAAGAGCCAATTCCAGGATCTGCTACCTCTGCCATGCCCCAGCCTTGCCAAGATGCCAGTGGGGAATATTGTAAGGTTACCCACTGGGAATCTGCGAATGATCCCATCAGCCACATGGCCTGTCTCTAGAGCCAAGGGCAATGAAGACACTGCTCAGTTATGAAGCTTCTTCATCCTTAAACTTCTCTGCTAATGAGCTGAGACCTAAATACTGTAATGTTTATTTTAGCGAATGTACAAATCTGGTCTCTGAAGGATGAACATTAATAAAATATGCACTCTAACTTTATGCAACAAGGAAAATATAGAATACATTTTCTATTCCCATTGATCCTCAGGCCACTGGCATCCCACCAACAATTGATTTAGCCATTTGATTAGTTTGGGGGAAAACATTATATTTTAATGGGGTATATATAATTCTTAGTTACTGCTTTGAAGTCAAACCAAATATTAAAATTACCTCTTTTTATGGATACTGCATAGCCATGAAGCTTTGTAATTACAGCCTGGGTTTTTAAAGTGATTTGAATAGGCGAGGTGATTTCTGCAAAGCATGCCATGCTAGCATGGTAACCTATATTTGAATTTGCTCCTTTATCAAGATGAAGCTAGCCCATTTCCCTAATACCTCATCATACATAAACTCTCAGATTCTCTGACTCTACTTTTGCCTCCAGGATTCAAGAAAATATGTCAGAAAACATGAATAGAAACCATTCTAGCCAAAGGCAAATATGCCCTTTGGGCCACCAGGTCTTGCCAAAACCCCATTTCTCCACCCTAAGAACCTTTATTTCTTTCCACCCATCCTGCAGCTGTACCCCTGTATGTGTATTGTCTCCCTCTAGCAAGCACCCTGAATTCAGGAACTATCTTGTTTCTTTATCTATATCCCCAATACTTAGCATAGCACTTAGCACATAGTCAGTGCCTGACACATACTTTTGCAATCATGAATTTGAAAGAGGAAAGGATGGTTGATGACTGGCTAACCAGATTCATGGATAGAGAGATTCTAGGATCCTAGTATTTGTAGTTGCAAGGAATCAGAGAGCTTATCTAGTCTAATCTCCCCATATTGTAGAGGAGAAAAAAAATTAGGTTTAGCTAGATGAAGAAATTTCTTCAATGTCATAGAGTTGGACAGGCCTAGGTCCAGAAATGTGGTCTCCAGATGCTTGATTTGTGATCTGTTCACTATATCCTATCCTATATCTCTCTCTATATCATACCTATATCATAACCACTATATCATATCCTAAATATCTCCCCCACTGGTCTTGCATGGTGCTTGAAATTCCATTTGTTAGCCTCCTGAAGACTTCTAATATTACCAGATAGGGTTGCTTCCACTAAACCTTATCATCTCTCATGTGTTGGTTGGTAAAGGAAAAATACTAGCTAGATATGGCTGTTAACTGGTAGGTATTACTAAAGAGTCATTGGATGTTACTTCAACTAAACAACAATTATTCATTGAGCACCAACTGTCTACCCAACCTTGTTCTGGGCCTCTTCTTCAATACCTCAATGATTTGTAGTTTCATCTCTACTGATAGAAATTCTAGCTTTTTCATGAATTTAGGAGTTCTCATAAAAATTTTACCCCAACCTGGTATAAAGCTTCTATAAAAATTAACTAGCCTGGTCCTTGAGCAACAGATACAGAGTCTGCCATCAGGTCTAGCCTTGAATCCTTGACAATTTCTCAGAATGTAATGGAGCTTGAGTTCTGTTGGTAAACTGTCAAAAACCCAGAGTGAAGGCTGTGCTGTATTGAAGCACCACATCAAGAAAGGATTTCTGTGGAGGGGATGGGGAATTGGGTCTTTGGGCTACAGAAGTACATGGCAAAATCCTTGTTTATTTTTTAAGAAACTGGGGAGATCAGAGATAGCCCCTGAAGACCAGTGAGAAGAAAACGTAGTGCCTATGTTTAGGAAAAGAAGAATGACCCAAACTATTCGAAACTAAACAATTACCTTTCTTATTCAGTAAACTGTAAACTCCTTGGGAGCAGTGCCTTTTTTTTTTCATTTTGTGTTTGTTTCTTCAACACCTAGCAGAGTCCCTTGCCTATAATAGGTATTTATTAAATACTTATTTGAATCAGCTCATGGGATTGAGTAATGGATTTGGAATCATGAAAACCTGAGTTCAACATGGCCTCACCTGGACACTTACTAGCCATGTGAACATGAGCAAATCAACAAATCTAAATTAGGGCCTCAGTTTCCTCATCTGTAAAATATGGATAATTAAAAGACCTACCCTATCAGGTTGTTGTGAGAATCAAATGAGATAACAGACATAAAGCACTTTGCAAAAGTTATAGCACTATATAAATGGTACCCATTATTATTCATTGAATTTCCTGGTATGATACTAGTTCAACAGTCATTTCTCAATGTTAGCCATTGGGTTTAGTAAACTTGGTTTTGTCTATCAATTTGCTAGTCTTTCAATTACACATCCTTGCAACTAGCTCTTGCATTATTATCTTCAACTGGTATTTGCATCTTATTTTCTTTAACTTTTCCTTATTAAGATACTTTGTAGAATAATTTTCGTAGATAAATAATAAAAAATTCATTTGGAGGAGAAAAGTTCTAAAATCTTAAGGGAAAGCATAGAAAAAAGTAGGATAAGAGAGAAAAGCATTTTTAGATCTCAAATACTACTGCATTTTAAAGCATTCATCATCAAATTTATTTGGTATTAGCTTAAAAAAAAGAAGTGTAAAATAGTAGAGCAGACTAGGTAGTGAAGGATTTGAAACAATTGAGCTTAAGAACCCAATTTGATAAACCTAGGAACATTAATAAGTTGAGGGAGAGCTCCCTATGTGGCAAGACCTGCTGTAACAATTAGAAAGCAAAATGGCAGGAATTAGATTTAGATCAACAACTTACATCACCTACCATAATAAACTCAGACTGGAGTTACCATCTTCACCTCAGTCTGAAGCCTGCAGAGGAATAATTAGGGCAGGAATTCCAGAGCAAAGGGGAATATTCTTCTATTACTGAAGTGGCAGAATTTTCCAGATAGCTGATGGGTTCTGTATCCAGCAGCACTGTCCTGAAATTCCAAATAAGCCATCCCAAACCCACATCAGGAACTTGTAGAGCTCAGACCAGGGGTAGCAGTCAGACTTTGCTCCATATCAGACTACTCTGAAAACACATAAAGAAGGCAGGTACCCAGCCTAAGCTGTTGCTGAGATTTTGCACACAGCATTCAATGCACCAAGAAAGCAAATGCAGGACTAGCATAGAAATTCCCTCTAGAAGTATGTAGATCCTGGGCCTAACATCAAGTCCAAAGTCAGGAAGTAGGATGAAAGAATGAGCAAATAAAAAAAAAACTTACAATATAAAACTATTATGATCATAAGGACACTCAAGACACAAACCCAGAAAAAGAGAATGACTCTAAAACATCTGAAAGCAAAAGCTCTGGGAAAACATAGCTTGGACACAAATTTGATTAGAATTCCTGAAAGAGATGAAGCAAGAGTTTTTAAAAAGAGTTTATTTTTTTATTTATGAAATGAAAGTGCTAAAGGAAAAAATGAGAACGTACATAGGCGCTATGAAAGAAAGAATTGGAAAGGAAATTAACAACTTGGCACAAGAGGTATAAAACCTTGCCCAAGCAACAAATTCCCTGAAGATTATTAGACTGGATAAAATAGAAGCTAATGACTCCATAAGACAAGAAATATTAAAATAAAGTTAAAAGATTAAAAAATGGAAGAAAATGTAAAGTATCTCATAGCAAAAACAACTGACCAGAAAAACAGATGTAGGGAAGAGAATTTAAGAATCATTAGGTTACCTGAAATCCATGCCCCACCCCCAAAGAAAAGCCTAAACATCAAGCTCAGAAAATCATAGAAGAAATCTGCCCAGATCTCTGAGAACCTGGTAGAAATAGAATTCAATGGTCATTCCCCTGAAAGAAACCCCCAAATTAAAGCTTCCAGGAATGTCATAGTCCAAATCCACAGCTTCCAGGCCAAAGAAAAAATAGTTCAAGTAGCCAGAAAGAAAGAATTCAAGTATCAGGGAGCCACAATCAGGATTACACAGAAGGCTTACAATCAATAATAACTTACACAAGAAAAACCTGAGTATAATCCTATGGGGTGGGGTTGAGGGGAATGGCTCTTTAATGAAATAGAAGACTTTCAAGCATTCCTAATGAAAAGGTCAGAGATATGTAGAAACTCTGAAGCACAAACACAGGAGTCAAGAGAAAAACAAAATGGTAAACATGAACGAACAATCATAATGGACTAAACAAAGAAATTGCTTACATTCTAATATGGGGAGATGATACATGTGTTCCCTTACCATCTACAAGGGTTAGAGAGGTAATCTAATTAAATAGAAGGTCTGAGAATAATTCTGTTATTTTTTGTTGAACTTAAAAGAAAAATGGGAAAGAAGGGGAAGAGGAATGCACTTGGGGGGAGGAAAAGGAAGTCTAGAGGAAATTCTCTTGGCAAAGACACTGGAGTGGTTTGCCATTTCCTTCTCCAGCTCATTTTACAGATGAGGAAATTGAGGCAAACAAGGTTAAGTGACTTGTCCAGGGTCACATGGCTAGTAAGTGTCTAAGGCCATATTTTAACTCAGGAAGAAGAGGAGTCTTCCTGACTACAGGCCCAGAACTCTATCCACTGTACCATCCAGCTGGCCCATCCCAATTCTAGGAATATGCTTCAAAGAGGTCAAAGAGAAGAAAAAAGTACAATATATAATGACATTTATAGAATTATTTTTTTTTTTGTAGAAGGAACTGGAAATAGAGCATGTTTACTCATTGATCAGAAAATGGTTAAAGAAACTGTGGTGGTATATGAATATAATGAGATATTATCGTGCTTCAAGAAACAAATTGAAAATTATAGGGAAGTGTGGGAAGACATATATGAATCAATGCAAAGTGAAGTAAGGAAAACCAGGAAAGCAATATACCTAATATCTACAGCAATGTGAAAGAAAATAACAGCAACAACAAATGAAACAGAATGCTGTGCAGTTATGATAATCAAGCTTATCTCTAAGGAAGAGATAAAAGAATGTACCTTTGTCCCTTTTTTTTTCAGAAGTGGATGACTACAGGTGTGAAATACTGCATGTATATATGGATGTGTATGTATATGTCAGACTTAGTTGATATATTGGTTAGTTTTGCTTAACTAGCCCCTCCCCTGCCTTTTCCTGTTTAATTCTTTATTTTAGATATTGTTTGCTGGCATGAGTGTATACACTGGGAAATGGAGTGATATAAAAACAATCAATAAACTATTTTTAAAAGAGAAAAAGAAAAACCTGTAGATCTCTGTTTCCATGTTAGCCCCAAGCACAGAGCCTTGAACATAATATGTACTCAGTAAAATATGTCTTTGATTCACTTATTTTTATGAAAGATAAGTTCCATCAGATCAATTTAATTAATAAAATAACAGTTCATGGAGACAATCAAGGAAGCAATGGAGGTTTTCTCTGCACTTCAATAATGCTTTTAATTCTATCTCAGGGGTCATCCCACACATAAATCAGATAGATGTTAATCCAGGCCAAGCTATTATTTGGGGGTGGCACAATTGGCTCAAGAGCTCAGCCTAAAGGATAGAGTCATCAACCTTAGGTAACTTACCAGTCAAGTTTATCCCACTGGGGTCAGTCTCGAATCCCATGCTATTATTTAATATCTTTATCTATGTTTAACATAGATTTACCAAGTTTGCAAACCTTAAGGTAGATGAAGTTAGTATTGCCTTGGGAAACAAGAAGAATTCAAGGGGCTGTCATTTTACATTAGATAGCCATTTCTCCCATTTGCTCAAATTCTATAGGGATGAAATGAGCATCAGGTACAATGAGAAAAGGCTAGGTGTAAGGAAGGTAGAAAACTCTCTGCTATAGTATTCGGAGTAGATCATGAGTTAAATACAATAGAAACAGATCTATTATTGAAAGGGCTAACAGGATTTTAGGATCAATTCATAGTAAGGTAATATAAAAGCTGGGAAATATTACTCCCTGCTCAGCATTGTTTGTCTTATTGCTACATTGTCTACTTTTGCTCTCTGTTTTAAGAAGAAAACAGAAAACTGGATTTTAGGGTCAATTCATAGTAGGGTAATATAAAAAGCTGAGAAATATTACTCCCTTCTTACTTGGCATTGTTAATCTTATTGCTGCATTGTCCACTTTTGCTCTCTGTTTTAAGAAGAGAGTAGAAAACTGATTTTTTTTAA
This sequence comes from Phascolarctos cinereus, assembly GCF_003287225.1. Classification (NCBI taxonomy): domain Eukaryota; kingdom Metazoa; phylum Chordata; class Mammalia; order Diprotodontia; family Phascolarctidae; genus Phascolarctos; species Phascolarctos cinereus. The sequence continues at coordinate 276,010,162 of NW_027555625.1, read as the reverse complement.
TGATTTGGGGCAGGAAATTTTGGGAGGACATTATTGACTGTCAAACAACATCTTTCAACAAAAGACCTTATCTGATTGGCCCAACAAACCATACATGAAAGAGTAACTGGAAGAAAGATATATATTATATAGATATGAAGATGGAAGGTCATTCCATTGCATTCACACACCTGTAGGCAAATTTAGGACAGTCACTAGAGATGGGCAATGAGTCCAGCACATAACTGAATAGGAGGGAGAGAGTGAGCTGGATTTCATTTTGGAAAAATTACATAGTACTTTTAAAATTCCCAAGCTGCTTCCCAGTGCAAAACTCCATATTCATACGCACACACACACACATGAATTTTCTCTCCATTATGTGAATGTTTGTGAACCTAGAACACCACAATTTTCAAAGCATCAGAGTGGTAGGTGACCCTAAAGTCAACAAAGAGAGTCACATGATATATAAAAGGAGGCTGAATGGGCAGAATGAATACTATAGCACAGGTTAGTTGGTGGAGGCAGCCTAATGATAAGCTCTACACAAGAAATAGCATGGAGATATCACTCAGAAAGTATGTCAAAAAAGTCAGTGGGCATTCATTCATGATGTGATATTAAAGAAAAGACAAAAAAACTAAGTTTACTAATACTCACAAAATATAAAAAGACCTAGAGGAGACCTTTACCGTATTGACAAGACTTTTAGTGGATGATTCTTGGGAGAATATGGGTAAGATTCCATATATATATACATGGCTTGAGATCTGCACCAATGGAGAGAATACCAACCTTCTTGAAATTAGAGTTCCCTTGAAGTAATGAAGTTTCATTAGTGCTCTGTCTCCACCCACTAACTATGCCATAGCATTCACTCCATTCATCTCTTTAGCCAGTTATCTATGATCCATTCCTTCATCCTGATCCTGCACTCTTGATTTCTACCTTTTGCTCTGGGAATGGTAATTCAATTAACTTTCCTATGACTCCCCCTTGTTACTTCCTTAGACCAAAAATCCCTTCCTTCAACACCACATTCATATGTTTTGTCTTCTCTTTTTGAAAATAAGCTCCTTGAGGGCAGGTACTATTTTACTTTTTTTTTTGTTTTATACCCAGTGACTAGCATAGGGACTGGTACATAATAAGTGCTTAATAAATGTGCTAAGTATAGGGAATCTGTAACAATTTGTTCTTGTCTCTCAATGCATTCATTGCTGCCAGGTGCTGGCTGTCCCAGGGGATGATGCTAGGATGCTGCTGAGAAGAGAAGTTAAAATCCCTGGACTACTTGAAACTCAAAAGATCCTCCTCTGGCCAAAAGAGGGAGTAAGGAAGGACACCTAGGTATGAACCAGAGCTGAAGCCACTCTTTCAATCCTTTCCAAGGGGGAAGCTGGAATACCACACTGGCTCCGGTTTCTAGAACTCTACAATTCCATATATCTTAAGCTGGGACCCAGAAGGTGTGATGAAATCCCTGACAGTTGGAACACACTTTTGCTTAGACTTTTGTTCTTTGGTATGATTTCACTTCATCAAAAATCTTTCAAAGACTTTTTACACTTAGCCTAGAGCCTATGAGTGAGATTGATTGATTTGGCATTTCATCACTTACTCTAAATGAAATGGGGATTTAGATTTAGATCCGGAAAATCCACCTTAAAAGCCACCTTGTCCAACCCTCTCATTTTACAAATGAAGAAGCTGAGGCACAGAGATATTCAATGCCTTGGCCATGGACACTCACATAGTCAGTGACAGAGCCAGAATCTGAACCCAGGTTTTTTGACTCCAAACTCAGTGCTCTCCCCATTATACTACATTGCCTCACAATCCATCTAACATCTATTCATCATCCCTTATATAGCATCATGGCATTTTGAATCTGGAAGTAATCTCGGGATGTCTAACCCCTTCAGTTTACAGAGGAGCATCTGAAGTACAGAGGCTGAGTGCCCACAGTCACACAGACAATTAGCGGTAAAGACAGGAATAAACCTGAAGTTCTTTGACATTAGGTCCACTACTGTTTGCATTGTGATATGATTTCTCTCATACGGCACATCTCCCCTGTCATCTCCAAATAAGGTGACATCTGTTAGTCTGGTCGTTCAGTAGATGGGGAACATCTCAAGCCATTGTCTTCCTATGGAGTTAAGTAGGCAGTGATGGCAAACTCAATTGCACCCCCTCTGAACTGCTCTGTTCCTGGGGCCTTTGATAGAGAGTCATCTGAACTCTGCATCCCATGCCCTCTTCTCTCTTAAGGTTCTGAATTGTCAAGGGGGCCAGATGATTAATTGCCCTTTCCTATCTCCTCCCTCTCAAGGAAATGGCTCCATTAACCCTCTTAGGTCCCAAAGGTGCCATTAAGCACCTTGTAGTTATGATTTACTGAATGGTGCATGCCCTAATGGCCGGAAGGGGTTAATGCCCTTGCCAAAGTGCTTCACTTACCCCAGAGGGCTCCCTGGGGTGAGTCGAATCAGTCATTCTCCCAGAGGGCTGGGAATCTCAGAGAGCAGGTTAGGGACTACTCAAAGATGTCACTTCGGCCTCAGCATGAGCTGAGGGAGGGACAAAGGACAGGGAGGTCCAGTGGCTGGCTGTTAAGCAGACTAGCCTGACCCAGGTCTCAGGGTTGAGCTCTGCCTAGATCTCTCTGATTTAACAGCTAGAAGTGACCCTCTCTTTCATTTCACTGCCCCTGTTTCCTTTAAGGAAAGCTGCCGTCCACAGCTTCATGACTTGGATGATATACCTTTTAACAGAATGACTTTTATCCTCATTCAGATACATATTGTATTGGCTGAGAAACATCAAAGGGGCCATGTCGTTACATATTCTATTTCTGAGAGGAGAAAAGCAGCTTCTTTCTTTATTAACATGGCAAATGTTGACTCTTGTAATGAAAAATGCACAAACGCGAGGCCATTTTTGATGAATAGGTAATAGAACAGCCCTGAATGAGTGAGAATTAATTTCCCTTCGGTGTGTCTGCTGTGCAGGAGGCTTGGGAGCCATGACCAAAGCACAGACCACAGCCTTGTAGTGACCAGTTTCCTAATGGACACTTGGTTACTCACAGTGACCTGAACCCTCAGGAGGCCAACACAGTCTGAGAATCTGTAGTGAAAGAGGTAGGGAAACTGTTATTACTCCATTACTGATAAATGGGGGCAGAGAAATGACACAGGTCTAGAGTCAGCTGGCTGGAATTTAAATTTCAACCCTTCTTACAGCCACTCAGCCATCAGGACTGGTTTATCCCTAGTGGAAGGCATTGTTCACATTTGCTTACTTAAAACTCACTTTATACATATAGATGTCAAAACCACAGGATTGTAGATTTAAAGCTAGAACGGACCTTTGAGGCCATTTAATCCATTCCTTTCACTTATAGGTGAGGAAACTAAGGCCCAGAGTGGTCAGTCAGCTTGCCTATTGCTGCATGGGCAATAGGATGCAGAACCAGGATTTGAAGCCAAGTCCTCTCGACTCCAAACCAAGCACCCTTTCCATTGCACCATTTCAATCCTACTCTCCCTCTCTAGCTTTTTTTTCCCCCCACTCACATCTTCAGCTTCTCCATATCCCCTTAACATGAGCTACTCATCTTTTTTTCCCCCACAGTCATGCAAAATGTATTTCCATATTAGGCATGTTGTAAAAGAAAACAGAGACCAAAAAAATTAAGAAAGTTAAGAAAGTTTAAAAAAATATGCTTCAATTTACATTCAGACTTTATTTCTTTCTCTGGAGGCAGATAGTTTTTTCATCATAAATCCTTTGGAATTGTCTTGGATTGTTGTATTGCTGAGAAATGCTAAGTCATTCACAGTCGATCATCATACAATATTGCTGTTACTGTGTATACTGGTCTCCTGGTTCTGCTCATTTCAGTTTACATCACTTCATGTAAATCTTTTCAGGTTTTTCTGAAAGCATCTTGTTCATAATTTCTTACAGCACTGTAATATTCTATCATGATCATATACCACAACTTGTTCAGCCATTCACCAATTAATGAGCATCCCTTCAATTTCCAATGCTATTCTACCACAAAAAGAACTGCTATAAATTTTTTTTTGTATATCTGGTTCATTTTCCTTTTTTAAAAATCTCTTTGGGATATAGAACTAGTAGTGGAATTGCTGGTTTGAAGAATATGCACAGTTTTACAGCTCTTTGGTTATAGTTACAAATTGCTCTCCAGAATACTCAGGTGAGTTCACAACTCCACCAAGAGTATGTTAGTTCCCCAATTTCCAATATCCTCTCCAACTTTTTTCATTTTTTTCTGTCATATTAGCCAATCTGATAGCTGTAAGATGGTACCTCAGAGGTGTTTTAATTTGCATTTTTCTAATCAATAGAGATTAAAGTCATTTTTATATGACTATAGTTTTGATTTCTTCATCTGAAAACTGCCTATTCATATCCTTTGATCATTTATCAATTGGGGAATGACTTGCATTCTTATAAATTTGACTCAGTTCTCTATATATCTGAGAAATGAGACTTTCTAAATTAATTTATTTTTAGTTTTCAACATTCACTTCCATAAGCTTTGAGTTTTAAATTTTTCCCCTCCCTCCCCAAGATGGTGTGCAATCTCATAGAGACTCTACATATACATTCCTGTTAAGCATATTTTCATATTAGTCATGTGATAAAGAAGAATTAGAACCAATAGGAGGAATCACAAGAAAGAAGAAACAAAACAGAAGAAAGAAAAAAAAAAAGAGCATGCTTCGATGTGCATTCAAACTCCATAGTTCTTTCTCTGAATGTGGATAGTATTTTCTACCATGAGACTTTTGGAGATGTCTTAGATCCTTGCATTGCTGAGATGAGCTAAGTCTAACAAAGTTAATCATTGCACAATGTGGCTGTTACTATGTACAATGTTCTCCTGGTTCTACTCACTTCACTCAGCATCAGTCCGTACAAATATTTCCAGGTTTTTCTAAAGTCCACTTGCTCATCAGAGAAATGAGGCTTTTATCAGAGAAATTTGTTATAATTTTTTCCCATTTATTCTTCTTTCTCTCTTCTTTCACCCTGTCCCTCCTCAAAAGTGTTTTGCTTCTAATCATTGCCTTCCCCAACCAACCTTCCCTTCAATCAATACTCTTCCATTTTCTTTTATCTTCTTCCCCTCTTACTTTCCTGTAGGGTAAGATAGATTTCTACATCGAGTTGATCGTGTATGTTATTCTCTTTTTGAGTCAATTCCAATGAGAGTAAAATTCAAGCCTTGTCTTCCCCCTCACATGTCCCTCCACTGTAAAAGCTTTTTCATGCCTCTTTTATGTGAAATAATTTACTCCATTCTACCTCTCCCTTCCCCCTTCTCCCAGTGAATTCCTCTTTTTCACCCCTTAGTTTAATTTTTTTTATCTATTATACCATCACAGTCAACTCACATTTGTGCATTCTATCAATGTATACTCTTTCTAACTGCCCTACTAATGATAAAGTTCTTAGGATTTAAAAATATTATCTTCTTTTGTAGGAATATAAACAGTTTAGCTTTATTGAATCCCTTACAGTTTCTCTTTCCTGTTTATCTTTTGTTAACTTTTCTTAAGTCTTATAGTTGAAAGTCAAATTTTTTTATTCCATTTTGGTGTTTTCATTAGCAATGCTTGTAAGTCTTTATTTTATTAAATTTTCTATTTTCCATCCTGAAGAATTATACTCAGTTTTGCTGGGAAGGTGATTGTTGGTTGTAATCTTAGCTCCTTTGCCACCCAGAATATCATATTTTTGTTTTATCCAGACTATGGTTCCATGATGTTGGAGTTGTTTCTTTCTGGCTGCTTGCAATATTTTCTCCTTGACCTGGGAGCTCTGAAATTTGGCTATAATATTCATGGGAGTTTTCATTTGAGGATCTCTTTTAGGAGAGAATTGGTGTATTCTTTTGATTTATATATTTACCTCCTGATTCTAGGATATAAGGTCAATTTTCCTTGATAATTTCTTGAAATATGGTGTCTAGGGTCTTTTTTTTTTGTAATCATGGATTTCAGGTAGTCCAACACTTCTTAAATCATCTCTCCTCAGTCTATTTTCCAGGTCAATTGTTTTTCCAACGAGATATTTCACATTTACTTCTATTTTTTTATTCTTTTGATTTTGTTTTATTGTTTCTTGGCGTTTCATGTGATCATTAGCTTTTACTTGCTCAATTTATTTTCCTCAGCTTTTGCATTTATAAATTTCCATTTGGTCAATTTTATTTTTAAGGAGCTGTTTTCTTTAGTGAATTTTTGTACATCTTTTTCAGTTTGGCCAATTCTGCTTTTCATAGCATTCGTTCTTCTTTGGATTTTTGTGTCTCTTTAATAATTGGCCTATTCTTTTTTTTGTGTCTGCTTTACCAAACTGTTTACTCTTTTTCATCATTTTCCTGCATCCCTCTCATTTCTTTTCCTTATTTTCCTCTATCTCTCTTATTTTACTTTTAAAATAATTTTTGAGCTTTGCTAGGAATTCTTTTTGGGTCTGAGACCAATTCATATTTTTCTTTGAGGCTTTGAATGTAGCTGTTTTGACTTTATTGTTTTCTGAGTTTGTGTTTTGATCTTCCCTGCCACCATAGGACCTTTCTGTGATCAAGCTCTTTTTTTGTTTGTTTGTTCATTTTTCTAGTCTATTTCTGGACTTTTAAAGATTTTATGTTAGAGTTGAGCTCTGCTCTTGGGGTAGAGTGGGCATTGTCCCAAGCTTCAGGTTTGTGTGTGTGTGTGTGTGTGTGTGTGTGTGTGTGTATACATGTGCAGGCATGTGTATGTGCAGCTGTTTTCAGAGTTAGTTCTAAGGATCTATAAGTTTCAGTTTTTCCAAGGTGGTATGATTTAAAGATAGGTATGGTCACTGTTTTCCTTGCATGTGATCTAGTTAATGAGTGACCACAAGGACTCTTTTCTGCCCTGGAACTGTGATCAGGGTCGTCCCTCCCCTCCCTCTAGTGTGCTAGTGTTTCTTCTCACTCTGGGCCTGTGATCCAGAAGCATTTATGGACAATGCAACAAAGTCATGCCCCCAGCATCATCAAAAAGTCTCCTGTAATTTCCTTCTGACCAGTTGTCTGATCCCCTTGCCAACTGTGGCCTGAGAGCTCTGGAAGCCACTGCTGATTCAGTCATCCTCAAGGTTTGCTACTGGCTACCTGACGCAGAGCCTGGGCCCTTGCTCCTGGCTTGCCAGGGTGGTCTGCACTAGACTGTACTCCACTACCATTCCAGTGAGATAGACCTTTATTATAGAATTTTTTAGTTGTCTTGGGCTAGAAAATTGTTTTACCCTCTCCTTTTGTTGATTCTCTGCTGCTCCAGAATTTGTTTGGAGATGTTATTTTAAAGTTGTTTGGAGAGAAATTTCAGAAAGTTCAGGTGAATCTCCGCCTTTACTCTACCATCTTGGCTTTGCCTATCAATGTGCTCTTTGACTCATGCTGTTTCTCCTTCCAAGACTGCCCACCACCCTATTTTTCTGCCTAAGCAAATCCTAATAATTCTTTATAGACCCACTCAAGTTCTGGCTCTTCTACAAAGCCTTCCCTTACATGGAGGTCAGGGTTTAGACCTTGTTCTGAACTCCTGTAACAATTAAAATGTATTCCCTACAATCCAGAGCCAACACTGCTAAGCATATACCCCCAAAGAGGTCATCAACAAAAAGAAAGGTTCTATATCTGCCAGCATATTTATAGTAGCATGTTTTGTGGTAGTGAAAAAATTGGAAACAAAGAAAATGCCCAGTAATTATGGAATGGTTAAACAAATTGTGGATTGTGATTGTAATGGCATATTCCTGTGCTGCAAGAAATGATGAATATCACGAATACTGAGAAACATGGAAAGTCTTCATGAATTAATGTAAAGTATTCAGAGCCAAGAAAACAATAAACAAAATGACTACAACAATGGAAAACTGTAAATGAAATGACCAGCCATTAGAAAATATTTTTAAAGAATGAATGTTGCAAAGAATAAGCTGGGACCCAAAGTAGAAATATGAGAAGACATTGGAAGAGTGGTCCATGAGTATGGAACACTGCATATAATGTCATACTTTTTGATGTTTTAGTTTTTCTGAATTTCCTTTATCTCTTCATCCTTTTCTTCCTTTCTTTTCTCTTCCTTCTTAAAAAAAAATTGCTATAAGGAATGACTCCTTTGGAGGGGGTAAGAAGAAATTCTGGTGATTTTAAAACAAAATAAATCAACAAGGAAATATTTAAAAAATCTTTACCCCGTGGCTTTGCAATGCCTTATGGAGTTCTCATACAGATTAATTTATTTTCATTTTATCACCCCAAATATACTGTAAGCCCAGAAATTCATTGACTATATATTTTAAATTTTTAAATAGTATTTTATTTTTTCCCCAGTTACATGTCAAGAAAAAATTTAGGTTTCATTTTGACAAGATTTTGAGTTTCAAATTTTTTCTCTCTCTCTCCCTCTCTTCCTCACTTCAGAAAATTATAGGCAGTTTGATATGGTTTATACATATGTTATCATGTAAACATATTTCCATATTAGCCATAGTTGTGAAAGAAGAAACAGATCAAAGGGTGAAAAACACAAGAAAGAATAAAGTAAGTGAAAAAGTATGCTTCCATCTGCATTCAGAGTTCATCAGTTTTTTATCTGAATATGATCTTGGATCCTTGTATTGCTGAGAAGAGCTGAATCAGTCACCGCTGATCATCATACAATGTTGCTGATACTCTATACGACGTTATCTCGTTCTGCTCATTTCACTTTGCATCAATGCATACAAGCCTTTCCAGGTTTTTCTGAAATCTGTCTGTTCATCATTCTTTATTGCACAATAGTATTTCATTACATTCATATATTACGGCATGTTTAGTTGTTCTCTAATTGATGGGCATCCCCTTAATTTCCAATATTTTGCCACCACAAAAAGGGCTGCTATAAATATTTTTGCACATATAGGTCATTTTCCCTTTTTTTGTGATCTCTTCTGGATACAGAACAGTGGTATTGCTGGGTTAAAGGGTATTCACACTTTGGTTACCCTTTAGGCATAGTTCCAAGTTACTCTCCAGAATGGCTGGATCAGTTCACAACTCCACTAACAGTACATTAGTATCCCAGTTTTCCCACATCCCCTCAAGCGTTTATCATTTTCCTTTTCTGTCATATTAGCCAATCTGATAGATGTGAAGTGGTACTTCAGGGTTGTTTTAATTTGCATTTCTCTAATGAAAGGTGATTTAAAGTACTTCTTCATATGTTTTTCTTCATCTGGAAACTCACTGTTCATATCCTTTGACCATTTATGAATTGGGGAATGGCTTGTATTCTTGTAAATTTGACTCCATTCTCTATGTATCTGAGAAATGAGGCCTTTATCAGAGACACTTGCTTTACAGATTGTTTTCCATCTTTCTGCTTTCCTTCTAATCTTGGTTGCATTGGTTTTGTTTGTATAAAAGCTTTTCAATTTAATATAATCAAAATTATCTATTTTACATTTTATAATGCTCTCTATCTCTTGTTTGGTCATGAACTCTTCCCCTGTCCACAGATCTGACAGGTAGACTATTTCTTGCTCTTCTAATTTGCTTATGGTATCACCCTTTATGTCTAAATCATGACAAAGGCCTGTCTTATCTAACTTTTATAATACATAATATATTTACCTCCTTAGTTTCTTGTTTATTTTTTGTTTGGATTTATCAGATTCTGAAAGGGGACAATTGAGGTCCCCTGCTAGTATAGTTTTGCTGTTTATTTCTTTCTATAACTCCCTTAACTTTTCCTTTAAGAATTCTGATGTTATATCACTTAATGTATATGTGTTTAGTATTGATATTGCTTCATTGTCTATGGTACCTTTTAACACAATGTAGTTTCCTTCCTTATCTGTTTTGATTAAGTATATTTTTGCTTTTAATTTTTCTGATCCAGATTACTACCCCTGCTATTTTTTTTTTTTACTTCAGCTGAAGCATAATAGATTCTGCTCTACTCCCTTATCTTTACTCCTCTCTCTCTCTCTCTCTCTGTATGTGTATGTATGTGTGCATCAAATGTGTTCCTTGTAAACAACATATTGTAGGATTCTGGTTTTTGATCTGCTCTGCATCCATTTTACAGGAGAGTTCATCCAATTCACATTACAGTTATGATTACTACCTAATCAAGGGTGGGAAACCTGCAACCTCCAGGTAACATGTGGCACTCTAGGTCCTCAAGTGAAGCCCTTTGACTGAATCCAAACTTCACAGAGCAAATCCCCTTAATAAAAGGATTTCTTCTGTAAAACTTGTACTCAGTCAAAAGGCTGCACCAAAGGACCTAGGCCACATGTAATCTCAAGGCCACAGCTTCCTCACCCCTAACTAAATATTTGCCTCCATCCTATTTTTCCTCCTGTCTATCCTCTCTCTCCTTTCATTCTTTCCCTCCTCACCGGAGTTTTGCTTCCATCTACCACCTCCCCTGATCTGCCCTCCCTTCTGTCAGTCCCCACCACTCCCTTTGCTTGATCTCCTCCCCTCCTACTTTCCTGTCAGGTAAGATAGATTTCTATATTCAACTGTTCATATATATGATTCCCTTTTTGAGACACTGATGACAATAAGGTTCAAGCAATGCTTGTCACCCACCCTTCCATCTTCCCCTCCACTGTAATGGGTCTTTGGTACCTTTTCATATGAAATAATTTACCCCATTCTACCTCTCCCTTTCTTCTGTACTCATTGTACTCCTTCTCATTCCTTCATTTTTTTTTATGTCACTTCCTGAAATTCAAATTATGCTCATACCCACTGTCTATATATATTCCTTCTAGGGGCAGCTAGGTGGCACAGTGTATAGAGCTCTGGCCTTGAAGTCAGGAGGACATGAATCCCGTCTCAGACACATGACACTTACTAGCTGTGTGACCCTGGGCAAGTCACTTAACCCCGATTGCCTCACCAAAAAAAGCAAAAAAATTTAAAAAAATATATATGTATTCCTTCTAGCTATACTATTACTGATACAATTTTTAAGAATCACAAATATCATCTTCCCATGTAAGGATGTAAATAGTTTAGCTCTATGGAATCCTTTATGTTTTCTTTTCCTATTTATACTTTTTACCTATTTATGCCAATTATGTGTGTTGGTATTAGAGGTCAATTTTTTGGTTTAGTTCTGGGCTTCTCCTTACAAAACCTCAAAATCCTTCTATTTCATTGAATGACCATTTTTTTTCCCCTTGATGTACTACACTTAATTTTGCCAGGTAAATGCTTCTTGGTTGTTGTCCTAGCTCCTTTGCCTTCCAGAATATCCTGTTCCATGAACCTCTGATCCTTTATGTTGCAGCTGCCAAGTCCTATGTAATCCTGATTGTGACTCCACAATATTTGAATTGTTTCTTTCTGGCCACTTACAGTATTTTTTCCTTGATCTGATAGTTCTGAAATTTGGCCATAATGTTCCTTAGAGTTTTTATTTTGGGATATCTTTCCTGAGATGATTAGTGGATTCTTTCAATGACTATTTTGCCCTCTGGTTTCAGGACATTAGGGCAGTTTTCCTTGATAATTTCTTGAAAGATGCTGTACAGGTCCTACTTTTAATTATGACTTTCAGGTAGTCCAATGATTCTAACTTTGTCTCTCCTGGAACCATTTTCCAGGTCAGTTGTATTTCCTGTGAGGTATTTTACATTTTCTTCCATTTTTTCATCCTTTTGAATTTGTTTGACTGATTCTTCTTGTCTCATAGAGTCATTAGTGTTCATTTGCCCAATTCTAAATTTTAAGGTGTTGTTTTCATCATTAGCTTTTGTACTTCCTTTTCCATTTGGCCAACTGTAGTCTTTAAGTTGTTTTCTTCAGTAGATTTTTGTATCTCTTTTTCCATTCGGCCAATTCTACTTTTTAAGCAGTTTTCTGAGCTGTTGACTCTTTTTTCATAATTCTCTTTCATCAGTCTCATTTCTTTTCCCATTTTTTTCTTCTATCTCCCATATAATTTTTAAGCTCCTTTTTGAGCTCTTCCATGAGTTCTTTCTGGGCTTGAGACCACTTCCTGTTTTTATTTGGGGTTTTGCTTATAGGTATTTTGATACTGTTATACTCTTCCAAGTTTGTGTCTTGGTCTTCCTTGTCACCATAATAACTTTCTATGGTCAGATTCTTTTTTTTGGCTCATTTTTTTATTTTTTGCCTTTTTTTCCTTTCTTTTAAATTTGAGCTCTGCACCTGGGGTGGAAGGGGCACTGCCTCAGGCTTCTTGTGTCAGAGGCTGAAGGCCCTGGCTGTTTCATGATGTTATGCTGATGTCGCCTCGAGGTCCCCAGAAAACCCTTGTGTTTGGTGCTGTGCTGAAAAAGTGGGGGGTGTGGCTAGTGCTGCTGGAGTCTGTAGGGGTCTGGCAGCTTACCTGGTGGTGAAATGGGGTCCTAGTGGTGGTGTCTGACACATGCTGAGGCCTGGTGGGATGTTTCTGCATTTCCTCAGGGCTACACTGAAACCCATGGAGGTCTGGCCACTGGAAGATGCCTGTTTGCCTGGGGCTGTTTCATAGCACATGGAGTTCTGGCCTTCATTCTTGTCATGCTGTTTGCCCAGGCTTACTCTGAAGCATGTGGTGGTTCTTGGAGCTGGAGTCTATTGGTTCCCCTGGCTATGATGAGGCAAATGGAGGGTCCTGGTGTTGGCGTTTGCCTGTTCCACCACACTGGGGCTCAGGATCTTCCACTGGTTTGCTGAGGTGGGGCTTCCTGCAGGTTTGCTGGGATGCTTCCTATCCTGAATGTACACTCCTTTTATCAGAATGAGATGGACCTTTCTTGCTGATCTTCCAAGTTTCTCTGGCTAAAAGATTGTTTCACTCTGCCTTTATGCTAGTTCTACTGTTCCAGGATTTGTTTTGGGGTGATACTTTATGTTTGTTTGGAGGTGGGAGAGTTACAGTGATTTACTGCTTAACTGCTTGCTCTGCCTTCTTGGCTCTGGCTCAAGAAGGCAGCAGTGACTATATCTTACATTGCCACCCCCCTCCACCCCCCGATTATCACAAGCTTAAACACATAGTTAGTGTTCTGCAAATGCTTGTTCAATTTAGTGAAGAACACTGGGCTAAGAGCCAGGAGACCTAGGTCCTAGTGCTGTTCCTCCTACAGAGAAGCAGTGTGACCTTTGTGGTCTCACAAAATCAGTCTCAGGATTGGAGCAGACCCCAGAGGCCATCTGGTCCAATCTGTATTTAAACAGGAATTTTCTCTACAATATCCCCACGTAGCTCTGTTTGAAGACTTGTAGTCAGGTTCACTCCCTCCTGAAGCAACCCATTGTACAGATTATTCTGGCTCTCAGTAATTCCGCTCCTGCTGACTCTTCTTGCTAGGACCAATCAGAATAAGACTAATCCTTCTCCTACATGGTGGCCCTTTAAGTGTTCAAAGATTGCTACCATATTGGCAGGGCCCTGAGTTTTCCTTTTCCAGATGTGATCTTGGGCGTGGTCATGTGATCTCTCTGGACCTCAGTTTCTCTATCTGCAAAAAAGGAAGGGGCCTTGGCATACTCTGTGATCTCAGAGGCCCCTTCTACCTCTAATATTAGATAGCTTCCCACATAGTGAGGTTGAGGTATTGTATGTAAATAGTCATTCCTCTCACTACTTTTTACCCTTTGGGAGAATGCTGGTGACTGGCCACTACTATTAAGTCCAGCCATTATGACTTGCTCCTGAGGTGAACCTGGGCAGACATGGTCCCAGGCTGCATTTCTAGTTTCCAGCTGTGGTGCTACACATATCCTCACTCTATTCAGTCATAGCAGGCTTTCTCTCCTTCCTCTAGATACAGTGAACCCTTCTTTTAACCCTCCAAAGAAAAAGCACGGGAGCCGTACAATTTCTTTCAGTTACATCCTGGTTACAGAACCAAGCTCAGTCTCTTAACCCTAATCTGCCTCTTCTTCTAGGCATGTAAGCCTCAGTCAACATCTAAAAATAAAGAGAATTCTTTAATGGGTTTGTGTATCAGCTCTTCATATGCTCATAGTTGTCTCAGTCAAAGAAAGTTCCCTTTCGTCCCTCCTAGGAAACAGTTTATTCCTATGTCTCCTCTGACAGTGTGATAGCCTTGGGCTCTCTTCCATTCCTTTGTGACTGGACAAAACTGGTTTTTGATAGGTAGGTCTTTGAGCTCTGGGCTTGATTCCTTTTGTCTTTTTTTACTTTTTCTTCCTTCCTTCACCTCCCTCCTCCCTCTCTCTGCCAGGTCCTTGGCAACATGATAAAAGTTGTCATCAAAGCCCTTTCTGGTTCAATCCCTTCTCATTTCCTATTGTTTTATGCTCTGAACTTCCTGTCAGGAGGAACACATCTGATAATAACTTTGTTCACAGTGAGGTGTCAGGGACTTCATACATTCCCCTTTTAGTAGTATTTCCCAGGAGAAGTCTGAAGTAGGTCATGTTTGAACCAAAGAAATGACTCTCTAATGGTAGAATTTTAGATCATTCTGTATATTTGTTTGTGTGCGTATATGTGAGAGAGAGAGACAGATGGATAAAGACAGAGACAGAGGTAGAGAGACAGAGAAAAATATAGAGACAGAGATATCAAGAAAGTGTAGGGATGATACAAGGTTCTCCTCAGATTACACATAATCAGCTGGTCATGCACAAGGCCAGTACTTATGGAGTTGACTCTGATTTCCACAGAAAGGGGCAATAAAGCTGTCCCAATTCTTTTCCTGACCTGGTAGTAACATTTGATTTAACTCTGCTTTAACTCTGATTTAATTCTTGAAGAATCTAAGCTTGCCAGCAGGAAGGTAGAAAAATGTATTCTCTGGGGATCCCTAGGAGTTCGCGCAGCACCTCGGATTCTGCATGCACCAGATGACTGAGATAATTCTGAGACATCATTTAGTCATGACGTTTTTATTTGGGCTCCCAATACAAAGGTCCAATTTTCCCTCATCTCTCCCTTTGTGCACGTGCCTCTCACTCTTTCCCTCTCCAATATTTGTTACAGTTGCATTTTTCAAACCATTTACTGTCTGGAGGGTAAGTGGAGTGACACTGATCATAATGGGCAAATAAATGTGAAATAAGCTAGTCAGCTCAAGTGGAATGAATTACTGTCACTGGTAAAAGAAGGCAGTGGGAACAGCTGTCCTGGGAGCTGGGAGAGCCTCGAGCAGGTACTGCTATTGAGTGGTTGGAATAACACTTACTATGATTTATCAAAGACCACTTGAAAGCACTTCTGAGGCATTAAATAGGAATGAAAAGAGGCTTTAGTGGCACCAGGACTCTGCCAGAGCAGAGTGATTAGGAGGTTCAGAAGCTTGACCTTCCTGTGCTACCTTGGAACAAGGGAAGCCAGAAAGCTTCAAAGGTGGCTGAGCAGAGAGATTCAGAGATTCTGAGGGAGACCCGGGCCAGCCAGAGAGGTTTGGTGGGAGGACTGCAAGTGAGAGGGAGAATCCATTGAACTGTGGAAAAAATGGACATGAGACTGTTTAGGCAAGAATGGAATAGTTGGTTTCATAAAAGATCATTTTTTGGGGGTATCACCAAGAAAGACATCCCCTGCCACCCAGATATGCACCTCAGTAGCCTGATACAATGCTACAAGTTTCACCCATAGCAGATCATTCTGCTTGGTGACTATTCCAGGTGTGTTAAGTATGGTGGAGAAATCTGAGAGCAGGAAACAGCATCCCCCAAGTTCCCCTGAAATCCCTGACAGGTGTGTTTTTCCATCTCCATGCTACAGATAAGAAAACAGAAAACTTCCCGAGAATCACTCCAGAGTGGCCACCATGGCCAAGGAGACTGAGCCTCTTTGGTTTGAACATTACTGCATAACTTTTGAAGTTGATCTAGCTTTAAGTTTAAGTTAAGTTAGATTAAGTTAAGAAGCAGTTAGGTGGTATAGTGGATAAAGTACAGGGCCTGGAGTCAGGAAGTTGTTTTTAGTTGTTTTATAGTCATATCTGATTCTTTGTGACCCTTTTTAGAGTTTTCTTGGCAAGTATCCTAGAGTGGTTTGCCATTTCCTTCTCCAGCTCATTTTGTAGATGAGGAAACTGAGGCAAATGGGGTTAAATTACTTGCTCAGGGTCACTCAGTAACTGTCTGAGGCTGGATTTGAATTCAGGTCTTCCTTACTCCATGCCCAGCATTCTATCTATTGCTCCATTTAGTTGCCCACTTGTACATGTTCATGCATGTGTGTGTGTGCATGTATATGATGAGATGCCACAAGTTCCACCCTTAGTAGATCATTCTGCTTAGTAGATCATTCTTTATAAATATATACACACATATACATATATATACATATATATATATATGTATATATACATACATATATACATATATATATATATATATATATATATGTATGTATGTGTGCATATGATACTCACATGGCTTGAGATGTCTCCTGAACATCTATAGGCATACCTTGGGGATATTGTGGGTTTGGTTCCAGACTACTGTAATAAAGTGAATATCACAATAAAGTGAGTCACATGAATTATTTGGTTTCCTAGGTCATATAAAAGTTATTTTCACACTCTATCCAGTGTGCCACCTGTAGTCAAGAATTCAAATTCAGGCCTCAGACACTTAATAGTTGTGTAACTCTAGGGAAGTCACTTTACCTCTGTCTTCCTCAATTTCCTTCCCAACTGTAAAATTAAACTCATAATAACACCTAACTCCCAGGGTTGTTGTGAGGTTCAAATGAGATAATTGTAAAACATTAAGCACAGTACCTGGAACATGGTAAGCACTATATAAATGTGAGCTGTTAGTATTTAAGTTGAGGGTGGCCTTCATAGGCTCCAGTGCAAATTGATGAACTTCATTATCATAAAGCATCGTACTGTTAGAAGAAAGAACTCAGGGACTGAGGCTGAAGTCTGTTCCAAGGCTAAGTAGTTATCAGACTTTGGGGAAATTGACCCAAATCACAAGGTCTCAGAGCAAGAAGTGACGCCAGGGGGAATCTAGTCCAACTTACACCAAAAAATGAATCTCCTGTACAACAATCTCCAACAAATGGTCATCTAATCTCCATATGAATGACTTCCACTATGATGGTGAAATCTACTCCCTAGCCAAGGATCTGTTCCATTGTTAGACAATACTACTGGGAAGCTTTGCCTTATACTGAGCTGAAATCTGTTCAGCTGTCATCAGTTCCCCCTCCTTTCTCCTCCCTATTATTCTTAGTTCTGCCCCAAAGGCCAATCAGAGCAAGTCTATTCACTCTTCCTTATGACAAGTTCTTCAAAAACTTGAAGGCAGTTCAAAGATCTCCCATAAGTCTTTTTTTCTTTCCTTCCTTCCTTCCTTCCTTCCTTCCTTCCTTCCTTCCTTCCTTCCTTCCTTCCTTCCTTCCTTCCTTCCTTCCTTCCTTCCTTCCTCCCTTCCTTCCTTTCTTCCTTCCTCCCTCTCTCCCTTCCTTCCTTTCTTTTTCTTTTGTTTGCTTTAAATTTTATTTTATTCTGAACTTAAGAAATAAAACAAGTATTTCCAAAACATAATAGAATATAAAAAAGATTATATATGAAACTGCAAATCTGTTATATGTAACTTGCTATTCCTTTTAAATATAAAGTTATCATATAGTTTTTTATTCCTTTTTTTCTTCCTCCCTTCCCCTGCCCAAGAGATGACTACCAATTAGACACAAATATATGTAGATAGATAAATATAGGTAGATAGATTGATATAAAACCATTCTATATATACTTCTATTTATCAGCTTTTTCTCTGGATACAGATAGCATCTTCCTTCATATGTCCTTTGCAGTTTAATTTCGGTATTTATAATAGGCAAAATGACTTAGTCACTCAAAGTTGTTCTTAAAATAATATTGTTGTTACTATATACAATGTTCTCTTGGTTCTGTTGCTACACTATGCTATAAGAAATGCTGAGTTTTTTCTTCTTTAGGCTAAATAAACATTCCTAGTTCTTTCATTTAATTATTTTATACTGTCATCTAGACCTCTCACTCTCCTGGTTTCTGTACTCTTTACAGGTTTCACTTTGCAGGTGGCCTTTCTAAAGTGAGATTCCTAGAAAAGAACACAGTATTCCAGATGCCACCTAATCAGGATTGAATACAGCAAGACTGCAACCTCTTTTAGTCTGTACATTATGCTTCTCAATGAAACCTAAGAAAAGCTTATGGTTTTTTGTTTTTGTTTTTGTTTTTGGCCACTGTGTTACACAGTAACTCACAATGAGTTGACTCACAATGAGTTTGATACCCATCAAAGCCTTTCAAAAAAAGTTTACCAAATTATTCACTTGTTCCTCATCTTCTACTTGTACATTTGCTTTCTTGAATCTAATGTAGTACTTTGAATTGTCTACTATTAAATAATATGACTGTTATTCAATTTGACCCTTCATTATATAAAATCGACATTTTAAAATTCTGTCATCCTCAATGCTAGTCATCCCTCTCGACGTCTTATCATCTGTAAATTTCATAGGTTTGCCAGCTATGCTTCAATCTCAGTCACTGATAACATCATGGACCAGAACAGAGCCAATAATAGATCTTAGGGCAATCACCTCCAGGCTGATATGAACCCACTAATGGATACTCTTTTTGTGTTGAGAGATGTTATCTAAACCAACTCCTTCATTTTATTTGTTTAAAGTACATTTTATTGATGCTTGTTGTCTTTACATCAAAGTCCCTTCAACCTTCTCCTACTCCTCATTTCTCATTGAACAATCTCTTGTGGCAAAGAAAAGTAATTAATCAAAAACATCCAATACTGTGACATTTGACAATGGATATAATAGTATCTTAGTGTCCTAGTGATCCTGTCTCTCTGCCAGGAAGTGGGAATGCATATTTTGTTTTCTTTTCCAAGGAACTTTATTGGTTTTTCAGTTATTCAAAATTCAACTTCTTATTTTAGTGATCTTTTCAATTATGTTGCTGCAGTCCTGTCCTCAGTTTTATCTTTGTATGCCCAGGATCTAGCACAGTGTCTTATATATTGCAGATATTTAATAAATGTTTGTTATGTTACCTTAAAAATTGTTATAGTTGTTGTATATATTACTATCTTGGTTCTGCTCATTTGACTCTGAATCAGTTGGTACAAGTCTTTCCAGGCATCTCTGAATTCCTTACATTTCTCATTTCTCCTATATAGTAATACTCCATTACATACATGCACAATGTAATTTTTTTCATCCATTCTCCCTTGATTCCTGTTCTTTGAAACTGCCAAGAACATTGATAAAAATATTTTGTAATACATGAAATTTTTCTTTCTGTCATGGATTTCCTTATGGTAATTGCCCATTGGTGGGATAACTGGGCCAGAGAAAAGGGGCAATTTGATCACTTTTCTTGTAAATTCCCGATCAACATCCAAAAGAGTTGGACTATTTTATATCCCCACCAATAGTGTATTAGTGTGTCTGCCCTTCCATATTCCCTTCTACATTGATTGTTTCCGTCTTTTGATATCTTTGTCTATTTGCAAAGATATGCGGGAAAATCTCATAATTGTTTCAAACTTGCATTTCTTTTACTTATAGATTTGGAGCATGCTTTCTTGTGACAATATATAATTTATCATTCTTTTTATGTGAACTATTTATATCCTTCAACTACTTAGCTATTGGGGAATGATTTGATGTTCCTTTCAATTCTCTACATACTTTGGATATCAGATTATTATCAATAAAACTGATAATCAATATTTCATGCAAATACTTTCTGACTTTATTGTTTCTTTTTTGAATTAAACTTTTTTTCCAATTACATGTAAAAACAATTTTAACATTTAAAAAAATTTTGAGTTTCAAATTCTCTCCTTCCCTCCTCTGACCCACCCCATTGAGAAGGCAAGTGATTTATTTAATACAGGTTATACATTTGCAATTATGCAAAATACGTTCCCATGTTAGTCATATTGTAAAAGAAAATGGAGACAAAAAACAAGAAAAATAATGAAAGGGGAAAAGTTTGCTTTGATCTGCATTCAGACTCCATCAGTTCTTTCTCTAGAGATGGATAGCATTTTTATTATAAATCTTTCAGAATTATCTTGGATCATTGTGCTGCTGAGAAGAGCTAAGTCATTTTGTACATATAAATCCTTTTCTTTTTTTTTTAAATCGCTTTGGGATATAGATCTAAGATTGGTATTTCTTGGTCAAAGGGTATGCATGGTTTTATAGCTTTTTGGGCATGGTTTTAAATTGCTCCACGGAATGGTTGAATCAGTACACAACTTCACCAATAGTGCAGTATTGTCTCAATTTTCCCACATCCCCTCCAACATTTGTCATTTTCCTTTTCTCTCTTATTAACCAATCTGATAGGTGTGGGTGGTAGCTCAGAGTTGTTTAAATGTGCATTTCACTGATTAATAGGGTTTTAGAGCATTTTTTTTTCATATGACTATAGATAGCTTCACTTCATCTGAAAACTGCTTGTTTGTATCCTTTGACCATTTGTTAATTGAGGAATGGCTTTCATTTCTATCTATTTGATTCAGTTCTCTATATATTTGACAAATGAGTTCTTTATCAGAGAAACTTGCTGTAAACATCTTTTTCACAGTTATGATTACAATGTATTTTCCTCGATGGCTATTTCCCCCCTGTTTATACTACTCTCTCTTTCTTGACCTGCTTTCACTCTTTCCATTCTAAAAAGTGTTTTGCTTCTGAATTTTACCTTCACCAATTTAACCTCTCTTCTATCAGCCCCAATCCCCTTCCCCCTCTATTATCCCCTTCCCTCCTACTTTCTTGTAGGGTAAAATAGATTTTTATAAACTGAGTGTGTATGTTATTCCCTCTTTGAGCCAATTCCAATAAGAGTTAGGTTCATGCATTCCCCCATACCTCCCCCATCTTTCCTTCCACAGTAAAATCTCTTTTGCAGCTCTTTTATGTCAGATAATTTGACCCATTCTACTTCTCTCTTTCCCCTTCTCCAGTACATTCCTCTTTCTCATCCCTTAATTTTGTTTTTAGATAATACTCCCATCATATTCAATTTACATCCATGCCCTTTGTCTATGTATACTCATTCTTACTGCCCTAATAATGATAAAGTTCTTAGGAGTGGAGTTACAAATATAATCTTCCCGCATAGGAATGTGAATAGCTTAACCTTTTTAAATTCCTTATGATTTCTCTTTTCAGTTTTTTTTTTTTTATGCTGCTCCTGAGACTTGTATTTGAAAGTCAATTGAAACCTACTGAGCTCTGGTCTTTTCATCAGGAATGTTTGAAAGCCCTCTATTTCATTGAATATCCATTTTCCCCCCAGACGATTATACTCAGTTTTGCTGGATAGGCAATTCTTGGTTGTAATCCTAGCTGTTTTGCCCTCCACTATGTCATATTCCAAGCCTTCTGACCCTTCAATATAGAAACTCCTAAATCTTGTGTTATCTTGACTGTGGCTCCATGATATTTGAATTGTTCCTTTTCAACTGCTTGCAATAGTTTCTCTTTGACCTGGGAGTTCTGGAATTTGGCTATAATATTCCTGAGGGTTTTCTTTTGGGGATCTCTTTCAGGAGATAATCAGTGGATTCTTTCAATTTCTATTTTGCCCTCTGATTCTAGGATATCGGGGCAGTTTTCCTTGATAATTTCTTGAAAGATGACATCTAGGCTATTTTTTTTTTGATCATGGCTTTCATGTAGTCCAATAATTCTTAAATTATCTCTCCTTGATTTATTTTCCTGGTCAGCTTTTTTTTTTCAACGAGCTATTTCACATTTTGTTCTTTTTTTCATTCTTTTGATTTTGTTTTATTGTTTCTTGATATCTCATGAAGTCATTAGCTTTTACTTACCTAATTCTATTTTTTAAGGAATTATTTTCTTCAGTAAACTTTTGCATCTCCTTTTCCATTTGGCAAATTCTGCTTTTAAAGGCTTTCTTTTTTCCATTGGATTTTTGTGCCTCTTACCATTTGGCTTATTGTGTTTTTTAAGGTGTTATTTTCTTTAGTACTTTTTGTGCCTCTTCTACCAAGCTGTTGTCTTACTTTTCATGATTTTCTTTCATTACTCTCATTTCTCTTCATAATTTTTCCTCTACCTCTCTTACTTGATTTTTAAAATCCCTTTTGAGGTTTTTTATGGCTTTAGACCAATTCATATTTTTCTTTGAGGCTTTAAATATAACAGTTTTGACTTTGTTGTCTTCTTCTGAGTTTCTGTTTTGATCTTCCCTGTCACCATTGTAACTTTCAGGATCTTTTTCTGCTGTTTGTTCGTTTTTCTAGCTTTTTTCTTGACTTTAACTCTATGATGAAGTGTGATTCTGCTTCAGGAGTGGAGAGGTCATTGTCCCAAGCTTCAGGGTTTTTTTGTTTGTTATTTTTTTTTATGTGTGTGCGTGTTTTTTTTTTTGGGGGGGGTGCAGCTGCTTTCAGAGACAATTCTGGGGACCTGCAAAGTTTTGGTTCTTCCAAGGTGGCATGATCTAGGGAGAGGTGCACTTACCAGCATATGATCTGTTCTGTGAGTGACCACAAGCACTCTTTTCTTTTCTTTTTTTGTTGCACAAGCACTCTTTTCTACCCTCTAACTGTGAGGAAGAGCCCACCTCCCCTGAAACTACAAGCTCTGGTCAGTTAGTGCTCCTCCTCACCCTGGGATGAGGCCCAGACTGTGATCCAGATCCAAGCATGGCCAATGCAACAGAGTCTAGCCCCTGGTAACCCTTGTAATCTCCTTCTGACCAGTTGTCTGACTCCCTTGCTGTCTGTGGGATGAGAGGTATGGAAACTGCCATTGCTGCCACTGATTCAGTTGCCCCAAAACCTGCTACTGGTTTGCTAGTGCATGGACTGCACTGGATTGAACTCCACTTTCACCCTAGTGCAACAGACTGCTCCTGCTAATCTTCTAAATTGCCTTAGGCTGGAAAATTGTTTTGGGGAATTAAAGTTGTTTGGAGAGGTTTAGACGAAAGCTCCAGGGAGTTCCTGCCTCCCCCCCCCCCCATTTTGGCTCTAATCCCATTCCCACCTTCTCTTACCTATTGTTTCTTCTTTAATCCTGTCTTTATTGATTTTATCTCTTGCAAAAGCTTTCCAACTTTGTATACTCAAAATTATCCATTTTATCTTTTAATAACAATAGCACCTAATTACTAGGGTTGTTGTGTGATTAAATGAGATATTTGTAAAGAGATTTTCAAAACTTAAAGTGCTATATAAATGCTGACTATGAAAATAACTATAAGCTATTTTATATACTCCTCTATCCCATATTTAATTAAGAATCCATCTGCTGGCTATAGGTGCAGAAGGCACCTAATGTAATGCTTTTCTGATTTTTTTAATGATGTGAACTTTAACCAGATTGGCTTCACTAATCTATTTTTCTGGGGGTTTTTTTGTTTGTTTTATTTTGTTTTTTACACATTCCAAACAGTTTTGATGACCACTGTTTTTGTAATGTAATTTAAGATTTGGTAAGGCTATGTTCCCTTCATTCATATCTGTTCTCATTATTTCGCTTAAGATTTCAGACTTATTATTCTTCTAAATTAATTTTTGCTATTACTTTATGTAAAATATTCCCTTATTATTTCATTGATAGAGCATAAATTTGTGGGGAAGTAGGTGGTGTAGTAGACAGAGTGACAGGCCTGGAGTCAGGAAGATATGAGTTCAAATCTGGTCCCAAACACTTATTAACTGTGTTACCCTGGGCAGGTCACTTAACCCTGTTTGTCTCAGTTTCCTCATATATAAAATGAGCTAGAAAAGGAAATAACAAACCATTCCAGTACCTTTGCTAAAAAAAAAAAAGGGGGTTATAAAGAGTTAGACATGACTGAAACAGCTGAACAACAAAAAAAAAGCATAAATCTGCACATTAATTTGTGGTATTATAGTTTTATTCTATTGGCATGACCCAATGACAGTGAACATTTCTAAAATAATTTGAGCACCTTCATTTCTCTCAAGTGTGTTTTATGGTCGTATTTACATAAATCTTGAATGTATCTGGATAGGCTGGCTTCCAAATATTTGTACATTTTGTTGTTTCTTTCTTTTTTTTAATTTTTTTTTAATTTTAGGCAATTGGGGTTAAGTGACTAGCCCAGGGTCACACAGCTAGTAAGTGTCAAGTGTTTTGGTCTGAGGCTGGATTTGAACTCAAGTACTCCTGACTTCAGGGCCAGTGCTCTATCCATTGCACCACCTAGCTGCCCCTCCATTGTGCCACCTAGCTGCCCCTGTTTTTGTTGTTTCTTTCAATGGATATTTCTTATCATTTTTTCCTGGCTTTTTGGTTAAGTCTGTAGAGAAATGCTGTTATTTTCTTCACTGATTCTTTGGGGTTTTCTAAGTACATTAAAATATCATTTGCAAATAGGGATTATTTTCTTTCCTCTTTGCTGGTGTTTATACCTTTGCTTTTGTTCTCTTGTTTTACTATCATAGATAGCATTTCTAGAAACATTTCAAAGAACATTGGAGAGAATGAGCATCTTTATTTATATCCATTTGTACTGGGTCTCTCTAGGGAAAAAAATGTTAGTTCTTTGATTAAATTGCTTTATGTGCATATTATAATGCATATAAAAAGCGTATTTGATTAAATATGCTTGGCTGTTATTAATGAATGATATTGCATGTCTATGCTTTTAGCATTTTTAGCAGTTTTTTAATGCAAATAAGTGCTTTATTTTTTTTTCAAAATATTTTTTCTGCATCTGTTGGAGTAATCATGTAACATTTGTTGTCCTTGTTGCTTCTGTGATTAACTATGTCAATTGTTTTCCAATGTTGAACCATTCTTCCATCCTGGAATGAATCCAAATTGCTCCTGGTGAATGATTTTCTGGTTATATTCCTGTAATCTTATTGAAAGAATTGTATTGAAAAATTTACATCAATAATCATTATTAATATTGGTAAATGGCTTTTTCTTTGCTATGACTCTCCCTTGTTTGTATATTGTATCCATATTTGTCTCATAAAAGGAGTTACATTGAGTGTCTTCTATTTGTAGAGCATTTATTATGCTTAGGTATCAATTGCTTTTTAAACGTTCCCTAGAATTTCTTTTTAAATCTACGTGGTTCAAGAATTTTCTTTCTTTTTTTTTTTGTGTGTGGCAATTTATACCTTGTTTGATTTTATGAGATTGAGTTGCATAAAATATCTTTTTTTCCCTTGTTTTGTTTATTTAGGTATTATATGTTTTAGAAACTAATAATATACTTACATATTATCTACTTATTTATTATTATAACATAATATACTTGTAATAATTGTTTTGAATTTTTAGTTTTCCTGGTATCTAAATGTGTATAGTAACTTCTGAGAATAACATTATTTCCTATTTGCCATGAATTTATCTTGTTCATTTTAAATTTGAGTATTTTGTATTTCCTTCAACCTTTTCTTGATCAATGAATGACTGTCAATACTGTGATTACTCCCCACCTGAAAAAAAGTAGTTCTTTTATTTTTTAATTTCATAGTCTTTTGATTTCAAGTTTTTTATTTCTCTTTAAATTTCCAAGATTTCTTCTTTAGTACTTCTTAGAGTTTCTCATTACTAGTCTTTTTAATTGCATTTAATTGTTCAATTTCTAATCTTTTAACTGAATGTTCAGTTCATTGAACTCTTTTTTTCCTTGTTAATATAAATTTTAATACATATAAATTTTCCTCTTGGGACTCCTTTACCTTTGTACAATAAGTTTTGCTATATTGTTTAATTGTCATCATCATCTTTGACATAATTATGTATTACTTCTATGATTTATACTTTAACCCATTCATTATTCAGGATGTCATTGATTAACATTCATTTATTCTGCATTTTAACTTACATTTCCTGTATAATTATATTCTATTATAGTCTGAAAAAGTTGCGTCTATTATTTCTGCCTTCTTATGTTTGTTTATGATTACTTTATGTCCTGGCACATGATCAGCTTTTGCAAAGGTACCATAGGACGCTAAGTAATATTTGTGTAAAGGTGGCAATTGAGGAAATCAATCAAGTTATCTTATATCACTTAAACTAAGTGATATAATTCTAGGTCCTGATACCTTGTAGGAGGTAAGAATTCAACTCCATTGAATTAAATCAATTGAAGATATTCCAACTAAGTGTGAAAAGGCCTTGATCAATTTAGATGACTCTGATGAGCCATTGAATATACTGTAGTGAAGTTGCTGAATGTCTGAGAAAATTCAGTTATGCCCCGAGGAACTCATTTGAAAGCAGAAATGAGTTCAGAATCAGAAAGCTATTCTGATTGTCTGGTACTATAGGGCTCTGTGTGTGTGTGTGTGTGTGTGTGTGTGTGTGTGTGTGTGTGGTGGAAATGGTGGTGGTATCGAGTTAAAGAAAACCTTTTCTTGGCACTTCCCTCTAACCTTGGGGAGGTAAGTGCAACTAGTGGCAACAGTCCTAATTTTCTGTTCTAAGATGCTCATGAAGCTGACCTGTGTCCTTCCTTGATAACTTCCCTTCTATGGTATAGGTGTGTCCTACTTTCTCTTTATCATTTCATTGTTGCCCATTGACATCCAGTTCTTTAAAGCTCAGTTCTGGAACTCCCCAGTCTTCATCTCCACCACAGACACTTGAAATCTCTAGTTCTGAACTCTATCCTGCTTCCATACAAGCTTCTTCTCAGAATATGGCTGAGTTTTCCTCAAGAAATCAAAACAGACTTCTTTAGTGATCATGGCCTTTCCACACTTAGTTAGTGTAACTTTGAATGGCTTAATTCAATGGAGCTTCCTATAGAAGGTAGAATTTTATTTGGAACTTGAAGGAAGCCAGGGAAGGCAGTAGGTATAGATGAAGAGGGAGAGCATTCCATGTATAAGGGCCAAAGAAAATGCCCAGAGTCAAGTGATGGAGTGTCTTATATGAGGAACAGTAAGGAGGCTGATGGATCAAAGAGCATGTGTTAGGGTAGTAAGGTATAAGAAGAAAAACTGGGGGAAGGGCCTGGTTATGAGGGGCTTTGAACATTAAACATAGGATTTTGTATTTGATCCTAGAGGCAATCGGGAGGTATTGAAGTTTTTGAGTAGTGGGGTGATGTAGTTGGGCCTGTGCTTTAGGAAAATCACTTTGGTGTCTGAATGAAAATGTACTGGAGTAAGGAGATACTTGAAACAGGCAGACTTACCGATAGGCAATAATTCAAATGTTAAATGGTTAGGGCCTTTACCAGGATGGTGGAAGTAACAGAGGAGAGAAGGGGGCATAATTTGACAGTGTGTTGTACTTAGAAAGGATTTACTAAATATTTGAATTAATTTATAAAAGCTTTTAATTTTAATTTAATTTAACATAATGAAATTCAAGACCTTCTCTACCAAGCTTCATGTGCAATAGCATATTTGGTTTCCAGAACTAGTTGACTACATCTCCACTCAGATTTCCAGGTGAAGTCCTGAGAGGCCATGGATGCCTTTCTCTAATGATAATGGTTCAACTCCCAGTGGTTCACCCAATGGTTAATGGCCAGAGATTAGCACCAAAAGTTCATTTAACCGAATAATATCAGCTAGCTTTTACAAAAGGGTCTTTGCTGGGACTATATAACAAAAACACAATTACACTCATTTCCAAACCACCTACTCACTCCCATGTCCTGGGGGCACATTCTCCCTTGTGACATCTTAATTCCTGGGGAGAGGACTTAAAGTAGTTTCTAAGTAGCATTTGTTCCCACCAAGTTCACTTCTGAATTTGTCTTGGTCAATGGAGGAATCACTATAGCTCCTTCTTGTTATAAATGTCTCCAATATTCCTTCACCTGAAAGCAAAAAATGAACCAGCAGAAGAAGGCAAATAACATGGGACATCCATGGGGCAAATGCTGGCCTCACGTGCGGAGGACCCAAGGCCCCTCCCCAGCCAAAGGCTTACAGGTTTCTCTCACCCAAACAATAGTCAGCAGGAAAGAGCAATAGACAGAGAAGAGACACTTTGTCTGGCTAGTGTCTTCTAAAAGCACCCTAGTTTCAGTTCCATGGCTAGTCAACAATCTGTCTCTTCATCATGTGTTTAGCATACCAGAACCAGATATGTTTATGTCTATGTGCGCCTCAAATCAGAAAACAGTACCCTTCTATTATGCACCATCACACTTTTTCCAAAAGTAGGCTCCCCAACCTATTCCATACGGGAACACTATCTCTAAGAATACTTCACATGGTCACCAGCCTTCTGTTCTACTTTAATCAAAATATTCTAGTTTCTCTTTTGTAATTTCCTTTATCCTACATCTGAATATAAATTCTTCTCTTATCTACAGTTGTGAGAAAAGTAACCAGGCCTCTAACTTTTTAATGATTTCATCTTTTAAAAAATTGGACATTTTATCCATTTGGAATTTATTATGACATATAGTATAGGATATTGTCCTAAACCCATCTTCCGTCCAAATGCTATACAGTTTTTTTTTCCCACAGCACTTGTCAAATAAAGAATCTCAAACCCTACACATTTGCTTCTAGATCTTGCTTAATATATTAGACTAATTCACTTTTCTAGCTTTTGTCCAGTAGTAGATAGTTTGATCAAATACCTAATAATATCTAGAAATTATTCCCTTCAGTATGTTTTATCTTTTCTCCTTCCATATGAGTTTTCTTATTGTTTTATCTAATCCTAAGGCAGCTAGGTTTTTTAGTGGATTGAGCACTGGACCTGGAGTCAGGAAGCCCTGAGTTCAAATCCGCATCTGTTTATCCCCAGGAAAATCACTTAACCTCTGCTTGAACCAGTCATCTCAGCTGTAAAATGTGAATAATAATAGCATCTTCCTCACTGGATTGTTGTGAAGATCAAAGGAGAAAATAGTTGTAAAACTAATGAATAAATTATTGTGAAACCAATAAAGTAATGTAAAACACACTTGCACATAGTAGGCACTTTATTAAATGCTTGCTCCCTTCATCCCTCTAATTTGACTATCAAGTTCCTTACTTTCAGAGTAGAATTATCCCAGGTTATCAAGTAGTATAAGTAGCTGAGAGAGAAGGAGAGGAGAAGGGGAATAGTGGGTGCTTAGATTATAAAAGGCTGGATTGGGTGTCTAGAGGGTGATGGAATTGATGCTCAGGGAGTCTAAGGAATTCCCCTCCTTCCCAGGTAGAAACAGACAGGGTAAATGTTGTGGAATGGTAGCTGCCAGAGAAGGTGACTAAAGTATGATAGAATGGCTTCTTAGGGAGGCCTCAGAGGCACTAGTACTGTGTTGGTGGAAGGCATTGCCATGCCAGGAGTTCACCATGAAGTCAAAATCATATATTCTTCACTTTTTGTAAATTTTTTCTCTATCTGTGTTTGTTAACATATAATGCAATTTCTATAGAGCTCCAGTCTTGGAGTCAGGAGGACCTGAGTTAAAGTTTGACCTCAGACACTTGACACTTACTAGCTATGTGACCCTGGGCAAGTTACTTACCCCTGATTGCCTCACCAAAAAGCAAAAAACAAACAAACAAACAAACAAAAACATAATGCAGTCTCACTATTTGTTTTCTAAATAGTATCTGTTTTACCATTGCTTTATTTGAAATAATTTTTTGGATTTCATGGAAACAAATTTTATTTATAGTAGGCTAGATATAGAACTGGGGACAATCATAGATGCCATGTAGTCCAATCTCCTCATTTTAAAGACTAGGAAACTGAGGCCCAGATGGATTAGTTGATTTGCCAAAGGTCACATAGAATTTGTGGTAGGATGTGAATCCAGGTCCTCTGACTCAACAGCTAATGCTCTTTTATTGTGTTTCCTCCAGAATCTTAATTTTACTATGTATGGTTTTTATGTGTTTATTACATGCAGCAAATTATTGCATTTTTCCCCCTTATCCATTCTGAATCTCTCTCTCTCTCTTATTTTTTTGGTGAGGCAATTAGGTGACTTGCCCAGAGTCACACAGTTAGTGAGTGTCATGTGTCTGGGGCCGCATTTGAACTCAGCTCCTCCTGACTCCAGGGCTGGTGGTCTATCCACTGCACCATCAAGCTGCCCCTGAAGCTCTCCTTTCCATGTATAAGTTTCCCATCAACATTCAAAGTTATAATTTTTGCCCTTTTTAAAAAATCAGCACTTAGGTATCTATAGCTTGTTTTGTTTGAACCAACGCTATCCTTGTCTCCACCCTTATACACAACCCTCCTTCTCCTAGCCAAGACCCAGATGTTGAGGTTCTACATTTGAAGTTATTCTATTTTTGACCCTGTTTCCCTCAACCACCCAAATAAATTGTTACAGGGTCCCCTTCAGCTCTCTATAAGTATATTTGAATGACTTTCACTTATCATGTCTCCAATTCAAAAAAATAGTCATTTATTTCTTTCCCCCATCTGTTTCTTCTATCTTCTAGGTTATTTCTGACTAATCTACCTTCAAGGGATTGCCCAAAGATATTACCTCTTAGTGCTTGTAATGCCTCGAAGACAAATAGGACCTTTTATGTGATGATAGTCTTGCTCCCTCCTATCAAAATACAAACGTTGATTTATAACTTAGTCTTTTCAGCTATTATGATTGTATTTACCTTTGTGCAGTTTACTTTGTTTCTTGGATTTGTGTGTCAAAGGCACCATTTATCTGGTTTTCTTAAGAGGAAGCATTGGAAGTCATTAATCCTGTTAAAGGCTCATCTTTTCTCTTTGAAGAATATGCTTAGCTTTATGGAATTTTAGGGCACAAACCAATTTTCAGTACTTTTCAGAATATTGTAATCCAGCTATTTCTTTCATTTGTTATCCTTAATAACTTTGAACTATTTTGCTTTCATGGATGAATTTCCTTCTAATGAGTGCTAATGACATTCTTTCAGTAATAATAAAGCCCGGGAGCTTTGCAATTACATTTTTAAGTAAGATAAATTTGGAATTCCTTTCTGAGAGCATCTTATGGATTCTCTCTCTCTCTCTCTCTCTCTCTCTCTCTCTCTCTCTCTCTCTCTCTCTCTCTCTCTCTCTCTCTGTCTTTCCCCACCCCACACACCCTCTTTTTCTAATACTTGTAGGATTTATTTTTTGCATAATTTCCTTAAATATGGAAATTGAACTCTTTGTAGGAGGAGAATAATAATTCTCAGATTGTTTCTACTGGCTCTGTTTTCATAGACATTTGTTTGAGTTTATAAAGACTGTGTGTTCTATTAATATTGTTATATTTTGCTTATGTTCAGATATTTATTGTTCCGCTTCTGTATTTTTTTCGATGATGCCATTCTTTTTCACTGTTGATTTGCTTGACCTATATTTTCTATTGTTTCTTATAAATAACCAATTCTCTTGTCTTTTTTACTTCTAATTTCTCTTCTCATACCTTCATTTAGTTCTACTATTGAACTAGTAGATCTATTTGGTAGATTTTATTGTTTATACATCCTTTTTGGGGTGCGTATAGCTATTGTGATTGCAGTATTATTGTTATTTGTTTTCTTTTGAAGATGTCTCCTTGTTTTCTTTTAACTATAACATTTCTTTAACTCCTAATCTGTATTGTAGCTTCTTTGTTTGCTAGCTCATTTCTTTAATTCCTCTATTAGTTTTTCTGGAAGTTTTGCTTCTAATTAATTCTTTCCTTTTCCACATTTTTTTAAAAATTTGTTTGGTGTATTTCTTGCTATTTTGTAAAAGTGAAGGCAATCTGGGCTTAGACAAGACCTCATTCATCCCTCTTACTAAAAGTCTCAATCATTTAAAAATGTTCCATTGAGGTCTTCTGATTTTATACCACAGTTATTTTCCCAAACAATTACACACACACACACACACACACACACACACACACTTCTGTTAACAAAGAAAAAAGTTAACAAAATAGTAGAGGAAACAACCAAGACCCCAACCATTTTTGACAGCATCTATCATATTCTATGCTAATAGTCCTCAAAGTTTCTAATCCTCAAAGACATTAAATGAGTTCCTTGTGTATCCACATTTTCTCTCTTTAGTCATTTCTCCCTTTCTTTTTTTCAGCAGAATTATTTCTGTTTGTATTATTAGGATTTTGTTCTTGAAAAATGCCTTATCCCTCTTAGGCTAACATTCCTGTAGAACTCTAGGTCATGAGCTAATAACTATATTTTCTTTACCTTTTTGAAATCCATTCTCCTGGTGGTTATGGTTCATGCTAGATTATACCTGGCTTGAGCTCTCCTTATCTATCACAAACTCTAAAATAGGATAGCCACTTCCTCCCCAGTTTCCCATCATTTCTGCTTTGGCACCTAGGTCACTTACTCTCTTTAAACATCAGTTTTGCCTCCTACAAATTGGACATAATCTCTGCCCTATCTGTATCACAAAGATGTACAGAGGATCATAGATTTAGAGTCAGAAGGGGCTTTAGAGGCCATTTAATCTAACCCCTCATTTCATACATGAGGAAATTGAGGCTCATAGAGGTTAAGCAACTTGCCCAGGGTCACCATGCTAGTAAACGTATAAAGTAGAATTTTAACCCGTCTTCCTACCTCAAATTCCAGCATTCTCTTTACTCCAACATACTACCATACATATGGTCTTGATGTTCAGATTAGATCTGATAATAATCGTAAGAATACTTTCAACACTATAAAGTCTTTATTTCATATCTCAATCCACAGTGATTCCCTCCATTTACTGACTCCCTCTTTCCCTTTCTGTCTAAGCCAATCATTTTGGCACCTAGTCACATGTTGCCATTTGTTGTTAATTCCGTGTTCCTAGTCTTTTCAGCTGAATTGGATGCTTCCTGAGGGATGACATCTTATTTCATTTTTGCATTCCCAATGCTTGGTATGGTGCCTACACTCATTATAAGCATTCTTTTTTCAATACTTCAACAATCTGTCATTTCTTCATTGATGGTATACCCTCCACTGCTACATACTACAACCCTTCTGCAACTGAGTAGATGGTGAGTTGCAATGGCTAAGAGGTCAAGATGGTGATGAGCCTCCCCAAACACAGCTAAGCTGTGTTGGAAAACATATGCGCTGTCCCTTTCTGGGCCTTTACTGGAAATCTTTCTGACTTTGTAGGACCTACCAGAGCATGCATACCAGCCACATCCTTGAACAGCCAGAGTCCCCTTCATTGTGTAATGAAATGGGGAAAGAGTCAAAACTTAGGTATTCCATTAACATTTATTGAGTAGAATCCTCTTGCATTTGCCACAATGCTTAGCATAGGTCTGAGAAGTAGAAAAGTGCTAAATAATAACATGTTGAACTTAATTTCATGGATAAGAATGTATTTGAGTTAAACTCATGTTACTGACAGGAAAAGTCAGGCAAAGGACAGAAGAAAAGCAGACTGAAGCAATCACTCCCTTTCCTTGGACCAGGGATGGGCTACAAAGCTTCTGAGCTCCATTTCCAATCCTTTGATAAGGCAAGATGTACAGAACCAATGGCCCACAGGTTTATCTGTTCAGCCCTGGTCCTTCAAGTGAGAGAGCACTGCCCTCAGTCCCCACACTGGCCCAGAAGTGCCATGCTTCCCCCCACGTCATAGCATCTTTAATGAGCTTCAGAAACATGTGATCCGATGCTGTTTGCGCATTCATCTCTGATGCAGCTTCCCTTGAAGAGTTGCTACACAATCATTACAAATTGATTGCAAAAGAGCTAACAATCATGATTAAATCATTAAATTCTTGTCTACGCTTCAGAGAGCGGCGAGAAAATTAACTTCCCACCAACCTAATTTTTTCCTGAACATGAAATAATGATTTTCTGCCCGTCTAATTACAAAGCCAACATCTGATCAAGCCGGCATCCAGAGGGGATTATCGCATGCACAAGTATTAGACCTCATTACCAGCTTGAGTGCAAAATTATTACATCTTGTAATTGGATGGCGAGATTTATATACAGATCGGCCTGGTTTCTGTAAGATTGTAATTACAAGCTTCGTTGGTTAGCTACTTATCACTCAGCACAGAAGAGGGAAAAATAAGCAACAGAAAAAGCATTTCATTAACCCATAACCCTATCAAGGGAGAACCACTGTAACATCCATGTCTGCATTAGGGAGAACAGCTAAATTCACAGATGAAACAATTTATTATACTCTTTGCAAATGGGATTTCATTTTGTTTAACCCCTAATGAACTATTTTGGTAAACTGTGTGAGCAAACCATCCATTTTATAGACAACTAGGTTCAATATAGTAATTATAAGGGGTAACTGACTGAGATAAATACTCACCTGCTTAGGGCAAGTTGATTAGAGACACAATGGCATGCCAATGGGAGCATGCACAATAGACAGTGGGAACAAGGGAGTGTGTGCCTTGACTCTGGCCTGGGAGCCAGCTACTCCTCTCTCTGGGTGAATGCCAGGCTGAGCTTTGTAAAGGCTGGGAGATGTGAGATGAGAGATTGGCTTGAGGGTTGGGAGGGGGTAGAGACTAGGAAGCAGGCAGAATCTTGCCTTCTGAATTGGCAAGGAGGAAACACTCTAGGTTTGTCAAGCTTGGCTGGATCAGACAAGGTTTAATAAAGCTGCAACAACAACGGGGTTTAACAATTTTGGAGCCACTGGGGTGGAACCCCAGAAATTTGAATATGGCCAAACACAAGTGCATTGAGTGTTCCAGATGCAGAATCTGAATTAAATTTTACCTTTTTACATGTTTATAGCACAACAATGGTTGTTGAAACAAAATCAGTTCAGCGGAGTATGAAATAAGGGCTTGATTTTGACATATAGGGGGGTTGCTCTTCAGTCATCTTCCCACAACAGTCCCTCCCTCTCCATCCTCCAAATGTGTATATGTGCATGCACACACACACACACACACACACACACACACACACACTACACAGCCCATTGAAAAATGTTAAAAGGGAGTCAGCTTGCTGTTCATCCTGCACAGCACCAAACAACTGGTTTGACTTATTAGACCCACTCATATGACTTTTATTTATTTTTTAAAAATTTTAAAAATTAACTAATTTATTTTTAGTTAGCTATGTACTTTTTAAGTGATTTCATCCTCTCACAGAATCACAGAATTTGGAGTTTAAAGGTATCTCAGTCACCTTTGTTGTTGTTCAGCCATTTTAGTTGTGTCCAACTCTTCATGACCCCTTTTTGGGTTTTCTAAGCAAAGATATAGGAGTGATTTGCCATTACCTTCTCTAACTGATTTTACAGAAGAAGAAACTGAGACAAACAGAGTTAAGTGACTTGCCCAGGATCATGCAGCTAGTATTGTCTGAGGCCAGATTTGAACTCAGAAAGGTGAGTCTTCTTGACTTCAGGTCTGGTACTCTATCCACCACACCACCTAGCAGTCATCTAGCTCAATTCATACTCAAAAAAAAATCTTTGCTGTAACATATCTGTTTTGGGTATCAGGTAGCCCCAAGATAGCTTAAAAACTTCCAAGAAAGGGAACCCACTTGAGCTAGCTCATTTCATTTTTGGATGGCTATGGCTTTTAGAAAGTTGTTCCTCACATCAAGCTTGAATTGATTGTCTATGAGAAGCTAGGAAGAAGAAAGAGTAAAAGATGACTCCAAGAGCCTACATTGGTGGTTTCACGACAGA
This sequence comes from Phascolarctos cinereus, assembly GCF_003287225.1. Classification (NCBI taxonomy): domain Eukaryota; kingdom Metazoa; phylum Chordata; class Mammalia; order Diprotodontia; family Phascolarctidae; genus Phascolarctos; species Phascolarctos cinereus. Next base: position 275,974,577 of record NW_027555625.1, on the reverse strand, counting down.
AATAAGAAAACTGTGAAGAGAGGCAGGTTTAAAGGGGAAGGTGTTGAGTTGGGTTTGGAATATGTAGATTTTGAGGAACCATCAGTATATCCCAGTAACGTCCAAGTAATAGAGGCAAGGGGCCAAGTATAAGCCTTCTTATATATGATAGCCCTTCACATACTTGGAACATAACCATCATGCCTTCCACCATCCTGTATCTTTTCTTCTTTAGGCTAAACATCTCCAGCTCTTTTTACTGTACCTCAGGTGACATGGACCCAAGGCCCTTATGCTAGTTGCCTTCCTCCTGGGGGTCTTCAGCTTATCGTTGCCCAATGGGTTCAGTAATCACCACTGTGCAGATGATTTCCACATCTGTCTGCCTAGTTCTAAGCTCCAGTTCTTTATATGTACTGTCTGCTGGACATCACTAGGATATATTACAGGTACTGCAAAATCTACCATCCCAAACCAAACTTAACATTTTACCTCCAAATCTGCCTCTGCTCCCAAATTTTCCTGTTTCTGTTGAGAAACCAGGGCTAGGTTGGTTGGTAAATGCTTAACAACACTCATTCCTCTTAAAAACACTAGAAAGCATAGAAATCAATGTAACCTTTTTTTTAAAATGATAACTAATATATATATAAAACCAAGGGAAAACATTATCTACAATAGGAATAAACTTGAAGCCTTCCCAATAAGATCAGAAGTGAAACAAAGATGTCCATTATCATTATTACTACTACTCAATATTATACTACAATGCTAACCATAGAAATCAGACAAGAAAAAGAAATTGAAGGAATAAAAAGATGCAGTGAAGGAACAAAACCATCACTCTTTGCATGTGAGATGATGGCATACTTGGAGAACCCTAGGGAATCAACTAAAAAACCAGTTAAGACAATCAGAATCTTCAGCAAAGTTGCAGTATATAAAATAAACCCATACAGATCATCAGCAATTCTATATTCTACCAACAAAACCAGGAGTAAGAAATAGAAAGAGAAATTCCATTTAAAATAATGACAGACAATATAAAATACGGAGTCTACCTGCCAAGACAAACCCAGGGATTATATGAACGCAATTACAAAACACTTTGAGCAGAAATAAAGACAGATCTAAACAATTGGAGAAATATTAATTGCTCATTGGTAGACTGAGCCAATATAATAAAAACGACAATTCTACCTAAGTTAATTGACTTAAGTTAATATGACTTATTCATTGTTATATCAATCAAACTACCAAAGAATTATTCTTTACAGCTAGAAAAATAGTAGATTTCAAACCAGATTTCAAACTACATTACAAAGTATTAATCATCAAAACAATCTGGTACTAGTTAAGAAATACAATGGTGGATGGGGGCAGCTAGGTGGCACAGTAGATTGAGTAGTGGCCCTGGAGTCAGGGGGACCTGAGTTCAAATTTGGCTTTAGACACTTAACACTTACTAGCTGTGTGACCCTGGGTAAGTCACTTAACCCCAATTGCCTCATCCCCCTCAAAAAATTGCTATCTTAGGGGCATCTGGGTGGCACAGTGGATAGAGTGCTGGCCCAGGAGTGCTAACCCCATTGCCTAGCAAAAAACAAAAACAAACAAACAAAAAAGAAATACAATGGTTTATCAGTGGCCTGTGTTAGGTACACAGCACACAGTAGTAAATGACCATAGTAATCTAATGTTTGATAAACCCAAAGATCCAAGCTTTTGGGGTAAGAAATCAACATTTCACAAAATTGTCAGGGAAAACTGGAAAGCTACTTGGCAGAAACTAGGTATAAACCAACATTCACACCATATAAAGTCAAGATGGATAAATGATTTAGACATAAAGGGTGAGAACGGAAAGGGAGCAGAACAAATATACTTGTCAGATCTATGGATAAGGGAAGGGTTTCTAACCAAACAAGAAATACAGAGCATTACAGGATATAAAATAGATAATTTTGATCACATTAAATTAAAAAAAGTTTTGTGCAAATAAAACTAATGCAGCCAAATTAGAAAGAAAACAAAAAAACAACTGTGGGGGGCGAGGATTTTGTAGCAATTTTGAAGCAATAAAGGCTTCATTTCTCAAGTGTATAGAGAATTGAGCCAAGTTTATAAACATAAGAGCCATTCCCTAGCTGAGAAATGGTCAAAGGTTATCTTTTCAGAAAAAAAGAAATCAAAGTCATTTCATAGCATGAAAAAATGCTCTAAATCACTACTGATTTAGAGAAATGCAAATTAAAACATTTCTGATACCATCTCACACATATCACATTGGCTAACATGGCAGAAAAGGAAAATGACAAATAATGGAGATGATATGGAAAAATTCAGACACTAATGCACTGTTGGTAGAATTTTGAACTAGTCCAACCTTTCCAAAGAACAATTTGGAACTGCACCTGGAGGGCTATAATGCATGCCCTTTGACCTAGAAATACTACTACTAGATCTGTATCTCAAAGAGATCAAAGAAAAGGGAAAAGGACCTATTTGATAAAAAAAAATATTTATAGCAGTTCTTCTTGAGGTTGGCAAAGAATTGGAAATCAAGGGGTTGCCCATCAACTGGGGAATAATTGAATAAGTTGCCATATATGATTCTGATGGCATATTATTGTGTTATAAGAAATGATGAGCAAGATGGTTTCAGAAAAAAAAACTGGGATGACATATAAACTCATGCAAAGCGAAGAACCAGAAGAAACAGTAATATATAAACATGATAATCTAAAAGACTTAACTACTCTCATCAAGACAATGATCCAAGATAATTCCAAAGGACCCATAATGAATAATGCTCTCCACCTCCAAAGATGAACTCTAAGGGTGGATTTTTTTTTACTCCCTTTGTTTTTATTGTCTTATTGTTTGTTGTTTTTTTGCAACACTGCTGATATGGAAATATATCTTATATGACTGTAGTGTATAATTGATATCAAATTGTTTGCCTTCTCAAGGAGAGGGGAGGGGAGGAAAGGAGAGAATTGAGAGCTCAAAAATTTTTAAATGACTATTAATTTGTTTACCTGCAATTGGGAAATATTTAATGAAATAAAAATAATTTTTAAATAGTTGAAAGATAAGCAGAAATCCATCAATAATAAAAGCAAGGATTTATTAAGCCTTTACTATGCATCAGGCCCTGTGCTAGATGCTAGGCCTACAAAGGCAAAAAAAAAATCTCTCTCCTTCCAAAAAGAGTTTACAATGTATTAGGGTAGAAAACTTAAATTTTCTAATTATTCCCTGCTATTAACTTTCAATTCCAACGTGTATGTCGGATCTATCTATAAGAGATCAGGATGGGGACTGGATCTGTGATTTGTTTAACATAGGGAACTACTAGAAAAAATTAACAAGGGATAATGAATGATCTTGAATATGAACCCTTAGGGGGCAGCTAGATGGTGCAGTGGAGAGAGCACCGGCCCTGAAGTCAGGAGGACCTGAGTTCAAATCCAGCCTCAGACCAAACACTTGACATACACTAGCTATGTGACCTTGGGCAAGTCACTTAACCCTGATTGCCTCACCAAAAAAAAAAAGAAAGAAAGAAAAAAGAAAAAAAATGAACCCTTAGGCAGCAGAGTTGCTCCTTCTTTGTATGATTTGAGAGGGAGTGTTTGCAGAGTTTAAGAAGTGTCTAGAAAATCACAAAACATAATCTCATTGCTCACCGGGCTGGAGGCCTATTCTCCAATACTGAGATGGCCACTTTTGGTTGTGAGCCTTCTGTGGGTACCTAAGAGGGTGGTCAGACAGGTCCCAGTGGTCAACAAAGGGGAGGGGGACAGTGTCCATTGAAGGGCAGTTATATATCTCCAGTTTAAAGAGAAGTCAGAATTATCACACCTATCAAACATCCTTGGCTTCTGGTCAAGAGTGAAGATTGCTGAGATATATTCATATCTAAGCTTTGTCCAAAAGAGAGGGAGAGACACAGAGAGAGAGAGAGAGAGAGAGAGAGAGAGAGAGAGAGAGAGAGAGAGAGAGAGAAGAGAGAGAGAGAGAGAGAGAGAGAGAGAGAGAGGGAGAGAGAGAGAGAGAGAGAAGAGAGGGGGAGAGACAGAGAAAGAGAGACACAGAGACAGAGGGAGGAGAGAGACAGAGACAGAGAAAGACAGAGACAGAGAGAGACAGAGACACAGAGAGAGAAGAGAGAGAGAAAAGAGAGTGGGAGAGACAGACGGGGAGAGAGACAGAAAGAGAGAAGAGAGAGAGGGAGAGAGAGAGCAAAGAGAGAGAGAGAAGAGAGAGAGAGGAGAGTGACAGAGAGACAGAAACAGACAGAGAGACAGAAAGAGAAGAGGGAGAACAGAACAGCAAAACAACAACAAATGATCATTTCCTTATTCCCCAGGCTCCCTCTGTGGTTAAATAACCAAGAAATTAGCCTTTTGGTAATGAGGAGGCAGGGGGCTGTGAACACTTATTACAGGTCCCCTTGCAAACCCTTCCTTGTCCTGAGCTAGTGAGGGGGAGGACAGCCCCAAGGCTTTTCTCAGCAACTGTCACTTGGCTCTCAAAAAGGGGTGGAGAGATACAGGGAGGAAGAAAAAGAAAAAAAGAAAATGATGAACGGGTGGGGATGGGAAGCTTCTCTGGACAACTGGTGATTATGTGTCATTAGGACGCCCCTCTTTCTGCATACTGCTGCCCGCAGTCAATATGAGTTTACATTTTATGAGACAAGGAGTTAACTTGTTCAATTACGGGGGGAGACAGCTCTATTCTTTTGTAACAAGTAATCTGAGTAAGGAAATCAATACTGAAAGGCCCCATGCACACCGGCTAATTTCATATTATCCTCAACCAATCGGGGAGCTCAGAGTAATAGAGTTGTTGTTACAGTTCATTATGGAGAGGGGAGGGGGATCAATAGCTGTACAATCAGAAGACTGGCAATGCATCTGTGGCATAAGTATCTGGTGTGGGGGTGGGGTTGGAGGTAGATAGGTTGGTGTAAGGACTGGCCCCCAGGATGGAGAGACAGACTCTCATTTGCATCCTCACAGAAGTGGAAACAGCATGCACAGATTACAGGTTCCCCTGACCTACAATTGATGATAAATTACCCATGCTGGAGACAAGAAAGACTAACCTTTTCCCCCCTTGAGGAGACTTAACAGAGATATCAGCCCAGAGAGACACTGATTTAGCACAAAGCCACTGGAACTAAGGGCTAAGACATTCTGCCCTGAGTTTATCTACCTATGGGGCCTTGGGCAAATCACAGCTCTTCTCTGACTTAGTTTTCTTATCCATAAAATGGGATGACTATTGCTCATTTTAAATATTTTTTTTCATATATATACATGTATACACATATACATATACATATACACATAAGTACATATACATATATACACATACATGTTGTCTCTTTGAGTTAGTCTGTAAGCTCCTTCAAGGACTGGACTATTTTCATTTTTGCATTGTATATCCCCAGTACACAGTGCCTGGCATACAGTAAACACTTAATAAATGCTTGATGATTAAAAGCACTTTGTTAATTTTTAAGTATTATGCTAAAAGTGAGCTATTATTATTGTTCTTATTGTTTTCTATATATGTATACATAGAAAAATTCTCTCTATATATCATTATATATCATTATATATAATTGTATATAACATATAATTTGTACAGTTATACATGTATAGATATTTTATGTGTATATATGTTTTATATATATGTGTGTATGTGTATGTTTTATATGCTTTTTTGTTAGACTAGGTCTCCCTATCCTCCAAGCTAGAAGTACAGTGGCCACTTAAGGACCCTGTGGTGATGCTGATTAGCATGGAAACTTTGACCTGAAGTTTCCTACCTACCTCGGTCAATTTGCCATATTGGTGTAGAATTTAGCATGGACACCTGATCAGCTTTAGCCATATAGCAGCTTCGAACCTCAAAGCTCAAGTGATCAATTAGCTTAGGCCTCCCCTGAAGCAGGGACCACAGGACTGTGCCACCATGCCAGCTTCCTACTTACATTGCAAGCTCTTTGAGAGAAGGGTATATGTGACTTGTCATCTTTGTGTTCTCCGTGCTAAGCCCAAAGCCCTGAATATAGGAAATGCTTGTTGAATTCAAGTGAATTGAAAAGAGTCCCAAGGCTTAGCCTGTGATCACATCAGTCAATGAATCAGCAAGCATTTATTAAATGCTGCTATGTACCAGACACTGTGCTAGGTGCTGGGGATACAGAGACAAGAACGAAACATTCCCTGCCTTTGAGAAGCCTAGATTCTATAGGGGGGAAACAACATACACATACAGATAGATAGATAGATAGATAGATAGATAGATAGATAGATAGATAGACAGATACACATATACATGTATGTGTATGCACCCATATACATAATGCATATATACATAAATTTATATACATGTCATAAACATAATTACACACACATACATACATCCACATATGTATGTTCTCGTGTACATACATACACATATGTACGTATATGTATATGTGTGTGTATGTATATGTGTATATATACCTATATAGCAGATAGATGGCTCAGTGGATAGAGCTCTGGGCCTGGAGTCAGGAAGACCTGAGTTCAAATCTGGATCCTGATACTAACTGTGTGACCCTGGGCAAGTCACTTAACCTCTGTTTGTCCCAATCATTAGAGAAGGAAATGGCGAACCAGTTCAGTATCATTGCCAAGAAAACCTCATGGACAGTATTGGCACGCTATGGTCCATGGCACCATGAAAAGTTAGACACGACTGAACAATAAAATATGTATGCATATGTAAGTGTATACATATATACAGATACATGTAGGTATATAAAAATAAAGACAAGATAATGTTTTTGTGGGGAGGCACTAGCAGCTAGCGAATCAGGAGAGATGTCATGGTGGAGGTGGCATTGAAAGAAACCAGAGATCTAAAAAGTGGACTTGAGGATGGAGTACATTCCATTCATGGGAGGAGAGCCTATATAGGCAAAGGCAGGGAAATGGAAATCAGCTCATTTTTTTCTGCCTTTGAGAGGAGGGTTAGTCTCGTGACCAATTTCTGCCCACTTGCCAAGTTTGACTTAATCTTGCCATTGAGGTAGCAGAAAAGAAAAAAATTAAAAAAAAAGGGAAGCTAGGTGGTACAGTGCATAGAGCACTGGCTCTAGAGTCAGGAGGACCTGAGTTTAAATCGAGATTCAGACACTTGATATTTAATAGCTGTGTGACCCTGGGCAAGTCACTTAACCTCGATTGCCTTACCAAAAAAGGGGAAAAAAGGTAGCAAAAAAATGAGAAAATGCTGGATCAACTGGTTTTCTTTACAAAGACCAAAAAAAAAAAATATGGAAACAAAAGAGACAGCAAAGAAAAGGGATGTAGAAAAAGAGGAAGGCTGAGAAAGACCCAGAAAGAGAAAGACAGACCCAAGAAGCATCCATTGTTAATAATAAAGACATTTACACCTGCTTTGCTTCATGATGTGATATTAGTCTTGTTTGCTGAACCAGAAACAATATAGAATTTGCTGGCTGTCCACTTAGGGTGAGTAAGTGATGAGTTAACAGGAATGAAGTGATAAAAAATCTCAATCATGCATGTCCTTTGTAACAACTCTGTAAAGTAGGTATTATTCCAACTTGGGGGATGGAGAAACTGAAGATAAAAAAAGTTAAGTAACTTCCCTGAAGTCACATGGTGAATTGGTGGCAGAAATAAGAATAAAATGTGAGTCTCCTCACCAAGACTGTGTGCCTTCCTTACATGCCTACATTACCATGTTTTCTCTAGTCATGGTATGCGCATTATTTCCATTGGCCTAGTTATTTGGTGCTTCCATTGAGAGTACTTTCTAGAGACTAGAACCCAGAGCAGTGTCCTTCACTGTTCCTCACATTGGCTAAATTTCCAAGAGACAGAGGTGATCAGATGTGCTGAGAGAGCCAACCTGTGGTTTGTGGGGCTCTGAATCTGAGAGCAGAGGCTCCTGACACAAAAAATAGGATTGCATTTGCCCAGGAAACTGTCTTTGTCCTTCAAGACATAGCCTGAAGGTCCTTGGACACATTTAGAAAAATTGTAAAGGAAGAACATGCAAGAGGTTCTCATTGCTTCCACATCATAACTGGCTCGAGGGATAGGAAAACAGCGTAAAGGGGTAGGTAGTAAAGGCTTCTGATTTTTTTGTTGTTTTGGGTTTTTTTTTTTTTGGTGAGGCAGTTGGGGTTAAGTGACTTGCCCAGGGTCACACAGCTAGTTAAGTGTCAAGTGTCTGAGGCCAGATTTGAGCTCAGGTCCTCCTGACTCCAAGGCTGGAGCTCTATGCTCTGAGCCACCTAGCTGCCCCAGCAAGGGGAGGCTTCTGAAACAGGAATCACACCACGTGGAAACTGACACAGTGAAATGAGGCCACAGCCAGGTTATGAGATAACACAGCTATGTAGACCAAGGTATGTGATTTTCCTGATTGTCATCTAATTCAATAAACACTTATGAAGCCTTTACTGTGTGTAGAACATTGTTGTAGCCCTTAATAAGCACTTAACCCTGTGCTGGGATGCCGTCAAAGAGATGACATTCAATGTGGGAAAATAAAAATAAACACTTAGGATATGTGTTGGAATAGGACTAGTCCCAGGATTCCATGGATAAAAAAGCTGCTAGTGTGGAATTTCTTCTGTCAATACACATCAGTCCATGGTCCATAATTTGTGTGTTGGGGAGTTGCCTGAGAGCACCAAGAAGTTAAGTAACTTGTCTAGAGTTACACAGCCAGTACGTGTCAAAGGCAGGACTTGACCTAAGCTCCTCCTGACTTTGAGGCTGGCTATATCCATTATGTCAAACTGTCTCCAAGTGAACAAAATAAGTCACAATTAGTCAATCACAGAATCTTGGAGTTAGAAACAACCTCAGAGAACATTCTGTCCAATCCCGGCTTCAACATAAATATCTTTTGAACATACCTGACAAGTGACGTTCATGGCAATTTAAATAGTATATTATTCTTAACTGCAATTCATACTAAAGATACCTTCAGAACAATGGTGGCTGAGTATGAGTCAAGAGTGTGAAACACTATCAAAAAGCTAATGCAATCTTTTGAGTCAAAACGATCTGTGATTTTGTCAATGTGAGCATCCCCTCCCTCAGTCATACTCTAACTGCCTATGATTCAATAGATGGGTCTTAGAGAATGGCCTGGGGCTTATATAGGTTAAATGACTTTCCCAGGGTCACAGAGCTGGTAGTGGTCCAATTAGAACCAGTGTTCCGGACTCCAAGTCCAGCTTTCTATCTGCTGTTGTTTGTCCTTCCTCTTTGAAGAGGACCAATGACATCATGGAATGATGTCTTGACTTGAATGTAAATTGGCAGAGTTACACAAAGTTGCCAGCCTCTCCCTCTCTTACAGAGTCATGGAAGTCCAATGGCAAGACAAAAGTCAAGACAACTAGAGATGGCGCAGGATTCAGTGAATGACATTGGTACCTTCCACAGTGCTTGCTTCAGCCACCTTCATGGCCATTGGAATAAATTGTTCTCATCTACCTATTCTGCTGGGAAAAGTCTTCATATGCTGGGGGTAGACATTTCTCTAACTCACTGACCAGTCTGAGACTTGTCAGTTACCTTCAACCTGGTTTGGCCCATCTGCCAGGATGGTTTTACCAGGGTGTGGCCACTATACATGCTACAGCTTCTTGGAGCTGCAAGTGACATTTGGGTGATAAATGGATACAGAAGGAGGAAGAGCAGCCCTGAAAAAGGCTCAGCAAGCTCTCACACCAGAGGTATGAGCTCTCCCTGAACACCCTATAGACTCCATTCTATCTGCTGTGCCATGAAACCCCTCTAATGTAATCTTAGACTACATTGATAGAATTGTGTCTAGGATAAAGGAAGTAATAGATTCACTGTATTCTTGCTTGTTCAAGCCACATCTGGCTAGTTTGGGGCATTATGTTTTAGGAAGGATGTCGAAAAGATAGAGTATATCTAGAAAAAGTGTGACAAGGATATCAAGGAGTTTAGAAACAGTTGGATCTACACAGGGGACATGATGATGAGAAGGTAATAATATGAAACTGAAAACAAATAAAATTAAAATTGAATTTAAAAAATAATTTTAAAAAACAAATCAAAAATGAAGAGAAAAATATTTTTAAAATTAAAATGAAAAAAGAAATGGAAGAGTCACATGAGAAAGTTTCAAAACCTGGAGATTTTTTGCTTAGGGATGAAAAAAGATTTATGGGGCTAATAACTGAGGTCTTTAAATATTTGAAGGGAAATATGTAAAAAATGATTAGAATTAGTCAATGTGGTTCTTGAAATTAGGCAGAACTAGGACAAAAGGGAGAGATTATACAGAGGAAGAGTTCACCTTACTATGAAAAGAACTTCCTAGCAGATATAATGGGCAATGAAGATTTTCCCTACCCTAATAAATACTTCCAATCAGGAGTCTGGTTTGCCTGAATGTAGACAGGCAATGAGCAACAATGGGAAGGAGTGAGCTCCCCATCGCTGGAATATTGTGTCCAATGATGTCATGACTGGAATTGAGGGAACAGAACACATAACCTCTGAGATAATGATGCCAGTTTCCACATGAGTTCTCAGGGATTATTGACTAACATTCCTGATTAGTCCAAAAGTTCAAACAGAGGTTGGATAATCACTTGTCAAAGATGTTCTGATAAGACAATGGACTTTTAAGACTCCTTCCAGCTTAAAGATTTTAAAATTTTATGATTATTGTTCTAAGCACTAAAACAAATGGTAGTTACTTAAGTAACTATAAGGAGGTCAGAGGAAAAGAAGATCAATATGGACTAGAAAGAGTAGTCAGGGGCAGCTTCATGAAACCATGGAAACTGAATTATGCCAATATTGACACAACTTTCTTCTAACTGCTCACTAGACCCACAATCATCAGTTGTGATGAAATTTAGCTTCCCCATCCCATCATCAGCTGTGGGGTAAAAGAGGATCATGGTCTGTTGCAGTGATGGGACAATAAACCATCACTGCTACAGTGAACAGATGATTATGGATGCTTGAGAGAAAGCACAACTAACAACCATAGCAGCTAACATTTATGCAGAGCTTTAAGGTTTATGAAACTTCTTACATAATCTCATTTGAACCTCACAATAACCTCATTTTAAAGCTGAAGACATGGAATCTGAGAGAAGCTAAATGACTTGTCCAAGGTCACACAGCCAGAAAATATCTGAGGCATGATTGGAACTCAGGTTTTCCTGATTCTCAGTCTAACATCTTACCTTTTAGGTCACCTAGCTGCCAAATAGTTGTTGGAGGAACAGGTGACCTGCAGAAGAAAAGACTGAGGTGAGAAAACTTAATGATTAGCCACTTTTGAATATAAAAAGGGTAATTATAAATAAGATACAGAACAATTGACCAAACAAGAAAAAACTGGACAAACTCCAACAACAGAGTTTAAGGTGAGATATGAATTAATAAGAATTCTTTGGTGGAGCCATTAAATTCCATCACAGAATTTTGAGAGTTCGCAAGGGACATCAGCAGCCACCTAGTCTGACCCAAACAGGAAAGGATTCTCCACTAAACATACCTTGTGTTTAAAGACCTCCAAGGAAGCCCACCTTTTGGGGCAATCTCTTCCTTTTTTGGAAAACTCAAAATGTGAGGCAATTCTCCTCCCCCCCCCCGCCTCTGCCCTCTTTGCAACTTCTAACCATTACTTATGATTCTGCCCTCTGGACCCAAATGGAACATATCTAGTCCCTTCTTCACATGACAGTCCTCCAAATAGTTGGAATTCGATATCATCCATCCCCATGCCTAAGTCTTCTCTTCTCCAGGCCAAACATGACCAGTTCCTTCAACCAATTCTCATGACAAGGCAATTAAGAAAGCCATGTGGTCCCCATCTTTGAACATCTCTAAACATGGAATCAATGGCTACTCATGTGTAATGATTTAGGTGCAATCATGCTTAGAGTCAAGGGCATTCCCTCGACCAGATGACATCTGAGACAATGATTCCAATTTCCACTTGAGACTCAAGGGAGAAATGACTGACATTTCTTGTTGGTTGAAGGGCTAGTTACTCACTACCCCACAGTACCAGTCTCCTTGGATTCAGAGGACTCTGATCTCCTGCTTTCTATACTCACTTCTGCCTCACATGGGCCTCGCTGTACTCTGCATCCTGTTTCTCTGTCCATCGTTGTGCTCCAGAGTTTTGCTGGTGGATAGAACTATCAGAAGCCCAACCCTCAGAAGAAAGCTTTTTCAGTCATCCCTCTGAACCGTGCCCCACAGGGACAGTTCATAGCTTCTCTCCTAATAGCCACTCAGCCCTTGGCTCTTTTAGTGAAATGCCGGGCAGTTCAGGCTTAATTACTTCATAAAAGAACCTGGGAAATAGAAGAGGAAGAGTTAAATGTTCTGCTAAAAGGAGGAAGCTCCAACTAATCATAATTAGGAGGAAGTCCCAAGCCATTTAAATGCTACAATCCAATTACATCAGGTAAAATGAATTACTCCTTTAATGCTGACTTTATATGAAGATACCTTCTTATTGCTCTCATTAATAATCATCAGACATCATTTTAGCGCATATTGGCTGCAATAACATTTCTATTAGCATCATGGTGTAGCAGGGCTGACAATTAAAATAAAAAATAAATCAACCCAAGGACAGAACAAACGTAATTATAGTTCAGAAAGAGCTTTTATGTGTATTTGATTAGTCAATGGGAGCAAGGCTTATCTTTATATCTTATATTTGTGGGCCACCCAATGGGATGTAAACCCTGAGGTGGCTTCGTGTTAAGGTTAGGGCCTGGACTGAATTCACTCTATGTATGGCTCAGGAGGATCTTGGCAGTGACAGACACTGAGTACCAGGGTGTGGAAGCCTGGAGAAAAAAAGAAAAAAGGAAGAATGCCATATTCATAATTGATAATATGATGAAATGAAAAGAACATTGAATTTGGAGTCTAGGCAGCTGAGTTCACATCCTTTCTCTGCTGTTTACTACTTGTCTGATCTCAGAGAAGTCACTTCTTTTCTCTAGGACTCAGTTTCCTGGTCTATAAAACAAAAAGTTTAGGTGATCTCTGAGGCTTATTCCAGCTCTAAATCCTGGGATCCTAAATTCTTCTTTCCCACAGATTAATTCTTTTCAAGCCCTCAGACTGTGTATCTGCACAGAACTGGATTGAACCTTTTCTTACTCCCCAGATGAGAAAGAGAGAGAGACAGAGACAGACAGAGAGTGAGAGAGAGAGAGAGAGAAATAGAGACAGAGAGAGAAATAAATAGAGAGAGAAAGTGAGAGAGAGAAATAAATAGAGAGAGAAAGTGAGAGAGAGAGAGAGAGAGAGAGAGAGAGAGAGAGAGAGAGAGAGAGAGAGAGAGAGAGAGAGAGAGAGAGAGAGAGAGAGAGAGAGAGAGAGAGAGAGAGAGAGAGAGAGAGATGCTTAGCCTCCAAAGAGTCATAGGATTTAGGGACTTTAAATGCTGTCTAGTCCTATTCCCCTTATCTTATAATTCAAGAAACAAAAGCCTAAAGAGCAGAGTGATTTGCCCAAAGACATCCTTTCATTTTTTAAAATTCCCTTCAACCAAACAAAATTAAAATATATCCATGTCTTTGTTCAAATTGAAATTCCGTCTATTAACTAATTTTAAAAATGTATTTGGCTTTGAAGATTTTGAGACAGTCTACGGTTTTGCAAAAGCTGCTAACATAAGCCATTCTCATATGAAATCCAAGAAAGACCAAAGAAAACTGAAATGGGAGAGTGCTGTAAGAACTGTGACAGAGAGGGAAAGTTACTTTCACACAGTCACATGGCAAATCAGTGGCAGAGCAAGGACTGGAATCCATTTCTTCTGGCCCTAGGTCTGACCTGGTGCTTTTGCCAAGATACCACAGGGATGCTTTCTGCACAGGAAATAAGCATTTATTGAGAGTCTCAGAGCAGAATTATCTTCAGGCTCAAAGATTAAGAGAATTGAGAAGTGCCTTAGAGTTCATCCAGTCCCACCCTCTCATTTTATAAATCAGGAAGTAGAGGCCCAGAGAGGGGAAGTAACTTGCTTAAAGTCACATAGTTAATAAGCAACAGACTGAATGCGATCCCACATCCTCTGACTTAAAACCCCCAACAGTCTCGCTATTGTGCCATCCTCCTTTTTAAGTTGAGATGGTCATTCTAATAAACATAATTACCCTTCAAGGAATACTTGAAGACTTGAGAAAGATGAAAAGTGATTTCCTTCCCAAACCTATCTTTTCATCAGTTTGTTTTGTTTTCAATTTCCAAAGAGGGTGGTGGTTACATCATCATTCTGATTATCTTTATCATTTTCCATAAAAATCTATTGGTTCTGAATACAGCCTTGACAATGTTTATAGCCCAAAGGGAGTCAGTGGTGATAAATAAGCAAATCACATAGAGACAGATATATGATAAACACACACTGAGCCAAAATCTACTTAGGTGAGATCAATATTTACTGCCTTTGGGGGCCTTGGTGGGGCAGTGAGTAAAAAAAAGGGAGTCTCAGGAGTATAATGGTTTGTAGTGTAGTTACCAGGAAGAAAAGATGTTATTTTATAAATAGCTTTTTTTCTTAGCTCCGTGAAAAGAATAATCATCATAATTGACATTTTTATGCCATTTTAAAGTGTGCAAGCTGCCTTGGATAATAATTTCCTGATTTTAGGTAGGACCCTATTGTTGTTCCTGAGAAGTCCCCAGGGTCTGTGCTCTCCATTCCACCACCACTTAACCAGCTCCTTTTGTAAAACTCCATCCTAAATTACGCATTAGAGCACACACTCCTTGCAGGCAGGTATCATGTTTTTGGTTATCTTTGTATCCACCCACTGTGCTTAGCAAAATGCCTGGCCCATAGTGAGCCCTTAATAAATTCATGTTGACTTACCAACTGACATATGCTATCCCTTTTTCTCACCTACTCTCTCTGCTTAAAAACAACAAAAACAACAAAAACAAAAAAAAAACCCAGTTTGGTGAATTTTTCAGAGGGTATGATAGAAAAGACAGGATGGAAGTAATGCAAAGGGCTTTGAAAACTGGGCTGAGGAGTTTGTACTTGATTCAGTAAACAGAGGGGAGCCATTGTGGGCTTTTGATGTCCCATGGTCTTGTCCTGCCCTCTCTAGTCTATGTTCATTTGCCAACTACATCTCTTCCCATAGCCTCTTGAAATTTTTTCACAGCAAAAAAAAAAAAAAATCCCAAAGCTGTATAATTATGCTGATCAAGTTTGACACTGTAAAATAAATTTTAAAATGGACCTTCCTTCTTTCTTTGCGGAAGTGATGTGGCATACTATGTATACTGTCTGATTCAGTAAATGGGTTTTTGATTAGTTTTCTGAACTCCCTTTTTTTTTTCACAAAAATGTTTGTAATTTTTGTTACAAAGGATGGGTTACTGGAAAGTATATATTTTGAAATGAAGATGATACAAAACCAAAAGGAATTACTACAAATTTGTTAAACTTTTACAAATCATAAATATTCTCTTTCCTTTCAGGCCTACTTAGCTTAAGTGCTATCTCTTCCAACATCACACAGGTTACAGAGACAGTGAAACCTTCCCCAGTGGCCCTCATCTTGAAGTGATAGAAGTTATCTTCTTTGCTGGAATCTTTTATGAGACTCTGCTTGAATTTGTTTTATGTATAAGTTATACCAGGGGTGGGGAACCTGCAGGCTCAAGGCCACATGTGGCCCTCTAGGTCCTCAAGTGCATCTTTTTGACTGAATCTAAAATTCATAGAACAAATCCCCTTAATAAAAAGATTTGTTCTGTAAAACTTGGACTCAGTCAAAAGGCTCCACCCAAGAACCTGGAAGGCTACATGTCACTTCAAGGCCACAAGTTCCCCAGACCTGAGTTATACTGACATAGGTGCATGTTGTTTCTCCCACTAGAATGTAAGCTACTCTCCTTAAGTTCAGAGGCTCCTTCACTGACTTGCTGTGTGACCTTATCTAAGTCATTTCCCTAGCTTGGACTATTCTCCATGAATTTCTCTTTTCAGTTCTCTTGTTCTTTCATGGAGTCAGGGGCAGTTTCATTTTCTTGGTATCCCTAGCAAACAGCACAGTGCACATAGCAGGTGCTTAATAAACGTTTATTGATTGATGTCTCTTTCCTAAGCATTTATCACAATCTAACTTCATAATCGCTATTTGTGTGTTTTATCCTTTGTATTAAAATGTTAAGCTCTT
Organism: Phascolarctos cinereus; assembly: GCF_003287225.1. Lineage (NCBI taxonomy): Eukaryota > Metazoa > Chordata > Mammalia > Diprotodontia > Phascolarctidae > Phascolarctos > Phascolarctos cinereus. Next base: position 275,958,328 of record NW_027555625.1, on the reverse strand, counting down.
TAAAGTCAGGGTTATAGTCTTATCCATCTGTAGCATTTCCCCAGTCTCCATTCCAGCACAATACCACCTTGGAGTAGACCATTAAGAAATGTTTGTTATGTGAATGACTGACTGAATATTGCATTGAATTGAATGGTGGAACTCAGACTAAAATCACTGAATCTCATGACCCATAGTCCAGGGCTAACATTATGAGTCCATCATGCTTCAGGGTCCCTTTAAAATGGCTACCTTTCTGAGTTGGAAATTATCTTTGAGGCCCAATTGAAGAAAGAACCATTGTCTTTTGTCAAACATCTAAGGACCAGTTGCTATGTTGGTTGTGGTACGAGGATATCCCTGCCTTTCTCTCATATGTGTGGGTGATAAATCAGCATGTAAAAAGGGGGTCATCTGGGTCCTATCAGAAGGGCTTATTTACATAATTTCAAAAATACTGTCCCGTATAAGTTACTTTCACAGCCTCGACCCCGTAGATAGCCTTATAATTGGGGAACTTGGGCATCTTTCCAGACAGAATCCTTGGCTTTTGGTAGATGGGGCAGCATTCTTACAGTCCTAGGGGAGGTGATGTGATTGCGTCCCAAAGTGTGTAGTCCAACTTTGGCACTTCCTAACCTAATTCAGAGAGCTGCCAGAAAGGCCTTTACTAAGGACTCAAGTGCAGTTCTTATCCCCCATCAACCATGGGCTGTGACTGGTGAAAATTGCCTAATAAATTAGGGCTTTTTGAGATAAATGAATTTACAATAAACAATCATGGGGAGAAAAGTCCTGTCTTGTCTCCAAAGGCCCAGACTCAGGGTAAGAAATCAGCCACAGGTAGTTAAGTGATTATAAACTGTAAAAATAAATCAGCCCTACTATAATTGCCTTGAAGAAAAAAAAAATTACCAACATATTTAAAATTTCCATGGTGCCCCCTTTCCCATATCCATTTGGCATTCTCTAATTACCTTCATATTTTGCTTCCATCAATGATATGACCTGTATTTCCCTTTTATAACTGTCAGGGATGGGGGGAGTTGGGCATCTCTGGTGATAAATCAGCCTCACCATTAGGAGTGAAATGCTCATCTCTGCAGCTCTAAATGCAGGATTTATAAAGATGTCTCGGCCATATAGCCCACTTGTGGACACCATAATAAATTCATGAGCACAGTGCCAAGGCAAACTACTTCATTATGTGGAAGGCTGCCGGCCATTAATCTAGCTGAGCGAGGATCCTGGGAAACTGAGCTGGCTGGAAATGTCTGAAGCTCAAAGTTACCCATGGCATTACGGATTTAATCAGCTCTCCTGGCCATGGCGGGAGAGCCTTTTACAGTTCAAATCAAGTGCTTGTAACTCCCCATTGTATATTATTTCTTCAGCAATAACATCCTAATTTCATCCTCAAAAACTGTTCCAGTCAAAGCTTTCCTGGTCGCTTTCACCACCGATTACACTCAATAAAATATTTATACAATCAATTGATGAAGAACATTTCCCCTTTAAAATGTTCTATTAACATGTAAATTCTCATATGATCTTTATCATTTATGTAAAATGGACCCATTCTTCCCATCTGGACTCAAGTAGTTAACCCTTTCTGGGCCACAGAGAAAATAAATTGAGCTTCTTTTATATATATCAGAAAGACAAAGGACAGGAAAAGAAAGGTAATTCATAGTATCATTGAGGGAGCTTTCTGAAGTGCTTATATGTGCTATACACATGTGTGTGCACATGTGTGTTTTATATGGTTATGTATTTATAGATAGATGTGACTATATGATTTGGAGGGTATACATTTGTGTTATTTCTGTGTGAGCATCTGTGTGCATACACATGCATTTTTTTTAAAGAATGGATTTTAAACTGTCTTGCCAAACTCCAACCGAAGCCCAGCAAATTGGCAAAGGTGATAAAAGGTGGAAATAGTAGATATTTGAAGGTCTATGGGAAGATAGACAAACTAATGTGCTGTTGATGGAGCTGTCAATTGGTATGATCATTCTCAAAAGCAATTTGGAATTATTCTTTTAAAAATATGACTACAATGACCATGCCCTTTGATATAAAGATTTCATTAATAGGTATATACCCCCAAAAAGTCAAAGACAGAAAGAACATCTCCATATATACATAGAAGCATTTTGGGGATGTGGTATCAAAGATCCGGAACAGCTAGGTGGTACAGTGAATAGAGCATGGGGCCTGGAATCAGGAAGTCTCATCTTCACGAGTTCAAATCTGGCCTCAGACACGTATTAGCTGTGTGACCCTGGACAAGTGACTTAATCCTGTTGGCCTAAGTTTCCTCTGTAAAATGAGCTGGAGAAGGAAATTGCAAATCGCTCCACATCTTTGCCAAGAAAACCCCAAATGGGGTCATGAAGAGTCAATCAGACACGACTGAAATAACTAAACAGCAACAGAATCAAAGACCTAGAAACAGGATGTGTGCCCATTGATTGGACAATGGCTATAGTAAATGAATGTAATGACATATACTATATCATAAGAGACAAAGAATATGAAGAATTCAGATAAATAAACATGAAAATTTATATGAACTGATACAGAAGTAAGCAAAAGCAGAAAAATGAAACATACAATGGCTACAATAATGAAAATGAAAAGAACAATATGATAAAATTGAATGGTGTGCACTTATGGTTACACTATGGGGAGAGATGAGAAAATGCACCTCGCTCCCTTTGGGTGGGGACTAAGGGTGCATAATGTTGCTTATATTTTCAGCCCAGGTAGGTGTATTAATTGGTTTCATTTAATTTTTTTTCTTCTTTTTATAACTTTGTTACAGGGGAAAGCTTTTTGGGTAAGGGAGAGGTAGGAGAATATTCACAAGTGAATTTGAGGTAAAAAAAAGGTATTCATTTTAACAATAGTATATATTTGCCTATTTTTCATTTGAATGCATCAGTAAAGGTATCAGGTAATATAACACTGGGGCAGCTGGGTGGCACAGTGGATAGAGTTCTGGGCTTGAAGTCAGAAAAACCAACCTCAGAAACTTCCTAGCTGTGTGACTTTGGACAAGTCACTTAACCTTTGTTTGGCACTGGAGAAGAAAATGGTATACTACTCTACTATCTTTACCAAAAACAAACAACCACACACACACACACACACACACACACACACACACACACACACACGCATGCACACAAAACATGGACAGAGGTCCACAAGGATCATGGAGAGTCAGACATGACTGAAATGACTGAACAACAGTAACATAACAACATACTCTTGTCCAGCTCCTCCAAGCATCTTAGGTCCTCAGGTACCAGAGGAATTTCACAGCTTAGCTGCTGTAGAAATTATTCAGCAAAAGGTTATGGGCCTTTAAAGTGTCTCCAAGCTCCCTGAAATGAGACTGAGGGGGTGGGGAGCATAGGGATATAAGCTCCTAGTTAATGGTGAAGGTTCTTTGTCTGGCAGCAGAGGGTTTCCAGGCTGGTCCAACCTCCTTGGCAAGAGCAGAAACAAACAAAATAAAGTTCCAGGAAATCCAGAGTATAACTGCACCTTCTCTCCTGGTGCCTTGTGACAGACATTTTGGACTGCAACTGACAGTCACCCAAGGGGGTCCCTGGGATCGAGAATGAGTCTGGATTGATGAGGAATGAAGATGTGAGAATATGGGGTGTTATAGGTACTACTGGTGGAAATTTGCCCTAAGGGGGTTTCCTCAGTATGGCCTGTAGGCAGCCTGAGAGGTAACACAAAGTTCCCTGGGGACAGATTCTCAGCATGATTTGGGCTTTGCTTACCTCACAGTATCACCTGGGGTTGGCCCCATGCTTACGGTTATGAAGACTGACAGATTGGCTCCTGTCCAGACTTGGTGTGATCTGAGGTTCCACCAAGCATTGGGGCTGCTTCTAATACATTGGTGGGAGACCTCAATTTCCACTGTCAGTTGGCACCAATTGTGTAAGCTTAGACAAGTCTCTTCCCTCTCTTTGGCCTCAGTTTTCTCATCCATAAAATTAGGTAGCTGGACTAGGTGATCTCCAAGGAGCCTTCTAGCTCCAGCATTCTAAAATCTAAGGCTTCTTCTTCTCAGGGTAAGGAGTTGGTGAGGCAAGTACCTGCCTAGTGTATAACACAGGGCAGGGAGGAGGAGCAATGAAAGATATCTAGACACTTAAAAAACGATTTTTTATGAATGCAGAGTTTTACTGCCAGAAAATTCTGCTCTGTGTGTGAAGATTTTCATTTTGTAATGAGCATTTATGGTGAAGGCTCAAAGCCTTGCTTGGACTATCATACACCGATTTTCAATGGTTTGCCTAGACCCAGATGCTGGCTATTCTATCACTAGCATTCTAGGATTCTAGAAAAAGTTCCCCTTCCCTAATAGGCCCATTGGGCATTTACATTCCTCCAAATACATGACCTTGATGGGAGGCAGAATAGCTACTTTCCTAAGTGTAAAGTGCTTTACATCTGGAGCCTTTCTAATAAGCTCAGGACTGATCAGCATTGGCTTCTTTCTGACTTAGAGGTGATTACTATGGGTAATCAGTAACAGTTCCTTTCAAGTGTGGGAATTAGTAGAAAGGGTGACCTCTTGGACTAGGTGTTCACTCCAAGCAACTAAGATGTTCAGGCTAAACTATTAATTATTAGCAAGACTTGCTTCAACTACTAGCTTTATTATGGGCCCTTAGGGAGCAATTGAGGCTGCTGCTTAGACTGAGCTTCTACTACAGATGTTCCAAGGACCACAGTATTCAGGTCTGATAGCATAAATCAGAGGCGTCAAACAGACAGCCCAGAGTCTTCATACTGCCCCCGAACACTCCAGAGTGCTGCCCAAGCCAAATTAAAATGTAACTGAGAAATAGTTAATAAAGTGGTAGACATTACATTTTTAAAACTAAGTCAATATGCAACCCATGAGAATCCTTACATATAGTTTAGTGGCCCTGTTTCTATTTGTGTTTGACATCACTGGTGTAAATTGTCAATCTGTGCTTGATATTTGGCACTTAGCATAACTGAGTGATTGACACTGTGGGTATTTATAGAGAGATGACTAAGTTAACAAATTAATCAGTGGTCTCACTATTGGAGCAGATGAGGAAATTAGGCAAGAGAAGAAGAGGTAGGTGGAATTAAAAGTGGAGATGTCCTAATGTAAATCAGTGCAACTGATATGTAGGCTTGCTATAGGTTTCCAGATGAGCTAAAGTTCCAAATTTATCTTTTAGGGGAAAACTATTATGATGCTATTAAAACTTAACAACAACAACAGCAACAACCACCAATGGATAAAGGAAGCATTACAAATACGATGTATTTCTCTGAACAAGGCTCACTGAGTATAATGTTATCAAGGAGAAAGCTATGGATGTGCATGTCAAGAGACTTACTGGCAACCTGAAGTCAAAGCTCAATGGCAAATATTGATAGTAATTATCATCTTCATAGTACCAGCCTCAATGTACACTTTGGCAGTTGTAAAATGGATGACAGCCTCAGAAAATATGCAAATAAAAACCTGTATAGTATTAATGAAATACATGTTCCATCATTACAAGGCAGCTTCCTTAGAAAGGAAGTTGATTGATAAATGTTCCCAAATATCATAATAAACAAGTTTTAAAAATTGCAGAAATACTTCTTCTGAAATAAATAGACAACACTTCACAGAGCAATAGTAAAGGGTAATAACAGATACATACCACTGGACTTACCAGATGTAACTAATGTTTTTTACAAATGGAGCCTGTGAAGAAGCTAATGTCATGGCTCTTATCCATATTAATTCAACCAAAAGTATGCTGCCTAAAACATGGAACAAATGGCTTAGTTGTGCGGATTTGTTTATAAAAACAGAGGGGTTTATTACAATAATATAAGATAGGGTCATAGCCACCAGCACAAAGATCATCCTTAAGGAGCCCAGATCTATTCATTCATACAGATTTCAAAAAATGATAGAAACTGCGCAACATTATCACTACTGGTTGCAAAAACTTAGGACCTACCAAACAATTAGAAAGAAACATTCAAGTGGCCAGAATTATGCACCAAAATTTACTATCTTTCATAACCTAACAGACGATATATATCCATATTACAAATTACAAATTATTCCTTGAGAATTACTCAAAAAATAAAGTGTGCTAGAATTAAAGTGTCTTCACAGACAAAATTGTTTCCCACAATTGCTTAGATGTAATCTTACCCCCATAAAAATTGAATAATAATGTATTGAATAGATGTCACTATCTTGAATACTCATCACCTCCAATCCACATGATTGGACCACTCTCAGAATATAGAGACCTGGTGGAAGAAATGAGACTCATTTGGGAACAGGCCAGAGCGTACATCACCTCCATTGTCCTGCCCATTGTTAGAATTGTCCTGAAGATGTTTGCAGTCAATTAGGATGACGCCACATCACAATCCTTTGTTCAATTAGAAAAATAAATCCTTTTAGCCACCTATATGCTAGGTGTCTAAACACTAAATATAAAAAAACCCAGCAGAGTAATCATGTATTCCAGAGCTGTTTCTACCTGAGCTCCATGATATATAAAATGGAAAATGAAAGGATGATGATAATAATGATGATGATGATGATAATTAGTGAGTGTGATATAGTGGAGCAAGAGCCAGTCCTGTAGCCAAAAAGAACTGGATTTATGACCTGCCTCTGACACATACTTTTTCTGTGATCATTGGCGAGTCTATGCATCTCTGTGTCCAAGGCAACTCTCTAAGACTTTAAATAGGTGAACATGTGCTAATCTGCATTGGTAGAGGAAAGTTCCTCATTGACTTGAATCCAGGTTTTCCTGATTCAAAGGCCAATCCTGTGTTCCATCACTTCATGGTGTTTTTGTCTATTTGTGTTCAGTCATTTTTCAGTCATGTGTGACTCTTCATGACCGTATTTGGGGTTTTCTTGGCAAAAATACTAGAATGGTTTGCCTTTTCCTTCTCTAGCTCATTTTACAGATAAGGAAACTGAGGCTAACAGGGTTAGGTGACTTGTCCAGAATAAGTAAGTATCTAAGGCTGGATCTGAACTCAGGTCTTTGACTCCAGGCCTAGCACTCTATACACTAAGCCACTTAGCTGCCTCCCAGGTCTTTTTTTTTTACGTTTATCACGTTTCATTCACATGACAACCCTGAAAGACAGAGTAGAATATTTCATTAATTTACAGATGAAGAACCTGAAACTCAGAGAGGTTAGAGGCTTCTCTCAGCCTGTGTCCAAGGCCACAAAGTTGTGTTCTAGAGCCAGCATTATCACTTAGATGTCCTAAATCCTAGCTTGAGGCTCTTCCTATCACAACATGCTGCTGAAACACAAAGTCCTTTCAAGGTTAGCAACTTAAGAAAGTCATTTATTTTTGTCAGAAGCAAAATGATTTCTAACTTTCAGTTCATCATTTTAGACTGAGGGGAATGTAACTCAATTAAAGACAGAAACATTAAATATACAGTAAAAACATCATATGTCAACAATTTATAGGTGTATCGATTAATAGCATCAGTAAAGTATTTACCTTAATCAATAGTAAAAGACCACAAAGGTGATTTAAATGTCTCCTCATTTCAGTGAGTTGCTATTTTCATTCATAAGCCTGAAGGCTATGGAAAGCACTTTTCTATATTCCCTTCAGCAAAATTAATCATGACAGCAAAACTTTCTCTCTCCATGGAATAATACTCCTTGAGTATCATGGCATAATAACAGTAATGGATATCCCTTTTGTCACAGTCATGTGTGATTCAATAGACAGAGCACTGAACCTGGTGTCAGGAAGATCCGAGTTCAAATACAGCCTCAGATATGAGCTGTGTCACCCTGGAAAAATAACTTAACCTTTGCCTACCTCAGTTTCCTCAACTATAAAATGTGGATTGCAATAGTACTTAACTCCCAGGGTTGCTGTGAAGATCGAAGGAAAATGTTTATAAAGCTCCTACCACAATGCTGGACACGTAGTAGGTCTTTAATAATTTCTGTTTCCTTCCTTCTTTCTTTCCTCAAGTACTAGATAGGCCTACCCCAGCCAGCATTCAACATGAGGAGGAAAAGTAGTAGCCAGATTATGCTGGGATATGAACAAATACTGGGTACTCCAGTTGATCCACATTCCCATTTATGTAGGTACTCCCTCCAGTAGCACAGATAACAACTCATCCATGCCTTCTCACCCTGTGTCACTCTGATCCAAGTCCTTACATAATTTTTCCCCTGGGAGGCTCATCCAATGTATAAAAAGTGTCCCTCTACTTGTCTTGACATTTTGAGGATACCAATAAAATATAGGGATAGTCCTTTGATTATCCCTGTGCTCTTGTCCCGTGACTGGTCCACTTTCTTTTTCTAGTCGTATCTCTCTCACATTAGGTGCTCTGATGACACTACTCTTGCCATTACTGTTTGAAAACATGAGCTAACACACTCATGCCCTTTTTGTGCCTCTTCATTGCTCTTTGGGGAGCCCAAAGCTTATTTCTGCAGAGTCTGTGAGATTCCATAATGAGAAACTGCACAGAATCACTGGATGAAATTCACTGTCAAAAAAGATGGACCTCTTTTTTTCAGAAAGAAGCTCAAATACCTGAGAGCAGCAACCAAAAATGCTACTCAATATTCTAAGTATCATACAAACATCAACTAACCAATTCTACATTAGTCAAGGAATTTTCCCCATTAATTCCATACACTAATAAACTCATGGGCCCAGGATTATGCCATTGGGGAGGGGAAATAATGATACTATCCATGTGTTTTCCTAATAATTAACTATTTTTTAGCTGTCTTGAAAACCAATCAATCCACAAAAAAATAATTTATTAAGCACTCACCATGTGTTGGGCACTATGCCAGATATTGGAGATAAAAAGAGAAAGGTGAAATAGTTGCTGTTCTCAAGGAGCTTACCTGCTAGTGGGAGAGACAATATAGAAATAAATAGGCATATACACAATACATTCAGAGTAGATGGAATAAGGCAGTAGTAGCCAGGGGTGGGAAGGTGGGACTTAGAAAGTCCTCCTGTAGAAGACAACGCTCCACCTAAGTGGAGTATTTATTAGACGAAGAGGAGGTAAGGAGACAGAACATTCTAGGCATAGGGCAGAGCTAGTACAAGGGCATGGGGACAGGAGATAGAGGGTCCAGTATGTGAGGAACTAGTCCAGATTCCTCAAGGCATTCAAAATCGTGTCGTCTCTAGCACTATTTTTTTTCTGTGTTTATTTGATCTGGTCCGATTGCTCCTCCCATCTTCCTCTTTGCCATTTCCATTTCCTCATAAACCACAGCACCTTTGGAACAGAGGGACTAGGGTCCAAATATTATGGTTCTACTGTCATTCATGAAGAAAATACTCTGCTAAAAACCTTTGGTTCAATTCAACATTTGTGGAAGAGCTCTCTATTCTATGTGCTGGAGATTCAGAGACAAAAATGAAACAGTTTTTTGTAGGGGGAAAGGCAACTTGTACACAGGTGAGTAAATACAAAGTACATACAAAGCCATTAAGTAATTTTGAGGAAAGTGCTCAGTGTCTCAGTGGCCTAAAAATTGGGGTGAAGGGCCCCTAAGAGGACTGCGGCAAGACTCTAAGGGAAAGATGATCAGCTGGAAGGTGGAAAGATATGTTGGATGTTACTCTCACCTCAATAGCCTTTCATGAGGTTTGTCTCCCACACAATGATACCCACCTTTCACCAGCTATAGCTATATAGGTGTCATTGGGGAAAGGGAAAAGAAATGCATATTTAAGTGCCTACTATATGCCAGGCACTATGATACACATTTTGTATAACTCCCTTCCTCCCTCCCCACATCCCAACTGCCATATCTACTCCCAAGCTCTGGATCATCTCAAGCATCTTTTGGAAGGTAGGCCATATACTCTGGGAAAGTGATTGGCAAATAAGAATCTCCCCATATTTTTCATTTTTAGTGGGTCCAAATGAATCACACAGGATAAGCAGACACGAAAGTGTTTTGATCTAAATTGCTAATCTCATTACATTTTTTTTTCTTTTCCCCTTCCTACCCAGACCTGCTTCTCTCCTGAACTTTGCTTTTTCTATCTAGGGCATCTAGGGCACCACCATCCTTTCAGTTACCCAGGTTCACAATCTTTTTTTTTTTTTTTAGTGAGGCATTTGGGGTTAAATGATTTGCCCAGAGTCACACAGCTAGTAAGTATTATGTGTCGGAGGCCAGATTTGAACTCATGTACTCCTGACTTCAGGGCCAGTGCTCTATCTACTGCGCCACCTAGCTGCCCCCCCAGGTTCACAATCTTGCTGTCATCCTCAGTTCTTCATTTTCACTCACCCCACATATAAACTTGGTTACCAAAGGTTCTTGTTTTGATCTTTATGACATCTCTCCTATATATTGTCTTCTCTTTACTCATATAGCTATCATCCCAGCTTAGGTGCTCATGATCTTTTACCCTGACTATTGCACTGGCCTCCTAACCGCCTCCAATCCATCCTTTGTGTACTCACCAAAATGACTGTCCTAAAACAAAAGTCAGACCACGTCCCCTGTATTCAGTAAAATCCAATGTCTCCTTATTGCCTCAACAATCAAATATAAACTCCTCTTAGCATTTAAAGCCCTTTACAATCTGACCCCAACCAATTTTTTAAACATTATCGTACTTGACTATCCTCCCTTACTCTATGGTTAAGCTAAATTGGCCTTGCTGTTTCTCACACTCATACAAAAACAAACTAAAATCTCCAAACATTATAAATAAGAAGTTAGTGATAATACTATTCATCAAAGAGAACTACATAAAGGAAGAAGAGGAGATTTACATTGAAAACCTACTGAGCTGAAATTAGGGGAATTCACTTTTGCTTGTTGTTTTTTGTTTGTTTTTGTTTCTGTTTTTGCATTGGATATGTTGAATATCTATTATACACCAAGAAACAAGATTCCTTCTGGAAATCAATAATGCCTTCTAACAGTTATGATCTGTTATTGGATTGTTTTATTGTGTTTCTTTTTTTAAGTATATAAAAAAAAGAAACTCACCTGCTTTCCTAGCTTCATTGATCAAATTAGCCAAATAATTAATTGCTAAAAAAAAATCATTTAAGAGTCTGTCTTATTTTCCCAGAGTACGCACAAGGACTTTTCTAAAATAGTAGAGCACATTCAATCACATTCCCTCCAAGAGCAAATACTTTTTTGTGCTGTCAACAAAGTTTAAAGATTTAAAATACAGGGCATTCCAAAAGTCTTAGTGTAGTTGTAAGCTATTAAAATGTAAAACTGTACTTACACTTTTAAGGTACCATGAGTTGTTTCTTTTCTCTTTATCTAATTTTTAAAAGTCGAATGTTTTATAATATACATATTAGTATAATAATACATATATGCAATTCATAATATGCACGTATTTTTGTGGTTGTTCAGTAGTTTTTCAATCATGTCTGACTCTTTGTGACCCCAGTTGGGGTTTTCTTGGCAAAAATAAAATGGAATAGTTTGTCATTTCTTTCTCCAGCTCATTTTTACAGATAAGGAAACTGAGGTAAACAGGGTTAAATGACTTGCTCAGAGTCACACAGCTAGTAAGTGTCACATTGAAACCCAGGTCCTCCTGACTCTAGGGGCAGCACTTTATCCACAGTGACACCTAGCTACCCTATGCATGTATTAGGGATAGATTAAAAAGAAGTGTTTCACTGATGGAGTACACAATAAAAATTTGGGAACCACTGAGTAATCGGATGAAAAACAGAATTTATTGTTGATTCTCAAATAACACCCACAAACATAACCAACATCTTCCTGTCTGTTAAGATGCAGCCAATATTATATTTTGTAATGTTCTTACCATGCCCAACGCTTTATAACTCCTCTTGAATAAAGTACTCATGGTTCACAGACAGGAGGTTACTGAGCAAACTATAATATGCCTTATTTCATTTTTTAAATTCCAAACTCCATTTTCCAACATACACACACACACACACACACACACACACACACACACACACACACACATTTACCATCCTCTCCTACTTTTCCACCAAGTATCATAACCATTCACTTGGTTTGGAGAACCTTGTGGAATTCTTACAAATGTTTCTTTCTGCTTCATTCCCTGCAGCAGTAATTCTCTCTGGGGTGCTACTTTTGCTCATGCTTATTGTGAGCACCGCATGATGAGCTAGATGACCAAGGATTCCATGAGATGATGTTATTGTTGCCTTTGGACACACAATGAAAGCAACTCCACCAAGTCCTTTATTTGCCTCTCTAAGTAAAATCTGTGAGCGACTCTTTTACTTAGCTGTAATTTCCTTTGGTGTTCTGTTTCCAATTTGTTGCAATATTGTCAATATTTTTATAATCCAATAATTTTATAATCCTAAAATATATCAATTCATTGGACAAAGATCACACATTTTAAGAACCCATAGTCAAATTAATGTTTATACATGCTCTAAAAACTGTGTGATTCTTATCACCCTTTGTCTTTTTTTGACATTGTCACTGTCCAAATGGAAGGAAGCCACACAATATTTAGGCCAATATCATGTATTTCTTCATTTCATGGTTTGCTGTAGTCAAATAATTTATCATCTCTTGGCCAAGCTACCAGGAATGAGCCTCTCTATAACCTAGATGGGGCCTCAGCCAGCACAAACAATCTGGGGCATATATGAAGCCTTTAAGATTCTAAGGTAACTTATGTATCAAAGTAGGACTTTTGAATGAAATAATGGATATAAATTCAGGAGACTTTGATTCTATCCCTGGTTCTGCTTCTAACTAGCTTTATGTGTGATCTTGGGCTTCCCCTTTCTGAGACTCAGTTTCTCTGTCTGTAAAATGAGAGAGTTGGACTATGTGATCCATATTATGTCTACATATCAGAAGAAGCTGGTGGCACAGAGGATAATTGAACAGTGGATCTAGAGTCAGAAAGACTGAGTTCAAATTCAGCCTCATTTAACCTCTGTTTGCCTCAGTTTCATCAATTGTAAAATGGGGATAATAAAAGCACCTTCCTAAAAGGGTTGTGAGGATCAAATTAGATTATATTTGTAAAAAGTGCTTAGCACAAAACCTGGCACATAGTATGCACTACACGAGTGTTTATTGTCTTCCCTTCACCTCACACGACTATGGAATCTATATGTTCTCTCCAGACCTGACATTCTTTGAATAGATGACTTCTTGGCAGTCATTTGTATGAATAGCACATGTGCATATATATCCTGTGTTGGGCTGACAAAGTTTCAAAACCATATTATAGAGGAAGGTAGACATGTAGATTCCAGAGGACTGATTATGAAATGTTTTCCTTTTCTCATATTCAGAATGCTGCATGTGCTCGCAGACAAGCTTGTTGCATCAATTTGTATCAATCAGCTGTTTTTCTTTGTTACAATGGAGGTTGCTATGGTAGCAAGGAAGTTGTATGTTATTGGTAAGTGACAGCGAAATAAAAATATCAATAAAATTAACATTAAGTAAAATTTTAAAATAGACAAAATAGATAGACCTTAAAAAATAAAAGGAGAAATAGATGAAGAAAGAAGATGGTGGGGAACCCAGGAATGGGCCATTATGCCATCTGGCTTATACCAAAAGGAAGGTAGATGTTGATTTTATGTTCTTATAACACAAGATTTACAAAATACTTTGCAAACAATTATTGATTCTAAATTATACCCATTCTGAAGATGATAAATATGAAAGACAGGTCAGTGGGTGGGTGGTCTTCTTAGATTTCTTATAGAGGTAAAACATCAATTTGTCCCTTGCGAGACATGGGCAAGAGGAAAGCATAACGTTAAGTATTATCTTTCATGACCTCTAATGGTTGGAGGCTTAGGGAGAATCAACAGTTTGACTTTGACTCCTCTCTGTCCATGTATCCATATAACACTGCTCACTGACTTCAAGTCAGACACCAGACAAAAGAGAGCACTTGAAGTTGCCCCAAATCACTTTGCCCTCCACAGCTTCTATACAACTAAACTTACCATAACCCATGCCTCAAACTATCCTCCCTGTACCTATGCTATCAAATCCTTCTTTTCTTTCAAAACTCAGCTTGAGCACCACTTCTATGAAGGTTTCTCTGATTCCTTCTACCCAAACTAAAAATCATACTTCTTCCCTCCTTGAATCTTTCACACTGGTCTGCCCATTTGTGCCCATCTCATCTTCTCGACGGAAAAATAAGTTTTGTGAGGGCAAGGATTGGGTTGGTTTTTATATTTCTTTCCCCAGCATTTAACACTGATCCCTGCACAGATTAGGCACTTACTGAATATTTGCTGAATTCAAATAATTAGGTTGCATGCCTCCAAGGTGAATTAGCTCTCACCTACCTGATGTTGCTCACATTTATAAAATGCCTTGGAAAACTTGAGTTCCAAAGAGATAACTTCAGGGCCTAGAGGAAAAAAATAATATTTAGGCACTTTATGAACTTCTCCTCCCCTCATCATTTAAATGGCACTAAATGTAATGCATTAATTTACATTGTGGTCTTTTTATTGCACTGTAATCAGGTGCTAAGACTTTTAAGATTTATAAGCAAATGTTATTATGAGGTCAGTCATAATGAGGATTAATGGGAAACTCCGTGGAATAACTTTGTATTGGAAGGGCTATGTGAGAGGTAAGCTTCAGAAGGGGAATGCCATTGAGAGCAAATGCTAATGAAATAGAAGTTATCCCACATCAGAGACTTTGAAGATGCAGAAACTTGTTCCTGGTTTGCTTTTATTCTGCCAAAATCTAACAGAACAGATTTGAATATGTAAGTTTGTAGCACATGGAACTCTGTGTGTAAAAAGTTTGTTTCTGATCCAAGAATGATGTCATGGAAAGTGGGACTTGGAGCCAGAAGACCTAGATTTAAGTCACAAGTCTGTTACCAACTCTATGCTCTTAGGGAAGTCACTTCTTTTCTTCAGGCCTCAATTCCTCCTACTCCCTCTTCTTTTTTTTTAAATAGTATTTTATTTTTCCCCCAATTACATATCAAGAAAATTTTTAGCATTAATTTTCACAAGATTTTGAATTCCAAATTTTTCTTCCTCCCTCCCCTCCCTTCTTCTGAAAACAGTAGAGAGTTGGATATAATTTATACATGTGCTATCATGTAAAACATATTTCCATATTAATTACTGTTGTGTAAGAAGAAACAGATCAGAAGGAAATAAAACCATGAGAAAGAATAAAGTAAGTGAAAACATATATGCTTTGATCTGCATTCTGAGTCCATCAGTTCCTTATCTGGATGTGGATAGCATTTTCTTCTTGAGTCATTTGTACTTGTCTTGGATCATTGTGTTGCTAGGAAGAGTGGAGTCATTAATAGCTGATCATCACACAATGTTGCTGATACTGTGGACAATGTTCTCCTGGTTCTGCTCATTTCACTCAGCATCAGTTCACATAAATCTTTCTAGGTTTTGCTGAAATCTGCCTATTCATCATTTCTTATTGCACAATAGCGTTCCATCACATTCATGTACCACAACTTGTTTAGCCATTCCCTAATTGATGGGCATCTCCTCAATTTCTAATGTTTTGCTACACTGAAAAGGGCTGCTATAAATAGTTTTGCACATGTATGTCCTTTTCCCGTTTTGATGATCTTTTTGGGATACAGATCTAGCAGCATTATTACTAGATCAAAGGGTATGCACAGTTTCATTGCCCTTTGGGCATAGTTACAAATTGCTCTCCACAGTGGTTGGATCAGTTCACACCTCTACCTACAGGGCATTAGTGTCCCAATTTTCCCCCATCCTCTCCAACATTTATCATTTTCCTTTTTTATCATATTAGCCAAACTGATTGGTGTGAGATGGTATTTCAGAGTTTTAATTTGCATTTCTCTAATCAATAGTGATTTAGAGCACTTCTTCATATGCCTATGGAGAGCTTTGATTTCTTCATCTGAAAATTTCCTGCTTATACTCTTTGACCATTTATCAATTGGGGAATGGCTTATATTCTCACAAATTTGACTCAGTTCTCTATATATTTGATAAATAAGGCCTTTATCAGAAACACTGCCTGTAAAGATGGTTTCCTAGCTTTCTGCTTTCCTTCTAATCTTGGTTGCATTGGTTTTTGTTTATACAAAAGCTTTTCAATTTAATATGATCAAAATTATTTATTCCACATTTTGTGATGCTCTCTAACTCTTGTTTGGTCATGAATTTTTCCTCTCCCCATAGATCTGATGGTAGGCTATTCGTTGCTCTTCTAATTTGATTGCTTCATTATCTCTGGTACCTTTTAGCAAGAAGTAGTTTCCTTCCTTATCTCTTTTAATTAGGTCTATTTTTGCTTTTTATTTTGTCGAAGATCAGGCTTGGTACCTCTGCTTTTTTTTTTACTTCAACTGAAGTATAATAGACTCTGCTCTAGTCCCTTACCTTTACTTTGTGTCTATCTCTGCTTCAAGTGTTTTTCTTTTTTTTAATTATTATTAGTTTTCAACATTCACTTTTATAAGATTTTGGGTTCTAAAATTTCACCCTTCCCTTACTTCCCCCCTCCCCAAGACATCATGCAATCTGATATTGGCTATACATGTACAATCATACTAAACATATTTCCACATTAGTCATGCTATAAAAGAAGAATCAGAACAAAAGGGAAAAACCATGAGAAAGAAAAAATAAAGAAATAAAAACAATTTTAGCAAAGTTGCAGGCTACAAAATAAACCCACATAAATCATTGGCATTTCTATATATTACCAACAAAGCCCAACAGCAAGAAATAGAAAGAGAAATTTCATTTAAAGTTACTGTAGACATTATAAAATATTTAGGAGTCTACCTACCGAAATAAACCCAGAAACTATATGAACACAATTATAGAACACTTTTCACACAAATAAAGTAAGATCTAAATCATTGGAAAACCATCAGTTGCTCATGGGTGGGCCAAGCTAAAATAATAAAAATGACAATTCTACCTAAGCTAATTTGCTTATTCAGTGCAATACCAATCAAACTACCAAAATTATTTTATAGAGCTAGGAAAAAATAATAACAAGATTCATTTGGAATAACAAAAGGTCCAGAATATCAAGGGAACTAATGAAAAGAAATGCAGGGAAAAGTGGCCTAGCTGTTCTAGGTCTTAAATTAAATCTTAAATTAAATTAAGATTCCAGATCTTAAATCTTAAATAAAGCAGCAATCATCAAAACTACTTGGAACTGGCTAAGAAATAGAGTGATGGATCAGTGGAATAGGCTAGGTATCCAAGACACAGTAGTCAATGACTATCTATAGTAATCTACTATTTTGATAAACCCAAAGGCCCAAGCTTCTGGGATAAGAACTCAGTATTTGACAAAAACTTCTGGGAAAACTGGAAAAGAGTATGGCAGAAACTAGGCATAGACCAAAATCTTACACTATATACCAAAATAAAGTCAAAATGGTTCATGATTTAGATATAAAGGCTGATATTATAAGCAAACTGGGAGAGCAAGGAATAGTTCACCTATCAGATTTATGGGGAACAGAAGAATTTATTACCAAACAGGAGACAGAGAACATTATGAAATGTAAAATAGATAATTTTGATTGTATTAAATTGAAAAGTTTTTGCACAAACAAAGCCAATGCAACCAAGATTAGGAGGGAAGCAGAAAACTGGGAAAGGATTTTTACAACCAGTATCTCTGATAAGAGCCTCATTTCTAAAATATAGAGAGAACTTGTATAAGAATACAAGTCATTCCTCAATTGATAAATGGTCAAAGGATATGAATAGGCAGCTTTCAGATGAAGAAATTAAAGCCATCTATAGTCATAGAAAAATGATCTAAATCATTAGTGAGTAGAGAAATGAAAATCAAAACAACTCTGAGGTACCACATCACACCTATCAGACTGGCTAACATGACAAAACAGGAAAATAATAAATTCTGCAAAAGATGTGTGAAAGTTGGAACACTAATGGCTTGTTGATGGAGTTGTGAAATGATCTAATCATTTTGGAGAGCAATTTGGAACTATGCCCTAAGGGCTATAAAAATGTGCATAGCCTTTGATCCAGCAATACCACTAGTAGGTCTGTATCCCAACAAGATCATAAAATGGGAAAAGAACCCACATGTACATGAATGCAGATAACAAACACTTCCATACACTTAAATTTTTCTCCCTCCCTCCCGCCTCCCTCCCCGAGATGCTGTGCAATCTGATATAGGCTCTTATTAAACATTTTCATGTTAGTCATGTTCTTAGGAAGAGTTAGAACTGATAGGAGGGACCACAAGAAAGAGGAAACAAAACAAAACAGAAAGAAAAAAAAAGAACAAATAGTATGCCTATATCAGATTGCACACTGTCTTGGGGAGGGAGGGATGAGGGAGGGGGAGAAAAATTTAAGTAATGGAAATGTTTGTTGAAAACTAAAAAGAAATTACTAAAAAAAAAAGAAAGAAAAACAACAACAACAAAAAAGAGAAAATAGTATGCTTCAATCTGTGTTCAGACTCCATAATTCTTTCTCTGGATGTGGATAGCATTTTGCATCATGAGTCTTTTGGAATTGTCTTATATCCTTGTATTGCTGAAAGGGGCTAAGTCTGACAAAGTTGGTCATCACTCAATGTTGCTGTTACTGTGTACAATGTTCTCCTGGTTCTGCTTACTTAACTCAGCATCAATTCACGCAAATCTTTCTAAGTTTTTCTGAAATCCACTTGCTTAACATTTCTTATAGAACAATAATATTCCATTACATTCATATTCCACAATTTGTTCAGCCATTGCCCCATTGATGGGCATCCCCTCAATTTCCAATTCTTTTCCCTCACAGAAAGAGCTGCTATAAATATTTTTGTACATGTGGGTCCTTTCCCCTTTTTATTATCTTTTTGGGATACAGACCTAAGTAGCGGTATTACTGGATCAAAGGGTATACACAGTTTTATAGCCCTTTGGACATAGTTCCAAATTGTTCTCCAGAATGGTTGGATCAGTTCACAACTTCACCAACAATGCGTTTGTGTTCCAATTTCCCCACAATTCTCCAACATTTATCATTTTCCTTTTTTGTCATGTTAGCCAATCTGACAAGTGTGATGTGGTACCTCAGAGTCATTTTAATTTACATTTATATAATCAATAGTGATAGAGAGCATTTTTTCATATGACTATAGATAGTTTTAATTTCTTCATCTGAAAACTGCCTATTCATATCCTTTGACCATTTATGAATTGGGGAATGTCAAGCGTATTTCTTGTAAGCAACACATTGTAGGATTGTGATTTTTTATCTACTTTGGCATCTAATTCTGTTTTATGGGAGAGTTCATCCCATTCACATTCACAGTTGTGCATTTCCCTCCATCCTGTGTAACTGTTTGTCCTCTCTCCTTTCACTCTTTCCCACCTCACCAGTGATTCACTTCTGTCTACCACTTCTGCTGATCTGCCCTCTCTTATGTCAGTACCCATGCTCCCATATCCCTTTATTTAATCTCTTCTCCTCCTATTCCCTGTCAGGTAAGATAGATTTCTATATTCAAATGATTGTATATATTATTCCCTCTTTGAGACAATACTGATGAGAGTAAAGTTCAAGGGATGCCCGTCATCCATCCTCCTATCTTTCCCTCCACTGTGAAAGGTCTTTCTCATCTCTTCATGTGAGATAATTTACTCCATTCTGCCTCTCCCCTCATGCTCACCCTTTGTATTCCTCTTTCTCATCCCTTAGTTTTTTTTAATATCATTCCCTCAAGTTCATCTTACACCTGTATCATTTATGTATATTCCTTTTATCTGTACTATTAGTGATAAAATTTTTAAGAGTTATAAGTATCAACTTCCCATATAGGGATATAAACAGTTTAGCTCTATTGAATCCCTTGTTTTCTTTTCCCTTTTTTACCTGTTTGTGATTTTTTTGGGCCTTGATATTGGAGGTCAAATTTTTGGCTTAGTTCTCGTCTTCCCCTAATGAAGTCTTGAAATCTTTCTATTTCATTGAATTACCATTTTTCCCTGTGATATGGTATGCTTAATTTTGCTAGGTAAGTGATTCTTGGTTGTAGTCCTAGTTCCTTTGCCCTCTGGAATATCATGTTCCATGGCCTCTGATCTTTTAATATTGCAGCTATCAGGTCCTGTGTGATCCTGATTGTGACTCACCAATACTTGAATTATTTCTTTCTGTCCATGTGATACTTCTGAATTTTGGCTATAAGGTTCCTTGGGGTTTTTATTTTGGGATCTCTTTCCCAAGGTGATTTGTGTATTCTTTCAATGCCTGTTTTGCCTCTGGTTCCAGGACATCAGGGCAGTTTTCCTTGATAATTTTTTGAAAGATGCTGTCCAGGTCTTCCTTTTGATTATGGCTTTCACGCAGTCCGGTGACTCTTATACTGTCTCTCCTGGAACTATTTTCCAGGTCAGTTGTTTTTCCCATGAAGTATTTTATGTTTTCTTCCATTTTTTTTCATTCTTTTGAATTTGCTTGATTGATTCATGATGTCTCATAGAGTCATTAGCTCCCACTTGCCAAATTCTAACTTTTAAGGTAGTGTTTTCTTCAATTAGCTTTTGTGCTTTCTTTTCCATTTGGCCAATTTTACTCTTTAAGGAATTGTTTTCTTCAGTGGATTTTTTTATCTCCCTTCCCATTTGGTCAATTCTACTTTTTAAGTAGTTTTCCAGACTATTGGCTCTCTTTTTTTTCATAATTCTCTCATATCACTTTCATTTCTTTTCCCAATTTTTCTTCTATTTCTCTTATATAATTTTAAGCTCCTTTTTGAGCTCTTCTGTAAGATCATTCTGGGCATGAGACCACTTCCCATTTTTCTTTGGAGTTTTGCCCATAGATATTTTGACATTGTTGTCCTCTTCTGAGTTTGTGTCTTGGTCTTACCTGTTAACATAATAACTTTCTATGTTGTTGTTGTTGTTGTTGTTGTTGTTGTTGTTGTTGTTGCTTTCTGCTCATCCTTTTTAAAATTTCTGGCCTTTTTCTTTTCTTTTAAATTTGAGCTCTGCTTCCACGGTGGCAGAGGTACCACATGCTGTTTCTTGTGCTATTGGCTATAGGCCCTGGCTTTTTACCTGGTGCTGCACTGATGATGCCCTGAGGTTCACAGGGGACCCTTATTTCTGGTGCTATGTTGAAGGGGTGGGGTAGGGGTTTGCTGGCACTGCTGGAGACTGTAGGAGTCTGGCAGCTTACTGGTGCTGAGCTAGTGTCCTGGTAGTGGTATCTAGTGTGTGCTGAGGTCCTGTGTGGCCTTTCTCCATGGCTACACTGAAGGGCTGTGGTCAGGCCTCTTGAGGATGCCTGTTTGCCTGTGGCTATGCTGAAGCATGTGTTTTTCCTCAGAGCTGGAGTCTCTTGGTTCTCCTGGCTATGCTAAGGCATGTGGGGTGGAAGTGGTGGGGTCCTGGTGTTGGCATTTGCATGCTCATCCACACTGGGGCTAAGGATCTCCTGCTGGTTGGCTGAGGTGGGGCTTGCTGCTGGTTTGCTGGGACACTTCCATCCTGGGCTGCACTCCCCTTTCATCTGAGTGAAATGGACTTTTCTTGCTGATCGTCCAAGTTTCTTGGGCTAAAAGATTGTTTCACCCTATCTTTTTGCTGGTTCTGCTGCTCCAGGCTTTGTTTGGGGGCTCTATTTCATGGGGTTTTTTGTAGGTGAGCATGGGAAAGTTGCAATGGTTTACTGCTTACTCCACCATCTTGGCTCCTGGAAGTTTACCTATACCCTGCCACCCTTCTTGAAAAATGAGATGAAACTAAAGAACCTCTTCTAATTCTATGGAGGTTCTTTCCAATGCTAAATCTCATAATCTTATAACTCCTTGTTCTTTCATTAACTTGCAATATGACCATGGAAATGAATCAAGAAAAACCTAGGTTCAAATTCTACTCACTATAGAACTCTGGTGAAATTATTCTACTTTCTGGGTCTAAGTTTTCTCATCTACAAAGTAGGGATAAGAATTTTTGTACTGTGTACCACACGAGGCAATCGTTAGGAAATTCTGTAAACCATAAGGTACGATGTAAATGTGATATTCACTCCTAATTTTAATGCAGTGTAGTCATCAGGAATTGTTAGGTGTAGTGGAAAGAGACTGACCTAAAGTCTTACCCAGCCTTACCTTGCTGTTACCATACTTTGCTATTTTACTGATCCATTTAGTTCCCTTTGTCTGGCAAAAATCTCTCATTCCCTGCCTACCCACAGTGCTGTTGGTAAGGCTAGAAGAAATAAGTGAAAGTGAATGACCTTCAGCAGTGAAAAGGGGTTCAGTGAATGCAGGGAAAGAGAAGAGAAAAGATCCAATGGCTGAGCAAGAAAGGGAACTTAAAACTCAGAACGTCCCAACTGAAAAGGATCTTTGTGGTACAGTGAAAAGCATGCTAGAGGGGACTTGTGTTGAAAGCTCAGCTCTGTCCCTTACTACCTGTGGGGTTTGGGACAAGTCACAACTTCCAAGGCTTCAGTTTCCTTGTATGTAAAATAAATAAATAAGAATGAGAATGTAGGGCTAGATAACTTCTGAGTTCATTTATAGCTTTAAATTTGTGATCCTGCGGACAAAGAATTCAGCTACCTGGGTTTACAGAGAAGGAAACTGAGGCCCAGAAGTAATTATCATGAACATTTTCCCCCTTTTTATTTTTTGCCAAAGAATTCAAATGTAAAAATGTCACTCCTCTGGGCTTCTTTAAAAATGACCTCATCAGTCATAGCAATGTTTTCTGGAAAGGAAGGGGCATGGGAAATAACCTCCCAACAGTTTGCAAACAGTGAAGTAGATGCAATGGATTCAAGGTTACTCTCTGCTATTCCTATTCCTGCAAACAGAATTTCCTGTAAAGAGAAATAATAACATAGTTGTGTCTCAGTCCATCAGACATTTAACTACCTAATTGTGAAGAATCCTATACTGGGTGCTATCATCTATCCCTCTCCAGGAGCCCCCTAACCAAATCACTAAAGAGGAAAAAAAATACAAATCTACAAAATTGGTCCATGACTATTCTTTTTAAAGGAATCCACTGTGGGCTCTTTCATGTTTTTAATTTAGTTTTTTTCAATTAACAAAATTCCTACATTGGCTACGTGCAAAAAATATAATTCTCAATCTGCACCTAGGGTTGGGACTCCCCTTAAACAGCAACTGACTTATATAAGTTTATATGTAAATCATTTACCACTCAGTAGAGAGATTGGTGAAAGTAGAGCAAAGTGGGGCAACGGATAGAGTGTGGGTCTTGGAGTGAGAAAGATCTGAGTTTGAATTTTGCCTCAGATATTTATTAGCTGTGTGACCCTGGGCAAGATAACCTCACTGTGTCTCAATTCTTTTTATCTGTAAAATGGGGATAATAATAGTGTCTATCTCACACAATAGTTCTGAGGTTTCTAATTAGTTAACATGTGAAAAGTGCCTTTCAAATTTTTAAAGCACTATATAACCTAGCTATTATTATTGTTGTTCTTGTTGTTAATCTTTAACTTTTCACTTGCACTTACCTCACAAGTCCATAGTCGTTCTCTCTATCCCAATTCCTGACCTCACACAAGAGTACACACACACACACACACACACACACACACACACACACAAATATATATGTGTGCATGTATGTACGTATGTATATCCTCCCCAAAATACCCTGGCTTCCAAGTTCCTCAGTCTACTCAGTGCTGATGACTCACTCCTCCACTCCACTACCAAAATCACTGTTATTCATATAGTACCAGATAAAACTGGAAAAAAATTAGGAAGCTCTTCTTACTGAGTCTTCTACAAATATGTTTCATAATCTGAGCTACACCTTCATTACGGCAAAGCAATCCCTTTATGCTTCTCTAATTAACTATCCTACTCACCACAGTGGCTATTTCAAACCTTCTCATTCCTCCTCAGGTCTCCCATGTACTCCCTGCCTCAACCCTCTCAGCCGAGGACATTAACTCATATTTAACAAGAAAGAAAGAAAGAAGGAAAGAAAGAAAGAAAGAAAGAAAGAAAGAAAGAAAGAAAGAAAGAAAGAAAGAAAGAAAGAAAGAAAGAAAGAAAGAAAGAAAGAAAGAAAGAAAGAAAGGAAGGAAGGAAGGAAGGAAGGAAGGAAGGAAGGAAGGAAGGAAGGAAGGAAGGAAGAAAGAAAGAAAGAAAGAAAGAAAGAAAGAAAGAAAGGAAGGAAGGAAGGAAGGAAGGAAGGAAGGAAGGAAGAAAGAAAGAAAGAAAGAAAGAAAGAAAGAAAGAAAGAAAGAAAGAAAGAAAGAAAGAAGGAAGGAAGGAAGGAAGGAAGGAAGGAAAGAAAGGAAGGAAGGAAGGAAGGAAGGAAGGAAGGAAGGAAGAAAGAAAGAAAGAAAGAAAGAAAGGAAGAAAGAAAGAAAGAAAGAAAGAAAAGAAATGAAACCATTTACTGTAAGATTCCTCTTGCCCCCTCCTCCTTATTACACTCATTCAATCATCTTGCCTACTCACCCCTCTTTTACCTGTTGCACATGAAGGGGACACCCTTCTTGCCAGAATAACCCCCTTGAGATGCATCCTTGATCCCCTTCCCTCCAGTCTTCAGCAGATCACTCACTCATTATGCCCACTCTTTCTTATCTTCCATCTTTCCCTATCCATCAGCTGCTTCCAAGGTATCTACAAATATATCCATATCTCTCCCATCCTTAAAAAAAAGTCTTAGTTGATTGGCCATCTCTATTAGTTATTGTCATTTGTTTTTCCTCCTCATTGGCTAGAACAGAGAAAACCATCTTTTCTGGGTGCCTGTACTTTGCCTGTCACTTACTTTTAAACCCTCTGCAATCTGGCTTCTAATCTCTTCATTCAAATGGAACTGCTCTCTCCAAAGTTACCAATAATCTCTGTGCTAAATTTAAGAAGATTTTTCTCAGTCTTGATCCTTTTTGATTTCTCTGCAGTGTTTCACACTGCTGATTACAGTCCTTTCATGGATTCTTTCTCCTCTCATTTTTTGTGATGCTATTTTCCTAGTCCTTTGACCTGTCTGACCACTCTTTAGTCTCCATTTCTGGATCATCATCCAGGTTATCCCCACTAACTACAGGTGTCCTTAGTTCAGTTCTTGGCTCTCTTCTCTTCTTTATACTATCTCACTTAGTGATTTCATCTGCTTCCATAGGTTCAATTATTATTTCTAAAGAGATGATTCCAAGATCAAAATAGCCAACCTTCATCTCTCTCTAAGCTCAAGTCTCACATCATTGCCTGCATTTTGGACTTCTCAAATTAGAAGTCCTGTAGACATCTCAAACTCAACATGTCCAAAATAGAACTCGTTGTTTTCCCCACCCCCCAACCTTTTCCTCTTCCCAAATTTCTTGTCTCACCTCTATTGAAGGAAAATACATTTAGTCACCTGTCCTCACAACCTTACTGTTATCTGTGGCTCCTCACTCTCACTCACTCCACATATCCAATCACATGTCTATCTCTATCTTCACAATATCTCCCATAATAATCCCCTATTCTCTAATCACACAGCTGCCCCACTGATACAGGCTCTCGTTCTCTCACAATTGGATTAAGACAAAAGCTTTCTTGACAATCTAACTGTCTCAAGTCCCTCCCCATTCCAATCCATCCTCCACTCAATTGCAAAAGTGATCTCAAAACATTCCTGACCATCTCAATAAACTCCCATAGCTTTCTATTATCTTCAAGTTCAAATATAAAGTTCTCTTTTTCACATTTAATGCTCTTTATAACTTGGTCTTTTCCTATCTTTCCAGTCTTCTTATATCTTTCTCCTTTCCACAGACTACAATCGAGCTTCACTGGCCTAATTGTTGTTTCACAAACATGATACTCTTTCTCCTGACTCATCTTCAGGGGCTGTGCCTTATGCCTGAAAGGCTCTCCTTTCTCACCTCCCACTCCTGATTTCCTTCAAGAGTCAGCTGAAATCCCACATTATTCAGGAGGCCTTTCCCAGGCTCCACACCTTTGAGATCACCTTCCATTTACTCTGTATGTATCTTAAAAGTACATCATTTATTTACATGTCATCTCCACCATTGAAATGTGATCTACTTGAGGGCAGAGATCACGGTTGTTTGCTTGTTTTAATTTATTGTATTTTCAATTCACAGAACAAAATAAGCATTTCCATAACACAGTACAATAAAAAAGATAATTACACATGAAACTGCAAATCTACTATGTACAAAGTGTTATCCCTTCCAGATATCATATTTTGACTTTTTTTTGTATCTCCAGAACTTAGCACAGTGCATGGCATGTAGTAGGTACATAGTAGTTCACTGACTGACTGATTCTCATTTGATTCTCAAAATAACCCTGTGAGTTAAGGAGCACAACTATTATGGTCCCCTTTTTATAAAATTGCAAACTTCTAAAGCTGGACGGTACCATTGAGATATTCTACTCCAACATTCACATTTTACATTTGAGGAAACTGAGGTTCAGAGAAATGAATAAACTTTCTGAGGTCACACAACTTGGACTCCAATTCGTGTCTTCTGACTCTGTATCCAGCAATATTCCCATTGTTCAGTGCTATGGAAGCCTGTACTTCAGATAATCAATTTAGAAATGACAAAGTAGCTTAGAAAGAAAAAAAAAATTAAGAAGCAACTACCCCAAGGGTTGTTGTGAGAATCAAATAAGACAACATCTATAAACCATTTTGCAAGCCTTAAAATGTGATAGAAATGCTAACTATCATTATTAATATTATTATTAGATTTGATTTTTATTTAAAAATAAATTTTCACCAGTATTTCAGGAATATATCTAGCTTGTAAAGTGAGGCAAGTCAATTAAATATAATTGAGAAAGGATTGGAATCTTCTAACAAAACAAAACAAAAGAATTATTTTATTCTGTGAGCAATCCCCACCCCCCCAGCTATATAACATTGTAAAACCAGAATAGACTGCAAATATCATCTAGCCCAGTTGTTTCATTTTACAAACTAGGAAAATGAGTCCCAAGATTTTAAGGAACTTGCCCAGGGGCACATGAATAAAAGCCAGACAAAGCCAGAATTTGAACCCAGGTCCTCTAACTACTAGTTTGTCTTTCCCCCCCCAAGTATTCACTTTTTAGCTCAGGTCTGTTGACCCAAAGAGACTTTATTGTATTGCCCTTTCTGAAATCATTTCTTCTGCCCCGTCTCAAGTAAGGAGTTGCTATATGCCTGGTATTTTGGAAGGATTTTTTTTTCCATTTTGTTTTCCATGGCTCTCCGGTACAAAATCCAAGGCTGGAACTCAGCTCATTACATATGAGGAAAATCTATTACCAGCTGCAGTGGGGCTGGCCCTCAGCAAAGCTGTGAAATAAGTGAAATTCCTCTTTCCTACCTCCAGCTTTGATGTAAATTGCCATCCTCCTCCTTTAGGTGCCCAGTAACTCCTTTCTCTCTTTTGCCTCCCCCTATTCTCTGTAGCAGGATTTAATATCAGTCATTTATAGCTCAATGTGAATGAGTTTCAGTCAAAGCTTGGCCTCTCCCAGGGGCATATTTATCTTTAAAGCCTTCTTTCTCTCTCTTCTCTGATAGAGCAATTTGTCAAATGAGGAAGCAGGTCAGAAGGCTTTCAGGTGGAGGGGATCCTTCCTTAGATGCCTGAAATCATAAGCCACAAACCCAACTCTGCCTCTGGATACAACCTCCTCCTCTCTGGACAGTGGCATTCTCTTACTTCTCACCTTTCAGAATGGAAGAGGTCACTGCTAAAAGGGCATACCTCACATTGCCCTTGGGACTTTTAACGGTTTGGTTCATACCAAATCATTCACCTTTGAGACTACTGAAGATTATGTGAGTCTGGTCTAGGACAAGGGTCAAATTATCCTCCAAAATGGAAGTCAGTCTCTCCCTTTGAAACTTGGGAGTTTTTACTGACAACTACCTAAATTCCATGCCTTCCAGGAGCCCAGGAACAACTGCAAAGGGAAAAAAGATGGGGGAGAAAGTGGATAGAGGAAGGATGGAAAATATAAATATTTCAGTATTGTGTAAAGGGTACCAAATTTGGAGTCCAAGGACCCAGACTGGAAAAGCCAGCTCTGCTGATTACTTCCTGTGGCCAGTCACTAAACCTCTCTGAACCTGTTTCTTATTCTGGAAAATGAGGAGGTTGCACTAGGTAATCTCAATGGTTCCTTCTAACTCTGAATCTTATGGTTCTTTGTCTCTTTGGCCTTTAGTTTCCTCATCTATAAAATGGAAATAATACACATACACCATGACATACACCATGGCATACAGGGCTGTTGCAAGCTGGAAGGCACTTTATAAAAATGAATTATGATTTTTGTCTTTGTTATTTAGTACTCTTTCTGGTATAGAAACCATTTGATGAAACCAGAAAAATTTGTCATTGTTGTTTTCTTCACAGAGAACCTTTCTACCCCCTCCAAACTAGAAGCTGTATCCTTTCTGGAGATTCTCTAAGCTCGTACTGGTCACATTCCCCACCAGAATTCCCTGTGAATGAGTTCCTTAGGAAAAAACATATTTGACCTAGAGACCTAGCCAATAGGGCCAAGCCCTAAATATGTTATACACATTTAATTTAGGGGAGAAAGATAGTGTGTTTGTAAGAGACCATACGGAGATAGGGCAGGGAAGAAGGCAGAGAAAAAGGGAGGGAGAGAGAGACAGAGACAGACAGAAACAGAGAGAGAGAAGCTTAGCATAGTGGACAGTGCTGGATTAGAATTTGGAGGACCTAAGTTTGAATCCTTCATTGGCTGCTTACTACCTATATGACTTTGGGCAAATCATTTAACCTCCTTATGCCTCAATTTCCATGTATATAAAATGGGAGTGGGGTTAGACTAGATAAAGTCTCAAGTCCCTTCTAGCTCTAAGTGAATGATTCCATACTTTGGGGACAAGCTACCTCACACAAAGGGGAGTTGGAGGAAAATGTTTGTTACACCATTTCCTCTTAGAAAATTGTAAAGACAATAACACTTAAATAGCACTCGATGTGTTTTTCCTTCCTTTTTTCTGAGATGGCATCAACCAAGATAACTAGAACCTGTTTTTTCTTACTGTTCTGTCGCTAGAATCCAGAAGAAAACACTCATTTGGATGTCCTCTCAATATCTCTCCCCAATCCACCATCTGTCACACTATCACTTTCTAGGAACTTCCTGATAATTTGGTTTTCTCTCCTCCTCTTTTTGAGAGGAATAGAACAGACAAAGATCCCAAGAGCTTACGTAGAACGGAAAGCAAAGCTTGGCTGATATCTTTGAGAGATGCCAAAAACTGCAGTGTGATCTAGGGAAAAGATCACAGGCCTAGGAATCCGGAAACACGGGTTGTCGTGGGAATTCTTCCACTAACTAGCCGTGTGACCTTAGACAATACACTTCACCTTTACAACTCAGATTGTTCTTTGTTCCTGTGGGGACAACCCCTGTTTTAGTCCTGTACCTTAGTGTGACATAGTGTGGAAAAAGCAATGGATTTAGAGCTTGAATTCTGGCCTCTGCTACATCATGGACTTAGGACAAGTCACTTCCTTTCTCTTGGGCTCAGTTTCTTCATTGGCAAAATGAGAAGATTGAACCAAGATCCTTCCAGCTCCAAATTCTGGAAACGTATATTGTCTGAATCAACTAAAATCACATAGTAAATGGCAATACATTTTAAGAAGTTAAACATTCGCTATATAAAATGTAAGGTGAGAGACAGCTTGGCAGCGTAGATAGAGAGCTGACCTTGGAGTAAAGATCAGGGTTCAAGTCTCATCAGTTGTGACACTTGAGGCAAGCCACTTAATGCTTCAGTATCCCAAGGCAACTCGTTAAGCAGGTAAATTTCAGAACAATTGCTGCACTACAGTTAGGAGGTACAGTGAATAAAGTTTTGAGTCCTGGAGTCAAGAAGACCTGCATTCAAATTTGGTCTCAGATACCTTCTAGCTCTGTGACCCTGGGCAAGTCACTTATCACTGTTTGCCTCACTTTCGTCATGTATAAAATGAGCTGTAGAAGGAAATGGTAAAGTATCCAGCCAATATCTTTGCCAAGAAAACCCCAAATGGGGTCACAAAGAGTCAGACATGACTGAAACAACTCAAAAACAACAAAATAGGTAGAAAGAGTTTTCCTGCTGGGATTTTCTAACACCAGTAAAATGACAGATGCAGATAACACCCCTCTCCTAAACAAAGTAAGGTAGGTAAATCATCTCTACATAAACATCCTAGGCCAGGAAATGGATTCTGGACAATCGCAAACTAAGGAGGAAGAATACTAAGGGGTATTTCAAGTTAACATCTGACTCTCATAAACATCACAAGCTAATTTCTTTGTCCCTAATACACACTCTGTGCTCTCCTATCTTCGCTCCAGATTCCTCTACATAGTGGTCTGCTGGCATCTGCAAAGGACCCACTCCTGCTTGGGACATTTTCAGCTCAGGGCAGCAGCCCCATCAATCTGCCAGCACTGGCCCATCATAGCTACATTAAGCAGGTGTCAAGGAGTGTCAGTTTAGTTGATTTCTGAGGTCCAATTAAAGTATAAATTGTCCCCCCTGTAATGATGGCTCCTTTTAACCGTAGCTTAGTTACTCAGCTTCTTCCTGAAGACTATTAAGAAATTTCTTCTACTTAGATAGATGACATATCATGTCCTGAGAAGGTCAGAAAGTTGTCCCAAAGTCCAAGAGAACTGAAACCATTTCTGGCATTTGACCCAATTTATAATACTAAGGAGCTAGGCAACGGAAAAAGTGGATGGAGTAATAACATTAGCAGGAACTATACCCCACGTGAGCTCCTGTTGAATAAACTGCCAATCAATAGCACTTTTATTAGGAGGTACAATCAATGTCCAGCAGGCAGACCCAGCCAATTAAGCTTATCGACTCACTGAAGAGTAGCAGGAAGCAGTTTTTTCCTCTGACTTGTTTTCCTTTCTGCAAGTGAGGCACAAGTTCCCAGTTTTTATCACTGGATTCCCACCAAGTCAGCTCAGCAGTTTCTGTGGAAAGGAAGCTCTGATAGAAAGCAGGTCTGAGCTATCTGGATCTCCTTTCACCCTGGGTCAGGGCAACCCGCCTGCCCAGACAAGGCAGGGTCACTCCCAAGACCACTTTTTATCCTGAACCTGATGAAACAAGGAGAAAAATAAAATAGAAAAAAATTCACTTGGAAATGAAGGGAGCCAAAGAACAGAGATTCTCATAGGAAAGGTGACCCAGGAGCTGTGCTGGGAGACCTTTAGAAATGGAGCCAACTGGTCTCCTGACTCCTATTTTAGTGCTCTTAGCTCTTATAGACACTGCACCCATTTAGAAGAGTTCCCATTGGGCCACTTAAGTGCTTCTCCAGAGATCTAGGGAAAGCGCCGTTGACTGAGGGGGCTCTGAAATATCCATTTCACCATGCAAAGGCAGGCTCCCTCAGTGAGCTGAAGCATTTAACTGAGACTAATTGTACACTGGAAAATAGTGTATTTATCAGTTGAATCTGTCTTTACTCCTGCTCTCTCCTTCCAAAGAAATAAATTACTAGAGCAGATAAGACTCCGATTCACAGTGAGATCAAATAAACTGCAGTAGTCCACAAGATAGAAACTGTTTGTGAAATGCGGGTCCCTCCTGGTATTAGCTATCAGGCTCATGCTTCTGTCTCTGCCAAGTTTGTAATGACCCCACCATGTTGTTTCTTTTTACTTAATGCATTAGATGAGTGGAAGAGAATTTGCTTTTAAAGTATCTTTTGCAGTTTTCTCTTCAAGTAAATCAGGAAGAAATCTCTGCAGAGGTCTTGTGGTTTGTCATGGTGATACACAGTAAATAGGACTCCTGATGATAGGGCATACCATATATATTGTAGCTGGTTGCAACATGAACAGAAATTAGCCAGAATGCATGCAGTCAGCCATAGTAGTGAAAGCACAAAAATGGGAACCAGAAGACTTGGCTTCTGGGACCAACTCTGCCATGAAGTCATGGGGTGACCTTGGCCAAGTCGCTATCCCCATTTGGGCCTCAGTTTCTCCACGTGAAAAATGATGGATTGAATCAAGATGTCTCCTAGTTCTCTCATTCAGTGGTCCAAGGAGAGCACATAGGTGAATAAGATGTTCAGAAAAAAGATGTTCAGTTTGGGGCCACACTTGAGTGGTTTAACATCATTACACAATCTAAAGCCATAGCATACCTCTCTAGCAACAGTGCTGTGACTCTAACCACACAGGTTCAACCCGTATTTACTCTGGTATTTCTGCTTTCCAGAATTTAGGTGAAGGAGAGAAAGGGAAGGAAAGACAATGATGGTAGCTTATTAAGAATCACAGACTCACAAATATCACAGCTGCAAGAAAACCTAAAATCTCACTAGAGTGGAATGAGGCAAAGGCAAGGGGTAGGAGATGATTTTCCTATTAATATACAGTATGGCCAGTGCTCCATGTTGGCTAGTTTTAAGTGTCTCAAGGTTGCAGAGCCACCACTTCCTTTTCAAGAATGTGCCACTTCTCAATACCCACTGCTCTTAGTCAGTGTTGCTTGATATCTGGCCTAAATTTTCCTCTTCTTAATATCATCTAATTGCTTCTAATTCTACCTTCTCTAAATGTGTAAATAATTCTCTTTTTCCTTGCCTATTTATGCCTGTCACAGATTTCTAAATGGTTATCAAGTCTCTCCCACACCCACCCACCCCATTCACCACTTAGTCAAACTACATACATACATATTTAGCTCTTTTAATCTTTCTCTCATAAGGTTCTAATTTTACATTTTCCAAGGTATTTTGAATTTGGCAGAATAGCCTTCGCCTGAAAGGAGTGGGACTTAATTACCAAAAGCTGAAGCACAGTGAGCAATCAATCACTGG
The DNA here is from genome assembly GCF_003287225.1 of Phascolarctos cinereus. Classification (NCBI taxonomy): domain Eukaryota; kingdom Metazoa; phylum Chordata; class Mammalia; order Diprotodontia; family Phascolarctidae; genus Phascolarctos; species Phascolarctos cinereus. Next base: position 275,925,425 of record NW_027555625.1, on the reverse strand, counting down.
GTGACACATTCATGCCTTTACTCATTTGAGAAAACAATTTTTTCATAGCTTTTGGAAAAGCTGTCATTACCCAACTCCCTCCACCACCACCACCACCACCCTGTCAACCAAAAAAAGATCTGACATACACACCACACCATACAACCCCACATCCTATCAAAATATCACAACTTGGGGAGAGATGAGTGAAAAATGTTCATTTGTTTTTTTGGAAACTAGACCCAACCCTTTCTGCCACATAAGAGTTTGTCATGTAAAATGTCTTCTACTGTAAACAATCTTTTTGACAAGGTTTGCATTATAATTAAGGCTGAATGGTAACAAAGCTGTCATTTTCCAACTGTTTTCCTTAAGAACTAAGGGGCTTTTTTTACAGCCAGATAAATGCTTTCCCTGGTCCACATCAGTGGAACAGTGACATCCTGTGGTCGAGTCTGGTCACCAAAGTGTGAGTCGATGGCTGTGGCCCCAGTCCATGGCTGATCTACAGAGGTTTGCTTATTTATAGGTAGATAATTACAACTAACTTGAGATTGTTTTGCATGTTAAACTCAAACAAAACTCACAGAAAAGAGCACAGATTTTTTCACAGGCCATCTTAAAGGTTAGTTTATCTTTTCCACCTCTTCAGCAACCTTGTCCAAGGCCTTATTTACAGATATATGTATATGTATCTGTGTGTGTGTGTGTGTGTGTGTGTGTAGAGAGAGAGAGACATATATGAGTGTATATACATACATGTATATACATACACATACGTGTGTGTGTGTGTGTGTGTGTGTGTACGATGATGAAAATTTGACTAAAATAATAGACTTGAATCCATTTGGGGGTTTCCATATATTACCATGTTTAGAACTGTGTGGATAAAGAAATCTGAATGATATTTTTCGTGTCATTCATAGCTAATTCAAGTCAATAATTTTAATAATTTTTTTTATTTACAACAATGTTAAGCTTGAAGACTATTACTTTTTCCATTATTAAGACCAACACAACTCTTACCCACAGATTGTGGGTAGATGGGTGTTGGAGAAACACTTAATTGAACATTACTGTTATTATTACTAATAAAATAATTATATCAATATATTATTGAATATAATAATTTTATCATTGATATTAATAATAGCTAGCATTTATATAGTGCTTTAAGGTTTACAAAGCACTTCATATATGGTATCTCATGTGATCTTCACAATCACTCTCTGAAGTAAATGTTGTCATTAGCTCCATTTTGCTTATGGGAAATTGAATTGGAGAGAGATAAAGCAACTTGCCCAGCATCACGTAGGTAGTCTGTATCTGAGAAAGGATTTAAACTCAGTTCTTCCTGACTACAAATGCAACACTCTAGGATTTGGATTCAATTTCCTGTCATGCCACTTATCACCTGCATGATCTTGGGCAGGTTGTTTAATTTCTGTAGACCCTGGTTTCCACAAATATAAATTAAGAGAGTTGGACTAAATGACCTCTAATGTCCTTTCCAGCTATATGGCTATGATTCTATGAAGTCTGATGGCTTACTACTTAAGCTAAATTAAAAATAACAATGAACCATATTTTGTACTCATATTGGCCTTCATACACACACACTCACACACACACACACTCACGCACACACATACACACACCACCACCACCACCACCACATTGATACTGATCTGGTAAGATAATCACTTATGAAAAAAGTAGTAATTCATCCCTATCACTCCTACTGTTCGTTGGTTTATTTGTTAAAAAGGACAGAATTTCTTGAGTATAATTAATGTGACTGCCTGTTCTAAAGTCCAGTATTATACAATGTCTCCATCTCCAGAAAATGGTCATTTCTGAGAAGGGATACAAGTGTGCCAGTGGCAAGCGTGAGGTCAATATAGCTGCCTATACACCCATATAGAACAGTACCTTCCAATCAGGTTCACCTCAGTGTAGTATGATGTCCAAGGAGGCTACCCCAGCTCTGGAAATAAGCTGTGTTACAACAAAATGAAAACCCATGTAGAGAATATTTATATTTTGTGCAAATCCAATCCATGTAATCTTCAATGGGAGCATCTAGATTTACATTCTCTACCTATACCATACACTCCCTCTTTTAGACAAGTAGCTTTTATCATGGACTGAAAGGAGCACAATTCATTCATTCGTTCATTCATAGTTTTTGAGTCTCCCTCAAACACCCTAATCACTCAGTTCTTCAACCTACTCACTTCCCATGACCACTTCTTCACCCCACCTCACTCACACACAAAGATGGTCTTCACTCTGATCTTGCTATCACCCACAGACGTACCACCTCCATGGTCAAGAGTTCTAAAATCTCCTTACCTGATCATAATCTTTTGGTGTTCCACTTCTCCCTTTGTCTTCCCTTATTAAGCCTTGCTCTTCGTCTACACCATGACCACCAATCCCTTGACCCCTCAGGTCTCTTCCAGGCCATGTCTCCTCCCCACATGCTGCTGAATGAAGATGGAGAAAATCACATAACCATTCTGATTGGATCCAGTACAACAGAGCCCTCACTTCTGCTAGGCAATCCTTGTCTGCTTCCCAATCAGCTCATTATCCCACTGTCCACAGCAACTTTTCCAGACCATTTCAACCCTCCTCAAACCTCCCATACATTATATAGGAGTTGCATTTTAAAAAAATCACTTTAGTGGCTGAATAGAAGATAATTTAGAGTAAGAAGGACTAGAGGCAGGAAGACCTACCAGCAGGCTATTGCAATTGCCTAGGTGTGAAGTAATGAGGGCATGTACCAAAGTGGTGGCAGTATCAGAGGAGAGGAGATGTATTCAAGAGATGCTGTAAGAGTGAAATTGGCAGGCCTTGGTAACACATTGGCTATTGGGAGGTTGTGTGTGGGAGGAGTGAAGGATGGTACTTAGATTGCAAGGTTAGGAGACTAGGAGAATGGTATTATCCTCTACAGTAAAAGGAAACTATAGTGAGAGGAGGACATTTATGGGAAGGATAATGAGTTCAATTTGGGACATGTTGAATTTAAGATATTTACTAGACATCCAGTTTGAGACATCTAACATGTAGTTGGAGATGTGATACTGCAGATCAGCAGGAAAGTGAGGGCAAAACAGGTGGATTTGAAAATTATCAGCCTAGAAGTGATAATTAAACTCATAGGAGTTGATGAGATCACCATGGGAAACGATATAGAGGGTGAAGAGGTCTCAGGAGAGAATCCTGTGGGACACCTGTAGTTAGAGGGCATGACCTGGATGAGAATTCAGCAAAGGAGACTAAGAAATGGTCTGGTAGGGGGTCTGAGAAGTAGTGATAGGTAGGAGGAGAACCAGGGGAAAGTAGTATTACAATGCCCCATACATGGTAGGTGCTTAATAAATGTTTATCTACTGGTTGAATGACAATTCCATCGAACTCAATAGTCATTTGTTGAGTGTCTATTATGTTCATTCACTCAACAAGTATCCTATCACTCACATGCTTTCCCTTCACCCTCATTTCATAGGAAGAATAGGCCTTAGTTCTTACCGAGGATACCCCCTCTTCCAGTACAAGTAACTACATTCTATCTCGCCTCCTCCAACAGAATGCCCCATTCCTTGGTCATCCCCACTCTATCACTTATTTTTATTCTCTCCCTGTCTACTAGCTCCTGCCCTACTGTCTGCAAACATGTCCATGTCTTCTCTATCTACAAAACCCTCATATGATTCTGCCATCCCTGATAATTATCATCCTATATCTCTTTTGACCCTCATGGCTAAACTCTTTTTAAAAAGGCAGTCTTCAAGTGGTGCCTTCACTTTCTGTCCTCTCACTCTGTTCTTAACCCCTTCCAATCTGTCTTCTAATCTCATAATTCCACCAAAATTCCTTGCTCCAAAATTACCAATGATTTCTTAATTGCCAGATCCAATGGCCTTTTCTCAATCCTCATTCTTCTTGACCTCTCTGTAGACTTTGATGTTGTTGATCACCCTCTTCTACTTGATACTCTCTCTCTTTAGGTTTTTGTAATACTAAGCACATAACTTTATACCAGGCAGTGTACCAGAGAGCTCACCCTGGAGTTAGGAAGACCTGGGTTCAAGTCCTGACTCTCTCTCTCTCTCTCTCTCTCTCTCTCTCTCTCTCATACATACACACACACACACACACACACACACACACACACACACACACACACACACACACGCTTTGGGCAAATCTTTTAACTCTTCCAGTACTAGGCTCTGGGTATACAAAGACAAAAATGAAACAATCTCTGCCCTTAGGGACCTTAAATTCTATTGGGGGAAATAAAATGGAGAAGTAAAAACAATATATGTGAAGTTTCAGAATGCTGTGAAAGGAATCTAACAACTGGTAAAAAAAAAAAAAAACCAAATACTTCAAGTCTTAATCTTTACAAATTGTCAGCAAAGATTTTTAACTGTTTGATTTGGGAAAACCCCTAACATTGTCCATTCAAAGAAATCCAGAATGCCTCCTTTCCCACTTTTTTCCTTATGTCTTTCTGTAAATGCTAAAAATACAACATTTATGTTACATGCTTCTAAAGAGCATCAAGAAACAACTTAGCGCAGTTGAAGGAGTATTAAGTTTGGAGCCAAGGGATCTGAGATCAAATTCCATTCTTGTTATTTACTGTGTGACCTTGGACAAATCACTTAATTTCTTTGGGCCTCAGTTTCCACATCTTTAAAATGAGGGGTTTGGTCTAGACAGTCTCTGAGACTCAAAATCCCTTCTAGATCCAAGTCTATAATATGAAGTAAGCATTTTAATGTGAAATACAGCCCCTAGGTGTCTTGTTCTCCAAACCAGATGAGTATGTAAATGGAGGGAGTCAGCCTAGCCCTGTCATGAAGTAAGCTGGTGGTTAGCATACTCTGGTGAGTGAAATTTAAGGAACTTAGAAATAATGATCACACATAACATAGAAAACGACTGAGCACAATTTCCTACATAACAAAGGCAAGTTTTAAATATGCCTTAGAAGATGGACTAATCAGATAAAACTGAAGGTGCTCTTGGTTTTTTTTGTTGTTGTTGTTGTTGTTAGTGATGGATGGAAATCTCATATTTTATCTGAAGCCTTGATTTATGTGGAATAGCTTTGCTACCTACTAAAAAAGATCTTGTTTTAGCAAATGGGTACAGATCCAGTCCATTAGCTTAGGACAACCGAGAAACTCAAGGGTTTGGTGAAATCATGCAATAAAATATCATTATACAGGGTAGCATGACAAGACAGACAGAAGGTTTGAGTTGAAAGTCAGAAGATGTGTTTGAAATGAAGTAAAATGCACAATAGCTATGCTCAGGTCCATCTGGCTTACATTTGCTGTAGGTCGTCAGAGGACCTTCGTGTCTGTGATGTAAATGAATAGCAGAGGCCCCGACAATTTAACTGTCATCAGTATAAATGCCTTAACTGGCACAGTGAAGCTGAGCCCTGGACCTCTCTCTAAATCTCTATAAGCTCCTGGTCTGAATTATAAAGTGGGGCTGTATTACCTGAAGATGAAAGCAGTCAGGTCAGTTCATTTAAAACCTGAATCTCCCTGCTGCTAAGCAATGATGAGCACTGAGAGGGGTTCCTTAATGTATGGATTCAGATGATGGAAGACAAGAAGATAGCAACACCCTGCACCCCCCCCAGTCACTTGAAATCGAGAGTCTCTGTGGATGACAAATTGAATTTCATTTCATGTTTAATCGGGCTTTCTGGGCTCAGCCAGACTTGACTACCTCTCTCTTGAGCAGTCAGTGTTGGAGCAAAGCCATGTGATCATCCTCAGGGCTGGGGAGTTACCCAACCCACAAATGTCATCGTGTATCCTGGGGAAATCAGAGTCCAGTTTGAAGCCTTGCCTCACAAGACTGGTTGCAATTATGTGTAATAGGTTCTCTCCATATCTTTCCTGTATTTCTCTGGGCTTCTTATCTTCCTTTATAAGGGCAGGGATTTTTTTTTTCCCTTTTGAGGAAGAGGTTTCCCCACAAAGTGGAAAACTCAAAATTTCTTGCCCAGCCCAAGACTGAGACTGACTGTTGCCATCTTGATATCTAGCTTCCCTTTGAAATCCAGTCTGTAAACTAAAGTTCAGTTTGCTAACCAATACAATTTGCTCACAGGAAACAGGGCGGGCCCAGAATGACCTCCCATTAGCGGCTCCCTGGCTTTCCTATGCCTAGGCTCCCGTTAACACATTGTCACCCTAACCCTAAGACTTTGTGGACCCAAGATGGAATTGCTTTTCCTCACCTAGGCAAACGATGTTCTCTTTCACCATTGGATCCAAACGAATTAATAGATTCCAACTGGCATCCTCGAATTTATATTTCCTCCTATGCCGAGTTCCTTACCACTGCAAGTAATCCTTAAAATTCGTCATGAAGCTTTCAAAACAATTTATGCAAACAAACATCAAGTGTAGCTATTTGTATTGGCAACACATTTCACTTAACAACCTACAACAAGGAACAGATGGGCTGAGCTCTGGAATCAGCTACAAAGAAAACAGTAGGAGCAAGTCCATCAGAAGCACTCTTTCTTCCTCTTCCCCCTCTCTCCTCCCTCCCAATTTCATGAAGATTACAGACTTGTTCTTGTTTATTTCTTTGATTTGTTGTTATTTTATGGACTCCCGAAGCTTTCCTGGCATTTCATGGAACAAGTCCATCTGCCAACTGTGTTTGCTTTTCAGAAGCCCTGGTTTAGGAGTTAAACTATCTGTCCTCTCCTGATCCAGCTTTCTGTAAAATAGCATAGGAGGAAGCAAAAACAGCATGCAGATGTTAGATCAGGGATTGACAAAATTTCTAGACAAGTATTTGAAGTCATATTTCCCTCTGTTCTGTTTTTTTTCTTTTCTTTTGGATCTATTTCATTTCTTCCTGACAAAATATTCTCATAGTTGTCCCTAGTATAATTCATCCAAGAATCAAAGAATGTCAGAGGTGGAAAATATCTTAGAGATAGAGTCCAACCCCTGATCTGCTAATGAGAAAAGGAGACATGGCTTTCAAGTTCTGTCATAATATGACTCTAACCTACTTATCTTATCTCACACTACTTCCCTTTAAGAATTCTTTGTTCTAGACAAACTGACCTTACCTATCTCCTATTCTCAAACTGCCATTTCCAGTCTTTTATGCCTGTGCTCATGGTATTTCTTCTGCCTGGAATGAACTCACTCCATTTCTTTTGGTTTATGTATGTACTTCCCTTTCTTCAAGATCCTGCTCCAGTATTTTCTTCTCTACTAAGCCATCCTTGATCTACTCTACTCAGTAACCCCTTTGGTGAAAGTGATCTTTCCTTCCTCAAATATCTCAGCCCTTTGCCTGGACTTTTCCTTAGTATTTTTCACTTTTCCTTTTATCTTGTTGTAGTTCTTTGTGTAGTTGCCCTCCCCAGTTAGAACATAAGCTCTTGAGAGCAAGGCTAATATTTTCTCTTTCCTTGCATTCCCTACTCTGATCATAATGCCTTACATACAGCATGTTTTTTCAAAAGAGTATTTTTTTGTTACATTTTGAGCTGAGTTGTCTTCCTCCCTCCTTCCCCAGCCCTGCATCAGAGAAGGCCAACATATTATGTGTGTGTGTGTGTGTGTGTGTGTGTGTGTGTGTGTGTGTGTACAGAACCATACAATACATACTTCCATATGTCAGTTTTCCTCTAGTGATGGATAGCATCTTCCTTCATAAGCACTTCATGCTGGATTTGAATATTCATATTACTCAGAATAACTTAGTCATTTACAGTTAACTCTTCATACAATATTGCTGTTGCTGCATACCATGTTTCCTTGGTTCTACTTGTTTCACTCTATATTATTTCTTGCAAGTCTTTCCATGTTTCTCTAGAATCAATATGTTTGTTATTTCTTACAGCATAGTAGTATTCCATTACAGAGCATGTGTTTAATAAATGTTTGTTTAATTAAACTTAGATTTACTGAGCATCTGAGTATTGGGGTATTTAAACTGTGTCTACTCAGACATTACTAGGTCCTCTGAGAGATCCATGTAGATATAAGACAACATCCCTAACTTTCAATAAAGTTGGGAAGAAAAAAAAAGCATGAAAATTTAACAGATTCAAAACACTGTATGATTAGGTAGACTACACAATAAATGCTATACCTTTGAAACTTCTTTCAGAGAAAGAGATAAGTGAGGGTCAAAGTGATCAGTCTAGGAATAAGCATAATAACAACTGATGTTATAATAATAACACCTGAAAAAGTACTTTCTAATTCAGTATCTCTTATACTATTCAAATATGCCCATTTTGCAGATAAAAATAACAAAACTAGGGGATGTTAAGGTTCTAGGCCATGGTTACACAAGCAATCAACCAAATAATAAGGGATATGCTGGTAAATGTTTAACATTAGGTTCTCAAAAAAGGAAGTATACACAACTCACTTTTAAGTTTAATCTCCATCATTAGCATTTTCCCCATCACTTTCTTAATTCTAGACCAGTAGTATCAAACTCAAATAGAAACAGAAAATTAAACCATGTGTAAGAATCCCTATGTGCCACACATTGGCTTAGAAAACCATTCATTAACATTATCTTTGTTCTGTTGCATTTTTATTTATTGTGTTAAATGTTTCCAAATTGCTTTTTAACATGGTCCAGCTGCACTCCAGAGTGTTGCAGGCCATAATGTAGCAGCAGGTAGCCATCTTTGTTCTAGCCAATCAGCAAAACAATAACCCAAGACCTGATCTGCAGTTTGCCTATTTCCGAGATGTAACTGCTTACACTGAAAATTTAATAATTGGCTCTCCTGAGACCACTCCAGCACATTCCTGCAACCAACATACAGGCGTTTATTAAGCCATTACTATGTGCCAGTAACTGTGCTATTGTATAGTCTTTGACATTCTTACTATAAATGAAATAAAAATACAAAAGATTTCAGCTAAGTGGAAAGATGGTTCATAACTTCTCCTTGGAAAGGCAAATAAAGGAGTTGGCAGAATTGTTTGATCATATGTTCAAGGGCAATAAGAAACATCATTTCAAAGGACACTTGATCATCTAGTCAAGCAGTACTCATGATGAGCATAAGCAAAAAGACCACCATGAAGATAATTGGAGCTTAGGCACCAACGTCTGTGGCAGAGGGTGAGGAGGTAGAAAAATTCTCTTGTGAAGTCTATCCAAATTCAATCAGTATACATTTTAGTACTCAGTGACTTCATAGCAAAGGTAGGGATAGGGGAAGACAACAGTGGAAAACGTTGCTTAGGTTGGAGAAACAAAAGGGGACAAAGGTTTGGAGATTACTAACTGGGACAAAGTAAAATAATTCATTAAATATATTGGCTTGTCTGATAAACCTTTTATATGTGATATATCCTGTCTCTGCCGAAGTCATTTGTCTAATATGGTTTGTCACTGAGTTCACAAGATTTTGACATTCTTTAATTCTTCATTATGAAACTACTTGTTATTGTATTCTGTATTGATTACAACTTTGGTGAACTTTTGGAAGGTTCTTTTGGGAAGTTGGATACTTTTTTTCCAAGTCTAACTTGATCTTGATTAGAGACCACAGATTTTCAATGGAGTTTAAATCATGTGCCTCTTGACCACTGAAGCATATTAATTTATATCTGTTGGATAGATTCTTTGACCTTTCATAGTATGTGGCATGATGCAAAGTTTTGTTGTCTTGCCTATAACAATAAATTCTTTTTCATAGCAATGCTTAGTTGCTATTTTTTTTTTACCAGACCTCTCACTGTTTTTCCAGTTTCAAGATGAGATGACTATATTGCATTGTAGAGGAATCAGCAACAATCCCTCCATCTTTCAAGTCCCTCTGAAAGTCTTCTTTTGTTTTCTGAGAATTAACTAGGTTAATACACAGGAAGAATTTGTCAGTTACAGGTGTTTATTTTTTAATTGTTTTTTCATTCTTGATAACACTTTTCATTTGTTTTATTGCAGGCCTTGTGATCTTTGAAACCTTTAGCTTGCCCACACTAACAGCTGCTGTAATATCTCTATCATTATAGTATACTATTTAGGAGCTATGACTTTTGAACATAATTGAACATTCTTAAAAATCATAGAACTAAAATATATACAGAAGAGAACAATAAAGTACATGCGCATAGCACAAAATCTAGTATTCAATAGAAAACCAACTAAACATGAGGAAACTAGCTCAATCCATTTTCATTGCTTAACATCTGATATTCTGAGTCAGTCTTGGTGTCAATAGAAGTATACATACTGTTGTCCCAAAATAAAACATATGGAAATTATTGCTTGTCCCAAATAATTCACACATCATTGTATTCAAAAGTTTCATGTCAATATATCATAAATGATGTGTTCAATAAGAAAGTCTGGATGTGCTAGATATAGCAACAAAAACATTTCAAAAAATACTTAATTGGCTATATATTAATATAAATAAAAAGGCTGGTTACTGGTATTGCAATCATTTCTGAATCAGTTAGATGTTTATATTTACATTATTGTCTTGTTAGAGCAAAGATAAAAGTCAATGCCAAATTCAAAGATAGGATAAAGATAAAAAGATATGGTATATGATTAAAATAGCTCCAGCCTGACTTATAAAATGAGCTAATGATGCTATAAAAAGTGGGAAATTGATAAAGGAAGATACTGATATGGGCTAACACCATTTCTTATGGAAATTTAACTTATATAAAGGAGTCTTCATAATGAGGAAGTCAAAAGAGCCTAAAGCCCATCACAACTAGCAAGTAGAAGGACCTGGAAGACAGAAACAATAATAGATTTTATACTCATTTACAAAATTTTACTTAGGAGGGTGGTGGAAGCTTGTGGGAAAAAAGTAACAAAACAATGAAAAGTAGCAGAGGAAAAGATGAGTTTGCAGAAAGATTGATGTAAGATACAATCAATTCAGAGTATTCCAAGACCATTTAAGGATGAAACTAACCAGAAGGGTGACAAAAACTAGATGACAAATACTGCTGATATGTCAGCATTTTGAAATTATTTTGTTTATTGAAAGTGGTAAAGACACAAAATTTGGATTCTAACATCACAATTTCTTTGGAGTGGTTTGAGGAAATATAATTGGCTGTAAAGGAAAATAAAATCTGATGAGCCATTGGACCAGATCAAGTTTACACAGATGAGATCTATGTGGTGGGGAGGCAGGTGAGAGAGGGAATGGTTGATACAGTTTTGAGAGTGTTGGAGGACTGATTTTTCAAAATATCTTAAAGTGGGTAAGGTGCTGAATGAATAAAAAAAAAATAAGATACGGCATTATAGGCATTGGAGAAGAAATCAATAACTACTGACTCAAGTTTTACTAAACCTTACAAAATCCTTACAAGAATCATCTACACATATGAAAAGGAACTTGGTACATTTTTAAAAATGATATCCTATAGCTGACTATATTTTTACAGTTGCACAATATACTGAAAAAAGTTGAAGATACAATATCTCACCATATGAATTTATTGTTGACTATAAAAAGAATTTTCAGTGCATCTAAATGCAATCTTAAATGTTTTCCTCCAATAAAGTGACTGCAATCACTATGTTAAAATGATGCAAGATTCATTGAGAGATGCAATAGCAGATATCAATTTCTGGATAATCCTTTGGTTAACAATATCAAGGAAAATGAAAAATATGAGATACATATCTCATTAAGATGCTTGCCTCTATTCTAAAGAATGACCAAAGCATATTTCAAATTAACAGAAATGGGGAAGGGAAAGTGAAGATGACCAATTAGGAATAGCCACCCACCTGAACTCTCCCAACATTCCCTTCCTAACAACTTTAAAATAATTCCTCAAAACAAATTTTGGAGCAGCAGAGCAAACAAGGGATTTTTTTCTGGCATAAGAATATTTAGGAGGTCAGTAGGAGAATTCTGTGACAACAGGGCAAATGCCCATTCAGAGCCCACACACTAAGTGGTAGCAATAGCAGCTGCAGCAGAAGCTTTGGAAGTTCTCAGCCCAGAGATGGTAAGGGGCTGGACAACTGGTAGGAAATAAATTACACATGACCCTTTTGCTGGCACTGAGCAGTCGAAGCTGATTGGTAAATCTATTGCCCACAAGCAGTTAGTTCTAGGTTGCAGTTTGAGGGAAGAGAGCAGCACTTGTGATCAGTCACAAGAGAGCGGGGGCCTGGTCATAGTTTCAAGGTAGAGAGGAGCACTAGTGCTTGTTGATGCAGGACAGCAGGGATCCTGGTCACAGTCTGAGGATCAAGAGGAGTGCTAGTGCTTGAAATTAAAGGGGAATAAGGGCTCTTCCTAGATAAAGACCAGAGCACAGACAAGGAAAACAGTGACCACACATCTCTAGAGATCACACCATACTTCCTTAAAATTAGAATGGAGCAAATGGAAGCTAGTGACTTTATGAGAAATAAGACATTGTAAAACAAAACCAAAAGAATGAAAAAATAGAAGACAATGTGAAATATCTCATTGGAACAACAACTGACATGGAAAATAGATCCAGGAAAGATAATTTTAAAATCACTGGACTATCTGAAAGCCATGATCAAAAAAGAGCCTAAAACTTTGAGTTCCAAATTCTCTCCCTGCCTCCATTCCCACCCACCCCTATTGAGAAGGCAAGAAATTTGACATAGGCTATACATGTGTGGTCATGCAAAACACTTTCATAACAGTCATGTTGTGAGAGACTAACTATATTTCCCTCCATCCTATCCTGGCTCCCATTTATTCTACCCTCTCCTTTGTCCCTGTCCCTCCTCAAAAGTGTTTGCTTCTGTTTACCCCCTCCCCCAATCTAATCTCCCTTCTATCTCCCCTTCCCCTCTACTTTCCTGTAGGGTAAGATAGATTCCCATATCCAATTGGGTGTGTATGTTATTTCTTCCTTAAGCCAAATCTGATGAGAGTAAGCTTCACTCAATCCTTCTCACCTCCCCCCCTTCCCCTCCACTGTAAAAGTCTTTTCTTGACAGTTTTACATGACATAATTTATCCCATTTTACCTCTACCTTTCTCCCTATCCCAGTACATTCCTCTCTCATCCATTAATTTTCTTTTTTTAGATATCATTCCTTCATATTCAATTCACCCTGTGCCCTCTGTCTATATATATATTCCCTCCAACTATACCAATAATTAGAAAGGTCTCATGAGTTACAAATATCATCTTTCCTTGTAGGAATGCAAACAGTTCAGCTTTAATAAATCCTTTATGATTTCTCTTTCCTGTTTACTGCTTCATGCTTCTCTTGAGTCTTCTATTTGAAAGTCAATTTTTCTATTTAGCTCTGGCTTCTCAAGAATGCATGAAATTCCTCTATGCCATTGAATGTCAAATTTTTCTCCTCATTGATTACAGTTTTTCTGGTAGGTGATTCTTGATTTTAATCCTAGTTCCTTTGACCTTCAGAATATCATATTCCATGCCCTGTGGTCCCTTAATGTAGAAGCTGCTAAATCTTGTGTTATCCTGATTGTGTTTCCACAGTACTTGAATTGTTTCTTTCTGGCTGCTTTCAATATTTTCTCCTTCACCTGGGAATTCTAGAATTTGGCTATAATATTCCTGGGAGTTTTCCTTTTGGGATCTCTTTCAGGAGGTGATCAGTGGATTCTTTCAATTTCTCTTTTACCCTAAGGTTCTAGAATATCAGGGCAGTTTTCCCCAATAATTTCTTGAAAGATAATGTCTAAGGTCTTTTTTTGATCATGGCTTTCAGGTAGTCCAGTAATTTTTTAGTTATCTCTCCTGGATCTATTTTTCAGATCAGTTGTTTTTACAATGAGATATTTCACACTGTCTTCTATGTTTTAATTCTTTTGGTTTTGTTTTATAATTTCTTGATTTCTCATAGAGTCATTAGCTTCCATTTGCTCCATTTCAATTTTTAAGGAATTATTTTCCTCAGTGAGCTTTTGGATCTCCTTTTCCATTTGGCTATTTCTGCTCTTTAAGGCATTTTTCTCCTCATTGGCTTTTTGGACATCTTTTGCCATTTTTAAGATGTTATTTTCTTCAGTATTTTTTGGATCTCCTTTAGCAAGCTATTGACTCATTTTTCATGATTTTCTTGCATCCCTCTCATTTCTCTTCCCAATTTTTCCTCTACTTCTCTTATTTGTTTTTCAAAATTCTTTTTCAGCTCTCACATGTCCTGAGATCGATTCATATTTTTCTTGGGGGCTTTGGATGTTCAGGAGCCCTGACTTTGTTGTTTTCTTCTGGTTGTATGCCTTGATCTTCCTTGTCACCAAAGTAAGATTCTGTAGTCTGAGCTTTTTTCCTCTGTTTGTTCATCTTCCCAGTCAGTCACTTGACTTTTTAACTCTTTGTTAAGGTAGGCTCTGCTTCCAATGTAGAGGGTGTACTGTCCCAAGCTTCAGGGGTTTTGTGGAGCTGTTTTCAGAGATACTTCTAGCGGCCTATAAGCTTTCAGTTCTCCCAAGGTAGCACAATCTAAGGAGAGGTGTTTACTCTCTACTGGCCTGTGAGTGACCACAAGCACTCTTTTCTGCCCTGGAAATGAGAAGAGGGTTCCCTTTCTACTGTGGCCATTAGCTCTGCTATGCCAGTGCTCCTCCTCACCCCAGAACTGCCACCCAGGATTGACCTAGATCCAAGCATGAGAAAAGTAGGAGAATCCTGCCTCAGTGCTAGCAAAGAGATCCCTGCAATTCCCCTCTTATCAGCTGCTTGATTCCCCCAACATCTGTGGGCTGAGAACTCCAGAAGTGTCTGCTGCCACTGTGGCCACCACCCCAGGGCTGTGCTAGGGCCAGGGCTGTACCATGCTCCTCTCTCTCTCACCCAGTTCTGACAGACTTTTCCCACCAACTTTCTAAGTTGTCTTTAGCATTTTTGGGGTGGGAAGTCTGGAAACCACCACAGCTCCCTTTGATTCAGTCCTCTGCTCCAGGTTTGCTGAGGTCTGTTTTGCCTGCACACCCATGCCGAATTGTGTTTCTCTCCCAGCCAGGGGCAACAGACCCTTCCCATCAACCATCCAGGTTCTCTTGGTCTGGAAATTTGTTTCACTCTGTGTTTGTGTGGGTTCTGCTGCCCTAGAATTTGTTTAAAGTCATTTTATCAGTATTTGGAGGAGTTTGGGGGAGAGCTCAAGTGAGTCCCTGCTTTTACTCCACCATCTTGGCTCTGATCCCTCTCAAGGAGAAAATATTGTAAGCATCCAGGAAAAAAAAATCAAATATTATGGAGCCACAGTCAGTCTCACACAAGATTTATCAGCTTCTGTGTTAAAGAGTTGGAATATGATATTCCAGAAAGCAAAGGAGCTAGGATTATAGACAAGAATAGCTTACTCAGCAAGATTGAGTGTACCCTTCAAGGTGAAATGTATATTTGATGAAATAGAGAACTTTGAAAAGACCTGATGAAAAGACCAGAGTGAAATAGAAAATTTGACATTCGCTCACCACTCAAGAGAAGCATAAAAAGGCAAACATGAAAGATAATTATAAGAGACTCAATAAAGTCAAACTGTTTACATTCCTATATGCGAAGATGACACATGCAACTCCTGAGAGCTTTATCATTATTAAGGCAGTTAGAAGGAGTCTACATAGACAAAGGGAATGAGTGTGAGGTGATTATGTTGGGATGATCTCAAAAAAAAGGGGAAGGAGGATGAGAAAGAGAGATTCACTATGAGAAGCAGGAAGATAGAGATGGAATGGGGAAATTTTCTCACATAAAATAAGCTTTACAAAGAAGAGCTTTTATACTTGAGGAGAAAATGGTGGTGGAAGTGGGCAATGCTTAAACTCACTTATCAGAATTGGTTGAAGAAGTAAGAATGTACATACACATGTATTTGGGTATAGCTAAGAGGGGAATGAGATAAGACGTGGGAGGGGGAGATGATAAAAGAGAGGGTGGATTAAGGGGAGCAGTGGTCAGAAGCAAAGCAAGCTTTTGAGGAGGGGCAGGATAAAAACAGAGAAAGAAGAATAAACATAAAAAAATAGAAAGAGGGAAATACACAGTTACTAAACATAACTATGAATGTAAATGAGATGAGTTCACCCATAAAACAGAGGATAACAGAATGGATTAGAAACCAGAATCCAACAATATGTTGTTGTTGTTGTTTTTAATAAGAAACACACTTAGAATAGAAAGATACACAGAATTAAAATAAAGGGCTGGAGCAGATTCTATTATACTTCACCTGAAATAAAAAAGTAGGGGTAGCAATCATGATCTCAGACAAAGCCAAAGCAAAAATAGACCTAATTAAAAGAGATAACCAAGAAAACTACATCTTGCTAAAAGGTGTCACAGACAATGATGTAATATAAAAATTTTATATTTATATTTTATATTTATATATATTTAAGATACGATACCTTTATCTAAGAAAGTATAAAAATTTTCACCAATTTTCTGATTTCCTTCTAATATTGGCTATATTGGTTTTATTTGTACGAAACGTTTTAAATTTAATGTAATCAAAATCATCCTTCTTACATCTCACAGTGTTCTCTGTTTCTTGTTTATTCATAAATTCTCATATCACAAGTCTGATAGAGAATATGCTCCATGTTCTAATTTACTTGTGATATCTCCCTTTATACCTAGGTCTTGTATCCGTCCATTCATATCCATCGATGTATCCATTCATCCATCTTATCTTTGCAATATTGTAAGATATGTGTCTATACCCAATTTCTACCAGACTGATTTTCAGTTTTCCCAACAATTTTTACCAAATAGTGAATTCTTATCCCCAAAACTTAAATCTTTACATTTGCCAAACGCAAAGTTACTATAGTAATTTGCTGCTGTGTATTGTATGTCTTCTCTGTTCCACTGATCCACCTTCCTATTTCTTAGCCAGTACCAGATGGCTTTTGATAATAATCTCCTCATAAAAAAATTTGAGATATGATGTTACTAAACATCCTTCTTTTATATTTTTTATTAGTTTCTTTTATATTATTGACCTCTTATTCTTCCAAATGAATTTTTCTATTTTTTTTTCCTAGCTCAACAAAATATTTTTTGTTAATTTAATTGAGATGGCATTTACCAAGTACATTAGTTTAGGTAGAATTGTCATTTTTATTATATTGGCTCTGCTCACCCATGAACAATTAGTATTTATTCAATTATTTAAATCTGACTTTTTTGTATAAAAAGTGTTTTATAATTATGTTCATGTAGTTTGTGGGTTTGTCTTGGCGGGCATGCTCCCAGGTATTTTATACTGTCTACAATTATATTAAGTGGGGTATCTCTTACTGTCTCTTCTTGCCAGATTTTTTTGGTGACATATAGAAATTCTGATGATTTATATGGGTTTGTTACATATTCTTCTATTTTGCTAAAATTATTGATTGTTTCAAGTAGCTTTTTAGTTGAATCTGTAAGATATTCCTAGCATGTCATCCTATCGTCTGCAAAAAGAGATAGTTCTATTACTTCATTGCCCATTATGATTCCTTCAATTTATTTTTCTTCTCTTATTGCTATTGATAGCATTTCTAATTCAATATTGAATAATATTTGTAATAATGGGCATCCTTGTTTCACTCCTGATCTGATTGGGAAAGCTTCTAGATTATCATTATTACAAATAATGCTTGCTGATGATTTTTAGGTAGATGCTTTTTATCATTTAAAGGAAAAATCCATTTATATCTATGCTTCCAAGTATTTTTTAAAATATGAACGAGTGTTGCATTTTGTCAAAAGTCTTTTCTGCATCTATTGGGATTATCATGTGCTCTTTGTTACTTTTGTTATTGATATAAACAATTATGTTAATAGTTTTCCTTATGTTAAACCATCCCTGCATTCCTGGTATAAACCTAACTTGGTCACAATGTATAATCTTTGTGATATATTATTGTATTTCCCTATTTTGTATTTCATTTAGGAATTTTGCATTGATATTCATTACTGAAAATGGTCTATAATTTTCTTTGTCTGTTTTGGCTTTTCTTGGTTTAGGTATAAGCACCATATTTGTTTCACAAAAGGAGTTTGATAGAACTCCTTCTTTTCCTATTATTCCAAATAATTTAATTATTATTAGAATTAGATGATCTCTAAATGTTTGGTAGAATTCATTCGTAAATCCGTCTGATCCTGATGCTTTCCCCCCCCTTAGGAATCTTATTTATGGACTACTCAATTTCTTTTTCTAAGATAGGTTTACTTAGATATTCTATTTCCTCTTCTATTAAATCTAGGCAGTTTGTATTTTTGTAAGTATTCTTTCATTTCACTTAAATTTATTGGCATATAATTAGGCAAAATAACTCCTAATAATTGCTTTGATTTTATTTTGATCAGTAGTATATTCACCCTTCTCATTTTTGGTACTAATGATTTGGTTTTCTTCTGTCTTTTTAACATCATATTAACCAATGGTTTATCTCTATTATTGGGTTTTTTAAATCAACTCTTAGTTTTATTTATTAATTCAAGGGTTTTCTTATATTCAATTTTTATTCATCTTACTTTTAATTTTTAGGGTTTCCAATTTTGTATTTAATTGGGGATTTTTAATGTGTTCTTTTTCTAGTTTTCTAATTACATACCCAATTCATTGGTCTGTTTTTTCTCTAATTTATTGACATAAGCATTAAGAAATATAAATTTTCCTCTTATTACTGCTTTTGCTGCATCCCAGAGGTTTTGGTATGTTGTCTCATTATTGCCATTCTTTTTAATAAAATTATTTATTATTTCTATGTCTTAATCTTTAACCCGCTCATTCTTCAAGATTAGGCTATTTAGTCTCCAATTAATTTTAATCTGTGTTTCTGTGGTCCCTTATTAAATATAATTTTATTGCATTATAATCTGAAAGGGATACATTTCATATTTTGTGCTTTTATGCATTTAACTATGAAGTTTTTTATCTAAATCACAATTGATTAGAGAAACGCAAATTGAAACAACTCTGAGGTGCCACTTCATATCTATCAAAAATGACAAACGTTGGAAGGGATGAGGAAAAATAGATACACTAATAAACTGTTGCTGGAGTGTGAACTGGTCCAACCACTCTGGAGATTGGAGTTAAGCCCAAAGGCCTATAAAACTAGGCATGCTCTTTAACCCAGCAATTTCACTACTAGATCTAAATCTCAAAGAGAATAAAGAAAAATGAAAAGGACCTACTTGTACAAAAATATTTATAGCTGATTTTTTTTTGTGGTGGCAAAGAATTAGAAATTGAGGGGATGCCCGTCAATTAAATGGTTGAACATGTGGCATATGATTGTGATAGAGTACTATTGTGCTATAAGAAATCAACTGGGGTTGGGGTGTGGCTTCAGAAAAAGAAAACATGGCAAGACCTATATGAACTGAAGCAAAGCGAAGTGAGAAGAACTGGGGATCATGAGGTGCACAGCACAGCAAAGTTGTAATGATGTTCAATTGTAAAAGACTTGGCTATTCTGATCAACACAAAGATCCAAGAAAATTCCAAACAATTCATGATGAAAAAATGTCATCCACCTCCAGAGAGAGAACTGATGAATTCTGAGTGCACATTGAAGCATAATCTTCTCACTTTATTTTTTTACAGTTGGCTAATATGGGGATGTTTTGCATGATTTCACATGTATAATTAATTGATATCATTTTGTTTACCTTTTCAGTGTGAGGAGGAGGGGTGAGAGGAAGGGAGAGAATTTGGAACTCAGTTTAAAAAGAAAAGAATGTCTTATATATACATATGCACGTATATGTGTATATGTATGTATGTGTGTGCATATATATTTATATATGTATATAATATATACATACACATACATACACACACATGCACACGTACACATACACATACACACATAGACTCAGATACACACACATACACATATACATGCAGATGCACATATACACAGACACACAGACACACATACACAGACACACAGACACACATATGCATACAAATATACACACATAGATACATACACATACACAAACACATACAGACACATATACATACAAACATATACACATACACACATAGACACACACAGACACACACAGACACACACAGACACAGACACACACACATACACACACACATACACACATAAACACATACACAGATACATACACACACACACACATTGTAAAAAGTGCTGGCTTTGCAGTCTTAGCTCTGACACTTGCTTTGCAACCATGGAAAAGTCTCTTCTCCTCCCTGAGCCTCAGTTTCCCCATCTGTTAAACGAGGATGATGCTAACTGAACTGACTAATTGGTGCTGTTCTAATTAAAGTGCTTAGTGAATCCTAAAGTGTGAGAGACGGTCAATTATCGTCATTCGCAGTATTTATGTTCTTGAAAGGCCCCTTGAACCTCTGGTCACAATATTTACTTTAGCACCCTCTAGAGTGACTTTACATACAGATCAACAAATGTCCTTTTTCCTTTTGTCTGGATATACCCTATTGTTGATTCACTGAACTCATGACAAACAACACTATAACATATGCCTGAAAGAAGTTTCTCTAACACACATATTTTCTCTCTATTAGTCACATCACAGCCTTTTTACACTTCAACACTATTCTTGGGGGCCATTTAAACAATGAAATCACCAACAAAAAGCAGAAAAATGCAAGAAAAAAAGTAGCATGAAATAGACTATGAAAAGGACACTTGTTTACAGGTTGACTCCTGAAACAAGAAGGCAGAGTGTCGTCTTGTTCAACCTCATCTGGGAACATGCAAATTGGACAACTCAAATGTGTTTCAGCTCTGAGCATGACCAAGAATGATCAAGAAAGCATCATGAGTATTGATTTTTGGGGTTGCAAACATATTTTAATGAGTTGATGGATTTGCAAATATGAAATCCGTGAATAATGAGAATCAAGATTGTATATATAAACTATATGCATACACACATGCGTGCATACAAACATGCATATGTGTGCATATTACAGTAGTATGCATTTCTGTGTGCGTAATAAATTTTTGTCATTTTCCACCTACCAATGTATCACAAACAGCAGGTTTTTAATATATAGCAAGGGACATGGACAATTTTGTCACTGGTTAACTTAAGATTATAATGCATATTTTGTATCCAATCCAATTTGACCTTCACTTTCAATTCTGTAACAGCCTGGGTCCAGATTTTAAACTGTGGCTGCAGTGGTTCATGTGCTGACTCCTTCCCTGAAGACTCAAATTTCTTCCTGTCAAAGAAATGCTGTTTCAGCTGAATTTGTGTGGCACAAGAATGGCATGCAATGGCTGATTAGGTTAACCACAAATACATGTTTCCTTCGGTCATCTCGGGGGATATAGTCTAAGCCCACGTGACCAGACTCTCCTTCCAATTCTGAATCTCTCAGATCACAGCAGCACTATTAGGGAAGAAAAGGATGGGAAACACCAGAGGCACCAGGATAGGGACTGGACCTGGGATTTCCTTAGCGGAGGGAAGTCTAGTGAGCAGACTCCGTCAGCACCTTCTCTGAAATGTATAGTCTTAGACTGTTATCGGGAGCAGTGGTGCTAAACTCAAATTGAAACATAGCTCATTAAACCATACACAAAGTTCCCTGGACTTAGAAAACTACACATTGTGATCTACTGTGTTTTTATTTATTAAATATTTCCTGTTTATAGTTTTCTTTTTTTATATGTATCTTTTTTATCTTTTTTACTAATTTTTTTAAATACAAATTTATTTATTTGTAGTTTTCAACATTCATTTCCACAAGTTTTTGAGTTTCAAATTTTCACCCCGTCTCAACCTCCCCCAACCCCAAGATGGCATGCATTCTTGAATATCCCTTCCCCTAGTCTGTCCTCTTTTCTTTCTCTCCCCCCTTCTCTTATCCTCTTCCCCTTCTATTTTCCTGTAGGGCAGGATAGACTTCTGTACCCCATTGCCTATATTTCTTATTTCCTGATAGCATGTGAAAACTTTTTTTAAAACATATGTTTTTAAAACTTTAGGTTTCAAATATTCTCTCTTCCTCCCTCCCCACCCACCCTCACTGAAAAGGCAAGCAACTCAATATAGGTTGTACATGTGCAGTTATGCAAAACACATCCATAGTAGACATGTTGTGAAAAACTAACTCTATTTCCCTTAATCCTATTCTGCCCTCCCATTTATTCTATTCTTTCTTTTGACCCTGTTCCTCCTCAGAAGTATTTACTTCTGATTACACCCTTTTCCAATCTGCCCTCCTCTCTATCATCCCCTTGCTCTCTTGTCCCCTTCTCCCCCTATTTTCTTGTAGGGTAAGACAAACTTCCATACCCAATTGAATGTGTATGTTATTCCCTCCTTAAGCCAAATCCTATGAGAATAAGATTTACTCATTCCCTCTCACCTTCCCCTGCTTCCCCTCCACTGTAAGAGACTTTTCTTTTCTGTTTTTTCTTTGTGAGATAATTTACCCCATTCTACCTCTCCCTTTCTTCTTCTCCGAGCATAATCCTCCCTCATCCCTCAATTTTATTCTCCAGATATGATCCCTTAATCTTCAACTCACCCTGTGCCTTCTGTCTATCTATCTACCTATCTATCTATCTATCTATCTATCTATCTATCTATCTATCTATCTATCTGTCTGTCTGTCTGTCTGTCTGTCTGTCTGTCTGCCTGCCTGTCTGTCTGTCTATCTATCTATCTATCTATCTATCTATCTATCTATATACATACATATAATTTTTTTCCTCCAACTACCCTAATACTGACATAGGTCTCATGAGTCATAAATATCATCTTTCCATGAAGGAATGTAAACAGTTCAATCTTAATAAGTCTCTTATGATTTCTTTCTTGTTTACCTCTTCATGTTCCACTTGAGTCCTGTATTTGAAAGTCAAATTTTCTAGTCAGCTCTGGTCTTTTCATCAAGAATGCTTGAAAGTCCTCTATTTCACTGAATGACCATTTTTTCCCCTGAAGGATTATACTCAGTTTTGCTGGGTAGGTGATTCTTGGTTGTAATCCTATCTCCTTTGCCCTCTGGAATATTATATTCCATGCCCTGCGGTCCTTTCATGTAGAAGCTGCTAAATCTTGTGTTATCCTGATTGTGTTTCCACAGTACTTGAACTGTTTCCTTCTGGCAGTTTGTAAGATTTTCTCCTTGACCTGGGAACTCTGGAATTTGACTATTATATTCCTAGGAGTTTT
The DNA here is from genome assembly GCF_003287225.1 of Phascolarctos cinereus. Taxonomy (NCBI): domain Eukaryota; kingdom Metazoa; phylum Chordata; class Mammalia; order Diprotodontia; family Phascolarctidae; genus Phascolarctos; species Phascolarctos cinereus. Next base: position 275,902,251 of record NW_027555625.1, on the reverse strand, counting down.
CCTTTGGGGATCTCTTTCAGGAGGAGATCTGTGGATTCTTTCAATTTCTATTTTGCCCTCTGGTTCTAATATATCAGGGCAGTTTTCCTTGATAATTTCTTGAAAGATGATGTCTAGGCTTTTTTTTTGATCATGGCTTTCAGATAGTCCAATAATTTTTAAATTCTCTCCTGGATCTATTTTCCAGGTCAGTTGTTTTTCCAATGAGATATTTCACATTGTTTCTAATTTTTCATTTTTTGGATTTGTTTTACAGTGTCTTGATTTCTCATAAAGTCACTATCTTCCAATTGCTGTATTCTAATTTTTAAGGAAGTATTTTCTTCAGTAAGCTTTTGGACTTCCTTTTCCATTTGGCCAATTTTGCTTTTTAGGGCATTTTTCTCCTCATTGGCTTTTTGGACCTCTTTTGCCATTTGGGTTAGGCTGTTTTTTAAGGTGTTATTTTCTTCAGTATCTTTTTGGGTCTCCTTTAGCAGGCTGTTGACTTGTTTTTCATGATTTTCTTGCATCACTCTCATTTCTCTTCCCAGTTTTTCCTCTACTTCCCTTACTTGCTTCTCAAAATCCCTTTTGAGCTCTTCCAAGGCCTGGGACTGATTTTTTTTTTCTTGGAGGCTTTGGATGTAGGAGCTTTGATTTTGTTGTCTTCTTCTGGTTGTATATTTTGATCTTCTTTTCACCAAAGTAAGATAATATAGTCTGACTCTTTTTGTGCTGCTTGCTCATGATCCCAGCCAATTACTTGAGTTTTAAACTCTTTGTTAAGGTAAGAGTCTGCTTCCAATGTGGAAGTGTACTGTCCCAAGCTTCAGGGGTTTGTGTAGCTGTTTTCAGAGATACTTGTAGGGACCTGTAAATTTTCGGTTCTTGCAAGGTGGTATGATAAGGGGCGAGGTGTTTACTCCTTTCCTGGCCTGTGACCACAAGTATTCTTTTCTCTTCTGTAACTGTGAGGAGGGGCTCCTCTCCATAGCCACTGCAAGCTCTACCTCGATAATGCTCCTCCTCACCCCAGCACTGCCTCCCAGAACTGTGACCCAGATCCACACATGGCAAAGCAAGAGATTCCTGCCTCTGCACTGGCAAAGAGATCCCTGCAATACCTCTCTGATCAGTCACTGGATTCCCCCTCAGTCTGTGGGCCGGAAGCTTGGGAAGCAGCTGCCCCCCCCCCAGGACCATGCTTTTGGGGAATGAAGCTGAGATCCCGCCTTCCTTTCTCAGCACTGACAAAAACAGACTTTTTCCACTGACCTTCTAAGTTGTCTTTGGCATTAGTGGGTTGAGGAGTCTGGAAACCTCCACAGCTACCCGTGATTCACTCCTCTGAGGCCTGCTCCAGGTTTGCTGTGGCCTGCACTCTCATGCTGCGCTCCCAGCCCAGCATGATACACCTTTCTGATCAATCATCCAGGTTGTCTTGGGCTGGAAATTTGTTTCACTCTGTCTTTTTGTGGGTTCTGCTGCTTCAGAATTTGTTTAGAGCCATTTTTTATGAGTATTTGGAGGGGTTTGGGGGAGAGCTCAAGCAAGTCACTGCTTTCACTCCATCATCTTGGCTCCGCCCCCCTCCCTGGTTAGAGTTTTCATCTGGTTCCAGGCCTACTCAAAAGTGTTGGGCCTCATGTGGTCCACAGCTGGGTGTTTGAAACCTATGACCTAGCACCTGGAGAAGTTAAGAAGTGACTTGCCCAGGGTTGCAGAGACAGGACTTGAGGCTGTACTTAAACCTAAGTTTTACTTGCTCTCTATCCATTGTCCTGTACTGCCTCTTAAATTTCCCTTTGCTTTAGATGGGGTAGAGGTACAAAGTACATCCTTCTTGACTGCTAAGTTTTAGTTGACAATTAACAACAACAAAAAAAATTATTATTAAATGTGTGCTATGTGCAGACACTGTGCTGACTAGGTAAATAAAAGTGGAAATGGTTCCAGCCTTCTAGAAGCTTACATTGTAATGGAGGAGACAGCTTGTACCTACACAGGTATATACAAGATACAAGATAATCTTAGATGGGAAGGGACATGGTGGAAAGGAAGGACTGCATACAGAAAGTGATGTTTCAGCATAATCTCGAAGAAAGCCAGGGATTTTAAGAGGCAGAGATGAGGAGGAAGAAGCCCATTCTAAGTATGAACAATAATCAATGTAAATGTATAGAGAGTAGAGATATAGTGTCATGTGTGAGGAACAGAAAACAGGCAATATAGTGCAAATGAAAGCATTCTGAAAATTATAAACTAATACATTAGTGAAGTATTATTATAACCAGAAAAGGGGTCGGTCTTGAAGTCTTGATTTCTGGTTCAGTAATAAAAACAACTAATGAATTGCACTTTGGTTCATACAGAGGGCAAACCTTCTCTTATCAGCAGGAGAGTCGTGGTGAATATTCAAAGAAGACTGAAGAGAAAGGGCAATATTTAATTTATTAAATAGTGGTGACATTTCTGATTTGGGAATAAATAGATGAGTGGCTTTGGTATGGAGCTGAAGCTCAAGATAAGTAAGGAGGTCATAAAAAATGCTCAGCTACCCTTGGAGAGGTCAAGTTACCAGGGCCCTGAAAGAACTGGCAGCAATGATACCTAGTCCATTACCATCTGTGATTTTAGAAGGATTGTGCATAGCAGCAGGGGTACCACAGAGTTGCAGAAATGGGAAGGTTGTCTCCATTTTCAAAACAGGTAAGAGTGTATAAACTATAAGCCAGGGAGCTTGAATTCAATTCCTCGCAAAATTCTAGAAGGCAAAAGTAAAGGAGTAGTTGGTGAACATCAATCAGTCACCAGAGATTTATTAAGTACCTACTATGTGTCAAGTACTATGTTGGCATTTCAAAGAATGAAATAATCCCTACTCTCAAGGAACTTATTTTAAATTGAAGAGATAATAAGTATGTATGTAAGCATATACAGAATAGAAAATAAATACAAGTTAGCTTGGGAGGAACGTGTGTGAACCAAACTGACTCCATCTTGTAAAACTGCAACAATTTCAAGACTTAGGGTTCATTTCCCACTCTCTCACTCCCAACTGTGGGAACTAAGCAATATCCTATTTCACGTCTGGGAAAGTCCTGAAACTTGCTCTCCTCCTCCCAAATTAAAGAGTCCCTAATACTTCCTCGAATCCCAGATTATATCCTGTTCATTGTTTTCATATAGTGTATAAAAATCTGTGCAAAATCTTTATTTAGGTCCAGTACCTACTGAAGGGCATGGTCCCGATTTGCTGTGCAACTGTGTACCTTGCCAATAAATTGAAATACTTGGAAGCTCAAACCTTTGTTTCTTTAGTTATTGCAGATTTCACTCACCATGGTTTGTGAAAAAGCCAGCCAGGTTGAAAAGGGACCCTTACCCCTGAGATGGCCTCTTGAAAGAACTCCCTAGAGTATGCTACAGTCAATTTTCCACTTAGGGACTTCTTTGTAAAGGACTGTGCTAAAGGTCAAACTCCCCCTAGATCTCAAACTCTTCCAAACTAAGGTAAATCCCCACATTGCTGGTGAAGGTAAGCCCACACATTGTTGGGGAAGTAGATAGCTCTAGGAAGTCCCTTTAAGGGAATTAGCTAAGGCAAGTCTCCTCAGCGTAGGAGAAGTCCCCTTAGGGAAATAAATTAGGGTAAGCCTCTACATTGTTGAAAAAGTTCCCTTGGGGAAATTATGGGACCTAATAGTAAGCATACCACTTGGGAACCCCTCTGGAAAAAAAATATATTTTTGGCTTGGAGCCAGATGAAGAGCATCCTATTTTAAATTGTGTGAAGTCTAGTTTAAAACTGCAAGAGATAGAGCTGATAACCTATTTTTGCCTCAATTTGCAACTTGATTATTATACATTAAAGAGATTAAGATTGGTCTAAAATATACAAAAATTCAAATAGGTTTCAAATTTGACCTGAAGAAAGGACTTTCAATTATTGCAAATTGAAGGCTTTGAAATGACTTTTAGTAAATTGTGCATGCTGACTTTCTATGTGTCTATCTTACTATATCTTCTAATATTTTTGTCTCGTGTGGTATCTAGTGTTGTTTGGAGATTCTGCTACCACAGAAGATTTCTAAGGGGAAAGTGTAGTCAACCAAATAAAGACTGCTCCGAAAAGCTGCAGGCAAAGAGTTTAGAACACTGGGAAAGATTCATGAAATTTCACACTTGAAACAGTTCTCCCAGCTTTTTATAATCTGATGCTGAACTTTCCATCCCAGTTAAGCAGGAACTGACTCTCATTTTAGACTTTTCATGGTACATAAAGTTTTAGGCGGGGGGGGGGAACCTGTAATATACTTGCCTGTCATTTCTTCCTTGATAAAGTTGAGGTTACAGAGAAAAAGTCAGATAATAAAAGAAAATTTTTTTTCCTGGTTTGTAGAAATTCATAGCATTAAAAACTACTTAGAAACCAAAATTTTAATTAACATATAGTATCTTTAAATTTCCAAATTAGAGTAACTACTAAAAGCATTTTAGTGGATTTTAAAATTTTGCAGATTAAGATTAAGCAGTTCTCTCTCACTGCTGGAGGGAAGGATTTGGAGTTGTGAAAAAGTTATGAGAAGTTGTGATTGTACTGAGAAAAGCAGATTTCAGGCAAGTACTGAATAAGGAACTCATGTCCTTCTCTTTGTCCTTTTTGATAAGGCACTTTAGCAGAAGCTAAATAAATGCTGAAATATCTTAGTGAGTTTTGGGGCACCACTCTATAGAATTTGTTTTAAGGAAATATAAAAAATATGACTGTGAAAGTTACAGGGAAAACAGCATTTGGACCTCATATTACTCTTTCCTTGGAGATTGACAGATCTATTCTTTTTGTGCAAGGAAGGCGGTGGTTTCACTGCTTAGGAAAGGGAACTGAAATTAGTTTTAAAGTGGTTCCAAAGTAAAAGAAAAAGTACAGTTAGTAGCTTAAATTTACCTGGTACTTAAGAATTGACTTTTGTTAACTCTGTCTTGACCATGAAAAGAGAAAAACTAGTTCAAATCAGGGAGAAATTTTTTTTTTAAAAAAGTAAAAATTAACTAAGGAATGGGAAGGGAGGTTTTAAAAAAGCAGAAGAGCATCCCATGATGAAGGACTGCCTACCTCACTTCCACCATCACCTGAACCCAGACCTTGCCATGGATAATGGAGATAGATATTCACAGTGACAGGAGGGGAGAAGGCGGCCAGGAACTAGGAATGTCTCTTGAGAAGGCTGAAGTAGAACTTCCAAATACCAATGTAACAGAATTAATTGCTTAGATAAATTGGAAGCAAGATTACCTAAGGAAATTGGAAAAAAAAAAGAACATGCATTTGTAAACTCTTCAGGATCCAAAAAGGTAATGGTTTTGAAATTATAGAGGGGAAATTCAATGGAGTAAAGATTAGATCTTTAAATAATCTGGGATATAATGGAGAAATGGAGTATTCTGCCCCTAAAAGACCATTCAAAGGGTACATCCCAATCTTTCAAAACCCCCTTAACTCCAAAGCAGATAGATAGGAAGTCAAGGTTGCCTCTTGAAGCCTCTCCCTAGCTTTTGACTGGGATTAAAACTGACAAGCCTCAGAAAAAGGTGAGAGTGAGGCTAGGTTGTGAACACAAAAGGAATTGATTTGGCTTTTTGGGCAATTTAAAAGGAGCTAAAGAAATAAGGAAATAAAGGAAAAGTTACAGGCAGTTGGGAGTGCCACCACAAATCTTTGAAAACTGAGACAAAATTTTGTTCTGGAACTAAACAGGATAATTGTGGTCAATTAAAACCTAATATAAATGACATTTACTATTTGCCATTAATAAATTTATTAGTTATGTGACCTTAAGCAAGTTACTTCACCTCTGCCTATCTCAGAAGTTTACTACTCTGTAAAGAGGATAAGAATAGTACTCACATCCCAGGATTATTGTGAGTATCTAATGAAATAATGGTTGTGAAGTGCTTAACTCAGTGCCCGGAATATGGTAAACACTACATAAATGTTGACTATTGTTACTATTATTATTTCTTTAATTGAATGTAATTACCCCATACTAGATAACTCTATACTGGGTTTTAGATATGATTCATATAAACCATGAATGATGATGCAACAAATTATTTTCTACATAGGTTAATTTGGAAATGTGTTGTTGTTGATGTCATTTAACTGGCATTTTATTATTGTGTTTCTAAAGTATTCAACAAGGTCCAGATTAAAAGGTCCTATATCAAAAATGATGTTAGAGAGGTAGTTTCCCTTTGGTCTGAATTCTGTCGCATTGTGAATTGAGTTGGTAAAAGAATGTATAAAAATAGATATTTGAAAACTGTTCAGTATCTAATGGGGTATATTTTGTTTTAAAATTAATAACAACAATAATAATAATAATAATAATTTACTGTTTGGAGGGAAATTTGCACAGACCCTTTAACATATCCTTATTTGTGAAGTCCCTTGAGACTTTGTATTCAGGCAAGATCATAAGATTTTATCAGCCCTGCCAACCACATGTTGTAAAATTCTAAAGTAGTCAAGCTTGAGAAACTAAGGCAGTGAAAATAGAATCCCATCTCCCACTCCTTGTCAAAAGGGAGGAGCTTATAAGTTTATCATAGTAATGAGTGAATTTTCATCTGGAAATGTTTGGCTATCACTTACAAAAAATATGAAAATGTATAGGATAGTTTAAACATGTATATTTGATACATTAATAAATAGTATATATTGAAATTGCATCTTTGAACCAACTTAATACCATATACTTCAGATTCAAAGATTTCAATATTACCTTAGGGGTGAGTGGGCAATACACATTGGAGGCTTACAGTAGACAGCAATCTTTTGGGGTATGTGTTACCCCAGAACGTGATTATTCTTAATTTCTAAATAAAGGATAAATGAAATGTCCTTGTGTTCTTGTTCTTTGGTAACTATTATATGAACATTTTAGTTAAAAATTATAATCTAGTCCCAAGCTATGACCAGTGAAATTCTGCTATTTGAAATAAAATCTCTTGGGACTGTAATTTAATATTGTTCTGCATCTGATCAGATATGGTTATTTCAAGTGCCCATAAAGCCAATAGTCCAACATTCAAGCAGACGGTGGCGTGTTGAAGTCTAAAAACTGCTACAGGTGGATGTTTGTCCTTGGGAAACATTGAAGGGATGACCTTGTAATGTTCTTTAGACCATTTTTAGACCATAGGATCCTCTTGACTCAGTTTCCCCATGGTGCTATTTGCTTTTGAACAAAAAATTTTCCACCGGGGTATCCTGAACCTGGCTTTGCTACCTTGTGACTAATGTGGAACTTTGCTACATGCCTGGCTGTTAAATATGACTCATGCCTGAAATCAAACAGAGATAAGGGAATTTTTCCCCTTTTATCGTTTATGTCAGGTCAATCTGTGCCCTTGAGGGGACAAGTCTTGCTATTGTCATAACCATGTGCCCCCCTTTTTGTTTCATAGCATATTTCTATAATTGGGCAGGTTAATTGTAGAAATTGATTTGATTTCTAGATTTAGTATTAAAACATGTAGAAGTTTTTCTTGTTGTGGTACTAAATCTATTAATTAAATAAAGTAATATTACTACATTTGAGTTGAAATTGTAATATAGGAATGATATCCTCTCCTACGGGGGGGGGGAGATTAGATAAATTAATAAGACACAGCTGTAATGTAAAAATTTTCTAATAAATGAAATAGTCAATTTTAAGAAAACAACAGGATCAGACTATTTCTGTAAGAACTAGGATATATATACATAAGTATATAATTAGCTTCCAAATGTTTCTACTGGGAAATTCAAACTTTATGTGTGTTTTAGTAATAAGTTCTCAAATTAGACTAAAGGTTTTCACATATGAAATTGCATTGATAATTGTAAAGAAAGTGAAGTGATTTTCCTTTTTTGAAGTATCTAGGGCTCATTTTCCAAATCAATCCCCTCACAGATGTTTTTTTTAGGTTCTTCCTTCAAAGTATTGAGAGCATTGTCCATATCAGGCACAGGGTTTAGATAAGGATAGAAATAATAAGTGGTACATAAAAGCTAAAATTTTCTGAAGTTTCAGGTGAATTATGGCTTCCTAATTTCATATTCTTCTTATAGCTCAGGTGTTAGTAGAATCAGAACCATAAGATTGAACTGGTTTCTACCAAATTTGGGAGGTTGTACTAAACTGTGTTGAGTAGTTACTGGAAAATTTTAGCAGAATTACCTCGGAATCTCTAAAAGTGCTTTGGAACCGGAGAAGCAAAGCCACCTTCAGAGCTGTCCTGAGAATGAGGCCTATTCCAGAATGCCCAAGAGAAGATATTTCTAAGGACAAGATGACTACATGGGATTCTGGGACTCAAGATGAAATGTACTCATTAAATGGACATTGGAAACAAGTTGCCAGGACATAAGGAGACAATGTTATTTGATATTAATGGTTATTATTGTAGCTGTTGTACTAAGGTATGTGAGAAGACGATTCCTAGTGGTCTTTTCTTTGCATGTAATTCTGATAATGAACATATTTTTAAAAAATATATAAATTTACCTATAAGTGAATGATCCATGGCAGGGGGCGGAGTGCAGCGATCTGGTCTCCCCACACACATATACAGACCAAGGATCAAAGGGGGAAATTGTGGAAATCTTGTGAATCAATCTGACTCTATCTTGTAAAATTGACTCCATTTTGAGACTTAGGTTTCATTTTCCACTCTCCTACCCCCATCTGTGGGAATTGAGCAATATTCTGTTTCACATCTGAGAAAATCCTGAAACTTAATCTGCCCCTCCCAACTCAGAAAGTCCTTAATCTTTCCTCTAATAAGAAATCAGATTACCTAATTTTGAATCCTGGTTTATATCTTGTTTGTTGTTTTCACACAATGTATAAAACTGTGTTCAAAATCTTTAGTTGGGGTTCAGTACCTACTGAAGGACCTAGTTCCGATTTGTTGTGCAACTGTGGGCCTTGCCAATAAATTGATATTCTCAGAAGCTCAAACCTTTTGTTTCCTCAGTTATTGAAGATTTCACTCATGGAAGAGGGAGGCCACTAGAAGTTGGTGGGGTTGGGAGGGGTCAGGCAACACTACATATGGATGGCGATGGTTGAGCTAAAATCTAAATCTAATAAAAAAAAAAGAATTGATGATCACAAAGAGTCAATATGATTTTATCAAGGAGTATATCAGACTAACCCCATTCTTCTTCTTAATTAGATTACAAGACAGATAGTTCAGGGGAATAGTGTGCATGCGTGTGTGTGTGTGTGTGTGTGTGTGTGTGTGTAGTTTTCCTGGATTTCAGAAAAGTATCTAACGAAGAGTCTCATGCTACCTTTACACAGAAAATGGAGGAATGTTGACTAGATCATTCGATAAATTGGTGGTTGAATGATTTTCCCCCAAAAGCAGTCATGTATGGTTTGATGTCAACAGGAGGGAGGTGCCTAGAGAGCTATGTCTGTCCCTGTGCTATTTAATATTTTAGATAATGAATTTGATAAAGACAGGAGTGGCATGCTCATCAAATTTGCAGAAGATCTCAAACTAGAAAGGATAGCTAACATATTGGATGGCAGTCAGTAACTAAAATAATCTCAGTGGACTAGAATGTCAGGCCAAATCTAATTAGATGAAATGTAATAGGGATAAATATAAATACACTCCTGGAAAAAAAAAAATCCAACTCACAAGCACCATATGAGGGAGGCACGGCCAGAGAGTAGTTCATCTGAAAAAGACCTAAGGGTTTAATGGACTGAAAGCTCAAAATGAGTCAATAATGTAATATGGAATTTAAAAAAATAAACTAATGCAATAGTAGACTGTATTAAGTGTCCAGTACAAGAGTGATGATAGTTCAGTTCTGGTCTAACCAGGGTAGAGTACAGCATTACTACAGGTTCATTTCAGTGTGCTGCATCTTAGAAATGGCATTAATAAGCTAGTTTTTCCAGAGGAAAGAGACCAGGATAATGAGAGGTGTATGAACAATGACTTACAAGAATTATCTGAAGGAACTAGGGATATTTAGCTTGCAGAAAAGGAAGGCTGAGTGTGGGAAGAGGGAAAGAGGAAAAATTATGACTGTCTTCAAGCATTTGGAGGGTGATCCTGCAGAAAAGAGAACAATTTCAGCAAGGTCAGCCCTAATAAGGCACAAGTAGCAGCAGCAGGTAGAACTTGAAAAGGCAAAAAAGTCTTGATATAAGGAAAGACTTCCTTATTAGAAGTCCAAACTGGAATTGTCTAAAAGTGTAATGAGCCATCTTAGGAGGTGGGGGACTTCCCCTCATTACACATATTGAAGCAAAGGCTGGATGACCACTTGTTATACATGTCACAGGTCAGGTATAGCTGAACTAGATGGATTCCAAGTAAAGACCTATAGAGGAAGAAAAATTGTCAGAAGGACTTTCCATCCCAAACAGAGTCAGAACAAAGCTAGAGATAGGTTTTCAATAGTCTATCAAGTGCCTTTAAACTAGATCCTTGCATAGAGTAGACACTCAGTAAATGTTTGTTGAATTAAGTAGAAGTTATATCAGTTAAAGAAAATAAAGAAGTCTTTGGTGCCAACCTGGACCACTGCTATCTTAGTCGTCAGTCAAGCAATTGTTCTTCCTGTGGGTCCCATGACTGTAGCAGTTCAGCGACCTTTTCATTCATCTGTTTATTCAAAAAAGTTATTCACTGAGTGCCTAGTCAGACAATCACGTATTGAAAACCTAACTACTGTGAGAATCATGTACACAGTCCTTGCCTTGAAGGTGCGTAGCATCTGCTTGGGAAGAGGAGCCCAGGACATCGGAAGCAGAGAATAATACAAGCCTGAAAAATGGGGGTAATGAAACTTCTAACATCCATCTTACAAGGCTTTTGCAAGGAAAGTGTTAGTAAACTCTTAAAGCCCCTAGGACTGTCAACTACAATTATTATCAGTCAGGAGATAATCAGATAGCAGAATAATCATAATCTGCCAGGATTCTTCCATAAGCTTTCTTGGTTCAGGATTGACACTGTGGCCTAAAGTTTTCAGCCTGATTAAAATGACTTCCTCACTATTGGATTCCTTTTTTTTTTTTGTTCCAGCCTGCTCTCTTTCAAGCCTTCCATATGTCAGTTACTACTAATTTTCATGACAGCCTGAGCTCTATGCCTAGTGTCAACCACACTCTAGTTCCCTTCTCCTTCATCAATCTCCTTCTCTATGACTTAGAACCAAGACAGAAGGAAACCTGGAATGAATTTCAAAAAACATTCAATGCAGACGTCTGCATATGCTATTTCCTTATCTTATTTCAGCAGAAGACTCTATGTCTTTGAAGTTCTAATGGGCCCAATACTAAACAGGGGAGCTCCATGGAAAAGAAAGTTCCTACTGTCACTACAGATCTGATCCATTCTTAGAAACAGAGCCTACCACTGATTTTTTTGACTGAGCCCCTAATGTCAGCACCCCCCAGTGAATTTTCTATTCTCCTCTAGGAAAATTGCAAGTTCACTAAAAGAAAATATTTCAGAAACAGCTGTCAAAGACCTCTAGACTTTTATGCCAGCAATATAAAGAATCAAATATTTGCTTAATATGGAAAAGTCAAGTTTTTTTCTTCTTCTTACAAACCTACCTGCTACCTGCAGATTCTTTTTCATATCTACCAATGCTCCCGTTGAAATTCACCAAGGGAATATCAGGGCCCTCTTCCAAAGAGGAAAATAAAAAAATAGGGTTCACTAAGAATAGAACTAGAAATGACCTTGAAGAGTCATATATCCAAACTCCTTTATTTTACAGATGAGAAAACTGATACCTAAGGGTAAGGCCCATGCTCACACAGGTAGTAAATACCCAAACTAGGAATTAAACCCAGATCCTCTGTTTTCCGGTAAAAGTGGTCTTTACAACTCTACCAAGCTGGAGAAGACTAAAATCAGGGAGCAAGGGGAAGGGGAACAGAATCAGGGGATCAGCAAGTTGAGCACAACTCCCTGACAGCCCCCTTGGTTTTTCAAACTAGGGCCTGCTCAAGTGGCCTGAGCTGGGGATCAAATGCATGACCTACATATATTCTTAATATGGTAATTTTTGTTTTGGTTTCTGAACAAAACCCGTCTTTTAAGGAAAATTTTAACAGATTTGAAACCAGAAACCCTGCCCTCCCCTGAGGCATTAAAAAATGCAAACTGAAGGCTTCCCATGTGTGGAGGTTATTACTGATTTCCTTCCAAAAACAGGAGAAGTGTTGCAACAGTCACAACGCTTCAGCTCCCTGGGCCAACAAACTGTTTTCTTTCCGCACACTCATTAACCACGGTGTGGGACTCAATCACTGCTCTAATTTCCTACTTTAAATGTTTTTCTTTCTCCCACTTTTCATAAATGTCTTTTTATGTTTTGCATTTACATAGCCAGACACGGGCACTTATACTGATAGGCCTGGGCCTGTCAGACACAATCCGAAAGGAGTACAAAGCCCTCTGAATTACAGTGGCATTAGTGTTGAAAATTCAAATTTGATTTCATGAAATGAACCTTCAGAAATAAAAGCTTTCTTTGTCAGCTCCAGATCGGAAATGAATCTGGCTTGAAAGGAGGGTAACAGGCCATTTAAAAATTCTTCAAAGAAGTTTTTGTTATGTATCACAACATCTCCCCAGTGCAACGGTGCTAGGAAACCCAGTTGGCACTCAGTAAATGTTTTTTGATGATGACAATATATTTAAGTAGGTATTCAACATAATTAAAATGATAGAATGCTATCAAACAGTCTACTTCGGTCTTTAGGCTTGTTTAGGGTACATATTTAGGCCTAAAACTCGAGATTTCAGGTTGGAAGTCTTTTGCTCTGCTACCTATGTGTGGACAAGCTACTTGACCTCTCTGATTCTCAATTTCCTCACCTATAAAATGAAGGGATTGGATTGAAATCCATCTGTTAAATTACCTTCCAGATATAAATCAAGGATCCTAGGGCCTCAAATTCAACATCTCCATAAAATATGTTAAAAAGCAATAGCACTCCCCAATTTCCCTACCTATTAAATCCAGTCCAATCCAACAAGCATTTATTAAGCACCTAAAATACAAAGCACTGTCCTAGGTGCTGCAGAAGGAAAGGTACAAACCCCAAATAGTCCCTGTTCTCAAGAAGCTTATATTCTATTAGGTGGGGACATTTCTTTTTGACCTCACTCCAGAGTTTGGAGTTCCAATGCTGACAAACTGCATTAGGTCAAGTTCTCCCTTCAATTTTCTCTGTTTCTCAGGGGCTATTCCACAGCCCATCTCTATGTCATCAATAGCACTTTGCCCAAATTCAGTCAAGAAGCCAGTGTGAAGTTCAGGAAGTAGCATAGTTGAATTACAGCGAAAGGATCAGCAGCCATCTCCCAAACTCTGATACCTGTTGCTGTTCCAACAGCTTTCCCAAGCCTCAGCTACCTGCCAGAAAAGGCAAGGTTATTCACAAGAGCACGCCAAGGTCGAAGATCAAGGTTTCGTATTTCACAGTGGCGTCAACCAAGTCACAAGGAAAAAAGGGCAGGACATGGACTCTGTAGACAAGCAACTTGAATTCTATCTTTGTTACCTTGCCAACTACGTGCTTTGGAGTAAGTCAACGCTGAGCCCTCAGTTTCCTTAACTATGAAATGAGAACAATAGTACCTAAGCTGCCGACTTCAAAGGACAGTGGTAATAAAAGTGTTTTCAAAAACTTAACAAACTATCCAAGTATGGGTCATTATCTGAGATGGTTGTAATTAATGAAATAAGCATACCCCCATCAAGCAAAAGAATTGCAATGTTAGTGCTACAAAAGGATAACATTTCTAAAATATACCTTTTATTAGGGTGTACTATAATTCTGACTTCAAGGTGCTTACTTTACTACCACTTTAAACAAAGGTTTTAATAGATTGATATTTTATTCTTCAATGCTTCAATGAATCCCTAAGCTCATGGATGCAACTACTCTTTCCAATGGTCCGTATTGTGACTTTTCTAAGATTTCTCAATCTTTGCAATTCTGGTTCATGTCCTTCTATAAATCTTTGTTGGGATAGTCTAACCAAAAATGCTAGAGGGCTTCCTCAAGGGTTTTTAACATTCCAGGAATATTCATTCAATCATTTATTTGAGATTCCATACACATTTATTAATACTTACTTATCGATTATGTGCTTAGCAACATGTTAGGATCTGGGCATGAAAGTAGACTTGGGCTATCTATCGGTCACCTCACCCTCTTACTATGTGACAAAACAACCCATTTTTTTACCATACATTTTCTGGATGATAATTTTTGTGTCACTTCTTGAACATAAGTTATCATAAGCAATATTTGCAGCCAATTAACATCCATCATTAAAACAACAATAATAATTGACTCAAATGCTTCAGCGTTGTGTGAATTGATAGCAAGACACTTTAGCAGATGTCTTTCTCACCTCTTTTTTTAAACAGAAAACATTACATATGTACTACCAAAAGACGAGAATTCCAGTGATCCCCCCCTCCAAATATAGACCCTCATATCTTAAATCACTTGGGAAAAAAAAAATTACACATTTTTGTTGTTCAATCATTTTTCAGTTGTGTCTGACTCTTCATGACCCCATTTAAGGTTTTCTTGCAAAGATATTGAAGTGGTTTGACATTTCCTTCTGTAGCTTATTTTGCAGATGAGGAACTGAGGCAAATAGGGTTAAGTGACTTGCCCAGAGTCACTCAGTAAGTGTCTGATGCCAGATTTGAACTCATGAAGTTGAATCTTCCTGACTTCAGGTCTGGCACTCTATCCACTGTACTACCTGGCTGCCTCTAAGAAAACTATGTATTAGATTAGGAGCAAAAAAATCCCAAAGATGTAAGGAACAACTCATTTCTTTAGTGAGATGTCCTCCTTATTGAGAAAATTGAGGCCATTAACCCCTTTTTTTCCCCTCCTCTTTACCTCAAATTCCCTTGTAATCCTTCTCCACTATATGAAGTAGCCTTTCTCATCTTTCTCATTGCCATAGCCCTTAACCCCATCCTCAACTGCCTTTAGCAGATTTCCTGCTTGGTCATCTTGCCTCTTTCTTTATTCTTCAGTCTTTCCCTACCTACTTGTTCCTTTTCTACATGTTTCTGCCAGAGTTGCCTTGTCCTTCAAAAAAAATTGCTAGGCCCTCTCATCTTATCAAACTATCATCCTCTATCTCTCCTACCTCTCTTAACCAAATTCCTAGAAAAAGCTATCTGTACTTAATACCTCCACTTCCACACATCTCATTCATTATTCAACCCTTTGCAAGGTGAATTCTGACTTCATCAGTCAATTATAATTATCTTATCCACAGTTACCCATGATCTTTTCATTGACAAATTTGATAGTCTTTTTTCATACATCATCGTTCAAGATTCCTCTTCTGTGTTGACATGGTTTGACATCTTTTCTTCCACATACCTTTCTGGGTTTTCTTGGTAGTCCTCTCTCTTGGCTCCCCTTCTATCTATCTAATAGCTCCTTCTTAGTCTCCTTTTCTGGTTCATTATTCATATAATGCATCCAAACTATAGATGTTGCACAAGGCTCCATCCTGGGCCCTTTTCTCTCTCTACACTTTCTGATGACCTAATCAGTTTCATGACTTTGTGTTATTTCTGTGCAAATGACTATAGATCTAGATATCCAACCTGAGTCTCCTGGGTTCTGGTCTTTTATTACCAATTACTGTTGGTACATTTCACATTGGATGTCCCAGAGACAACTCAAAATACATATGCCCCAAACAGAAGTGATTATCTTGCCCCCCAACCCCACTGCTCTTCTGAACCTTCCCATTTCAGTCAAGGACACCATCTGTCCTAAAGTCAGCTGAGTTCATAACCTCACCATTATTCTTGACTCCCTGTCACCCCTCACCCCACATATCCAATCAGTTGCCAAATCTTGCCATTCCTAACTTTACAAATTTCACCTCTAACCCTTTTTCTCTACCATACACACACTACTTTTGTTTAGAGCTCCATCACCTCTTGCCTAGATTATCAAAATGAATTGAATTGAATTATGTACCTTAAGTTTTTCACTACTCCAAGCAATCCTTCATAATGATTTTTCCTTAAGTATGAAGCTGACTGTGGTTCTCTCCTACTCAATAAACTTCAGTGGTCCTCTATGGCCTTTAGAAAAAAAACATATAAGGCTCTGGCTTTGAAATCACTCACAACTAGACCTCAACCTAGTTTCCCAGTTTTATTATACATTATTCCCCTTTCCACACTTCATGGTCCAGCCAAACTGCCTTCTCTCCATTTCTCACATATCATTCTATTTCTCATTTCTATGTCTTGGCACTGATACTTCCCCATGCCTGGAATACACTTCTAACTTGCCCCTACCTTATAGAATCCCTAACTTCCTTTAAGATCTAGCTCACGTACAACTTGAGAAACAATACATTTCTTGACCCCACCCTCAACTGCTAGTTCCCTTACATCACTAGCTACTTTGTATTTAAATATCAAATACGTATAATCCTGGTGCCAAAGCCCATCGCTATGGGAATCTTTCCTTAATGGCAGAAATCAGCACTGCACACCTGCATGAGGCATGGAGTTGGTGAGAGAGTGAGCTCCAGTCTCTTGAGTCTTCTTGTGGCTTGTTCATGTATTATATAACATTAGGCCCAGGTATAGAGAGAACACTAAAATATTTATAGTCAACCTAGAAAATGGTTCTCTACTTAAAACATACCATCAAAATAGTATGTGGTACATAATTCAATTCAATTCATTTTGATAATCTAGGCAAGAGGTGATGGAGCCCCAAACAAAAGTAGCATATGTATGGTAGAGAAATAGGGTTAGAGGTGAAATTTGTAAAGTTAGGAATGGCAAGATTTGGCAACTGATTGGATATGGGGAGTGAGGGGTGTCGGGGAGTCAAGAATAATGGTGAGGTTATGAACCCAGCTGACTTTAGGACAGATGGTGTCCTTGACCGAAATGGGAAGGTTCAGAAGAGCAGTGGGGTTGGGGGGCAAGATAATCACTTCTGTTTGGGGCAAATGTATTTTGAGTTGTCTCTGGGACAAAATCAGGTCACGAGCAATTGATATAATATATGTCACTTTTTCAGGAAGAGAACCTTAGCTCATTTTGATTCTACCTATCCTTCAATTTATTTTTCTCTCTCCTAAATAGAATTTGTGGCTTCAAAATTAAAGGGGAACAGGGCAGCTAGGTGGCACAGTAGATAGAGGACCGGCCCTGAAGTCAGAAATGCCTGAGTTCAAATCTGGCCTCAGACCAAACACTTGACACTTACTAGCTGTGTGACCCTGAGCAAGTCACTTAACCCCAATTGCTTAAAAAAAGGGGGGGGAGAAACACAATTGATACATCTTATTAATCACTTGATGTATATTGATGACATCAAGTTATATTGCTTCACTGAAAAACATTCATCAGGTCCATCACCTCATGGAATCTTTCTCCAGTAATTTTAGAGAAATCATACAATTGTTATATACTTTGAAATGGATAAATCTAAAATTCTTAACATATAGCAAGCAAAGAGGGAGCCTGAAGGCTTTGACCTTGAATTGGCCAAATTGAACCAATAGCTGAAGATGTTATTTGAAAATACGGTGGTCTCTTCCAGGCAAGATACATTGAGTATGAATATGTTAAGTCATACTAGCATCCTGAAATGAAAGCTTAATGGAGAGAACACATTTAAAGCAATTAATGTCTGAGCAATACCAGTCTTAATGTAGATCTTGGCACAGCAAAATCAAAATAATATCTAGAAATTCTAATAAAAAATTCATACAATGCTAAAAAAAATTCATACAGTGCTAATGAATTGATAAATGTGCTCAGAAGATATGATAAACAGGTTAAATCTTACCATAATACTTCTTCATAACAAATAGGGGTCACTTTATAAAACAGTAGTAAAAGATAGGAACAAATATATGTCACTGTATTTGTGCAATGTAACTGAAAGTGGTTTATCTCTGGATATAGTCTATGAAATGAGCAAGAGCCAAAAAAAAAATCAAAAAGATCTTCATGAGTGATGTTCACATGAACTCAACCAATGATATGTCAACCAAGAAGTATCAAACAAATAGTTGAGCTATGCATATTTGTTTATAGAAAAAGCAATTCAGAACTGCCACAGGAATTTTCAAAAAAAGATTACCATTAAGGAACCGGATTTGTTAATTGATTTAGATTATGCAATAAAGTGGTGGGAGGTATGCAACATATCACTGTAGATTGAAAAAAGAAGTGGCATCTACCAGATACTTAGAAATACACCACCAAGAGGCTAGAATTATACAGAATTATACACCAGCAGCTCACAATCCTGTATAAACTATGGCCAATCCCCATACTACAAATACAAACCCTAAAATACTCTGGAGAATTC
The DNA here is from genome assembly GCF_003287225.1 of Phascolarctos cinereus. Classification (NCBI taxonomy): domain Eukaryota; kingdom Metazoa; phylum Chordata; class Mammalia; order Diprotodontia; family Phascolarctidae; genus Phascolarctos; species Phascolarctos cinereus. Next base: position 275,883,832 of record NW_027555625.1, on the reverse strand, counting down.
AATTTATAAATAGTGTTACATTCAGAAATGTTGCTCACAGTCACCTGAAAAGATGATTTCCCATAAAAAGTAAATAACTACATTTTTAATAGATGCCATCATGCTAAATATTCATAATCTCCAAATAACATTAAATGGGAAACCTTCAAAATATAGAGGCATGACAGAAGAAACTAAAGCCATGTAAGAATGGGACAAGGTACATACCATCCTTGTAGAATTCTGCCTGTTATGGTACAGTCCCAGAAATACTTTTAGTGACTTTCAAGATGAACTGATATGCCAATTCTTTGATTCAACTCTAAAAAGCAGTCATTTTAACCATTGCTGAAATAACCCACTGAGCATTAAATATCTAAAAATGACGGCAGGATGACTACCTGTCCTCAGACATTTCTATTTGAACTTCATCATGAAAGATGAAAATGAGATAACAATAATAATAGCTAACATACATACAACACTTTAAGGTTTATCAAGTACTTGGCGTGCATTATCTCATTTGATCTTCGCAGCAACCCTGCAAGAAAGTTGCTATTATTATCCCCATCTTACAAATGAAGAAAGTGATACCCAAGAACATAAGTGCCTTGTGCAGGGTCATACAGTTAATCAGTAAGTATCTGAAGCAGGAAGCAAACTCAGGTCTTTTTGACTTGAGGTCCAATAATCTATCCATTACAACATACTGCTTCTTTCTCTATTACTCTTGGCCAGAAAATTGCATTCTTCAGATGTTGTGCTATCATTTATAATGAACAGCTATATTGAGTCACTGTAAGATCTTTTTATTTTCTGGATGTAGTGGATCCAGACCTCTGATTTCATCAATATAAGGAATGACCAGTGAGGAAACTCCCACTATCAATGAAGATCAGCAACTTTTTTAGCAACTTAAAGAGTTGCCTGGAACATTAAGAGTTAAAGTGACTCACTTGGGGGTTACACAGCTTACATGTGTCAAAGTTGAGACTTGAACCTAGGTCTTGATGTGTCCAAACCTAGCTCACTAGCTCTCCAGCACTATAGGAGTCTGCCTTTCTACCAGAGACACATCAGAAGAATCTTATCATTAAAAAGAAAGCTTTTTCCTTCAAGATGAACTTAGGGTTGCAAATTGCTAAATAAAATCTAGCCTGGTTTACTTTTCCTATTAAATTCTGAGGCCAGTTCATTGCCTATTACAATATTCATGCATTGAAGTATATCTGGACATTTAAACAACGCTGGACAAGGATGAGAGAAAACAGAAAGAAGTTTGGTCATTGGTAATACCAAGCCTACAGTGAACACTCACCCTGTGGCCCACTCTGTTGCGGGACTCCATCTTATATGTTTTTATGGGAAGAGTGGATTGCAAAGAACAATCCAATCACCCTTAAAGAAGACTGTTCGGTTCATTAGAGGGACGCTCGAACACAAGAGCGAGACTCTCCTTGTATCCTGGAGCATCTGAGTCACTTTTATTTTCTTATACTTTCAGTAACTACAATAAACCACATAGTAAAATCTATTTTAAAGGAGATGTACAGTTGTTAATAAATAAGACAAATTATTTTGGAAAAATTGTAAGCAGAATTAGAGCTTTGTATATATTAGATTAAAGTATTGCACATGTGTTACGCTATGCACAATATGTAAAACATTATATAGTACATATAAATATATAAAACATTATATAAGGATATAAATATAGATAGATATAGATACAAATTGGACCAGATCAATGAGCTACACATTTAACTGCATAGTTAATAGCCATTCTTTATCCACTTGGTTTTTCTTGTGTTGAATATTAGTTTGAACTCTTAAAGATTATGGATTTCATAAAAACACAACAGCATATTATTCTGGGATTTAATGAAATAAGAACAAAAGTAGAACTATTATGGGACAGTAAGGCTATGCCTCAGGTAGCTGCCACCCCACAAGCCTTCACTCCCTCCCCCAGACCAGGCTACAATCCCTCATAATTATATGACTTTTCATACCTAATCAACCCTCCAAGGCCTGCTTGGTCTGGATGCCTTTGTCTCAGAAAGACACCTGAGATCAAGATGGGGAGGAGGTTCAGTACTTGATTGGTAGTAGAGAAACCCTACTTATTCCTCTCCCCCTACAAAATGAAGGCAATTGCCCTGGCACTCCCTGCTTCAGAGAGTGGGTTGGATGAAAAATGCTTTGTAACTTGTAAATACACTTATTTGTCATGTACTTATCTGGAGCCCAAATCCTACCACAATTCTCCAGAATAGCACACTTGGGTAAAACATATACAACATGTAGGTTATTAGGAAAGCATTGTCCAAGTTAGTAAGGATATATCCTTGCAGTAAATGTCCTTGGCAGATGGTAAATGGATCACAGAGCTCAGGTAGTCTAACACATTTTTTTTAGGGACATATGAGGAAGTTGAGACCTTGAAGGATCATTTGATAGGCTTGATATTACATAGCTCCTTAGGACATTGGGCTTAGACTCTGAACACCTGGATTCTAGGCCTGGCTGCCACTTATAAGGATTCTTATCTCAAAGAAATGTCCTTGTCAGGCAAATGTCACAGGCTGCCTTATCCTTTGGTGATTTTTGTACCTAGCATCTACTGTGTTGAATAGTAAAGCAGGACTTTTTTTTTAATCTTTCTTTTAAATTGTTTGTTGCAAAGGATATCTCACCAGGTAGAAGGAGATATATGTATTTAGAAATGGATGGGATTTTTTTTAGAAAATTAGTAAGAAGGAATAGGTCCCTGACCACAGTGGATGCTCAATAAATATTTGTTTGATGAATGAAAATGAATGAATGATCTGGCATTGTTCGAGCAGAAAGCCATCTCACTGTTCCCAAGACAGAGTTGACAGAGAAGTACTTTCTCCTAATCACACCTTGGAACAGAGCTCAAAGTGGTAAAGATGTATCTTTGCAATATTTCTTTTGAAAATCACAATAAAACACTCATTAAGGGGGGGAAGGGATCTACTTTGAAAGAATTTGACCACTCAAGCCTTCTTTCAGTCCAAGCAGCAAGTTTATTGTAACACCAATAGAAGTGGGCCAGATTCCTGGTGAGTACGTGCTATTTGTGACACCATACAAGCAGGCCAGATGTTAAGAATCTGAGCAATTTAATGGGGGCAAGATTGACACTTTTTTACAGAAAGACTGTGGGAAGATCTGGATGGGAACTATGAGTGGCAAGTAGCCTGGAGTGATCTGGAGGTAACAGAGAAAGGGGCCTGGATGACATTAAGGAGTGTCAAGTAAGTTAATTAGGTAGTCAAGGTGGGCTGGGGTGAGCCAGATACCTCAGGCGAATGCTAGGGATATAGGCTGTGTGGGAAAGTCCAGGGGCTTTTCCTTTATGGGGCCCAGATCTCAAAGACATAGTCTTTTCCTTTTAGGGGTTCAGATCCCATCCCCATTACAATGGCAGGACAAAAGTCAGGATGACTGGTGATGGCCTGGGATGAAATGCATGACCTTGGAGTCTTCAGTGTCTGCCCAAGCTGTAAGCACTCCATGGTGTCTGCTCCAGCCTCCTTCAAAGGCCATTGGAACAAATTGTTTTCATCTTCCCATTCAGCCAGGAAAAGTCTTCACTCATCAATGAATCTGATGCTTGTTGGTTACACTCAACCTAGTTTAGTCTGTCTGCTGAGGCGCTTTTACTGGGGTGTGGCCACTGCACATGTTATAGCTTCTTGAAGCTACATGCTTAAAAATGTGTGCATTGCAAAGGCCCTGGGACATGTGAACAGAAAACTACATCTCCAGGCATACCTCATTTTATTGCACTTCACTTCATTGTGCTTCATAGATACTGCATTTTTTGTTAACAAATTGAAGGTTTGTAGCAACCTTGCAACTGAGTAAGTCTATGAGTGTTTTTTTTTTCCAATAGCATGTTCTCACATCATATCTCTGTGGGATATTTTGGTAATTTTTAAAATATTTCAAACTTTTTCATTATCATTATGTCTTTTATGGTGATCTGTGTCCAGTGATCTTTGATACTACCATTGTAATTGTTTTGGAGCAGTATAAACTATGGTCATATAAGATGGTGAACTTAATAAATATTGTGTGTTCTGACTGCTCCACCAACTAGCTGTTCCTCATCTCTTTCCCTCTCCTTGGGCCTCCCTATTACCTGAGACACAACTATATTGAAGAACGTTATATAAACTTAGTTAAAGCAGCAGCAAGATTTGAAAGGAATGACTCCAATTTTAAAAGAACTACTGTGGGTAAAATGCTATCAAATAGAGTTGCATGCAGAGAAATCATCTGTGAAAGGAAGAGTCAATTGATGTGACAAATTTAACTATTGTCTTATTTTAAGAAGTTGCCACAGCCACCCCAACTTTCATCAGCTACCACCCTGACCAGTCACTGCCATCAACATTGAGGCAAGACACTCCACCAGCAAAAAGATTATGACTGGCTGAAGACTCAGATGATGGTTAGCATGTTTTTTTTTTAGCAATAAAGCATTTTTAAATTAAAGTGTACACTTGTTTTTAGGCATAATACTATTGCATACTTATAGACTATAGTATAGTATAAACATATCTTTTACATGCACTGGGAAACCAAAAAATTTCTGTGACTTATTTTATTGCAATATTCTCTTTATTGTGGTAGTCTGGAAATGAATATACAATATCTCTGAGGTAGGCCTATATAGCAATGAATGATAGGAAATGACAATGGGCATATTATAAATTAGAGTCATTTACTGAAACAACTGGAATGAGTGTTCTTTGAGTTCAAATTTTAAAAAGGAGATGATTGGTTTCTACTATTCATTTCAATTCTTTCATTTGGCAGCAAATGACTCTCCAGATGACTGATTATGTGGTAACCCAGCATCCACTCTAGAAAGAGGAAAAGGAAACCCATGCACAAGACTTATTTGTCTAATGGAGATTTATTAAAGGGTATTTTGTTCAGCCAGCTGGAGATAGGCATAGATCAGGGCTGTAGAGCTCTGGATCTGCATAAAGACTGTAGTGATGTGATGGTGTGGAAGTCCTGAAAAGTACTTCCCTTTATATCAAAGTCCCATCTCTAGTGTATGATAGAAGTTTGAGAGTGATTGGTGGAGAGTAAAATGTCATTTGCAACCTCTGCTTCTAGATCTATACTTTGGGATCTTTGAGGATGACACTTGATCAAGAGAAAGGAGAGTATGAAATTGAAATCTTTCCCAATTTAATCAAGGTTAGCTAGCAAAGGTAGCAGGATTGGGGGTAGGGGAGTGTGGAGAAGCTTAGTTGTTATTTCAGATGCTGTGAAACTATTTGGGCCCAGAAAGACACTCATCTTTGAAGTTATAATTGGGGAAAAGAAGAGGAGACCTTCTCAGCTAGTTCTAGGGGTTATTTTTTTAAAGTAAGTATCAATTAACAGTTTCACGTTCCTAATCAATTAATATGGGCATGAATCTTCCAATTTAACCTTAAATTGCCTGGATAGCACCTAAAGAATAGGTGGTTCTTTCAAGTGAGACTTCATGGAGATGCTTATATTTCCTCCCAATCACCCTCAGCATTCTACAAAAGATTGCAAATTCAGAATCTGTCTGGAGACTATGGCTCCGCTCCCTCAACTGTACCTTGGACTCAGTCAAAATGACTGTTCAACAATTGTTGGATGCTGTTTCTCCTGGGTGAATGGTTCTGTTACTAGACACCATGGTTAATGGGAGGAAAGAGAAGAAAAAAAATCCCTTCTTCCCTCTAAGAGGTGAAATCTTTGTTTTGCAATTGCTAGTTGCTGCCTCATCTGCCTCTGACTAGACCACATCTTTTAAGGGTCACCTGGGGGATAGCTCAAGTATTGTTCATCCAATTAAGTTGTTCCCTTCTGCCTTCCCCAAGGGGCTCTTTCCAACCTCATAAAGGTATCACCTAGCAGGGCTGACTTTTTACAGTTAGTTTAACACCTTGTTATTGGCCACATTTCTGTGATTAGGTCTGAGGCTTTCAATGACCAAGTACTTTAGGCATATATCTTTTTTCCCCAAAAATCATATTTGTGACTCCTGTTTACAAAAGATATTTCTCAATACAATGTCCCAAAAGCCTTAGTGAAATTTTAAGACTTAACAACTTGAAACTTCACTTAGACATTGGGAATATCCCATATATATTACACTGAGCCCTCTCTCGCAGCAAAGTTAAACTATTAAGCAAAAGTGAGTGACAAAATGGCCATGTGTACATCATATGTCATTTTGCACCAATAAGTCTCTCACCTCCACCAAAAGGAAAAGAATGTATTTCATCATATGTTAATAGGATTATTGATCTAAAACTGAGAGGGATCTAAGAGACCATCTAGTTCAGAACTCATTCATTTTATATATTATATATATAATACTGGAGCTCAGAGAGGGTAAGTGATTTGCCCAACATCACACAGGTAGTGATAGAGCTGGGATCTGAATACAACTTTTCTTGACTTCCACTCCAGCAATCTCTCTGCTACACTAAAATGTTCTCAAGGATCAAATAGGTTGTTTCAATTAACTTGAGTTAAGGTACCTACATCTTAGCAAAAAACTCACTCATTTTAAACTCCATCAAAAGTCTATGGGCCCCTTTGACCCAGCAATAACACTTCTAGGGTTATATCCCAAAGAGATCGTACAAATGGGAAAAGGATCCACATCTACAAAAATATTTATAGCAAATCTTTTTTGTCATGGCAAAGAATTGGAAATTGAGAGGATGCCCATCAATTGGGGAATGGCTGAGCAAGTTGTGGTATATGAATGTAATAGCACATTATTGTGCTATAAGAAATGATGAACAGGCTGACTTTAGAAAAACCTGGAAAGACTTGTATGGACTGATGCTCAGTGAAATGAGCAGAAACAAGAGAATGTTGTACACAATAACAGTCATGTTGTGTGATGACTAATACTGATAAACTTAACCCTTCCCAGCAATACAAGGATCTAAGACATCTCCAAAGGCCTCGTGACAGAAAATGCTATCCACGTCCACAGAAAGAATCATGGAGTTTGAATGCAGATTGAAGCATACTATTTGCTATTTTTTTTCTTCTGTTGAGTTTTGTTTCCTCTTTCTGGTGCCTCCTCCTATTCGTTCCAATTCTTACAACATCATTAATATGAAAATATGTTTAATAAGAATGTATATGTATAGCCTATATCAGATTGTGCGCCATCTTGGGGAGGGTGGTGGGGAGGACGGGGGAGAAAAATTTTAAACTCAAAAGCATATGGAAGTGATTATTTATAAATCAAAAGAAATTAATTTTAAAAAAAGGAAAAAATCTATGGGCAAAAATCTAGACTAAACTTGGAATATGAATTGTCTGTCAAAGGTATACTTAATATCCAGTGGGATAAAGTATAGTTTCATGATGAAGCATAATTTTTGCTTACTTTAATGTCTTCATTATGCATATTGCTTTTCTGGCTCTGTTCACTTAACTTTGCATTAGTTAATACAAGTCATTCTATCTTTCTTTGAATTCCTCTTATTTTCTATAGTGTTGTTGTTGTTCAATCATTTCAGTCATGTCTGACTCTTTGTGACCTCATTTGGGGTATTCTTGGCAAAGTACTGTAATGGTTTGCCATTTCCTTCTCCAACTCATTTTACAGATGAGGAAACTGAGGCAGGCAGGGCTAAGTAACTTGCTCAGGGTCATTCAGCTAGCTGCCCATTTTCTATAATACTGAACTGCATTTCTGTATCAAAATTTGATCACCTAAAACCCTCAAATCAATGGGCACCCACAGTGATGTGCGAACTCACAAACTCTTGCTATGAAACAGCTTGAGATAAGCAATAATTTTGAGATGGTTTTAGTTTATGAGAGAACAATCATACTTATGCTTCTACCCAACTTAGGCTGACTCGCTGCAACTTACCTTCAACGCAATTAAGTAGCACAGTGGAGAGAGTACTGGGCCTTGAGTCAGAGAGACCTAAATAAAATCTTTTTTTTTCTTTTTTTCAGGCAGTTGGGGTTAAGTGACTTGCCCAGGGTCACACAGCTAGTAAGTGTCAAGTGTTTGGTCTGAGACTGGATTTGAACTCAGGTTCTCCTGGCTTCAGGACCAGTGCTTTATCCACTGTGCCACCTAGCTGCCCCCAACCTAAGTAAAATCTTACCTCAGCTACTTGCTAACTGGGTAAGTCACTTAACTGCTGCTTGCCTCAGTTTCCTCATCTGTAAAATATAAAATGTAATTTTTACTAATGAAACTCACATTTTCATTAAAGGCTGTACCATAACTGTTGTCAGTGGAGTTCCAGGTAAGGTTATAAATCCGGACATCTTCAATACATAAAATGTAAAATAGCACCTCTCTTCGCAAAGTTGCTGTGAACATCAAATGATATAATAATCGTAAAGTACTCAACACAGTGCCTGGCGCATAGTAAGCATTTATGTAAATGTTACCTATTATTATTATTGTTGCTACTTTAATCAGATGAAACAAGATTGAGCTGGTTTCCCAAATTTAGCTAGTACTCTGTCACTTGGGTGCTGGATTTCATGTCATAAATACGCGTTCCAATGATCACTTTTTCATGTTTTTTGTTCTATGTTTTTAAAGAATGGATATTACACCAAAGATGTACAAAAGTTGCCGCTTTTAAAGAACACACTTCAATGACTGTTAGAGATATTTCAATGGCTATTGCCTTGGGGGAGTCAAATGTTTCAAAGACAACTAAAGCTCCAAATGAAATAGGATCAGTCACATTCAAGTACAAACAGTCAAAAAAAAAAAAGGAAAAAAGGGGGCAGCTAGGTGGTGCAGTGGAGGGAGGACCAGCCCTGAAGTGAGGAAGACCTGAGTTCAAATCCAGACCTTAAGACAAAACACTTCACACTTACTAGTTGTGTGACCCTGGGCAAGTCACTTAACCCCAATTGCCTAAAAAAACAAAAACAAAAACAAAAACAACAAAGAAAACAGCAGCTGTCCAAAACCAACAAATTCTCGATGTGAAATAGCTTAATTAATGCTCAGAAAACAATCAGAGGAAGTTCAAAATGACTAAGCAGCTGGAAAGATTGTTATTGAATCCTCTACACTGTGGGGTAGGTTTCTTATTGTTTTAAAAAAAGAAAAAGAACAATAAAAAACAGCTGATTTATAAGAATATAAGTTATTCCCCAACTGATAAATGGTCAAAGGATATGAACAGGCAGTTTTCAGATAAAGAAATTAAGGCCTTCTATAGTGATATGAAAAAAAATGCTCTAAATCAGTATTGATTAGAGAAATGCAAATCAAAACTCTGAGGTACCACACCACACCTATCAGATTGGCTAATATGATAAAATAGGAAAATGATAAATGCTGGAGAAGATGTGGGAAAACTGGATTGTTGATGGAGTTGTGAACTGATCCAACCATTTTGGACAGCAATTTGGAACTATGCCCAAAGGGCTATAAAAGTGTTCATACCCTTTGACCCAGCAATATCACTTCTAGGGGTATATCCCTAAGAGATCATACAAATGGGAAAAGGACTCACGTGTACAAAAATATTTATTGTAGCTCTTAATGTGGTGGTAAAGAATTGGAAATTGAGAGGATGCCCATGAATTGGGGAATGGCTGAACAAGATGTGGTATATGAATGTAATGGAATACTGATGCTGAGTGAAGTGAGCAGAAACAGGAGAATGTTGCACACAGTAATAGCCACGTTGTATGATGACTAACTTTGATAGACTTAGCTCTTCTCAGCAATGCAAGAAATTAAGATATCTCCAAGAGTCTCATGATGGAAAATGCTATCCTCATCCAGAGAAAGAGCTATGGAGTTTGAATGCAGATCGAAACATACTATTTGCTCTTTTTTTTCTTCTGTTTTGTTTTATTTCTTCTTTCTTGTGGTTCCTCCTATTGGTTCTAATTCTTCTTTACAACATGACTAATGTGAAAATATATTTAATAGGAAAAAAACAGCTGAAAGCCATTAGGTATGAAGAAAAATAAATGGACAGTACAATACAAAGAAAGAGGTACCAAAAACTGAAAAAAGAGTAATTTTTACTAATGAAACTCACATTTTCATTAAAGGCTATACCAAAACTGTGGTCAGAAGAGTTCCAGGTAAGGTTATAAATCTGGACATCTTCAATAGACTGCAAAACATCCAACCCCCCAAAAATATTTGATGGACATTTTATTTTCAGTTGGTCAGGAATTCTTATCTCTACTGAGGCAATGATGAACTGTCATAAATATATTGATATACTGAGAGGCAGCAGTGTTCTGGTATTACAGAAATCCTCAAAATCATTTGGGATTGGTTTTAAAAGAAATTGAAAAATCGATCAGTGAAACAATCTAAGTAAGCAAAACCCAGAAGAAATTAAATAGAATAGCTCAGGGTGCAATAAATTCAAGAACACAAACTACTAGAGTATACATTCCCTATTCATTAAGAATGTCTGGGGAAAAAAATTAGAAAATAATTTGGTAGAAATTAGCATTAGATTAGCCATTTACACCATTTACCACAAGGTTCGGATGAATACTTGACCTAAATATAAATTGTCATATAATCATAAAATAGAGAAGAAATCAGATCTGGAGTTAGGAGGACAACATTTAACTAAGCAAAGGATAGAGGAGATAATAAAAAATAAAATAGAAAATTTTCATTTTGCAAAATTTAAAAGCTTTTGCATAAACAAAATCAATATTGCTAAAGTAAAGAGAAAAGCTGGCTATTAGGGGAAAAACATATCAAATATTTAAGATAGAAGTCTGATGTCCAAGATATTATGAAATGTCAGAGAACTGGTGCAAACATAGAAGATTAAGACTCAATCTCTAATAGAGAAATAATCAAAAGATACAAAAAATTGTATTCAAAAGAAGAAATGCAAATCAGCAACAACCATATGAAAAGCTTCATATCATGAATACTAAGAAAAATGAACATCAAAACAACTGTGAGGTTTCATCTCCTATACATCAAATTGGCAAAGATGATAAAAATTGAATCATCAGTGGTGGAAGACCCATGGAAAGATTGATACAGCAATACACTATTGATAGAACTGTGCTTGGTCCAATCATTATGAAAATAATTTGAAATTACCTAAGACATCATTATACTGTTCATAACTTTTGATCTGGCAATTCCACTTCTGAATATATACCCCCAAAACATCAAAGACAAATAGAGAGTTATCCTATATGTTTTGTATCTGCCTACCTATTCATCTACCTGCTTATTTTCCTATCTACTTACAAATTTCTCTGTCTGTTTACCTCTGTCTCCCTATATCTATTATCTCACCATTATACTCTTTGTCCTAGTGGAAATCTGAATATGAAGTGCAAAAAGAATCAGATTAACTGGAACCAAAAAAAAAAACTAAAGCCATTTGCTTATATAACTTTTTACGTCTTAAATTTTTTAAATATGCATTATATCCTCCTTTTACTGAAACCATATGATATGACATTAAATTTATAAGATTTTGACACAAATTCTTTATGTATTCATCACGAAACCATACTTTAACATGTTAGATATTAAGTCTACCTTTGACAAATTGTTTATTTTTTTCAAGTTTAGTCTTGATTTTGCCCATTGGTTTTCAGTGGGGTTTAAAACACAAGTTCACATGTGATTGAAGCATATTTATTTCTATCTATTGAATAGATTTCTTAATTATTTATGATGTGGAACATGCATGGTGTATCGCCTCTCATTTCACTTTGCATCAGTTCATGTAGAACTTCCATGTTTTTTTTAAATCATCTGTTTTCTCATTTCTTATAGAATAGTAATGTTCCATATACCACAGCTTATTCAGACATTCCTAATTTGCTAATTATCCTCTTATTTTCCAGGGTGTGTGTGTGTGTGTGTGTGTGTGTGTGTGTGTGTGACCACAGAAAGAGCTGCAATAAATCTTTTTGTACATATATGACCTCTTCCTCTTTCTTTGATCTCTTTTGCAGTGGCATAGTTGGTTCAAATGGCATGCATTGTTTAGAATATTTTTGTGTATGATTCCAAATTGCTTTCTAAATTGGATGTACTAACTCACAGACCCACCAAAAATGCATCATTTTGCATATTGCATCCATAGTCTTTCCAACATTTAGCATTTTTCCTTTTTATCATTTTTGTCCCTCTAATGGGTATGAGAGAGAATCTCAGAATTGCTTTAAGCTGAATTTCTCTAATTAGTAGTGATTTGAAGGTTCTTTTAAAAAAGGGCTATACATAACCTGGATTTCTTTCCTTGAGAACTATCTATTCATATCCTTAGACTATCAATTGGAGAATGGTTCTCTTTCCTACAAATTTGCATCAGTTTCTTACATATTTTGGAAATTAGATTTTTTTAACAGAGAGTCTTGCTGCAATTTTTTCCTCAAAATCAATTATTTCCCTTTTAATTTTAGCTTTATTAGATTTGTTTGTGCAAAGACTTTTTAATTTTATCTAATTGAAATTATCCATTTTATGTTCTGTGAATCTCTCTAGCTCTTGTTTGGCCATGCATTTTTTTTCCTATCCTTAAATCCAATAGATTTTTTTCCCGTATTTCTCTAATTTGTTTATGATATAACCTTTCATATCTAGATAAAGTATCCATTTGGAACCTATCTTTGTATAAAGTGTGAATAGCTGGTCAAAATTATTCAATGCTGCTATTCAATGTTCTTAGCAGTTTTTTGTCCAATAATGAGTCCTTATCTTTGTATTTAATTTATCTAGTCATTAAAGAAGAACATTAAAGTCTCCTGCAATTATTACCTTTTTCAAAAAAATTAAATTAGCTTTTCTCTTATGAATTTAGTTGCAATGCCACTTGGTATACATGCTTTTATTAATGATATTTTTGAAAATTATCTATGATTCCCTTAAACCTATACAAATTTTTACTCATTTATACCTCTTGATACTGTGAATTTTTATTGTTGCCTTCTCAAAAATTCTTATTGGAATTTTTTTTAAATCATCAGATACATGTAAAATTTTCTTTCAGCCCTACATGTTTTCTCTCTATGTATTTTTATTTTTGCTGTATTTCTTCTGTGCAGCAAGATCTTGGGATTTGTTTTCTTATCCACTTTGTCATTCTCTTTTACTTTATTGAGGGAATTTAATGTATTCTTACTTAAGGTTATCATTGTTAGGTTTGTGTTTTCTCTTATTTAATGTTTTGGTATTGATTTTAATCTCCTTTTAGGTGAATATTTGACTCTGCACTTAGCTTTGCTTATGTAGGTTCTTTCTCCCTTTTAAAGTAGTTGTTTTTCAATTGGCTTGCTTGACTCTAGATTCTTTCAGAAGAATGGCTCAAATACTTTCCCATTGTTAAAAACTATATATCTGTTAACAAGTAGGTTCACCTTTGTAGGATGGACATGTTTTGGAATACAGTCCATTTTTCTTTTCTTTTTCAGAGTACCATATTCTCATCTCCTCTTTGTTTTCTTACAGCCAAGGAGTATTCTCAGTCTAATCAAATTGGTTTTTCTTGGTAGTTTTAGCTTTTTCTTGGCTGCTTCCAATATTTGCTTAAAATTCTGAAACTTAATCATTCTTTGGAGATTAAGATTTGGGTTTTTTCTTTGTTGAATATCTCTGAATTTTATCAATTGTTGCTTTGCTCACTTTTCTAATACTTCTCAGTAAGTTTCTTATCATACTTCATATGGCATCATATTCAGGTTTTTCACTTCATCATGTTTCTCTGATAATCCTATGATCTTCATATTATCTCTATACATCTTATCCCCACAATCAGTTACTTTGAGTTGTGTGTATATCTCACATGCTCTACAAATGTTTCTGTTCTTTGACATTGTTAAGCCAAATTTTCCTCCAGATCTATAATTTTAATTTCCGTATCTAGCATTCTCTTTTTCAGAGCTTCTATTGTCTTGGAGATTCTTTGTTTTGTGTTCTTAATTGTCCACTCTCTGATTTTTCTTACTGTCTTTGACAATTTTGATTCCTACCTTAATTTCATTCTCTGTGTTTTCTGATTTCTCTATTAAGCCACCCCAGAGTTTCTTGTTAATTCATTACTTCTGAGAACCCATAAAATCTATGGTCTGACTCCTTTGGTGGGGGTTGGAGGTCATTTTCTGTAACAAGATATTTTGGGTCTCCCTGTTAGTTTTTCTACTAGACAACTTGGCTTATCCCCAGGTATTCTCAGTTGGCCCCTTTGTCCTCCACTCTTTGCCTTCTAAAAAGGTAGCATTGTCTCAGGCAGCTTCATTCTTTGTTTCTGCCCCTAGTGAATGCATCCATGTTTTCTGTCCTATAAACCACAAGAGCTAGTGACGTCAGATCCCTCCTTAACTTGAGAGTTGTGCTAGTATGAGGAAGAGGATCTGGCTGCCTAGATGGTTTCCATGTGGATACTATATAGGGGATGCCTCCTGTTGGATTTGTGACTTACCACTTCTTTCTTCTATGTGGAATGACTCTATACTGGCGAATCTCCTTATCTTACATCTCACTATCTCCTCCTGGGGGTGGGATGCAACTCATACTAGGTCACTAACAAGGTAGAGGTATGAGAAATGATTGAAGCCCTTCCTAATTAAAGTTGTAAAAGGAGTTCTATGGAGGTCTTTGAAGTTTGTGGTGAGCTGAACCAGGTACAGGATGGGCAGGGGTAGGGCTGGCAGTGTGGGTTCTTATCTCTGTTCTGCATTATTATTTTATGTGTACCTTGTATGAAGGAAAATATTTATCTTCATCTCTTTTTGCTATGAATTTTACATATATGGCATACATCTTCCATCACATGTTAATTATTTTGAATGAAATTTACTTTCTCTGGTCTCTTCCATACATTAGTAGTATATATTTTTTTCTCATGCTGTATTTTGGTAATGAGGCAAATAATTAGGCTGTAAGTTAGGAATAAGATTTGACTTCAACCCTCCCCCTTTGACACTTTCTGGCTAGGTGATGCAGGGCAAGATGCTTGCTTCTATATGTCTCAGGGTATTTACTAGGATTTATCTACTAAGCCATAGAAGAATTGCGATCTATATTTGTGGAGGGAGTCTCCACAATGGGAGTTCCCTCATATTAATGAAATAAAAACTCCTTCATATATTGTTCAGTCTTCACCATGTCTAGTACCTTCCAATTTTCCTTTTAAAGAGATTATTCATTAACAAAAAAAAAATCAAGTGAATGCTATGTAATTATATTGACCCACCTTGGCCCAGGAGAAAAAATGATAAAAATGTACCACCCTCCTTTTATAAAACAGGGGACTATAAGTATGGAATGTTTACTATACTGTCTGGCAAATTTAGTGGGTTGGTTGATTTCACACACACACATACATGTGTGTATGTGTGTGTATATATGTGTATATATGTATACACACATTGTGTATCTGTGAGTGTATAGCCTGGGCAAATCACTTAATCCTATTTGCCTCAGTTCCTCATCTATAAAATAAGACAGAGAAGGAAGTTGCAAACCACTCCAGTATCTTTACCAAGAAATCTCCAAATGGGATCATGAAGAATCAGACACAATTGAAATGACTGAACGACAACAACAAATATATGCATATACATATACACACACATACATATGTATATCTACATATGTAAATACATATATACATGCACACATATCTTTGTTCTACATAGGGGAGAGAGGGAGAACATATAACTGGAAATGAATATGACATAAAAAAGCATAATTTAAATATTTTAAATTTGATTTTATTTTTATGGTCAGTTTCAAGTTCTCTCCCTCCCTACACTCCATCTCCCACCCACTGAGAAGGCAAGAAACATGATGTCCATTATGCATATGAAGTCAAGCAAAACCTATTTCTGCATTAGTCATGAATTAATTTTTTTCAAAAGAAATTCATGACATATAGTTGTGACTATTCTATGCAGTTTTTGAACCTCAGGCTTCTTTTGTTTCCTATTTCTGAACCCCATTTCTCACTATTTACTCACTGTCCCATATACTTACCTTTGTACTAAAACTATCAAGTATTAAGTAATATGGGGATACATATAACTTGTCAAGTTATTTTTTAAGCATTTTAATATTTACAAAGTGTCTTCCTCCTGACACCACCATGAGGTGGATGGTGCATGTGTTGTTATTCCTGCTTTATAAATGAGGAAACTATGGTGTTCTTCTTAGAATTTCTTTTCCTCCTCTTTCTTTGTGACAGATATTAGTGCAAGGCAGGGTCTGTAATCAACTCTTCTTTGTATTTTACCAATAGCCTAACACAGTGCATTATGGTGCCCAATAAAAATTAATTGAATTTGGATTCCTCTTTTAGGGTCTTTCTCCTCACTGCAAGGCTCATAGTGCCTTCATGCTTCCTCTACATTCCCAAAGCCCTGAAAATTTTCATAGTCTTGATCTTCTCTATAACTTCCAAAGTGAGGTGAGATTGAGAGAGCAATGAATGAGGACTTAAGAAGATCTAGGTTCAAACTTGGCCTCTGATCAAAGACAAATCACTTAACTCTCATCTATAAAATTGGGGTCATACCTATATTACATATATCACAAGAGATAACATGGATAGAGTTTGTTGTAAAATTTGAAGTGAGATGCAAGTGTCATTTACTATTATTTATTATTATTATATGAGTTCTCATTCTCTCAAGGCTTGGTTCTAAAACAGGGGTTCTTAACCTGTGGTCCATAAGCTCAGAACTTTTAATATTTTGAAAACTGCATTTCAATAGTAACTTCAGTTAGTTTACTTTGCAATTCTGTATGTTTTATTTTTTGCATTTTAAAACATCATCTTGAAAAGTCCATAGGGGTCACACACACACACACACACACACACACACACAGGTTTAAGAACCCCTACTCCAAAATAGATGACAATGGTTCATAATTGGTTTGTCAGAAATTAATTTCTGCTGATGTTAGCTAATGAGAGAATGTATTACTCCTTCTGTGTCAAAAAAAAAAATCCTTACCTTATATGAAAAATGCCATTATCCGTTCATTCACAAACATTCATTGAGTTACTACTGTGCACACTGCCCTGGTCTTCCACAACCTTCAGAAGCCCAACTTGTACCTTTTCTGGGCCAGAGTTTCCCAAAAAGTAATTTTTTCCTCATCCAAGTTCAAAGGCCCTTGGACTCCATTCATGATCTCCTTTGGGGAGACTCTAGGTCCCAGGTTCAGATCCCCTGGGCTAGATGATCTCTCGGGACTCTTCCAACTCTAAGTCCTCTGATCCTAAAATACTGGTTTAATTAAATAAAACAGCAAAAGTAGGCAGGGAAAAGGGATTTCCTGACATTCAAGTAGCTTCTAAAATCCAGGAAAATTAAGGAAAGGAATTACAGCTAAATGGCTCTCTATGAAAATGTATGGGTTGGGGGGAAGGAAAGGTGATCAAGAGTTCTTAGTACCTCAGTTCTACTTGACCAATATGGAACTCTGGCATGCTGAGAAATTATATGATGGTGGCTTTAAATAATACCCCCAGGCTTTTCTGGTCATTTGCATGTCCCATTTCGGTGCCTTTTTTTTCTTGCATATGTTAAATATTCAATGTGATATGATATGGCTGTGTGGGGATATTTATCTGAGTTTTCTTAATTCCATAAGACAGTACTGGAGTTTGTTTCAGTTTGGGAGGGAGTTCATTTCTTGTCTTGATCAGATGCTCATGTTATTCCTTCCACCCAGGGACAGCTTGTTTTGCCAATTCTGCTGGTCTCAAAACTAACAGCCATTGAACCACAGATGTTTATTCCAAATCAGCATCCTTTCCTAGGATTGTGGACTGTGTGCAGTATCTCTACACAGCCTGAAAAATAAGCTGTGTCCATTAGTGCGGTTAGATCAGAGCCCATGGAAATATAGCCATAAGCTAGACAAAATGAGACTGTGGATTTCCATAAAATTCAACCTTCAGGATATCTTCTATTAATCTAAACTACCAATGAACTTGATTCTCCATCATGCCCCATCAAATGGCCCTCCTCTCTCCCAGCCCTCTACTTGAAATCAAATAGATAAATAAGAATAAAAACATTTGATCATGGATTTGGGACTGGAAGGAAGTAGATACTTGAAATGAAGTAGGTAAATGAGAATATGTTCATATTATCATTGTTAGGTTGTTTCAGCTGTGTCTGACACTTCGTGACCCCATTTGGGGTTTTCCTGGCACAGATACTGGAGTGGTTTAGCCATTTCCTTTTCTTAATTCTTTTAGAGGGTTTAAGTGACTTACCCAGTGTGGCATAGCTAATGAGTGTCTAAAGCAGGATTTGAACTCATGAAGATGTCTTTCTGTTTCCAAGCCCAGTGCTCTATTCATTGTACCACTTAGCAGCCCACTCTTTTGATAATAGATTTACAAAAGAAAGGAAGGAATCCTAGATTCCTTAGAGGACACATAGTCTGACTCATTCATTTTATAGATGAGGAAACTGATGCCTAGGGAAATGACTTGAACAAGGTCAAACAAGTAGTTCAGTAGAGCCAGTATCCAACTTAGGTCCAAATCTATCAAAGAAAATAAGTTGATATCAAGGATTAGGATGGAAGTCTGAAGAGTTGGATTCTGGTTTTGGCTCTCTAGATCATGTTAGCTCTGTAGCTTTGGACAAGTCTTTGTCCCATCTGTAGGGCTCCCCTAATGGGCTTGGTTTCTTCCAGCACTGATATTCTATGGTTACATTTCAGGTCAGGTCACATGTCTCAGCCTGCCATTCTAAGCCTTCCATCCAGAAAGGACAAAACTTTACTGTTCTCAAATCTTTTCTCCAGCTACTTCCTAACACAATTCTCCTCTACTCAGATATCTTCTTTACTCCTATGCCCTTCCTATTTACTCTACCTAGAGCCATGCCTTCTTCTTCTCTCTCTTACAACCAAATCCTTTAAATCAAATTTCATATTTTCCATGAAGTTTTGTGAACTAGCCCAAATCTTCAGTGACCTAGGCAGCTGTGTGACACAGGGGATAGAGAGTACTCAGCCTGAAGCCAGACAAGACCAGGATTCAAATCTGGCCCTAGATACTTACTTTGTGACCCTGAGCAAGTCATTTCACTTCTGTTTGCCTCAGTTTGCTCAACTGTAAAATGGGATAATAACAGCACTTCCTTTCCAGGGTTTTTCTGAGGATCAAATGAAATATCTGTAAAGTGCTTAGCACAGGGCCTGACACATAGTAGGTGCTGTATAAATGCTAGCAGCTACTGTTCCTATTATTTATTCTTTACTGGGAATTTCATCAGTACTTACACATGAATAGACTCCGCACCATACTCCCCAGCTATTTCTTGTGTTTCTTCTCCCAGCAAGACAGTAAACTCTTTATGGATAGATTTGTCTCATACAGAATCACGGAATCACAGGGTCTCAGAATTAAAGAGACCTCAGAGATCATCTCATGCTACCAATTCCTAAAAAAGATTTCCCTCTGCAATGTACCCAACAAGTGCTTTTCCTGTCCCTCCTTGAAGACCTCAGCCTGCTCCAGTTCTGAACTGATCTAATTGTTAGGAAGTTTTCTTCACTCAAAGCTAAAATTTACCTCTCCTCAGCTTCCTTTCCCCACTCCCCCTTGCTTCAATTTCTTCCTTCTGGGACTGATCCTCCTCCACCTGACAGCCCTTCGAAGAGTCAGAGGCAGCCCACTCTTTTTCGAGTCTCTTCCACAGCACCTAGCACAAGGTTGGGCACATAGTAGCAGTTCAATAGATACTTCCTGAATTGATCATTTCCAATACATGTTTATTGAGTGAAATCGTGGCACCTGAATTAATGAAATTATACTGTATTATTAACTGAGTTTAGATGGATATCAGTGTTGAATGCTGGAGGATGGATCCATCTGCCTGTCCTTTTGAATAGAAGAAGGAAGCAAGATGAAACAGTTTCTCGTTTTCCCCAATGAGATCAGGCCACAGCTGGGACAGCTGCAAGCAGCATTGCAAAAGCTCAAAGCCAGAGATGAGAACTTCATGCTCCCAAGCCTGATCAGAGCTCATTCACCACAGGCAGTGAGTGACGTGAGAACAGAGCCAATGTGGCTGGCCCAGGAAAGTTGCAAATTCACTTCTGTCCTGAAGAGCCCCTAAGACCAAAGAAATGGAAAATGAGGGGAGAAATCTCATGGAGGGCGAATTAACTGCATTGCCCTGCACAATAGCACAGTGCGGCAGAAAGATGACAGAAGGAACGTAATATTTCCCCTTATTCTCTGTTTGCTCACTAAAATGTTAAAAACGAAAGGCAGAGGACCACCATTACTTTAACAAATACAAAATTAAAAAGGAAAAGGGGAATGGGCATTTGAGGTTCTTAAGTCTATCGCTAGACATTTACCATTGAAACAGACCTCAGTGTGCTCAAGAAACAATGCTCAGGTAATTATTTTAAATCGGTGTTAATTATGTCATTATTAGAAATGGGGAAAATGCAATTTCCTTCTGTCAGTTCTTGATATCTTAACTAGGAGAATATTTGCCATACTATTATAACAAGTCACTGTTCGAGCAATGGAGGCCAGGCAATAATTCAGAAACATGTACACTTTCCTATGAATATATCATGCCTATCTAATGAGATTGCTCATTTCATAACTTCAGTTCCGTTTTTATTATTTCATAAAACTGGAAGTCCTTATCCATTTTATGAAAAACACCAAACCTTTGTGAAATTCATTAAATAAGCATAAAAAATTCATTAAACAAGTGAATTGCATCCCGGGCTGCTTTGATGCAAATGCCCTTTAAGTAATGTAAAACTCCATATTGACTTAACCTTTCATGTTCCGATATTTCCATGTGGATATAAAAAAAAATTCTTTATTCACAGAATGAAATTAAGTGCTGATCCCTTGATCTCCAGCTGGGGTGAGATAGATTGGTCAATTTAGGTAGCTGTGGCTGATCAGCAAACAACTGAATTTTAAAGTATTAAAGTTGATAGATATATTTTAAGTATTATTGCCCACACATGAACATATCTTGCGGCTCAGTTAAGGTTTTTTTGTTTTGTTTTGTTCTGTTTTGTTTGCCATCGAGCTGACCTTGAAACAGACAGCCCAATCAGGCCTACCACAATTCCCTAGATATTCCATGTCCCGCCATCACTGCCCAACAATAACCAGGGGATGAAATTCACAGCAAAGATGCATAGGGAAGTAACTAAGGTGGAAACTCATCTTCCTTGGATGGTGTCTCCCTGTGAATGCACCAGAATTTCCCCAAATTCACAGGAGTACAAAGAGGAAAAAAAATGTTAGCCCCTCTCTGAGTAATTGCACCTGGGATTATTTACCAGCCAAAAGTCATGGTTCAAACTTTCACCAAAGCTTTATCATACCAAACAGTTCGCCAATCCGGTACTGGTAAGTTAAACATAATAACATAACACTTCAGGGCAGAGATCTGTGAAATATAGAGCTAAACTAGCAGCTTTTTGTAGAGCAAAGAACACTAGAGGAGATATAGGTACAAGTACTAGTCTTGTCTCTTCCTAGCTCTAAGACTTTGACCAATGCACTTTTTCTGGGCCTCAGTTTTTTCCACTGTATAATGGGAATAACATGCCCCCTTGAAGGGTGGTTGCAAGGCTCACATGAGACATATTATAAAATACTTCATAACCATAAAATGCAAAACAAATGACAATATTGTTATAACGACAAAATAGCTTGAAATTTAATCCTAGTTTCAATGAATGTAGTAGCAAGTTATAAAAATCTTTAAAAACCATTGTTAAGGGAGGAGGGAGAAAGCCTGGTGGTGGTCATTGCATCACCTCTCTGTCTCAAAGTAGGATCACTCATTTCAGAAAGTTGGGTCACACAGGATCATAGAAATTAGAATTGAAAGGCACTTTAGAGATCATCTAGTCTGACCCACTCTTTTCAAAAGATGGAGAGATTAAAGTAACTGGTCCAAGGTTATAGGTATTAAATATTGAGGGAGATTTGAACTCAAGTCTGCTTATTCCAGATCCAGTGCTAGTTGTCTAAGTCATCAACACTCATGTGAAATGCTCTCCTTTGCCAAGTCCCAAAGCATCTATAAAGTAAAAAGCCATTTCACACAGGCTGATAAAAGTTACAGTTGTGTTCATGCTTCTCAATTTCACTGATTTTCTTCATTCTCCCAGAAGTCTATTAATATCTACTGCTGACACCAAATTGACATTAGGCAAAGAAAGCAGAAAATAACACAAAGCTAAAACTCAAATCTAGCATCATGTACCAAGTAGCTTAGAAATAGAATGGGATAATCCCTGGAATTATAGAGACTTGCCTTTCCACTTACCTTGTGATTTTGAAAAATGTCACATCACCTCTCTTGGCCTCAGTTTCCTCATGTTTAAAATGGGAATAATAATCCCTGCCCTAACCAGGTGTTCTGATAATCAAGTGAAAAATTAATAGTAAAGCACTCTGCAGACTACAAAGCATTATACAAAAGAAGCCTTCTATGCTTATCTAAGTATAGGTTTGAGGTGGGAGGTGAAGAACAATTTAGAGAAAAACTACTCACTTCTTCGATCTCCACTTTTGGAATGTGATATTGCCAGTCAGAGTAAGCCATATCAATTCTTTTCCCTATGGACAATTCCTATTCACTAGTCACCGCTATCCTTCCACTTACCCAATCCTACCCCATGTGCAGAAAACTACTCTATGTAGAGGGCATTGAGTAAGAAATGACTGATAAAGGCAAAAAAGGTTTGGCTAATCCAGTAATCTCTTATTTTCCATCTCTAAACATAGATAGGCACAGAAGTCTATGTGAATATAAAAGGTATTATTTTTTCCTTAATAATATTTAATTTTTTCTAATTATATGTAAAGATAGTTTTCAACATTCATTTTTGTAAAATTTTGAATTCTAAATTTTTCTCCCTCCATCCCTCCCTCCTCTTTGCTCCCCTCTCCTCTTCCCAAAACAGCAAGTGATCTGACATAGATTATACATGCACAATCACATTAAACATATTTCCATATTAGCCATGTTGTGAAAAAAGAATCAGAACGAAAGGGAAAAACACGAGAAAGGAAAAACAAACAAACAAAAAAGCTGAAAATAGTATCTTTCTATCTGCATTTAGACTCATTCTGTTTCTGGATGTGGTTAGCATTTTCCATCATGAATCATTTGGAATGGTCTTGGATTATTGTATTGCTGAGAAGAGCTAACTCTATCATAGTTAATCATCACACAATGTTGCTGTTGCTGAGTACAATGTTCTCCTGGTTCTGCTCATTTCACTCAGCATCAG
Organism: Phascolarctos cinereus; assembly: GCF_003287225.1. Classification (NCBI taxonomy): domain Eukaryota; kingdom Metazoa; phylum Chordata; class Mammalia; order Diprotodontia; family Phascolarctidae; genus Phascolarctos; species Phascolarctos cinereus. The sequence goes on along the minus strand of NW_027555625.1, from coordinate 275,860,542 downwards.
TTCAGATAAGTCTTTCCAGGTTTTTCTAAAGCTTGCCTGCTTATCATTTCTTATGGAACGGTAGTATTCCATTACATTCATACACCACAACTTGTTCAGCCACTCCACAATTGATGGGCATCCCCTCCATTTCCAATTCTTTTCCACTACAAAAAGAGCTGGTATAAATATTTTTGTACATGTGGGTTAAAATGTATTATTATTTAGAAATAAGTAATGATAGGCAATCATTTTCTCTCGGCTAAATGGTCTCATTAATGGTAACTCCTGGAACACCATCTTTTCTAAGATGATGTTTATAGTCTCGAATATAACTCACATTTCTATACTTTAAGGTTTCTTAAAGCACCTTCCTCACTACATTCTGCTACAGGCAGTGCTCCAAGAATGATTGTCCTCATTTGACAGATGAGGGAACTGAAGCTATTAAGTGGGAATGAGGGAACACATTGCTATGAAGTATCAGCTCTGGATTTCAAACCCAGGTCTTCCCTAACCCAGGTTTTCTACCACATCACTCTGATTCTGGAGCAAGGCCATTTGCTCAGCTCAATTAATGATGACTGTAAATAAATATTATCTTTTGGCTGATAAAATGGACTTTTGACAAAATAGACCTTTCATGATGGACATCTGATTGTAAAAGCCTTTGGCAGTACTTGAAGGCACTGAACTTAAAGCCATTATTTTATTTTACTGTAGCTCTCCCTTGATACTTCAGTCTGAAAACAAGGCCTTAAGGTACCTCTGAGATATTTAAATATAGCTTATTTTAGGTGATTACCTCTTCATCAAAGGCAAAAATAAAGAAATAAATAAAAAGTTGCTTGTAATAATTTGAAGGAAAAAAGAGATCAGGTTAGGTTTCTTTGAATATGTGTGTGTGTGTGTGCATGCGCACATGTATGTGTGTGCTCACTCTTTTAATAGACCCCCAGTTATGTTTTATTGATAGGTCTAAACATAAATTTGCCTTCAGTAGACTTAGCTGCTGATTCCTAAAATAAGATGTGTAAGAACACATAATCCTGTGCCTAAGGCTTTTTAGAATAATGTACAGAGTCTTTGTGACAACCCAGGCAAGATATATTTAAATGTGGAAGCACAGTACTCAGGCAAAAAGGGAAGTCAAATTTGGGCAGAGAGAGAAGTCACTTGCTTCTCACTTGTGTATTGCTGGAAGTCCCAGCATTCATGCAGTTTTAAACATAACATTTCTTTTAGTTTATTCTTGAATTAGAAACACTGATCCTGCCCACATTTTACTCTGAGCAGTTGGAAAATAGCATGTACAAGACACCTCTTGTTCACAAGAGAAAAATAATAATACAGATCACACCACTTAAGAAGGGTATTATTTATGGGGAAACTCTCCACAGAGGATACTGCTGTAATATGCATTTTGAGATTCCTTCACATGCTCTGAGAAACACAAAACTGAGCATGTCGCTCTGTGAAAAGGCCGTATCTTTAAAGGATTTGCTGCCAGATTTCTTTAAAAGAATGAGTTGCTCAGGGATAATCAAATGTACCAGTTTTATCTTCCAAATACTAATTGGCCTGAATACACTGCAAAAGACAGGAAAGCTGATTAACTTGTATGTTAATGGTGCCGTTATCTACACTGTTTTCTTTATAAATAAAAAATAATCTTGATAGAATATCTTTTATCTGTAAGGAATGCTACTACAAATGATTTTTCTATCATTTGTAAAAATAATTTTATGCATTTAATCTCTCTCTTGATCCTGATAGTTATAACCGTTTTCACAAAATGAATTACATTTTGGAAATAATAATATTAAAATGAATTTGTTGTACTTGGTTTATAAATTATAAGCTATCTTGAAAATTTATTGCATTTCAGGTTTCAGATAAGATTTTTTCAAACCCCATTGGAGATATTGATATCGACAAACTAGATCCCAGCTATTCCAAACTTTTTTTTTAAGTATGAGGATCCCTTTATGAAACACACACACATACACACACACACACACACACACACACACAAATTTGCACAACCTGACAATATGCTAGCCATAAAATTAAAATTGGTTGATTGAGAAAATACACGATAACAAAAAATATCAATTCATTAGTATTTTAAATTACTTTATATTGTATTACAATGGCATCTAAATTACACGTGACAAATAATAAACATGCATAAACATGAGAAACAGTGTGACATAGGAGTTAGAGATATAATGACCATGGAGTCAAGTTCCACCTTTCACACACACTAGTTATGTGATGATGGGCAAAATAATCTCTCAGTGCTCCTAAACACCTCTCTAATTGAGGAATTTTTAATGTTTTCTGTCACAGACCCTTTTGGCAGTCTGGTAAAGCTATGGACCCCTTCTCATAAGAATTTTTTTTTAAATTCATATCTAAAGGAAATGCTAAATTTCCACTAGATATTAGTGAAAATAAAGCTTAAAAAATGTTTTTTCAAAATTTTTCTACTGGGCAAAAGGAGTTCTGGGAACTGGAAGAACCCTTGCTCTGGGAAGTTAGGTGGTGTAGTGGATAGGACACTGGACTTGGAATCAGGAAAACTCATTTTCACATGTTCAAATCCAGCCTCAGACACAAGCTAGCTGCTTGCCTCTGTTTCTTTATCTGTAAAGTGATCTGGAGAAGAAAATGGCCAATCACTCCAGTATCTTTGCCAAGAAAACCCAAAATGAGGTCATGAAGAGTCAGACAGGATTGCACAACAAAAGAACTCTTGCTCTAAAGCATTCTTTATGCCAATAAAAGAATAGGTCTGGAAAAAAAGAGCAAAAAAAATCTTATAGGTAAAAGATACAATTTATTCTATAGAGGAAAACACCACCTTCTTCATGAAGTTTTTTCTAATTTCTCTGCTCCCACCTCCAAACAATATGGCCTTAAATTTATTTTGTATGTAACTGTATATTTGCATGTTGTCTTTCCCAATAGAATGTAAGCTCTGGGAAGGCATCAGCAGTTTCATTTTTGTCCACATATTCCCAGTGCCTAGAACAGTGCCTGGCATATAATAGAAACTGTATCAATATTTATTGATTGATTGTTAATGAATAATGTATATTATGTCGGAATTAAACGCCAAAATGCCATGCTTGAGGCATATATGGATTCACAGGCACCTTCCAATAACTCTGCTCTCCCTCCTACCCCACCCTATTCTTGGCCCTCTAGTTGGGAACCATTGTGTTAAAGTCTGTGGCTGCACACAACCATACTTAATGTGAATCAGAAAAGAGTAAAGCCCATCTTAATATTATTTTAAGGAAGACAAAGCATCTAATGGTGTGCTCTGGGCAAACATAGTCAGAGTTACAGATCAGTGTAACTCCCCATATCCTACAGCACAAAGCATTTTAATAAAAAAAAGATTTCTCCTGCAATATGGAGCTGAATTGTAAGAGTCTTTGATAGCGGCTCTCTCTCACAGTGACATCTGATGGCTCTTCAAGCAGCTCATTCTTGTCAGACTGGTGTTACTCCATTACTTTCTCCCCCAATCCCAGCTCAGACTCTATAGGCCAAGTTGAGGAACGGGGACTTGAGGAGGTGGGAAAGCCTAGCTGTGTTTATACCATATGAGCAGAGATGATTTCTTTTCTCTTTTATTTTTTTAATTTTTTTTTTTATTATTTAACAGAGCCAGGTTCTCTATCTTAGCAACCATCAAGCAAGAATGAGAAAACCTCCATTTCCTACAATCCCATGTAAACAACAAATCATATTTCTACTTACCTTCAGAAAGCAAAGAGGTGAGCCCCTTCTTAGAAAGCAGATCTTCGGGCAACTAGATGGCACAGTGGATAAAGCACCGGCCCTGAAGTCAGGAGGACCTGAGTTCAAATCTGGCCTCAGACCAAACACTTGACACTTACTAGCTGTGTGACCCTGGGCAAGTCACTTAACCTCAATTGCCTAAAAAAAAAAAAGTAGATCTTTCTAGAATTAATCAGGCCTGTGTACTGAAGCACCCCTTACGATAATTCCCAGATTCTCTAGCCCCTGCCAGTAGGGACACCTTTTTTATTGTCTTCCTTGTACAGCTCCCAGGACTTTGGGGATTTCTAAGGCCATGGGTTCTATTTACTTTAGAAATGAATCACAGATCCAATTCAGTCCACCCAGTAAACATTAATTGGGTGACTACTAGTGTGAAAAGGATTCAGTGCTTGCCCTCAATAGTCAGTCGACAAGCATTGATTAATCGCTTACTATGTTACAGGCTCTATGATGAATGTTAGGGATTCAAAGAAAAGCCAAACCAGGGTCTCTGACCTCAAGAAGCTCGTATTCTAATAAGTGTGACAATATGCAAACTACCAGCTGTGAGAGGTCCCCTCCACACTTCTCCCCTCTCCCACAGGTACACTCTTTACGAGCTACTCAGTCTGCACTTTCCAAGTGTACCAATCAAGTGGCCAATTCTGTGGACTTACCCCCAGGCAGACCAGCCTACATCACTAGTTCCAAGGAAAGACACTAACAACCTCTAAGCCACCAGTTCCCTATGAGAGTTTATATACTTCAAGGATTTATGATGCTCATGAAGTGAATATTCCTTCCACCAGTTCTGATCATCACTTCTCCATACTCTAGAAGATTATCTTAATGAGATCTTTGACACAAGAAAAAGTGATGCCTTTGAATTCAGTATATCTGAATCCAAATCCTTTTTGTGTCACTGCCTGTGTGACATTGGGTAAGTCACTTAACCTTTCTGTGACTCAATTTCCTCATATGTAAAATAAGGGGTCTAGGCTTGATGACCTCTAAGTTCCTTTCTAACTCTAAATCTATGATCCTAAGATCCCATGAAACTGAGGCCTAGAGAGATTAGGTTACTGGCATCATGCCATCTGACACAGGATTTAAACTCGGGTTGTCCTGACTCCAGGTCTAGTGCCATATCCACTATGCTTGGTTGCCTCTCTACTTGTTCATATATGAAATGGACAGGTTAGCCTCTCAGGTCACTTCAAGACTGAAATCTATGATACTGTGAAGCCTCTGTTAATGAGCCTACTTGGGCTTATTTAAGCTGGTCCTTTGACAACAGAGACCCAGTCATTGATCAGGCTCTCATTCAGTCTTAAAAGTACCTGCCATAACTTGTGCTCTCCGCTAACCTGGAGTCTTTGAGAATGTAGAGTTACTACCATGTCACAGTGAGGCAAAAGACAATAAATTAAGTGGAGAGGAGTTTATGTAACACTACAAAACCCTCTCCACTGCAGAGAGAAAACACACTACACAACATTTATTAAGTGCCTACTATATATCAAGCCTTGTGCTTTTGGGTCAGTATACTAAACACTGTCAGACTTGGTTCAAACTCACTTGAAAAAAAAATTAGGAAAGGACTTCAGAGATTATTCAAGTTCAACTCTCTCATTTTACAGAAAAGAGAGTTGAGCCTCAGATTATCGGGAAATGACTTGACTAAGGTCATAAAACCAATTAGTGAAAGAACCAGTATCCAAACCTAGGTCTCCAGATTTGCAGTCTACCATGGCATCATCTTTATTGCTTATCTTATCTTCCCTTCCCCACAGGTTCAAGCCCTTTGGAGCCATTCATATTTAACAGACATGGAGAAACAACTTAGTATTAATTCCTTTTTCTCAGTTAGTTAAATACAAAGGCCTAATAAATATGTACTGATTAGAAGAGATACCTCTAATCCTCATGCTGCTTTTCCATATCGTTGTGAAGTGCAGAATGCAAAGGGAATTAATTTCCACTAGCAAAATTCCTTTTTATATTAATATATATTTCATAATTATTGTCACAGGTTTCTCTTCTGCTCCAATTCTTCCCTAAAGTCTACAGCTGACAAAGGAAATGGTTTATGTTCTCAAACCTATGCCAACAGTCTAATCCCACTCCTGTATGTCATGCTCCCTGCTGTCTCCTGGTCAAAAAACTGGTAAATACTTTTAGTTGGCAGGCTGACACTGCATTCAATTTCTCTGTGTCCACAAACTCAGGCAGATTCTGTACTGACTTGAGAAGTACCAGACTTTTGGAGGAGGAAATTGCAAAAGAGGTCAGGGAAAACTTCCACAAAAGACTATGTGTGGGTTAATTAATGGTAATAATAAGTCTTATGCAAAACAGTATATCCATGTGACTACAGCAATTGCTCCAGACCCTCTTTCATTTATCAACTCCTGGAACCAGAAAGAATGGAAGGGGGAAGGTGAAGAGAAGGAGGAGGAAGGAAGGCACACACAGCTTTGGAACTTGCCTGTAAGGAAAAAAAAAAAAGAACAGCAACATTAGATAAGTCTACCACAAAATGCCTCTTTCACAAAAATTTGGATAAAGGACAGTAAAAATTCTATTACACAGAAAATGTTATAACTTTTAGATCATACTTTCTATAGAACATAGTGATATATTAATAAGCTTCACCCTGGAATACCTGAAAAAAAAACTTTAGAACTATTTTAATATATCAGTATTGGAAAGGTAACTTATATGAAAAAAAAAAGCATAGTTCATAAGCTCATTCTTCAACCCAACGTGGATTATCAGCTGGGGTCCTTAAGAAAAAGCTAGCTATTCTCTCCAAAATTCTAGGGGTAACCCTGAGGGGGTTCTAATTCTGTGGCTCTCAAGCCCCCATTTCCCTCCAATATTAATTAGCAGCTGTGATGATGACAATAACAAATGGCAGCATTTACATAGTGCTTTGAGGTTTTTCCAAGTGCTTTACACATGTCCAGTTTTATCATTTTACTACCCTAATATCAGTTTGACCAGTTGATCTCTCCTCAATGTCAAGTAACACTAACTTTTACAAAGGGATATTTACTGAGAAAGCACATCAATTTACTATTTTATTGTAACTTGTACTTTTATTTATTTTGTTAAACATTTCCCAATTACATATTAATCTGGTTCTTGTGGGTGCTTGGGGGCTAGATTTAGTGTCAGAAGATCTGGGTTCCAATTTTGATCTTCCTACCTGAAGGAACCTTAGGTAAATCAGTTGGCCTCTCTGAGCCTCAGTTTCTTTATCTGTATTAATAAGGGAGTTGGATTAGATGGTGTCCAGTCAATCAAAAAGCATTTTATTGGGGCAGCTAGGTGGTACAGTGGATAGAGCGCTGGCCCTGAAGTCAGGAGGACCTGAGTTCAAATCTAGCCTCAGACCAAACACGTGGCACTTACTAGCTGTGTGACTCTGGGCAAGACACTTAATCCCAAACAAACAAACAAAAAGAAGTATTTTATCAAGTGGGGTGTTAAGAAAGGACTAGGATCTCTAGTGTCCTTTGATTTAATAAGCTGTGAAATGTTCAAAGAACCATTAGAGGCTCAGCATCTGAAACTCATAGCAGTCTGTTGGTAGATATAACAGCCAAGAAAGGTGAAAAACCAACTCTGAAAAGTAACCTGCTTGACTAAAAAGGGCTTGCCATCCCTTTTTAGAGCTACTCATTTACCTTTGGTGTCCAACTGGTTACCCAGCTCTCACCTGTGGCTCCAAGAAGCTGTAGCATGTGCAGCAGCCATACCCCAGGAAGTCATCTTGACAGAGAAACCTTAAACCAGTCAGTGAGTTAGTAGGGTGTCTACTCCAAGCATGTGAAGACCTCTCCCAGTGGAATGGGTAGATGACAATAATTTGTTCCAATGGCCATGAAGGCAGCTAAAGCAGATGCTGTGGACCACTTAGAGCCTGGTCAGACATCAAAGAAGCCAAGGTCACCCGCTGCATCTCAGGCCATCGCCATCACCATCACTTTTATCTTGCCACTTAGATTTAGATGACTCTGGAAGAGAGAGTGAAGCTAATGATTTTGTGTGCTCTGAATCACTTAAATCCAATTCACACATGAGTCAAGACTTCATACTATGATGTCATTGGTCCTCTTCCAAAACAAAGGACAAACAAAGGACAAACAAAAATAAGAACAACATCAAAAACCTAAGTACAAAAACTTCCCAAACTGAGAACCCAGTCTGCTCTACCACCTCCATCCCTGTAGAGAGAAGATTCAGATTTAAAGTGGTGACTACCAATATTCTCCCTACTAAGTTAACTTCGGGGTGTGGCATAACCAATGGATGAGTTACTTGCAGGACAGTATGCCCCAAGTGCTGAGTTGATCCACTGATATTTTTAGTCAAGCAGGTTACTTTTCAGGGTTGGTTTCTCACCTTTCTTGGCTGTTATATCTGCCAACAGATTCTGCTATGGGTTTCAGATGCTGAGCCTCTAGTGCCTCTTTCAACATTTCAAAGCTTATTAGATTATAATCTGGTCTGTTTCATTTCTGATGCTTTCATCTAAGATGAAGAAAGAGTAAATAGAACAGAGAGAAGACAGAAGCACCATACATTCACAACCACATGGTAACTGGGTAAAAGAGAGAGCCAGAGGCCCATAGTATTTCTTCCTTCCTCCTCACTTAAGAGCCATCGGGGAAGAGAAAGAGCCTTCATCAGTTCCATCTCACTAGCCAGTTTAAAAATAAAAGTTTTTCATCACTATGCAATAAGACAACAGAAATCACTCAGAAGACACATATAATTGCTCTGAATCAAGGATAGAATGGGCTTTTCCATCATATTACATGTTTCCAAAAACAGGCTTATAAAGCCTCTATGTGGGCTGATACCTGACAGAACTTTTTTCATACGTTTTAAAGATAGGGCTCTCATTTTCTGGCATCCTTGTTACAGATTTTTTTGTGTTTCCGTAATTGCTCCATCCTTACTCAATTCACTTCAATTGAACATTTGTGAAGCACCTCCTATATGTCAGGCATTGTCTTAGGTCCTGAAGATAAAAAGAAAATAATCTCTGCCTACAAGAAGCTTACATTCTATTTGGAGGAAGGAGAAAGTACACATATAGATAAATACAAAATATGCACAAAATGTTTTCTGAGGAAAGGTCTCTCATCCTGTATGAAGTCTCTGACCTTAGGATATCAGTAACCCAGACTCAGGGTAATCTGTATGGGTCCAAATGGATCAAAAACTTCAGCTCCATCTGGAGATTTTATGCAAATAAAGGGAAAAGAAAAGATGGAAGGGGAAGATAAGGAAAGGGAATAAGCATTTACATAACACCTCCTATATGACAAGCACTGTTAAGTATTTTTTTTTCCAAAACAAAAGTTTTTTCAAATCCTCACAACAATCTGTGAGGTAGGTGCTATTATTATCCCCATTTTACAGTTGAAGAAACAGAAACAAGCAGAGGCTAAGCAAATTGCCCTGGGTCACAAAGCTAGTAAGCATTGAGGCTAGATTTGAACTCAGGTCTTCCTGACACCGAAGTTCAGCATTCTATTCACTACAATACTAATTGCCTCAAAATACAATGAGTGCCAAGATGTATTATGTGTTCATGCCAATACTTGCTTGCTTTTGTATAGGTAAAGTTACTACCTTAGAAGCAACCCTGATAGTCAACAAAATTTCAACAACCATGCATAATAGTCAGCAAAAGAAGCATGTCTGCTCAGATCAATTATAAACACGTTCCTGGTCATTTCTCCATACTATATCTTCTCAGTATTTAGGTATTTCGTTAGAACTATTAATTGACTCATTCTAATAATGAAATGTTTCCAAATATTTAATATATTTCTCTCCCACAGGTAAGACTTCTCCAGGGCAGAATCAAGACCTCTATTCTTTCATATCCTTCAGTTACACCCACATATAGGGCTATGTTCACTATGGGGACTCAAAAGAAGATGAAAATAATCCATTGTTCATTCTTGGATCATCTTTGATTCTAAGTTTTGGTGCCAGCACTGACAGGATTATCTATTACTGCTCCTTTAGTGCTATAATAAACATAGTAAATGCCAATTGTATACATGGTAGACTTAGGTTCTGGCCACAGCTCTGCCCCTGTTGTTTTGTGTGACCTTGGAACAGTCACCCCACTTCTATCCCTTTCCTCTTTGATAAATGGGAGAGGGTGGGACTACAGAATCCCTCCCATTTCCAATGGCCCATGCTTCTCCTACAACTACCATTACTACAAACATTATGAAGATGAATTTTTTTTTAAACAGCAGCATAGGGAGGAAATAAAAGTTAAATAAATGATAGATTAAGAAAACATGAGGCACTGATCCAGCAGCTCCGATTTTATGAATAGACTACTCCACCACCCAACACATTCGTCAGACCCTCCTGAGATCTTTTTTATGGCCTGCCATTAATCATGGTCATGATATCTTTAAATGGATGATCAATACTATATTTTCCCATAAAATGTTTGGTTTGAAATCCGATTTTAAGTGCATTAGAGTTTTTGTGCACTGAATGGGTGAATGCCGTAATAAATTTTCATCAAATATGAAGGAAATATAGCTTAGATTAATTGCCATATTTATTTATGAGTCTATAAAATACATTGTGAAAATCCTGGCACATTTTTGGGATACCAATTTGAACCTTCAAGAAAGTTAAAAGCATTAAAGGAGACTGGCAGTAGATTTATTATTGGAATGTTTTTAATTGCAGATCCAAGCAGACACAGGTATTAGAATGGCTTTGCCCTTAATGGCTCTGTCTCGTGTGCATTTTTTTCTCTAAAAATTATATACTTCCCATATTTTTATTGATTCTATAAGATTTATTGTAGATAAGCTTGGACTGCATGTGATATCACAAATGATCCCAGCTTCTCCTGAGTTGTGGGGCTATAGATGGCACACCAGAGAGGGTCCCCCCAGCTCTCACACAGTTTTCAAAAATTGGAGGAAAAAGCATAGAAAGAAGAGTCCAGAAGAAACACCACAAAACAAGGAGAAAATATGTATTGGTTGGTGATGCTTTGAATTGAATTGAAGAGCTAAGCATTAAGCAGAAAGATTCTCAGAAAGATGATTAAAGTGTTGGCCTCACAAACTGATTGTTAGCAAGATTGTGTGCAAAATTATACATTTCCTAGAAGCCATTCTGAGCCCAAAATGTAAAAAACAACCACCACAGACACACCATGATTCACACTCATTTGTGGTAAGTCCATGATTCCCCTAATCCACACTCAGGGGATTCTTTTAGGCAAAGCTATAACCACATGAGGGTACAAGAGGTCACTGCCCTATTTGAGGAAACCTGGCCCTACCTGGAGTCCTCACCTCCCACCCCCAGGGGCTATATTTTTATGCATATCATAACCATTCCTGGGGCCCCACTGGTACAAAATCTCTTCTTACAGTCTTAGTTCTTAGACCATGTTGACACAGGAAAAACAAGATGGAGCACGAAGCAAATTACCTAAAAAACTAGTGTATCCCTCTAGGTAACATAATTCTGTCCCCTTTATTTCTTTCACAGGAATTTAAAAGTTTTAATTTAAAGGGCTTTATGTTTCTTAATAGCCTCAGCTCTGTTCTTTACTTGAAGGTGCAGCTTCTTATAACTGTTAGCAAAACCTTGAAATTGCTTTTAGAAATATGACATCATCCATATGGCAAAACTTAAAGCTGAATGTATATGTGTGAACCACTTTCAAAAGAAGCCAGTCTTCTGAACTGAGTCAAACGACTTCCACTAACTAGTTGTTTGACTGGACTCAACTCATCTTTCAAGTGGGTGCTAATTATAGAAACAGCCTTCAAGTCATATTGTGATGATTTTCCTTCTGACCATGATATATGCCTAAGCTTTTGTTAGCCATTTTCTTCTCCTCCCCACCTCTATGCCTTCAAAGAGTTCCTCAGATACCAACATGATTTATAAACTCAGTAGATTCTTCAAAACTTGTGACTAGTACATGGCTAAAACTTTCTTAGAACTTGAAAGTAATGGGGAAAAAAACAGGACAAATTCAGAAATAGATGGGGAAACATTTAGGAACTAACACAAAGTTAAGGAAGCAGAGACTGAAAAACAATATATGCAATTACTATCATAATGAATATTAAAAGAATGCTAAAACCAAGCCAAATACAATCATAATAGATACTTTTGTACCTGGATAAAAGATGAGAAAAAGGTGCTTCTATCTTTTCCATGAAGAAATAGATGACTATACTTGTGCAACTTTGCAGATGATATTAGTTGTTTTCACTGTATTGGACAATTTTTCTTTGTTAAAAGGGAAGGATCACTATGGGGAGTGGCAAGGTGGTTGAGAAATTGTATCTAGAAATGGCTAAGATGCAAAGACAAAAGACATCAAAACTAGCCAATATAGTGGAGCAGAAAGCCCAGACATTACCTCCAGAAGTGTGCATAATCTGGCCATACTATCAAGGAGAAATTCAGGAAGCAAACTTTGAAAAATGAATAAACGAAAAAAAAAGACTTCCACTATGAAGAACTATTATGATAGGACCAAGAAGATGTCTCAAATATCTTCAAAGAACCCTAAAAGAAAATACAACTTTGACATAAGTTTGACTGAAATTTCCAGGACAAAATGAAGCAAGAGGTTTTTTTTTTTTTAATTTTAAAGTATTTTATACATGAAATGAAAGACCTACAGGAAAGAACTGGAAAGGAAATGAAAGTTATAGAAGAAAGATTTGGAAAGAGGATTAATTAACAACTCAGCACTAAATGTATAAAACCTACAAGCAGCTGGACAGAAATAACACAATACCAAAGAGCTATAGCCAAGATCACAAAAAATTTAGCAACCAACACCAAAAAGAAACAGAGAACTTGGAATACAATATTCCAAAAGGTAAAGATGTAGGCTTACAATCAAGAATAACTTACGCCAAAAAATGGAGTACAATCCCATGGAGGAGAGATATAATCCTTTAATGAAACAAAATACTTTCAAGCATTCCTAAGTAGAAATTAAAATACACAGTAGTCAAAGGAAGACTAGAAAGGTAAATATCAGTGAGCAATCATAAGAGAATAAAGGATAAAGTATTTATGTTGTAACTGGGAAGATGATACATGTGTCTTTCATAACCCTAATATCATATGATAGTCATAGAGGGAATAAAATAAGCAGAGGGCCTACAAGGTTTTCTTATGTTTTAGTGGTATTAAAAGAAGAAAGAATATGGAGGGAGGAAAGGAATTCACTGGGGGTGGGGAAGATGGCCCAGGAGGGAAGACATTAGAGTGTGCAAGTAAAAGACTACACAAACAAGGGGGAAAGGATGGGGCAAGTGGATGACATTTAAATTTTATTTTCATCCAAATTTATCAAAGGAAAGAATAACATGAATACAATTGTATGCAAAACACATTTCATCAAACAAGGAAATATGAGAGAAAGGAGAGAGAATAGAAAAAGGTAGAATCAGGGATGAATTAGTCATTAGCAAAACGAACTAATTAATAATGGTGGACTGAGAAGAGGGTTTAAAAGGAAAGAGAAGAGTAAAAACCTGTGATTATGCTCTAGGTGAAGTAAAGAGAAGGGCAGAAAAGCAGAAGCAGATTGATTATATAAAATTTTTAAAGTTTTTTGCACAAATAAAACAAATGAAGCTAAAATTGTAAAGGAAGTATATGACTAGGAAGAAATCTTTACAGCAAATTTCTCTGTTAAGGGTCTCATTTCTAAAATATATAAACAACTGATTCAAACTTATAAGAATAAGCAATATTCCTCAATTGATAAAGGGTTAAAATATATGAAATAAGAAAGGTTTTGAGGAAGAAATTCAAGCTATCAGTAGCCATATGAAAAAACTATTCCAAATCAATAATAATTAGAAATGATTACAACTGCAGATTAAAGTGTCTCTGAGATTCCACCTTACATTCATCAGACTGGCAAAGTTGACCAAAAAAAGGAAAAGAAAAGACAAATGTTGAAGGGGCTGCAGGAAAATGGGCCCATTTATACCCTAATGATGGAACTGTGAATTGGACTAGCTATTCTGGAAAATAATTTGGAATTATGCCTAAAAAGTTGCTATGTACACTGTACATAGGTTTTGACCATCAATACCACTACTCAAACAATAACAACAATCCCAAGGAAACCAAAAGAAGAAAAAAAAATCACATGTGTACAAAAATATTTGTAGCAGTTCTTTTTGTTGTGGGAAGAACTAGAAATTAAAGGGATACCCATCAATTAGGGAATGTCTTAATAAATTATGGCATCTGGATTTCATGAAATGTTATTGTTAGAAGAAATTATGAAGGGGGCAGTTTCAGGAAAACCTACAAAAACTTTATGAAGTGAGCAGAACCAGAATAATAATTTATGTAATAATAACCTTATAAAGATAAACAGTTTTCAAAGACTTAAGTACTCTGAACAACACATTAACCCATCATGATTCCAAAGGATCCGTGATGAAACAAGTTATATACTTCCTAATGAAGAAATAATGGACATGGCCAATGTAGGAATGTGTTTTGCTTAACTACACATAATTATTACAAGGGTCTTGTTTTTCTTTTTCATAGTTGGAATGTAGAGAGTAAATATATTTTGCTAATTAAAAATATTCAAAAGAAAAAATACTAATGAAACTTTAAAATAAAATAAAATCCCATTACAAAAATGTAATACCTACATTTTTACATCTGAATGACATATCTTTTTTCTTGGTAAGCAAAAGTACTTAACTTTGAACTACCTATTATGTGCAGTGATTGGAAAATGGCTGAATAAACCATTGTCTATCAAATTGATGAGTGATATCACAGCACCTTAAGAAATTACAATCAAGTAGGCTTTGGTTCAAGTGCTATTTGGATCATATACTGGAAATGTGATTATTGACAAGTCATTTAACCTTTTCAATGCCTCCAGGCAACTCTCTCTAGGAATAGAACTTGCAGAGATGTTGCAGATATGCATTGATATATGGAGATTCCCGCTCCCAGAGTTCCATATATGAATGAAGTAATAAGTGAGAACCTATTCCAAAAAAATAAAAAATAAAAATAAAGACAGAAAAATAACAACTGAAACAAAATCTGAGGGAAAATATAAGAAAGAAAAAAGACAATAAAAGGACAAGGCAGGAATCAATACATTTTTTATTGTATATTGATAAGTTGATACTTTTACAAACTTTTTAAAAATTATAAATAACTTAGATATTATGTTTTTATGTATTTTATTTTGTTTTTTGTTGTTTTTTTACTTTACTTATCTGAATATCCACTTTTGCAGAAGGTTATTAAGAATTTGAAAATCCTTGTCCTCCCTTACCCTTCATAAAAGGGAAATAGCACATCAGTTTCAAAATTTCTCCTGCACTCTTTCTTCTTCCTCCAATTTCTAATCCAAGAGAGTAGCCCTATCTTGTGAGGTTTTCTTTTTGATCGGCAAGCTCCCATATTTAACTTCGAGCTCAGGAACATTTTTGTTAAACCAAGACACTCTATATTGCATTTCATCTTTTACTTTACCCTGAAGTTAATTCTACCCTTCTAATTTCCACCTTTACAATAAGTTACTACAAAATATTCCTCTGGAGGTTACTTCCGTCTTTCATTCCTGATAAGAAAACTGTTGTTGACAATATCTCTTCATGTAAGGAAGGTATCCACCACCTTCCACAATGAGACACCATGTACACTATTTCAGTCAAAACAATTAGTGTTCTTTCTGGCTTTATCCACTTAGACCTGCGGTGACTGATCACTATAAATTATGTATGTGTCTGGCCAGCTGCACTTGCTCACTCACGCATAGAGTTATAGACATTTCATTTTTCTCAGTCCCAAAACATTGCCACACAAAAAAATCCATACTTCAAAATTCAAATACCATTGGTTTTCAACTGTATCTATACTAACAGATTCTTGTATTTGATGTCTAATTTGTTTTTTCCCTGTAAATATTTTCTTTATATTTTCATGAATAAATGACTAAAATGTTTAACCCCAAAGAAGCAAAATATGGCTTATTTCCTTTAGCTATACTGACAATAGAGCAGGCAGGGATCTTAAAGATCATCTAGCACATTCTCTTCATTTTACAGATGAGTTAACTGAGGTCTAGAAATGAGAAGTACTTGCCTAAGGCCACACAACTGGTAAACAGCTGGGCTGGGATCCAATCTGAGGTCCTCTGAAACTAAAACCACTCCTCTTACTACTCCACTAGAATTTTTTTGGCTGCACTTCCCAAATTTATTCCTGAACTCATCTCTGATTGACTTGTTAGGACTTCCAATACATTTAACCCACATAATGAGACCTTCAAATACATAATGGGAATTATAATTCTCCAAGTCTGTCTGTTCCCTATTTGTGATGACCAGCATCTTGGGGAAATGGTCTTGTTTCCAAATACAACAGACTCTTTCCAAATAGAACAGAGCAATTTATATAATCCTATTCTTGACAGCACTAAACAGTTCCAGTGAAATTGCTTGTTAAATATGATGCTGTCTGTTCATCAAAACTATTTAGTGCAGTCTCCAAATATTCACATTCTTATTCTTTATCAACTAACTTATCAAATAGTGAACAATGGAACTAAATGCTGCTGTAGCAATATGACTGATAAGCAGGGCATTTTGTGTACAAACAAGACAATTAGGAACAAATTTTGTAGTGGCATTCAACAAAGCTTCACTGAACCTATATTTCCAAAGCATACTGATACATTTACACATGGCTTGTGCCTCATAGTCAGTATCATCATGACACTGATTTCAGTTTTGTTAAGGATGAAGAAAAATAATTCAAACAGTAGGAGCATGTCATAAAAGCAAAGACAAAAATCTTCAGGGTTGCTAAATCGAATATGTAAATAGTTAAATAGGCACAGAGTTAAATGGTCCAGGTGGGAGTAAAAGCAGGAAAGTTTTCATGATACTATATTTGCTGTGGGTATATATTTCCTCCAGGAGAAAATACTGCACAAAGGTCTCTGAAGCCTGGAATCAGGTGATTGACAGGACCAAAACGGCAAGCACTAAACTATAGGCCCCAAACCATTGAGGGATTTTCCAACTGTTAACAATAATAATAATAAAAAAAGTTTTAAAATAAAATGAAATTTTGTGTAAACAAGTTTTGCATTCTGTCTATGAAAGGAAAAGCACTGAGCTTCCTTCACATTCTCCCTCCAGCTCACAGCTTAATCTGTTACTGACTGAGCTTTCTATATAACTGTTTTTGCTTTTTACCATCCTAACAAGAGGCTGAATGTACCAGGCATTCCTACCTCAGAGAAATCTTATAAATCAGTTTAGAAACATAAAATCTTATAATAGATCTCTCCCACAAACATATCACCCTAATACACTATTTTTTTGTTTTCATGCCATTTTCTTTTTTTTTTCAGTCTCTAAGAACAAATGAGTAATCAAACTTGCTGAGCCTATCTAATTTTATTACTTTATAATTGATGTGCCTTCCCTCTCGAAATGTTGCAATTAATTAATTAGTGTTAATCTCACCTCTGGGAATAATTTAATGTATTCTCTCCAAGTCTTGTCATTTTTTTTTTTACAGTACCTTAGATGCATAGAAGTTAAAAGTGATTTGATGTCAAAAGGGGAGTAGATTTTTGGGGTGTGAAATTAAGGGTTTTTTTCTTCTTTATGTGAATATTCACCATTAAATCAGTCAGACCATTATTCTAATTCTTTTGGGACTTGGAAACTGTGTGGGCATTAGGGTTGGGGCTTCTTTCTCCAAAAGAATGGGCAGTTATAAAACACTGTTTTACTGTTAGTCTCTATAAAGAAACACCCTCTCATTAATTATCATTTCATCACAGATGGAAAAAAACCCTGCTCCTTAAATTTTAATTCCCAGATGTGTGTTTTATAATGTGCTCAACAAACTTTGTAATAAAGAGTAAGTGGAAGAGGAGGAGGAGGAGGAGAAGAAGAAGAGAAGAAGGAGAAGGAGAAGAAGAAGAAGGAGGAGGAGAAGAAGAAGAAGAAGAAGAAGAAGAAGAAGAAGAAGAAGAAGAAGAAGAAGAAGGAGAAGGAGAAGAAGGAGAAGAAGAAGAAGAAGAAGAAGAAGAAGAAGAAGAGAAGAAGAAGAAGAAGAAGAAGAAGAAGAAGAAGAAGAAGAAGAAGAAGAAAACAAACAATATCCAGAAATGGGGAAAGCCTTCTGGTTAAAAAAAAAAGTATTCCCCTTCCCCCCCCCCCAACTCAGATAGCAGTTTGGCTGAAAGGAGTGAAGGGAAGAAAATGGAGTGGGCCCTGGGCCAGGAAAGAACGAGGAATTATTGTTGTAGTCTCTGGAACAATGCTTGGCACATAGTAGGTGCTCGTTGACTAGTTTGTAATATAGATGTCAAGTTCATGGCCCTCTGCCACTGCTTGGAACCAGTTTAAAAAGATAAAAGGAAAATTCCAGCCTTGGGGTCTGCCCTGGGCCACGAGGCCCTTCCGTACTGGGTTTCTCACTTCGGCTCGAGGGCTCGAGGAGATGGTGGGTATAGGTGAGTGCTTAGCCCCAACCTTCAGTCCTTAAGAGTTTATATTAAGTCAGTCTCAAAAGGGTTTAGTCTACGAGTGTCCCCACTCATTGTAAGCATGGGGCCGTGATTCTTCTGGGTAACCGGAAGCAGCCGCGTTGCTGGATAATTGAGGGGAGATATATTTTAGACCTTAGTACAGGAATCGAGAAATTGAGGGGACTTTGCCTCTCTCTTCTTTCTCTTGGCCTGGGCAGGGAGGGCTGCAGGGGTTTTAGCCCCTCTGCACAGAAGGCTTTAGGTGTTTGGGGGGCTGCAGCCCGGGGGCATTTGGCAGAGATTAGAGGATCTGCCTCTAAACTGAAGAAGTATACCTCTGTACTGGGGATCTAGATGGCCCAGGACAAACGGCTACCGGGTCTCCTCCACTCCAGACAATGGGGATAAAGATTTAATAGGACTGGTGGCTGGATCACCCAGGTGGGGCACTTTGATGGAGTGAAGACGCTATCCTCTTCCCCCTACCCTTGCAGACACGCCCTCTACGCCTGCCTAGTGATTCCTAAACAGGTATCACGACTGACCCCTCCAAGTCCTCTGACCCTCTCGAGGCCCAGAGGAGTGGAGACTCAGAAGCCCTTTCGGCGCTATCGGGTCCCCGCTCCAGCGCGGCTCGCCAGCGCCACCCCCAGCGGAGCGAAGCTTCTGCAGCCCTGCGCCCAGGCACCTTTCCTACCTCTCTGCACCCTCTACCCAGGCGCCCAGCACTACATCTGATCAGACTGGGACTTGGGTTCTGGGATCACGCTTGCATTCCGGGAGGGAGGGGAGAAGGGGAAAAGGTAGGGAAGCAGACCTTTTGGGTAAGTCCCCAAGGCTTTCTGAAGGGTTCGCCCTCACAGAGTTGGTCTCAGACTGGGGCTCCCTCCCTCCATTTCCATGATCAGAGGAGAGGGTCTTCTTCCCGCATTTCCTTGCCGCCCGGCAGGAGACCGTATAGCTTCTGACCTCTCCGGAGCCTCCGCCTCCTCCCGGATGCTGCCACTTGCCCCTCCCCAGGGCGACCCGAGAGAGGCAGAAGGGTCAAGTCTCGGGTGGAGCTTAAAATAGCTGGGAAAATGAGCTCTGAATGTGGGGGTGAAGGGTGGGTGGGAGAGAAACCAAAGAGAGACTCAGAGAGACTGAGGGGTCCAGAGACACAAAGACAAAGAAAGATACTCACCAAACCGAGAGAAAGTGGGGGCGGCGGGGTGTCAGGGGGCAAGGGCAGGTTTAGGCATACTGACACTGAGCTCTTGCTTTTAGATCAGAACTCTCGCCAACCTTGTTGAGTGAACAAAGTTATTGCACGAATAAAGATGCCCATTCGCCCAGGGGAAGCGGGGGGGGGGGAGGGAGGGTTGGAGTCTTCTCCCCGGAGCTTCCCTGCCCTTCCTACCTGCCTTCTTCTAGGCATTCTGCCAGCTTTCTCCCACCCTGGTTCCTCCACCTCCTCTCCTTTCTTACCTCTTTCTTCACCTCACGGATTATCTCTTTTCCTTTCTCTTTTCTCTCCTTTATTTTCTTGCTGTTTTCTTCTCCTCACCTACTTTTTGTCCTTCCCTTTCTCTTTTCTTCTCCCTCCTCTGTATTCTCTTTTATGGTTATTTTTCTTTCTAACCCCTTCGTTTCTTCTGTCTTCCCCCCCTCTCCATCTACCCCTCTTCTCTCCTATCTCACTCTCTGCTTCCCCTTTTCCTTTTTTGCTTCTCTTCTCTTTAGATGCTTTGGGGAGACAGGGAGTTCCCAAAGCTCCTGGCCGGTTGAGTAGGGCTGGTGTAATTTTTCTCCACTTCTCAAATTTAATTTGGAGTGACTGGGTGTGCGTGTGCGTGTGTGCGCGTGTGTGCTTAAGACAAGAAAGAAAAAGACCAACCGCAGAGGCCTCTCAGTACAACAGTACAACAAGAAGAAACAAGTGTCGGAGGCTGTGAGAGCGACCGGTGCGTGCCACGATTGGCACAACCAGCTGTCCCCAGGTCCCGCCGCCCCGGGATTACCGTGACGTCACTTTGCTACTCTTCCCACGGAGAACTGTGAAACAACCCAGGAGCAGAAAATAATCTGGCTCGCCACCCTCTCTAAAGCCTCTCAGTCTGGCGTCTTTTTGAACCCTCTTTCGCCCCCTTCCTCATCCATGGGGCAATTGGGTCTCTTTAACCGTGGAGGCGGAGGGCAGCCCTCAAGAGTGCTGGCCCAGACGCCGGAGGAGCAGGGGGCTTCTCCCCTTCAGGTCCCTCCTCTCCCTCGCCCTCCTGTAGCTGGGCCAAGGAGGCCTCTCTGGGAACCGGTGCGCATCTAAAGAGGCGCTGAGAGAGCACAACCCGCGGGTCCCCGCTAGGATTGGCGGGGCTGAGCCCGGAAGCCAGCCTAGACTGCGGGAAAAGGCCAAAAATAAAAATTTTTTAAAAAACAGCACAGAAGACGAGACCATGTCCTTCTCTCAGTTTGGATACCCGTATAGCAGTGCTTCTCAGGTAAGCCCAAAAGCGCAGCCCCTGGAGGTGCCTAGACTCTTAGGCTTCTCTCCCCAGGCTGTATGGCCCAGACGTGTCTCTGAGGCTTCTGCTCCGGGTGTGTTCATGTGCGTCTGTGTGTGTGTGTGTGTGTGTGTATACACACACGTGTCTGTGTGTGCACTCCCTCCTCCCTCAGCTTCTGTCACTCGGTTGGAAGGAGCAGGGTCTTGCCAGCTCTACCACGACCAGCCCTTCCAGTGTCTCTTGGACTTCGGCTTGCTGAGAAATCTGGGCACCCCGTTTATGGACTTGTTTGGTTTACTTCTGTCCTTGTCCCTAGGTCCCTTAGAAATCATAAAACCCATAGAAGAGAAAGCTAGAAGAGACCTTAAAAACAAGAATGTCAGACCTTAGAAGAGAGTTTAGGAATTATCCTGTCCAAAACCTTTAATTTACATAGGAGGAAAGTGAGGCCTTGTGACTTGCCTAAGATCATACAGCAAGATCCTGTTAGAGCCCCGACCAGAACCTGCTTGCTAATCTTTCCAACGTAGGCTGTTTTCTGTTGGGCTGTGAGGTTTTGAATAGGTTTGAGGGCCTGATATACTCCCCCAAATGCCCCTGGCCTGAACACTCATTCAGGTAAAGGTGGAGAAAGAAGGGTCTCAGCTCAGAGCCCAGATCAGCTCCATCACATCTACCTGATCCTTTCCTTTGTAACCTGAGTGGGGTGGTTTGGAGAGTAAATCCAACAAGTCCTCATATTCTTTAAGTTCCTTAGGGAATGGGAGCTGAGGCTTACTCCTGTTTCTCCTTGCTGCTCATAACAGGTGTTTTATAAGAGTGTATGTTGAATGGATAGATGGAATTTAGTAAGCTGGCTCCCAAATGTGCAGTTGACCCCAGGTTTTAAAGGTTCATCCTCTTTGACTCAATTGACCAAGGTTCCCTGTCTTTTCCTACCCTGTCTTTTCCTACCCTGTCTCTCTTCCTCTTTCATACCCTCCACAGTTTTTGGTGCCAGCCAACCCCAGCACCACTTGCTGTGAATCTGCACCTCGATCAGCCCCAGTCCCAGATGGGTCTACCGGCTCGACCCAGGCCTCCGCCCTCTGCTGCCAGTCTTATGAGAACCGACTCCTGGGCAGTGCGCGTCCGGAGCTTGGCACAGCCCTAGGAGTTTACGGCTCCCATTACGCAGCCGCTGCTGCGGCTGCAGCCGCAGCTTCTTCTCATGGCTACTCCAGCTACCTGCCCTACAGCCCAGAGCCTCAGGCTCTCTACAACGCGTTGGTGAATACTTCATCTTGCCCTACTGCCTTGCCAACTCCAACCCCTTTAACTAACTGCCTCTCCCTTCCCTCTTTAAGAATAAGGGCTGGGTTTGGGAAAAGGTGGAAATCACGGAGCAGGTAGTAAAATCCAATTAAAGCAGAGGGAAAGGCTGTATGCTCAGGAAGGCACAGGTGAGAGGGGGAGAGATAAGGCCCAGAAAGATCACCCTCATCCCCAGCAGAGGAAGGGAGTGGGGTCCCAGAGAGGGGATCCCTTCATACTTACACTTTCCTTTCCCCAGCATCCCCCCAACTCTCGGATCATTCTGGGCCACAGCATTAAATACCACTTCCTTTTGTAGAACCCTCAGTATGAACTCAAAGAGACCACTGGCAGCTTCCCAGCTGGACTGGCACAGCCCGGAGCCTACTACCCCTATGAACCTTCCCTGGGGCAGTATCAGTATGAAAGGTAAGACTCGAATGTCACCTCATCTGCAGTCACAACCTCTAGAAACAAGGATCAAGGATGTAAAGAGGATAGGGGAAGGAGGGAGATGGACATTGGGGGACAGAGGACTACAGAGATAAGATGGGGATGGCATCCAGGTGGTAAAATGGGGGAAAGATATACAGTAGAAGGATGAGTAGAGAGAATATAAGGGGATGAGGAGAAAGATCAGAGTAGAAAAAGGGGAAGAGGATAAGGAAGGGATATAGGTGAAGGAAGAAAGAGGAAAGAAAAGAGTTGGATGAATGGCAAGAAAAAGAAAGGAAGGAAAAAATAAGGAGAAAAAAAGGGTGAAGGAAGGTTGAGAGAAAGGATAAAGGAGGGAGAAGAGAAAGAATTCCTCACCTTATATAGTAATGTTAGTTTTCCACTGGAAGTTGCACAAATGCATGCCCCCTCCTTACCTCTTCCTCACCATCTCTTTTCTTTCCCAGACTAGCCCACTGCTTAGCCCAGAGTGAGAGGAATCCCATTCCAGACCCCCTAAACCACATATATCATGCCTAGCTAGCTTTCCCCTTTGCCCTTCCATTCCCACCCCAAAATGCTTCTTTCCCTGGAATGTCCCTATTTTGGTGGCAGGTATGGCTCTGTGGACTTCAGTGGCTCAGCCAGGCGAAAAAATGCCACCAGAGAGACTACCAGTACTCTGAAGGCCTGGTTGTATGAGCATCGAAAGAATCCATACCCCACCAAGGGTGAGAAGATCATGTTAGCTATTATCACCAAGATGACCCTCACCCAGGTCTCTACCTGGTTTGCCAATGCTCGAAGACGCCTCAAGAAGGAAAACAAGATGACCTGGTCTCCCAAGAACAAAGCAGGGGAAGAGAAAAAGGAGGAGAGGAGGGACGAAGAAGATAGCTTTGGAGCAAATGAAGGCCAAGGTAGGAAGGAAAGAAAAGGGGGGAAGAAATCTGCATGGCCTTAGAAAAGTGCTCACCTACAGGTCTTGGGAGACAAAGCTAAATTCCCTCCCAAAAACTGAGCAAAGAATTGGGATTAAGGCCTTGGGACCATAGAGATAGGAGTGGGGGGAACAACTTTTTGTTGTTGACAGCCTGCTTTTCCCATTTAGTAACTGAATCTAAATGCAAATATAGTCATCAGCCTTGGGATCTTGCACCTTACAGCTTCCCACCCCCAAGCACTTCTCCAAATTGGGGACTTTTGCTTTTCTCACCAGTGACTGGTTTATTTGCAGATCCAAAAGCCTGCAAAGAGGCCAAGCAGCTACAGCTAAGTGACCTAGAAGACTTAGAGGAAGAAGGTGAGGAAGAGGAGGAAGAAGAGGAAACAGAAGACCAGGATCGGAATACAGCAGACAAGCTTGAGAGGCTAGGGAAGGGGGCAAAGCTACAGCCAGCAACCAATTTCGAGGCTTCCCAGACTCTGCTTGAGAAAGAGGACCATAACCGAAAGCAGCATGGAACTCCACCTGAGTTCCCTTGCAATAACCCTCCCTGCTCCCGGAGATCAGACTTCTTGGAATCCTGGATGGGACCAGCAGGCCAGATTCACTGTGGGCCCAGTGAGAAGCCCCAGATCTGGTCTCTGGCTCACACTGCTGGGGCCAGTGCCCTAGCAGGAGAATCCGAGGTCCAGGCAGGGCCCCAGAGCCCTCATCACCATCAGGCCCTGGGTAGACTTTCCTCTTTGGGCCAGGGCTGTGAAGCGACAGCCATAGCTGGCATGAGAGTCCAGGCCAGCCGCTGCACGGTATTAGAGGAGCCGCCCCAGGCAGCGAAGATCTTTAGAAATTCGACTTTCAACCTGCAGCATTTGCAGCTGAGCTGTGCCTCTTACCCTGGGCTGGGAGAGCCCTGCCAATATGCATCCGGAGCAGAAGGTAGTGGGACCCCGACTGTGTTGTCTCGATGGGAAATATTCCTGGAATGCTTAAGCTTTAACATCCCACATCCCCACTCTTTCCTCTCTAACCCATTGGGCAAGAGGCAGACTCTACCTACCTCAAAGCTCTCAATCACAAGCCAGCCCTTCTCTCCAGGTGTCTGGGGATAAACTCTTGGTTCTTAAAGGCAGAGGCCCAATCACTTGTCCCGGGATGGGGAGGGGCAGTAGGACTTCTCTGGCCCGCCTATCCCAAAACCGACTTTGTCTGGCGTCTGAGGAGATCAGAGCCAACTGAGGGCCCCTGGAACCCAGGCCCTCCTTCCTGCTAGAGTCAAGAACGTGGCAGGGGAGGGGAACAGTTAGAAAGAACCAAGTATGGAATCTCGATTTACCGACACTCCGTTGTATCCGTATACAGGGTTTGCATGAACCGTGGAAGGGTGGTGAAGAGTCCACAGAGCTCTAGGAAGTTTGCCTAGAGCAGCATGCTGTCAAAGACAGTTCTCAAATTTTTTTTTTTTTTAGGCAAGTGCTTTGGAATTGAGGTAGATGTCAGAACACCTCCGCTCACTTCCCTGGTCTTCTGGGATCCCACGGATCATAGGATGTAGAGATGAAAGGAACCTTAAGGATGTAGTCCAGTGCCTTCACTATATAGCTAGGGAAACAGGCACAGAAAAAAAATGAAGTGATTTAAGGTCACCCTGAAAGTATAAGTAGTGGAACTACTACTCCAATCCGGCTCCTTTGGTTCCAAACCCAGTACTTTTTTTTTTCTACCACATTGATACAACTGAGGGAGAATAGATTGATCTGCAAAAGCCCAGCCTAGTTAGGAAAAGTGAGGCGGTAATGGAGAATAGAAAGGTCTTGGTGGACTCTTCCACAGCGAATGTGGATAGCCAAAACTGACTGAAATTTCTTAAATGGAAATGAGATTTACCCTCCCCACCCCCAAAGCCGCCGCGGTCTGAGGAGCAGAGTTGGTAGTAATTGCCTTTGAGCTATTTCTCACAGGACCATCCTGGTAAATTAGTTTGCAATGAGACAAGCATCTAGATAACTGGATTCAAAGCCATCCTTGTAGAAAGCCAAGCCACTCTAGACTCTGGCTTCCCAAATGTTGCTATTAGTTTCGATTTAAGAATCGGATGTGACCGTTACTTGGGTCTCCCAAGCAATGAGACCCTTACTTGGGCAACTTTCGGAAATTTGACCTGGCACCCTCCCCCAAGTCCCATCCTCCCCGTGAGTTTAAGGAGGCCTGCTTCGCCTAAGCGGCTTGCCTCGGGTTTTAATCACTCTGTCCTTTCTCAGCAGGTTAGCGCAAGAATTGAGATTTGACGAAGAACCTTGGGAGCCGTTCAGTTCACCAAAGAGCGCCCCTAAGCAAGCCCAGAGACTAAGACACACTAAAGGCAGTTTTTCTCTGCCTCAGAAACGGACAAACAAGCTGTGGCTAGCTTCTCTCAGTCCTTTCACTGAGAGCTGAGAGTAGCCTGCAATTGCACAGCTTTCGGAATATTTGAAGCGCTTGGAAGGAGAGCAAAGAAAGGACTAAGCGAGGTGGTCTAGAGCGCGGGACCGTTGGTTTCTCAAAGGGGGAAGGGGAAGCGTTCTCCTTTTCCCTCCGTCTTCCTTCCCCTTGTCCATCACAGTTTAAAGCACCCAAAACTCCGAATCTCCCAGAACACTAAATATTCTCGTTTCACTAACCACTAACAGTGGTCAATCAGGCCGCCCTCGCCAGGCTGATCTTAATAATCTCCACTTGGATTCTCAGAAACAAACACAAAGTCCCTTTTGCTTTTTCTTTGGTAAAATATGTTTGCAAAACTCAGTCTGGTGCTTGGGAAGCAGAAGAAGGCGCAGTTTCCAGCTAAGTGATCCTGGCGGAGGGCTGACTTGAACCACACGGCTTAAAACCTCCCCAAGGCCAGGCGGGAGGGTCTCCACGTGCCCCTTCAGACCCTGGAAGTAGCGGAAAGGAGGCGCTGGAGAGGCCCTTGTGGAATCTGCTTCGCCCGTCATGGATTCTGTTGGCTCGGCTGCCCTTGCTGCCCCAGACACTCCTCGGGTGCGTCCCCCTCCCAGGGAACTGAGCTCAACTGAGCCAAGCCCTCTGAGTGCGCTAAGCAGGGCCAGCTTAGCGGGTCAGCGCCCTCCAGCAGCTAGAGACCCGGCTCTGCGAGAAAAAGGGGAGGGAAATCTAAATGGAGAGCCAGGAGCTCAGCTTTGTTTCTGTTTAATGGTGTGGCAGCAAATATTTTCTGTTCGTCCTAATAAACGGAGAGGGGGCGAGGAAAGAAAGAAGCATTGTACCCCTTTCCAGAACCATGAACACGCAGTTGCTTCAATTAACAATGAGGGTTAATGAAAGCGTCGGCCCCAAGGACCTACTTGACACCAAATCCCCTTTTGGTCCTCGGGTCACAGACAACCCTTTGAGGCCAATAGATTAGCTGACATTCTGCTGTGATGAGTGAGAGAGATCATTCTGCAAAAAATCGAGAACGTAACCTGGAGGGGAGCGCCCGGGCAAGCTTGGAAGGAAGTGTCTCAGTCGCTATGGGAGAGTGGGAGGTTAGATAATAGAGCGAGCAGCCCTAAAAGGGCGGGATTAGGTCACTGGATGTAGGGGCGGGACCGGGCGGGGTGTTGGTGGTTTGCCTTCCAGCTCTGAACGTTAAAATGGGTTGAAGCAATGAACTTCTCCTGTTGTGGTTTCATTATTTGCGCAGTTCTCAGTCTCTTTCGGTCTATTCTCTCTCATCCAACTTAAGCCACCAAAATCTTGAGTTTCGCGATGGATTTCGAGACAGTTCCCCTCAGGCGAAGACAATGACTTCAGAGATAATAGAGAAGATGTTGGACAGGCGTTGGAGTTAGCTTTTCTTTTTCTGGTTTCCTCCCTTCACCTTTCTCCTCTTGTTCTTTCCTTTCCTTCCTCTCTTCTTACTTCCTATCTTCCTTCTCCCTCCCTTCCTGACTCCCTTGGCTCTTCCTTCCATGCTGCCCTTTTTCCTTCTTTCCTCCCTGGTCTCGGGTAAAGTAACTACATGCAGCTGTCCTCCTTCTTCCCTCCCAGGCTCAGGACATTTCAGAGGGCCAAAGTAGTAGAGTGGAAAGAAAGCCAGAGTCCAAGGACACCCAAGTCAGGTGTCCGGCCTCTTTTTAAAATCGTTTCCTAAAGCTGCAGAAAATGCCCCGCCTCTTCCCCACCCCCCACCCCGCTGCCCCTTCTCTTTCCTGGGGAACAGCTGTTCCCTCACCCTGGCTCTCTCCGTGGCTCCCCTGGGACACTCAGTCTGCACCGCTGACCCGCGGCTTAGGGTCTGGGAAATTAAACTGCGAAAAGATAAACATTATTTCAAGTCGGATTTGCGGGATTAGCGCTTGTAATAAAGAGTATTAGTTGGAGCTTCTTTCAAGGCTCCCAGTGTCCCTCTCTCTGCCCCCTCCTAAAGCGCAGGTAGCCCTTCCCAGGGCCAGAGTCTTCTAGCCCCCAGATCTAGGGCAGTGGCTATTGTCGTGCAGTATCCCTTCATCCCTTCCTGAGCTCGGCCCGAGGATAGTCCTGTGAAATGGCCCTTGAGGAGTTAGGAACAGCGCCAAGACGCCCACATAGCCTTCTTTTCTGATTTCAGCTAGAATCCCTGTCCTGCCTCCCTTAGGTCTGCTATTAAGTAGCCTTTTGGCAGCTGGGTCCCAGCTGGCTAGACTCCACCGCTAACTTGGCTACTCTGCCAAGTAGCCCCTCCTTCTACCCAAGCCTCCGGGCTTCAGCTCCTGTAAAATGAAGATTCTATATCTTTTCCCACTTGGAATCCAGCATCCAGTCGAGCTCAGCGCTGCTCTAAAACCTTCAGGAGTTTGGTGGAGATGCGAGAGGAAGTCAGGTTAACGGGCTGAGCCTTCAGGGGCTCTCCAAGGCTGTATACATGACCCTCATTCCTTTTCCATCCTTCTGATTACCAAGGAAGCAGTCTGATCTGCCTAGTCCCTCACTTCCCACTCCATTTTCCTAGGTTCGGTGAGACCTGTGGAGCAAACTTCTTCAAATATGATCCGGGAAGTCATATTTAGAAGACTGCTTTGACTAAAAGGAGAACAGAGAGAGGGCGGAGGTTAGGAACCAAAGGCGTTTTTGGAAGTGGGAGGGAGTGAAAGGGACAGAAGTGTAATGAAGCTGGGAGTGCTATACCGACAACTCAGTGCAGTTAATTTCAGTAACCAAGAAGAAAAATCCAAGGTGATTGGAGCTGCGCTCTGTTAGCGTCTCACATTCGAACCTCAGGGCAAACTAAGACAGATGAAGGAGGGGGAAAGAGACTTCATAGACCCAGAGCAGTACGACAGGTAGGACATCCTATCTCACCCTCCGTCTGCAGATGAGGTTAGGGTGGTGTAACCTAGGTTAGGGTGGTGTCACCTAGAAAGGTAGGTTTTAGAGTTGGAAGGGAGCTTAGAGATGGTCTAGTGTCTAGTGCAATTTATTTATAGATGAAGATCAACCCCAGATGGGAAGTGACTTACCCAAAGTCATACATTTAGCAGAGCCAACAGTGTGCTGGTAAACGTATAACAAAGTATCCTACCACACTTTTAAATTTAATCTGCAGTATTAACATATTTCCATCACGTTTTAAGTTCAGACAATCAAGAAAACAATAAGTCATGCCCTAATTTGTTTCGTTTGCCGTGGTGTAAATGTTCACACTGAAAATTTAAAATCATCTCTCTTCTCTCACTCTCTCTCTCTCTCATTTTCTCCCTCACTTTCTTGCTTTCTCCCACTCTCTCTGCCAGGCAAACCTAATACTAATTAGTCACTACCTGATGCCCCTCCTCCTCTTCCCAGAAGTTTTGGGTGTCTGGAGTCAGGGTGGTATTCTCCACCTGACCTCTCTACACTTCTCAGGATTCTTTGAAGTCACGAAATTGTCTGCCTTTCTTATTATTATCTCTTGTTAGGGAGGGTCAGGAATTCTGGCATTCCTGCCTTGCCCTAGAACTATATGCTCCAGAGTAGGGTGGCCAAGTACCCCCTTGTTGCCTACTTTCCCTGGCCTCCTACTGAGATCACATACATCCAAAGTGACTCTGTCTCCCAAAACCCATCACTTCATTCTGGCCACCACTTAGGGGGAAGGGAATAGACCTGCTTTGTCCTAGAAAGTAATCTCTTCAAGAACAGGTGCAGACATTCCCTGATGGACTTAATCTGGATTCTCTTTCAATCTCCTCATTGGGATCAGCTTTTAAAAACTATATTATTTTTTTTTATCCCAAAATGCAACAGCTGGATGTTCTAGGGAAGAAAGAAAAGAAGGAACTGCATTTTGGGACCCCATCCTATTACCATTATTCACCCTCATATTTCATATATATGGAATTGCATAACATATTAGAGCTGGAGAAGACCTTAGAAGTCACTTAGGTGGGACATTCAAGTTAGAAGGGACCTTACAACATGAAATATTGCAGCTGAAAGGTACTTAAGTACATAGAATGTTGAATGTCATAGATGAAAGAGGCCTCTAAATATATACTATTAGAGTTCTAAGGGAGCTTACTGATCATTTAGTCTAAGCCTTCTCCCATTTAAAGATGGACTAGAGAAGGACTAGAGAAGGGAAAACACTTAAGCACTTGTTAGTTGGTAGCCAATTCAGAGCTAGACTCAGGTCTTCTGACTCCCAGGTTCTTTACACCTCACTGCCACTCTAATGCCCACTGCCTGATTTGAATCCAATTCCTTATTCTCACTTTTAATCCAACAAGACAGGATCTTCAGTTCAGAAATGACCAAAAGACATATCAGGAAGCTGTAGGAGTATGTGGCCCATGGGTAGCTAATTTTTAAAATATTGAAGGCCAGCAAAATTCTCTTATTAGATATGGGTGGCAGTCCCTTCTCCCTTTGGCCAACTGTCTCTGTCACTTGAAGTTTGGTGTGCCACCGTCTGTGTCCCAGACAGCCACTTCTCCTGTCAACTCTTTAATTCTTCTGTCATGAAAGAGCACTGAGTTCTTCATATTCTTCTCCATAGGCAGTTGATTGTGTACTATGCTAGCAGAAAATAGTAATTTCAAGGCAGGGAAATAATTTCCTTTTATGCAAGTTTTTAGAATTCACTTCATTTAGAATCAGAGATGTATCTGGTTTTTTTTTTTGTCTTTTTATATCACCTTTCCTCTCTGGCACCTAGAAGAGTGACTTGCCCATAATAGGAAATAATTAATGTTTGTTTAATTTAAATGAGCTACTCCAGAAGCCTCTTAGAAGCCTGCAGAGACTCTTAGTAGAGACAAGCCAAGGCGATAGAAGGCATAGCACACAAGCAGCCTAGATCTGCATTAGCAGAAAGGGACACAGGCAACCCTTTGGAGCTGCTACAGGATGCACAGCCCAACCAGCACACAGGCAGTGCACTGTTCTGCACTGTACCTGAACCACAGCAGGAGATGGGAACATACAAGTACCAAGGCAGCTTATGCTCAACCCAGAGCCAAGGCAGCCTGTTCCTGAATCAAAGCAAGAGGCCAGACCAGATCAGCTTACAAGGAGACACATTCCAAAAGACAAAAGATAACTTACAACCTCGAGTAATGTACCATGAAAAAACTAGTATAATCCTATATGGAAAAAAAAACCCAGAGACCTCTAATAGAAAAGAAGACTTTAAAGAACTCCTGATGAAAATACCGGAGTTGAAATGCAAACACAAAAGTCAAGAGAAAACTAGGAAGGTAAATACATTTGGGTATTTGGGAAGATCTATATAATGATGAAGTGCTTTAATTCTAATTGAGGGGAAAAGAAGTATTCCTACAGAACTCAAATGTCTCTGTGGATCACAAAAGGAGTCAAACACCTAGAGACCTTGGGAAAATGGTTTTGTTCTGTTTTGAAAACTGTAAGAGACAAAAGAAATGGGAGGGAAAATTATGGGAAGAAAGGAAAAGAAAGGGGAGGGCATTCACTATATCATAATAGGGGTGCACTAGATAAAGGATATGAAAACATGGAGGAAGGAGTGAGAGAACAGACATCATATGAACTCCATTTTCAACAGAACTGAATGAAGGATAGTGGAACAAATGTACAGATGTACACACAGAGTTTGCTGCAAAAAACACATTAAACTCAACAAGAAAATAGATATAAATAAAGAGAAGGGAGAGGGGAATTAGGTTAAGAAGGACAAGGATTCTGCTTCTGGAAGCCAAGATGGCATAGTAAGAAGTAAGTCACTCTTATCATCCCTTACTAACCTCTGAAAGCCCAGAAAATATTGCCCCAGGAAAAACCTTGGAACAACTGAACCAGAAGAAAGATGGGGTGCAGCAGTCCAGTAGCCAAGGTAGCTTGAGGGATTAATGGGAAAGGCCCCTCTTGCCCTGGAGGAAAGGAAGCAGTACAGAATGGGAGGCATCCCAGCAAGGTGGCAGATAGCCCCACCTCAGCATACCAATGGGAGATCCTGAACCCCAGGTGGTAGAGCAGGCAAACACCAACACCAGGACCCCTGACAAGTGCTTCAATATGGGCAGGGGAACCAGTGGAAACTGGCTTGGAAAATCACAGTGTGCCTCAGTATTCTACAGTAGTCAAGTCTCCCAACGCCTCAGCAAAACTCTGGGAAGTGCTCCAAGGGGGAAAGCCCCAAGCGGGGCTTTCCCTGAGCATGGAAACACCTATCTGAAAGGAGCTGAAGAAAGTGAAAGAAAGGAAAGGAAAGGCCTGGGTTGATCAGGCAACCTCCAGGGATCAGACTACTCAATCCTACCTCTAGAGTTCCAGTGTTGCTGATTCCAGCTGAACAGTAGGTAAGCTGCCACAACCCTACAGCTTCCAACTGCCAGCAGTTGAGGCCCCAGCACACAAAGCCAGTGACCAGGCCCTGGGCTCACAGCACAAGAATCTTGAGTCAGTGCACCTAGCTCCCCAACATTTGTATATTATACCAACAAAGCCCAAAAGCAAGAGATAGAAAGAAATTCCATTTAAAGTTACTGTAGACATTATAAAATATTTAGGAGTCTACCTACCAAAATAAAACAAAACCAAAACAAAACTATATGAACACAATTACAAAACACTTTTCACACAAAGTCAGATTTAAATTGCAAAAACAGCAGTTGCTAATGGGTAGGCTGAGCTAATATAATAAAAATGACAATTCTACCTAAGCTAATTTACGTATTCAGTGACATACCAAATCAAACTATCCTTTTTATTTCATTTTATTTTATAGAGCTAGAAAAAATAATAATAAGATTCATCTGGAATAACAAAAGGTCCAGAATATCAAGGGAAATAATGAA
Source organism: Phascolarctos cinereus (assembly GCF_003287225.1). Taxonomy (NCBI): domain Eukaryota; kingdom Metazoa; phylum Chordata; class Mammalia; order Diprotodontia; family Phascolarctidae; genus Phascolarctos; species Phascolarctos cinereus. The sequence goes on along the minus strand of NW_027555625.1, from coordinate 275,827,749 downwards.
AAGAAATGCAGTGGAAGGTGGCTTAACCATTCCAGATCTTAAATTGTATTATAAAGCAGCAATCATCAAAACTACTTGGTACTGGCTAAGAAATAGAATGGTGGATCAGTGAAATAGTTTAGGTAGGCCAGACACAGAAGTCAATGACTATAGTGATCTACTATTTGATAAACCCAAAGACTCCAGCTTCTGGGATAAGAACTCACTATTTGACATAAACTGCTGGGAAAACAGGAAAAGAGTATGGCAGAAACCAGGCATAGACCAAAATCTCAACCACATGCCAAAATAAAGTCAAAATGGGTTCATGATTTAGATATAAAGGCTGATACTATAAGCAAATTGGGAAAGCAAGGAATAATTTACCTATCAGAATTATGGAGAACAGAAGAATTTATGACCAAAAAGGAAATAGAGAACATTATGAAATGCAAAATGGGTAATTTTGATTACATTAAATTGAAAAGTTTTTGCACAAACAAAGCCAATGCAACCAAGATTGGAAGGGAAGTAGAAAATTGGGAAAGAGTTTTTACAACCAGTGTCTCTGATAAAGGCCTTATTTCTAAAATATATAGAGAATTAAGTCAAGTTTATAAGAATACTAGTCATTCCCCAATGGATAAGTGGTCAAAGAATATGAACAGGCAGTTCTCAGATGAAGAAATTAAAGCCATCTATAGTTATATGAAAAAATGCTCTAAATCACTATTGATCAGAGAAATGCAAATCAAAACATCTCTGAGGTACCACATCACACCTATCAGATTGGCCAACATGACAAAACAGGAAAATGATAAATGTTGGAAAAGATGTGGGAAAACTGGAAGACTAATGCACTGTTGGTGGAGTTGTGAAATGATCCAACCATTTTGGAGAGCAATTTGGAACTATGCCGAAAGGGTATAAAAATGTGCATACTCTTTGCCCCACCAATACCACTTCTAGGGCTTGTATCCCAAAGAGATCATAAAAATGGGAAAAGGACCCATATGTACAAAAATATTTATAGCAGCTCTTTTTGTGGTAGCAAAGAACTGGAAATTGAGAGTATGCCCATCAGTTGGGGAATACCTGAACCAGTTGTGGTATATGAATGTAATGGAATACTATTGTGCCATAAGAAATGAAGAGCAGGCAGATTTCAGAAAAACCTGGAAAGACTTGTATGGTCTGATGCTGACTGAAGTGAGCAGAACCAGGAGAACGTCATACACAGTAACAATGACTAACATTGATAGACTTAGCCCTTCTTAGCAATGTGAGGATCTAAGACATCTCCAAAGGTCCCATGATGGAAAATGCTATCCACATCCAAAGAAAAAAACTATAGAGTTTGAATGCAAACCAAAGCATACTATTTGCTATTTTTTCTTCTGTTTTGTTTTGTTTTGTGGTTCCTCCTATTGATTGTAATCTTCCTTACAGCATCACTAATGTGAAAATATGTTTAATAGGAATGTATATCTATAGCGTATATCAGATTGTGTGCTGTCTTGGGGAGAGTGGTGGGGAGGGAGAGGAAGAAAAATTTGAAACTCAAAAGTTTATGGAAGTGATTGTTGATAAATCAAAATTAATTAATAAAAATTTAAAAAATTTAAAAGAAGGACAAGGTTGATGTGGAATTAATAAGCAAATCAAACCCCAACTCTAAAGAGTGGAACATGAAATTGAGGATTAAAAGGAAAGAAAGGAAAAAGTAAAAACCTGTGATCAAGGGTGGGATGAGGGAAAACGAATTAGAGGAAGCAGAGCAAAAATATATTATTTCAATTATATATCTCTAGTGTTAAGACACCTTTATTTCACCATTTGCTCTCCTTTATAAAGAAGGCTGCAGGAGTAATCATGATTTCATGTCAACCAATAATAAAAGATAGACATGATTAAAAGATATGTACAGGGAAATCACATTTTTCTTGAAGTCACCATATTTAATTGATTAATATAAATACTTAATACATATGGCCAAAATCAAGTTGTAGGAAGAAATAGACAATGAAATTATAATAATAAGGGTATAAAGAGATGCCTTTCAGAACTAGACATATCCAATCAAAAGGTAAATAAGAGAAAAAGAGTTTGAATGGAATTTTGGAGTGGAATTTTACACCTCAGCAGTGTATGGCAACTTTACAAAAATTGACTATGTCATAAGAATATCACGAACTAATTCAGAAAATTAGAAATACTAAAAACATCTTTTAGTGACTACAATGGAATAAAATTATATTCAACAAAGGGCTCTGAAGAAAGGATTAAGTGTCTTGGAGTCTAAAAATCTTAATCTTAAGGAATTAGTGAGCCGTAGAACAAATAATCAAAATAATTAAGAATTTCATCAAAGAAAATGTGAAATATTGGACAATTTGTCAGAACTTTTTGCATGCAGCTAATGTAGTCCTTATAGGAAAAATTATATCTCTAAACTATTTCAAAAGAGAGCAAAAAAAAATGGAAAAATGAATTTGACATCACTAAAAAACTTAAGATAATAAATTTTAAAAATACAACTAAACACCAGGTTAGAAATTTTGAAAATCATAGAAGAATTAGGTAAAATTGGAAACAAAATAAAAATCAAATTGATGAATAAAATGAGAGTCTTTTTTTTTTTTTGGTGGGGGGAACTGATAAAATATATAAGTAGCAGCTAATCTGAAAAAGAGAGAGGAAGTCACAGTTCAATGAATGGTATACTAGTTTGCCTGTTTTCCCAAAGCCCCTTCAACAATTGCCATTTTCTTTTTTTCTTTTGTTTTCCTTACCAATGGGTATGAGGGGAAATCTCAGAATTGCTTTCATTTGTATTTCTCTAACAAAAATGAAAAAGGGAAATTCACAATAATTAATGATAAAATAAAGGAAATTATATCAGAAACTATTTGCATGTAGTTCATAACTTAGTTGAGATAGATGAATATTGACAAAAATATAAAATACTCAGATTATCGGGAGAAGAAATAAATTATATAAAATATACCAATGTCAGAAAAAAGAAAGTAAAGAGGCCATAATTTTACTCCCCAAATAAAAAAAAAAACCTCTAGGACTAGATGGATTTACAAGGGAATGCTAACATTTAGAAAATAATTAATTCCAATATTACATAAACTGTTTACAAAATGAGAAATGAAGGGATCTGACCAAGGTCTTTCTATGTTACAAATATGGTTAAAGCACTCTCTTGGATCACTGTCCTTACTCACTAGACAGTTAGGTACCCAGAAGGTGGCTGATTACTGCTTCCTCTAGGGTTCTGGGAATAACCCTGTGAGGTTGTGGCTTCTCATACTGTCACTCATGACTTCCCATCTCATATCCTTCCTCAATACCAACCACTTGACTTCAATTAATTTTTACAAAGAGAGATTTGCAGAGAAGTTATAGTAAGAACAAACATTACAAAACAATTCCTTAAAGATGGGTATATGTTGGGGGTAGGAGTGGCAATGTATTCTCCCCTTACACAAGTTCCTTGGGGATAGTACTGAAAGTACAAAGTCAGGCATACATGAAGAAAACACATGGGACTGAAGAGTATCTAGTGACCTCTGACCGTAGGAGTACTTTTCTCTCTTCAAGGAGTTCCCATCAAGTTTCCTTTGGGGAATCATGTTGGCCGTGAATAAGTTGTTCCCTTGTTGAGCTGGGCTGCCTTCTTGCTGGGAGAAATGGCTTGATTAATGGAGCAAACTGGGCTTGATTGCTGCACTGGTTCCTCACTGGACTTGGCTGCTGGCTGTATCTTCTGGTGAGACCTCTCTGAGGTCTTTGGTGGATCTTTCAGTCACACCAGTCACTAAGCACTTCCTTAACAGAATATTTGTTAGCCTAAAATCAAGACAGAATAAACACAAGAGCACCTGAAGCACCATGTATACATGGCTGGGGTGAGATAGGGGAACTGATGCCACTCTCTTACCAACAGTTCTTACCTTCCTAACTTCCAGGAAGGAAAAGCACAAAAGGATTGAGGGAAGAGCATATTGTATGCAAACTTGGTTCCTATTCCATACTTTCTGAGTCTTTCTGTTTTTGAAATATACTAGAAGGCTTTTCTTCATTACATAGTATACACCCTGAGTTATCTTGGCTGAAATCACTGGCCTGGCAGTAGACTTGAAAATGTCTTTGAATGTATCAATGACTAGGCCTTCATTGGCCAGTCCCCCCAATTACATCATCTTGATCCTTAAACTAGGGAGAAACAAAGCAAAGAGGAAAAAAAACTATAGTCATATTTCCCCAATGAATATTGACACTAATATTTTAAGTAAAATATTAGTAAAGGGGCTACAATAACATATTGAAGAGATTATACACTATGACTGGATTGGATTTTGACTAAGAATGTAAGGTTGTTTCCACACAAGGAAAACTATCAATTCAATAGATGATATTAATGATGAAAATATATAAAGCAAATGATCATATAATAGATGCTTATAAGCCGGTAGACAAAAATCAACACCCTTTTCAATTTTATTTAAAATGCATAAGAATAAATGTACATTCATTACTTTGATAAGTACTATCACTATATTCAAAAGCCGCATTTATATGTCATGGAAAAAAGGCTGTATGGGTCTTTACAATAAGATTAGGGAGAACTTGCCAGGGGCAGAGCCAAGATGGCAGAGTGAAAGCAGTGACTTGCTTGAGCTCTCCCCCAAACCCCTCCAAATACTCATAAAAAATGGCTATAAACAAATTCTGAAGCAGCAGAACCCACAAAAAGACACAGTGAAACAAATTTCCAGCCCAAGACAACCTGGATGATTGATCAGAAAGGTGTATCATGCTGGGCTGGGAGCGCAGCATGAGAGTGCAGGCCACAGCAAACCTGGAGCAGGCCTCAGAGGAGTGAATCACGGGTAGCTGTGGAGGTTTCCAGACTCCTCAACCCACTAATGCCAAAGACAACTTAGAAGGTCAGTGGAAAAAGTCTGTTTTTGTCAGTGCTGAGAAAGGAAGGCGGGATCTCAGCTTCATTCCCCAAAAGCATGGTCCTGGGGGGGGGGCGGCAGCTGCTTCCCAAACTTCCGGCCCACAGACTGAGGGGGAATCCAGTGACTGATCAGAGAGGTATTGCAGGGATCTCTTTGCCAGTGCAGAGGCAGGAATCTCTTGCTTTGCCATGTGTGGATCTGGGTCACAGTTCTGGGAGGCAGTGCTGGGGTGAGGAGGAGCATTATCGAGGTAGAGCTTGCAGTGGCTGTGGAGAGGAGCCCCTCCTCACAGTTACAGAAGAGAAAGGAATACTTGTGGTCACAGGCCAGGAAAGGAGTAAACACCTCGCCCCTTATCATACCACCTTGCAAGAACCGAAAATTTACAGGTCCCTACAAGTATCTCTGAAAACAGCTACACAAACCCCTGAAGCTTGGGACAGTACACTGTCCACATTGGAAGCAGACTCTTACCTTAACAAGGAGTTCAAAACTCAAGTAATTGGCTGGGATCATGAGCAAGCAGCACAAAAAGAGTCAGACTATATTATCTTACTTTGCTGGAAAAGAAGATCAAAATATACAACCAGAAGAAGACAACAAAATCAAAGCTCCTACATCCAAAGCCTCCAAGAAAAAAAAAATCAGTCCCAGGCCTTGGAAGAGCTCAAAAGGGATTTTGAGAAGCAAGTAAGGGAAGTAGAGGAAAAACTGGGAAGAGAAATGAGAGTGATGCAAGAAAATCATGAAAAACAAGTCAACAGCTTGCTAAAGGAGACCCAAAAATACTGAAGAAAATAACACCTTAAAAAACAGCCTAACCCAAATGGCAGAAGAGGTCCAAAAAGCCAATGAGGAGAAAAATGCCCTAAAAAGAAAAATTGGCCAAATGGAAAAGGAAGTCCAAAAGCTTACTGAAGAAAATACTTCCTTAAAAATTAGAATACAGCAATTGGAAGATAGTGACTTTATGAGAAATCAAGACACTGTAAAACAAATCCAAAATAATGAAAAATTAGAGAACAGTGTGAAATATCTCATTGGAAAAACAACTGACCTAGAAAATAGATCCAGGAGAGAATTTAAAAATTATTGGACTATCTGAAAGCCATGATCAAAAAAAAAGCCTAGACATCATCTTTCAAGAAATTATCAAGGAAAACTGCCCTGATATAGTAGAACCAGAGGGCAAAATAGAAATTGAAAGAATCCACAGATCTCCTCCTGAAAGAGATCCCCAAAGGAAAACTCCTAGGAATATAATTATCAAATTCCAGAGTTCCCAGGTCAAGGAGAAAATCTTACAAACTGCCAGAAGGAAACAGTTCAAGTACTGTGGAAACACAATCAGGATAACACAAGATTTAGCAGCTTCTACATGAAAGGACCGCAGGGCATGGAATATAATATTCCAGAGGGCAAAGGAGATAGGATTACAACCAAGAATCACCTACCCAGCAAAACTGAGTATAATCCTTCAGGGGAAAAAATGGTCATTCAGTGAAATAGAGGACTTTCAAGCATTCTTGATGAAAAGACCAGAGCTGACTAGAAAATTTGACTTTCAAATACAGGACTCAAGTGGAACATGAAGAGGTAAACAAGAAAGAAATCATAAGAGACTTATTAAGATTGAACTGTTTACATTCCTTCATGGAAAGATGATATTTATGACTCATGAGACCTATGTCAGTATTAGGGTAGTTGGAGGAAAAAAATTATATGTATGTATATAGATAGATATTTAGATAGATAGATAGATAGATAGATAGATAGATAGATAGATAGATAGACAGACAGACAGGCCGACAGACAGACAGGCCGACAGACAGACAGACAGACAGACAGACAGACAGACAGACAGATAGATAGATAGATAGATAGATAGATAGATAGATAGATAGATAGACAGACAGAAGGCACAAGGTGAGTTGAAGATTAAGGGATCATATCTGGAGAATAAAATTAAGGGATGAGGGAGGATTATGCTCGGAGAAGAAGAAAGGGAGAGGTAGAATGGGGTAAATTATCTCACAAAGAAAAAACAGAAAAGAAAAGTCTCTTACAGTGGAGGGGAAGCAGGGGAAGGTGAGAGGGAATGAGTAAATCTTATTCTCATAGGATTTGGCTTAAGGAGGGAATAACATACACATTCAATTGGGTATGGAAGTTTGTCTTACCCTACAAGAAAATAGGGGGAGAAGGGGACAAGACAGCAGGGGGATGATAGAGAGGAGGGCAGATTGGAAAAGGGTGTAATCAGAAGTAAATACTTCTGAGGAGGAACAGGGTCAAAAGAAAGAATAGAATAAATGGGAGGGCAGAATAGGATTAAGGGAAATAGAGTTAGTTTTTCACAACATGTCTACTATGGAAGTGTTTTGCATAACTGCACATATACAACTTATATTGAGTTGCTTGCCTTTTCAACGAGGGTGGGTGGGGAGGGAGGAAGAGAGAAAATTTGAAACCTAAAGTTTTAAAAACATATGTTTTAAAAAAAAGTTTTCACATGCTATCAGGAAATAAGAAATATAGGCAATGGGGTACAGAAGTCTATCCTGCCCTACAGGAAAATAGAAGGGGAAGAGGATAAGAGAAGGGGGGAGAGAAAGAAAAGAGGACAGACTAGGGGAAGGGATATTCAAGAATGCATGCCATCTTGGGGTTGGGGGAGGTTGAGACGGGGTGAAAATTTGAAACTCAAAAACTTGTGGAAATGAATGTTGAAAACTACAAATAAATAAATTTGTATTTAAAAAATTTAGTAAAAAAAATAAAAAAGATACATATAAAAAAAGAAAACTATAAACAGGAAATATTTAATAAATAAAAACACAGTAGATCACAATGTGTAGTTTTCTAAGTCCATATATATTCCACAGGGAACTTTGTGTATGGTTTAATGAGCTATGTTTCAATTTGAGTTTAGCACCACTGCTCCCGATAACAGTCTAAGACTATACATTTCAGAGAAGGTGCTGACGGAGTCTGCTCACTAGAGTTCCCTCCGCTAAGGAAATCCCAGGTCCAGTCCCTATCCTGGTGCCTCTGGTGTTTCCCATCCTTTTCTTCCCTAATAGTGCTGCTGTGATCTGAGAGATTCAGAATTGGAAGGAGAGTCTGGTCACGTGGGCTTAGACTATATCCCCCGAGATGACCGAAGGAAACATGTATTTGTGGTTAACCTAATCAGCCATTGCATGCCATTCTTGTGCCACACAAATTCAGCTGAAACAGCATTTCTTTGACAGGAAGAAATTTGAGTCTTCAGGGAAGGAGTCAGCACATGAACCACTGCAGCCACAGTTTAAAATCTGGACCCAGGCTGTTACAGAATTGAAAGTGAAGGTCAAATTGGATTGGATACAAAATATGCATTATAATCTTAAGTTAACCAGTGACAAAATTGTCCATGTCCCTTGCTATATATTAAAAACCTGCTGTTTGTGATACATCGGTAGGTGGAAAATGACAAAAATTTATTACGCACACAGAAATGCATACTACTGTAATATGCACACATATGCATGTTTGTATGCATGCATGTGTGTATGCATATAGTTTTTATATATACAATCTTGATTCTCATTATTCACGGATTTCATATTTGCAAATCCATCAACTCATTAAAATATGTTTGCAACCCCAAAATCAATACTCATGATGCTTTCTTGATCATTCTTGGTCATGCTCAGAGCTGAAACACATTTGAGTTGTCCAATTTGCATGTTCCCAGATGAGGTTGAACAAGACGACACTCTGCCTTCTTGTTTCAGGAGTCAACCTGTAAACAAGTGTCCTTTTCATAGTCTATTTCATGCTACTTTTTTTCTTGCATTTTTCTGCTTTTTGTTGGTGATTTCATTGTTTAAATGGCCCCCAAGAATAGTGTTGAAGTGTAAAAAGGCTGTGATGTGACTAATAGAGAGAAAATATGTGTGTTAGAGAAACTTCTTTCAGGCATATGTTATAGTGTTGTTTGTCATGAGTTCAGTGAATCAACAATAGGGTATATCCAGACAAAAGGAAAAAGGACATTTGTTGATCTGTATGTAAAGTCACTCTAGAGGGTGCTAAAGTAAATATTGTGACCAGAGGTTCAAGGGGCCTTTCAAGAACATAAATACTGCGAATGACGATAATGACGATAATTGACCGTCTCTCACACTTTAGGATTCACTAAGCACTTTAATTAGAACAGCACCAATTAGTCAGTTCAGTTAGCATCATCCTCGTTTAACAGATGGGGAAACTGAGGCTCAGGGAGGAGAAGAGACTTTTCCATGGTTGCAAAGCAAGTGTCAGAGCTAAGACTGCAAAGCCAGCACTTTTTACAATGTGTGTGTGTGTATGTGTGTGTGTATGTGTTTATGTGTGTATGTGTGTGTGTATGTGTGTGTGTCTGTGTCTGTGTGTGTCTGTGTGTGTCTATGTGTGTATGTGTATATGTTTGTATGTATATGTGTCTGTATGTGTTTGTGTATGTGTATGTATCTATGTGTGTATATTTGTATGCATATGTGTGTCTGTGTGTCTGTGTATGTGTATGTGTGTCTGTGTGTCTGTGTATATGTGCATCTGCGTGTATATGTGTATGTGTGTGTATCTGAGTCTATGTGTGTATGTGTATGTGTACGTGTGCATGTGTGTGTATGTATGTGTATGTATATATTATATACATATATAAATATATATGCACAGACATACATACATATACACATATACGTGCATATGTATATATAAGACATCCTTTTCTTTTTAAACTGAGTTCCAAATTCTCTCCCTTCCTCTCACCCCTCCTCCTCACACTGAAAAGGTAAACAAAATGATATCAATTAATTATACATGTGAAATCATGCAAAACATCCCCATATTAGCCAACTGTAAAAAAATAAAGTGAGAAGATTATGCTTCAATGTGCACTCAGAATTCATCAGTTCTCTCTCTGGAGGTGGATGACATTTTTTCATCATGAATTGTTTGGAATTTTCTTGGATCTTTGTGTTGATCAGAATAGCCAAGTCTTTTACAATTGAACATCATTACAACTTTGCTGTGCTGTGCACCTCAAGCATTCCTGATGAAAAGACCAGAGCTGACTAGAAAATTTGACTTTCAAATACAGGACTCCAGTGGAGCATGAACAGGTAAACAGGAAAAAGAAATCATAAGAGACTTATTAGGATTGAACTGTTTACATTCCTGCATGGAAAGATGATATTTGTAGCTCATGAGAACTTTGTCAGTATTAGGGTAGTTGAAGGAAATAAATTGTATGTATGTATATATAGAAAGATAGAAGGCACAGGGTGTGTTGAAGATTAAGGGGTCATATCTGGAGAATAAAATTAAGGGATGAGAGAGGATGATACTCAGAGAAGAAAGGGAGAGGCAGAATGGGGTAAATTATCTCACAAAAAAAAAAACAGAAAAGAAAAGTCTGTCACAATGGAGGGGAAGCAGGGGAAGGTGAGAGGGAATGAGTAAATCTTATTCTCATAGGATTTGGCTTAAGGAGGGAATAACATACACATTCAATTGGGTATGGAAATCTGTCTTACCCTACAGGAAAATAGAGGGACAAGGGGACAAGAGAGCAGGGGGATGATAGAGAGGAGGGCAGATTGGAAAAGGGTGTAATCAGAAGTAAATACTTCTGAGGAGGGACAGGGTCAAAAGAAAGAATAGAATAAATGGGAGGGCAGGATAGGATTAAGGGAAATAGAGTTAGTTTTTCACAACATGTCTACTAAGGAAGTGTTTTGCATAACTGCACATGTACAACCTATATTGAGTTGCTTGCCTTTTCAATGAGGGTGGGTGGGGAGGGAGGAAGGGAGAAAATTTGGAACTCAAGGTTTTAAAAACACATGTTTAAAAAAATGTTTTCACATGCAACTGGGAAATAAGAAATACAGGAAATGGGGTACAGAAGTCTATCCTGCCCTACAGGAAAATAGAAGGGGAAGGGGATAAGACAAGGGAGGGGGAGAGATAGAAGAGAAGGCAGACCGGGGAAAGGGGTACTCAGAATGTATGCCATCTTGGGGTGGGGGAGGGGTGAGAAATTTGGAACTCAAAAACTTGTGGAAGTGAATATTGAAAACTAAAAATAAATAAAGTTATATATAAAAAAAATAAGATTAGGGAAAAACCAAGAGTGTCCACTGTCACCGCTATTGTTTGATACAGTCCTAGAAATATGAGCTATAGCAACACGACAAGAACAGTAAGTCTAGAGAAAAAGCCTAATCAAAGAGAAAATAAAACTTTGTTGACATCGTATAATGTTCTATGTAGAGAATCCTAAGGATTCAACTAAAAATAATTCAAACAACAATTCCCACAGATTCAAAGACACAAAATCAATCCACATAAAACATTAGCTTTTCTACATATTACCAACAAAATCCACCAGGAAGAGATAGAGAAATTCCACTCAAAATGATTGTAGAAAGTTATATTTGCATTTGCAGGTATATATGTATATATTAATATGTGTATATTTATGGCCATATACATATATGTAAATATATGGAAGTATACTTTACAAGATATACACACAGAAGAACTATATAAATACAAACAATAAAACATTCTTTAGAGAAATAGACCTAAATAATTGGAAAAATATTAATCATTGATGTTTAGACCATGCCAAAATAATAAAATGGCATTTCTAATTAAAGTAATACACTTATTCAGTACTAAAGCAATGAAATTACTAAAGCATTGATTTACAGAGCTAGAAAAAGCAGTAATGAAATTCATCTGGAAGAATAAAAATTCAAAAATCTCTGGGGAAATAATGAAAAAAAAAGGAAGAAAGGAGACCTAATAATAATGGACCTCAAACTAGACTACAAAGCAGCAATTATCAAAATCATTTGATACTAGTTTAAAAATAGAGAGGTTAATCAGTGAAATAGAATACATACAAAACATTCAGAAATTTAAAATACAGAGTAATGCAGTCTTTCCTAAGCTGAAATACCCTAACTATTTGAGTAAAGACTCACTATTTGACCAAAAATTCTGGGACAATTAGAAAACAATCTGGCAGAAATTAGGCATTGAACAACATCTCATATCATTTACCTAGTTAATCTCCAAATGGGTAAATATCTCAGATATTAAAGGTTATGTTATAAACAGATTAGAAGAGCAAAGAAGAAAACACCAGCTATGGATAGTGGGAAAAGTTCATGACAAGGCATAGAGAGGATCATATGCTATAAAATGGAGAATCTTGATTGAATAAAATTAAAAAAGGCTTTGCACAAATAAAACTAGAAAAGAAATATGTGAGAAAAAAATTGGCAATGATTTTTATTAACTTTTATTTTCAAGATATATAGCAAGTAAACAATTCAAACACATAAGAAGTACAGTGCTTCTCCCAATAGATAAATGACCAAGTTCTCAAGTTCTCAAAGTTCTCAAAGGCAGAAATCCAAGTGATCACTGCCAATCCCAAACAATTCAATTTTACTGTGCTAGACTAACCCCTCATTAACACAGTTAAACATGCAAACTATCAAGTTGTTGATAAAAGTGTCAAAATAACCACAATTTACGGATTTGTTCATCACTGACAGATTTTAACTGTGACAGATTTCAGTGCTATACTTCAAAGATGGTACTATGTGTGCACATGTGTGTGACTAAAGAGTACAACATCATTTTTATATTGTGAAGACCTGAAGATCTTTCAAATGACAGTGAGCACTTAGAATATCCACTTTCAATAAGTAGTAATAATTGTTAGAAGAAAATAAAAACAAAAAAAAATCCCTGGATTTTCTATTCCAGTTCATTGTCACCTCCACTCAATTCCAATTCTATATTTCGTTTGGACCACAAGAAGGAGAGTGGTAGAATTTTAGTCAATTACCTTGACTGGTGCAGCCATGTATGGCACCATAATTATCACACATGCACTTTGGGAGCTAAAGCCAATGGCTTAGAATTAAGGTCAAGATCCTATTACTTGTCTGAATTTTCTACCATATAAGTATACCTCTAAACTTTTCTACCCCAGAGGCCTCTTCCTCTTGGAAGATCACTTCAATCCTGGAACTCACACCTTGTAGGTATTTTCTATGCCTGGGTTCCCTCTTTCTGATTGAACAGCTCCTCCCAGAACCTCCATTTAAGGAGGGTGGCCAGGACAGCCATGTCTTCACTTTCCACCAGGCTGCACTCCCAAAGACTTCTCCATCACAGTCCCATGTCAGGTACCTTCTCTACTTTCTTCTTTATAGCTTCTTTTAAAGTTTTATCTCCCCAATTTGAATGTAAGCTCTTTGAGGGAAGAGACTGTCTTTTTTTTTTTTGGCTTGTATTTATATTCACAGTGCCTAGCATTTAGTTAGCACATAATATATCCTTGTTGACAGACTAATCAACTGACTGAATTTTCCCACTATCTGGAAGGATTGGAGATCTCTGAGACAGTCTCAAATTCATAGGAATCAAACCAGATCCACTGCTGGAGTACTTCTGATGAATATGAAAACACTAGATATCAGTCAGTTAACAATAAGTCCTTATTACAGACTAGACGTGTTGGTAAATGCTGGAGATAAAAATACAAGCAAAATAAGTCCCTGTCCTCAAGGAGCTTACATTCCAATGGGAGAATACAATACATAAAAGAGGAACTAAAAGAGAGAGGAGGAAAGTTGAGGAGGTAATCTAGAACATGTTGACTAAGTCCAGAGATGATAGGATGATTAGTTTGGAACCTTTCCCAAAATGGAAGTTTGGGGAAGAACTCACCAGTCTAATCTCTGTCTTCATTCTTAGAAGCTGTCTGTTCACACAAGCATTGAAAAATCCAAAGCCTAATTGTACCCAGTTCCCATTTTACTGAAGCTGAGCCTGGAAACCTGAAAATTATGGTCCTCATTTTTCCTGGCAGAGGTACCAAAGGTATGAACTTCTATTCTGAGCCTTCCACCTGATTCTTAATTTTTTTTTTTTATCACCTCCAAATTGCCTCTGCATGGCATTGGTTCTACCAACTTCATCCATTGGTCTATTTCACAATCTGCTCTCAGCTAAGCCCTAAACCAATCAGGAGTTGATGGCTCTTATCAGTACTAGAAAAAGAATTATTCACCCCTCTCTCAGCAAAGGAAAGAAAGGAGGATGTTATTCCAGTGAACTCAATGCACTAAGGATGAAATATAGACAAGTGTCCCCATCCCATAAAAGAATAGTTCATCCCAGGAGTCCACAGAGACATACCCTGTTCCATTACAGGGTGTTAAGCAGAGTATTGGTCCCAATAGAGGAAAAGGGGAGGAAAGAAGGGGGATGCCCTGGTCATTGGCCTGCCTCTTAAGGAAAAATTGAAAATCAATATTTGGTGTGTAATGGTGCCTTCACTGTACACCTACAGAAAGCTAATCTCTCATTACACTCACTTGTATCCTGTGGCCCATAAGAACAGCTCTGAGTTCCGTGTCACAGCTCAGCATGTGTCCTATTTAACTTAGTATAAAGGATGGGGTCATTCTCTCAGGTCCACATTTAGTGGGAAACTGCAAGCATCTGATTTTATGAATTGCTGAGACTTCCCCTTACAATGATTAATAGGACATTTTCCCACTGTCAGTCCTCATATGGTAGGAGCTAATGACTTAAACCTTCAACATATTTCCTCTGCATTCTCTTTAGAAAATAATTCCAGACAGTAAGACTGACTTAATAGCCACTTGCTGATAATGATACCTTTTAAGTACATAAGGAGGCTCTCTTAGTACTCAAGTAGTTACTGTATTGGCAGTCCATCGACTGTTGACAACAGACTATTGACATCATACACTGACATTGACACAGAATACAAGGACAGAAAAAAGAAGGATCATGAGGAATATTAATTTGCCCTAGACTGGACAATTCTTATAGATAGTGAATTCTTATTAGTACCCTTTACATTGTCCCTGATGATGGAAGGTCAGTTGGAGGTCACCAAACTCCCCTCTATTTTGGACTTTTTTGCCTCTGTTACTCAGACACTTAAAGCCCAGGGCTATTCCAAAATCCCAATATATATGGATGACAGAGCATATTGAGTTTCATCCTTTGGTGTGTTCTGGAATATGACCCTCACATGCTTTGCTTTCTTTCATTTTCTTTCCCTTGCCGCAGATAAAATGCAACAAAGTCCTCATATTTAAACCTACTTGGAAGGGATATGGCAAGTTAAAAAATTACATAACATGTCAGTTTCTTATCTACATCATTGACAAAACTAAAGCTGGCACAACTAACCAACTGTGCAATCTGACCACCTAGTTGTGCTCAGTAAGACCTGTGGGCTCACATGTATCAGTGACTTTATATGAATTAAACATCCTTCAGCTATATTCTTATGGCTGATTTTTAATACCTAGGTTGATGATGCAGGCTGGATGCTGACAAATTTGGAGCTAGTTGAAGGACCAGACCCAAAGAGCAGCTCCTAATGAATTGATACCACCATGAATATGGGCAGGAAGTCTCAAATGGAAAGCTACAGAGATTGGCCTTTGACCTTGTTCTATTGGGTTTTTGTCAAAGACTTGGAGGAAGACATGGCTAGTATAGTTATCAAATTTTCAAATTCAATTCAACAAGCACTTATTTGAAATTTACTATTTTCCTCACCTTATGAAATGAGGATATGAATACTTTTAGTATCTGTTTCAGAGGTTCAAATAAGATAATGTAAAAATGTATACAGTTGCTTTGCAAACCCTAAAGTGCTATGCAAATGTAAGTTATTATTGTTAACTGTGTAACCTTGGGCAAGCTGTTTCTCCTCTCTATAGCTCAGTTCCCTTACCTGTAAAATTAAGGCATCATACAAAATAGTGTACACATTCATATATAGACATATACACTTAAATATGCACATAAATATATATGTATACATGTATACACAAATATATAATATTTAATTATATATAACATTAATATAATATCTATATTACATATGTTATTTTGTGTTCATTTAGATACATACACATACATATACATATATGTATACACACATATACATACATACACATAATATGGAGACAAAGAGATCACTAACAGCTAAAATGATTGGGAAAGTTTTCCCTCAGGAGATGCTTTATGACGTGATCCTTGAAAAAGGTGGCATTGAGGAAAGAGCACAATGCAAGCAAGAGGGAGTACCTGTATAAAATCATGGAGGTGGGAAATGTAATTCCAAGTTCAGAGAACACCAAGGATGCCTCTTTGGTTGGAATACTGAGTGCAGGAAGACGAGTAGTCTAGAATAACACTGAAAGGCAGGCTGGAGCCAGATTTGGAAGAGCTTTAAATGTCAACCTGAGGAGTTTGTATTTTATACCAGAAGTAATCTCGAGTCACTACCAGTTCTTTAGCAGAGGGCTGACACAGTCAGACTTGTGCCTTAGGAAGGCTATTTTGATAGTTATATGCAGGATGGAGAAGGGAAAGATGGGAGTTAACCAGACAGGTAACACAAAAATGGAAAAGATAGCTAAGGCAATGGACAACAGAATTAGACTCCAAAAAAGATCTTGAGAAACTGGAATGAAGAGCCAGATCTATTAAATGAAATTCAGAAGTGATAAATGTGAAATCCTTCACTTGAGTTCAAAAACTGAAGAGCTAAACTATAGGATGGGGAAGGTCAGGAGAAGTCTTGTTGAGGGAAAAAAAAGAGTTCTTTAATTCCCTTCGGCATCACCATCCTCACTAATATAGGATAGCTTCTTCTAAGGCAGGGTGGTAGAGTAGAGGGTGAGTGAGATTCACAGCAAAGGACATATCACCAAATTCCAACCCTCGTGAAAGTCGTGTGTCAGTGGAGGCATAGTGAAAGGCATAGTCAGTGGCGAGAATGCTGGATCTGGTAAATGAGACTCACTGCATCGTGATCTGTATTATGACCATGAACAAGCGTCTTAAACTCTCTGAGCCTTAGTTTTTTCATTTATAAAATGAGAATAACAATAGATTTAGTATCTACTTCAGAGGGACGATTCAGATAATGTAAAAATGTACATGACTGTTTTGCAAACCTTAAAGTGCTATAGTCTTGTTATCTCTGTGACCTTGGGCAAGTTACTTGTCTTTTCTAGAGCTCAGTTCCCCTAACTGTAAAATGAAGGCACTGGACTAAATAACATCTAAAGTTCCTTCTGGCAGGGAGGTGGCACAGCGTGTGGAATGTGGGGTTTTGAGTTTGGAAGATCTGAGTTTGAATTCAGCCCAGACCCTCACTGGCTGTGTGATTCTGAGGAAGTCACCCTTTCAAACACAGCTTCTTCATCTGTAAAATGGCACAGTAATAGTCACTAGCTGTTAAAGTTGTGGAAATCAAATGAGGTGAAGTGCTTTATTAACCTTAAATGATATAGAAATGCTGGTAACTATTATTATTGCTATTTCAGTTCCAAATGCATAATTCTTTTATTTCCATGCCTAGTATTCTCTCCAACAGCCTTTAGGGCATTTTAACCCTGGAAAATGCCACCTGCCATCTTGTATTTGATCATGACTTCGGTTAACTCCCCCCCTCCGCCCCCATCTCATTATAAGCATCCCAAGCACTAATTCTAAGGACTTGAATTTTCTACCTGTGTTCAAATTTCTAGGTCATTTCCCAGGCTCATACTCCCACTCTCCCCCCTCCCTTTTTTCCTTCCTGTCAGTTGATCTTGTTCAAGTTATGAAATTCAGAGCTGGAAGAGGTGTTAATCCTCATCTAGTCCAACTCCCTTATTTTATATGTGAGGCAGAGACCCAGAAAGAAATGATTTCTCCAGTCCACACAGGTAGAAAGTGGTAGAACCAGAATTTGAACCCGAGACTTCCAACTCAAAATATATAAGTTATCTTTCTGTTTTATCACAGTGACACCTAGAGTTCATATTTTCTAGCTGCACATAGGGTATTATTATTTTTCCAATAAGAAAGTTTCTTTGAATATATAGAAATGCAGATATTCTTTATATGAGGAAAGAAAGATGCATTTCTCATATGTATCAGGACCAAGAAAGGCTCCAAACATATTATATCCAGATTCATCTTTTTCCTCAAATACCACATTCATCTAATGTGTTCCAGCTGCTCAGTCTCATCACATTATTTTGACATTTGACATATGACATCCATGAGCTTTCACTTGACCCTTTTGTTGGGTGCTATCAAATGACCTGAAGTTAAAATGTTAATTATCATTAATCACTTTTATGAAACAGGTTTGCCAATTCATAAATTCAAGGAATGTCTCTTTCATGTCTCTGAGAGCATATGGAATAATAAACAAAAGAGAGACAGTCTGCATGTTTTTTTGTCTCTCCATTTATAAATTATACAGGAAATACTTTTTCATGTTTACTATATAGGTGAGTATTCAAATACAAAGAGGGTTGGGGCAGGTAAAATTAGAGAAAGAAAGAAAGAAATAGAGGAAAAAAGGAAAGGAGGAAGGAAGGAAGGAAGGAGGGGGAGAGAGGGAAGGGAATAAAGATATAAAAAGGAAGAAAGAAAAGAAAGAGAAAAAGGAAAGAGAAAGAAGTAAGGAAGGAGGGAAGGAGGAAAAAAGAAGGAAGGATTACACAAGAGAAGAGAAAGAAGGGACCTTAGAGATAGTGTAGTACAATGGAAATAGTGCTAGATTTGATATCCGAAGGCCTGGTTCTTATCCAACTCTTTATCATATACTCTGTGTGTTATCTTGGGAAAATCATTTTTGCCTCCCTGGGCCTCAGTCCCCTCATCTGTAAGATGAGAGGGTTAGATTAAAAAAACTTTGAGGCTTCTTCTAGCACCAGAGTTATTATCTAAATCTCATTTGGTTGAAACCTCTTATTTTTCAAAAGAAAAAAACAAACAAACAAATAAGGTCCAAAGAAATCAAATGAGCTCTCTATGACCTTCCAGTTGGCACAGAGCCAAGTCAGGACTCAAAGATGGATCTTTGGAGTCTTCTTATTCAAAATCTGGGAGTCATTGTTGTTGTTGTTGTTGTTGTTGTTACTGGCAGTAGTGGTAATGGTGTATATGTGTGTGTGTGTGTGTGTGTGTGTGTGTGTGTGTGTGTGTTGTGTGTGTGTGTGTGCATGACAGAGAGAGAGAGAGAGAGAGAGAGAGAGAGAGAGAGAGAGAGAGAGAGAGAGAGAGAGGGAGGGAGGGAGAGAGAGAGAGAGAATATGTACCAGCCTCAAATTATCTGAGCCTGGTACATATTTTGATTCTATGTTGAAAACTATGGCTACATTTTAGAACTTCTGGCTAAGAAATACTTTTTAAAAATATAAAACCAGTAAATAGATTCTACTTTAACAGACACACATGCATCAAAGTAAATTAAGAAGCTCCATCCAAAGTATATAATATATATTTGACCTTTAATCAATGAAAAACATAATTAGGGTTTTAGTTCATGTCAAACCCCAAGAAGGGCCGCAGTGATGCCATATTCTCTCCTTTTGGCTTGGCAATATCCTTTCACTCTCAATTTAGTTTTTGTGGTTTGTACTAGTAAAGGTCTAAAAACGAATGATCTCCTAGTGTCAGCTGGCCAAATTCTTAACCCAGCACTCTGTAGGAAACCAATGTCAGGGCAACCTGTAAGATTGCTTAAATAACTTCTAAAGGGGTGGAGAAAGGACCTTCTCTACAGCATCAGCACCTTTTGCAGTTAAATAGCCCCTGGGGCTGATAATTTTGATGAGCAAGAAATAGATAGCTCTTATGTCTGTGGAGACATCCATAAACTACGGCAAGAAGTGTTTAGCATCACTAAGGTATTTAATTTCTTTGCTAATAGCAATTAGGTTCCAATCTGCTTCTCCTACAATGTTTCATACTAATATACACTGTGACCAAATCAGACTACTCATTTTCCCCAGTCTTCTCCTTTCAGCCACCCAAATGACAGGACCAAGCTCCTTCCATGTGTGTGTTGAAATCTTTCCTTTAATTTAAGACCCAGCTCAAGTATCACATCCTTCATGAAATCTTCACCTACTCTCCAAGCTACAGTTCATCACTCCCTTCCTGAATTTATTAGGCTGCCCTGTTTGGTTGTGTATTTGTTACCTTCTAACATATTTTGGCTATTTGTGTTTTCATTACTTGCCCTTGCCCCCTGCCACTGGATTTTGAGCAATTTGGAGACACAGAGACATTTTTTGGTCTTTGTATCCCTAGAAACTAGCACAGACCTTCTAGCATAAATATGGCAAATATGTTGGCAGAATTGGATGACATATTTTTTAGCATGTCCACAGAGTCCTACTCTGATGCTTCTATAGCATAGAGCTAACCCTGCATGATCAAAGACTATGCCAGTGGAGCACAAGCTCTGACAGGCTCTATCCTGATGGACAGGCTTCCAGTTTGGCCCTGATAGTAGAACAAATCTGTTTTCTGAGGACAAGCCCAGCTAACTACACAGAGACACATCACCAATAGGATGGCCAACAGATGTTGAAAATTTTTGGCCATGGCAACCCAGTAAACAAAGAAGAATGTAAAATGACACTCAGTCCTATGCAGCTCACTTCTGCTTCTGTAGTAATGATGGAAGAGAGGCAGGAAATAGGGGCAGAGGATGCTAAGGGTCGCACAGTTCTTAGGTCATCAATACACTTTAATTTGACTATTGGCACTCTAAATGTGATAGCCTTGTCCATTGACCAACAATGAGTGAATATATTGCTGCAGGAGCTGAATTTCATCAATCATCCTGTTCCAGATCTATGATCCTATCAACGTTTTTTGCCATAAAGGAAACAAGAAGAAAGGAGTAAGTTGTAGCTGAATGGAAAGATGCCTTAAAAGTTCTCCTTGGATGGATAAATAAAGGATTTGATGGAGCAGCTTTTTTCATATTCCCAAGGGTAACAAGAAATATTATTTTATGGGCTACTTGGTCATCATGCATTGTGGTACTAATGACAAGGTTTTTTTTTTTTTAAAGATCATCATGAAAATAATTTTGACTTATATACTAACATTCGTTGCTGAGAATGAAGAAAAATTATATGGAGAACTTGATGAGACTCTCTAAATTAAACAAATATACATTCTGACACTCAGTGACTCTAATAAAACAGTGAAGATAAAAAGAAATACATGGCAAAGGATGGTTTGGAAAGAAGGAATAAGAGGTCAAAGACTTATAGACTATTCAGAAATCTCAAATCTTTACAACATGAACATTTTCTTTAAAAAATGTAAACAATGGAAGTATTGCGCATGAAACAATATCACAAAGAATGAAAGTGACTAAATTTTAACAAAGACTTGTTGTTGAGGGAGGTGTTATCATTAAGTTAACTGTCTATGTAATTGAGACCATCAGCTCATCAGAGTCACGGTCAGAATCCATGAATAAAAGAAAGAAGAATCAGAAAAAGGTGAGTCAAACAATTGAAGCAACTTAATCCTGAAATACTTAAAGAATTGAAAAACAAGTAGGAAATAGACAACAGAAATGACATTGACATGAACTATAAAAACATTTCCACAGAAATTTAATCAATGCAAATTAATTACCACAACAAGCAGACCAAAAAAGCCACTTAATAAGCAAGAATCTGACTCACTCACCAGACAGACAGAGAAGGCTGTAAATATCTACACTGGGTTGGAATAGAAACTCATTTGTAAATCTTACAAGAAGGATGATGGATGATTGTGAGCCGTATAGATCCCCACAAAAGCAAAGGCCCAGCTTCTCAATACCGACATTCTTAACAACGCTATGTGGCAACAAGACACGACATGGAATACAACTGTTTCCAAAGAATTAAAAAATTAATAGCACAAAGAAGACAATAGAAAGGTGTATGGTGACCGCGAGCAGTTTGAAGTGTATAACCAATGAGCGACTTCAAAGAGCAGAGGCAACACTATGCCACTTTTTCTAGAAGTCTTTGTGGTTGAGATGGAGCCACTGGGTAATACATAATATTACACTTCCAATAATCATAGAGCCTTAGGTTTATATTAATTACAATAATTATCCATCATGTATTTAAGAAAGTGAGACAATTACCTAATATCAAGGATGGGTACAAGCTTCTGACATAGGTACTCAGATCCCATTTTTTTTTTCTGGACATAGTATAGCATGTATATAAGATTTATCCCAGAACTGTTCAGTTTTTCCAGGTTGACATACAGACCTGACTAGTTCCTGAACATTGGCATTCCCACTGTTTTATACTCTGCAATAAGGGAGCAGGCTTTTTACAACTATTCCAAACTTTCATTCGCAGACTCTAGACACCTTTGAATAAACTCATAATAGCGCAGCGCCTGGTATATTGTGGGCTCTTAATTGTTGATAAATTGTTTGAGCATAAACAAGCTAGATAGAAATGCACACCTGACACATTGGGAATACAATTACTTTGGTTTTCAATGTGATACAATTCCTTTGTTTCTTAGTCCCTCTGGCTTTTTCTGTTTATGTGCTTTCCCCTTTTCACATTTGGGGTGGGGAAAAGAGGGTGAGGTTTGGGATGATTAATCTGATAAGATTACCTCAAATAGAGCTCACAAAAAAGTGACAGAGAGGGGCAGCTAGGTGGCGCAGTGGATAGAGTGCTGGCCCTGACGTCAGGGAGACCTGAATTCAAATCCGGCCTCAGACCAAACACTTGACACTTACTAGCTGTGTGACCCTGGGCAAGTCGCTTAACCCCAATTTCCTAAAACCAAAACAAACAAATAAACAAACAACAAACTAAAAAAAGTGACAGAGAGTTTGTACAGGTTCTTCCTTTTCAGATATGGATAGATCTCTTCCAATTCTCAGAGAAGTAACAACAACAATGACAACAATAATGACACTCTACAACAATAATGACAGCTGCTGCTGCTGCTACTGCTGCTGCTGCTACTACTACTACTACTACTAACCTAGAAATTGAAGAAAGCTTATATGAAAAACATAGTCAAGAAGGAAGACTATCTAAGACTCTTAAACACTCCTCTAGAGGGAAGAAACAGACTGATTTGTCAGCTATAAATCTCAGACTAACATTTCTGATGAATTGACCTCATCGTCGATGCACAGAGTAGAAAAGATGCCCGGGAAAAGGGGGAGATGCACCATCATTGCTTTTCTCAGATGCCTTCTCAGTGGGTCAGTGAACCTTTAGAGTACAGGGAACATCTAGGAAAGAGACAATTTCTACCTGAAATGAAACTAGGAATTTTTGGCCTGTGGACGTATTCCACAAATCAAGCCTAGGGCAAATAGCATGTGGGCCTTCAGTTGAGGTTGAAGGGAGGAAGAGGCAGAGATTAACAAAAGCGTGAGGCTGTTGCTGTGGAAGCTGACAAACCCACAGTGTTGAGGGGAGCGATGTAGAGCAGGGAAGGTACTGTCCTCAGCCCAACATCGGTGAAATTCTTATTTTTATTCATTATTCTTGCTAGCTAGGTGCTAAGAACTGACCATGACACTTTGAAGCACTTCTATGCTGCTGAGGGACTGCAAGCACTATTAGCACCCTCCCCACTTAGAGCAATTTATAACTGGTGTACTTGGGAAAAGCTCCATTTGCTCCTCACCTGTTAAGAAGTCTTCCTCCTAGTAACTTAGACAACAGTAGCTGCACCCTTCCCCAAGTACCAGAGGCTCCGTTTTCATAACTCTGCTGCCAAAACAATCTGCTACAACATGAAAAGGAACCCCCACTGCATAAGAGGCTACCCTCCTTTCTCCAAATGATTGCTCAGCTGATGGCTGCTGCCATAAGTTGGAATGGTGGCATGGTTAACTCTCAAAGAAATTTCCTCTGTTCCTTCCCTACTGTAGCTCTGCCAGGTTCTCCTGTGAAGTCAAGAAATCAGAAACCTTAGACAGGTGTTGGAACTCCAGGGGAATGGGCAGCACTGCTTTAGATCAAAACCCCTACTTCATTATCATGGATCCACTGGAAAGTTGGTGTCTGATGTTTCCAGGACTCTTCCAATGGAATCCATGACAGCAGAGCTATGTTTTACCCTTGCTGCATTGATTTTGCTAGCTATAACAGAAATGCTACTGCCTTTTGTTTTTTTGTGTTTTTAAATCATGAACATCACCCTATAAAAGTCAAGAGTGCAGGTACCATTAAAGAAAAGTACAATTTGTATCAAGCAAAATCTCTGTTACTTTTACATGCGTGAAGCCTGCATCCAGCGAGGCATGGCATCAAGTATCCGATGCATGGTTTCCTGTATAATATCCTTTATTCACCCCTGCTAAATCTAGCTCATGAGTTAAAATAGGAACTCAGAATGATAAATGCTCTCCGCCCCAAACCCAACTTCACTTGAAGCAGAATTGCACAGGGGCAAGCACACAGGAAATGGAGGCAGAAGACCTTAATTCCAATTCTGACCTTGCTATTTACTTGTGTGGCCTTAGGCAAGTTACTTCATAGCTCTCAGACTCAGTTTTCTCATCTGTAAAATAGGAATAATAATAGCACCTATCTTACAGGATTGTTTTGAGGATAAAATGAGATAATATAAGGTACTTTGTAAACTTTAAAACATTGTATAAATAATAGCTGTTATAAGGGCTTGGACCTAAGGACTTGTAAAATCCCATTTAGGCAGGTAGGTGGCATGATGCTGGGCTCAAAGTACAAAAGACCTGGTTCTAATCCCAGCTGTCTAGGCCTCAGTTACCTCATTTATAAAATGAAGGCTTTGGACTAGAATCTAATGATGATTTAAGATCCCTTACTGTTCTCAAATATACAATTCACGGAACTAAATTTGTTTTCAGGGGCAGCTTGGTGGTGCAGTAGATAAAGCCTAGAGTCAGGAAGATTCTTCTTCTTGAGTTCAAATCTGGCCTCAGACACTTACTAGTTGTGTGACCCTGAGCAAGTCACTTAACTGTGTTTACCTCAGTTTCCTTATTTGTCAAATAAGCTGGAGAAGGAAATGGAAAACCACTCTAGTATCTGCCAAGAATACTCCAAAAAGGGGTCAAGAAGAGTCAAATGTGAGTCAGCAAAAACTACTCTAAGTCTTTGGACTTTATACTATATTCCTTTAGGAAAAAAATAGAGGCCCGGGGCAGCTAGGTGGCGCAGTGGATAGAGCACCGGGCCTGAATCAGGAGGACCTGAGTTCAAATTCAACCTCAGACCAAACACTTGACACTTACTAGCTGTGTGACCCTGGGCAAGTCACTTAACCCCAATTGCCTAAAAAAAAATAGAGGCCCACTAAAGTGGAAAAGAGAAATGTTTTGACTATTTGTGGACTTGTATATATTATTTTTGTTTTGTATTTCTTTTTTGAGGGGAAGTTTCAGGTTAAATATTTGGTGATTTGTTGGTCTGAGTACTTGATTGGTAGTTGAGGACCTATTATGTTTTCTACAAAGACCTTCACAAGAGCCTATTCTGATGCTGCTAGAGAGTACCCCAGGAGGAAGAGAAATTTGCCAAATTCTAATGTTCTGAGGAGAATCTCTGGGTGAGGGAATGAATTAGAGAAATTGCATGAGTTGTTGAAAGGTCCCTCAGATCGAGCCCAGTTCAAGTATATACAGTTTTTCATTTCTGGATTAAGATTTACATGTTCTAGTATTCCATTTAAAGAAACCTTATGAAGATTTTTTTTGTCAAGCAAAGAATCCAAGATCATTTGAATAACTACTGCCTATTTTTATTTTAAACTTTAGATTTTTATATGCCTTTTCCCTCCCTAAACATGTGCATGTCTGTAATTAGAAATTATCCCCACTCTCAATCACGTCTGATTTATGAATTTTTCTCTGGACAAGAAATTGGGGAGAAGACAAGAAAAAAAGTTTACTGGATTAAAAATAACCCATTCCATAAGTGACATCAGTGTGTTTATAAATCTTTTGGTTATGCAAAGGAAAACAGCATGTTAATATGACATTTACAAATCACACCCAACCACTTTCTAATTAACTTATTGTGTGCTTTTTCTAAACTAACATACACTCATATTAGAGGGAAAATACTTATTTGTTCTGTTGCTAAGGAACACATATAATTTGCATAGTGAAAAAATTGTTGGTGTATTTAAACAAAAGCCATATCTATTTGTAAGAGCCACATTTGAAACATGAAATTAAAGTTTAACATTATTTTTTCTTCTGTCTCTTTTGAATCATTCAAGGACGTATTGTTGCTTCTAATGTGTTACATTAACAAAACATTATGTTACAAACTGCTCAATAATCCTTCACTAATAGAAAATTTGAGCTACTTGTATACTGTATATTATATAGACAAATGTAGTAGAATAGAAATTCATAAAGGGCATAGATCCTCTTACTTTTATATTTCCATCCCTAGCCCTTAAAACAATGCCTAGAACATAATATGACCAGACCATAAATCCTTGTTGATTGATGGGTTAAGAGATTGGGAATATGCATAATTTTGTTATACTTTCATTGATATGTATTTGAATCATTTTCTTCTTCTTCTTTGTATATGCATAAAGCAATAGTCTCCAGGTGGGGTGTTATATAGTCCTGAGGGGCCCTTGGGATGACCCATTGGGGTATATGATTAGACAGTAATAATAATGGTTAACATTTCTATGGCACTTATATTGGGCCAGGAACTGTGCTAAGCACTTTACCATTATTATCTCATTTGATCCTTATCATAACCCCGGGATGTAGGTGCTATTATAATCTTTATTTTACAAATGAAGAAACAGAGGCAAACAGAAGTTAAGTGAGTTGCCTAAGGTCATATTGCTAGGAAGTATCAGATCATATCTGAATTCAGGTCTTCCTGACTCTAGGCCCAGCCTCTGTTCATTGCATAGCTTATCATCAGGTCATCATAAGGTTATATAATTAAGACTGACAGACATCTTTAAGGATATCCAATTAAATTCTATCATTTTATAGTTCGGAAAACTAAGGCCAACAAAGTTTAAGTGACTTGTCTAGGATCACACAGTGTCTGAGGTAGGATGTGAACTCAGGTCTTCCTAACTCTGGGTTCAACACTTTATCCATTGTACTCTGCTGCTGAGAAGATAGGTTACTTCTTACCCTCCCGGTAATAGCCACCCACAGTGCTTGTATCCATCATAGCCCCTCTGCCATTCACCTTTTATCTATTATCACCCAACACTTACACACTCTGTCTTCTTCCAATGTTTCTATGCAACATCTCCATTTCTACACTAGTCATCAGACCCTTGGGATGCTTATAACATAACTGTGACTTAGGGACATTTAACTACTGCAAAGATGCCATTAGGAAAAGCCTCTCTGTCTCTCAACGTATCTACGTCATGCTGTCAGCTCATCTCATGGATAAGGAGACATCATTTGGTTATCTCTGGGTTCCAGGGAAGTATTGGAGAAAGGCCTTATCATTTGCGTAAAATGAGCAGGTATAAATGAGTTGCAACCTGGAGCATAGAACTCACCCAAAACTCACCTCTCTTTCAAACTTTCCTAGGGTTATCTAGGGCCCTACCATCCTGCCAGTGACCCAGGTTCACAGCACCTCAATGCAATCTTCAATTCCTCACTCACGTTCACCTGCCATATCCAACCAGCTGCCAAGGCTTGTTGTTTCTACCCTCACAACATCTCTTACATCTGTCATTGTTTGTTATTGTTGAGTTGTTTCAGTCACGTCCTACTTTTGACATTATATATTTGCATTATTTCTCCATATATATTGAATATCAAATATACAAAATCCTGTGTGTTATTCAAAGTCCTTCCTAACCTAACTCCCTCTTATCTTTCCAGTATTACACCTTACTCCTCACCAGTGCACTAGCCTTCTCCATGCTCCAGGAATAAGACACTCCCTCTGTCAGCTCTGTCCATTTGCTCTGTCCAACATGCATGGAATGCTCTTCTTCCTCATATCTGCTTTCTGGCTTTCCTGGCTTCCTTTAAATCCCAACTAAAATCTCACCTTTTATAGGAAGCATTTTCCAACCCCTTTCAATGCTACTGTCTGCCCTCCGTTAATTATTTCCTATGTATAGCTCATCTGTATATATTTGTTTACATGTTGTCTCTCCCACTAGATTGAGAGCCCTTTGAGGGCAAGGACTATCTTTTGCCTCTTTTTATATCCTTAATGTTTAGCACAGTACCTGGCACATAGTAGGCACCTAAAAATATGTATTAATTTATTATTGATAGATTGATAAGATAAAGGAGACATTTTAACAATGAGGGATAAAATAAATTTTTGAAAAACATTCCTGCTATGGAGAGGATATTTTAAAAATAGATGTTTGGAAATGTTTCCATCATTATGGGATTTTGTTGCTAAAAATAACATTTCACCTATAAAAAACTCTCATCTCTGTACACTTTAAAAACTTGGGAAAGGATTTTCTAATCAGTTTTGAAATCTTCCATTTGGAGCTACGTGTCCTTGTGAGTTATCTTTCTTGACTACAACAGTTATTAGAATGAAGTATATAAATATGGCAAGCCTATATCATTGCCCATAAAGTATGAATAAATAAATATACATATAGGGATGCATGCCCCATAATTTTTTACTGATAGGGATGTTATCAAATGTGCACGAGGGCTACTGGTATAACTACCAAAAACCCCATTCATTCTTTTTTCTTACTTCTCTAAATAGATTTCTTTTTCTCTGTCTCCTTGTTTAACCTTTCCATGTGTAGAACTAAACTGGTCTTGAGTGTGCATAACTATTGT
Organism: Phascolarctos cinereus; assembly: GCF_003287225.1. Lineage (NCBI taxonomy): Eukaryota > Metazoa > Chordata > Mammalia > Diprotodontia > Phascolarctidae > Phascolarctos > Phascolarctos cinereus. The sequence continues at coordinate 275,799,078 of NW_027555625.1, read as the reverse complement.
AACCAAATCTTCTCAATTGAATGAATGGATGAAAAGGTATTTATTAAGTGCTTACTAATGCTAGGAATACAAATACAAAAGCATGACAATGGCTATCCTCAAGAAGCTAGCAATCAAACAGTGAGAGACAATGCGTGTAAAGCAGTAGTGGCCAGGGATAGGTGTCAGTATGGATTAATAGGGCAGTTGATCCATGTGCTCTTTTCAGAAGACTTGATTTGATAAGAATTACCAGAGCAAAAGCTGGGAGTTGGAAAGGGAGTGGTGGGGGGTGGGGGGAAGATGGCTGGGATAAAGAAGTCAGGTCAAGTGTGGAACCAGCTAGTGGGCTTTTACTGGTCATAGGGAGTAGGTGTTCTAGATCAAACTTAAATAGGAACAGGGGTCTCTATTGACTTAGAAAACCACATATGTTTATATATTTCTTTTTAAAATTAATATATCAACACTGGACTTTAATGGCTCTGGAGGAGAGAGTGAGGCTGACAACTTTGGGCAGCTCTGCCTCTCTTAAATCCAATTCATATGCAAGTCAAGACATTGACCTCCTGATATCATTGGTAGTCTTCCAAAAGGGACAGCAACAACATGACAACCAATAATGCCCCCGGGGCCAGAGTTCCAAAGCTTTTAATGTCTGTCCTTTCCAATGAGAGCCTTCTCAACTGCTTCTTCCTCATCAGAAGCTAACTTAAAGTTTCTTCAGTGGTGTCAGTTGAAAAATAATTTCCTATGAGGCCAGAACCAGCTCATACCACTGAGTTCTTACACCCAAACCCCGTGGGGTACTTCGGTCTAATCTTCCGCACATAGTTTGATCCTGGAAGCTTTTGGTTACAGTAACATAACATTTTCCTGGGAATCCTCCACTCAACACTAACTCTGAACACAAAGCCTTGCAAGATACACATGTATTTGACCCTTCTCTGACAACATGGGACTTGTTTGCTTGTGCTGATGCTGGCTTTGCTAGCAATCCACTTTCTATTTGCCCTTAGGCTTCCAACTGACTTTCCATGCAGTTCTGGGATGGGAAGTGTCACTATAGCTCTTCATTTTATTTCTTGATCATTATTTGGTCTGGTGAGAACTTTAAGGGTTTGCTGGAATAGGTATATGGTAACTGGCAAACACCTTGGCCAAAAATCAAGTCAGTCTTTCCACTGTACCATGCTGGCACTCACGTGGTCCCCCTCTACTTTAGGAAAGGATTATTTCTCTCTAGCCCATGCTTGCTATATAATGACATATGTTGGTATACTCTTGGGAGGGATACATTTCATATGTTTAACGCTTGTCTTCCCAATAAGAATGTAAGGTCCTTCAGGACAAGGATCATGTCTTTTCTTCCTATATCCTATATAGTATTTAAGCGCATGGTTCAGTATGCAGTCAAAGCATGAATGAATCCTCCTTCAAGAGTATTCAGTGAATACTTGTTGGATAAATCAATGAATGAAGCAACATTTGACCTCTAGGCCAAGATTTCAAGATTTTAGGTTAATAATAATAATAACTAGGATTTAAATAACATTTCAAGGTTTGCAAAATGCTTTACAAACATTTACAAACATTACAAATATTGTAGGTTTTAGTCAGTTAGGGGGCCCAGTGAATATATTGTTGGGCCTGGAGTCAGGAAGACCTGAATTCAAATTAGGCCTCAAATAGCTACTAACTTTGTGACCCTGGGCAAGTCATTTAAACCTGTTTGACTCAGTTTCTTGCCTATGAAGTGGGGATAATAATAGCATCTACCTCCCAGGGTTGTTCTAAGGATCAATTGAGATAATAATTATAAAGCATTTAGCATAATGCCTGGCACAGAGGAAGGGCTAAATAAATGTCAACTATTGTTGTTGTTGTCATTATTATTTTCCCAGGTATAAAATGAGAGAATGGGACTAAATAGCCTCTGAATCTTTCAATCTAAATCTATGACTCTGAATTATATGACTCTCTGAATTATGTCACTATAACCAGAAATTGCCAGAGAAAATGGAACTGTATATTTCAAAAGAAAAAAAAAATTTAAAAAGCAAAGAAACTTAAGATTCAACCCAAAGTACCACATCCAGGAAACTTGAGCCTAATAGTCAAAAAGATAGTTGTTCAACTAAAGGGTAGCATTCCTGCAAAAGAAAACAAAACAAAAACATCCAGAAGTGAGCAACTTATTCAAATAAAATAAATATCCCCAAACAACAGAAGCATGAGAAAAGTAAATAAATATAATTATCTGGAAGACATTGACTAAATCAAATCTTAGTTTTATAGATTTTTTTTCTTTACTTTTTTTCTTTATGAGGCAATTGTTGTTAAGTGACTTGCCGAGGGTCATACAGCTTGTAAGTGTCAAGTGTCTGGTCTGCGACCAGATTCGAACTCAGGTCCTCCTGACTTCAGGGCCGATGCTCTATCTGCTGTACCACCTTGCTGCCCCTAGATTATTATTTTTTAAAGTAAGAAATACAAAAATTACATTTGTAGGACCTAAAACTAAAATATGTGTGGTGTGTGTTAATTGAAAGAGGTGCATTTTCCTATAATAACCAATATATACTAATTATAGGATCAATATTTTTACATATAATGTACCATAACAGTACATGTTAAATTCTAAGATTTATGATCCTTTTTGGTGAACCATCATTTCATTCTGAGCATCCCTTTTTAGACACAAGGGAGTAGTTAATCCAAAAGGTTTCTATAGCAATTTATTTAATCACTTTTACTAACCTATTGTTTTAACTCCTTTAAGATTTTTTTTTCTCTCTGTTATAGATAAAATATGATGGGTTCTTATTTTTGAAAACAGCACTATATTAAAGTTTTAATAATTCTGATTCCAGAAATTCTGAAAGAGTATCCAACTTGAAAAATCAACAAATCTAGGTTCTGGTCCAGCCTCTGTCACCAACTTGCATGCAACCCTAAAGTCGTTGTCGCCTACATGAGCCTCAGTTTTACCCTGGGTAAAATGGTAGGGAATTGGGGAGGGCAGTTTGGTCCAGGTGATCTCTAACATCCCTTTCCACTCTATTATGCTGTTACCATTAGTGGAGTTTTACTGCACTAATGGCTTACGGCCATGAACAACACTATAAAAATACTAATTATCAGTAAAACATTTGCCATTTCAAGGTTCATAACATTTAAACTCAGCATGTTTATAATGCTAAGAACAGAAAGCCTTTTTAAATATACAGTTTTGTCATAAGATAGGTAGCTGGAAGTTATGTAAAAAGCATTGAATTTGGAATCTGAGGACGTGGGTTTAAATCCCAACTCTATTATAGGCTACTGAAGACATGACCTTGAGCAAGGAACTTTATCTCTTTAAGGCCTCAGTTTCCTCCTTTATAAAATGAACAGCTTGTACCAGTTACCCTCTAAACTCCCATTGAGGTCTCGATCTTGCGATTCTAATCCCATTCTATCAAACCATGGAATAGCCTGAAAACCGGATGACACATGTTACTATAAACAGGCTGGCGAAACAGGCAGAGCATATCTCTGTGTCTGCCATGATCATTTCACATCCTGAAGAAATATACATAAAGATGATTTCCGAAGAAATAACATCTCTTTCTCAAAACGAAAGCAGCCATTGTTCAAGGCCAATGAGCATTACTGGTGGTCTCTCTATACTCAAGCTTGCCTTTGGAGCCATGTAGCATCTGCTATGCATTTTTCATTCCTTTCCCATTTTGAGCAATTTGGTTTCTAAGCTCTTTTTCTTTGTGGCTTCCTGGAGCTCCGATGACAAACCAACATACTTTGTTCCTGTCCTTTATGGCACTGAAGGGCACTGAGGAACACATGAAATTTGTTTCTAATTTTGCGTCTGCCAAAACATTCCTGGGTTAACAATACAAGCCTGTAAAAACGGTCCACACTATCCCTCTAATCCCACAAAGCAAACACAACCCAAAGGAAATCAAAGACAGCACTTTAAAATATAGCTTCGATATTTTTGCCCTTTCCCACTCCCTTTTTTTAGCTTGTGAAATCTTGTTTCTGAACGAAGATTTGAGATCACATATTTATCCATTTATGTTTAGAACAAATAATCATAATGTAGCCAAATGGAAAGAAACATTGGAGGTTTTTTCCCCCTTTGGTTTACTGTGTTATGAAAATAAAAGTCCCTGAAGACAGTTTAGAAGGATGTGGAATACAGTTTCCTCACTTGTGTCAGGAGTTTTATTTTTAACTCAGCTACTCAAAATAATAGTCAGTGCTCCATCTAGGGTGCTTGGCCTCAGTTATAGCTGAATACTTACCCACATAGCAGAAGCATGTATTATATATTTTGTGTCCCATTTTAGAATGCTCAATGACATATCTATTCTGAATTTCATACCTTTTACCAGGATGATATCATGCAACCTAGAATGGATCCAGCATCATATGGGCAGTTAATTTATTATGATGGAATTAAGCTAAATCCTTTGTGATGTTATTAATTCCTCTACTAAAGTACTACTCTCATGCCTCCTTGTGGATTGGAGGAGACCCTGGGCTCTTAAAGTATATCCTAGAGAAGGTTCTGGCCAGTCCACCAGAAGTTGGAAAAGTTTTGAACATAGGCCGGGTGACAGACTGTCATCTGAGGATAAACCTAGGTTCGTTTAGGGAGACTCATCATTAGAGGGTAAAGGTCATTAGTAAATTAATGTTTTTCAACCATGGAAATTTGATGGAAACCATCAACTAAGATGGAGAGGGGTTGGCATACGAGTCAGTTGAGGGAGAAACCACATTGTTGAAATAGCAAAGCTTTTAAAGTATAATATTGAGGACCATGCCCCAAACACATACTAACACCCCAAAATGAATATATTAAATACAATTTACTTTAATTTGACAAACACATAGTAAGTGGATACTATGTGTCAGGTACTGTGCTAAGACAGAGAGAGAAACTGAACCTGTGATTTCAATGGCATAGGGAACACCCAGATGAGGAAATACCATTTAATAGTACAGATTGGTAACTTCTCTGCACCAAAGTACAGAGAACTTCCTAGGGCACTAGGAGGTCAATTGACTTGTCCAGGGTCACATGCCTAGTATTACCAAAGGTGGCACTCTGGCTTCCTGACTCTCACACTAGCTGTCTATCTATTAGTCTACACAGCCTTTCAGGTACTAGGGATATAAACACAAAAATTAAATTATGCATGCTGTCAATTCAATTCTACTGGGGAAAATAAAACAGATACACAAAAAAGGTGTATAAACAAAATAATACAAAGTGATTTCAAGAGGAAAAGGCAGAGAGGCCAAGGAAAAAAGTTGCTTTTTAAAACTCTGTAGACAATGCTGAGTAAAAAATTTAATTGAAAAAATTGAAAAAGCAAGTAGCATTTAATTCTTAAGCACGCTTATCCTCTGCTAAAGCCACACTCATGGATGTAAAATGATTTTGGCTTCTCATAGGCCATTCCAGTGGAATGAAAATTTGAGAACAGCAGGTTCTATTAAGATGCAAAGGCTTTGAGTATGGACTGCCTGAGATGCAGACTCAATAAATATAGAGACGATCATCCGAAGAGGATTGAAAATTAGATAATTTCATGGGACATGGAAATCCAGAACACCTTTTATTTCTTTAATGGTACAAGCTTTCTCAGGACTTATATAGACTAATCTATATGTAACAAAAATGTTTATGAATGCTTCCTCCTAATTACCTTCATTCCTAAATTTCTGCCATTTCACAAGAATTGTCCTCCACCTTTTTTGCCAGAGCAAAGTGGGAAGGTCTGGACCTATTATTTTATTGGCATGAGAAACTGATGGCATGAAACTCCCATATCCCACCCTAGTAACTCATCTCTAATGTAGTTTTAGAGACTTTCTGGAGTTCTGAGAGATTAAATGAATTGTCCAGGGTTAAACAGTTAGTACATATCAGAGGCAAGACTGGAATCTATGCTTTCTTGACTCCAAGACTAGCTCTTTCATCTACACTGCCCTTTTATGTCATTAATTCTCTAACTATCCCAATGAAGTTAGTATTAAGTATTATTATACTCATGCCAAAGATGGGCAAATAGTGTCAAAATCATTTTAAGTGAGTTGCTCAATTTCATATGAATATTTCCAAATACCCATTTATCACTCACTTCATTGATCAATCAACAGATAAGTTTAGGACAACTGTCATGAGAAAGAAACTGTTGAGAATATAAAGAAGAATGCTAGCTTTAAAAAGCTTTCCATCTAATTTGAATGACAAGATAAACACTCACAAAAGTCTACCATCTATGTCTTCAGCCACATTGGATCCCTATATAACTTTAAAAATCAGGCATATGCAGAATGGGATTTCGTTTTGATATTGTCTTTCTGCATCACCTGGGGAAACTACCTACTTCTCCTTTGTATTTTGACTCTGCAAATACAGTAGTTAATAATGTAATTTATAAAGAAAGGTCTCTTTCTGAGACATGGAGGAGATACTCTATAAACCGTGTCAATTCAAAAGTTTTTCTTAAATAAAAGGTGCCTCTTCCAAAACTAGGTCATCTCATCCTGATGAATATACATAGTGTCTCCAAGGATTACTAAAGATCACGGTTCACATCCCAAAGCATTTTGCTTCTGATGCATACCTGTTAGTGACAAATGGAAATTTACTGAGTTCAGTAAACTAACTTGACAATATACAGTCTCATTTCTATTGGAATTCCCTGTCTAAAAACTGATGAAATAATACCACAACTATTAGTGGTGCCCAGTAGAATTCCTTGTCCACCAAGGAATAGCACAGAGATTATCAAACAATTTGGTCAGTTTTGAAAAAATTCCAGTTGCTATTTTATCTGGGGGTTGGGGGGAGATACTTTGCAGATCAAATGTCATTATAATAAATGTCATTAAAGCCAAAGTCTTTGGAATAACAAAAACAATTTCCAAGGCCCAACTACTGACCTACATTCCTTCTCCTATCCCCCCACCCACTATTTCCCTACCAGCTGTTGTTGTTTATATGCAGCCTGTTGTTATGGAAAGAGTATTGGATTTAGAATCAAAATATCTAACTTCGAGTCTTGATTCTGAGACCATGTGACCTTTTGCTTGTCACATCACCTATATCTGAATCTCAGTCTTCTCATCCACAGAATGGGAGATTATATTACTTGCACTGTTTGCATCAAAGAAGTATGGAGAAAATGCTTCAAACATCACATTTATATTTACCTAGGTATACATACATAGCAATATAGAAATAGATCTTATAATAAAATTCCATGGTAGCAATTCAAATCAAACATTTTTTGAGTTCTTTTAGTGGTTTTTGAAGTAGGATTTGATCTATACCATAAAGGATATAGCCATGAGATAGACCAAGTCCTAGTAAAATCTGTCTTCTTTTGTATTTATCTGGACGGAAATCCAAAAGAAATGCAAAATTTGACTAAGTCAACATATTGTTTTCTATTATATGATTCCCTAGGAATAAAGGTTTTATTGGATGAAGAGGTAACCTCACCAAGGAGGACACATATCTTTGATGCCATCCTTTCTCATCTTCTCTAGCTGATTGACCCTTCATTCATCTTTCCCCTTCTCTAATCTTTGGTCCTTAATATGTGTTTCTTTCTTCCTGCCTATAAGTCAAGCCTCCTTAATTCTTAAAAGAGAAATCAGACTTCAGCAAAACCTCAAAAGACTGACTTTAGAAAAACCTGGAAAGACCTGTATGTTCTGATGCTGATTGAAGTGAGCAGAACCAGGAGAACATCGTACACAATAACAGCCACATTGTGTGATGATTAATATTGATAAACTTAACCCTTCTCAGCAATACTAGGATCTAAGACATCTCCAAAGACCTCTAGATGGAAAACGCTGTCCACAAAGAAGAAAGAACTATAACGTTTGAATACAGACCAAAGCATACAATTTGCTATTTTTTTCCTTCTGTTGTGTTTTGTTTCCTCTTTCTGGTGGTTCCTCTTATTGGTTCTAATTCTTACTTACAACATCACTAATGTGAAAATACATTTAATAGGAATGTATATGTATAGCCTATATCAGATTGTGCATCATCTAGGGGAGGTAGGTGGGGTGAGAGGGGGAGAAAAATTTAAAACTCAAAAGCTTATGGAAGTGATTGTTGATAATTCAAAATGAATTAATAAAAAAAAAGAGAAATCACTGGACTTACCATCCCCTCAAACGATTTCTCTTTCATCTTTCATAGCCAAACTCCTAGACAAAAAGAAAACTATCTGCAGTTATTTTTATACTTCCTCTCCTCTCACTTACTTCTCAATTCTTCTCTTTGGAAGCCAGCTTCCAAACTCATCAGTCAAGTAAAATTATTCTCTCCAGTTGCTTAATATGATGGCCTTTTCTCAATCCTTAACTCTCTTAACCTAGGCAGAACTTACACTGTTAAAAATACCCCTGCCCTCTTGGATACATAGTGTTCTCTCAGTTTTGGTGATGCTATTCTCCCTTGTCTTTCTTCCCTTTCTGCTTACTCCTTCTCAGACTCTTTTGCTGCATTACCATCCATATATCTCTCCTAATTGTATATGTACCTTAAGTTACTATCTTGGACCCTTTTCTCTTTTCTCTTTGTACTGTCTTATTTGTGGACCTCATCACTTCCTAAAGACTTGATAATCATTTCTGTGCATGTGACTCCGAGACCTATATATCTATCCCTAGTCTCTCTCATGAGCTTCAGTCAAACATTTCTAACTGCCAAGTAGATATTTCAAATGAGATGTCCCATAGGCATCTCAAATTCAAAATTTCCAAAATGGAACTCATTATGCTCCAACACCCCCTCAAAAAAAATCTATCCTTATTCTGAACTTCCCCATTTCTGTAAATGGTGCCACCAACCCTTTACTCCCCCAGGTTCATAACCTCAGGGTTATCCTTGATTCCTCTTACCCTGATAGCCAATCAGTGGTTTCTACCACCAATCAAATCTTGTAGTTTCTACCTTGACTACATATATCACTCATATCCATCCCTTCTGTATCTAGATGGCCATCATCCTAGGTCAGGTACTCATCTCTTTTTATCTGGATTGTTGCAATAGTCTCCTAATTGGTCTCCCTGATGCAATTCTTTCTAGTCTCCAATCCATCAGCATCTAATGATCTGATAATTTTGCGAATATACTCTATAGATTTCAGTGACTCCCAATTGCCTTCACAACACAGATTAACCCTCCCTGCACTTGACAGTTCAGATAGACTGTCCTTTCCACTCTTTTTCACACACAACATTACATTTCCTATTCTCATACCTTTGTACTAGCTGTTATCTGTCCCTGGAATGTACTCCTTCCTCAATTCTACCTCAAAGATTCAACTTTTTCTTCAAAACTCATATCAAGTAACAATGTCTACATGATTTCCTGATCTACTTAACCACCTCCATTCCCCACCTCACAACTTTTAGTGTCTCTCTCCTAGGTGAGGAAATGCTATCTGCCAAGGTAGGTTGGCACCTAAATTGCAACCTATAGTCATAGAGAATTGTCTAGAACACTGAGAGGATAAGTTCCTTGTCCAGGATCACATAACTAGTATATATCAGAGGCAGGACTATAACTCAGGTCCCTCTGACTTCCAAGCCATCTCTTTATTCACTGCAGCACACTATGAATATACTTATATATGTGTGTATTGTCTCTCCCAATGGAACGTCAACTTCTTTGTGGGCAGGAACTGTTTCATTTTTTGGTTTTATATCCCTGGTGCCTAGCACATAGCAGGTGCTCAATGAATGTTGGTTGATTGATTCATTTTTTACTTCATTCTTTCATTCACGTATTCATGAATTCATGCTGTAATTCAATGGCCACTTATTCCATACCAGTTACACAGAGTACTGTGCTAGGGAAGACAGACATTTTAGATAAGACTAGTTCTCTGCTCCCATGCAACTTATAGTTTCTGCCAGACAAAGCTGGAGAGGAGTTCGTTGGTGCTTTGGGGTTTTATAATTTGAAAAATTATTGGATGTTAAAAATAATTTGAGAGTCAATAATAGCTCAAGGTAACATCATGCTTTGATGTTGAATAGGAACCTAAGTGTTCATGGAAATGATACCATGTCTTAGAAATTTTAAAGAAATTAAAAATAATGCTGTCTTGAACATGACAGTGGGGCTCTGGTGTCTTAAACAGTGTACAGACATTTTATTTTTGAAGTTTTCTTAAGTTATCTTGAATAGCTTCCACTCTAAAGAATCACTAAATAATCACTTTTCTTCCTCTCTCTGATTTTCTTTGTTTTGAATCTCTCCCACCTTTGGAATATTCAACATCCATGCTTGCTACCTTCTCCCTGTTCTAGATAAAGGACAATGTGTCTTCATGACTTCAGTTGGAATGGCTTGAGCCTTCATCACTGTCACCATAAATGTGACATGCGTATATTAAATTCAAATATTTTATTGGTACATATAAATGTGATTTGTAAGATGAGTCCAATTAACAATCCATTACATACTAATGGGCTCTAATCAATAAGTTTAATTTGACTAAAAGGAGGAGGGGCAGAAGGAGGGAGGCAAAAAAACCCCCCCTCATTTAGAGCCAAATGCTGCTATTTTAAATTAGAAAGGTGATTGACTTATCCACTTATTAGGGTTAATTCTGACTTTGGAGTATGGGGCCACCAGGAAGGATCTACATCAGTAACAGCAGTGCCTAGACAACAGTCACTATTGACATCACAGTAGCCATTTTCCCTTCTAGAGCTAGAAGAAATAAGCATGTCTGTTGTTGGATTAGCTACAGCAGTCTTGCAGGGGTTGAATGTTGAACTCCAAATCTATAACTACCTATGTGACTCTAGGCACGTTATATAAGTAATGGCTTTGGACCCATTTTCCTTAACTATAAAATGAGGGGGATTCAACTAGATGATTTCTAAGGTTTCTTTTAGCTACAAATCCTATGACACTTATGACCCAAGGTGGTCAATGATAGAAAGAAAGATTAAAAAAGAAAGAAAGAAAGAAAGAAAGAAAGAAAGAAAGAAAGAAGGAAGGAAAGAAGAAAGGTTCATAGCAGCACTCTTTGTGAAAAAAATAGAAACAAAGTGGTTGTCCATTGATTGAGGAATAGATTATCAAATAGTGGCATATGAATGTAATGCTATTTTATTGTACCCTAAGAAACTTTGAATATAAAAAATTCAGAAAAAAACTTAGGAAGACTTTTATGAACCAATGCAGAGTGTAGTAATCAGAGCCAAACAAGCAATGTACAACGTGACCACAACATATAAAGGAAAAAAATGCTAAAGGACATCATAATGCAGAATAAAGCAATGAACAGTCTTGGGTCCAAAGGACTAATGATGAAATGTAGCTCTTTTCACTCAGTAGAGGGGAGGGGAATATAGGTACAGAATGAAGAAAATACTATGTTTTCAGTTTGTCTATTTGTTATGCTTACCTATACTGCCTTGTTATACGAGGAGTTCTATATGTGGTAATGGGAAATGACTACATTATCTTTGAATAAGTAGTCAAAAAGCATTTTACTGTACAAAAGCCTCATAATCCTATGGATCTTGGGACATACCAGCTTTGACTATGAGAGATGTCACCTCAGGATTCAGGGGAAAAGCACTATGGTAGGGAGAGAGAAGCAGCATAGTGACCCAAGACCTGAATCTGAGATCTAGATCTGCCTGTAATTAGCTACAAAACCATGGAAGTAAATCTACATATATGAGCCTCAGTTTTTCCAAATGTAAAAACACAGAGTTAATACTTTCACTACTTACCCCACAGAGTTATTTTATGGAGATCCTATATTATTGTGTGCTGTTATGAACTCAAATCACTCTCTCCTTTGGCAACTTTTCATACCTAGGATTACAGATTAAGCTGGGAAGGGTCCTTAGGGGCCATCTAGTCCAACTCCTTATTTTACAGACAAGAAAACTGAGTTCCAGAGAAGTTCTATGACTTGCCCTCTGTTACTCTTTCCATTGCACCAAGATGGCTTCCATTTTATGGTCCATGCTCCTCAAGTAGCAGTTTTTACTAAAATTGGCTGGCGACTTTGGTGCCCTATTTCCCCCTTCCTTCTTCCTCACCCCAGTCTCCTTTCCTTTTTTCCTGGCAAGATTCAGAATACTTAATAAAGCAGAGAAAAGACAATGACTCCATTCACAATGCCTCCAGGCTCTTCAGACAACTGACTACTCGAACTCTATCAATAATCCTTGTGTCAGCCTGCTCCCTAGTGTTACCAGAGGTGTCCAACATCTGACAGGAGTTAATGTAAATCCACACACAGATCATTTCTAAGGAAGACAGCACACAGCCCCAGCTGCAGTCAGTTAGAAGAGATACAAAGCCAAAAGGCCTATCTTGCTATCTTCTGGGTGGCAAGGAAATCTCAATTATACACCCAAGGGATGTGGTTTATGAAAAAGTAGAAAGAATGTTTAAATTGTATACATAAATTGTTTTGTTTTACAAGCTGGAGTAAATCAGCACATTTGCAGCCTGTATTTATCTGATCCACTCAATAATAATCTTTTTGAATGTGTGCCATTGATGTGGTATTGGGGCCTTTTGCAGAATATAACCAGCCCCCTAAATTTAATTAAGGCATTAGTAAAAAATGGAAATGTTGCTCGTGGGCTAGTCACTACTGCTGAGAGGTTGCAGGAATATTTCCTTTGCTGCAGCCCAAGACCAAAGCCGAAAGATAAAATTTCCAGAAGAATAAGAACATTTTCTCATTCTCAGAACTCATTGGATTGAGATTTCAACAACAGCAAAAACAGCAATGAAACATCCTTATCAAATTTGACTTTGAGATCTTATGAGGCAACCTCAAAAGAGTATTTGTCAAAAGGCACCTCCTTGAAGCTCAGTTTAGTGTCCAAATATCAGTTAGATGTGGAAGGGATGTGGAGAATTGTGGGTGCTTTGTGCAGCTTTCAATAGAGGATATGGCCTCAAAAATGTTTGTGCATAATGATGAATGCTAGACAATAATTATTATATTATGTCTCTAAATGCTGGAAAACAATAACATGCAATCTTGTGGCATTTCCTATAAATCCCATGGGAAAACACACTGAAGAAAGTTCTTAGAAAGCATTCGATATTTCATTTTCAAACTGTTCTTCCTAGTAGTGCCAAAAATTGTAAAAAAAAAAGTAAATAAGGGTCACTCAACTGAGTAAAGTTCAAGTCAGTCTGTATAATAAGGAGAATTTATAATGTCCTTCCTATGACAACAGGGGCTGTTGAAACCTAATCACTGATCACAGTGAGCAAACAATCTTGTAAGTTTCATTGTATATTGATGTGGCATTTACAACTCCAGCAAGTCTCCTGCTATGGTCGGCACTTATGGCAAGATAATTAATAGGCAACTGAGTTATAGGTTCAGAGCCAAAGGCAATAGTATATAATGGAAGCCAAGGTCACCTATAATACAGTAGCGTCTGTAACAAAGGGGATTATTACTGCAATTACCACCCATTTGGAAAGATTTTGTAAGTTTTCATAATTGAAATTCTTAAATCTTTTTCTTCTCCAGTTAAGTTTTAAAGCCCTCTGATTTATCACAGAGGGATGAAAAACCTTTCTTTTGACATGAAAAAAGCTCTCCCTTTCTGAACAGTCTAGGTGGTTTCTAATCAGTTTGAGACACATAGAATAAAGAACATTTGCCAAGGCATGAGCTTGCCCTGGCCTCGTAGGTTAAGGTGTCCCACCTAAACTCTGCAATGCCTATGTTGTTGGGGGGCTGGAAAAAATGCCTATTCTTGTTGAGAAGAAAAAAATTTAGAGCAGCTTATAAACATGTTACAGGGTCTAAAAATTGCATTTAACTTAATAAGGCATATTGTATGGATCAGATCAGCAGTTAAAAGACTTTCCATAATTTGTGGTACACGTGGGTTGACAGGCAGGATCATTTGGAATTCTTTCAGAATATTTTTTTTTCCTGTATGTTGGATATTGCTAGTTCCTGTGATCAGGAGAGGCTTGTGGCTTCTCTATGCTGGACAAAACAACAAGCAGACACAATCATCTTTTAGCATGATAGCATAGCTATTGTCTGCATAGCAGGAGCTATAATTAAGCACCAGAAATAGGATAGCTAAGAATGGACAAAGGAGAGTGTGGAACAGTGGGGAGGTAGCTCCATGAGTCGCCAGAGTAAAGATAGTAGCTGAAATCATATGGCTCCACACATGAGGTCACCTTGGGAAATAATGGAAGCAGAGGAATAGAATTAGAACTAAAGGCAGAGTGCTAAGGGAAACTCAGGAGAGGAAGAGTTTGAGAGAAGGGAGTTGTTAATGAAGATTACTGAAAAGATTCTATTCTTCACATAGCTTCCTAATTCCTGTTGCCTAAAGTTTTTTTTGGCATTTATAACAACAGAGTTCCCCATCACTTGGGCCCTCAGAACACTAACCCCAGGTTTGAGGACTACTGTGGGTCACTAGCAATTCAAAACTCATTAGCCTTCATTTATGTGTTCTCTTTTATTAGCCCAGTTAGAGGCCAGATTAGTTCAAAGGAAAAGATACTAATCAAAAAACACAAACAAGTAAATCATATAAAAGATCTCTGTGTCTGCCTCCTGACAATGCACAGGTGGGTATACTTTCCATAGACTGTCATACCAAAAGTTATGTATGGAAGCACAAATTGCACATATTCTATCAGAGGGAAATTGTAGATGGATACTTACTAGGGAACAGATATGAACAGGGCAACTTACATGTTGCAGTATCTCCAATGTCCTGTGGTAATGTCTCTGTATTATTCTTTTCTGGGTATGTATTGGTCTCAATCTGCAATGCAGTTGCTAGGGTCTCCATTCTGAAAAGCTCAAAGTCTCAAACTATTTCAGTTCTTTTGAGATTCAATCCCCAGTCAGCAGTACCCAGTTAGTTGGCCAGAAAAACCCTTGAATTTTTTGTTGTCTTTTGAAATTTTTCCTCCTGTTGCTACTTTGAATTTATTAGTATAAACTCTCATTTGCTTTAGAGTAAGAAAAACCCTTTCAACTCCTTTTTTGCTCCCATAATGCTAATTGTGGTTTATGTAACTTGTTACATGAAGTTAAGGTGGGAAAGACAAAGAAGATTGCGATCTTTGTCCTACTTTTCCCAGGCAACCAAATTGCTGTATTCTCTGTGCTTTCCTTGGGTGTTAATAAATATTGATTGATGGGGATAAAATGTGGCTTTCAAAATAGTAAATTCTATCTATTCATTTTTTTGTTTTCTATCATAATTCATGTGAGACTTGCACTTGGAATTCTAGAGAACAGTAGCTAGTCATTTCTTTAATTGGAGCACAAAGATCTTCAAGGCTATAGAACCTAGCTTATATGTTCATCTCTGGGGAGCCAATAGAAAAGAATTCAGCAAATACTGTAGGATAGATCTTTTAGTATCATGTGAGTTTCGTGCTCAGGAATTTGGAGGGACTGTTTGGCAAATAGTATGTGTGATAATGAAAACCCTCTCTGTTTTTTTTTTTGGTACCTCTTTGAAATTCCTTAGACTTCTTTGAAATATCTTATCTCTACTCTAGATAACCTCCCTAATATGTAATATGCCTACCCTGCTCTCATTTAGAAACTTCCATGCCTCTGTGTTCGTAATCAATTGGACCTTCTGCTGCCAATACCAAACTTCTCCTTGCTTATGATATGAAAGATGGAAAATTAACTAGTGGTTCCTAATCAGGAAACTTCTTCCTCCCTAAGAAACCCATGGGCCTTACCTGCTCCCTTAAACTGCCCTGGAGTGTAGGAGTCAGGACCCCCAGTCATCTTACAAACCCACCAGGTGAAGTAATGGAGAGACAGCACAGCTCAGTGTGCCAAATTCTAGTGCAACGTTTCTTGAGAACCATTATTGATCCTCCCCCCAGCACCCTACTCACACCCCATCTTCTTCATCCTACTGTGACATAAAGACCATTGTATCAGAAGTCCAACAACCTCCTCCTTGTATCTTTTTCTGGTTGCACCAACACCCCTCCCCCCACATGCTTAATTTTAGATGTTTGGCCTTCCCTTGTTTGAGACAAAATGCACCAAAATAAAGGCTTCATACATCATTGGTTTGTCTAATCCCTCCAAAGACTCCAAAAAAGTGTAGTGACTTGTCCGAGGTCATAAAATTAGACTCAGAACTAGGATCCAAATGTCCTGATTTCTGGTTCAAGGCTTTTTCTACTGCATCATACTACTTCACTTCAAGTATATATCATTTTAGGGATCTAATCAGTCCTTTGTTCTTGATCATCAAAAAATCATACCTCTTAAATGTTGCTGTTGCTATTGTTCAATTATTTCAGTCATTACAGCTCTTCATGACCCAATTTGGGGTTTTCTTGGCAAAGATACTGGACTGGTTCTCCATTTCCTTCTCCAGCTCATTTTACAGATGAGGAAACTGAGGCAAACAAGGTTAAATTACTTAGCCAGGGTCACATAGCTAGTAAGTGTCCAAGGCCAGATTTGAACTCAGGTCTTCCTGATTCCAGGTCTGGATCTCTATCTACCATACCACCTACCTACCCCAACATTTTAAAGAGTATTTACTAGTAGTAGTGGTGGTGGTGGTGGTGGTGATGGTAACAATAACAGTGTTAGATAATTGGTTTTGATTTTTCTCACTTGGTAGAATTGTGATTTTTATCAGTGTGGTTATTCTCTATAACAATGCAGATACTAACCCCTTTAAACTCTCTGATCCTTTTCCCCATAAACTCTCTCTGAAGAATTTACTTATCATCCCAGAGGTCTTTATTTTCTTTCTAAAAAGTTATCTCAAGGGTACCAATGTACTACTCAAGTTATCTCTTGCCTTTCATTCTCATTACAATGACATGAAAGGGGCTCAAACCACTAATTGCAAAGGTCCTATGATTTCTGAAACAAATTCTGAAACAATTTCTGAAACCTAAGGGGCTATGGAAAGATCAGAGATGCAGCTGTCACTGACCTTGTGACACAGATTCATCAATGTGGAGCCATTTGAAATATTCTCTGCCTAAGACCTCAAGCAATTTATAACTCAGCCCAGTGCACGTGATTTTTTCAGGGTTAAATATGACAGATGCAAACATGAACACATATGCTATATGAAAGGAAGGCCATCCAGGTAAATAAACCCTCCATAGCTGTCCTATCCCATTAGTTGGAAAATTCACCTGGCTCTTTGCCTCTTTCTCATTCTAAGTAAATAAAATGGGCTGGTATAAATGCCAACCAAAAGGTACCAATATCTCTATCTTTATATTTTGGTTATAAGGAGCCTCAGAACAGGAAAGAGGCTCGTACCCTCCTTTGAACTATTTGCTATGGAAGTTTCTTCTCTGACCCCACAGTTCAGTTTCTCTGCCTTTATGATTGTGTCAATGTGATGATTTGTAAATCTTGTCCACCTATCATATTTTGTCTTCTGAATCTGCCTACTTTTTGAGTGTAAACTTCCTTTGTCAGCAGTGGTGAGATGATGGTGGTGAATAAAAGGGGAAAGAGAAGGTTACAAGTGAGTGTATCATTAGGAAAAGAAGAGGAGAATAGTTGGAAAATCCATGTAACAGCCATAGATGCCTCTGCCATAAAGTATGGGGCTTGTCGTCCCAGGTTTTCAGGGTACTTGTCTGGCTTGATTCCTCAGGGGAAGTGGTAAAGTGTGTTGATAAATATTCTCTCAAGTTAGAGCCCTGCCAGAATAACAATAGAGCCAGACACCCCAATAGTAAAGAGCCTGGCTATAGAGAAAAGACTCCCCTAAGCCCCCACCAATAACGACCAAGCCAAATGACTTGAAGCCAGTCACCAGGGAGGTGTTAGGCACCCCTATGTCAAACCAGTGGTAGCCTTTCATAAGGCAGCTAATCTACAAGCATCCTGTCACTGAAGCTCAAAGAGAAGAGAGCCAAGCCACAAGGGGATATTTTTACTCTTTATGTTCTGAGATTATGATAGTGGGGAAGAAAAAAATCACTGCATCTGTGAAATCATAAATTTTTAAGGTCTCTCAGCTCCATTTTTAAATTTAATGCCTAGATAAAATGCTTGGCTCAAGCCCATTTCTGGTTATTTAAAATAATACTTGAGCTTGGGAAACAAGTATTTACACATCTGGCTGCTCATCTTAATACACACATGCTAAAATGTGGCTCCCATCAGAATACTGTTTAGTAGAAAAAAAGGGGAAAAAAAGTTGTGCTCAGAAGACCTGAATTCTATTTCTAATACTGCTTCTGCCCTTAACTCATGGTATAACCTTGGGCTAATTACTTCTCTGGACCTCAGTTTCCTCCTTTGCACAATGACAGGCTTGGAGCAGATGATCTCTAAGGCCCCTTGCAACATTGACATCCTGTCATTTAGTAAGGCAGACTGTGGGGTGGTGGGATGAACATTGCATTTGGAGTCAGAGGACATGGGCTTGAATCCCAGCTGTCACACTACCTCTGTACGTTTGGGTGAGTCACTTATCCTCTAAGAGCTTCAGTTTCTTCATCTATAAAAAGAGAATTGGGCCAAATGATCCCTAAATTCCCTTCTAGTTCTAAATCAAAGATTTTAAAGTAATGTAGGTCATGATTTCATCCATTTGCCAAGGAAGAAATCATTGCTAGGAAGTCTAAAATGTTTATTCCTTCCTTATTGAAACAAAAAAAATCTTACTTTTAAGCCCATAAATTCCCTTTAAACATTTTAGCAATCATATTAATGATTAAGTACAAATTATCTTCTACTCTTTCTTTTTCTTATCAACTACCACTTCTCCCCCTCATCAAATCAGTTGCTAAGTTCTGTCTTGTTCATGTTTCTCAAACCCATATCCTCCTCTCCACCTACTCTACTATCCCTCTAATTTAAGTCCCCATTACCTCCCACCTGAAATATTATAATGGCTTTTACACCGACTTGTCTCCGGTCTCTCTATTCTCCAAATCATCTTTTACTCAGCTGCCAAAAATAATCTTCCTAATATAAGGTCATAATATCTATGTCACTCCAATGCTTAAAAAAATTCATCTGCTCCTCAAGGAGCACTGAGACAACATGCAAATACATTCACAGTAATTGGGACCTAGTTATACCTTGTCCTAGCATTCAAAGACTCCCACAATATGTCTTTAAGCTTCCTTTCACACTTTATTTCCTTATTTTTCTTCATTATGCCATGTTCTAACCCAAATGGACTATTAGACAATTTGTAATCTTATTCTGCTCTCTCATACCTCCAAATATTCGCAGAGACCATTGCGCATGCCGATAATATATTCTTTCTTCATTTTGACCTGTTGAAATTTTTCTCTGCTTTCAAGATTCCTGCTCAGATACCATATTCTCCATGAAGTCTTCCCTGATCCCCTCAGTGGAAAGAGATTTCTCATAGCATTTTGTCTAAATCTCTCTTTTTCCTTTATAATAGTCTATCTTACAGAATGTTTATGCGTGTGCTAATATGCCTGCTCACTATTAGAGTATAAGCTCCTTAAGGATAGAGACTGTTATTAATTTTCAACTCTGGATCTCATGTCCTTAGCATATTATATTGTAAACATGGTTAACAAATATTTATTAAATTGAATTTTTATTATTCACTCATTTATTCATTCAACAAACATTTCTGTGTATGCACTGTGCTCAGTGCTGGATATGCAAAGCCAAAAATGTAATAGTCTCTGCCCTCAAGGAACTTATGTTCTATTGAACATGGCCACTGCATTTTAACAAATATAGCCTAGACATTGCTTCTAGAGGCTAATGGTAGGCTTGGTGCAGCCCCAGGCAAGGAAAGAACTCTTCTATTGTCCCCACATTTTCATTCTATATCTGACTGAAAGTGCTGTTCAATAATAACACTTTAGGGAAAGGAATTTTCATTGTTACTAAAACACTGGAGATTTGGGGATCTGAATATGAATTTGCAGCCTGCTCTTTACTAGCAGTATAACCATATAAATATCCCTTCATCTCCTTTGGTCTCAGTTTCCTCATCTGTAAAATGTGAAGTTTGAACTAGACGATCCATAAAGTTCCTTCCAGCTCTAAGGCCTACAATCCTAAGCTGCAACTTTGAGGAAATATAGATGTGCTCTCCCTTTGGCCACAGCTTCCTGCTGGATTTGCAGAGATGCCATTTAGAAAATACAGAATGCAATATAGATGTCACCCACCTAGTAGAAAAGATGCATTTTCAGGAGAAAATCTTGAAAAGCAGGATTCTGTGTATCAAATTCCATTTTTACACTGACCTTTATTTTTTGTTCTTAAAAATGGAGATCTGTCCCTTTTGGAAAATGTCTTACCTCAAGACATAATTAAAGGTATATTTTATTTTGTCATGAGAAAGTAATAAATTTTTCAAAGTTCCATCTATAAAAGAAAATGAATTTTCCTGGCTAAGTATTAAGTATTCTCAAAAGAAGTTTCCAAATTTCAAAAATTGTCTTTATTTTTGGCAGAAGTGTGTAAAGGTCTAAAGGAAAAAAAAGCCATTATAAATATCTAGAATGAAAAAGCTCTGTTTCATTGAATGTTCTGCAACATTTGAAATGCAGCCATCTATTGTTCTTCAGACCAGTTCCTCATCTGTGTATCACAACTAGGAAAGCAGGACAAGGGACCTCTTGAAAAAGGGAGGCAGGGGCTATTGCCAATGACTCAGATTAGAGCACCAACCTCCCTCTGCCTCTGAGGCTGTCTCTACTCAGACTATAAAACAAAACCAGTTGAGCTGCTTGGGCCAGTGTGCTCAAATGGCTAAGTTTATTGTCATAATAACAAGAGCAAACATTTGTATAGCAATTCAAGGCCTGCAAATCACTTATATATGTTATCTCATTTGATCATCATGTAAGCCCTGTTAGGTAGGTGCTATTTTCTCCGTTTTACAGATGAAGAAACTACGGGTGAGAGAGCTGAAGTGACCTGAGTGAAATAGGGGGCAGCTAGATGGCCCAGTGGAAAGAGCTCAGGAAAGTCTGGAAGTCCCTTATTTCATTGAATGTTCATCTCTTCCCCTAAAAAATTATGCTCAATTTTGCTGGGTAGTTGATGTTTGGTTGTAATCCAAGCTCCTTTGCCTTCTGGAATATCATATTCCAAGCCCTTCAATGTTTTAATATAGAAGCTGCAAGGTCCTGCTTAATCCTGACTGTGGTTCCATGATATTTAAATTGTTTCTTTCTGGCTGCTTGCAGATTTTTCTCCTTGCCTGATAATTCTGGAATTTGGCTACAATATTCCTTCATGTTTTCATTTGGGGATCTCTTTCAGGAGGTAATTGGTGGATTCTTTTGATAACTATTTTGCCCTCTGGTTCTAGGACCTCAGGGCAGTTTTCCTTGATGATTTCTTGAAAGATGCTGTCCAGGCTCTTTTTTTGATCATGGCTTTCAGATAGAGCAATAATTCTTAAATTATCTCTCCTGGATATATTTTCCAGGTCAGTTATTTTTCCAATGAGGTATTTTATGTTTACTTCCATCTTTCTTCATTCTTTTGATTTTGTTTGATTGATTCTTGTTGTCTCATAGAGTCATTAGCTTCCACTTGTGCAATTCTAATTTTTAATGAATTATTTTCTTGAATTAGTTTTTGTACCTCTTTTTCCATTTGGCTCATTTTACTTTTTAAGGAGTTACTTTCTGTAGTGTACTTTTTTTGTCTATTTGGCCAATTGTATTTTTTAAGAAATTGTTTTCTACAATCAATTTTTGTCCTTCATTTTCCAAGTTGTTGACTCTCTTTTGCATAACTCTCACTTCTTTTCCCAATTTTTCTTCTATCTCTCTTACTTGACTTTTAAAATCCTTCTTGATTTCTTCCAAGAAGGCTTTTTGGGCTTGAGACCAGTTCATATTTCCCTTTGAGGTTTCAGATTGACAATGTTGTCTCCCTCTGAATTTGTGTTTTGGTCTTCCCTGTCCACATAGAAAGAATCTATGATCATTATCCATTTTTGCTTTTTGTTCATGATGTTTACCTATTTCCTGGCTTTTTTGGTAAGACAATGGGGGTTAAGTTATTTGCCAAGAGTCACACAGCTAGTGAGGATTGTGTGTCTGAGGCTGGATTTGAATTCAGGTCCTCCTGACTCCAGGGCTGGTGCTCTATCCACTATGCAATCTAGCTGCCCCCTATTTCCTGCCTTTTAAAGTTGACCTGGAGCACAGGGGGCACTCTCCCAAGCTTCTTGTGCTGGAGGTCAGGGGCCTGGTTACTGGCTTTGTGTTCTGTAGCCTCAAGTGCTGGCAGTTGGAGGCTATAGGGGTCTGGAAGCTTACCTGGTGATGAGCTGGGGTTCCTAGTGGTGGTATGTGGGGTGTTTTGTGGCCAAGTAGGGTTTTTCTGCATTTCTCTGGGGCTACACTGAAGCTCTCAGGTGGGTGGGTGGGGTTTTCTGGCTCCTGCCAGAACATCTTCTGAGTCCTTCCTATTTTCTTTGGTTGTCTGTTTCAAAAGTCCCAGTACCCTGACAGTCAGAGGTGGTGGAACACATTGTGGAAGCTACTGACCCTTAGAATGCATCAATTGGTCTGGATTGGAGGGAGAAAGGGATGTAGAAAGATAGCACAATCAACAATTTAAAAATTAATATGAAATGAACTAGCAGGAAAGCACATTTACTGCCTACAAGATTAAATGAAGTAATGAGGGAACACATTTATTGAAACTTTCAGCTGATAGTTGCTGAACATTCTTCAAAGCAAGACTTAGTGTAATGTACACATATCAAATCAGTTCCTGGATTTATGTATTCTGTGAGAGTAAATATCTGTATATAAAGTTTTATTTTTAATGACAAGTTACATTTATAGGTAGCTCTACTGAGGGCTTAATACCCTAAGTTGGAGCCATATGCAGGAATTTTACCCCAATGGGCCCTACAGATAATTATTGGATACATAAGAATGTGTATAGGTTAGTTAGAAATGTCTGGTGATTTGCAAGATCAGAGGATCATAGATTTAGAATTTGAAGAGACATTATAAATTTTCTAGCCCAAAGCCTTCATTTATTGATGAGGAAACAGATTCAGAGGAGTTCATTGATTTTCCAAATATCACAAGTACTAAATGACAGAGGTCAGGATTTGAACCCAAATCCTCTGACTCTATGTCAGAGAATTACTCTTTTCACTCTTGGTTAATGGGTCATTAAACTATCACTGGGTAATGAAGAGGTTGGACCAAGATCATAAATTTAGAGCTGAAAGTGTCTTTTAAAATCATCTCCTCCAACCTTCTCATTTCACAGATGAGGAAACCAATACCCAGAAAGGTTATGTGACTTGTCCAAAGTCACATAGTTAATGGAATGCAGAGCTGGGGTTCAAACTCAAGTTCTTGGACTTCAAATCCAAATTTCTTTCCAATCCACCATCCTTCTTAGAGTTCCTCTGAGCTCTCAACCTTTGACTTTATGTTCTTCTGTTTTTGTTTTTTGCTTTTTTTTCCATCAAGATTGGGTTTCCTTATCTCATCCAGGCAGAAAGTTCAACAGCTACTTAATGAGCAACTCAGAAGTTCTGTCCTCAGATTCACCATGCTGATGCTTGACTTTGTATGGACATCTGACTGGGTTTAGCCCTACTGCAGCTCTGAACTCCTGAACCCTATCCACTAGCCTCAGCCTCCCCAGGAGTAGAGTTTCTTGCTGCCCTTCACCCTTACTGAAGCCATGAGTCCCTCACCACCATCTCCACTGCCCCTAGGTGCTGATAACTGTTTTGCCCTTATTTTCACAGAGCCATGCTTGCAGCTTGCAGCTAGCACCCTGGCAGGGGTTTGTCTAGATCATATTGACTGAAGGTCAGAGGAGTGATATTTGAAAGGGACCTGGTACAACTCTCTTGTTTTATTGATGAGGAAACGGAGGGTGTGCTACCAGCCCTGGCCCTTTGGTTCATCTACTTTCTGTTCTGTAACAGTGGAACACTTGGACTGTCCATCTGTTGTTCCTCACTTTTTCTATAGGACTAGTCCACCTCCCCTTTGAGTCATGTACA
Source organism: Phascolarctos cinereus (assembly GCF_003287225.1). Taxonomy (NCBI): domain Eukaryota; kingdom Metazoa; phylum Chordata; class Mammalia; order Diprotodontia; family Phascolarctidae; genus Phascolarctos; species Phascolarctos cinereus. The sequence goes on along the minus strand of NW_027555625.1, from coordinate 275,775,042 downwards.
TCCTTCATGATGTCTTTCACTTAATTTTTCCCATAGAAAATAAAAGCTGTATCATAATATGCAGTCTGAAAGCCCTCACAGTGCAACATCATCCTCAACTGAATGACTGAGGTAGACCATTGAGGATAGCTAGCATAGCAGGAAAGATACTATATTACAAGTCAGGAGACCAGGGTTCTGGTCTCAGTTTTGCCATTAGCTTTCTGTATGACCTTGAGCAAGTCATCTCTTCATCTCCAAGTCTTCATTTCTTCCTCTGTAAAAAAGAAGACATAGATTAGACGATATATCCAAGGCCCCTTCCAGCACTGACATTTCATTTTCTGATAGTCTATGAGATTATAATCTTCCATGATGCCCAAGCAGGAAGAGTTCATTTTGTCCTAGAGTCAGAAGAGAAGGTCTCATGAAAAAGGAATGACAGGGTACACTTGGCAAAATGATTTGATGAATCTAACTATTCATACACACAAACATAGATGTCTTTTATATTTTCATTCAAATAAGGGAGAGGAATAACATTTTTTTAAAATGCTCACTACCATTTAATTTCCTGAGTTTGAAAAGAAAGCAAAAAATATAGGACTGCAACCTTCCTTCTAACCTGCTAAGCACACCCGCGAACACACACACACACACACACACACACACTGCCCTCCTGACAATTGCTGTGATTTAGTTAATGGCATTCCTGTTTCAAAGATCCCCATACAATGCCCTTTTACAAATTTTGCTCACCCTTTCTGCCCCCACCCCCAAATCATTTTTGACCCTGCTTCGAGGAGACGATATTGAAAACAGTCAAAAATAACCTCGCTAAAAACATGAATCAAAAAGCCAGGGCTCATGGACATGTTTTTAAAATTGCCTGGTTGCATGCAAGTCCCTTTAGTGCTTGAAGGACTTTAATAAAATTGATTTTCTGAGGAGAGCCTTTTAGCAGCTACTGTATAAGCTTGAAATATGAACCCTTCATTGTGGCAAGTGTTTCATTTTTGCCCTGTAACTAATGATGAAGGGAGAGCGTGTGTTCGGAATTCTCCATGGCTGCCATTTCCATAATTAAATAGCGCTAATAATAAGGCTTTGCAGACTTTAAGCAAACTGGCGCTGAAATGGAATGTGCTTTGCTGTATTTCATTTGGAGACCACTGCAATTAGCGCTTAATGAATAAGGACACAATCCAGAGGGAGGGCGGCACATCGATGGCTGGCTCCTTTTCCAAATGGCAAAACTACCACACTTTCATCTAGGGGTTATGGAGAATGCTAAGCCCAGGATGCCCGAAGAATACCTCTTAAGTAATTGCTTTGGAAGACTTTAAAAAAGAAAAACAGCAAACATAACAACAGCAACAAATCTAGAGCATTAATTACTTTTGCTAGCTGAGGCCTGCTTTCAACTTTGGGCTAGCCCAGAATAATTTCTTTTTTTTTAAATTAAATTAGTTTTTTTAATTAATAAAAATCTGTTGTTTTCTCCTTCATATCCCCCCTCACCCCCACTGGAAAAAGAAAAGAAAAGGAAAACTAAACCATTATAAAAAGTGTGCGTAGTCAAGCAAAACTAATTCCTATATTGGCTATGTCCCAATAGATGAACATACTAACAGCTCTGCATCCTGTTCTGGGCAACAGAACATTTTAAAAAGTAAAGGCAAATCATGGAAGACACATTTAAAGAAAATTTTTCATTTTAAGTTTAGGAAAAGGTTATATTACACTACATGTATCTTAGCCTCTACACAAATTACATTTACTAAATGTACTTTAGTGTTTTGTGTATGCTCCTTCCCTTCCCTCTACCACCACCCAGCCCCATAAAGTTTACACTCTAAATGAAAAGGCACTTCCCAGATGTACGGGTGACATGGGTGACGTGGATGGCTGAAGGAAGTTCCTCCTTTACTTGCCTTTGCTGAAATTCTTTGGTTTAACTTAATTCACCAAACATTTGAGTGCCTGCAAGGTTCAGGGCACTGTGGGAAATCCATAAGTTACATACAATAAATTCCTTTCCCTCTAGTTGCTCCATAGGGAAGACAGGGATACAAATAGCCACAATACAAAACTGAAGGTGACAAGTGTGTGGGAGAGGTGGTAGCAATAAGAATACTTTCTCTCTCTCTCTCTCTCTCTCTCTCTCTCTCTCTCTCTCTCTCACACACACACACACACACACACACACACACACACATGCAAAGAAAAGGTTTACTAGATTTCCAAGTTAAAAGCTTACACAGAAACCCTTCTGATGAAAACAGACTTCACTTCACAGAGACGAGTAAAGGGTGACATGAGGTGCATATGACTAGACTTACCCTAGGTAACTGATAATGGTGTACCTCTCTTTTGAACCAATGATTTTGGCTAAGATCCAACTTATCTTCCTGAGTTCAAATCTGGCCTCAGACACTTACTAGTTGTGTGACCCTGGGCAAGTCATTTAACCTTGTTTGACTCAGTTCCTCATTTGTAAAATAAACTGGAGAAGGAAATGGTAAACCATTCCAATATCTTTGCCAAGAAAACCCCAAATGGGGTCACAAAGAGTTGGACATGACTTAAACAAGTGAACAGCAAAAGATCCAAAAGCAGAAGCAAAAAACCCTCCAAGGGTGATATCACCAGGATCCAACCAATTAGAGCTTAACAATGAAGTGTTGAAAAAATGACTGAGTCATGCAGATTATTTTTTTTATAGAAATAGGGGTGTCGGGGTGGTCATATAAGATCAGGTCATTGTTACCATAAATTTTAGAAAGGTCATTCTTAAGGAATTTTGACTTATTGATCAATCTAGACTTTGAAAATAAAAGAGAGAAACTATGCAACATATTATTGCAGGGTGTAAAAAATTAACACCTAGTGAATACCAAGAAAAACAATAATTAAGCTGTCAGAATTAAACCTTACAATCCTGTTATCTTTCATAAACTGACAACCTGTAAACCAGGGCTCAAGCCCATTTGCATAGAACTCTCCTCAATGGTAGACAAGGATTACTTAATGTTCCTGCTTACATGAGTTGTGAAACTGGATAACTCAGGAAAGAAGCTCTGGTTCTTTTGACTTCCACTTTCAAGAAAGGAGATAGATACTTCCAGATTCTTATCAAGGAGAGGTCTTTAATGGGATTCTGGAAAGAAGCTGACATGTAGAAAAACCAGTGCCCTAATTATGTCCCTATCCAAGCTTACCACACCAGAAACTCAGAGAATTTCCATTTAGGTAAGATCAAAAACAATCTCTTCCTCTCTCTCCCTCTCCCTGTCCCTCTCATCTCTCTCATTTTATTCCCAATGTGCATTCCCTGTGTATTGTCTGGAAGAGTTGTATCTGTGTAATTTCTCTGATTTCTCTTTGTTACCAGATTGGATAAATGGTTTTATTTCCTATATGTGATGGTCTTTCTGTAAACTAGCATGTGGTGGTAAGGGAGTCAAGTCTTTGTATGCATAGCTTGGAGTATTTCTTTACTATTAAGAGATAGCAATCAGGAGCACAGATTAAAACTAACAATTATTTGCTCTCTGAGGAGAGCAAAATGGCTAGCTTGTGATAAATCTTGATCCAACCTCCTCCTGGCAGGAATCAAAGTCTCCCTTGAGGAAGGGTGTGTGGATGAGACTCTAGATGCCTCCCTATGAGTCACATCTAGAGAGACCTTGTAAACACACATAACTTATGTGGGCAACATATATGCACATACACGTATTCACATACATCCCACATAACAATTCCTCATATTACAACTACAAACCCCAAAATATCCTCGATAATATATACTAGAGCTGGACTATCATCACAGAAGAGAGAAAGAAAAACAAAAATGTTACTCCTAATCACCCAAATATAACACTGACCCATATAATTTTAAGAACATTTTTTTCTAGCTGTTGCCACATTGAATTTGGATCATAACCTGAAAACTATATGGAATGAAAGGCTTTCAAAACATAGAGGCCTAGAAGAAGAGGTCAATACCATGTGGAAACAGGCCAGAATATGTCATCCCTATCATCCGCTCTGCTACCAGAGTTGTCCTAAAGATACTCTCATTAAGCTTACATCCTGATACTGCTATTCAACTACAAAGAAAAATCTTTTTATCCATTCATGCAAGAGTTGTACAAACATTAAACATAAAAGGACAATAGTAAGGCAAGAACTTCTTCCAGGACTATTTTTTTTTAATCTGAGATCCATTGAGTAGAATAGAATAAAAACAATAATAGTAATGGTGAGGGAGAAATTATATTATATTTGAAGTCAGAAGACCTAAGTTTGAATCCCACTTCAGACACTTAACAGGTATATGATCAATTTACAGGTCACTAAACCACTAAAACTTAGTTTCCTCATCTTCAAAATGGAGATAATAACATGTGCATTGTGTACTTCACAGAGATTTGTAAACGGTAAAGCAAATGTAAAGCACTGCTATACAAGGTGTCCCAAAAGTCTTAGTGCAGTTTTAAGCTTTAATAGAGGAAAATAGCATGTGTATTTTCCTCATCTTTACCAATGAGGGAATTGAGGTTCAAAGAAGTGAAGGGACTTGTCCAAGGTCACAACATCTAGTCAATGTCTGAATAAGGATTTAAACCAAAGTTTTCAGACTCTCATCTGGGACTCTTTTCAGGGGAGAAACTATTATTCATATGTTTTGAGTGCCCTGTTTCATGAATGCTTTTCTAGTCTTATTACCTCTCATTTTCCTTTACACATTTCATGGTCCAGTCAAACTGGCCTTCTTGCTGTTGTTCACATACTATACTTCCTCTCCCATCTCCATGACTTTGCACAAAATGTCCCCTATTCCTAGAATGTACTCTTTCCTCATCTCCTCACCTGGTAGAATCCCTAGTTCTCATTAAAGCTCAACTCAAGCTCAGCTCAACATTCTTTGTGAAGTTACTTTTGATCCCCCAGCAACAAATGACTACTCACCCCCATCTCACCACCCCACCAAAAAAAAAATATTTTGTATACTTTTTATATGGAGTGTTTCAAAAATCTTGATGTAGTTTTAAGCTACTAAAACTTTAAAAAATGCATCAAGATATTTGAGGCACCCTATATATACTTATATATGTTCATGCTGGCTCCCCAGTAGAATGTAAAGTCTTTCAACTCTTTATTTCTTCCTTTTCCTTCCTTTCTCTTCTTTCTCTCTCTCTTCCTTCTTTCCTTCCTTCCTTCCTTTCTTCCTTTCTTCCTTTCTTCCTTCCTTTTTTTCTTTCTTTCTTTCTTTCTTTCTTTCTTTCTTTCTTTCTTTCTTTCTTTCTTTCTTTCTTTCTTCCTTTCTTCCTTCCTTCCTTCCTTCCTTCCTTCCTTCCTTCCTTCCTTCCTTCCTTCCTTCCTTCCTTCCTTCCTTCCTTCCTTCCTTCCTTCCTTCCTTCCTTCCTTCCTTCCTTCCTTCCTTCCTTCCTTCCTTCCTTCCTTCCTTCCTTCCTTCCTTCCTTTCTTTCTTTCTTTCTTTCTTTCTTTCTTTCTTTCTTTCTTTCTTTCTTTCTTTCTTTCTTTCTTTCTTTCTTTCTTTCTTTCTTTCTTTCTTTCTTTCTTTTCCTAGTGCCTAACACAGTGCCTGACATTGAGTAGGAACTTAATATAGGATTGTTGATTTGACTCGTTGATGAGTCTGGTTTAAAGAACTTGAAGGAGGCTTCTATGCATGTATTTCCCCTCTTATGCTCTTTATTATAGAAGCGTACCTGGGCGCATCCAGTCAAGTGGTGAGGATTCTGTGTGAGGAAAAGTATTCTCTGAGCTAATGTGCCTGCTGCAATCACAGCTAGTTCAGCAGAAAGATAGCTCTCAGAGGGCTAATCCAAGGGTCTTCTTTGCAGACAGAATAAGAATAGGCAAAGAAGCCAGCTTTCCCTTCACCTGTTCCTCTAATGGCTTGGACTGCCTTCCAAAAGAGACATTCTTGGTCCGACTATCTTCTTGTCTACCCGTCTGCTTATAGGAGAGAAATTTTTTTTCTGAAATCAGTTTTCTTTGTTCTTTTTGACAGCCCCTTCCCCTAGTTTTTTTTAGAAGTTATAGTGGTCCTTGCTGTTATCTTCTGTATGTATTTAAATATTGAGTCTTTCAATAAAAAGAAGATAATAGGGAAAGAAAGACTAGAGAAAGAAGTCTTCTAGAACTAGTCAGCAAGGGTAGATTTAATACTTGTCCCACTTTCCTTCATACTGGGAGTCACCATTCTGGGCAGGTGTGTATGTGTGTGTGTGTATTTATTAAAATCCTTTTTTGTCAGGTTCTGTCCCCTAAACCCCTGAAGGGGATCCTTCTTTCTTATTTCACAGTAACTGCATATGTGCCTGGGGCATTCCGCAAAGATCCCCATGTCACCTGTTCCATGCTAAGAACAGACCCTGCTCAGGTCATTAGGGTTCTGAACTCTTCTTGACTTCTCATTCTGGAACTTTCTTCAGAGCCTGTGGTCTTCTCACCCTGAAACATCTCCACCCCTCTAGTCTCCTTTTCCCATTGGTGAATTACTCCTAGGGCCTCCAATTTGGGGAGGATCCTAAGCCAACCATCCTTCCTGCTTCTTCCAGCTCTGCTTTTGACTCACCAGACTTCATATGGGTACCTTCCTCACCCCACTGCATTTCAGCTTCCTTTTTGTGTTATCTTCCTCCATTAAAATGTAAGCTTCTCAAGGGCTGAGACCATATTCTCAACACTCAGCACAATGTCTAGAACATGGTAAGCACTTAACTAATGCTTGTTGCCTGGACCAGGCCTGGGCAGTGCCTGGGGTCTTCAGATAGTGGGTGATATTATTCTTATTCCTGGGGCTCCTCTTTGGAGGATTTATGTAATGATGTGGACAATAAGTACACAAGTTAAATAGGCATGTAGGACTTGTGGTATGTTCACATAAAGGGGACCTTGACAGTGATAGAGAAAGGAGAACTGTTATGGTACAAAGAGGGTTGGATTTAGAGATGGAAAGACTTATGTTCTCTTAAGAAGCTCCATATTCTTTCCTCTTTCTTATAGCCTGTCACTCAGATGCCTTTTTTCTTCCCCTGACTCACAGGAAGAGATGAACTTATTCCTTACCAAGACTAACCTCTCTACTCATACAAGAGAACCCATTCCATCCTGTCTCCTCCAACAGATTGTTCTATCATCCCCATTCCATCTTTTATCTTTAATCTTATTATTATCATCTTATTTACTTATTATTTAAAATTATTAATATTATTTATAATAATTATTTATTATTATCTTATTACTTTATCTTTAATCTTCTTTCTCCCTGTCTACTGACTGCTTCATTACTGCCTATAAGCATAGATATGCCTTCCCTATCCTCAAAAAACCCTCATGTGATCCTTCCAGCCCTCTAATTATTGCCCTATATCTCTTCTCCCCTTTGTGGCTATCTTTGAAAAGGCCATCTATAATAGGTACCTCCACTTTCTCTCTTCTCACTCCTTTCTTAACCCCTGTAAGGGGCTAATACATCTTCTGACCTCATCATTGCACCAAAATTGCTCTCTCCAAAGTTGTCAATAATGTATTAACAAAGAGTGAACTTAACAAAATTATCAATCCCTTAATTGTCAAATCCAATGGTCTTTTCTCAATTGTCATTCTTCTTGTCCTCTTTGTGGCCTTTGACACTGGTGATCAAGTTCTTCTCTTTGCTACTCTCCTCTTTATGCTTTGGGCCACACTCCTTCCTGGTTCTCTTCTTACCTATCAGACCTCTCTTCAGTGTCTTTTGCTGGGTCCTCACCAGATCACATACTCACTTTATTCATGGGTGTCCGTAGGGTTCTGTCCTATACTCTTTTTTCTTCCTCCTTTATACTACTTCACTTGGTGATCTCATCAGCTCCCATAGATTTAGTTATCATCTCTATGCTGATGATTCTGAAATCTTCCTATCCTGCCTCAACTTCTCTGTTGACCTCTAATCTTATATCTCCAGCTGCCTTTCAGACATTTCAAACTGGATGTCGCTATACATCTTAAACTCAACATATCCAAAATTAACTCATTCTCTTTCTCTTTAACCCCCGCTCCCTCCTCTATCTTCCCTATTATTGCAGAGGGCGATACTATCCTCCCAAGTCTCTAAGGCTTACAACCTAGTTGTAATTCTTGTCTCCTCACTGTCTTTCACCCCTCCACCTACATATCCAATCTGTTGTCAAGGCTTATTGATTTCATCTTTGTAAGAGCTCTCAAATATACCCACTTCTTTTCTCTTTATATTATCACCATTTTGGTGCAGATCCTTATCACCTCACACCTGGACTATTACAATGTCCTGATGGTGGGATGCCCTTCTTCAAGTCTGTCCTCATTTCAATCTATCCTCCATTCATTCATCCACTAAAGTAATTTTCCTAAAGCACATGTCCAATCATGTCATGACTCTTCTCAATAAACTCCAATGGCTCTCTACCATTTCCAGGATCAAATACCTCTATTTGGTGTTGAAAATCCTTCGTAATCTAGCCTTCTCCTACCTTTCCAGCCTTTTTACACCTTATTTCCTGCCACATACGTGCTAATCCAGTGACACTGGCCTCTTGGCTGTTACGTGAACAAGATACTCCATCTCTTAGCTCCAAGCATTTTCTCTGGCTATTCCTCTTGCCTGGAATGCTTTCCTTCCTTTCTCATCTCTGACAACTAATTTCCTTGGCTTCTTTCAAGTTCTAAATAAAATTCTACATTCTCCAGGAAGCCTTTCACAGCCCTTCTCAATTCAAGTGTCCTCCATTAATTATTTCCTATTTATTCTGTATTTAGCTTGCTTTGCATATATTTATTTTTATGTTGTCTTCTCCATTAGATTGCGAGCTCCTTGTGGGCAGGGACTATCTTTTGCCTATTTCAGGACTTAGGACAGTGCCTGGCACATCATAAGTGCTTACTAAATATTTATTGAATGATTAATTAGTTTGAATCCTGCCTCTGGAATGTATTGGATGCATGACCATGGGAAAGTTCCTTAACCTCTCAGAGCTTCAGTTTCTTCCTATGTAAAATGAGGGTTATAGCTATAGTACCTTCCTCATATAGATTTTATGAGGATCAAATGAGATAATACACATAAAGGGCATTGCAAACTTAAAGTGATATATGAATGTCATTATTGAAGATAGTGGTGGTGATAGTGATGATAATAATTATTCAAATGCTGAAATACTGAGCACACCGGAAGAAAAATGCCCTGTTGCTATAGAGGGCTCTCATACCAAGTGATAGTATTGGCCTCGTTTTATTCTTGCTAGCACGTAGTACATAGTTAGCAACATGAGATGTGTGAGTGTGTGTTTACCAAAAGTTTAGCTTGCTAACTCAAAAACATTTCAAGGAATAACAATAATAATGAAAAAATAAAAATAACAATCTTTTGCATATACCACATTGTTAAAGCAAGAGATATACCTCTCTTTCAGAGCACAATTACAATTACATTTTAATATAAATCACCAGGTACCAAGACCCCAACTTTTAACCCCACTGTCTCCAGCTTATTCAATAGCTAAGGAACAATTTTATTTCTCATCATTATTCATGTTAGATAACTTTCCATTAAAATTGACTTAGTAAGCCAGCACTTTGATAGGCCTGAAATTAAAAATAGAGAATTGGAAAGCAGGGTGATGAGAACAGGGAACACAGAATGTGATGGGTACATAGGATGGAGAGTTCACTGGGGGCAGATTGCCACTTTAATTAAAGATAATTCACTTTTCAAAATGAACATCTGGGAAGCTCCTAGAAAAGTTTTCTGACTTGGGTATTTCATTGGTTCCTGAAATGGAATCCTGTGTTTTTGCTGGAGTTTGGAACCAGAGTGCAAGGAAGCAAAGAGCCTTGGACTAAAAGTCAGGCACCTAGAGATTCAATTTCCAATTCTTTGACAATTCACTAATCTGAATAACCTTGAGTATCTCGCTTCCACTCTCACTGCCTCATTTTCTCCCTCTGTAAAAAAGTGGAAGTTGGACTATGTAATGTCTAAGGCCCCTTCTAGCTCTGACCATCTACGATTACAGAAGCCACCCACCAATTTGAAGATCAGTTTTCCATCAACCTTTGTAACCCTGTTCAAACTATAGGAAAATGGCAAAGGCTTCTGAGAGCCTAAAATAGGTGTCTCCAAACCCTGCATTTAGTCATGCATGCTACTTATTCCCTTTGGTCTTCATTCAAAGCCCAGTTAACTCTGATTCAGCATTTGAGGTACAGCTAAGTGAGAAAGTATTTTCTCTCCAGAATATACACAAAGGTTTCAGTCATCTGAAAAATTCACTCGTGATATAGCAATAATATATGTATATAAAACATCCACACATATACACATTTATGTGTGCATACACATATGTACACTTTTATGTATACGCATATGCATATGTATAGCCATACACACACACACACACATATATATATATATATATAGAGAGAGAGAGAGAGAGAGAGAGGAGAGAGAGAGAGAGAGAGTATATATATCCATATAGCATAGGTATATGTATTTGATAAATGCACACACATATATATGTAGATAGCTATAATTATGACTATGTATTTGTCTTGACTGTTGATTTCATCAGTGTACAGGACTCCTAGGGAGGAAGACTCTTTCCACCAAAGCAGATTGCAACTTTTCTATGCCTTTTAGTCTTTCATAAGAGATGTCAAACATTCAGCCTGTGGGCCTCTGGAGTATGGCCCAAACCAGATTAAAATGTTATTGGGAAATATTTAACAAAATAAATAAAAATAAAATAAAATATAGATAACATCACATTTTAAACATTCAATATGTGGTCTGCAGGGATCCTTATGCAGATCAGTGGCTTCCATTTCTATTTGAGTTTGACATCACTGGTCTTATAGAATTACCTGGGGTACTAAGAAGTTAAGTGACTTGCCTAGGGTCACACAGCTATTTAGTGTCTGAGACTGGATTTGAACTCAGGTCTTCCTTCTTCAGGCCATGTGCTCTCTACAATAAGCCACCTAGCTGTCTTTATTATTACTATTAAGACACTATAATGTGCTAAGTACACTATGAGTTGCTGGTGGAGATATGAAGCTTAGCTAAGGGGCTTAGCTAATGGGCCCTACCTTCGTGGAACTTATTTACAGACTAAACTGAATGGGCACTGCTTCAGTCAAATTGAGACCTGTCAAAGATCTTATCTTGAAAAGACCGAGGTCTCCCACTGCATCCTGGGCCATTTCCATATCTGGCAGCTGGACCCAGATGGCTGCAGAGGAGAAAGTGAGAGTGGTGTCTTTGCACAGCACCCCCTCACTTAAATCCAATCCATTTGTAAGTCATGGCATCACCTCCCTGATGTGTCATGGTCCTCTCTGAGAACAACAATACAGTCTAGAAAGGGATAAGAAACCATCACAGGCAGACAATCATACTCCCATAATATGAAATGATGTCATAATAACTTCATGAGAAAGTCAGGATAGGTGTAACTTTATAAATGAAGAAACTGACGCTCAAAAGGTTTTGATACATTGCACTAGGTCACCAGCTCAATATGGCAGAAGAAATTCTGGGACCTGATACCCAGTCTCATGCTCGTACTGTTTTCCTTATGTCATTCTGTCTTTTCCTCCACAAATACTGGGCAAATAAGGTGATCTGTTTTCATTCTTGACTTGAGGAAACCTCTGTGCTTAATCAGACAAAAGGAGCAATCCCCTGATTTCTGTCAGCATGCTTCAGCCTCTAAGCTTCGCTGTGTTTCCATAGGCCAAGGCCTGAGACACATGAATGAAAATGACCCAGACCTGCAGGGCACCTGAGCCCAAAAAGACTCAAATGCCAAATCTTTCCCTGAGATTTGCTATTCTGGGCAAGAATAACAGCAGGTTTCAGATGTTCTCTGCTTATTTCAAAAGCACAACCAGAAGAGTATGTGTGTGTGTATGTGTGTGTGTGTGTGTTTCTTTCCAAAAAATGCAGACAGATTCTCAAATGCCAGTTGTTCTCCTAAAATCACAATAACATAACCCCCACCCACAAAACTCTCTCCTCCCTAATCTTGCTTTTGACAATGTAAATTGCACTTTGCCCCAGGTCACTTAGCCAGAGTCTACAGGAGTGTTTTCTAGAGTTTAACAAGAACCACATTCTATGGAGAAAAAGGTTGGTCATTTTCTTTTTAATCTCTCAGTTTTAGTCACTTGGTACAGAAGTGTGCCATAATCCCTTTGAGAAAATGAGGTCTGTTTTCCTCTAGGCTACAGCCTTGAACTGAATCATAAATCAATTATCAGTTCAAACTATGCTGATCCCTAAAGTGAACAGAACCTCAAGTCAACAGGCATTTGTACCTTCTGTGTGTTAGGCACTGTGCTGGGTGCTGGGAATTACACAGATAAAAATGAAAACAGGCCCTGCCCTTAAGAAGCTTACCTTTTACTGAGTGAAGACAGCATGCACAAAGATAAATAAATACAGAGCAAAGAAAGCAGGAAAAAGTAGGTTCTGACAATTGGTGGGAACATGCAAGTTAAACCTTGCTATTAAATGAATTGACACAATGAAAAGGAATTCAAATATATATTATGGATGGACTTTTTTTGGTTTGTTTCTCGGTTTTTACAAAATTTCTAGGGAATCAGCTTGAAGCCCAAACCCTGGGATTTTCTAAAGTCACTGAATTAGTGGTCATTCAGTTTGGCCTTGGGTTGTTTGGTTTGAGTCCCTTCTCTGTCTGTATGAAGTGTCAGTGAGTAGTGCGTAAGCTCTGGAAAAGGAGACACCTGGCTGCCGTAGCTGAAAGCAAGCTCAGAAGGGTCTTCAAAGTGCTGACTGGATATTTTCTGTGGTATTCTACCCTGGTTAGCCCTGAGGATGAAAAGTTCTTGATTTTACTTGCTCTAGATTTTGTTCTAGATTTTTACCATGTCAGAGTTCTTTCCCCCTTCATCATACCACCATGTCCAATTAGTTGCTTGGTCTTGTCAATTCTACCTCCACAGCATCTCACAGATCTGGCCATTTCATTCCACTCATGCAGCTACCACCTTACATCAGGCCCTCTCTACCTCTCTTCTGGACTAGAATCCTAAATGGTTTTATTACTTCCAGTTTTTCTCCTCTCTAATTCATCCAACACACAATCACCAAAATAATCTTCCTAAAGCATAAGTCAGACCATACCACTGTCCTACTCAGTAATTTTCATTGGTTCCCTATTATCCTCCAAGACAAAATACAAAGTCTTCTCTTCAGTGTCTGAAACCATGTACAATTAGGCTCCTTTCCAGAATTCAATATAAGTCTCCTTGACACACTCCATGTTCCATCCAAAATCATCTTCCTGCTCTTTCCCATACACAACATCCCATCTCTCAACACAGTGCCTTAGCACAAGCTGTCTGTTCCCCATGCCTGAAATGCACTGTCTCATCACCACCTCCTTCTCTTAAACACTAAACTTCCTTTAAGACTCAGTTCACCACCTACCGGAGACCTTGGTGCTTTGTTCCTCATGCAATTGCCTTGTACTCACTTATATGATGCATATATGTTGGTAACACATGATTTATTCCACAGAGGAATATAAGATCCTTGAGAGAAGGAAACATTTCATTATCATCTTTCTATCCCCAGGTCCTAGCAAAGCACCTGGCATGTAAGGTATAACAAATGTTTGCTTAATTGATTTAAATTTCTTATCTTATTTCCCAGATGAGAATTAGTCCAGACAGGGACCATTTCTTTTTTTGGTTGTTTTTTTTTTTAAACAATAAAGCTGCTCATGCTATGGTAAGAGAATAGATAAGACTGTGAAAGTATGAAGGAAAGGAATGACCATTTACTCCAACCCTTGCTGAGAGCTCATAAATAAATTTTAAAAAAATCATAGGAGTATATATTTATAACTTGGATCAACCTTAGCCTACTATGTGCCAAGCATTGTATTAAGTTCTTTACAAATATTATTTCATTTTATCCTTACAACTACAGGATAGATGCTATTATTATTACCATTTTACAATTGAGGAAAAGGAGGCAGCCTGAGGTTAACTTGCCCAGGGTCACAGAGCTAGTAAGTGTCTGAGGCTGGATATTAATTCAGGTTTTTTGACTCCAGACTCAATGCTCTGTTTACTCTACTAAGCTGCCTAATATGTTGCACATAAGAGAAAGCTAAAGGACAGAGAGGTTGTGACTTGCCCAGGGTCAAACATCTAAGAAGTGCACGAGGCAGAATTTGAACCAATTTTACCTTCTTCTGATTCCATTATTGTATCCTTTATACCCATGGTGTCAAACTCAAATAGAAACACGAACATTTAACAATACAGAAGAATCCCTGCAGGTAACATATTGATTTAGAGAACCACATATAAGGGATGGAGCCAAGATGGTGGAGTACAGGCAGCAACTCAGCTGAAATCTCTCAACATTCGTTTCCAAACAAATTTAAAATAACATCTCAAATCAAATTTTGGAGCAGCAGAGTCAACAAAAGATGAGAGTGAGACATTTTTCCAGCCTAAGACAACTTAGAAGACTATCCAGAGCACAGTGGCAGCAGCACCAGTGCAGGCTTTGGAAGTGGCAGCAGCAGCAGGAGCTTTTGGGGCTCTCAGCCCAGAGATGGTAAGGGGGCTGGACAACTGGTCAGAAATAGATTACAAAGAACCTTTTGATGGCATTGGGTGCACTGGCACTGACTGGCAACTCTATTACCCATAAGCACTTCTAGGTTGCAGTTAAAAGGTGGAGAGGAGCATTGGACTTGTGACTGTAGGAGAGTAGGGGAACTGTTCATAGTTCCAGGACCAACAGAGATAATAAAAAGAAAAGTGATAAAGAGATAAAAATGGTAGAGGAAAAAATTGAGGAAAAATTTACTGTGATGCAAGAAAATTATGAAAAGACAATTAACAGCTTGGTAAAAGAGGCACAAAAATTCACTGAGGAAAAGAACTCCTTAAAAAGCAGAACTGAGGGGGCAGCTAGGTGGTGCAGTGGATAGAGCACTGGCCCTGAAGTCAGTAGGGCCTGAGTTCAAATCTGGCCTCAGACCAAACACTTGACACTTACTAGCTGTGTGACCCTGGGCAAGTCACTTAACCCCAATTGCATAAAAAAAAAAAACAGAACTGGCCAAATGAAAAAGAGGTTTTAAAAAAAGCTCATTAAAGAAAATAATTCCTTAAAAATTAGGATTGGGCAAATGAAAGTTAATGATTCTATGAGACATTGAGAAACAATTAAATAAAGTCAAAAGAATGAAAAAAATAGAAGTATGAAGTCTCACTGGAAAAACAATTGACCTGGAAAATAAATTGAGGAGAGATAATTTAAGAATTATTGGATTGCCTGAAAGCCGTGATCAAAGAAAAAGCCTAGACATCATATTTCAAGAAATTATAAAGGAAAACTGCCATGATATCTTAGATCCAGAGGGTAAAATAGAAATTGAAAGTCTCTACCAATCACCTCCTGAAAGAGATCCCCAAATGAAAACTCTCAGAAATATTATAGATAAATTCCAGAGCTCCCAGGTGAAGGAGAAAATATTGCAAGTAGCCAGAAAGAAACAATTCAAATATTATGGAGCTACAGTCAGGATCACACAAGATTCAACAGCTTCCACGTTAAAGGAGCATAGGCTTGGAATATGATATTTCAGAAGGCAAAGGAGCTAGGATTACAACCAAGAATAACCTAGCCAGAAAAACTGAGTATAAGTTGAAGGCTTATTCTCAGGGGAAAATACAGATATTTAATGAAATAAAGGACTTTGAAGTATTGCTGATGAAAAGACCATGACATTCAAACACAAGACTCAAGCATAAAAAGATAAACATGAAATCATAGGGGACTTAGTATGTTTAAACTCTTTGCATTCCCATATGGGAAGATGATACATGTAACTCCTAAAAACTTTGTCATTACTAGGGCATGCATAGTCTACATAGATAGAGTCTACATAGATGGGGGCATAAATGTGAGTTGATTATGTTGGGACAATCTCAAAAAAAAGGGAAAATGAAAGAGTAAGAAATGAAATGCACTGGGAGAAAGGGGAAGGGAGAGTAAGAATGGGGAAATTTTTCTCACATAAAAGAGACATACAAGCAAGAGCTTTTATGGTGGAGGGGAAAATGGAGGGAGAACAATACTTAAACCTCACTCTCATCAGGATTGGTTCAAAAAGGAAAGAATATATATACACAGTTGGTTGGGCATGGAAATCTATCTGACTCTATAGGGAAATAAGAGGAAAAAGGATAAGAGATGTCAGGGAGGATGATAAAAGGGAGGGCAGGTCAAGGGAGGAAATGATCAGGAAAACAGACTTTTAAGGAAGGATGGGATAAAAAGAGAGAAAGAAAGGAAAACATAAGAAAATAGGATGGAAGGAAATACAAAATTAATAAACAAAACTGTGAATGTGAATGGGATGAGCTCACCCATAAAATGCAAACAGATAGCAGAATGGGCTAGAAACCAAAATCCAACAATATGTTGTTTACAGGAGACACACTTGAAAAAAGAAAGACACACACAAAGTTAAAATAAAAGGCTGGAGCAAAATCTATTATGCTTTAGCTGAAGTAAAAAAAAAGGCAGAGGTAGTAATTATGATCTCAGTGAAAGCAAAAGCAAAAATAGACCTGAGATAATCACAGAAGTTACATTTTGCTAAACGGTACCATAGACAATGAAGTAACACAAAATTTTTTTTTTACGTTAAGTTTCTTGGATAAAATCCCCATTTCTCAAATATGTAGGGAACTGACTCAAATTTATAAAAATAAGAGCCATTCCCCAATTCATAAATGATGAAAGGATATGAACAGGTAGTTTTCAGAAGAAGAAATAAAAGCCATCTATAGTCATATGAAAAAATGCTCTAAATCATTATTGATTAGAGAAATGCAAATTAAAACAACTCTGGGATGGGGTTACCACCTCATCCCTATCAGAAATGACAAGTACTAGAGGGATTGAGGGAAAATAGGTACATTGATAAGTGGTTCCTGGAGGTGTGAACTGATATTACGATTCTGGAGAGCAATTTGAAACTATGCCCGAAGGGTTACAAAATTGTGCATACTTTTTGACCAAGTAATACCAATATGAAGTCCTATACCTCAAAGAGATAATAAAAAAAGTAAAAGGACTTATATGTACAAAAATATTTATAGCAATTCTTTTTGTGGTGGCAAAGAATAGGAAATTGAGGGAATATTCATCAATTGGGGAATGGCTAAACATGATGTGGCATAAGATTGTGTTGAATTACTAATATATGTAAGAAATGAAGAGGAGAGGTGGTTTCAGAAAAATAAAACGTATGAAGACCTATGTGAACTTTTGCAAAATGAAGTGAAAAGAACCAGAATATCACCCACTGTGCACAGCAATGGCAATATTATAATGATGATCAGTCGTGAAAGATTTGGCTAACTTGATCAGTACAATGATCCAAGATAATTTCAAATGACTAATGAGGGAAAAAAAATGCTATCCACCTTCATAATGAGAAATGATGAACTCAGAGTGCAAATTGAAATATAACTTTCTCATTTTTTTCTTTTGCAATATGGCTAATGTGGAACAGCGTTTTACATGATTTCACATGTATAATTGATATCACTTTGCTTGCCTTTTCATTGGGTGGGGGAGGGAGAAAAATTGGAACTCAAAATTTAAAAAGAAAAGAATGTCAAGTAAACAATAAATTTATTCTTTAAGAAGAGAAAATCATATATCAATGTTATCTACATTTTATTATATTTTTATTTATTTTGTTACATATTTCCCAATTACATTTTAATCTGATTTTGGTGCACTCAGGAGTGTTGTGGGTCACATGCAGCCAGCAGATCTTATGTTGGACACCTGTGCTCTATATCATGATACCTGAGCTTCAGTACCATCAGCCCCTTCTTAATGTCTCCTGTCCTAATAAATCAGTACCTTGATAGTGCTGATTTCTCCTTTGGCACTTTGGAAACCATTGTAATGGGTCAGGTTTGAGATAGATTAAAAGTGTAGGGATACTGTATTCCTTCCTAAAGTCCACTTCAACAAAAAACTCTTTTCTTTGCTTGTTGAATTTTAAATGGACCCAACACTGAGGAGGTAATAAGACTCAATGGTCTGGGAGGGGCGGAGCCAAGATGGCAGAGTGAAAGCGGCAACTTGCTTGAGCTCTCCCCAAACCCCTCCAAATACCTATAAAAATGGCTCTAAACAAATTCTGAGGCAGCTTAACCCACAAAAAGACAGAGTGAAACAAATTTTCAGCCCAAGACAACCTGGATGATTGATCAGAAAGGTACATCTCCCTGGGCTGGAAGTGGATTACAGCACTGTGTGGGTGCACAGGCCACAGCAAACCCGGGGCAGGCCTCAGAGGACTGAATCGCAGGCAGCTGTGGTGGTTTCCAGACTTCTCAATCCACAAATGCCAAAGGCAACTTAGAGGGTCAGTGGGAAAAGTCTGTTTCTGTAGTGCTGAGAGAGGAAGGTGGGGTCTCAGTTCCATTCCCCAAGACCATGGCCCTGGGGTGGGCAGCTGCTTCCCAAGCTTCCAGCCCACAGACTGAGGGAGAATTGAGTGGCTGATCAGAGGGGGACTGCAGGGATCTTTCTGCTGGTTCTGAGGCAGGAATCTCTTGCTTTGCCCATGCTTGGATCTGGGTCACAGTTCTGGATGGGAGTCCTGGGGTGAGGAGGAGCCCTGGCACGGTGGAACTTGTAGTGGCTGTGGACAGGAAACCTTCTTCACAGTTCCAGGACAGAAAGGAGTGCCTGTGGTCACTAATAGACCACAGCACAGGCCAGGAAAGGAGTAAACACCTCGACCCTTATCATACACCTTGCAAGAACTGAAAATTTATAGGTCCCTACGAGTATCTCTGAAAACAGCTACACAAACCCCTGAAGCTTGGGACAGTACTCTCTCCACATTGGAAGCAGACTCTTACCTTAACAAGGAGTTTAAAACTCAAATAATTGCTGGGATCATGAGCAAGCAGCGCAAAAAGAGTCAAACTATATTATCTCACTTTGGTGACAAAGAAGATCAAAACATACAACCAGAAGACAACAAAGTCAGAGCTCCTACATCCAAAGCCTTCAAGAAAAATATGAATCAGTCCCAGGCCTTGGAAGAGCTCAAAAGGGATTTTGAGAAGCAAGTAAGGGAAGTAGAGGAAAAACTGGGAAGAGAAATGAGAGTGATACAATAAAATCATGAAAAACAAGTCAACAGCTTGCTAAAGGAGACCCCCAAAAATACTGAAGAAAATAACACCTTAAAAAACAGCCTAACCCAAATGGCAGAAGAGGTCCAAAAAGCCAATGAGGAGAAAAATGCCCTAAAAAGAAAAATTGGCCAAATGGAAAAGGAAGTCCAAAAGATTACTGAAGAAAATACTTCCTTAAAAATTAGAATAGAGCAATAGGAAGATAGTGACTTTATGAGAAATCAAGACGCTGTAAAACAAATACAGAAGAATGAAAAAATAGAAGAGAATGTGAAATATCTCATTAGAAAAACAACTGACCTGGAAAATAGATCCAGGAGAGAGAATTTAAAAATTATTGGACTATCTGAAAGCCATGATCAAAAAAAGAGCCTAGACATCATCTTTCAAGAAATTATCAAGGAAAACTGCCCTGATATAGTAGAACCAGAGGGCAAAATAGAAATTGAAAGAATCCACAGTCCCTCCTGAAAGAGATCCCCAAAGGAAAACTCCTAGGAATATTGTAGCCAAATTCAGAGTTCCCAGGTCAAGGAGAAAATATTACAAGCTGCCAGAAAGAAACAATTCAAGTACTGTGGAAACACAATCAGGATAACACAAGATTTAGCAGCTTCTACGTTAAAGGACCACAGGGCACAGAATATAATATAATATTCTGGAAGGCAAAGGAGATAGGATTACAACCAAGAATCACCCACCCAGCAAAACTGAGTATAATCCTTCAGGGGAAAAAATGGTCATTCAGTGAAATAGAGGACTTTCAAGCATTCTTGATGAAAAGACCAGAGCTGAATAGAAAATTTGACTTTCAAATACAAGACTCAAGTGGAACATGAAGAGGTAAACAGGAAAGAGAAATCATAAGAGACTTATTAAGGTTGAACTGTTTACATTCCTGCATGGAAAGATGATATTTATAACTCATGAGAGCTTTGTCAGTATTAGGGTAGTTGGAGGGAAAAAAAATTACATGTATGGATAGATAGATAGATAGATAGATAGATAGATAGATAGATAGATAGAGGGCACAGGGTGAGTTGAAGATTAAGGGTCATATCTGGAGAATAAAATTAAGGGATGAGAGAGGATTATATTTGGAAAAGAAGAAAGGGAGAGGTAGAATGGGGTAAATTATCTCACAAAAAAAAAACAGAAAAGAAAATGCTCTTACAGTGGAGGGAAAATGGGGGAAGGTGAGAGGGAATGAGTGAATCTTATTCTTATAGGATTTGGCTTAAGGAGGGAATAACATACACATTCAATTGGGTAAGGAAATCTGTCTTACCCTATGGGAAAACTAGGGGAGAAGGGGGCAAGAACAGAGAGATGATAAAGAGAAAGGCAGATTGGGAAAGGGGGTAATCAGAAGCAAATACTTCTGAAGAGGGACAGGGTCAAAAGAAAGAATGGAATAAATGCGAGGACAGAATAGGATTAAGGGAAATAGAGTTAGTTTTTCACAACATGTCTACTATGGAAGTGTTTTGCATAACTGCACATGCATAACCTATATTGAGTTGCTTGCCTTTTCAGTGAGGGTGGGTGGGGAGGGAGGAAGGGAGAAGATTTGAAACCTAAAGTTTTAAAAACATATGTTTAAAAACCTTAATAAAAAAAAAGAAAAAGAAAAGACTCAGTGGTCTGCAACCCCAGAAACCACTAGACTTCAGCTTCAGCAGGAATCTACTATGAACAAAACCTTATGCTAGGGCAGCTAGGTGATGTAGTGGGTAGGGTGCCAGACCTGAAATCAAGAAGACCTGAGTTCAAATACAGCCTCAGACACTTACTAGCTGTGTGACCCTGGGCATGTCTCTTAACACTGCCTCAGTTTTCTCATCTATAAAATGAGCTAGAGAAGGAAATAGGAAACCATTTCAGTATATTTGCCAAGAAAACCCCAAATGGGGTGAAGAAAAGTCAAACATGACTGAAACAATTGAATAAATATGACAGAATAGATAAGACAGACTCACAAAGATCTGAGTTCAAGCCCTACCTTGGATACATACTGGCTATGTGACCCTGAGCAAGAGTTGTAATATCTCAGAGTCTCAGTCAACTCTCCAAGATTATAAACTGTAGAAGACTTGCTAATATGCATTTGTGGAGGGAGTTTTGTCACCAGGATTCCCCCACTCTCATGGAATCCCAGATATGTACCAATAATATTTTAAGAGCTTTGCAATAAAATAGCACATCAATGAAATAGGGTCTTGGTTTCTTGTGCTGTGGATTCTCCAACGACTTCTCAAACTCAGCATGTCCAAAAGAGAATTTACTATCTTTTTCCCCAAACCCCCCCCTTCCCTACTTTCTTGTCAATATCAAAGTCACCATTACCAAAGCTCACAACCTCAGTGTCATCCTCAACTCCTTACTCACACTTACCCAACATATCCAATATAAGTTAAATCCTATCATTTCTAACTTCTTGACACACCTCCTATACGTCCCCTTTTCTCCACTCACATAACCACCTCTCTAGTATAGGTCCTCTCATCACCTCTTGCCTGGACTGTTACAATAGTCTTCAAATTGGACTTCCTGCCTCAAGTCTATCCAAATCCCAATCCATCTTTTACTCAGCTGCCAAGCTGATTTTCCTAAAATATGAGTCTGAATATGTCACTCACTAAATAAAATCCAATGGCTCCCTACGAAACCCAGTATCAAATATAAAACCTTCTATTTGACATTTAAATCCACTAACAGTCTGGCCCCTTTCTACCTTCCCAGTCCTTTTAATACTTTATTTCTCTCCATACTCTCAATGATTTTGTTACACTGATCTCCTTACTTCCTTTCAAACAGGACACTTGTGTTTATTGACTCTGCACTGGCACTGGCTGTCTCCCACGCTTGGAATACTCTCCTCACCTCCAACTCCCATCTTCCCTGCCTTCCTTCAATTCCTACCTTCTGCAGGAGGCCTTCTGGGATCCCTTCCTTCCTTCTAAGATTACCTTCCAATTACACTGCTTGTATCATTATGTACATAGTTATTGACATGTCTCCTCCATTAACGTGAATTTGTTGAGAACAAGAATTGTGTTTTTTGCCTGCCTTAGACTCCAAGTCCAATCCATCATGCTGCCACATAAATAGGGCCACAAGATACAGCTTTGTTTTGGCCATGTGTCCAATACTTGAAATACTCATATTTGCAGTCCAAGGACTCACATTAGACAAATCCATACATAATAAATGAAAAAAGTTGTGGCTCAATTAAGCTGTTGAGCCTTATACAAATCATTAATTCTTTTTTTTTTCCATTTAAAGTTTTATTGATGTCTTCTTAAAAAAAAATTCTGTCATTTCCTGATATATCTCCTTGTAAAACAGTCAGTAAGTCAGTCAAGTAACACTCATTAAGTGCTTACTGTATAAGTCAGGGGATATAAAAAACAGAAAAAACAGTCCCTGCCCTTAATGTGCTCACAGTCTGACAGGAGAGACCACATGCAAACAACTATGTACAAATAAGATATGTACAGGGTAAATTGGGGATAATGACATAGAAGGGACTAAAATTAAGGACTAATATTAAGGATATGTATTGTCTTTATTACAAAGAGAAACAGTTATAAAAACTGACTGACAAAGCATTTGATAGCGTATGCAGCATTCTGCTGCCATAGGCCTTTATCTTTCTACTAAAAAGGGAAAATGGGGCAGCTAGGTGGTACAGTAGATAGAGCACTGGCCCTGAAGTCAGAAGGACCTGAGTTCAAATCTGACCTCATACCAAACACTTAACACTTACTAGTTGTGTGACCCTGAGCAAGACACTTAACCCCAATTGTCTGAAAAAAATAAAAAGGGAAAAAATGTTCCATCGTCTGTTCTTTCAGACCAAAGTTAATCATTGCAATTAATTAGAGCTCAATTTCCTTTTCATCTTATTTTCATTGAAGTCATTATGCCACTGTTCTCTTAGTTCCATTTTCTTTGTTCTGCACTAGTTCATAAAACCATTCCATATTTCTGAATTCTTCATATTTGTCATTCCTTAATGTGCACTGATATTCCATTACCTTGTTATACAATAGTCTTTTCAGACATTCCCCAACTATTAGACACTCACTTTTTCCATTTTTTTTTGCTACTCCAGAAAGTGATGCTACAAAATATTGTAGAATATGTTGGCCTGCCCTTTCTACCACACATTCATGCTAATTATCTCAGTTGGGGAATATTTTTTCTTTTCTCCCCAAACTTCTGGTCTACAGAAGGTCTTTTGCTAAGGAACAATAACAATAACAATGTACTAGAAAGGATGAGTGGTATAAGGCAATAAACTAAATCTTTGTCTTCAAATTTGTCCCTGTGATAATAGCTGACATTCCAATAGTACTTTAGCATTATAAAGCACTTTGTAGCCATGATTTCATTTGTTCCTCATGACAGCCCTATGAAGAAAGGCAGTCATTATTCTTATTCCCATTTGGCAGACAGGAAAATTGAGGCTCACAGAAGGAAAATAATGGTACTGCAGAAGTCATAATTGACAGAGCTGAATTTGAAACTAAAGATTCTTGGGGGCAGCTAGGTTGTGCAGTGGATAGAGCACTGGCCTTGAAATCAGGAAGACCTGAGTTCAAATCCGGCCTCAGACCAAACACTTGACACTTACTAGCCATATGACCCTAAGAAAGTCACTTAACCCCAATTGCCTAAAAATAAAAAAGCTAAAATTAAAAAAATTAAAAAAGAAACTAAAGACTCTTGATTTCAAGTCCAAGGTTCTTTCCACTGTGTTATTCCAAACATAAACATCATATTCTTCATCAGAATAAGTCAAAGAAGTTTGAAAGATGCCATTCATAGAAGGAAGCCATTTGTAGAAGGAAGAGTAGAGCTAAGTGTTTTCAAATTCTATCAGACACACACACATACACATGCACACATGCACACATGCACACATAAACTCAATAGCTCTTGTGTGACTGCAAATAAGAAAAGTTGAATACTTTTCCTAGTGTAATTCACTTCATTTATTGACAAAGGGGTACCCATCCCCTCCCCCAATCCTGTGCGTGTATCTGCCAAGGCTCTGAGATTCTTGGCATTCAGCATGATTTATAATGTAAATTACATAATTGTACTTTCACATATTTTAACATCAAATGGAATGATTGACTACAGAATCTGAGCAGTCTACAGGTGGGGGTCAATTATCATCTGAATAATCACGGGGCCACACAAGAATAGCATAGCCATAGAGTATGACATATTTTTATCTCTATGCATTTCAATGAAGTCAGGCTGGTACATAAAAGGTTATCACCTAGGAAACATATTTTCCTAAGCACAAGTTAAACATGCAAGCCAGATCAGCATAGATATTCAATTTAGCCAGTCAACCCTAACCTATTAATATTTTAACAAAATCCAGTGAGGATAATTTTTTTTCTTTGATCCCATTTCGTTTGAGCAGCCGGGAAAAAGAAGAAAAATTAAAAACAAAATAGTCAAGCATACAGAATGAGGTTATGTATTAAGTGGGCTATTTAATGTTTCTGGCATTTCATAGCCCTGGGGAAAGTGTGGATGGATTTAACAATCAAGATCTGTGTTCCCTTGGCCACAAAGTTCGAGGAACATAAAATAATCTATACTTCCAAGCTGACAAATCTTACCTGACACTCGACTTCATCTCACTGGGACTCCCTAAATCAGCATTCATCATGTGTTACAGGGAATACAGAGAACTGTAAAACACACCCAGCTGAACAGGGAGATGGAAGGACTTCAGGCAAAGGTTTTAATCAATACTAGGTAGGATGATAACCAGCAGCTATTGTTTTAATCTTCACATATGAGAAAGAACTGATGCAAAACACAAGGTTACCAGGAACCTTGGCAGTTTCAAAGGTGGTCTATGGAAAGCAGAAATTGAGTGGGAGTTTAGCTGGCCTTTGGAAGTCTATTCAAGTCAACCAAGAAATATTGCTTTCTTTGGAATGAGGTATGGCTGGACTGGCCATTCAACTTTACAAGGGGCCTGGGATCTCAGGGACTTCCTTTCCCAAGGTGCAAGTCACATGCACTTATTAAGCAACTACTATATGCTGCTTACTGTGATAGGCAATACAGATAATAAAAATGAAGTAATCATTGGCTTCAGGGAGCTTATATTCTACCAGGAATGAATATCTAAATTACGGGGGAATTATTTTTTAAATTTCAATTTTGAGCTCCAAATTCTCTCCCTCCTTCTGCTCCTTCCCCACTCATTGAAAAGGCAAGAAATATGATATCCATTATACATATGAAGTCATTTAAAACATATTTTGACATTAGCCATGTTGCAATACACACACACACATACACACACACACGAAAGTAAAAAAAATATATGTTTCAATCTATACTCAGAGTTCATCAGTCCACTCTCTGGAGCTGAATAGTAATTTTCATCATGAGTTCTTTGGAATTATCATAGATCACTTTATTGATCAGAGTAGCTAAGTCTTTCACAGTTGATTGTTATAACAATATTGCTGTTACTGTCACCTTTTTCTTTTCTCTTCACGTTGCATCAGATCACATAAGTCTAAGGGGAACTTTAAAAAAATAATATGATACATAAGGGAAAATATACTGGATTTACTACTTGTTTAATCTCAGGCAAGTCACATTTTCTGCCTGGAATTTAAATTCCTTGTCTGTAAAATGAAAGAGTTGGACTAGGATTTGTCTAAGATCACTTCTATCTCTAAATCTTATGAACCTACTTAATTCTTTTTGCCCCATTCTAGCCAATTGGCCAAAGAGGAGAATATGAACCCTGGCAATGCTTGGGCCAACAAGATAACAAAGAAACCTTTCATAGATTTTAAGGGTGAGGTTCTATCCCAATCCCAATTAATGTAATCATGAGAGACCAAGACCCTTATTGAATCAATCAAGGAACCAAAGTTGTAAACTAGGTATGAATAAGTCCTTAATCAATTTGAGAGTATTACTTGGCTTTGCTCAGTGGATGAAAAGCAGGTGATACCAAACAGAAACATCTTACGATTAGTTGAAAAGATCAAGTCAAATTCTTGACATATGTATAAAACAGTAAACAAAGTCAGAGTCAGCCAGTTAATGGGGTGGACCATATTAGTGGTTGAGGAGTTCAGGTTCAGAGGATTCTGGTTCAAAAGTTGGAGCTAAGTGGTTGGGGCAGTGGAGAAAGGACAGAGGAAAGAGAGAGGGAGAGAAGGAGAGAGAGACAGAGACAGACACAGTCATAGAGAGATAGAGACAGAGAGACAGAGAGAGAGAGAGAGAGAGAGAGAGAGAGAGAGAGAGAGACAGAGACAGAGAGAGAGAGAGAGAGAGAGAGAGAGAGAGAGAGAGAGAGAGAGAGAGAGAGAAGGAGGGGTGGAAAGAGACTGGGACTGTATTCTCTCTGATCCCCACCCTTATTTACCATGTCAATAGAGACTGGGCAACTAGGAGATCATGCGTTTAGCTAGGATTAAAGAGACTGAATGAGGAGACAAGGAGCTGCTATAGTAATCCAAAAACAGGTAGCTTTAGAGATCATGACTCTCCCAGATTCACAGTGCCACCTGTGGCTCAGACTACCCTCCAAGAGGCAAACAAACCTTAGGGCTGCTCTTATAAGATGATCATGGCAAGGTCTTCATCACTAATCTCCTGCTTTTGTGGATTTAGCTATTATTGTTCCTCCTGCTTCAGGGACCACATAGATGATGCTCTTCTTCCTCCAAAAGGCATGCTATTTAAGAAATTCCTCCTCTCTTGGTGATTATTGGCTTATGGATAGATTTCAGGGAGTCTGGGAACCTGGATGGGGGAAAAGTTACATTTTAATTTTCACTCACCTTTGGTTTCCATTGTAATCCTATGTATTTTATTTTATGTATTTAAAAATATGGCTCTGAGAGGGGATCTATAGGCTTCGTCAGATTGTCAGAGGGGTCCATGGCATGAACATACACATGTATAAGACCCCCTGCTCTAAAGATTTGATCCCCAGATTCTTGAATTCTGGATTATTCTTGAAAAACTACCTAATCTCCTTTCTTTGGATAGAAGTCTAGATTTTTACATGGCTTTGCATAGAAAATTCCCATTCTTTGAGAAAATTGGATTTTAGGACTTTTAAACTTATAGATATTCTCAAAGTAATCTCCAACATTGGTGCTGCCCCACAAACCTCTCTTTTCTCACTAAAAGATTAAATTATGAATCATTCTGTCTAGAAAATCAAAATCCCTAAGAGCCTGGAGTATTGTCCATTGTCTCCCTCTCAGGCCAACTGCACAAATACATGTCTGTCTTTACTACATGCTTTTGCAGGAACTCTATAATTGTCCAAGTTGCTGCCATTTTCTGGGCTGAGGAATCCACTTTCAGAAATTGTTCTTTTGGGTTGAGTGGTTGAAAGCTGTCGACCGGTAAATGTAGGCTCACATACTCATAGTAGCTTTCATTATTTGTTTGTTCATTAGTTCCTGAGAGGAGAGGCAGAGGAAACTATGCACATGAACAGGCATCCCTGCCCAGAACACAGGTGACTGCTAGGTTTTGATCCGTCTTTTGAAAAAAACAGTGACAAAAAAAAAAGAAAGATCCAAGAGAACTGAATATGTCTGTCACTTTACTTTTTTTTTTGGCAACTCCTCTAACCAAATGTCTGACCGCTCTCCCTGAAATCCTAACCAGTCTTCTCAGAGGCAGCTCCAGTAACCAGAAAGCAATCAGTTGTTGCATTCCTCCATAAAGGTACCAAAGTACATGCTTAAGCTTCCTATGAGGAGCTGTTCATCTGATGTCCCAAAGCATCATGACTCTCTGGGCTTATTCCATTGATTGGGAGAGCAAGATGAATTGATTAAGGAACTCCTGATCAGTCAACCTTTCAAGTAAGATGAGGAGTTTGGATTAGATAACCTCTATCAGTTCTTCCCAGCTCTGAATCTATGGTCCATCTTTCCATGCCTCTCTGAATTATTGTTGGTTTAGTTGTTGAATGTCACAAACTCGGGAGTTAAAGAGGCAGGTTGCAGAGCTGGTGACTGGAAATCTTTTGACTAAGCCTTAATCACAATTTGAATTTGTCAGCTTATAGTTTAATGAAGCAGTTAATTCTAAATTTTAATCCATGTAACTGCTGGCTTTTCATGGGTGGCCATTCTTATGCACAAATTCTTGGTGAAACAAAGTATGATCTGAGTTAAAGGTCAGTTTGCCCAATGGGCCTCAGCTAATTGTTTTTGTTTTGGGAGAAGGGAAGTGTACTCTATCAGACTCATGGCCCTCAGTAACTGCATCTTCATTATTATTGGCAATATCTTTACCCAGTTTACTAGGTTGCAAAAGAGCCTACTGCAAATTCTGTGCAGAATTCATATTGATGCAAAATAATCTGGCAACTGCAAATGAAATAATTCTTTCCATCCTGCCCAGCATGGATGTGAGGCTGGGCAGAGTCTGCCTGGCAAACAGAATGAAGAAAAAAAAAAAAGAAACGTCTGTTTACAATCAGGAAAACATGAGCACATTAAGGAACAGTTTCCATTCTCCATGCTTGAAGGGAGACAGCCACCACCGAGCTACTGAAAGCAAAAAGCCTAGTTTGAGAAATCCGCCTGTCACTCTCTTCTTGTTTTCATCACATGCTTTTTCCATGACCTAATTAAAGCTCTTTCTTTATGCTAAATAATTTCTGTAGCTGACTCGCATTTTCCAAAGCTGGTCTTTTGAACTCTATCAACACCTTGAACAGAGGCATGTATCCAAGGAGCCCCAGCAATCAATATGAATGCCTTAAATGCTCCTTCACACTAAGGGAGGCAGGTACTCTGCTTCTCATATTTGGAGACAGGATAAACGTCCAGAAGGGCAAATGCTCTCTCCCAGGTAACAGAGTATTCTGGGAAGAATACTGTACCTGCAGTCAGAATATCTGAGTTCAAATCTTGATTTTTTACTAGTAACATGTCCTGTGTGTTGTTGTACCTTCCTACTTTGGGTCTCAGTTTCCTCATTTAGAAAATAAGACGATTAGGCTAAACAATCTCTAAGATATCCCAACTATAAAACTGATACTTCCTTGTTTAATTTTTTATTTTTTAAAAACAATATAAACTTAATGATAATCAACAAATATAAATATTTCAGTATACAAAGAAAAAAAACAGGTTGTATATGAAACCACGAATTGCTATTGCATATAGTTCATTTATTAAAGCATATTTGGGGGAAGCTAGGTGGTACCTCAAATAGCACTAGGCATGGAGGCAGGAAGACCTGAGTTCAAATCCAGCCTCAGATACTTACTAGCTATGTGACTTTGGACAAATCACTTAACCCTGTTTGCCTCAGTTTCCTCACCTGCAAAATAAGAAAAGGAGAGAAAGGAAAAGGCAAACTATTCCATTGTCTTTGCCAAGAAAACCCCAAATGAGGTCATGAAGAGTTGCACGTGCCTGAAACATCAACATCAACAACAATGGCATATTAAATTGAATGAGCTACTTACAAAACTGGCCTATTTGTATCCTCTTCTGAACTTTTGGGTATTTTTGTCTTCATATTTTTGAATGCCTTCATGATGCTTTCTCTATTGGGAGGCATCTCTGCTACTTCACCCCTGTTTCTCCCCTCAGCCCTTCCCCTCTGTACCCCAAGCTCTCCCTTATGCAGTCAAGCAAAGCAAATCAACACATTGGATGTGTCCAAACTTCCAGTCCATCACCTCCTTCCAGAGAGGAAGGAAGCATGCCACACTGTCAGTCTTCTGAAGTCATGCTCTGAACCCTTGTTTAACACATTTAAATGTATGGAAGATCCCTTTTAATCCCCATTTTCAAGTCTTTTTTAGAAAACAAAAAGTAAAACAATCACTAGATAACCAAACTCAGTAAATGTAGATTTGAAAACAAACCATGTTCTCTTTCTCATCCTGACTGAACAGATTTGTTTTTTATATATCTTTATATGCATGTGTGTGTGTGTGTGTGTGTGTGTGTGTGCATACACACACATACACGCACATCATGCACTTGAATTTTAAAAACATTTTCAGACAATACACAGGACATTGATTCAAGACTATTTTTTCCTAGGGGGTTGAAGGGAGAGTCTGAGTCTCCCTAGGGTGCCTGTATAGCTAGACCCCATAACACCAGACCTTTAACTCAATGTCTAACAAGTATAATATTTGTCCAGCTCTGAGCCCTTGGAATAGGTCTCTGTGTTTTCAGTCTCTCCCTTCTCCAATGCATCCCCCAGATAGCTAGCAAATTATTACTCCTAAAGCATAGGACTGATCATGCTACTCCCTGCTCAAGAAACTCTAGTGGCACCTTATTACTTCTCTGATAAACCATTGACTTCTCTGGCAATTCAATCTCTTCATACTCTGACTCCAGCCTCGTCTTTCAGGATTATTGCATAGTATTGCCTTCACTCACTCTGTATTTCAGATGAACTGGCCTATTTACTTTTTCCCCACACAAGATATGCCAACTCTAGCTTTCCTGACCCCCTCCCCAGTTGTTGGTGTCCTCTTCCACCATAGTACTTTCTTCTTAATTTGTTTCAATTTTGTATTTTCAATACGTAAGAGGGAGTTCAAGGAAACTCCCAATAAACTTGGTAAGATTCAAGGGAGAGGGACTTTATCTCAATGGCATTCCCTTCCCAAGGAGGTAGCCAGGAGGCCTGATAATCTCACTGAGAGAACCCAGAGAACTCCTCTGATTTGTCCCCAGTGCAGAGGCTTCCTTCAGGATGATTGGTGACAGAAGGAAGAACCATGCTGGCAGACTCTTTTTGAAAGAGCCATCTTTTTTCTTGGTCTATAAAAAAGTGAGTCATGAAATTACTCAGTCCTTTTCTTTTTCTCTCGCATAGATTTCCAAACCTGAGTGTAGCATGGAGGTTCGGGAAGGTTGAGAAGACAACAATCTCCCTCTCCCTTCTCCTAGAAGAGAAAAATGGCAATTTGTAAGAGGATCACAAACCTAAGAGAGGCGCTCCCAGAACCTTCAGATCCTGCATACTTACTATTGCTTTCCTGATTCCTATTCTGAGCACTATGTGCAAAAATGTTTCAAAATGAAAGTTCCTGAAAATAGACTTCATATGCAAATTAAAGAGTTCCCCCAAGATTTGAGAGTCCCTGTGTTTATTATTTGGGAATCAGCCTCCCAGAGGGAGAGTTCTATAACAACATGCTCCTTAGAAAAGGAAGAGGTACACCTCACAGCTGAAGAACTAAAGTCATGCCATGCTGGGCCAGGAGATCTGGACCTTGCCAACCTTCCATGACCTTACAGTGAGTTGTTTGGACAGTACAGTTCCTAGATGAATGGAAAATGCTCTTCAGTAACTCCTGTGTATCTTTACCTTTCAGAGGGAGTCTGGGGTGCTTATGTTTCTACATTTGTTCGTAGGCTCTTGTGAGTTCCTTTGTATGTTTTACATTTGTGATGGTGGGTGAAATAAAGGATGTTCTATACTCAATATCTATAATGTACATTGAGTTCCTCTCTGTAATTCGGGGATGCTGCTACCCATATTTGGTATACACACATACACATGTATGTATATAAATGTGTGTATATATGTATACTGCATGTATATGTGTATGAATATATATAAATATATACCCACACGTATATAAATATGTGTATGTTTGTGTACACAGATCAGAGTCCTTTCTGAGTTTTGTTTTAAAGATTTTCCTGGGGAATTCCAGATGGGGATAACAAGTCAGAGAGAAATTGGACCTTTGGAGTTAGGCCCCCAGGATGAGATCCAGTTTATATGAGTCCAGAGTTCCTTGGGGGAACCCAAAGTGTACCCACAGAAAACATTTATCTGTTATAGATTTTATCCTCACAATTATATGTAATCTCCTTGAAAGTAGGGACTATTTCATTTTAATCTTTGTACCATGAGGGCCCAACAGAGCACCTGACATAAAGTAGCTACTTAGTAAATGCTTGTTAAATGAATAAATAAAATATAGTCCCAAATCATCACACGAATCTTATTGGGGTGACTGCTAAGCATGTTTCTACAACCTTGATGATCTAGACTTTATTGATTTAGGGGCGAGAAGGTTCACAAGGCATTGCACTAAAATAAACCCTATAATAATGTAATTTTTACTTTATTCCTGGCATAGGGCAAAGCATAGGATAGGAGATGGTGAAGGCTTTAATCTGCTTTTCTTCATCATGACTAGCCTGTTGCTGACTATTGGTGTAGACAATGCCAACAGATGCTGCTATCCTTTAGACAATGCCAGGATGCCAATGAATAAGCCCAAATCCATTGGTCCTCCAAAATTCACTAGTCCTCTTCTAGTCAAGATTGGGCAGGAGAATAAAGCCAGGTCTGAGGCTCTCTTTCTCAAGTGACTCCTCAGAGGATTGTCCAGAAATGTTCTCTGCTGGCTCCCTGTTTTCTTGAATCTCTTAGTTCCAGAACTGGCTCAATATTTTATACAAAATCTGCAGAGTATGACCAGGTTTCCTCAACTAATCTGAACATTCTTCCTGTGCAATGTCATTCCAGTTTATTTAATGGCTCTCAAGGATTTTTTACACTTTGCTCAAACAAGATTTCTTAACCAAGAGTCCATGAATTAGATTTTTATAAAATGTTTTATTAATTATATTTTAACATAATTTGTTTCCTTTATAATTCTATACATTTTATTTTATACTTTTAAAACATTATTCCCAGAAGGACCCTTTAGGCTTCCCCAGACTGCCAAAGGTGTCCATGATACAAAAGGTACTCTTGGCTAAAGTCTTTAATTGTTATTGACCAAAATAGATTCTCTCCTGGGTAAGTGTGGTGAAGTCCAATCTCCCTCATGTAGCATGGGGGTTATTGTTGTGTGGCTTAAAGGGAGGCTGAATAAATTATATCTAGCCTCTTCTCCCTCCCCCTCACCCCACAAGGAAGACTTGAATTCCTGCCCTGGTTAGGGCTAACAGAAGCTTGGTCACTCTAGAATTATATCTATCTGCTCTCTTAAATATTATTTATCTAGAGTATATCAGGTTCAAGCTAACTTTTGATCATTATGTCATTATTGGAGGAAGGAGGACCACAAGTTTTATATCTAAAGATTGATTCATTTCTCACTGAATACCAGTTCAACTGTGAACACACATAACAGGTAGCCAAGAAACCCACTTATATAAGTCAAAGTAAAATAGAAATCAGAGATAGTATGTATATAAGAACATATACCAGACAATACAGAGTGAAGGTACTCTCCCATTAAGAGTGAGATAACTCAATCAAGAATGTCTTAGATCTCACCCAAAGGGAAGTGTCCCAAAGTCTCTAGTGTAGCAAGCTGGTAAAAGCGACATGATAGAGACTGCCAGCTCCTCTCATGTCCTCCCGGGGTCTTTTCCTTCAGTCACATAAAGTGGGATTGGTCTCATCCACCTTTTCTCTTGATGCTGGCAGCTAGCAACTTGAAGAAGATCCAAAGAAAACTGAAGAGCTTTCCTCCTTTATGCTCTCACCAACTCCATCAAGTAGGTTCTATTATTATCTCCCCCAGCTGGCCAGTTCCAGTTGAGCAACTCAGATTCTCCCCTCCCCTCCCTTGACCTGAGGGTGTTCTGCCCAAAGGAAGCAAATTTTGAAGGTTGAAATATACCTAGTTATCTTGGGGTTTATGGGCTCTGGCTCTCATTGATTGGCCAATAATGGGTCCCTGCCTAAGCACAATTTAATGATTATTTTTTGGGCCCTGATGGCTCAGAGTTAATGTAAATAGTAATTGTTTCTCTTTCAGCCAGCAACCCTGAGGGTCTTCCTCTCCCAGTTGGACTTTTTTTTTTAAAGGCACCATCCCTTGACTCACTTCTTAAACAGGCCTAATCACTGAATGGGCATTGCTTCACTCAAAGTGAGAACTTGGGAAAGACCTTAGTTTAAAAAGGCCAAGGTTTCCCACTGCATCCTAGGCCACCTTCAGTTGTCTTGATCTATGTCTGGCCACTGGACCCAGATGGCTCTGGAGGAAAAAGTAAGGCTGCTGACTTTGCAAAGCCCTCCCTCACTTCAATCCAATTCTCTTGCAAGTCATGTCATCATCTTCCTTATGTTATGGTCTCTTCTAGAATGAAAGAGAAACCACAACCACAACCATTTTTCAGATAAGAAAACTGAGGCTTAGAGAGATTAAGTGACTTGCCTATGGTCACATGACTAACTAATATGTATCTAAGGGAAGATTCTAACTCAGGTCTTCCTGACCCAAGTTCAGTGCTTTCTCCACAATGTCACACTACCTCAGAGTCTTTCTTGTCACTCTTCACCTCCCCATGCTAAGTATTCAGAAGGAAAGGACAATTTAAGATATGATGAAAGGTCAAAATACTGGCAAAGTAACCACCAATTACTCTTTACAAAGCGCATATTTATTAAGCCTTGTTGGATGTTGGTACCACACTATTTATTGAAGAGATCCAAATTTTAAGTAGGTAAGATTCACCAGTGCTCTGAAGGAGGTCAGTTTACTAAACTCCATTTCAAATAAACTCTTTGAATTGGATAATTAGGCAAATATCCTCCTGCCTTCATTCATTCATTCATGTAACATAAATTTGTTAAGCACATTTCAAAATTGTGCAGACCCCAGTGCTTAGTGCCAGGCAAGCTATGAAATTTCAAGAAGGTGAAGTTCCCATTCTTGAGGAGCCTACGATCTTATGGAGAGATAAGATACCAGCAAAGATAACGCCAACATACAATATTGTAAAAGGAGTAAAATTACAGAATTGCAAAACAAATTGCTTATGTGGCTTGGGGAAAAGAAGATTATTCCAAGCAGAGGAGGTCATGGAAGAGGTAGCATTTGAATTAACCTGGAAATCAGACCTACACAACTTAGCATTAGGTAGGGCCAACATTAAAATAGGCTAAACTTCTTAGGGCTGCAGATAGGTTAGACTAGAGATAGACTGTTGATGATTGGTTGCCTTGGGTCATGTGATAAATAGGAGAGCGTGTGCAGTGACAATCCTACATCCTTCTCTTGGCCCCCCACCCCCAATTCTTTGGCAGGCCACAATTGGCCCACAGGCCATATGTTGTGCAGGCCTGCTTTAAAGCATGGGCTCTCCAGGGAGATTTAACTATTGTATTCAGTGATTTAAATGAACCGTGTCTTTTTAATAGATAGTACTAAAAACAGAGGGATTGAGGTTTTATGCTAAAATATTATAGTAGGCCCTCATGAAATTGCTTTCAAATGAACAATCAGCAATGAAAGATTAGTATAAAATTAAGATTTTTAAATGAAGAAGGTTGTGGAAGTCTAAAATCAATGACAAAGTAAAATTTTATATTCTGTGCCAGTAAAAATAGAATAAAAAATGTAATATCAGATTATGGTTAGGAAGAAAAGTTGACTAGATTTCTTCATGTGGTTTTTATTTTTGCTGATATATAATTGATCCATTTATGAGTCTTTAGGGAAGATTTTTACTTCCTGAAATGATTGGCTAGAACGACAGTCTGATACAGCAAAAAGCACAGGACTAGATAAGACTTGTCCCAGCAAGGCTACTTAACTAGCTGGATGGCCTTGGGTAGATCACTTCCCTTTGGGGCTTTACATTCTGCCTCTATTAAGGGGATGATTATATCCTGCCTTACTTGTTCAGTCAGGAACATCTCTTTGTGACCCTATTTGGGGTTTTCTTGGCAGAGATACTGAAGTCGTTTGCCATTTCCTTCTACAACTCATTTTACTGATGCGAAACTTAGTCAAACAGGGTTAAGTGACTTGCCCAGGGTCACTAGCAAGTATCTGAATGTGGATTTGAACTCATGAAGATGAATCTTGCTTATTCCAAACTTGGTGTTCTATCCACTTAGCTGCCTACTTAACCCATAGGTATTTTCTGAGGGCAAAATGAAAGGAAAAAAATGAAAACTAGAATTTTTAAGAGGTTGAAAACATTAATTGTCCTGCATATACTACTTCAAGATTTTCAAAGACACACACACACACACACACACACACCACACACACACACACACACCCCGTGGCCCAGAGAACTGAAATGACTTGCCAAGAAAACATAGCTCATAAGCAGCACAGTCAGGCTTCCAATCCAGGTCTTATGACTTGAAATCCAGGGCAGGTACCACTCTCTATATACATATATATATACACACATATACATATACACATATGTATGTGTGTGTATATATATACATATGTATGTATGTATGTGTACATATGTGTATATATACATATACACATATGTATGTATATACATATATATGTATATATCTGTATATATATGTGTGTGTGTGTGTGTGTGTGCATATAAATATATATATGTACATATATATATATAAACCCATGTGATTCCATGGAATGTATATAACCTTTTGTGCAGAGTCCCTTCAGATAGCTGATTCTGACATTTCACATAACTTTGCAAAGTATGGGTGCAGTTCTTCATAAACTTTTGTAGGGAATCTTAAGTGAACAGTTACTACCCTTCTTTATTGCCATGATCTATTTAAACTGCTAGATTCTCTTCATTCATCACAAATACTGCAAGACTAATTCCTTAAGCATTTGATCCTTTTAGTTCTCTCTTTTAAGCCTAACTCCTAGAAAAAGCTGGCTATATACACTCACTGGCTCCATTTCTCCAATTTATTTCCCAGCTCCTTACAATCTGGCTTTTGACTACTCACAAATGAAATTTCTCTCTCTAAGCTTACTGGCAATGACAATTGTTAAATCCGATAGACTTTTCTCAGTTCTCATACTTCTTGACTTCTCTGAAGCTTTTCACACTGTTGACCATCCCCTCCTCATAGAAAGTCTTTCCCTTCTGTTTTCACAACACTATTTTCTCCTGGTCCTCCAACCCATGTGACTTCTCAATTTCCTTTGCCGTATCATCACCCATGCTATCTCAAGGCTTTGTCCTAGTCTGTACTTTGTGGTGCCCCCACCCTCACCTCGTCTCTCTCTGTCTGTCTCTCTCTCTCTCTCCCCCTCTGCCTCTCTCATTGACCTCATAAATTCTTATGATTATGACTGTTATTTCTATGCAGATGACTCCCAAATTATCTGCTAGACATTTCCACCTGGATGTCCTATATGAAGTTCAAACTCAGTATGTCCAAAATGAAACTAATCATTTTTCCCTCTCAGCCCACCCACCCTCCTAATTTTCTTCTTTCTGTCAAGAATAACATCATTCTCCCCACAATCCAGGTTTGACACTTTGGAATTATCTTGAACTCTTCATACTCCCTCACTCTTTAAATATCAACATTTGCTACATCTTGTTATTTTACCTCCACTTTCCACTTTTGTTTCCTCCCCTTTATTTACATGACTACTATGCTAGTTTAGCCCCTCCTCTCCTCTTGCCTGAACAATTGCAATAGTCTTCTAATTAGTTTCCCTGTTCTCCTCCTCCATCCTCCACATAAGCTGCCAAAATAACCTTCCTAGAGTATAGGTCAGACTCTATCCACTACTATCCCCACCCTGTTCAATAGAGAGCCACTGAAGCTTCTTGTGGCTCTGAAGTATCAGTGGCTCCCTGTTGCCTTAAGGATAAACTACAAACTTCTATGGCATTAAAACCCTGTGGAGTCTTTCATTTCCAGGCATTTAACATTTCTCCCCTCACTCAATAGTTGAGTCAAACTGGTCTATGTGCTATTTCTAATATTTGACATTCCATCTTCTATGCCTAGAATGCTTTCCCTCCCCATCTCCACCTTTTAGAACCCCTAGCCCCATTCAAAGCTCATATCAGGTGCTGTTTTCTTAACAAGTCCTTCCCTAATCTCTCCAGTTATTAGTGGCTTTTGCTCCCACCCCTACAATATTTTTTAAGATTTTGCTTTTACTTTATATAGATTTTTGCATTTATTTACAGGTACAAATTGTGTCCCACCAGCAGATTATAAACTCAAGGGCAAGGACTATTTCAGTTTTGTCTTTGTAGTCCCAATACCTAGCATAGTACTTTCACCGAATAGGTACTTAATAAATGCTTGTTAAATTAAACTTACCTGAATTTCTGTTGCCCCCTATTGTAAGCCAGCTGTGTCAGGGAGTAGATTATTAGGAGCTATGTCAAATAATCTAGGAGCGTAATCATTGACTACGATCAGTGACACCTCTAACACTAACAATGAACACTACCAAAACATTGGACAACTTACCTAAAAAGGTGATGGTTTCTCTTTCCTGGGTGCTCTTAGGCATAGTTTGTATGACTATTTATCAGGGAAGTCATAAAGATTATGTTGCAAGTTTGACCTGTAAAGTCCAATTCAAAATAATTGCACAAGCTTTTATTAAATGCAAGACACTATGCTAGGTTCTAGGGATATAGAGACAAGAGGAAAACTGCTTGTTTTGTCAAGTATTTAAGGGAGGGATAGGGGATAACAATACTTAAATAAGTAAGTATATAAGGCTCATTGGATAAGAAAAAGTTTCCAATGAGAGACAGCACATAAGATGAACCTTGAAGGAATAAGGGAATCATGAGGTAGAGGGAAGGAAAGAGTGCATTTTTTTCATATTTTATTAATTTATTTTGATTTATCAACAATCACTTACACATGATTTTGAGTTTAAAATTTTTCTCCCCCTTCCTCCCCACCTCCCTCCCCCAAATGGTGCACAATCTGATATAGGCTATAAATTTACATTCCTATTAAACATATTTTCACTTTAGTGAAGTTGTAAGCAAAAATTAAACCACTAGGAGGAACCATTAGAAAGAGGAAACAAAACTCAATAGAAGAGAAAAAAAAGATAGCAATTCAACTTTCACAGTTATGATTACTATCTGTGCCTTTTTCTTGATCCTTTTCCCCTGTTTATGCTTTTCTTTCTCCTCTCTCCCTTCCCCTGCCACCAGTACTCCTCCCTTCTATTTTCCCCCTCCCCCTCTTCCCCTTCGCCCCACTGCTTCTTCCCTCCCTTCCATCCCCCCTTCCCTTTCTTTCCCCTTTTCCCTCCTACTGCCCATAGGGCAAGTTAGATTTCCATACCTAACTGATTATGTTATTCTTTTCTTGAGCCAAATCTGATGAGAGCAAGGTTCAAACAATGCTCAACCCCCCCTTCTTTCCCTCTGCTGTAATAGGATTTTCTGTCTTTTCCTGTAATGTAATTTACCCTTGTCTGCCTCCTTCTTTCTCAGTAAGGAGATCAGACCAATCCACTTATTTGGATCCATTTAACCCACTTGATTAGATTTTTTTTTTATCATTACATCAAAGTCAAC
Source organism: Phascolarctos cinereus (assembly GCF_003287225.1). NCBI lineage: Eukaryota > Metazoa > Chordata > Mammalia > Diprotodontia > Phascolarctidae > Phascolarctos > Phascolarctos cinereus. The sequence goes on along the minus strand of NW_027555625.1, from coordinate 275,735,482 downwards.
TATTATCCACCCTCTTTATGTATACTCCTTTAACATGGTGTAATAACAATACAGTTCTCAAGAGTTGCAAGTGTCATCTTCCCTTGTAGGGATGTAAACAGTTCTCCCTGATTAACAACATTTTGTATTTTTCTGTCCCATTTACCTTTTTATGTCTTTACTGAATCTTGGACTTGAAGATCAAATTTTTTGTTGAGCTCTGGTCTTTTTATGAGGAAGGTTTGGAAGTTCCCTATTTCATTGAATATCCATTTTCTCCCTTGAAAAATCATGCTCATTTTTTCAGGGTAGTTGATCCTTGGCTGCAATCCAAGCTCCTTTGCCTTACAAAATATCATGTTCCATGCCCTGTAATCTTTTAATATAGAAGCTGCAAGGTCCTGTGTAATCCTGACTGTGGTTCCATGATATTTAAATTGTTTCTTTCTGGCTGCTTGCAACACCTTCTCTTTTATCTGATAACTTTGGAATTTTGCTATTATATTCCTTGGCGTTGTCAATTTGGGATCTCTTTTGGGTGGTAAGCAGTGTATTCTTTCTATGGTTATTTTACCTTCTGGCTTTAGGACTTCAGGGCAGTTTTCCTTTATGATTTCCTGAAAGATACTGCCCAGGCTCCTTTTTTCCATCATGATTTTCAGGTAGTCCAATAATTTTTAAATTGTCTCTTCTGTATCAATTTTCCAGGTCAATTGTTTTACCTATGAGGTATTTTGTGTTTTCATCCATTTTTTTTTCATTTTTTGTTTCTATTTGACTGATTCTTGCTTTCTCATAGAGTCATTAGTTTCCATTTGTCCAGTTCTAGTTTTTAACAGATTGTTTTCTTCTGTTAGTTTTTATACTTCCTTCTTCAATTGGACAATTGCATTTTTAAGGGATTTGTTTTCTTCAGTGTACTATTTTTCCAGTTTGCCAATTGTGTTTTTTAGGGACTTGTTTTCTTCAGTGTACTTTTTTCCCAATTGGCCAATTGTATTTTTTAAGGACTCTTCTACCTCTCTCATTAGACTTTTAAAATCCTTCTTGATCTCTTCTAAGAAGGCTTTTTGGGCTTCAGACCAGTTCATATTCCCTTTGGTTGTTGCAGTTGTGGGTTTGTTGACAATGTTGTCCTCTTCAGAATTTCTGTCTTGATCTCCACTCTTCTCATAATATGAATCTATGGCATGTTTCTTTTTACTCATGGTTTCTTTATTCCCTGGCCTTTAAAGAGATTGAGCTTTCCTGCTGGGGAACAGAGGGCACTGACCCAAGCTTCTTGTATTGGGAGCCTAGGTCTTGGTCACTGGCTTTGTGTTCAGGGGCCTCTTATGTTGACAACTGGAGGCTGTAGTGTTTTGGCAGCTTAACTCTTGCTGGGCTGGAATCAGCAAGGCTGGAACTTTCAGGCAATTCTAGGTTGCCTGCTTTTCCTTTCCTTTAGCTTTTTTCAGCTCCTTTTAGATGTGTGATGCAGGGTGTTTGTCTGCCTGGGCCCCTTGCAATGCTGCCTCCCTCCTTTCTGTTAATGCACTGGGAAATTCCTTTTAGGTAGAGTGTCAAAGCACCTGGTGTTTTTCTGAGCTGGTTTCCACCAGTTCCCCCACCCTCACTGAGGCACTTGAAGGTGCAGGTGTTGGTGTTTGCCTGCTCTACCACCTGGGCTTCAGGATCTCCTCCTGGTTGACAGTTGGGGATGTTGGGTTGGAATCAGCAAGGCTGGGACTTTAGGAAGACTCTAGGTTGTTTTCTTCAGCTCCTTTAAGATGAATGCTGCAGGGTGCTTATCCACCTGGGGCCCTTTGTAGTGCTGCTTCTTTTATTTTTGCTGAGGTACTGGGAGACTGGTTTGCAGGGTTGTTGCACTGCTGTTCCCTGTCTTTCTTCTAGTTCAACTGTTCAGGGTTGTTTTTTTTTTTCCCCTATGGTGATATTTTCTGGGTTTTCAGAGGTTGATAAGGGAGGGTGAGAGAGACTACCTTTTCACTATGCCATCTTGGCTCCCAGAAGCGGAAGTTGTAGGGGCCCTGCCCAATTACTTGAGTTATAAACTCTTTGTTAAGGTAGGAGTCTGTTTGCAGCGTGGAGAATGTACTGTCCCAAGCTTCAGGGGTTTTGTGCAGCTGTTTTCAGAGATACTTCTAAGGACCTGTAAATTTTCAGTTCTTCCAAGGTGCTATGATCAAAGGCGAGGTGTTTACCCCTTTCCTGGCCTGTGCTCTGGTCTATGAGTGACCACAAGCACTCTTTTCTGTCTTGGAACTGTGAGGATGATTTCTTCTTCACAGCCACTACAAGCTCCGCCATGCCAGTATTCCTCCATGCCCCAGGACTGTCACCCAGAACTGTGACCCAGATCCAAGTGCAGGCAAAGAAAGAGAATCCTGCAGCAACAAAGAGATCCCTGCAATCCCCCTCTGATCAGCCACTGGTTCCCCCTCAGTATGTGGGTCAGAAGCTCTGGAGGCAGCCGCCACCCCGGACCACACTCAGGAATGGAGCTGAGACCACCTCGCTTCTCTCAGCACCACAGAAACAGACTTTTCCCACTGACCTTCTAAGTTGTCTTTGGCGTTTGTGAGTTGAGAAGTCTGGAAACTGCCACAGCTGCCTGAGATTCAGTCTTCTGAGGCCTGCTCCAGGTTTGCTGTGGCCTGCACGCCCACGTCGAATGGTGTTCTGCTCCCAGCCCAGCATGATATACCTTTCCGATCAGCCATCTAGGCTGTGTTGGGCTGGAAATTTGTTTAAATCTGTCTTTTTGTGGGTTCTGCTCAAGAGCGCATTTGAAGCAATAAGGACAGCCTATGAAAAATCAGAAAGGGTTGGACATGGTAGAACATGCCAGTAATCCCTACTACAGGGGAGGCTTGAGGATGGCAGATTGCTTTAGCTGGGGAGTTTTGAGCTGCAATAGGCTTAAGCCAATTAGGTATCCACATTAATTCAGGCACCAGTACAGTTAGCCCCCAGGAGCAGGAGTAGTAGGCTACCTAAGTCAGGCAAAAATGTCCTAGATCATAAATGGAGCCTAGATCATAAAGCTTCTCTGTCTGTCAGTAGTGGGGCTACCGTGAGTAGCCACTGCACTTCCAGCCTGGGCGAGATTGGAAAACCAGTCTCAAATTAAAAAAAAACAAAAACGATGGGGAACAGCAAATGGGCTAGTTTGTGTCTGGAATATAGATTTTGTAAGAAGAAAAAATGTTATATGACTACAAAGGTTCGGTTGGAACCAGACCATGACGGCTTCAAATGTCATTTGTAGTTTAATCTAGATGCATTAGGAAGTGCCTGAAGGTTCTCCAGCAGAAGAATGATTGTGCTTTAGGAAGATGATTTTGGCAGCTATGTGGAGGCTAGATTGGAGAGAAGAGAGGCTTGAATCAAGGAGACAAATTGGGAGGTTAAAGCAATGCTTCAGGGAAGAGGTGATGAAGGATTGAATTAATGTGGTGGTCACGTGAGAGAAGAGGAAAGAAACGAGAGATGTTATAGAGTTAGAAATGATAAGATTTGTTAACTGATTGGGTATGGAGGATGAGAGAGAATGGAGAGACAAAGATGACTTCAAGGTAGTAAGCCTGCCTGCCAGTCAGTTAGAGAGTACCTTCCTACTATGAGATTCTGTGATTTTGTAATTCTGATCACAGAGACTGATAGTAATTCCTGGCTCCACTTTAAAAGTACACCACAGGTCAGCAGAAGCAACCTGATGCTTGCTGGTACCTATGTTGACCTGGAGCCAACCAGCTTCAGTAGCGATAAATATTTCAGAGCACATTCGTGGAGCTCCCTGGTAGAGATTTTCTTAGCTGCTCTCTACCCATGATTTTCTTGGCATGGCCCCTGGGGTCTGTCCCATGGTCCTGTGCCTGATTTGGGGTCAGCTCTGGGTGAGTAGATGTTCATAGAACAAGCATTTCCATTATAGTAAGCAAAGTTGTCGCCTTTGCATGCTGTTTCAATATTAGAAGCCAAGGATTAAATGGACCATGGAAGCTGAATTACCAGCCTGGCCCTTGGTGGTTTTTAAATTATAGATTTTTAAACAAAACTAAATAGAGAGTAATTATGGAACAGCACCATGTCCTACCCTGAAGAATGAAAGAACCAAACTAGTCCTAATGTGGCAGAATCCTGTGAAATATGAGGGAAATAGAGGGAATTGATCAATGTCATGATTACTGAATGTCTCTCTCCATTTTAAGGGAAAAGTAAATCCAAAAAGTGGAATTAGATGAGTTGGGTTCAAATTTCAATTCTACCACTTATTAGCATTGTAACTTAGCAAGCCACTTAACTTCTATGGGATTCACTTTCCTCATTTATAAAAAGACAAACTTAGACTAGATGATCACTAGGGTTTGCTCTAGCTAGTTCTAAATCTATGATCCAGAATTCAATTTAATTCCATAAACCTTTATTTGCTGACATACTCTACTAGTTACTGTGTTGTCACCACTTCATTTTTGTTTTTAGATTTTCTTTTTTATTTTGAACTTACCAATCATCAACAAACACAAACATTTTGATATACAGAGAAGAAAAAAAAAACAGAGGACTATGTAAAAAAGGATGAAATTCTTTTATATACAGTTTATTTTTAAAAAATCAGATGATACATTCAAAAGATAGTAACAAAATTGTGCTATGTTTGTTTCACCGTTTGCACATTTTTTCTTTGATGTGCTTAAAAATGTTTTATTGATGCTTTTTTTGCAATTCTCTCACTACCTCTCTCCTCTTATTCTTTTTGTGATATGTATGCATAGTTAAGCAAAACAAATCAACACACTAGCAATATCTATAATTGTATATCTTGTTCTTCGCTTCTAATTTATCACTTTTCTTCTAAGAAAAGTGGCATCATCTGTTTTCTGAAGTCACGATTGGTGACTGCTATGATCAGAGTTATGAAGCCTTTCAAAGTTGTTTAATATTTTGTGATCTTCATGTGAGTTGTTCTTCTAGTTGAGCTCATTTCACTCTGTATTAGTTCATTCGAGGGTAACCTGGTTTCCAACCGAGCCTGGGGCATTTTGCATGCTATTGAGTGTGTGGAAGGTGAAGTGACTTTTGATTAATGGAGAGAAGGCTGAGCACGATGCTGCGTACCTTCATAAGGGATTTACTGGAATAATTATAGAGAGATTCTTTGAGAGAGACAGGTGAACAGAGGATACTCTGTGGAGACAGAAGAGAAAGATTTAGAAATAGCAGATGTACAAGGGAAGTAAGCCCCATCAAGCATCCAGGCTTGCTTAGAATCCCAAAGAATGCTAGGATAAACCTCCTCTCTAAAATTCCTTCCCTAGTCAAAGAGAAAGCTCATATTTTATCTCCATGAGTAATGCATATATTGCCTATCCTGGCAGGCATTAGGAGTGAAGCACCCGGTTTTCAATGCCCAGCTTATCTCCCCTTCTTCATGAAACCTTTCTTGACTTCTGTAGCTTTCGCTATTCCCATTTTGATAGTGCTTTAGAGTTTAGAGAGTGTTCCCACAACAACTATAAGAACTAGGTAGTTGAGGTATTATTATCACCATTTTATATATGAAGAAATGGAGCCTGACAGGTTAAAAGATTTGCCTAGTGTCACATAGCTGGTAAGTATAGGAGCAGATGTTCAAATGCATACCCTTCTGACTCAAAGTCAGGGATCTTTTCCTCTACTACCTGACCTCCACTATAAGGGACCTCTTTTTTTTTTTTAACTTACAAAAAAAATTATTTTCTCTCCCTCCTATTTCCCCCTTCCCCACTGGGAAAAAAGGAAAGAAAGACAAAATACTTGCAACAAACATGTATAGTCAAGCAAAATAAATACCCACATTTTCCATGTCCAAAGAGGTGGGTCTCACTCTGCATCCTGAGACCATCATCTCTCTGTCAGCAGGTAAGTCATGCACTTCATCATCTATCCTCTGGAATCATGGCTGATGATTCAGATGATCAGAGTTCTTGAGTCTCTTAAAGTTGTTAGGCTTTACAATATTGTTATTACTGTATAAAGTGTTCTCCTGATTCTGCTCACTTCACTCTGCATCAATTCTTACAAGTCTTCCCAATTTCCTCTGACACATCTTACTGATTTTCTTTTGTGGTTGTGAGTGTGGAAAAAAATCCATAGTAGATAGGACATAACTGATCACTGAATAAGTGATAGGCTTGATTAAGGAGGGGGCCAGAACTGCTATAAGAACAGGACCTGCTGATCTTTTTTAATATTTAAATGAGAGAACATTTTATTTTTGTTTTCATTTTTAATAATAATTTATTTCCCCCAATAATACATGTAAAAACATTTTTAACATTCTTTTTCAAAAAAATTAATTTCAAATTCTTTCTTTTCCTCCCCTCTCTCTGAGACAAAAAGCAATTTTATATAGGCTATACATGTGCAATCATGCAAAACCTATTGCCATATTAGTCATGTTGTGAAAGAAGACACAGACAAATAAAAGAAAAATAAAGTGAAAAACCGTATACTTTAATCTGCATTCAAACTCCATCAGTTCTTTCTCTGGAGGTGCATAGCATTTTTCATCATTCATGAGTTCTTTGAAATTGTCTTGGATTGTTGTATTCCTGAAAATAGCTAAATCATTCACAAATGATCATTATACAATATTGCCATTACTGTGTATGATGTTCTCCTCGTTCTTCTCTCTTCACTTTGCATCAGTTCATGGAAGTCTTTCCAGGCTTTTCTGAAATCATCCTGCTCATTATTTCTTATACTTGCTTAGCTTCTTATGGGAGGTTGAAATACAGCGCCTTACTTAGTGGTCAGGAGCAATTTCTGTGGGGGATATGGAAACATTTGGGGACATCCATGAATGAGTTGGATCAGTTGGTCCCAGAGATATCATCTAGCTCTAGAGTTCTAAAATTCTAAGTTCAAGGACAAGCTACTTTTTCTGTGACAGAAGTCTCTATGAAAATAGTGATATGGATATGCCAAGAAAGTAGGAGAGGAATATGCAAAGGATGGAGGCAGGTTCTTAATTCTGCAGGGACAGCTAGATGGTTAAGTGGATAGAGCAATGTGCTTGGACTCAGGAAGACCTGAGTTCAAATCAGACACTTACTATCTATGTGACCCCGGTCAAGTCGCTTAACCTGTTTGCTTCAGTTTCCTCAACTATAAAATGGGGGCTAATAATAGCATCTACTTCACAGGGTTGTTTTGAGGATCAAATGAGATATTTGTAGAGTGCTTAGCGTAGTACCTGGCACTTAGTAGGTAGTTCACTTTCCCACAAGAAACCAAGAAATGTTTTGGTTCTTAAAGCTGTTGAAACTCCTCTGACTCATTTCATAGTCAATCAAAAGTATAAAACTCATAAAGTGGGAATCTTGAGTCTAAGGTTGAGTTTACCAAGGTAAGACTGCTAATTCATTTGATTCTTTTTACTACATTGACTAGTTTACACAAAGGGAGCAAAATCAACTAATTGTTTGGGACCTGGTACACAGAGCATTTTGGCAATTAGGTGGGACAGTGGATAGAGCGCTGGTACTAGAGTCAAGAAGACTCTTCTTCTTGGGTTCAAATCTGGCCTCAGACACTTACTAGCTGTGTGACCCTGGGGAAGTCACTTATCCCTGTTTGCCTCAGTTTCCTCATCTGTAAAACGAACTGGAGAAGGAAATGGCAAGCCATTCCTGTAAATCTACCATGAAAAGCCCAAACAGGGTCATGAAGAGTCAGAAATGACTGAAACAACTCAACAACAACAATAACAGAAAGCTTTTTAACTCTGCACAAATCTGGTCTGGTTGATATAGACTTAGTTTTTAGTCTTGGAAGCATATCCAGTCACAAAAGATATGTTTGTCATGTAGTTTTGGGATGAGAACATTGGGCTTATATTCAGAAAGCCAGGGTTCAATTCCCAGATCAGCCAACTAGCCACATGACCTTGATCCAATCACTTAAACTCTGTTTTCTCATCTATAATATGGAAATATTAATACTTGCACTGCAAAGCTCATGGGATTATTGTAAGGATAGAGCTTTGGCAGTCTAACATAATGAGAAAAGCACTGAATCTGGACTTATAGGGCTTAGGTTCAGATCCTGGCTTTAGGGCTGCCTACTCGACCTTAGGAAAATCATTTCCTTTCTCTGAGCCTCACTTTCCTTATCTGTAAAATGAGGTGGTTGGCAAGACAACCTCTGAGGTTCCTTCTACCTCTGAAATAAGCCTATGATTCTATAGACTTATAAATCACTTCTGAATTGTGAGAAATTATTAATAAAATTACTCTTACTCCTACTACTAAGAATAATAGAGAGCTGGACTAGGACCTCAAAGACCTGGATTCTAATCCTAGCACTGACATTAACTCCAATTGCAACTTTGGGCAAATCACTCTCGTTGTGCCCCAGTCTCCTTATCTTCAAAATGGGGATAATAAGACCGTTTCTGCCTATTCCACCACACCCAGCCTAATGCTTTGTAGGCACAATAATGATGATGATGATGATAATGATGATGATGATGATAGCTAGCATTTATATAGAGCTTTATGGATGACAAAGTACTTTACAAATAGGTCATTTGATCTTTACAACAATCCTTCAAGGTTGGCACTTTTATTTTCCCTATTTTACCAATTAGGAAACTGAAGCTAAGTGAGGTTAAGTGACTTGCCCAGTGTCACACAACCAGTGTCTGAGGCTAAATTTGAACCCAGGTCTTCCTGACTCCAGGTACAGCACTCTATCTACTGTGCCACCCAGCTGTCTACATATTTAGACAATTAGTATCAATTTGTTGATTTGATTTAATTTTTTAAAGGAGATGTAATACTTTCAAAAGTATAAAATTATATCATTATTATAATCAACTGACAAACATCATGATGAGTAATAATCAGAAGGATGAAGAAGGGACCTCATCAGTCACCTAAACCAACTTAAACAAGAAAGAAATCCATAATGATAAAATAATAATAGCATTTGCATAGCATTGTAAGGGTTGCAAAGTGTTTTACAAATGTTATCTCATTTGATCCTCACAGCATCCCTGGGAAGTAATGTTTTACTATCTCTGCTTTACAGATGGGGAAACTGAGGTAGACAGTAATTAAATGACTTTCCCAGAGTCACACAGCTAAGTTAGTGTCTGAAGCACTATTTGAATCCAGGTCTTTCTGACTCAAGTTCCAGCACTCAATCCACTGTCACCTGACTTCTACCCAGCAAGTGGTCATCCAGCCTCTTCATGAAGACCTTCAAGGAGGGGGAACCCATCCCCTCTTGAAGCAACCCATTCCATTTTTGGAAAGCTCTACTTATTGGTAATCTCTTCCTAATATTGAGCTTAAAGTTGCCTCTTTGCAAACTTCCAAATATTGTGGCAGATTCTTGAGCCAGATAACACAAGTGTGATCCTTCTTCCATAGACAACCCTTTAAGTACTATAAGTCTTCTCTTTCTCCAGGCTAAGCTCATCCAGGTCCTTCAATTGTTCTTCATCTGTCATGTACCAAGTCCCATTCTGGCCGTCATCCTCTGGCTACTCTACAATTTATCAGTGTCCTTCTTAAACTGCAGTGGCCAGTGGCCATACGGTAATGATATTTCAGAGAAGCTCAGAGGAGGGTAGAGTACAATGGGCCTACCACCTTCCTCTGGTTCCAGAAAAAAAACAACAACATAATATTAAGTGGGGGGGAAAAAGCATAATAGGGGAGAGTCAGTGCCATAGGGAAAAAATGTTTTGAATAAATGAGTACAGTGAGATTTTGTACCTTTATAGTGGATTATGACTGGTCAGGACAATAGGGCCTGCCTGTAATCTAACAGTAAAGACAAAGAAATGATCATTTTCCTCTGGGCTCTGGGACCATCTAATCCACATCATATTCAGGTAATTCTTGGGTGCGTGTCCAAATGGACAAAGAACTGAGGATAGAACTAAACAGGAGGAAGAAAGTAAGTTTGATTGCGTTAGGAAATTGTGTAGCTCTTTAATGAGCCCCCAACTTCTATCTGAAACAAAGGCCGGTCTTTTTAATGCTCATATTCTGCTGATATCATATGGTTGCAGGTTCTGGAGTATTACAAAGTCTACAAAGAATTAAAATGGGCATCACTCAGGACAATGGAGGAACATACGGTAAGTGTGAGTAGGCAGCAACACATAACAAATAATTAACTATTAATATCCAGATGAATGGATGTCATCAAAGAAATGACAAAGTAAAAAAAAAAAAGATGAGGCGGTCATGTGGTGAAAAACAAGGCATAAATGGACCTCTGATACACTCCACTGGTATGCTCACAAAATCAAAAGAAATTGAGGAAGGCCAAACAGCACATTGCCTGGGTCCCATGGTACAACATGGATAAGAGTGGCACAGGATGGGCAGACATGGGTCGGTTACCATCTGCACTATTGCAAGGAAGATCTACATTGATGGGATTACAGATCCATTAGAGTATTTTGAGAAATTCCAGTCTAGGTAGGCAGAACTGGAAAACATCTTTTCTTCCCAAAATGTATATATCACTCTGAAATTATCTCTTAAAGACTCTCTACCACAGGATACTAGATTTAAAGCTGGAAGAGACCTTAAAAGGATATCAAGTTCAACTTCCTTATTATATAGAAGAGGAAACTGAGGCCCAGATAGGTTATGTGTCTTGCCTAAGGTCACATAGATAGTAAGTAAGGCAGGATCCAAACCCAGGTTTTCTTCATATCCATTCAGCATTCCATATGCTGTATCATATGCCACTCAGTCCCCTACCTCTCTGTGCTATGGAATTGGAATACATGACCTCTGAAGACAATTCCATCTCTGAGTCTATAATTCTGTGATCTTTGGTGGGCTTCCTAGGAAAGAGAGCAGCAGTGGTCATATCCCTCTGTGGAGGAGCACTGTACCACACTAGTGCTATGAAAATGAGATCTAAATGCCAATTTCTAAAGAATCTATGGCATATCTGCTATTTATTTGTCTTCTGTGTTCAACAAGCCCACCTCAAACCTCTCCTCGTCTTTGTACCTGCCATCTAGGAGGATCTATGAAATGTACTTTATCCTTTTAGCCTGCTGTATTTTTAATGTTTGACTGAAAGAACAAAGGAAGGAGTACACCAGGCAAGATTGTTTCATTCCTCTGCCGGAGCCGTTATGGAAAACCATCTGAAGCTCAGCCAACATAAATGTTTTAAACTCCAGACTTTGCAGTGCAAGAATGCCTCACTAATAGTCACCTCAAAAGCGAGGGCTTGCTTTCTTCCTTTCATTGGGTGACATAAAAGACCTTCGCATCAATCATTAACAACCTATTAACACAAGCAATCCAGAAAAGTTTTCAAAGTCCAGTTAGCTGCCATGAAGAAAATTCTTGTCACACAGCTCATGGGGGATGTAAGTATGATTTGCCCACCTGGGCTGATCTCCACTCTGGAAAGCACCTGTTGATTCTTCTTTTATCTCTGCTTGAGTAACAGGTATTTGGGAGCTACGCTTCCCTTGTCCTGCTGTAAAACTACCCACTTGCCTCAGTGGAGCCTGGCTTTTAGGAGATATAGTGGCCAAACCACTTAAAATATTCATGGAAGCCAAGTAGCATACAATGTAGGCAGGTGTTGACACAGGTTAAGGGCAATATCTGTAGGTCAATTTCACTCAAGCAGATGGGAATGAAAGAGGCTGAAGCTTTGAATTGACATGTTAGCAGGAAACTCAGAATTCCTGACTCAAGTTTATGTGCATTGACTTAAAACAAGTCAGAATATATTTTTTCACTCTACACCCCCCAAACCTGGTACCAATAATAACTCATACAGATGATCATAGCTCTGGAGATGGAAGAGACCTTCAAAGTCATCTAATCCAACTCCTTATTTGACAGAGAAGGAAATCAGGTTTAAATGACTTGCCCAAGGTCAAATAAGTAGTAAGTAGAGAAGATGGGGTCTAAATTCAGGTTTTATGACTCCTAGTTTCGGTCTCTTCTGATCAATCAACCAACGTACATTTATTAAGCATCCACTGCATGCCAGGTTATGTGCTAGGAATTAGAAATACAAAGGTAAAAATAAAATTATCCTTGACTTCAAGGAGTCTCCATTCTGTCTAAACACAAGACATTTTAGAGATTTCCTTGTAATTTGTCCTTGATTAGCTGGTATTAATGAACCAGAGAGATTACTTAACACCTGAAGGATCCAGCCCCCAGGTTCCAACTTAGTCTAAATGAGGTCATAGTTGTCTGAGAGGTGGAGAGGTCCCCTGAACCACAGGGTAAATCTCAGGTGCTCTTTCCTTTTTTTTTTTCATGGTTTCAGTTTATTTATTTTGATACATTCTGTCCCCAAGAATTAATTAGAACTCTTCTGCCATATACACGCTGTAAAGTAAGACCCCAGGGACATCCAAATGCTGAGTTTTCACTTCGTTATTCTGGCCAAAGTGCACACCATCAGGGTTTCTCTTGTCCACTGATTGCTTCCGATCCAGACGTTCAAACAGTCTTTCATCCCCAAAGCAAGCTCAGGACAGTTGGTTCAGGCATTCCGGGATCTGCATCAGGTGCTCTTTCCACCACACCATACTATTATCTGCTTTCTTTATGAGAATCCTGTAAACTAGTGTGAATGTTGTTATGGCTGTTTTATGAAAGAGGAAACTGAGTCTCAAAAGGTCACAAACTATGAAATGTAAAACAGAATTAGAACCCAGGTCTTCTGAACACAAGGGCAGTGATATTTTGACCATCCCAAACTGCCTGTCCTGGTAAATGGCATTTTGGGGAGGTAGTAAGATCCAGTGGCAGCTAGATGGTGCAGTGGAGAGAGCACTGTGCCAGAAGGCAGGAAATTTGAGTTCAAATTCGGCCTCAGACATTTACTAACTTTGTGACCCTGGGCAAGTCACTTAACACCTATGTGCCTCGGTTCCTCATCTGTAAAATGGGGATATACAGAAGGAAATGGCAAACCATTTCAGTATGTTTGCCAAGAAAATCCCATGGACAAAAGTCCATGGGGTCACATAGAGTTCAACATTACTGAATGACTGAATGACAACGTCCAGTGGACATGAGATATAGGCTGACAGTCAAGAGACCTTAGTCTCAGCTTCTCCGCTACCTTGCTGTGTAAATCACACAACCATTTTCTGCCTTAGTTTCCTCATCTGTCAAATGGGAATTATAATATTTGCCTTCTCTTTCTCATAGGATTATGTGAAGTTCAAATGAGATAATGAATGTGAAAGCCTTTGGAAAAGAATAAAGGGCTCTACACACAGAAGGGATTATTATCTAATGGTTTTAAAAAAAAAGCAGTGACAGCAGAGAAATTAGCACATCAAACTAGGACCTGAGAAAAGAGAAATAGAGCAAACCCCCAGACATAAGCCTCTCTCTGATTCCTCTGCCTCACCCTATTTCAGCAGTAAAATCTTAAACCTTTATCCTGAGTTTTGACTACCAAGGCACAGTTAACATCAATAGCCTCAAAGATGAAAATCTCAGAATTAGAAACTGACTGCTAATGAAAAACCCCAGCACCCTGTGAGCACTCAGGCTCTGTAACAGGCACCATTTAGTACCCTTGTCATAGACACAGTTATCACAGGGTAGAAAGAACACTGAGTCTTCCCCACCTCCCACTTCTGCCAGTGGGCTCTTCTCCAACCCTCCCCTCCCCCTGCCCCAGAACAATCCTATCTCAGTCAGAAAGGTTGGGAACATTTGCCACTAACCAGATTTAGTTGTCGAAAGTTCCCTGCCTGTGCGCTTCTGAAGTTAATGATGGAGTCTTTGAAAATGACATTAGAAGCAAAACATAAGCAGCCAAAAACATGAAAATACCCTGAGTCCATCTGTTCAAGTGTGATACACCTCAGAGCTCCCATTTCACATGTAAAACAGAATATATGATTCATAATTTATACCACACCGGTGCGGCCTTTACTGAAGCAAACTACTTTGAAGGAATGTTGGCTCTGTGCTATCAGGACACTGTTCAAAATCACAAAATATTTAGAAATGTAACTCAGCTACTGCCCCTTTGAAGTGGGGTTATTTGTATTTTATGTACACGCATATGCACACACACGCACACACACACGCACACACACACACACACACACACACACACACACACACACACACACACAAAGCCCATCCGGACATACATGTGGAAATATGAAAACATTTAAGGATGAATCAGTACCAAAATATAATTACCCCCTCAACCATTGAAAATATTTATAGACCCATATCTTGTGTTGAAGACCTGGTTCTAATAATTCCTGGAAAACTACAGGATTCATACATGTTTTCATGTGACTAACTTAATTTAATTCAAATCTATAACACATGAAGAACAAAAATAAAGACAGTTGACTTTCCATCACCTCATCTCTGATATAACAAAGTAGTCTGAGGGATGGTGAATAGTTAGGAGGGTGGAAAACAATTTGTATTTAATTATAGATCACAGGATTATAGATTTATAGAGGGACCTTAGAAGTCATTTAGTACAATTTCCTTATTTCATAGATGAGGAAACTGATGCCTGGACAAGTGACTTGCCCAGCATCACCCAACAGCCAGGTGAACGAAGAAGTCGCTGATTTTCAGTAGATCTAATCAATTCTAATTCAACAAGCATTTATTAAGCTTCTACTGTATAACAGGCACTAGGAATACAAAGGCAAAACAAAAAAAAAGTCTCTGCCCTCATGAGTGTCAGAGCTGGGATTCAGAACTAAGTTTCTCAGCTCCAAGTCCCATTTATTTAAGCTAAATTACTTCTTTGTCTAGTCAATGTGGTGAATAGAGCACTGGACTTGGAGTCAGGAAGACCTGAGTACAAATCCTGCCTCAGACACTAAGTGGCTGTGGAATCCTGGGAAGGTCATTTAAACCTTTCTCAGCTTCAGTTTCTGGATTGGCAAAATAAGAATGATAAAAGTATCTAGTTCACAAGATTGTTATGAGGATCAAATGAGATTTTTGTGGTTGTTATTTAGTCATTTCTATTGTGTATGACTCTTTGTGACCCCATTTTGGGTTTTCTTAGCAAAGATACTGGAGTGGTCTGCCATTTCCTTCTCCAGTTCGTTTTACAGATGAAGAAACCAAAGCAAACAGGGTTAAGTGACTTGCCCAGGGTCACATAGCTAGTAAGTGTCTGAGGTAACATTTGAACTCAGGAAGATATGTCTTCCTGACTCCAGCCCTGGCACTCTATCCACTGCACCACCTAGCTGCTCACTATTGTATGTAAAGTGCTTTGCAGACCTTAAAGTGGTATATAATACTAGCAATTATTAGTAATATGATATTATTAATATGTTGGGCAGCTAGGTGGCACAGTGGGTAGAGTGCTGGGCCTAGAGTCAGGAGGAGCTGAGTTCAAATCTGGTCTCAGACACTTAACTAGCTGTGTGACCCTGGGCAAGTCACTTAACCCTGTTTGCTTCAGTTTCCTCTTCTGTAAAATGATTTGGAGAAGGAAATGGTAAACCACTCTAGTATCTTTGCCAAGAAAACCTCAAATGGGGTCATGGAAAGTGGGATGTGACTAAAAGGACTGAACAACAATAACATTAATATGTTGGAAGTGCCAGGTGATTAAGTGTCAGGTATGCCTATAATAAGTTCCAAAAAGCTGGAAATTAAAGCAATTGAACTGATTATTATAAAGAATCTACAATGCATCTAGCCATATGGCAGGCTGAACAGAAAGTACACTGTTATATCTACTTTATTGGACCTGACAAGAGAGATGGGCTGAGGGTGGTATTGTGGGAAGAAAGGACATTGAAGTTGGAGACCAACTTTGTTGACCTCATGGTTTTGTGAAAGGCCAACTCTACCCACACATCTGAGACTTCACAGTACTGCACATGTGTATCTGCTTTATAAAAATAACTGCTATTCATACAGCAATTAAAATTTGTAGTGTTTTACATACATTACCTCATTTGATACACTAACCCTGTGAAATAGGCACTATAGATGTTATTAACCCCATTTTATAGATGAGAAAACTGAGGCTCAGAGAGGTAAGTCCACAAGCACACAGTGAATGAGGATCTGGTATAGTATTTGAACCTAGGTCTTCCTTGTCATTAGGTCTAAGACTCTATCCTCCATGTCTTTCTCTACATTTCTCTAATCATATTTCTCATTTTTCTGCCTCAATGACCAACAATGTTTTGCACATAGTAAGTGCTTTTTAAGAGCTTCTTGCCACTGAGAAAGAAAAATAATAAATGGGTAAAAATTAAACATGATATGTAGATATTATTGAACCATTGGATTTCTTTTTGTTTGCTGCCCATTTCGTGTGTGCCACACAAAGTCACAGAATCTCTGGACTTGAAGAGTTGGAAGAGAGTCTAGATGTTCCTCAATTTACTCCATAGCTGAGTAGAAATCTTTTCTATACCATCCCTAACAAGAGTCCCACTTTCCTAGACTAAAATCTCCTTGGGGCCAGGCACTGTGTCTCTGCTTTCATTTGTTTCCCTACCTTAGAAGGTAGCCTGATTTCAAATCCTACCTCTCACACTTACTGCCTGTATGACGTTGGCAGGTCATCTCTCTAGATCTCAGTTTCCTCATCTATAAAAATGAGAGGTTTGGATTAGATAGCCTCTGAAGTCTTTTCTTGATCTATGATGTTTTGACTCCACAGCTCTTAGCTCAGAGCTCTTCTCATAATTCAACCAATGCTGTTAATTAGAAAGTAGAATCAAGGCTATTAAACAATCTGCCCTTGACCTATCTTATGTCAGTTTACCTACCTTTAAAATGGGCATAGAATTACTCATCTGCGTCAGAGACATGTGTGAACTAATCAGCCTTAGAAGAATATTTTTCTGGACGGTATCCAGAAGTCCCCTTCAGTGCATATTTTCAGACTGTTTTTAAAGCCATGGCTGAGAGTTCCTTGTTCCGCATCCCCTCAGCCCCCTCAAATTCAATCTGATGCAATTTGGTATGACACAGAGAAAGGGAATCTATCTTCTGCAAGTGCAGCCTTTAATGGTAGCCGAGTGCTTTGAAGATGAAAAGTTGTCTGTAAGTACTAAGCATTATTATTCTGTATCGGATGTCAGTGTGCACTTAAAAAAAGAGAGAGATTCAATTAGACTGGCTTGCCATTGTTTTATGATAAAACTATCAGGCAATTTTGAAACGGTCGAGTCATGACAGGAATATTTAACTCCTGACAGGAAAGAGAAGTAATGGATATGAACTAAAGGAATAGTTCAGCTGGTTGAGAAGATGAAATATTCCCCAAACTGCAAAGTCAATTTGGCAGATGGTTTCTGGGGAAGAGGCAGCCAGATGAAAGAACAATGCAACTAGCCCCCTTTCTTCAGAGCAACCAAAGTTTCTATGCTGACCTTGGAACCCTTTGCGGCTGTTCTCCAGAATGCTCTGGGGTCCTAACAGCTGGGCCTGGATGCGGGCAGGTGTAGCTGAGGGACACCACCTGGCAACAGGGGTGGGGGAGGTGCTCCCTCGGGGGGGGGAAGGGCAAGAGGAGGGCAGTGATGACAACTCCGAGGCTTCAGAGGCTCCCCAGACTTAAGCTCATGTGAGTTTGGCAGAGACTTTGGAGGTCACCTAGTCCAATTCTCTAGTTTTACAAACAAAAGAAGCAGAAGTCCAGTGAGTTGAAGGAATTTGCCCAAGGTTACACAGGGAGTTAAGTAGCAGAAGTGGAATTAGAACCCAAGTCCTTTCCCTTTCCATTACTATCATAGAAGCTCAGTTCAGAGAAATTAAGGGCTAGGTATCTGACCTACAGCAGAGAATTGTAGATGGGTAAGCTTCCAATATTTTCATGATTCACCTCTACCCACCTCTGTAAGGAACATAGGGCAAAAAGAGTTTTGCCCCAAGGCACTGTTGATTAATGGTTCATAATGGACTTGGAATCAGGAAGACCCAGGTTGGAATCCTGCCTCAGAAATTTACCAGCTATGTGACCCTGGCAAGTCACTTAATTTCTCTTGGCCCCAAATGGGAGTTAGACTTGATAGCAGATAAGGATCCTTCTAATTCCAAATTGATGCTCCTGTGATCCTCTCACTAGCATTTTGGGAAGGGGGAGGTGCTTCCTGCTGGGTGTGACAATACCTATCCCCATGCCTCATCTCGTGCTGTGGACCCAACTACACTGTTATCGTACAACTATTTCCAGGACTCTCTCCCTCCCAGGGCCTCATTTCTGTGATACTTGTACTTTGAGGCCCACCTTTCTCTCCAAACTCTACTAGGATAAAGGCCAAACACCTTCCCACTCAACTGTATCCCTTTATTAAACTATCTGTTATACAATTATCAACTGATATCTACTCCTTTCCATCCCCCACACCCACCAACTCAAATGTTTGTACCTCAGGTAAAAGTATTCCCAGGCATGGCTTCATCTTCACGAACATTTTTACCTTCCCTCTCAGATATACCAACGACTGTTAATGGACATCATCATTTTTTCTGCAGAAAAGTTTGCTCATTTGCTCCAATATATTGTATACCCAATCTATTTCATTGATCAAGCATTCTGTTTTTTATCCAGGACCAAATTGTTTTGATGGTTATTACTTTGTAATATAAGTTGAGATTTATTACTGTGACACCTCCTTGCTTCACATTTCCTTTTATTGAAATTCTTGATCTTTTGTTTCTCCAGATGAATTTTGTTGTTATTTTCCTAGGTCTATAAAGTAATTATTTGTTAGTTTGATTGGTATGGCACTGAATAAGTAAACTGATTTAGGTAGTATTGTCCTTATTATTATACTGGCTTGGCCTACTCATGAACAATTAATATTTTTCAATTATTAAGATCTGTCTTTGTGTTGGATGCATATATGTGTGATATATATATACACATACATATATCACATACATACATACATACATACATACATACACACATATAACACCTATATACATAATGGAAGGGCCTTTGTTTCAGGGAAAAGTTGAGAATCATTAAGGGAGCTAGGCAATTTCCCAAAGGCAATTCAATCTACTCTCTTCCTCCTGTTTAAGTTCCCATGTTATTCATGTCCAAAAATGTATATTTCTTGACTACATCACCTCTCCGTCAGGAAGTGGATAACAAAGATCATGAACAATCCTCTGGTTGGCCATTGTGTTGACCATAGTTCTCAAGTCTTTTAAAATTGTTTATCTTTACAGTATTGTTATTGTGTAAATTGGTCTCATGGTTCTGCTTACTTCACTCTGTATCAGTGCACACAAACCTTCCCAGGTTTCTCTGAAACCATCCCTTTCATCATTATGGTGAGGTAGTATTTCATTAAATTCATACCCCATAACTTGTTCAGTCATTCCTTAATTGATGGGCACTATCTTAGTTTCTGGTTCTTTGCTCTACAAATGGAAGTGAGGTAGATAGAGAGATAAATAGATAGATAGATAGATAGATAGATAGATAGATAGATAGATAGACAGACAGATAGACCAACAGACATATATGTATAGAAAGATAGATATAAATAAATATAGAGACAGAGGCATACACACATATATATACCTACATACACATACATATATAATACATATGTATGTATATATATTTCAAAGTACATATGGGTCCTTTTCTTCTTTTTTTGATCTCTTTCGAGAATAGGCCTCCTAGCATGCTGCTGACTCTAGAGGAGACAGTGAGGCTGATGGCCTTGCTCATCTCTGCCTCACTCAAATCCAGTTCTTGCGCAAGACAAGACAACATGTTCATGACATCATTGGTCCTCTTCGAGAACAAAGAACGAACAACGACAACAACTAGGGGTATCATTAGGTCAAAGTCACAATTTAGTGACTTTTTGTTCTGTACTTCTACTTTGTTTTCCAGAATGGTTCAAGCAATTCACAGCTGTGCCAACAGTGCATTAATGCATCTCTTTTCCTGCAACTCCTCCAACATTTGTCTTAATGAAATTTTCTAAGTTCGACAAGCTGAAATATCCTAGTAACACACTTTTTATAGACTCATATAGACACTTAGGCTTTGACAGATAGAATCCTTTTTTCTTCTTCTGATGTGCTGTTCATAGGAGCCTTATGAACTTGGACAATTTCTTCTTCTCATACCTCACCTAGACAGTTCCAAGGTTTGTCTGGCAATAACATATCTTCCTGTTTCTCTCTATGCACTACTGACCAAAAATAATTTTAGATATGAAGACAGAAAGGGATGATGACAGAGAGGGGGAACTAAGAAATTGATTATTTCTTCCATGATGTCTCACTTTGAGTGATAAAATTTCAGGTTGGTTCCACTTGTGTTATAAAGCCTGTAATAATAACTTGTTCTTTTGTCTTTTGATATTTCACTACATTGAGACCTAATAAAAGAATATCTAGATAAAGTAGAGATGAATGAGCAGAATGAAAGAGTGTAATCACTATTTGTAAATGGCAACCTCTACTAATTATAAATGGAAACAATATACTTTTGTATGTATCTATTAATATACATGCATATAAATATACACTACATATGTACAAACACATACATACATATATACATTATATACGTGTACATATTATATATATAGTGTGTGAATATAGATGCATACACACACACATGCACAGACACACACATACTCCTCCAACAGAATACAAGTTCTTGAGGGCTAGGTATAGTTTCATTTATGTCTTTTATCCCTAGCGCCTAGAACATTGCCTGGCACTTATTTGACATTTAATAATTGCTTGTGTCAATTTCAAATAACATGTCAATAAACATTTAATAAATGCCTACTATATGCCAGGCACTATGCAAAGCATACTTATGTAAATATATTCTCACTTGTCAAAACATATTGAGCCAATTTCATTTTTGCCAAAATTAAACAAACTTTTATTAAGCGCCGACTATGTGAAGGCTGCTTACAAGTATTACTCTTTAAATATTAACTCTATAGTATATATTCAACAAAGGGATAAATTGCATCTGCAGTCTTTAGCCCTATAGAGCTTTCTGAGACCTCTGTGGTGGTATAGGTGCAATTTAGACCATCATGGTTTGAAGAGAAAGTTTAAACCTAGATGTCTTCTCTGGATGCAATATCAGGTGCAAGTCCCTTGGGGAAACATAAAACTACACTTAGCCTAAATCTATAAGATCAAACACAAGAAGGCAGTGAGTGGGGAGCTTGGTTTTATTTGGTAATGTGGGGTTGCGAGAAGCCTTGGCGTGAGTATTGGGACTTATTGAACTGGAGGAGAATGTTTTGACTTTTTTGGATAGGGAGAAGTCTTGGTGGGAGGATTAAGGATCTTGGAGAGAGAATTTTGGTTTGTTGGACAGAGAAAATCTTTGCATGAGTATGTGGGCTTATTGAGGAGAAAAAATAAACAAACTTTAGTGGGTGTATTTGGAGTTCTTGATTAGGGGCAGCTAGGTGTCTTAGTGGATAGAGTACTGGGCCTGGCATCAGGAAGACTCATCTTCTGGAGTTCAAATCTGGCCTCAGACACTTACTAGCTATGTGACCTTAGGCAAGTCACTTAATCCTGAGTTTGCCTCAATTTCCTCATCTGTAAAATGAGCTGGAGAAGAAAATGGGCAAACCACTCCAGTATCCTTGCCAAGAAAATGCCACATGGCAGCATAAAGAATCAAACATGACTGAACAACAAAGAAAGTTTCAATGGGAGGAAACAGAAAATTCCTCTTGAAGAAGGAGAATAAGCAGAACTTTTTTAAGAATAGAGTCCAGTAGTGGTCAGCTTTCCAAAAGGACACTATTACTGGGGAGAAATTGATTACAATAAATACAAGTGACTGGAAAAAAAATTAGTGAAGGTAGTGATGGAAAGAAATTCATGCTTGTGGTCCAACCCTCACCCTCCTTCTAATTATGCTAATATTATTCTACTGATATTTTCTCTATGGATTAAGTGAGTTGCCTAATTGACACCAGGACATAAGAAAAGAGGACTGATCCAAGGTAAGGTAAAAAATGGTGGGAGGCCAGGGTTCTGTCTCCCAGTGGGCAGGAAGCCAGAGAGCTATTATATTCAGAGAAGATCACAAAATCATAGTAATTTATTACCCATTTTGCTGAATTCATTTTTTTCTTTCCGTTTTTTTTTTCAAATAACTGACTAGGTAGAGGAATAGGGAAGAATCCATTCACAAATGAAAGTGATGTATAAAAATAAAAGCTATCAATAGAAATTTTTAAAAAATTTAATTTAGCCCATTGAGTGACTGAGTGAGCTATGAGTTCTGCCAATATGCACACAACTTAATGTAATCACAAAAGCATACTCGTACAAAGGAGATTTTAAGTAAGGATAGATATGATTTTAGTTTGAATAGCTTTTTTTGGTCTAGACTTGTGATTTAATTGTGATAGGGAACTCCTGGTGAGGAAAGTCCCTGTATAAGGGCAGATGAGAAAGTACAGCTTACAGTCTTAGAGAATTGTCTGCAGCACCAAGAGGTTAAGTGAGTTGCCCAGGCTCAGATAGACAATATATGTCACAGGCAAGTCTTGAACTCAGCTCTTTCTGGGTTCTAAACACAGCTGTGTGTTTACCACGTCACACTGTCATTCACCTCCAGGCAAACATACACACACACACAAACACACACACACACACACACACACACACACACACACACAAAACTCCCTACACACAAACCCCTATAATATTATGACTTTTTGGTTTGCCTGTTGAATTCTTGATATATTAGCATTCCACCTTATTCACAGGAACAAAGATTTATAGCCAAAAAAGGGGACCTTTGAGGTAATTGAGTCCAATCTCCCTTATTTTGATGAGGGAAATAAAGCGCCAGAAAGATCAGTGACTTGCCTAAGGTCACATGGCTAGGAAATGTCTGAGGGAGGATTTGAACTTGGGTCATGCTGATTTCAAGGTCATCCCTCTATCCACTACATCACCTAATTGTCTATATTGAGGGAGGTAAGTGATTTTTAAAAGGCAGAGAGAGTCATCATAGTGCAATGGATAGAGAGCTGACCTGGCAAACAGGAAAACTGAAGTTCAGGTCCTTCCTCTGGCACAGACTGAATGTGTGACCCTGGTGAAATCATTGAACCTCTCAGTGCTATAGGTAAATCCTCAAAACTATGAGTGGTAGAGAAGATGCTAACCTGCATTAATAAAGGGAACTTCCTCAGCTGGGAGCTCTCTAAACCTGTTAAATCACAGGTCTCATTCCTATTGTTAGACCTATGTATGAAACAAATGGGTATCTACAAGGCCTTGCAAAGTGGCCATGTTGGTATGTGTGCTCTGTATGATCATTGCATATGGCTGATCACAAGACACATCATCTACCTTTTCATCCCCCAACCAATTTTAATGCCCAAAGACCCCTGAGGCACAGATTTAAAAGTAAAGGCAAAAAAAAAATTGCACTTTATTTTTGTACCAATTAAAATACTAGAGTGCTTAAGGCAGAGACTGATAAGTGGGGATTAGAAAAAGTGCCCCGAAATGTAAGCTCCTTAAGGAATAAGTATACAAAGACTGAGCCAACATGTGTCCTGCCCTTCTCCATGGATTCCCTTGCTTTGCATCAGCATGGAACTACAGAGACGGTTTGCTTCCTAGGGAGAACTGAAAAGCATGAATGAGGGACAAAGTTCCACCTCATCCTAATTAAGGTCCCACTTCTACGGTCATGCAGCCTTGATGTGCTGTTGAATTCAAGTAAACCAAGGACATGTAAGTGAGTGTGTTGCTTCATTTCCAAACTGAAAGGGAGCCCAGCATTTTTGAGAGGTACAGGATTTAGAAATGAGAAGGGACTTTTCATGCCCACTTCTCTTACCCTCATTCTTCTTGGTAAACACTGAGCATTGTGTCAGTTTATTTCTGGACAGCGTAAAAGCTTCTCGCCCAGCTTAGTGCAGCTGGCCAGAGAATGGACAATCCTTTAAACATCTGATGACAGGTATTGTGTACCCTCTAACTCTCTTCTTCTAGCTAAACATTCCCAGTACCTTCAACTACTGCTTTGTTTTCTCCTCCTTTACCATGCTGGTTACCCTCCTCCGGATGGTCCCAGATCATCAATTGTTGTTGTTTGTTGTTGAGTTGTTTCAGTTGGGTCCACCTCTCCATGATCCCGTTTGGGGTTGTTGTGGCAAATATACTAGAGTGGTTTGCCATTTCCTTCTCCAGCTCATTTTACAGATGAAAAAACTAAGACAAACAGGGTTAAGTGACTTGCCCAGGGTCACACAGCTAGGAAGTGTCTGAGGCCAGATTTGAATTTGGGTCCTCCTGATCCAGGGCTGGTGCTCTATCCACTGTGCTGCTTAGCTTCCCTTCAGCTTATCAATATTCTTCCTAAAATGTGGTGCCCAGAAATGAATACATAGAGTCTGACCAGGGCAGAGTAGAATGAGACAATCATCTCTCCTGGACATCATGCCTATTAAAGAAGTCTAAAATTGTATAGCTGTTTGACTGTCCTGTCACACCATTGACACGTATAGGATTGGTAGTTCACTAAAGTCTTCAGATCGTTTATCACTTGAGCTGTTGCCTAGCCATGGTTTCTCCTGCAATTCATTTTCTTAAAAAAAAAAAAAACTTTACCTTAATGATAATTGAATTCTTCAAAAGATTAAAGTAATGAGAGAATCAGCTATTCTTAAACTGCCAAAAAGAAAGAATTAGTTGCTGAAATAGAAATGGTGGAAACCTTGGAAGGAAGTGACTACTTCATTCTACAGATCATGAATGACAAGAGGAAATCTAAGCATATCTTGACACCAGGGATGTGCTGGAGCCAGCTTGAACCAGCTTGTGATAATGAATGCTTAAGCTCTCAGTGTGAGTACTTATACCTCACAATTGGTAAAGGCTACAAATAATGGCTTAATTTATTGTTTTGTTGATTGTATAAATTTAAGAAAATGATGGAGAAAATGTTAATAACATAGATTAAACTTAAAAAGTGTATCTGCTGTATATTTTTTGTGGGAGAGATGATTGTTAAACACACCTCTCTTCTTGTTTGCCTTTCATAGTCTTGTATGGTAGATTGGGTTTGAAAAAGGGAAATTCAGACAATGGATGCCGCTGTCACAGTGCTGCTCTGTGCGATTAGAGAAGGAATACCCTACCATCTCCCTCTTCTCTCTTCTCTCTGTGTCTTCTCTTCTCTCCATCTCAAGAGATCCCCAAAAACTCCCACTAGGGAGAACACTGTCTTCCAGTTCTGACTTCCCTTTAGAATTTTTTCTTCCCAGGCTAAGAAGAAACACAGATCCTTGAGTTTTTGTGGCCAGGCCTGCCTAAGCCTGGCAGGAGGGCTGTTACATATACATCATTTCAGCTGAAACTTATATCAACCCTGTGAGATGGGCACTTCTATCATTCCCATTTGAGAGATGAGGTTTACAGAGATTAAGTTATTTACCCATGTAAACATAGCTAACAAATGTCACAGGCAGAATTCAAACCTAAGTCTCTCCTTATTCCAAGTTCAGTGCCCTTTTCCCTATACATTATGTTTCTTTGATTGAACCTCATCCAAATGCTCTCCACTAAGTTTCCCTGCTCTGGTTCCTGAATTTTCTCAACTGGGTACATAGACCTAATGTTCAAAGCTATCCCTTTGCCTTTTATATAGTCTGTTCCTTTGGAATAACAGATCTATTTCCATAGCCATGTTCCAATCACGAGTCCCATCATACAAAGTCATTGTGAATGCAATGAAGTCAAATTTATCTTCCTGCATTAGGATTTCTAGTTCAACTTATTATCTGTACTTTGTGCAATTGTGCACACACACACACACACACACACACACACACACACACATACACACACACACACACACACACATATATATATATATATGCATGTGTGTGTATGTGTGTATTATGTGTCATGAGTTTTATTATTTATTCTCTTCTTGGATATTCTCTTCTGTGAATTATTGCTTCTCTCTGCTGATATGATATGCTGATATAACTGTTACTTTTTGTGGTATCTGGCTCTACAGATATATTAGACAGTTTTCTCTCTTCCTTTCCTCCTTCAATTTAAAGCCCTTTGATAATGTTCACAATGTTCTGGTAAATGTATTTTTACTAGCCTTCATCATATATATATATATCACCCTTGACCAAAAATGCGTCATTCTAATATTTTAAGCTATAGTCAAGAAGTCCAAAGTGTATACTTAAATAGCTGTTGATTTCCCATATCTACTTTTCTCCCTTTGGAAGACCCTACCTTCAATTGGCAATATTGATGAGAACAGCACTTATGATCCCAAGGTCATTATGTGCTATTGCCCAGGACGTCATAAGTCTCATTAATACTTTATAGGTTCCCTTTGTAATCATTTGTCTTTACAGGAACTTATAAAAGTGGGTAATGGTCATTAGGTTTGAATAGTCTTGGTATGAGGACCAGACGACATCAAACTTCTCCCTTATTCGTATATGTTATTTATGTATAAATAACCACATCAGTACAACATCCTTAGGAAGAAGTTATAGACTACCACTATTTGTTACTTTCTGTGAAAATTATTGAATGACCTCTGTCCTGATAATGCTTATAGATATAGAGAAGCATCAAGGCATAGGGTCCAGAATTTTGGACTTAAAAGAAGGAACACCAGGAATACTTACTAGCAGTATGAGCCTGGGCAAGTCACCTAACATCACTGAGCCACAATTTCCTCATCTTTAAAATGAAGATAAAAGCACCTATTTCAATGAGTTGTTGTGAGGCTAAAATGAGCTGATGGATACAAAATACTTTACAAACCCTAAAAGTGCCAAATAAATATCAATTATTATCCACATTGTCATCATCCTTTGGAGCACAAGGAGGTGTTTTTTCCTCATATGGTTCAGCTCTGGATTCTATGATAAGAAATTCATATCTCTCAAAGAATTTCAAATATACAGGATTCCTTCCTGATTCCTTTCTTCTCCGATTCAAATTCTTCCACCTTCCAAATTTCCCATAATCTTTTGCCTCTTCAAATTCTTATTTTTTTCTGTTTTGTATTCTTTTTGAAGCTCTTTCCACTTCTTTTCAAGTAATTGTTTATTTTCCTTGATATACTTGAGAGTAGAGACACATTCCTCACTGACTTTCACCTTCTCCTCTTAGAGACACATCTTCATTTGATGCATACATAAGTTTTACCTGACAATGACAGTCAGTCAAATAGCATTTATTAAACATCTATTATTTGCCTCTGCTAAGTGCTGAGGGTTCAAAGAAAGGCAAAAAAAACCCCCAGTCTCTACTCTCAAGGGGCTCACAATATAATGGAGGATACAACACGCAAGCAACTATGTACAAAAAATATATATATATATATATATATATATATACGGTTAAATTAGGGGTAACGTCAGAGGGAAGGTACTAAGATTAAGGAGGACTGAGAAAGACTTCTTGCATAAGGTGGAACTTCAACTGAGACTTGAAAGAAGCCAGGAAGTGAGGAAATTAAGAAGAGAATGGTGAATATTAGCATTTATTAAACATTTGCTATGTACTAACGTAAGTACTGGGGATGCAAAGAAAGGCAAGAAATAGAAAAAAAATAACACAATCTCTTTAGATTAATACAAAATTTCGCTTGCCCTCCATACTTTCCAGAAGCAAGATCCCAAAGTTCCTTGTCATCCTTCCTAATTGATCTCCTAGTTAATTCTTGTGGTAAAATGTCCAGGTAAAATTGCCAGATCCTAAAATCCTAACCTTATCTCACCACATTATCCTGTTTATTTAGCTTCCTTTGAAAAGCAATTAGCAAATTCCTACCAAGCTCTTATGGAAACAGAACTACCCTCCATTGTTGGCTGAGTGAAGTTCTCAAGAACAAATCATTCAATAAACAGTTATTAAGCACCTACTCCATGCCAGCTACTATATTAGATGCTAGGTATGCAGATATAAACAACAACAACTGAAACTGTCCCTGCCCTCAAGGAGTTTACACTCTATCAGATGAGACAAAATACACACATATAAGCATTTGCAAAAGAAATATAAGGTAATTTCAGGTAGGGGAGAAGCTTTAAGTAGAATGTAATATTTGTACTGAGCTTTGAAGGCCATGAAGGATTCACAAAAGCAGAAATGAAAGGCAAGCACATTCTGGTAACCTGGGAAAAAGCACATGAGAGTGGAGAGATGGGTGTGAGAAACAGCAAGAAGTCCATTTGATTGAATCATCAGGTGGATGAAGGAGAATAAGGTATTACAATCTGGAAAGTTAAGTTGGAGACAAGCTATGAGAGACTTTAAATGACAAATAGAGGAATTTGTATTTGATCCTAGTCATAACAGGGAGATCCTGGAGTTTATTCAGCAGGGGAATGACACGGACAGTCCTGTGATTTAGGAATATCACTTTGGCAGCTTTGTGGAAGATGGATTGGAGATTGCAGACCAGAAGAGCAATCGGGAAGGTACTGCAATAGTCTGGGTAAGAGTTGATTAGGAATTGAATTAAAGTTATGACCCTGTGAGTGGAAGAAGGGGACAGAAGCAAAATATGTTGTGGAGTTTAAATCAACAAAGACTTGAAAACTGATTGTACATGTGGGATGAAGAAGAACAAGAAGTAAAAATCAAATTACTAGCAATTTGTACCCATTCCCACCTCTTCTGTCCTGTTCCCAGGATAGATTTCAGACACCTTCTCATGTCATAGTACAGTGTGTCCCAAAAATCTTAGTGCAATTTTAAACTCTAATAGTTTTTGTGACACCTTGAGTTTCTCTGGCTCCAACTCCCAACGTCACACAGCAAATTTGTAGCAGAACTAGGAAAAAGACCCAGGTGTCCTAACTCCCAAGCCAGTGCTATTTCTACCATACCAAACCACTCCCCAGCAGTGAGAAAGATTATAACTCCAGAATGGCTATGGTTAATTAATACTCAAGCCCTCCATTCATTAACGAGAGACTAAGAAAGTTTAAAAAAAATTAGCAAAAACAAAACATAAAAACCTTGTTTCCTTTGGATCCTTTATTTTTCACCAGACTGTATGATTATGCAGAAATTCAATTTTCAGTGACTGAAGTAACTAATTTGTATTCTCCTTGCCCTCAGTAGGTTGGGAAAATGGCAGATAAAGCCCTTCACCACAGACTGCCAGCAAAATAAATTCTAGTCCATGAGCCAACAGCCCTTTGCACTGGAAAGCTGTAAGAAAAGCAGGAAAAACCCACACACATTCTTTCAGTTTCTAAAGGGAAATTTGACTCGAGCTATAGAACAAAGGAAGGAGAAATAGAAGTAAAAGAAAATCAAAGAAAAAGTGATTTGGATTCAAGGGGATCAGATGTTTCATTTATTGCAGGTTGGAGACCTTCAATCAGTCAAATGAAAGACACATTTGTATTAAATACCTACAAGGCAGAGAGAAAGCCTTGATCGAGTGTAGGAGATTTAAGTTACAGCTCTCTTGCTGAGAGATAGGAACCCACCTTCGAGTCTATCTGTTCTCAATATTGAAGGTTTTCTGTGTTACAAACCCATGAGGAAGGGGAGTTGTTCTGACTTTTTCTGTATGGAAGCCCAGCACTGAAATGAACAACAGCACTTTTAAAGACTTTGTGACAAGAGGCAAGAATCTGTGATGGGTGAAACCACAGATATGAGCAGCTGGCCGATCTATCAAAAACAACATAACACTGGGGCCACAAACAGCTCACACCAAGGAAAGTAGTAAGAAAAGGAATGTCTTAAAACTAAAGGGTAGAAAAGCCCAATGGGAGAATTTGTTTTACTTGGCAATACGTATTCATAACAGGAAGGTTGCTTTTCTTACTTTCTCAGTGTGGAGGGTAGGGGGAAATGAAGGGGGGCAAGTGGAGAGAGAACATGGACCTGAAAATAAAATGAAATAAAATTGATTAAAAATTTTTTGAATTAAAAAATTGAAAAAAATAAACAAACAAACAAACAAACACTGAAGGGACCCTGTGGCATAGACCCTGACTGCAGGCCTGGGAATAAGGGAGTAAGATTTTGTTAACTGTTTTGAGACTCTCTTCATTTTCAGAATCAGAGGTTTAGACTAGATGAGGTCAATGGTCCCCTTCTCCAGTTCTATGATTTGCGTCTTGTTCTTTATGGTTTACAAAACATTTTTACATGCACTACTTCATTGTGAGTTTCACAACAATCCAGTGAGGTAGGTTCTTTTATCCCTACTTTAATGAAGAGGAAGCTGAGGTCTAAGGAGAGGTGAAGTAACTAGCAAAATAGTTAATAGGGGAACTAGGACCAGGACCAGAATTTCCTTACACTCACACAAGTACTTTTTCTTCTACAAGATACTGCACTCTTTACCAAGCAGAAGAGCTCATTCACATGCCCACCAATACCATACAGAAAGATAAGGGTATGTGCATGTACACATACACATATATATGCTTATATATACATACATATTCTAAATTATTGATATCTTTTGGTCTTACTCACTTTAACTTCTTAATATATCCTTGCCCCTTGCCTCACTCTACCCAGCTACCATCTCTTGTAACAAAGAATAAAAAAGAAAGTTAATTTAACAGAACTAATATATCACCGTAGTCTCTTGGTGATGTATTCATTGTTCCATATTCATAGCCCTGCATTTAAAAAAAAAGGGAGAGAGGTACACTTTTTCATCTCTTTTCCAGGGTCCAGCTTGGTCATTATAATTATATGGCATTCAATTTCTTATTTCCCTTTCCAATTACATGGGATAATGATAATAACAATTAGCAACAACAACAACAATAATACTAGCATTTGCATAGTACTTAAAGATTTGCAAAGCACTTGGCATATATTTTATAATTTTATCTTCACAACAATCCTGAAAGTTAAGTGTTATTATTATTCCCATTTTATAGATGAAAAAATATGAGGCAGGCAGAGGATAAGTAATTTGCCCAGGGTCATATATATCTAATAAGTAAATATATTAGGATGGCTTTGAACTCAGTTCTTTTTGAGTTCATCACTCTAATACCACCTAGTTGCTAAACAGATCATTATTAAAGGCCACATCTCATATCTGGGGATACAGTACAGAACAGGAGATAGGTAGTTAGCCTTAGAGCCAGGAAATCCTGGGTTCAAATCTCACCTCTGATACGTACTGGCCTTGTGACTCTAGGCAAGTCACATAACCTCTCTTTGTCCCAAGCTACTATCAAAGACTAGAAGTTGTATAGGGCAGATCTGTATCAATAGAGAGAAATTCTCCACCGTGAGCTTCCTTTACTAATAAAATAATAGGTCCACTCTACAAAAATGGCCTCAAAATCCTGCTATACACCAGTGTCTATGGTGGAGGGGGAGACATAACAGATGCCCACATTGCATGAACAGATACTCAATGATTACATGAATTCTCAACTATTTACGATTATAGTAGAAACTTCATCTGTTGATCAAGTGTGAAAGACTTAGCTGCGTTGTTCAATACAATGATCTACGGCAATTCCAAAGGACTCATGAATAAAAAAATGCCATCCACCTCAAGAGAGAGAACTGATGAATTCTGAGGGCAAACTGAAGTATAATTTTCTCACTGTATTTTTCTTGCTTTTTTGTGAAATGGCTAAAATGGAAATAAGTTTTTCATGGTTTCATATGTATAATTGATATCATATTGTTTGCCTTCTTGGGTAGGTGAGGGGTGGTAGAGAAGGAGAGAATTTGGAACTCAAATTTTTGAAAAAATATTAAAAACAAATAATACATAGAAAAATAAAAAAGAAGCAAAAAAAATTTCACCTTTTTCTAACTGATATTCATTTCCTTGGACTTGAAGGAACTGTTCTAGTTATATACAGAAAAAGAAACATATTTAGAAGCACCTAAAGTCCCTCTACTCAAAAAATGTCTTAACCAGTTTGACATGGTACCTAAAATGCCCACCAATCCATTTCTTAGGATTTGGAGTGAGAAGGCCTGAGTTTGAATCTTAGCACTGTCATTCACTACTTATATGACCTTGGGTGGGTCATTTAATTTCTTTGGGCCTCAGTTTCCTCATCTATAGAATGAAGGTGATGTACTAAATCACTTCCAAGGTCCCTTCCAATGCAACATCCCATACTCATGACAAAGAATGGGGAGCAGGAGGTATTCTCTCATTTTTCTTATTTGGGTGCCAAGCCTGCTCTTCATATAAATTCACAGAATTCATTTTCAGTTGTTTTGTACCCAGTGTTTTCAAAGTTTCCAACATACAGACATGACCATCGATGCCTTGGAGAAATTAATACCTCCATTAGGAATACCCCACAAAATTTTTATACAGCATCACAATTGTTACCCTGGACTGACAGGGGCATATGAAAAGTCACAAGTATAACCATCAGTCAAACAAAAAGTAGTGCACACCTGATTTAGTGCTATAGCTAGATATTACTGAAATGATTTCAAAAGAAATCCAAATGTCTGAAAAGAATTGGACCTACCTCTTTACCTTCATGCAACCTATAGTCTTCTCAGGGAGATGAGATTAAAGTATACACAACAATTACAAGCACACATAAAATTGTATGTGAAATTAAATGGCATGTTAGCCTATAAAAAACTATAGGGGCTCTGGGAAAGACAAGAAAGGAGACATCATTGTGAGCTGCAGCAGTCCAGGAAGAATTTAGGAAGGAAGGAGGATTGGATTATGACCTGGGACAATAATCATTGCCCATCATGGAATGAGATGTCTTATTGGGCTCTGAGCTCTCTTTTACTGCAAAGGTTCAAATACAAAATGGCTGTTTATCTGTTAGGGATGCCAGCAAATGGAAACCAGCATGGAGTGGGAAGGTTAAGTTCGATGACTTTGGACATAGCTTCCATCTGTGAGATTCGGTGGTTCTTTGACTTAAAGACCAGGGGATGGAATCATGGCAGGCTGGGAGTGAGGTGGTAGCCTGAACAAAGGACAAGAGGTGAAAATGAGTACATAGTGTTTAAGAGCCAATGAGGAGACTGGTCAGGCTGATGCACAGGTTTTGTGTGATGAAAGAGATTAAAACCTCAGAGACCCTAGTAAAGGATGTTCTTAAAAGGCACTGAGAGAATGTAACTGATGCCAAACCTCATCTCCCACCAACATTTTTCTAGATCTAGGAGACTCACCTAAAGACAGGAAAGCAATTTCACACAATGGAAAATGGCCGGAGGCACAAGCAAAGGAAAACTCAGCCAATTGGCAGCAAGCACTGAGGACTGCTGAGCACAGACCCAAGATCAAACAGGGATGGAATTGCTCTGGGAAGCACATGGGTCCAGACTGTGGAGAGGTGGAACTTCCTTCCTGAATCTCATTAACACTTTGAAGTTAGGGGCAAAATAGCAGGTTGGGGGAAATCAGTCCATAAGCTATAGGACCCTTAAAATAGTCACACCAAGGGACTGAGGGCTTGGGTGAGGCCCTGGACCCAGTCCCCAGGTTTGATTTTTTAAATTGTAGCACTCACCACACAAAAGAAAAGAAAGTTAAGTATTGAAGCAGGAGCAGGAATGCCTTCTTTTATACTTCGGTTCTTCTGGTTTAAAAAATTAAACGTTTACAGTTTCCATATAAAAGCTTCACAAATACTCATCAGTTTGGGCCAAATAAACAGTATCTGGAACCAAACTCACATTCCATCGGTAAGTCTCCAAGGACACAGAGGAAAATGGACAACTCAGTCATTTACCTGGGTGTTTCTGAACAGCTAAATGTTTGCCACAGTGGAGAAACAGTTTTGGGATGGCCACGTCTTTCAGAGTTTCCCCACCGAGTAACAATTCTATATATAGTGAGGACAGCAATGTTGTTTGAGTCAGGACCTTGATGCAAGGCCTTACTAGCTGTCAAGATACTCAGCCACTATGCTACCTAGAGGAGAAGTATCGAACAGGCAGCCCTCAAAACTCCCCAGTGCATCCTGAACTAGATTAAAATGAACTGAGGAATGCTTAACACAATAAATAAAAATACAGTACAATATAGGTATGCTAATTGGTGGTTTTCTAAGTGAATATGCAACCAGCAGGGTTATGTTTCTCTTCCCAGTTTTTCCTTCACTTCTCAAAATCCTTTCTGAGCTCTTGCATGGCCTGGGACTGATTCATATTTTTCTTGGAGGCTTTGGATGTAGGAGCTTTGACTTTGTTGTCTTCTTCTGGTTGTATTGATCTTCTTGGTCACCAAAGTATGATTCTATGGTCTGACTTTCTTTGCACCTTTGTTTGCTCATGATCCCAGCCAATTACTTGAGTTTTAAACTCTTTGTTAAGGTTAGGGTCTGCTTCCAGTGTGGAGAATGTACTGTCCCAAGGTTCCGGGGGTTTTGTGCAGCTGTTTTCAGAGATACTTCTAGGGACCTGTAAATTTTTAGTTCTTCCAAAGTGGTATGATAAGACACAAGGTATTTACTCCTTTCCTGGCCTGTGCTCTGGTCTAAGAGTGACCACAAGCACTCTTTTCTGCCTTGGAACTATGAGGAGGATTTTCTCTTTACCACCACTACAAGCTCCATCACTCTGGCACTCCTCCTCTCCCCAGGACCGCCACAGAACTGTGACCCAGATCCAAGCACAAGCAAAGCAAAAAATTCCTGCCTCAGCACTGGCAAAGAGATCCCTGAAATCCCCCTCTGATCAGCCACCAGATTCCCCCTCAGTCTGTGGGCCAGAAGCTCCAGAGGCAGCCGCCACCCTGGGGCTGTGCTTGGAGACTGGGGCTAGGACAGAGCTTCTCTCTCACTGTAGTCACAGACTTTTCCCACTGACCTTCTAAGTTGTCTTTGGTGTTTGTGGGTTGAGAAGTCTGGAAACTGCCACAGCTGCTCAAGATTCAGATCTCTAAGGCCTGCTCCAGATTCACTGAGGCCTGTTTTGCCTGTGCACCAAACCTGAACTGCACTCCTCTTCCCACCCAACATGATATGCCTTTGTGAGCAGCCATCCAGGCTGTCTTGGGCTGTAAATTTGTTTCACTCTGTCTTTCTGTGGGTTCTGCTGCTTTAGAATCTGTTTAGGGCCATTTTTTTACTGGTATTTGGAGGGGTTTGGGGGGAGAGCTCAAGCAAGTCACCATTTTTACTCTGCCATCTTGGCTCTTCCCCCCTCCCCCTCCAGGGATATGTTTCTAATTGAGCTTGACACCACTGACCTAGAGAAATTAACAGCATGGTACACATGTTAGAATATTTGGCTCAGGAGTCAGAAGACCTGGGACCAAATCCTACCTCTGACACTTGATACTTGTGTGACCTTGGGAAAGTCACATAATCTCTCTTCATCTTGCAAAAGACTGGGTTGGACTAGATAGATCCTAAAGGTCCCTTCTAATCTATGATCCTTCTAAGCCTCAGTTTCCTCATCTATAAAATGGGAATTCTATATGTATGCATACATGTCTGTATATTTTACACCAGATCTGTGAATTCATTGGTAAAGGGAACTTCCAGTGAGGAAATGAAACTCCCTCTCCCACCCCTGCTTGGCACCTTCTCTGTAACTTACAGTCTTAAAATGTTGCTTGAAGCACACAGCTAGTATGTATTAAGGAAGTGTATCAAGAACCTGATCCCAAGTCTTTATGAGTCCAAGACCAGCCCTCTATCTACTGTGTCACCCTGTCTATAGCAATGATAATAATGATGGTAAAAAACCAGGTCCTTGTGCTACCTCATCAAATTGTAAGGAAGATATTTTATAAACCTTAAATCATTTGTGGAAATGAGAATCATAATGTCTTCATATCTGGATATGCCCGTAATATGTTCGTGTTGATCTAGACATATGTCTGTGGGTGTTTCACATATGTGTTTGTTTGTACAAATCTGTCAGTTTTTTATCCTCCTTTAGAAAGAAATGGCCAGAACTCCAGATATGCAGTGAGCCTGAGGGACACCAAGGAAAGCCATTTGCCAGCAATGAGAAGCAGAGGTATCTGGAAAGTTATCCAGTCTTCTTATCACATTGATGTTTCCAGAGATGGGAGAGTGAGACGCCTACACTAGCTTGAATTTCTTCGGGAAGAAACTGACAGTCACAAGCCACAGAATCACTTCATTTTCTTTCTTTAGTCTGGCAGCTTCCTCGATCCTCCTTTGCATCTATAGGATGGTCTAGACCAGTCACAAAGTTTGTTCTCAGCATCCCCCAACCCCTACCCCATTTCCTGAATCCCTTCCACTTTTTTAGTTTTCCCTCCTCCCCAAATTCCCAATTTAGTAGATTGCCAGGTCTTTCCTATCAGAGACAAAGGCACCTAACAAACTTATTCACACTAAAAAATTGAGGACTAGATGTGTTGGGGTATGAGAGGGGGCAGAGTGGAGAGAGTAACATGGCCTGGTGGGAGAACTATTGGGAACAAAATACTTTATAAACTTTGATTAAATCTGTATAAAAATGTGAGTTATGTGTTCATGTCTGCATGTACCTCTATAGATTTTTATATCTTTCCATATATGTTTCTATATATGTTCCCCAAATTATTATGGGTATGAAAGAATCAGAAAGAACTGAACTGGAATTCCATTTACTAAGACTTGCTTAACTGTGTGACCATGGTATAAGCTTTGCTTTTTTCATCTTTAAAAAGGGGACAAAATACGTATAATACCTAACTCAGCATTATTGAGAACCTCCAATATGTTGGCATATGTAAAATGCTTTGCAAAACTTTAGAGCATTCTACAAATGCCAATATTTCTTTGTACTTTAAAAGAGGAAGGGCATTAAGAAGGCCATGAACCCAAAGGCAAGAATTACTAAAAAGTGAATTTCAGGATTTAGAGCAGGGGACATTTTTGGACCTCAAATAATACCACATAGGTGATCTATAACTCCCCTGCTTATTTGAGAAGAGTGCTGCTTTCTTCTGTCCTTTTCTCCTCTTCCTTCTAGTCCTCTTCCTTCCATTCTTTCCTGTTCTCTCTTTCCCTCTCCTTTTCTTTCTTTTCTTCTCCAACTACCCTGCATAAGCAATACACAGTTTCGGTTTATGGATGATATGAGAATTTATCTACACCAAAAGTTAGTAAAGGAAGTCAGGAAGATCTGAGTTCAAGTCCTTCCTCTAACACACATTAGCTATGTGACCATTGGCAAATTACTTTATTTCCCTGGTTTTCATTAAATACTCTAGGTCTCTGTTGGACAAGATGATCCAACTAAGGTGCCATCGGTTTCTAAATGTTATGATCCACCCTGTTTAAGGGGAACTGATCACAGATTCGGGCAAAAGCACCTCTCTGACACCAATGTAACCTTTGTGAAAATCTTACATTATGTTGCAAGATCTGTTGTTAAAAAGAGATGCTGGAAAAAGGAAAGAAAATGGAATCATCATGCTTCTGAAGATTTGTTTTCTAACCTTTTGCTAATTTCCTATTTACTATACACCCCACCAAACCTACCTTGGGAAAAAAAAATAGAAGTCCAGTCTGAGTGTGGAGTCTGGTAGTTACATGTCCCTGCAAATGTGTAAACTGTAGTGTTTGAAAGAACAGAGGAGGCATGGAGCCTGGCACACACTGTTGGTTAATTTTTCTCATCTGTGTAGAGCACAGGAGGGCATCAGAGGCCCAACCTCTAATTAAGAGGCAGTTTTCTTTTCAAAAAGCAATGTGTTCTAATAAATAACATCTGAGCCAGTTAGTCGATTATAACTGTGGCTGAAAACCGTGAGACTTGCAGCAAGCAAACGATTATGGCCTTGGGGATGGGAATAGTTTCCATGTGATTTCGAGATGAGGACCCGCCCTGTGGATGTAGACTCCTCGACTTCAAAGGGGCCCAGGACTGCCTGGTGGATGCATTTCTCCCCCTTTCTGGAGGGAGGAAGTGCTGGCGCAGCAAGGCTGAGACTCAGCTTACTCTTCCCCAAATGTTCTGGTAGGTTCTGAGGACAAGACTGTTCAGATATGGTTGAACTCAATGGGTTCAGAGTCCCTTCCAATTCTGAGAGTTTGTGATTCTGTGAATTGGAGTAAGTATCTCTGAAGCCAGGGACATGCTTTGGTAATGTCCCTTGACCCGTGCACAAACTATTTCTGATACAATAGTGAATTGTCTGGATTGAACTTCCTTGGACATGGGGGCTAGCATCTATACACTGCTTGGAAGTGGGAGGATAAGGAGGGCTTCACTCGGACCTGGTAGCTAACAAAGTTTGTTTTCGCAAGTTCAAATACTTAACCCTGGTACAGCCTTACACAAAGACATAGTGGGCAGGAGCCCAAGTGGTGCTATTTTAGGGGTGGCAGCATTGCCCCTTGCTCAAAAATGTTTGCCTATGAAGGTGCCACAAATTCCACTCTCAGTGACTCAGTTCTCTTTTTAAATCACCAATCCACGGACTGGGTGAAACACTAAGCAAGTGCACACTACGTGTTGGTGACATTACTCTTGATGGAAAAGTCTCTGGGCCATGTGAAAGCAATGGGCAGCTAGAAGGGAGAGAGAGAGAGAGAGAGAGAGAGAAGAGAGAGAGAGAGAAGAGAGAGAGAGAGACAGACAGACAGAGAGACAGAGAGACAGAGAGAGAGAGACAGAGAGAGAGAGAGACAGAGAGAGAGAGAGAGAGAGAGAAACAGAGACACACACAGGAAAACAGGCAGACAGCAGAGACCTAGAGGAATGGGAAATATGCAGAAAGAAGTAGGTACAGAGCAGAAAACTAATAGCAAAAAAACGAATAGAATGCCAGGGTACCTGAGAGGATGGGGGGTGGGTTATGATTGACTTCTCTATGCCTCATATAGATGTCCTCTGTAGTCTACACTGCTAAGCAGCATGACTTCCCCTTGTTCCTACCCCAAGGGCCCATGCCTATGGCATCCCTCTCCTGGGGTCTGTTTTCCTCTTGTGTCCCTCAGGGAGACTGAGGCCAGACTCTTCAGGGGATTGATTGTCTGCCCTCTTTTCCAGGGCAAACTGTACTTATGTTAGAAGCAATTAGGCTGCTTCTGAGCCACTTCCACCCCTAAAATGAATTTGCCTTGTGTTCAAGCATTTCTTGCTATTGCTCTTTGTGCCAATGATAAGCTAAATTTGGCTAACTTCACAACTCACATAAAAATGCAAGTTACAGGCAAGAGGTGGGTCTAGATAAAGTAGAGAGGAGAGATCCATCTGGGTTGCAATAATTCCCAAATGGCATTCTGACCATCACCCCAATGCCTCAATATGCTTGAGGTCCTAAGTAGTTGGACACTTGTGCTGCTATGTAGTCTAAGAAGATACAAAGCCTCAAGACCAACAGTATCTATTCCACTAAAAATGAGCCCTATCAAATGAGCTAGGCCTTTAATTATTCCCAACCCAATGCTTGACCAAAAGTAAATCTTAGATTGTCAGTCTTATGTTTGTTTACTTTTTTTTTGGTAGTCTTCGGATTTATCATACTCTTTCTTTTTTAAACTATGTATGTAAGAACATTTTCACTAAGCCCCCAAACAATGATTTTGTAACAAGAGCGCCAACAACATGCTGGGAGAAAAATGTATCTGGGTCAGTCAGACAACAAGCATTTATTAAGAGCTTGCCATATGCCAGATAGTGTGCTAAGCACTGGGGAAACAAAGAAAGGCAAAACATGGCCCCTGGCCTGCAAGGAGCTCACATTCTGAAAGGGAAGACAAAAATGGAAACAACTATATACATGCAAGATATATAGAAGCAGTTGATGGAAAATAATCTTAGAGGGAGAGAACCCTGAGCTATTAAGACAATCCAGTCTCTAGGACTGGGCTGAATTGGCTACCCATGTGGTATTGACCACCAGACTGTTTCACGTGCATAAATATGTAACAGACTGTGAGCGAGGAAACTCCTATAAAGGTTATTTCAGTAGCCACCCTAGGACTAGCTGACTACATTCTTCTGCCTGGTCTCTATGCCCATGTTTTAAAATTACTATCTGATTCTTCTCCTGTCTTGAGCCACCCTCATCGAAGTTGTGATCTTTGGGACCATTGTCCTCTACCCTTTCCTCCGAGATCCACTGATCCTGAACTTCAATAGGTGTCTACACAAACGTGTACTAATTCCATCATTTTAACCAGCTGGACTGGTCTGTATGGTCAAACACTAGTTAATACAGTCCCCAACTTGGGTTTTGTCTACACACACCAACCGATTATTATTTTTCAAAAGCTCTTGTTGACTTCAGTAAAGCAATTAATTATTCTGAAGATAAATGATAGATGATAACTGGTTCACTGAATGCAACTGATTCTGCCTACCCCCTCTGGTTTGTATTTATAGACACTGAGCAAGAAAAGATAAAATCATGAAAAAAAATCATTAAAATATCAGCATTTATTTTTAAAATATCAAGATTATGATTTTGAAATATCTAGTTGATGATTTCCAAACAGGAAAGAATCTTTAATTGATTCTACTGTTTTTATCTATTATCTATTGTATTCAACTCAAGTCCTCCAATGCCCCTTTAATTAATTCTGGACTACATTCAAAGGCTTGCTTTTGTACTTAATTCTCTGTTTGATTTACATTCTTTTTGCAAATAAATAAATAATTATCAAAGCTAATGAGACTCTGAAGATTTGAAATGTAAATATCATATGCAGATTTGGGTTTGTTTTTTTTTTTTGGTTTCCCAGTTCAGCTGAAGACCAAAATAGCACTTGCAAGTTTGATTAAGAAGTCTCAGCTTCCCTTTCTACCCCTTCCCTATAAGTCTTTCTTCTGGCAAATATGAGTTATTTTATGAAAACAACCACTATGTATCCTATTCAATTCAATAATTCAATAGACATTTATGAAGTAACTTCTAGATGTGAAAGAGGAAGTGTTGTATAATGTATAGAGGGCCAGCCTTGTGGTCAGGAATGCTTGAATCCGAGTCCTGCTTCTGACATATGCTGGTTTGTGGGCTGTGGGCTATGGGATGTGGGCAAGTCACTTAACCTCTAGGCAACTCTCTAAGACTAGAAGTTACATATTATTTCCCAATGTGCACTCATGAAAGAAGCTTTCACCCAGGTAGATCCATACACTAGAGAAATCTTAGGTCTAGATAGAAGTAAAAAAAAAAGAATAGATCAAAGCACTGTGTTACTCTGTATAGGGCACCCCAAACCCTAAAAGCAAGTTCTAAGCAAAGGCTACTTACTGATTCATAGATTCCATACAGGGCTGAGATTCAATTTATTCCAACAAAGCATTTACTCACTACCTGTGTGCCCTTGGCAAATCATTTAACCTCTTTGGGCCCTAGGTCTTCACATGCAAAATGTAGGAATTTGAATTATATGGCCCCTATGGTTTCCTCCAGCTCTGAATCCACGATTCATTAATCCTACCTTAAGGCCATGCACTCTGATAAATGATAAGGATACATAGATAAAAGTGAAAAAAGTCTGTCCCTGACCTCAAGGAGCTTACATTCTACTGGAGGGGAATAAATATGTGTACCTAGAGAAGCAAACATAAAATGTATATAAAACAAATACAAGCTTTCAAGTGATGGTAGGGAGAGCTATAATGTATAACCATCTCCATTTTCTTGCACACTTCTATCCTCCAAAGGCTGCCTCCAAGAGCATAAATGTATTTACACAAAGGGTGCATCTGCTACATTAACACCCCTTTCCACACACACACACACACACACAC
The DNA here is from genome assembly GCF_003287225.1 of Phascolarctos cinereus. NCBI lineage: Eukaryota > Metazoa > Chordata > Mammalia > Diprotodontia > Phascolarctidae > Phascolarctos > Phascolarctos cinereus. Next base: position 275,693,825 of record NW_027555625.1, on the reverse strand, counting down.
ACACACACACACACACACACACAGTCTTCATTGTCCAGCTTCTGAGATATTAAATTACAAATCTATGAAGCATAAAGCCTTTCTCTAATATTCATACACAAATAACTCGGTATCTGCAAAGAATTTTCAGGGCTTCCCTCTGCATTGTAGTGGATATTATTAAATTGTATCTAAAGAGTCTTACACTGAGCAATCTGCCTTTGTGGAAGATATTTGTATCCTTTACCAAGAAAGTATGATTCATTTCACAGAAATTTTCATCTGCGATTAATCTTTCAGGATATAGTTAGTGTTCTGATATTTTCAGATATTGTTTTATGGGGGGTGGGGTGGGATTTAAAGTAGTTGTCCCCTGGCAGCTCTTGAGATTACTCAGTGATTATAAGCAACTCAATACTGTGTGACAGCATTTCCATGCAAGGGACTTACAATCATGTTTCATTAATTCGGCTTGAATGAAGCCTCATTTCTGGCCTTGAGGAGCTTAAGATTTATGTGAAATTAATAACAGAACAGATGTCTTCACAATTTGGTTCCTCTGGAAAAAAAAAAACTGATTACTTTGAAAACTTCAATGCTTTAAAATGCAGGCCCAGGGAGTTTTCTCTCTAGGGTAAAGAGTTATTCGTTGATATCGTCCACATCTCAGAACTAAGTGGAATTTAAATGTCAGATTTATATTAAATAGTCATGTTCCCTATTATGACATATAATAAACAAAAGCTTATTACTTTCATTAATAAGCTGTGTTGGACATTTAAAGTAAAGCTTCCTGAGATAAAGTATGGCCTCCGAATAAGCAGGAGGAATGAGGGAGGCACAGGGGAGGTATGGAGGAATATTCAGGCAGGCTTGGGTTTTTATCTTTGTTTCTGGTAATTTAATCATCTTTCCCTCACAGGAAAACAAAATGCATCTGTGCTCACACAAAACTCACCACTTTGTAGGAGAGTTGAACCATCTCCCTCAGACGTGTGTGCTGGAGGCCAAATGCTTTCTTTTTCACAGGACACTTGAAGCACCAGCTTTTTAAATTTTTTTTTACATATACACATTATTTTTCTCTCTCTAAAAACTGCATTAATCTGTCAGAGTTTCCAAAACAATAGCTACTTTGCAAGTTATATTCTAACACCTGCCAGAGCAGTTGGTATATTTTTAAGGCTAAAGGATCTACATTATCTCTTTAAGTCCAAGAGGGAAAAAAATAATAATAATTGGAATGAGAATTCTCCCCTGGCTGTCTTTTTGATCTATTGTACTGAAGAACAGAAGGAGCAATATGTGTGAGATGAGAAGCTTCTGATAGAGCTGATAGGGGCTTCAAAGGTACAGGAATGGGTACGTCTGCTTGGGATTTAGGATTATAAGACTTAGGTCTGGAAAGGGACCTTTAGATCAGGGGTTATTAACCAGGATCCACAAACTCTCAGAGATGTAACTCTAAACCCAATGATCACATAGATAAATTGCAGGCAGGGAATACATTTGGATGGGAAAAATGTATATCTTAATTTTCACTAACTTCTAACTAAAATTTAGCATTTCCTTCCATTGTGAATGAAAACAACAATATGTGGGTAACCATAGGCTTGATCACACTGCCAAAGGGGTAGATGACACCCAAAGTTTAAGAACCTCTACTAGTCAAACCTCTTCATTTTACAGATAAGGAAGTTGTGCCCAGAAAGGTCATAGGACCACAGATTTATGCATATCAAGCCAGAAAGACCTTAGAGGTCATGGAGTCCATTCTTCTCATTTTACAGGTGAATAAACTGAGTTCTAGAGAGCTTAAGTGATTTGCCCAAGGTCACACAGCTAGATAGTGGCAGAACCAGAACTCAAACCCAGTTCTTCCAAATCCTAGCCTAGACTTCTTTACTTTGTACCTCACAGTCCCTTATGTGATAAAAGCATAAGAGCAATAAATCAATCAATTGGAATTTATCATGTATCAACTATGTACTGGGAACTGTGATAGGAGCCGGTAAAATAAGGGATAAAGTGAGACAACCCTGAAGAACTTTATGTTCTAATAGAGTAATAAAACACAGATAGAGGAGAGGCAGCTAGAGAAGAGAATCTTTTTTTCCACTTCATAGATTCTATTTTTTTTCTAATTGCATGTAAAGATAGTTTTTAACATTCATTTTTGTAAAATTTTGAGTTTCAAATTTTTGTCTATCCCCTATCTCTCCCCTCCCTAAGACATCAAGCAATCAGATATAGGCTATACATGTACAATCGTGTTAAACATATTTCCAAATTAGTCATGCTGTGAAAGAAGCATCAGAACAAAAGAGAAAAACCAGGAGAAAGAAAAAAACAAAAACAAAAAAAGTGAAAGTAGTATACTTTGGTCTGCATTCAGACTTCATAGTTCTTTCTCTGGATGTGGATAGCATTTTCCATCACAAGTCTTTTGGAATTGTCCGGAATCATTGTATTTCTGAGAAGAGCTGAGTCTATCATAGTTAATCATCACACAATGTTGCTATAGCTATGAGCTGGTTCTGCTCACTTCATTGAGCATCAGTTTATGTAAGTCTTTCTAGGTTTTTCTGAAATCCACCTTCTCATCATTTCTTATAGCACAATAGTATTCCATAACATTCACATATCACAACTTGTTCAGCCATTCCCCAATTGATGGGCACCCCCTCAATTTACAATTCTTTGCCACCACAAAAAAAGAGCTGCTATGTTTTTGAACCTGTGGATCCTTTTCCCTTTTTTATGATCTCTTTGAATACAGACCTAGTGCTGGTATTGCTGGATCAAAGGATATGCACAGTTTGATTACCCTTTGGGCATAGTTCCAAATTGCTCTCCCAAACGGCTGGATCCATTCAGGATCCATTCACAACTCCACCTACAATGCAACAGTGTTCCAATTTTCCCATACCTTCTCCAACATGCATCATTTTCCTTTTCTGTCATATTAGCCAATCTGATAGATATGATTTGGTACCTCAGAGTTGTTTTAATTAGCTTTTCAGAGAAGATATTTTCTCTCACTGGTGTTATAAATGGAGGCATAGGATAATAGATTTTCATGTTCATTCTAGTACCCATGATAGTACTGATATGATTACTGTTCCCAGAAAGAGGCGGAAAGGGAAAGCAGTAGACAGCAATAAGATAGATGATAAGATACCCAAAAGAAGTGGGTTCTGGTATCCTGGTTGATGGCTACATGGAAACAAAGAATGGATTGAGGGAGTCTAAGGGAACACTAAAAATCTTTGCAAATATCAAGTTACTTATGAATATTAAAGAGATTCTTTATGTTATGTAGAGTTGTAATTTAATTTCTTAGAAGCTGGACAATGAAAATATGTGTGTATTGGGGCGGTGTAGCTTAACACTCATGTACTTTATGTGCATGCATTTACTCTCTTGGAGGCAGTCTTAGAAGGATAGCAGGGAAATGGAGATAGTTGTAGTTCTTCTTCTAACTCCTTGAAAAAATTTGTTTTCATTATATGTACATTTTGGGTTTACTTGGTTGTGTATTGAGTATGTTTTTTTCTCCCTCTCCCAGAGCCAGGCCTACTATACTTCCTGCTAAGGGCTCAGAGACATTCTTTGGCTTGGATGCCTAATTCCATCGATTCAACCTTCCCTCTGGTTATGGCTTCTAATAACTACATGCCAGTGACTAGTGGTCCAGTTTCATGTAACCATTTAATATCACTTAGCTTTTATGAAGGGATATTTAATTCAAAGCTGTAGCAAGAACACAAATATAAACATTTCCCTCTAATACCTCAATTGTATTCCACCTCAGTCACTGGGTAGAGTGGACTTATTCAGAACAGTTTTCATATAAGACTGGTCTCACTAAGTTCACATTCAGATACAGTGTGACTGTCAGATAAGTCCTCATCTCAGCTACTCCTGGGATAGGTCCTGAAGGTCACTCTTTGCCCTTTGGGGCATTAATGTTATACTGGCTATAAAATCCAGCATGGACTTATTCTCTTGACCTTTCAACATTTAAAAAGTCTGCCTCTGCAATCCCTTCACTTAACAGAAAAGGAAAAAAAAATAACTGTGACAGGCAAAAAACCAAGGCCACAGGGCCTCAGAGGGAAAAAAAGGCCAAAGGCCTCTCGGATTTATAGCCTTCTCTCTTACCAGACACTGGCAGTAAAGAAGTCAAGCCAAGATGGAGAAGTTGAGAAAGAAATGGCCAAGCTCTGGTCACTAGTACCTTGTCAAGTACTAGTCACAGTACTGACTACCCAGCCAATCAAAAAGTCTTCTTATAACCACATGGGTCACAGATCAGAACTAGTTGCAAAATATCTATGCATGCTCAAGTCTCTCAAAAATATTTTCATTATATGTCATCCCAAAGTCTCCAGGCTCTTCCACAAGTGGTAGCACCGTAAGACATCCTCTGAACACCTGTACCCTGTTATATCTGGGAACATGTTGTCTTCCCCCATAAGGGTGGCAGAACTAGCTTCTCCTAGATCTGCCTAGGGTAGCTATACTAAGGAGAAATATTTGTAGTAGCCATTCAAACAAAAAATACTTCCTGTCAGTTCCATCCCTTGAGAGAGTGGAGGGACCCCTAGGGCAAATCACATTGCACAGATGTGCTTCATTGCCTTACCTGGTCACATTTTTATAATGATGAAAACTGAACCCTCCAGCAAACACAGGGAGGAGAGTGTGTAGCAGAGGAGAGAAGAGCACCAAAGAAATGTCACAAAAGTGTGGTATAGTGGAAACAATGCTGGATTAAAAGAGAGGAAGCCTGGATTTGAGTTTTAACTCTGTTGTCTCTGGGTCAGAATTTCCTCATTTGTAGAAAGAAAGTTTGGCTTAACATTTTTAACATGTTTGGTTAAAGAAAAACAAATATTTTGAAGGGTGGGAGTAGAAGGAGGAGGGGGAAGATAGTACCACTCATCCACAAATCTGGACAGCTCAACCCTAGGGTAGAATAGCAAAAGTGAGTGGATTAATTAGAATATATGTGAGTGGGAAGGGGTCGGTATGGTAGTCATAACTGAAAGAGTGTTCATGACAATTACCTTACTGATTGTTCCAGAGGCAGAGCCCTATATTGCGAGCCAAGGACTCACTTCCTCCTGGACTTTCTGCCCTGACCTGCCACTCTCATGTCCAGCTTATTCCCATTTCCCATCACAACTTATGAACGATCTGACAGGAAACTAAAATGATGGAGGTGGAGCTGCCGGTGCAGTCAGGTAAGCATAAAGAACTTGCATGGCAGGGCTGATTCTTAAGGTCAGACATGAAGTGAATCCAGTCCTAAGGCCTGGAAAATCTAGAGATTGCTTACTCTTTGTCTCTGCCCTTCTTCCTTCTACCCCAGCAGCTGATCCTGAAGGAACCAGGAAGGTGAAGGGGCACAATGATTCTAGGAATTAGTGTGGGGGCGGGGGGAGGAGGGGTGAATAACAGAAAAAGGGAGAGGCTCCATAAACTGGCTTCAAAAAGTCCTGAAGCTCAATTAATCAATCAATAAACATTTATTAAAAGCTTACTATAGTACTCATTGAGTCACATGTTATGCTAAACCTTAAGATTACAAATTTAAAAAAAACAGTCCTTGCCCTCCAGGAGCTTCTTATAATGAGAAAGACAACATGCATATTAATGGTATATATAAGATACATACAGAGTAGATTCAAGATAACTTTAGAGTGGAAGGGGCCTAGAGTATAGAAGTGTCAGGAAGGGTTCCTTGAAGAAGTTGGAGTAACTTTAGGTCTGAGAGGGCCCTTTAGAGATCTTCTAACCTAGGGTTTATGAACTTTAAAACATACATACATTTTGATGACTATATGTCAATGTAATTTTTTTTTTTGGTAATCCTATGTATTTAGAAACATTATTCTGAGAAGGGTACCATGGGCTTCACCAGACTGTGAAAGGGATTCATGACATAAAAAAAAATTAAGAAACCCCGAGTTTAGCAAAACTCCTCATTTTATAGATAAGGAAGCTGAGACCCAGCAACGTCATAGGATCATAGGGTCATAGATGTTGAGCCATCCTAAGCTTTTGTAAATATTTGAGAATGCAATCTCAAGATAATTTTTCCAGTGGTTAGTCTGAGAAAGTAGAGGGGTAAGCAGACTGAGAATTTTTTGAGTCAATGTTGTGATTGGGCTGCCAAAAAAGCTAATGAACTCTTAGAAAACAAAATATACAAGACTCAGAGATGAAAATCTCTCAGTCCTCGGGCCTGGTCAAACCATATCTTGTATTTTGTATCCCATTCTAGGCACTACACTTTAAAATAATATTGACAAACTGGTGTGTCCAGAGGAGAGCAATCCAGTGAATGATGAAGGTCAGGAACTGAGGATATTTAGGAAGAAAAAAAGGACATTTGGGAAGGAAAAAGAAAAGAACTTAGAAGGAATAGTGTTAAATATTCCTTAAGTATTAGGAAGGTCAGAAGAGGGATCTGCCTGGCTCCAGAGGGCAGGACTAAAAGCAATGGATAAGAGTTGCCAAGAGGTAAAATAAGGCCTGATATAAGAAAACTTTCTAATAATTAGAGCTAACCAGCTTTTGGAGACAGTGGGCTTTCCCTCAGAGGACATATTGAAGCAAAGGCTGTATGATCATTTGAAGACTTGTTGGAAATGTTGTAGAGAAGACTGTTGTTCAGGTATGAGTTGGACAAATGGCTTTTGACATCTCTTAAAACTCTTAAATTCTTTGATTTTACACTGGAAAAACCTTCTCTGATGCTCCAGTGAAAGGCAACTGAAAAAGAGAGCAGAGTGCTCCTCCTGTGCCTCCAGGCTAATTGAGAAGTGCTGAGGTGATCAGGAAACCTACTGCCCATATACCAGGAGAGTGAGGACACAAAAAGGTAGTGAGCTACCACGAACCTAAATGGAGCTGGAAGGTATTCCTATGGCCTCTTAGTTGTGAGGCCTAACACTACGGAGAATGGAATGTAAAGAAAAGCTTAAGATTGGTAAAGGAACCCTACCCTGATTTTTGTTTTTCTTTTTGACGCAAGAAACAGTTTTCTCTTCTCAGTGGGACAAATTGCTGGTCCCCTGGAAAAGGGAATGAGCATCATCTGCTGGAGCCTAAGGAGAGTTATAGAACTTCAAGGATCAGGGAATATTGCCTGCATCAAAAATGACTACCTGATGAAAAATGCCATAGTAATGCAGCTGCAGAAGACAGTGGAAAGGACAAATAGTCAGTGATACCAGTTGAGAATTGTAGAAGGGTAAAAACTGCCAGAAACCAATAGTACTGTGCAGGCAAAGGAGCCATAGAGGAAAGTACTTATGAGAATTTTCCTTCTGGTAGGAAGTATTCAATATTGTTACTTTCTATAGGCTTTCTATTTGCATTTCCTTGTAAATAATGTTTTGCTAATGGTTTGAGCTTTGTGAACCTATGTGCTTGAAAAGGAGTCAGTGACTTCCCCTGTCAAATTGTGAAGTTCCTAGGGCATCTGAGTGGGGACCATGAGCTGGAGGAGTGAGAAGTCCCTAAAACAAGTCTCACCATTGTGTTAGAAGGGTCAACCCTAGGGTCAAATTAACACATGCTACTATAGACAAAGTCACACCCTTGTTCTCTTGAACTCACTCTGTATTTTCTTTTTTCAGTGAAGTTAAACCCCAGTCTGAAAGCCCACTGTTATGGGACTCTCTCCTCATTTGTAGAGAACAATGACATTCATTGTGTGAGAATTAAGGCATTTTTCCCCACCAATGTGGAGAGAGTCCTATAGAGTCCCACATGGACTTTGGGATGCATATTGGCACCTACTCTGAAGTTTTGAGTCTTAGAGAGTTGTCTGGGGAGCACAGAAATCAAAGGACTTGCTCAGGTCAGCATGTGTCAGAAATGGAACTTGTATCCATGTTTTAACTCTTAGGCCAACTCTCTATCCACTACGCCTGACACTCTCAACCTCAGCTTATCCTTTACTCAGCTTTAGGCCAGTAGGTGGCGATAGATATTTCTCTGAATTTCTTGCTATTCCAAGAAACAGGAAAAGGAAGCCAACCTTTCAATCCTATTACCCCTAAGCGGGACGCTAATAATTCCTGGAAGTCACTCCCTAGAAGCTTTGCCCAGTGCATCAGAATTTTAGGATTCTCTAACACCTATTAAGCAAAGTTGCCATCTAAGGCAAGCCTTCTCCAAAGCCAAATCACACAAATTCATCCAAAAGTCACTTTAATCTAGGCCCACAGTATTAGTTGAGGGAATAGAGGTACCCTTTAAGACAGAGCCCCTTGTCAGAAGAATCTTGGGCAGATATGGTGACCAATCAGGATGAATTTATTCTTGATGCCCTTAAGGCTCTCTTACTGATATGCAGGCAGGAGGCAAACTCTGAAAACTGGCTTGAGCTCCAGCCTCAGTCCTGTCTTCAAAAAGCCAGAGCAGAACTTCTAGGGGTTCAGGACATAGTAGCTGCCTTTCCTATTAGGAAATACGAGCTGCAGAGGAACTTTATCCTATTAACAAGGCCCTTAGTAATAGTCTCAGGACTAAGCTCCCCGAGGGGATCAGCAGGGAGGGGGAAGAGGCAGCTAGGTTGTAAGCTAGGTAGAGTTTTAGATTTGGAGTCAGGAAGACCTGGGTTCAAATCCTACCACAGACACTCACTCTGTCACCTTGAGCAAGTCACTTAATCTCTCCATGCCTCAGTTCCCTTATCTGCAAAAATAAAGGGATTGGATTCAATAACCCCTAACATCTATTTAACTCTCATCCTTTGTTAAGCCATTTTTTTTGGGGGGGGGTGCTGTGAGGCATCATGGTACTGTAGAACAGTACTGATGACCTGGGTTTGTATCCTGGTTCTATTGCTTACTAAATGCATTACCTTGGGCACATCCCTTCATTTCACTGGATCTCATTTCTTCATCTGTAAAATGCATTAGTTGGGCTAGATGGCCTCTGCAGTCCTTTGAAGCTCTAAATCTATGATTCTGCCCATCCTTTAAAGCCCAACTCAAATGTTACCTCCTCTAGGAAGCCTTTCTTAACCACTACCATCCTTTCCCCTTGTACCTTTCTAATTCATTTAACATATAATATCGTTTATGTTAGATACATATATTTATGTCAAACCTGCCTACTGGACTCTAAGCTCAGTGAGGGTAGTCTTATCCCAGAAGAACTTAGCACAGTGTTTTATTCACAATCGGTACTTATCTCATGAAATAATCTTACATAGATGTTTGTTGAATTATAGAATCTTTGAAAGGAGACCTGTAGAACCAGATACATATATAAGAACTTTCATTTATCTTTCTATCTTCCCCAACGCTTAACACAGCTAAGACACTGCACGTAGAGAGTCTTCAATGGTTGTACAAATTAATGAATCAGACAAGTATACATATGTGTATATAACCCCATAAAAGCAGTCACCCAGATACAGTCACAACCAAACATACAGATGAGAAAGGCACATAGAAACAGGCATGAAATGTTGCATAGCAGTGATCAAGGCAGTTACCCTCTCTGGGCCTCAGTTTCTTCCTCTGTAAAATGGAAGCATTGAACTAGACACTCGTGAATGCTCTTTCTAGCTCTCATATTCCATATTCTAAGTATCCCACCCACTCCAACATTCTGTGTTCTATATTCTTTGACATACAAAAATACAGGCACACTTATTTTCCTTCCTACCAGTTCCTTCTGCCTGAATTGACACTAACATACTTCTTTACCCTTTGCCACAGTAACCAAATGGTTACAAAGAAGCCAGGAGGAGAATTTTAGGGCTAGAAGAAAACCACTGCTGGGTATAGGATTTTGAGAATCTATTTGGAGTCTTTCTGAAGAGTATTTTTCTGGAATGTTTTATGTGTGTAGCTGGGTAGTTCAATGGATAGAGTGCTGGTGTTGGAGTCAAGAAGACATGAGCTCAAATATAGATAAGTCACTTATACTTTTTCTGCCTCAATGTCCTCATCTGGGAAATGGGGATAATAATAGTACCTCTATCCCAGGGTTATTCTAAGGATAAAATGGCAGTCATATTTGTAAAGTGCTTTTCAAACCTTAAAGCACTAACTGCTAGCTATCATTATTAGCTATTGTATGTGTCTGTGGTGTTTAATGGTCTTTGAAGCCACTTCTTGCAGGAACACAGAGTGGGATGTGGGTGGGGTTGATACTTTCTGACCTCTCCCTCTACCTGCCAGAATTGATAGTCTTTAGCAAAATTGTTTAATGAATATTGTAAAGGATGGGGGCTCTTTCTCTTGAACTTTGGGGGTGACTTGTGTGTCAGGTCACATTAGTCTAATCTTTCTGAGGAGATGAGAACACTGTACCTGTTTTGCATTTCCTGGATTTTCTTTTGCTGGAGGGAAGGGAAGTTATTTAGCTGAGCATTATGAAGCACTGTGGTTATGACACCATCAGCCTAGTGGCACGAAGATATCCACATCTGGTCACTCTTTCCTAGTCATGGGAAGGAGATAAGTCAGGTTTGAAGGATCGATCAATCAATAAGCAGTGATTAAGAGCCTACTACATGCCAGGAACTGGGCTAAGCTTTGGGGATATTCTAAACTCTAGGGGATACACAGACTTAAGTGAAATAGTCCCTGCCCTCATGGAGCTTACATTCTAATGGAGGGAAATTTTCCATTGAATTTGTAGAACATATACATTCTGTGAAGGCTCTCTTCAATGCATTGTATACTTAAATGTATTAAATACTCTGGTTTCAGACACTCAGGGGAGCAAAGACACTACACATAAACCCCTGCCTACCTTTCCTGGAAGCATATCAGTCAGAGATTCAAACAATACCAAAGGTGGTAATAACAATAATAATAATAATAATAATAATAATAATAATAATTGTTATTATTATTATTATTATTATTAGCACTGTATTAGCATTTATCTAACTCTTTAAAGTTTATAAAGTACTTTATAAATATAATGTAATTTTAATTTTATAACCCTTGAAGGTAGTTACTATTATTTTCCCCATTTTACAGTGAGGAAACTAAGGTAGACAGAAGTTAAGTGATTTGCCCAGGGTTACACAGCCAGTAAGCTCCTGAGTCTGAATTTGAACTCAGATCGTACTCCAGGCCCATTGTTTAATCCACTGTGCCACCTAGAACAGAAAACCACATCTACCATCAATGAACTGCTACAAGCAGCTTAGCTGGCCCATGACTTCCCTACTTTCTCATGTATTATACTGTGAATATTGCAAAGGACAGATCACTAACAATTGTACACCAGCATTTATATAACATGTATGGATAGAGGCTCCAAAGCTCATCTCCAATATATATGACTCCAACTGTGTTCCTTTACCATGTACCCATTGTTGTTACCCAACATAACACCTATAGGCTTTCTGCCTCAAGCTCATTGTTAACCAATCAGAGCTAGAGAAGACCATAGTACAGACTATGTCCAAGAGTCTTAATGATTAGAGTAAAAAACTTAGATGCCACTTAATTTGAGTCTTCATAGATTTGCTTTAAACACTCAATACATATTTCTCATTATTTTACTCATGAGCATCACTTCTATATTTTTAAATTCCCTTTCCCTTATAAATAAAGCTGTTTAAATAAAGTCACTCTTATGGTCAGTACTGTACAGAGGATTGAAATAGAAAGAAAAGATGAAAGTGGATGGTAAAACTGAGGCACCAAGAACTCGCGGCTAAGAAGTGAAGAAAAGGCAGACAGAGATTGAGTAAATCACATCTCATAAAACCATATTGTTAACTTAGTTCAGAGACCAGAGTGGTCCAGAAGGTTTAGTCCTGCTGACTGGAGTTCAGGGATTAGTAATAATACAGAAAATATTGAAAAGTAAAGGCTGGGGTATGGGATTAAACCCCAAAATACCTTGTACTCACTAGGTATTCAAAAGTCTTTACTGAAGTGAAGATAATTTAATTGTTTTATGAATTTGGGGTGTTGGATAAATCACTTCCCTCTCCAGGGAGTCAGTGTGGTTCTGTGGAAATGGCACTAGATTTGGAATAAGAAGACTTAGGTTCAGTCTTGTGTTTGATCCTTACTAGCCATGGGGCTTTGTGCAACAGACTTAACCTCCTTATGCCTCTGTTTCTTCATCTCCAAAATGATGGTAATAGATTAGACAGCCACAAGGATCCTCCTCTCAGCTCTAAATCTCTGATCCTAGATATCAAAGGTCCTTCCTAGTGCCCACTTTCTATGGTGTTTTAAGTCTATGAGCCTTTAGTCCTGAAGCTTTAGGATTAGGAGACAAGGAGCAGGGCTGAACCCTCTCACTCCTAGACTTAGCTATGGCCCTGGAAAGGCAGATGCATCTTTTGTCCAGCCTGACCAGCACTTTTTTCCATCACAATACACACTATTATGACTCTTACCTCAGGTGCTAGTTGATCAAGGGCAGTGCTTCTTAAACTGTGTGTCACGACCCCATATAGATTCATAACCCACAGTTTAAGAAATGCTGAAGGGGTCATGAATGGAAAAAGTTTAAGAAACCCTGCTCTAGGGAATTTCTTCTCCAGAGCAGGGTTGCCCCTCAGAATGGAGGAACTTCCCCCAAACTGTGGCCAGCTGCTGGCTGAAGAAGGCATTGGTGCCTTTTAATCTTCTTAAAGGAAAATCCACTGAGAAAAATTATAATTTGCTATGGCTGCACTTAGCCAACAGAAACTCACAAAACATCTTAACATCATAATACATTGTTAAAAAAAAAAAAAGCATTGCTAAGTGCCATAAAACATATGGGAACTCTGAGTCTCCATTCATCTCATACATTAGGCTAGGGCAGCATATTAAAGTGATTTCAACTTTGGAGTTGAGCTCCCCCAAGGGTGTTCCAGTCTTAATTAAAATGTCAATAAAATACAAAAGTCATCAGGGACATTTTCAGAAATGATTTGTTTCCTATTTTTCAAGACAGCTGCTCTTTCCATGAACCTACCCCTTTACTTCACCCTGGCCATGGTCAAGTCTGGGAGATTGGAAGCTTAATGGTGGGGAAGAGAGGCATGGCTTACTGCCACATCTGCTTCAGAATTTCCTAGAATTGGAATTGAATGGATTTTCTTATTTCTGTCTCTCAGGTGGCCCACCAAAGTCATGAGCAAGTCGCTCTCTCTTTCTGAGGCTCCTCTGTAAAAAGAAGGCAGCAGTATTGGATTAGTGATCCTTTAAGGTCCTTACTAGACATAACCCCCTCAAAGATCTCTTAGCTGAGAAATTCTATATACATAGGGTCATGGATTTAGGGCTGGAAAGATCTTTAGTGGTAATTTAATGAAATTCCCTAATTTTACAGATATAGAAACTGAGGTTCAGCAATGTGGTTACTTGCCCAAGGTTGTACAGCTAATAAGTAAAAGAACTGGGTTTCAAATTCAGGTCCTGGGACTCCATGTTCCATGTTCTTTCTAAGGTATCATACTGTCTCTCCTGATCTCTGCTCATATTCTCTGCATTCTAAGGTTGTTTCTGGTAGCAGGGCCTAAGATCTTTTTTTTTGTTCTATACCCTTAGCTTGTATCCTTAAGAATCATTGGGTGGGGGGGCAGTTAGGTGGTGCAGTAGATAGAGCACTGGCCCTGAAGTCAGGAGGACCTGAGTTCAAATCCGGCATCAGACCAAACACTTGACAGTTACTAGCTGTGCGACCCTGGGCAAGTCACTTAACCCCAATTGCCCCCCACAAAAACAAACAAAAAAGGAATTATTGGGAGGAGGGGTGGTGGTGGTAGTATGGAGACAACATGGTACAGTAAAGGCAGGGACTTGCCCGAGCTGTCCCAAATTCCCCTCCAAACAACATTTTAAAGATACTTGTTTTTTCCCCAATTGCATATAAAAACAATTTTTAACATTTTTAAAAAAAATTTTGAGTTCCAAATTCTTCCATCCCCCCCTTCAACACTCATTGAGAGAGAACACAATTTGATATAGGTTATACATATGCAATCATGCAAAACATAAGTCCATATTAGTTATACTGTGAAGGAAAAAAACATATCAAAAAAAAAACAACAAAAAAAGAAAGTGAAAAGCAGTATATTTCAATCTTCGTTCAGATTCCAGGTGGATAGCATTTTTCATCATGAGTCCTTTGGAATTGTCTTGGATCTTTGCTGAGAATAGCTGAGTCATTTACAGTTAATCATCGTACAATATTGCTGTTATTGTGTATAATGTTCTCCCAGTTCTACTCACTTCACTTTGTATCAGTTCAGGTAAGTCTTTCCAGATTTTCTGAAATCATCCTGCTTGTACTTTCTTATATCACAATGGTATTCCATTACATTCATATAGCACAACTTGATCAGCCATTCCTCAATTGATGGGCATTGCCTTAATTTCCAATTCTTTGTTGCCACAAAAAAGAACTGCTATAAATATTTCTGTACAAATAGATCTTTTTCCTTTTTTTTTCTTCTTTCAATCTCTGGCATACAAACCTCATAGTGCTATTTCTGGGTCAAAGGGCATGTACAATTCTTCCTCTCGTATCCCATTTTCATAAAATAACTCTTCTTTTTACCAGTTCCTAAACAGTTTTATGTTTTAAAATCATGTCTTACTCAGGTCTATCCCAACGTTTTTAAAGAACTACCCAATTACTAACAATAATCTTAGACGTACGTTTTATATTTCCTCATACAAAAGGTAAATGGTCTGTCTTTATTGAATCCCTTGTAATTAGTCTTTGATTATATTTCTCTTGGATCTTATATGTCAAATCTACTAAGTTCAGGGTTTTTTTTTTAAAGAAAATCCTGAAAGTTTGTCAATTAATTAAATAGCCATTATTTTTTATTCAACATTATGCTTAACTTTGCTGAGTGTGATATTTTTGCCCCCCCCCCCAGTTCTTTTGCTTTTTAATATATAGTGTTCCAAGACCTGTGGTCTTTTAGTGTTGCTCCTGCTAGGTCTTGTGTGATACTAATTGTGTACATCATGTAACCCATTTTGACCTTATCTTGGTATATGGTGTAAGATGTTGGTCTAGAGGGTCCACTTCCAGGAGCCAAGATGGTGGGGTAAGAAGTAAGTTGCTTTTACCCTCCCTCATTAACTTCTGAAAGCCAGGAAAATATAGCCACAGGAAAAACCCTGGAACAGCTGAATCAGCAGAAGGACAGGGTTCAGCAGCCCAGGCATCTTGAGGGATTAAAGGAAAAGACCCCTCTTGCCCTCGGGGATGGGGAGCAGTACAGAACTGGAGGAGTCCCAGCAAGCTAGCGCAAAGCCCCACCTCAGTACACCAGGGGGAGATCCTAAACCCCAAGTGGTGAAGCAGGCAAGCACCAACACCAAGACCCCCGAGTACCTCAGTACAGGCAGGGGAACCAGTGGAAATGGGCTCAGAAAACCACCATGTGCCACGGTATTCTCTGGTAGCCAAGTCTCACAGTGCCTCAGCAAAACTCTGGGAAGCACAATTCTAAGAGGGAAAGCCCCAGGCAGAAAAACATCTTGCAGCAGTAAAACATCCATCTGCAAGAAGCCAAAGAAAGCAAAAGGAAAGGCCTGGGGAAGTAGGCAACTTCCAGGGGCCAGACTACCCAACCCTACCCCTAGAGCTCTAGTGTTGCTTATTCTAGCCCAACACCAGGTAATCTGCCAGAACCTAATGCCTCCAAGTGCCAGCATTGGAGGCCCCAGCACACAAAGCCAGTTACCAGGCCCCAGGATCCCAGCACAAGAAGGTTGGGTCAATGCCCCCTGCTCCCCATCAGGAGAGCTCAATTTTTTAAAGGACAAGAAATAAGCAAACATCATGAGCAAAAAGAAACGTACCATAGATTCTTATTACGGGGACAGTGAAGATCAAGGCAGAAATTCTGAAGGGGACAACATTGTCAACAAACCTACATCTGGAACCTCAAAAGGGAATATGAACTGGTCTGAATCCCAAAAAGCCTTCTTGGAAGAGCTCAAGAAGGATTTTAAAAGTCAAATAAGAGCAGTAGAAGAAAAATTGGGAAAAGAAATGAGACATATGCAAGAGAGAGTCAATAGCTTGGAAAAGGAAGGACAAAAATTAACTGCAGAAAACAAGTCCTCAAAAATACAATTGGCCAAATGGAAAAAAAAAAGTATACTGAAGAAAACAACTCCTTAAAAAGAAGAATTGGCCAAGTGGAAAAGGAGACACAAAAACTCACTGAGGAGAAGAACTCCTTAAAAAATAAAATGGACGAAATGGAAAAGGAGGTACAAAATCTAATAGAAGAAAACAATTTGTTAAAAATCAAAATTGGGCAAGTGGAAGCTAATGACTCTATGAGAGAGCAAGAATCAGTCAAACAGAAACAAAAGAATGAAAAAAATATAAAAAACTCATTGGTAAAACAACTGACTTGGAAAATAGATCCAGGACAGACAATTTAAAAATTATTGGTCTACCTGAAAATCACAATGAAAAAAGAGCCTGGACAGCATCTTTCAGGAAATCATTAAGGAAAACTGCCCTGAGGTCCTAGAACCACAGGGTAAAATAGCCATAGAAAGATTCCACCAATCACCTCCTGAAAGAGATCCCAAATTGAAAACTTCAAGGAATATAGTAGCCAAATTCCAAAATTACCAGGTCAAAGAGAAAATACTGCAAGCAGCCAGAAAGAAACAATTTAAATATCATGGACCATAGTTAGGATTATGCAGGACCTTGCCGCTTCTATGTTAAAAGATCAGATGGCTTGGAATATGATATTCCAGAAGGGAAAGAAATTTGGATTACAACAATGCATCAACTACCCAGCAAAACTGAGCATAATCTTTTAAGGGAAGAGATGATATTCAATGAAATAGGGACTTCCAGATTTTCCTGAGCTGTTCCCACTGCATCACCTAAGCTGCCCCCTATTTCACTCTTACAAACTGAGTGACCCACAAGTCACTTCAGCTCTCTCACCTGTAGTTTCTTCATTTGTAAAATGGAGAAAATAGCACCTACCTAACAAGGCTTACATGATGATAAAATGAGATATCATATATAAGTGCTTTGCAGGCCTTGAATTGCTATACACATGTTTGCTTTTGTTATTATGACAATAAACCTATATCACTAAATACTTATGTCACTAAAATAGAGAAAGTGCCATTGGTTAATTTAATTTTAAAAAAAGAAAGAAGAAAACCAAATTACCAGTATCAAAATAAAAAGAGTGAATTTATCACCAATGAAGATGAAATTAAAGTTATTATTAGGCACTATCTTGCCAAAGCATAAGCCAATAAATCAGATTATCTAAGTGAAATGGATGAATATTTAAAACATATATATATATGTGTGTATATATATATATATGTATATATATATATATGTATATATCTCAGGTTAATAGAAGAAGAAATAGAATACTTGAATAACTTCATTTAAAAAAAAAGAAATAGAAAAAAACATTGATTAAGTCCCTAAGAAAAATCACCAGGACCATATAGATTCACAAGTGAATTTCTACCAAACATTAAAAAAAATGATTTCAAGACTATATAAAACATTTGGAAAAACAAAGAAGGAATCCTGCCAAACTCCTTTCATGACACGAATATGGTGATGCTACATAAACCAAGAAGGGCAAAACAGAGAAAGAAAACTATAGACCAAGTTCCCCAATGCATATTAATGTAAAATAATTTAAATAAAACACTAGGAAGGAAATTATAGTAACATGTCACAAAGCTCATATATTATGACCAGATAGGATTTATACCAGGAATGCCAGGCTTATTTAATATTAGAAAAACTATCAGCATAATTGACTATGTCAATAACAAAGCCAACACAAGTCATATAATTATCTCAATAGATGCAGAAAAAGCTTTTGACAAAATGCAACACTCATTCATATGGAAAACACTACAAAGCATAGGAATAAATGGAGCTCTCCTTAAAATTATAAGTATCTATCTAAAATCATAAACAGTGATACATGTAATGGAGATAAGCTAGAAGCTTTCCCAATAAGATCAGGGGTAAAACAAAGATGCCCATTATCACTATTATTATTCAACATCTTACTAGAAATGTTAGCTATAGCAATAAGAGAAGTAAAAGGAATTGAAGGGATTGGAATAGGCAATGGTGAAACAAAACTATCAATCTTTGCAGATGATATGATAGTATAATTAGATAATTCTAATGAATCAACTAAAAAAACTAGTTGAAATAATTATCAAGTTTTGCAAGTTGTAGAATCTAAAATGAACCCACATAAATCATCCACATGATATATTGCAACAGAGCCCAGCAGCTAGAGATAGAAAAAGAAATTCCATTCAAAATAGCTATGGACAACATAAAGTACTTGGGAGTCTACCAACCAAGACATATTCAGGAACTATGTACACACAATTAGAAAGCATGTTTTTTTTGTCTGTTTGTTTGTTTTTTAGTGAGGCAATTGGGGTTAAATGACTTGTCCAGGGTCACACAGCTAGTAAGTGTCAAGTTTCTGATCTTACACTGGATTTGAACACAGGTTTTCCTGACTCCAGGGCCAGTGCTCTATCCACTGCACCACCTAGCTGCCCTCACAAAGCACTTTTTCACACAAATAAAGTAAGATCTGAACAATTGAAAAAATATAATTGCTCATGGGTAGGCCAAGCCAATATAATAAAAATTGCAATTTTATATAAGTTAATTTACTTACTTAGTGTCATACAAAGTACCAAAAAATTCTTTCATAGAGCTAGAAAAAATAATAACAAAATTCATCTGGAAGAACAAAAGATAAAGAATACCACAGGAATCAATGGAAAGAACAAAACTGAACAAAAGTGGCTTAGCTGTACCAGTTCTCAAATTGTATTACAAAATGGCAATCATGAAAACAATCTGGTACTGGCTAAGAAATAGAGTGATGGATCAGTGGAATAGATTAGGTACACAACACACAGTAGTAAATGACCGTAGTAATTTAGTGTTTGATAAACCAGAAGATCCAAGTTTTGGGGACAAAATCTCACTATCTGACAAAAATTGCTGGCAAAACTGGAAAGCAGTTTGGCAGAGACAAGGTACAGACCAACATTTCACACCATTTACCAAGATAAGGTCAAAATAGGTACATGATTTAGATATAAAGGATAATACTGTAAGCAAATTAGGGCAGCATGAAATAGTTTACTTGGCAGATCTATGGATAAGGGAAGAATTTATGACCAAAGAAGATAGAGAGCGTTACAAAATATAAATTGGATAATTCTGATTACTTTAAATTAAAAGGGTTTTGCACAAACAAAATCAATGTACCTAAGATTACAAGGAAAGCAGAAAATGGGCAATTATATTTTTACAGCAAGTGTCTCTGATAAAAGCCTCATTTCTAAAATATATAGAGAACTGAATCAAATTTATAAGAATACAAGTCATTCCCCAATTGATGAATGATCAAAGGATATCAACACGCAGTTTCCAGATGAAGAAATCAAAGTTATCTAGAGTCATATGAAAACATGCTCCAAATCACTATTGATTAGAGAAAAACAAATGAAACCAACTTTGAGGTACCACCTCATACCTATCAGATTTGTAATAGGACAGGAAAGGGAAATGACAAATGTTAAAAGGGATGTGAGAAAATTGGGACATCAATGCACCCTTGCCTGGAGTTGTGAACTGATTCAACCATTCTGGAGAGCAATTTGGAATTATTCCCAAAAGGATGTAAAACTTTGACCCAGAAATAGCACTACTAGTTCTGTATCCAAAAAAAATTTTTTTTTAAATGAAAGAGACCTATATGTACAAAAATATTCATAGCAGCTCCTTTGTGGTGGCAAAAAAAAAAAAAGGAAATTGAGGGGATGCCCATCAATTGCAGAATGGCTGAACAAGTTGTGGTATATGATTGTGATGGAATACTATTGTACTATAAGAAAGTACAAGCAGGATGATTTCAGAAAAACCTGGAAAATCATACCCTAACTGATGCAAAGTGAAGTGAGCAGAACCAGGAGAACATTGTAGCAATATTATATGATGATCAGATGTGAATGACTTATCTATTCTCAGTAATACAAAGATCCAAGACAATTTCAAAGGACTCATGATGAAAAATGCTATCCACCTGAAGTCTGAACGCAGATTGAAGAATACCATTTTCCACTTTCTTTTTGTTGTTGTTTTAGTCCGTTTTTTTTTTCGCAATGACTAATATTGGAATGTTTTGCATGACTGCACATGTATAACCTATATCAAAT
Source organism: Phascolarctos cinereus (assembly GCF_003287225.1). Classification (NCBI taxonomy): domain Eukaryota; kingdom Metazoa; phylum Chordata; class Mammalia; order Diprotodontia; family Phascolarctidae; genus Phascolarctos; species Phascolarctos cinereus. The sequence continues at coordinate 275,673,612 of NW_027555625.1, read as the reverse complement.
TGCTTTCCTTCTCAATGAGGGATAAGGAAAGGTAGGGAGAGAATTTGGAACTCAAAATTTTAAAAATTAATGTTTAAAATTTCATATGCAATTGGGAAAAAAATAGAATATTTTTTAAAAAGTGAAAAAAAATAAAGATCAATAAGCATATTTCCAAAAGAAAGAAAAAGAAAAGGCATTGACTAAATGCACATCCCTAAATCCAAGTTTTGTAAGACATGGTCTGTTACCTCTCAAAACTTAGTCTAAGGACTAACAGAAGCAAAAAAGCAAAGATTTTAAATCTTTTGATAAGGAACAGAATTGTTTGCTTCTCTTTTCAAAGGGGACTCTGCCTCTAGCTGTCCTTAATTACAATATTGATATTTTCTCTCTTTTTTTCCTTTGACTCCAGCTCTACAGAACAGCAACCCCCACCCCCAATCTGACATTCTCCTTGACCCTAACTCCCTTTCTTTCCTGGGCTCCAAAGCTCTGTCCTTGATCATAGCTGTATATTATTTCTGAATTTGCACAATTACTTTTCCCTTATAAATAAACCTTAGAAAAAGTATTCAAGGTTTGATACATGTAGGAAAGTTAGGTAATAGAGTAAACTTTGATTCTGCCATTGATCCCCAACTCTATTTCTGACTTCATCCTGGACCAAGATCCTCTTATTTTCCATGAGTCAGTTCCTGATCATATGCTAAGAAATGCCTTAAAATTCTGAAATTAGCACGATTTAAAGAAAGTCAATCCCACTGAATGTCTCCTTGTTACCCCTGCCTACTTAGGTTTTTTAATCTTTCATTTTATTTTACTTTTTAATTAATAAGCATTTATTTTGTCTTTTTCCCAAATCCTCATTTAAAAGAAAAAGAAGTGATTGTAACAAATATGTCTGACCAAGAAAAATGAATTTCCACCCCATCCATCTCCAAAAATGTATGCCTCATCCTGCATCTTGAATACATCCTCTCTCTGACAAGAGGTGGGCAGAATACCTCATCACTGGTCCTCAGGAACCAATGGTTCATTGCATTGATCAGAGTTATGATGTCTTTCAAAGTTGTTTGTCTTTATAATGTTGTCATTGCATAAACTTTTTTCTTGATTCTATCCACTTCAATCTGTATCATTTCTATAAGTTTTCCCACATTTCTCTCAAATCATCCTTTTTTGTTATTTCTTTATAATATTCAATTACATGCACATGTCATAATTTGACCAGTAATTTGACAATTGATAAGTAACCCCTTGGTTTCCAGTTCTTTGCCACTACAAAAGGAGTTGCTGGTGTGTGTGTATGTGTGTGTGTGTGTGTGTGTGTGTGTGTGTGTGTGTGTGTACACTATTTAGTGACTCTACAGTCATAGTTCTAAATTATCCTCAAGAATGACTAAAAATGCACAGGTCCACCAACAGCATATTAATGTGCCTGTTTCACCACAGCCTTTCTTAGCATTTGTCATTTTTTGTCATCTTTGTCAATCTGATGGGGATAAGGTGGAATCTCAGAGTTGCTTTAATTTGCATCTCTTTAATTACTAGTTTTTTGGAGCATATTTTTCACATGGATGTTGATAGCTTGGATTTCTTCCCTCAAGAACTTCCTCTTTGTAGCATCATCCCAGTTTTGTTCAGGGACAGTGTGGTCCCAAGAGGCAATATGGTGCAGTAGAAAAACAACTTACTTAGGGGTCAGAAGTCATTGTTTAGTTTTTTTCATCTCTTCACGACCCCATTTGAGATTTTCTTGGCGAAGATACTAAAGTGGTTCACCATTTCCTTCTCCAGTTCATTTTACAGTCTAATAAACTGAGGTAAACAGAGTTAAGTGACTTGCTCAGGATCACACAGTTCAAATCTGAGGCCAGATTTGAATTCACTAAGATGAGTCTTCCTGACTCCAAACCTGGCACTCTACCTACTGCACCTTCTAGCTGCCTCCTATTCAGAGGACCTAGATTTAAATCCTGGCACTACTGTTTGTTCCCTGCATAATTTTGGGCAATTTATTTAACCTCTCTAGGTCTGTTTCCTCCTTATTAAAATGAAGGGGTTGAATAAGATGGTCTAAGGTTTCTTCCAGTTAAAATTCCTATGATAAGATACACTGCTCCTTTCCCCCACTCTTTTCCAGGTTACTAATGAGGTAAGGTTAAAGGCAATGAATGCTATGAGGAACAAGCCTGTTTATGCATGCTTACTCTACATTGTGGTATGATTCCCCTTCAATATGTCCCCTTTGATCCCCCAAATATCTCCTCTGTGGATAGCCAAAATTCCACCATTAGTGGAATTCTTTCTTTTATGTTAAAAATTATTTCAAGTTGCAGATACCTTTGGAAGTGTACATACACTAATCTCCTTCTTTGTCCTTTAGAGTAAGTTTATCAGACTGTCTCCATAAAAGCTGAGGCTCAGGGCAATGGAAAACACTAGCAGCAGAAGGAAATGCTGAGGGATGGAGAAAGAAATAAAGAAGAGATGGAGGCAACTAAAAATATACTTGAGTGACTTTACAACTGAGCAGAGTACAAGAAGGTCCACAACATTTTCAGCTGTTTATATGGTTCATTTATAAATGCTCTTTTTAGGATCAATAACATGTATAATCAAGACCATTTTATAAATTAAATATGTGCTTCTTTGAGGAGGAAGATAGGGAAAAGGAAGGCAATACAGAGTAGTGGAAAGAGTACTAGCTTTAGTTGGAGTTAGACGGTCTGGCTTCAAATCCCTGCTTTGCTACTTACCTCTTATTATCAGCTAGATGGCACAGTGGATAGACCACAAGGCCTAGTATCAGGAAAATTCATCTTCCTGAGTTCAAATCTAGCCTCAGACACTTACCAGCAGTGTGACCCTGGGCAAGGCACTTAACCATAATTACCTCAGTTTCTTCATCTGTAAAATGAGCTGGAGAAGGAAATGGTAAACCACTCCAGTATCTTTGCCAAGAAAACTCTAAATAGGGTCGAGAAGAGTTGGACACAACAGCAAATGACTGAACAACAAAAACTTATTATTAGCTGAATGATTGTGATGAAGGCATTTCACTTACGTGTCTCGTATTTTCCATTTATAATGATAATAATAACAATAACAATAACAACAACAACAACAATAAAGCTAACATTTATATAGCACTTACTATGTGCCAGGCCCTGTGCTCAGCACTTTACAAATATTATCTTATTTGGTCCTCACAACAACCCTTGGAGCTAGATACTATTATTATTGTCATTTTACAGATGAAGAAACTGAGGCAAAAAAGGTTAAGTGACTTGCTCAGGGTCACACAGCTTTAAGTGTCTGAGGCTAGATTAAAATTCAGTTCTTCCTGATTCCAATTACAGGGCTCTGTCCATCACGCCACCTAACTACTAAAATGAGTGAGCTAGACTTTGTATGGTATAGCTAAGTCTCAATTAGAGTAAATAATGAATCCTGTGAAGTGATCACATGTATTCACATTGCACTATTCAAAGTAATGATTATATAAAATATGATAATTAGTTCCAGCCCAGGGAAAATATGCAGTGCAATTTTGAATAACATAATCACTTCAGGAGATTCATTATTCACACTAATTGGGGACTAGTTCTGCACATCTTTTGTTAGGCACAGACTCTCTGGACTACATCCCCCACAAGGCTTTGGGACAGATAGCTGTGCTCATTGGGAGAAGTTGATAGAAATCTTGTTCTAAAAGATCTTTCAGGAGACACACAACCCAGGAACATGAATCTGAGCCCAAATAATCCTAAAAAGAGCCAGAAAGAGATTCTAGAAAAAGAACATCATAGCTTTTGTGTCCAATTCCTTTTATGCCCAGTGCAGAAATATTGGGGCAGTGAGATATAAGGTTCATTTCTCCATACAAGAAGTTGTGCTTTTTTTTTTTTCTGTGTAGAGAACATGCCAGTACTTGTGTACTTGGCAGAAGTGGCAAGAGCATTTTGTCCTCCCTCAGTTAGGCTTCCTGTCCATAGAAACTCTGTTACTAGTTTTAGTGCTATTAGTTCCAATGGATATCCCAGAATATTTCAAGAACTACAGCAAGGTTCCCACTGCTTTCCATGAGTGACTGAGCTCTTTCTTCTCTTGAGTTGTTAAGGAGGCAGAAGGATTATTTGGGAGCTAGTTCAACTGGCTGTAAACTGCCTGTTTTTCTTCCCTGGAAAGGGAAAAGAAAAGGAATAAGCATTTAGATAGTGCCTACTATGTGCAGGCACAATGCTAAGTGCTTTATAAATATCTCATTTTATTCTCACAACAACTCTATGAGGTAGGTACTACTATTATCCCCATTTTACAGTTGAGGAAACTGAGGCTAATGGAGATTAAGTGACTTGTCTAGGATCATACAGTTAATAATGGTCTGAGGTCAGATTTGAACATAGGTCTTCCTGAATCTAGGCACAGTGCTCACTGTGCCACCTGCTGCCTCAATGAGAGTGATAGAATATGAACTCATTATACGTAAAAGTAGAAATGATTTGCTGTGGGAGTCCATAGAAGAATGTATGAAAAACAAGAGAATCTTCAATAACAGAAACTGTGAATTTTCATCATGTAGAATTTTTTAAGCAAAGAAATTCATTTATCCAAGTTGTCAGCAAAACAGAAATCAAGGAAAGTAACATATGAGAATAAATTTCAGACAATTCAGATTGAAAGAATTCTCCCTATTAGAAGCAAGGTAACTCAGCTCAACCAAGAGAGAGAGTCCCAAATCTCACCAAAGGGATTCCCAAAGTCTATAGTGTCACAAGGGATATAGAGACATGATTAAAATTCCACATGTGATCTTCTTCTTAAAGTCCTTTTTTCCCTTCAGCAATCTGAAGTGGGGTTGACATTATCCATTTTCTCTCTCAAAGCTCAAAGTCAGAAGAGCCCAAAGAGGCTGAAAAGATCTCTCTCCTCTTCCACTCTTCCTAACTCTGCACCACCCCTCATGAAGGCACTGGGCATTCATCTTTCCCAATGAGGAGTTGCCCAAAGAGTTATTAAATTAACCATGCCCTTTGACCCAACAATACCATTACTTGGCCTAGTTCCAAAGATGATTAGGGGAAAAGGAAAAGAATCTATACGTTCTAAAATATTTACAGCATCTCTCTTTGTGGTGGCAAAGAACTGGAAATTGCAGAGATGCCCATCAGCTGTGGAATGGCTGAACAAGTTGTAGTATATGATTGTGATGGAATACTACCTTACTATAAGAAATGGTGAGTTCAATTATTTTAGAAAAACATGAAAAGACTTGCATGAAATAATTAACAGTGAAATGAGCAGAACCCAGAGAACATTATATGCAGTAACAGCAATATTGTTTTAAGGATGAGTTTGAGCAAATAAGTCATTTTGTCTATTATAAATACCCAAATTGACTATAAAGGACATATGAAGAAAGAATCTGCATCCAGAGAAAGAACCAACAGAAGTATGTATAGATTAATTTTACATATATGCACATATCTATATCCATATATGAGATTAAGAATACTGGCCTAGGGGCAGCTAGGTGGATAAAACTTTGGCCTTGGAGTTAGGAGGACCTGAGTTCAAATCCAGCCTCAGACACTTAACACTAAGTAGCTATGTGGGTCTGGGCAAGTCACTTAACCCTGATTGCCTCATGCAAAAACAAACAAACAAACAAACAAACAAATAAGTAAATAACAAAAGCAAAGTACTTAAAGTCACTTTCTTCATAGCTACTCAATAAGTTAGATAATTAAAGCATTAGTCATAGTTCTACATATGAGAAAGCTGAATTTCTGTGTGATAAAGTGATTTGCTTAAAATCAACATTTATAAAGTGTCTGAGGTGGAATTCGTACTTCTCTTTTCACATTCCAGATCCAATGCTCTTCCCACTCACAGTATTTCTTTGTTGCTCAGTTGTTTTGATTTGTGTCAGACTCTTTATGACCCCATTTGGGGTTTTCTTGGCAAAGATACTACAGTGGTTTGCCATTTCCTTTTCCAGCTCATTTTACAGATGAGGAAACTGAGGCCAACAGGATTAAGTGACTTGCCCGGGGTCACACTACTAATAAGTGTCTGAGGCTAGATTTGAACTCAGGAAGAGGAGTATTCCTAACTCCAGGCCCTGCACTCTATTCTTTGTGCCACCTAGCTATAATCTTTAAAGAACTATATAAATGTTAGCTATTGTTAACACTTTGCTTTATGCATTTAAATATCACTATTCACTAACCTAGCACATCAGTCTAACTTCTAGGCCTCTCTCTCTTCTCTTTCTCTTCTCTTCTCTTCTCTTCTCTTCTCTTCTCTTCTCTTCTCTTCTCTTCTCTTCTCTTCTCTTCTCTTCTCTTCTCTTCTCTTCTCTTCTCTTCTCTTCTCTTCTCTTCTCTTCTCTTCTCTTCTCTTCTCTTCTCTTCTCACTTTTCACTTGTTATGGCTTACTAATTAATCTCCCTTCCTCAAAGGATGTGCTATGGTCCATGGGGGTCACAAAGAGTCAGACAAGATTGAATGATTGAACAACAATAAAGCAACATTTTTTATTGATGTGAATTCATTCACTTTATGTTTATGTGATACATGTAATTATGGCCTCTCTCATTCAAATACCATATCCTTGTAAGGGATCGTTTCATTATTTGTACTTGTACAGCACCTAACACAATGCCTGGCCCACAGTTAATGTTTAATAAATACTTGATTGACTAACTGAATCTTTTTGAATCTCAGCTTCCTCATCTATAAAATGGGGACAGTAATACTTGCACTACCTCACTGAAAGGGTTGTTCAGATCAAAATGCTGAATAATTTTTAAAGTACTATGGAAATGGGGGCTATTTTTATACCTAGTCAATCCAGGATCTCAAATATGCCTTCTCTGCTCATTTGAAAAGGCCATTAATCGAATCCTTTCCATTGTCATAAGCAAAGTCATTCTTTAACTGCTTTCCAATATGTCTGTAATTTAATATTTTTGTGTCTTTTCAACTAGTTTAAACATTCTATTTCCTCTTTCATGCTTCTAAGCCATCATTTTTTTTAGTGGTGGGGGGGAGAAGGAGTATGATTGAGTCTGCTCTGCCTTTGTTTGAATCTTTTTCTAATACATAATATACATTTTGTTCTTCTTATCTCTCTTTCCAGCTTTTAATCAATAGCAGAGTGTGTGTTTTCTATCCAAGAACGAATGAAATTTATTCAACAGATTATACATTAATTTTACCATTAGAACACAATATGAACAGATAATCCACAAAAAATGCTTCAGATTTTTAAAAGTGAATTTAGTTATAAGAAGTAATGTGTTAGTGAATTATAATTATGAAAAGTCATATTCTGTAAATCCAAAATGACAGATTATATTTCAAAGCCTCATTGCAGAGGAATTAGAGAACTGATTTATTAGTTGTAAATGTCTGATTATTGCAGCTTTGCTAAAAAACATGATCACAGCATATTCAAGATGGATTTAATACATTTAATCCTTTCGACAAGAATCATATTTTGCACCAAAAGCTAGAACTCTGTTAATTTGTTTGTGAAATAGATTTGGACAACTAATCATTGTCTTCTGATTCCAAAACAGCAGGAATTTAAAACACTTTGTAGACTTGTATTTTTGTAGCTTGCAAAATGATTAAGAAATTGACATGAATTGAGAGGCAGGATGATTGTTCATACAAAGCAAGTTGGAAGTTTCCCTTAAATGCCCTCTTCCAGTGGTGAATGGGAATGGGATTATCTCTAATGTTCATTATGGTTCTGACAATCTGTATTTTAAGGGCTCTTCCAAGTCTGGAAAGTCTTTCCAAATCTGAAATTATCTCTTTTTTAAATTAATATTTTATTTTTCCTCAATTACATGTAAAAAAAAATTCTGACATTAATTTTTTTTTAAGTTTTGAGTTCCAAAATCTCCCTTCCTCTCCTTTATCCCTGAGATGGTAAGCAATCTGACAGGTTATACACATGCAATCATATAAAACATTTCCATATTAATCATTATCTCTTTTAAGGTCTCTTCTAGCTCTGACATTCCATGTTCCAAGGTTCTTTCTAGCTCTGTCGTTCTTTGCTCTAGGGTCCTTTCAGCTTTTAACTTTCTTTGATATAAGGTCTATTTCAGCTCTGACATTCCATGTTCTAAGGCCCCTCACACTTCCCTGATTCTTTGATTCTGTGAATTATTTTGTGCCACCAGGAGAAAGAACACATAAAAAAATACTGGGAAAACACCCTAAGGTGTATAAATACCCAAAGTCAATCATCAGTATGCAACACAGAGGAGCATATAAATAACATTTTGCACCCTAGGTTCATGTTAGGGAAAGTTTTTCCAACATTAAATCCAATAGATATCTACCCCTCTCCCCACCCAGGTCATTCTTGGGTAGTTTTGTCAATGACAGGGTTTGGCATCCTGTGAACAGTAATTGTATTTATTATACTCATCCCAGACTGAATATATTAATGTCTTTTATAACCCAGACATCCAAGTAGAGTCACTTTTTATGGTGCCAGACTCCAGAAGGAATGGGAATTTTATAACCTAATGGACTGGACCTTGATTTGGTTTAAAGAAAAGAAGGTATGTTTATAGATGATAACACCAGGAGAGGAAAGAGAGAGGGGCTTTGTTCTAACCTGATGCCACTGGAAAGCAACATCTTTCTAACAAGGTTTGTGGGCAGTCTCCATTGAGATGATCATCAGGGCATGTCAAAGCTCTGGCTACTTTGTTGGTCTGGGTGCAAAGTGACATTTACTCTGATGAATGAATGAAATATCCTCTTATGCTCAAAGAGGGAACATGGCTGACCTGCTATTTCAGGAGCGGAGGTCTTTGAATTATTGCTTTCAGCAGGATTGCTTTGTTACTAATCATTCATGCTACCTTGCCTGGTGATCAAGGGCACACATTTTGAGATGGGTAAAGTCTGCGAACATTTCAAACCCATGAACTCATCACCATTCTTCAGCTCAATACAAAGGATAAGGTGTCCATTACATAATGGGAGACAGGGTGGATCCAAAAGAGGGGGAAGGGAGTGTGGAGGTTGGGGAGAAATAAATATTCACAATGCATAGTGGACCCTCATTTATATAGGAGCTGATGAAATAGTTTGTGACGTCAAGAATATTCTTATTGAATATGAGTTTAAAGGGATTTTAGACCATTTATTCTGGAATATTTTATAGAGCATCACTGAGATATGATCATCTATCCCATGCTTGAACACTTTTAATGATGAAAAAATCACTATCTCAAGGAATAGCTTAAGCCATTGTTGGACACCTCTGATTGTTGCAAAGTCTTTATATAAATCTCTACCTTGCCTTCCCTGCTAAGTGGCTTGACAGATAATATTAGACTGGAGTCAGAAAGATCTGAGTTAAAATCCAACCTCAGATACCTATTAGCTCTGGGCTCTGGGCAAGTTACTTAACTTCTATCTGCCTCAGTTTTCTCATCTGTAAAATGAGAATAACAATAGCACCTATCTGTCAGAGTTGTTGTAAAGATAAAATGAGGTGATATCTATAAAGTGCTTTGCAAACCTTAAAGCACTATATAAATGCAAAGTATCATCATCATCATCATCATCATCATCATCATCATCATCATATTTAATACTTCTATAATTATTCATCTTCTTGATTTCACTTCTGTCTGAGCCATATAGAGTAAGTCTGGTCTCTCTTCTACATGGCCATCCAAAAAATAAATCTTTTCCCCAGGAAGGAAATGCTCAGTTTCTTCAAATGGTCCTATTATGACATAGTCCCCAGGCCTCTTCAGTATGCCATCCCCCTCTTCTCTTAACACTCTTCAATTTACCAAAGTTCCTCTTAAAATTTGGCATTCAGAACAATGTGCATTGCTCATTCTGGTGTTATCTGTGGACTTTAAAATTTTGTTGATGAAGGGGGTTTGGGAGGTTTCATGTGATTCTTAATTAGTGAGACATAGTTATGGGTTTTTTTTTCCCTCTGTTAGGACACACGTGGTAGATACACATAGCTCAACTTCAACTGGTCAAATTTTCCCATGTCTATTAGACCATTGGGCTGTTCCATGCTCACACCTGATTTGTAGAATCATCAGAGCCTCATGGTTTTAGAACTGGAAATACCCTTAGAGGTCATCTAGACCAGCACCATCATATTGTAAGAAAGGAAACTAAGGCCTTGGTTGGGGTGGGGGGAGAGAAAGAGGAGTATTTGGTCACACAAAGAGTAAGTGGCAGAGCCAGGATTCACTTCTAGGTCCTTTGACCTCTTCTTCCCTACCACTCATATTCACACCAGTATATGACCGCATGTCAGATTAATTTCAAGGAATATAATCCTCAGTGTGAGGCCAGGCAGTAGCCTGTGAAAACCTAGAAACTTGGATTAAGCCCCATTTGAAATGCTCTTTGTTTTCCTGTTGTTTGCAATTTCCAGTTCTCATGTTTTTTCCAGAGACTGATTTTAGTCCATTTTGCTCAGTACCTGCCTGTTCCTTTCACTGTCAATCATCCCAAGGGCCTGCGCCTCAATGTTCAGTGAGGCTCGGAGGATAATTTCTGAATGCTGCTGCTGTCAGCAGGAAACATAGTTTTGAAGAATGGTGACTGGATAGGGTAGTGAGGTGGTGGGCATTGGTGACACCAGGGATTTGCTAGGATTCATTAAATGGAGAAGTTTTGAAAGTGCTGAAAATAAGTTGTGCCTATTTCACCAAGTGTGTATTGGGCAGGAGGGTGGGCAGGGGAAAGTAGGGATGAAAGGGGTAAGTTCATGGGGGAGGAGGGGGAAGGTAGGATTAGTATCAGCCAGAAGCGCATGCGCGCGCGCGCACACACACACACACACACACCACACACACACACACACACAAAGGAATGAAATGACCCCCTATCTGGGGTGATTGATCCCTGTATTAAAAGGGTAAAATACTGAGGTTTTGTCACCAAACTGCAAAATTACCAGAAGATGGAAATAGTCAATATTGCAGAGGCTGCAGCAAGACAGGCACACTGATATACTGATGGTGGAGTTGTGAATAGGTTCAACTATTCTCAATGAAATCTGGAATTACACTTTTTCTTAATTTTAATTTTAACATTTTTGGAGGTAATCAAGGTTATGTGACTTGCCCAGAAATCACAGTCTTAAAAGTGACTAAAATGGCTATGTCCTTTGACCTAGGGATCCTTTTGTTACTGTTATTTAGTCATGTTCGATTCTGCATGACCCTGTTTTGGGGTTTTCTTGGCAAAGATGCTGGAGTGGTTTGCCATTTCCTTCTCCAGATCATTTTACAAATGAGGAAACTGAGGCAAACAGGGTTAAGTGAAGTGCCCAAGGTCACATAGTAAGCATCTGAGGCCAGATTTGAACTTAGGAAGACAAATTTTTCTGACTCCAGGCCAGGCATTCTATCCACTGTGCCACCTAGTTGCCTCCCCAGGGATCCTACTGCTATAAATATATGCCAACGAGGCTAAAGGCAGGGGGAAAAAGTTCCTATTTATATTATGATAGCAATCACAGCAATTTTTGTAATAATAAACCATGGATATTTCCATGTGTGTTTGTGTGTGCATGCATGGCGTGTGTATGTATGTGCATACACATGTGTATATGTACTTGTACGTAAATGTATGCATCTGAATGTGCATGTTTGTACACATACAGGCACATGTACACATACACATATGCATACATATACATGTATGTATACACGTGCGTATACATATACATATACATATACATATACATATACATATACATATACATATACATATACATATACATATACATATACATATACATATACATATACATATACATATACATATACATATACATTCAAAAAGGACTTCCAGACATTTCATTTGTTCTCGCCATTTACAGATACTCTCTTGTTCTGACTATAATAGATCCACTTGTGAAATGGCTGCATACCTATCTAACTAGGAAAGAGCTAAATAAAACCTGGTACATGACAACAGAATATTATTATACAGTACAAAATGATCAAAATGAAGAATTCAGAGAAGCATGGGAAGACTTCCATATGAACTAATTCAAAATAAAGTAATCAGAACCAGGAAAACAATTTATACGATGACTACACCAATATAAATACAAGAACACAATATAATTTAATGATGCATAATGATAATGACCAAGCTTTTTCCCAGAGAAAAGTTAAGAAAATAGACTTTCCTCTCCTCCTTGAAGAAGCAAGGGGCAACGGATGTGGGACATTGAATATACTATCAGATGCCACAAATTTGTTGGTTGCTTTTTTTGTTGTTGTTGTTGCTTTTGCAAAACTGCTTTCCCATTTTCTTTTGAAATCTTTGTTACCAAGGAATGGCTTGTTTGGGCAAGATGGGGGGATTACATTGGCCTGATGCACTGTGGAGACAATGGGGTTGATTCATGAAGTCAGAAGATTCAAAGGAAAAAAAAGCAATTCAAAATACCAGTCCCTTTCCCCAATCTCCAAATTCTTTCTTATTTCCTTTCTCTTAGCACTATTTTATTCCCCTCTCCCTATCACCTTTCTCAGGCCCTAAACCCTTCCCTCGATCTCAGGCCTCAGGGGTTCTCCTTCAGTTCTTAACATCCCTAGCCTAGAATATACCCTTCTCCATCCCTTTCCTTGAGTCCTAATCCTTTCCTTCAATCCTGATTCATTTCATTAGATCCTAGCTTTCTCCCTCAGCCTCAGTCCTCTATTTTCTCTTCCACATGCCCTAACCCTTAGCTCCTAGTTCTTTTCTCTAATCTTGTTCCTCAGCTTCCTTTCTCATCTCTAGTCTAGGTTTCTCCCTCTTCTAAATGGTTCCAGACTCTCCATATTATATGTCACACACATATTCACTTCTTATACTTAGCTCTCTTCTAACCTTAGGGGGCTTCACATGGGCTGGAGTAGATAGATGACAGGGGATATCTTCCCTACAATCATTTCCTTTTTTGACAGAATCACTATACTTGGTAGCTCAGGAGAATGCCTGGAATTAGGCTAATACATCTGCACTTCAGTAAAACCTTTAAAAAGGTAGCATAATACTTGCAGACAAAATGGTCAAGAGTGGACTGGATGATAATACAGTTAAGTGGATTCAGAACTGGTTGAATAAGAGGCCAGATTAAAGATTATTAATTAATATAATATATTCATGCCAACCTGAAGAAAAATTTCAGTGGTACGCTACAAGATCCTTGTTTGCAGTTCCAATATTGTACACCATTTTTATCAATGTCTTGAATGAAGATATAAGTGGTATTTGTCATATTTGTGGATGGCATAAGGCTATGATGGACAGAGAGTTTGCTCTATGCCAGAATCCAGATCTCAACATATACCAACAGGTTAGACTTTAAGATAAATCTAACAAGACTGAATGGAATGAGGATAAATGTGAAAAGGGAAAGGTTTTAATAAATATTTATCAAATGTCTACTATGTACAAGATACCATACTAATTACTTACACATATTATCTCATTTAATCTTTACAATGATCCTGGGAAGTAGGTGCTATTATTATCCCCATTTAACAACTGAAGACAGTTTTTTACAGTTGAAAGAGATTAGGTGATTTGCTCAAGGTCACACAGTTAGTAAGTGTTTGAAATTGGATTTAAACTCAGATATTCCTGACTTTGTATCTGGAACTCAAGACACCGTGTCATCTAACTGCCAAGATCATTGAGCTGTACAAGATAAGAGAGACTTAGTTTAAAAGCAGGTCTTGTGGGAAAACAAAATAAAACAAACTTGTAGGTTTTTTAAACTAGTTTTAAGTACAAAATGAGTCAGTGGTATGATAGCTGAAAAACTAATTCAGTATTAGCTAATGTATTAATACGAATATGAATGAGAAGATAGCCTCATATATTCTTCCCTGGTTTGACCAGATCTGGAACATTATATTCAGTCTCCAGCACATTTAAGGAGGGAAATTGGAAAGATGGATCATGTCTAAAAGAGGACACTCAAAATTATGCCTTATGGAGAATGTTTTGAAGCAATGGATATGTTTAGCCTGAAGAAAAATTGTGGGAGGGTTTTGTCCACACTCCTATTTCCTCACCTGAAGCTGTCAAAGATTAAGTAATCTTCAAATACTGGAAGGGATATCATATATATGAGGGATGAAACTTGTTCTGCTTGGTACAAGAGGGTTAAACTGGGACTTTAGGTGGAAATTATAGGGAGGTTGGCTAATTACATTTGATTCTGCAAACATTTACTTAAGTGTCTACTATGTGCAAAGGATCTTTGGGGATACAAAGATAAAAAAAATAAAACAAGCCATGACCTAAATGAACTATCTAAAGAGGGTTGGGAGTGGGAAGCACTATATACACATTTATTGATACATCAACAAATAAGTGATAGAGGGTAGAATGTGATTGAGGGCAAAGGAGAGGTCCAGGCAAAGCCTTCTACAAGGAAGAAATCATATTCAGCTGAGGACAAACTGGAAAATCTTCACAGAGTATATGGCACTTGAATGGGGCCCATAAAAAAAAAGAGGATTTCAATAGATAGGAATTAAGGACTAGTTTCCAAGCTAGTCGTTTTAAGCAATTGCTTATAATTGGATGGACAATCTATAGAATTTGTCCATCAATATATGCATAGTACGTGAGTATATGTGTGTATATAGAAACATACATGTATACAAATATATATATATATATACACATATGTATATACATGGATGTACATATATATGTGTTAGAGAGACAATCCACATGCATCTGTATTTTAAACAATACTGAAGGTGGACAAATTGGGTCCAGAATTGAACACAAGGACTAGAACAAGCTGGATTGCCTTTGGTAAACTACAAAATTCTTTTAATGACTCTAATTTTATCCTTGAAACAAAAGTTTGTCATCTTATGATCAATATTCTTTTGGTGATTCACATAGTTGTGAATCAGTCAGTAATAAGCAATCTTTAGGTGCCTATTGTGTGCCAGGCACTGAGCTAAGCATTGCAAGTACAAAGAAAGGCAAACAACAACCATGGTTCCTGCTCTCAAGGAACTTAGTCTAACAAGGAAGATAAAATACAAATAACTGTGCAAATAAGATAGATACAGGATAAATTGTGAATAATGAACAAATGGAAGTGACTAACATTAAGGAGGGTTGGGAAAGATAAACTACATGGTACATGGGATTTTAACTGAGACCTGAAGGAAGCTGGGAAAACTAGGAAGTGGAGATAAGGAGTGAGAGAATTACAGACATGATGGAACAGCCAGAGAAAATGCCCTGAGTAAAGAGATAGAATGTCTTGTGTGAAGAACAACAAAGAGGGCACTGTCACTAGATCACTAGAGGGCTGTGTAATACATAAGAAGAGTGGAAAGGTAGGAAAAGCCAAAGTTGTGAAGAGTTTTGAATGCCAAATAGAGCATTTTCTATTTGATCCTGGAGGTGATAGGGAGCCACTGGAGTTTAATGAATGGGAGAATATTTGGAGTGACATGGTCAGACTTGCTCTGTAGTAAGATCACTTTGGCAGCTGAGTGGAGAATCAACTGGAGTGGGAAAAGACTCTTGCAATTGTCTAGGTGAGAAGTGATGAGGACCTGCACCAGGATGGTGGCAGTACCAGAAAAGAGAAGGGGACATATACCTGAGATGTTATGGAAACAGAATCAATTAGACTTGACAACAGATTGGAGGTGGAATAGTCTCCAAAGAACTGAAATGGAGAGTCACCCATAGTTCTCCTGGTGGGGATCAGAAGGCAGCAACACAACAGTATGAACAAGGAACTATACTACAGAAGCAGTACAAAGGATGTCATTTAAAATGTACAGTTGAAATGGTCACATAGAAAGAGAGATATTTCAATCATATGGTCAATCGATAAGCATTATCACATATTTGTTTACTATGTAACAAGCACTGTGCTAAGCAATGAAATTAGAAAGCAAGGCAAACCATGTGCCCCAGAAGCATTCTTGAAAAGTCAAAAGAATAGAAGGAAGGACCCCAACACATTGGTTGGACTTTCTGTGGTGAACTTTTGGGAGAATATGGAAGAGACACACAGAATGATTAGGCTTAGATGATGTGTGAATGGCATTGTAAGAGAGACCAACATGAATGAGATCACAGATCCTTTGGAATTTTGCAGTTGTCCAAAAATGGGATGGGTGTTATGCTCCGTGTTTATCTGGGTTAGGAACTTACCTCCTCAACAGGCTTCGGACGTCTCCGGCTCCAGCTGCACTGGAGAAATGACTCCAAAGAACACCCCAAGACACTTTCAGAGCATATCTTTTTATTGTTACATCTCTGACTACTAGCGCGGCTCTGTTCTCTTCCGGGTACCTTCTTCTTATCCTCTCCCCGTCCACACTTTTTTCACGAGCCCTTCCCACAGTAAGCCAATCATGTCCTGCCCCGAAAGCAAAGAGGATTCGTGCTTATTAAACATGTCATGAGCCGTTGCACGTGAGCAACTTAACTCACCTGCGCATCAGCTTAGTTGCCACGTCTGCTCATTTATTTTGACATGCGCAGATCCACCTTAATACTCCCAGGCAATCATGTGCACTTCTGCAGGTAAGGACAGAGTCATCTCACAAATGACCCTTACACTTCCCTTTTCTTGTTTTGCGGTGGACCACCAAGGGGAAAAAGATCAGCGCGAAAACACAAGAAGGCACCCTTCAGTAAAGTCAGAAGCCATCGCCAGGCACAACAAAGTATACAGACACAAAGAGCAAAGTATATAAAAGGAGTAATAAGGGCAATCAAAGATGACCAAGCAAATTTGCGTGTCATCCAGGAGACAAAATCCTGAGCGGAAGACGAGGGTACAGTGAAATTATCAGATAACTGTTAAATATCCTTAATTAACAAACCCAGTTAATGTAATTCAGATGTGATATTATCAGATAAAAAGGCACCTTGTAAATGTTCACGAACCTTAGCCCAATGGCCAGGAAACGTAGAAGTACTGTTGACAGGTAAACTGTTGCAGTAAGGTACTATTAACATAGGCAGTAACAATACATGAAGCCACTTCAGTTTGAAATAAACCCGAAATAGTTGGATTCACATTAACAGAGAGACAGAGTAACCAAGCATAATTCGTAGGAGCAACAAGAGCCCCTGTAAAATGGTATTGAAAGACGTCACATTGGGAGGTATGACCCAACGTGTAGTTTTTTTCCAGTAGCAAAGATTTGATTCCATACTTGAAAAGTATAATCTTTACAACTGCTACATTTACATGTCTCGATAAAAACCTCAGTATTCTTTACAATAAATCCTAATGGTCCCAAGGTAACATGACAAAAACCCTTGTTTTTACACGGAACCAGCATAGATAATTGAGTATATGTCAAATTTTGTTGTATGCCATCCCAGAAGGATAGAGTCACATTCGCAACCGTCATTGTTATACTAAGACGAGTTGAACAAGAAGTGATACACGTCCATGTAGTCATATCACCCACGTGGCAAGGTGGTAGAACAGGCATTGAACCCCGATCTCCGGTATCGTTCATCTGAGGAGAAGATGTGACAGTTCTCAGCCGGCGTCAAGGTGGTCCACTCTGTTCTTGTCGGTGTGTCGATTGACATATTGTCATCCCCAAACTCAGGCCCCACAGGACGTACCACACGATCGGGCACCCAAATCCCGGCATCTTGATCTGCTCCATCTGGAATGACAAAAGCATACCCTGGCCCACGCATTACAACCCTGCCTGGTCCCTTCCAGTCCCCATTGAGTTCTTTCCACACCACTTTCGTTCCCTGTTTCATATTATGCTCACGAGCCGTTACAGCTCTCCTTCCCCATCCATTCCATAAATGCCAATACTTCATGGCTGGCGTTAATTCATCCTGTCCAAATTTCAAATAATTATAAGTGTACAGAGCCATGTCCAATTGCTGGCAGGTAATTCTTTTATGGGGGTTAACACTAAGAGGATCCTGTCTGTGAAGCCTCAGGTACATTAATAGGAGGAGAAGGACCATAAAGAGCAGCTTTTACTAAACTAAAAATAATAAAATCCAAATCTCTCACTTCTCCCAGATGCGCTTTTTCATATGATGCTAATTGATTTCCCACTACCGTCCATCGTTTAAGATCAAGTCCAGTGTATTCTACCCACGGAGAAGTATTCCACAATAAACGAACAAATCTTACACAATCAATCCTTTTTACTTTCACTCCTTTTTCCTGGACCAACTCATATATTTGCTTAGCATATACTTCAGTGTCATTGGGGCACACCACAGGAAGACTAAACGCTTGTCCCACAGTGTCTGTACGGCACCAACCCTTCTTGCACACAGCAAGGCTATGGAGTCCTTCTAACCCTCAGGTCCCTGTTCGGGCGCCACTTGTTATGCTCCGTGTTTATCTGGGTTAGGAACTTACCTCCTCAACAGGCTTCGGACGTCTCCGGCTCCAGCTGCACTGGAGAAATGACTCCAAAGAACACCCCAAGACACTTTCAGAGCATATCTTTTTATTGTTACATCTCTGACTACTAGCGCGGCTCTGTTCTCTTCCGGGTACCTCCTTCTTATCCTCTCCCCGTCCACACTTTTTTCACGAGCCCTTCCCGCAGTAAGCCAATCATGTCCTGCCCCGAAAGCAAAGAGGATTCGTGCTTATTAAACATGTCATGAGCCGTTGCACGTGAGCAACTTAACTCACCTGCGCATCAGCTTAGTTGCCACATCTGCTCATTTATTTTGTCATGCGCAGATCCACCTTAATACTCCCAGGCAATCATGTGCACTTCTGCAGGTAAGGACAGAGTCATCTCACAAATGACCCTTACAGATGGGTTTCATTTCAGGATAGTGAGTAGCCAATTGATGGAAGAGACCAAGCAAAGACTGGATAACTATTTTGTTTGAGATTCCCCTGGATCTGAAACTTTTTTTTTTAATGTATGAACCCATTTGGCATTCTGGTTATATCCGTGGACTCCTTTTCAGAATAATGTTTTTAAATCATTGAAAGAAGTGTTAAATTTTAGTTAGAAATTACTGAGAATATTGATGTAATTTTTTCCACCAAAGTTTATGTGCCTCAATGCTAAACATCTATCCTTGGAATTCTTTGAGTGTTCTTGAATCACACATTAAGAACTCCTACTCTGGAGCAGAACATTTCATCAGGTGAGAGGCTAGATTAGATTCCTTTCCATCACTATCACTCCCACTACTGACCCCTTTACACAAACAGTAGTAAATTCTGAAGGGGATAAATCTGAAGACTTGGGCAGAGCCTTGGGTTGAGGAATTGAAAGAGAAGGGGGAAAGAAGAAGCAGTAGCAGATGATAAAAAGAGAAAACAGTAAACAATGAAGGACAGGGTTGAAAATTAGATCCTTTTCCCAAAAGGCAGCAATGTGGGGTCCAGGCTAAATGGAAGAAGCTGAAGCCATAGATTCTGAATACCATTTGCAGAGAATTTGGAGGAAGTAGAGGAGTAGAACCAGCTTGTTCTTGCCGTGCAAACTTAGCTGAAGCAGTGAGAAAGCCTGTCTGCTCAGCTGTCATTTCATAAAATGACCACTAGATGATAGCAGAAGCCCAGGGAAAGCAAATAGCTTCAATAGCTTGGAACCTTCAGGCTGTGGTATTATGAGTGGCCACCAGATGGCAGAGCAAATCTTCTGAGGGCACCTGGAGACTCCTAAAACACATGCAGAGGAAGGGAGTTCTTCCCTGATGACAAAATCTTTTCTTCAACATCCTCCTCTCCCCGTGACTCCTCACCAGAATTCCTGCTAACCCAAGAAAAATGTGGTATGATAGAGGAGATAAGGCTGTATGTAAAAAAAATATGACTAATACACTCAAAAATATTATACCATCAGGGACTAATGGATGTACAGAGTTAGAGCTACAAACTTGATGGACACATACTAGTTTTACAAACCTGGGCAAATTACTTTACCTTGTTCAGTCCCGGTTTCCAAATCTAGAGAATAGTATAATAATAGCACCTATCTCAAAGGGTTATTGAGAAGACCAAATGAAATATTTTAAAATTACTTTGCAAACTTTAAAACACTATGTAATTCTAGCTATTATTATCATTAACATAAATACTATTATTACACCATGTTTCAGTGACTTTCCCAAATGAGTGGTTGCTGTTGAGTGGAGTGGTCAAATCTGGATGGTGTTAATTTCTGAAAGGGTTTGAACCACACACATCTATCGCTTCTCAACAATGTGAGCTTCAAGTGTCTTAATTCCCCACATATAAAATCAAGGTAACAAGTTTATATTTGTTAACTGATAGGGTTGTTGGGATGTATATAAAGTACTGCATAATCAATAAAATCCAATATAAATATTGGTTACAGTTATTAGGATCCTGTCCAAGCCTGGTTTCCAATCCACTTTAAAAAAGTATTGCTATTTTATGGGGTTTTTTATCACCCTCATTTCCAAATATATCCCTCCACTCTCCCCTGAGCCATCCCCCATTACAAAGAAGAAAAAGAAGAAAAAAGAGAAAAAGAAAGTTCAGCAAAGTTTACCAATAAATCAATCCAGGCTGACAGCATATATAATATTCAACACCCATAATCCTCTGCAGAGGGGAGGGAGATACATTTTCTTATCTGTTCTATGTGGCAAACCAAGATTATAGATGGAAAGGACCTCATAGGTCATCTGGTTGAACTCCACAACTATTTTTCAGACTAGAAAACAGAGGTTCAGAGTAGTAAAGAGACTTGCCCCAAATGACTCAGGAAGTAAAAGACAGAGCATGGATTTGAAATCTGGTTCTCTGACTCCAAATCCAGAGGTGTTTTCCACTGAAGATATGCAGGATCAAATGGCTGTTGCAGAGAGTCATCACTGGGTAATGACCAAGTATAAGATTACTCAGTAGCTGGTCCGGGGTCAGTTGAAAGATGAGAGGCATTAACAAAAGGCAGCACTGATCACTGGGAGCTCAAATAGTTGGGAAATAAGGATGATACATAAGGAATCTAAAGCTATAGGCAACTCAAAGGCTGGTAAGATTTTCATTTCTCCAGAGGGCTGATGGTACATAGAAAAGACTCAAGATAGCTTTAGTCAAGATGTCAGTATTCTTATCCTGGTTCTCATACTTACTATCTACATGACTCTGGGCCAATCACTTAATTCCTCTAAGCTTCTATATCCTCAGCTATAAAGTAGATTAGTAATATATGCATTACCTGCCTTGTGGTGGTGTTCTAAGAAAAATGCTTCACAAAAATTAAACCTCTATTTAAAAAAATATAAGCTATTATTATTTTATTATGATAGTTAACCTGAATAATGATGATGATGATGATAATGTATCCTCAGACAGTTATTAGTTATGTGACCCTGGACAAGTTAGTTAACTTCCCTCAGTCTTAGTTTCCTCATCTATAAAAAAAGAATAATATTAGTACCTACTGTCTACAGTTGTGAGGATGAAATAAAATAATATATTTTAAAAACACTTTGACGATCTTAAAGTGCCATGTAAATATTAATTATTATTTTTGTTACCCTTTCATCTCATCTATTTTGTTAGGGTAGGGCTAGAAATGGCCCTGGGATAAATCACTCTCCTCCTATAATTCTCATATACTCAGTGTTCTAAAGAGTATTGTGTAATACTCTAAAGAAAAGCAAGTCAATAAAATAACTTATTTTGTGGTTGAATAAAATATTAGGATGTAAAGCCATCTCTACACTCATTCAAACTATCCTTGGTATAACTGTAGTGGCAGATAAGACAGTGGGGTTGGCATGTCAGGAACACCAAATTCAAATTTAGTCTCAGATGCTTACTAGCTATGTGACCTTGAGCAAGTTACAACCCTTACTTACCTCAATTTCCTCATCTGCAAAATGGGAATAATAGCACCTACCTCACAGGGTTGTTGTTGGGATTATATTTGTAAAGCACATTGAAAACCTTGAACCATTATACAAATCTTAGCTCTGATGAGGGGGAGGAGAAGGATAATGATGTATCTAAACTTGTTCCCACATGACATATCTCTTAAACAAGGTTTCTATACTTTGAAAGCTTTTCACCACATTCAACATGAAGATTATGAGAATTTGGAATGATAACACCTATTAAAAATGTTCCTAAGTTCTTGGTCACATGATCAACAAGATGGTATACTAGACATTTCAGCTGATCCCTATGACCTCTCACACCTCTCCAAAACAGAAATTATGCATCAAAGATAAAAAATCTTCAACTGATTCCATGGTTAAAGATACTCAGAATTCAAAAGTTAAAAATATCCCATAGAAATTAATGCTCACTGACCATGAGCTCACTCAGCACATTTTCCCCACCTCCCATACATCTAACAGCAAAACTACACTAGAAGTCCCAAGGACATGACACAGCCTTACTTTAAAACCCTATTCCCCAGTCCCCTCTTCCTCTTTCCAGTTCCATAGAGTTCTGGTTCCAGGCTGTGGAATTTTCCTCAGGCCTCAACAGCCTGCTTTGGTCACAGCCCTTTAAGAGCAAAAGCCTACAGAGGATGAAACCCATAGGCACCAGTACTGGCAGCCTCCACCAAAAGTAGTCTTTGCCAGTGCTAGGAAAATCAGCTTCTGCTTCCACAAAAAGCAAACTCTGAACTTTTGGTATCAGTATGCTCTGAACTGCCAGTGCCAGTAGAACTAAGGAACAGGGGGAGTGGGACAGGGTAGTGGGACAGGGTAGTAGGACAGGGCATTGTGCATGTGGAGAGCTATGCAGAACTCCACCAAACTTGAGATAAAGGCATGGAATCCAGATGAGGCCAGTTCTGATACCCAAAAGTCAGCTAAGACAGAGACCTAGTTTGGTAAACCATGAATTGCTAAGTGTGGGAGGGCACTGAGACTTTTTGAGCTTTGTGCCCTAAGGAAAACACAATCAGAGGGGGGAAAGTGAGAAATGAGTTATAAGGAAAATGGGGGGATGATTGAAAGTACCAAAGATCCCAGGAAGAAGAATCGCAAAGACTGAACATAAACAGATAAATCAACAAGATAATCAGCAACAACAAAAGAAAATATGACCTCCAGATCAAGTAAATGAGTTAGGCCTCTAGGAATAAATATTACAAAATTAAGGAAAATGTTCCAACACTTCTTGAAACAGAAAGTACTGTGCAATTTGAGGAAAGCATGGAACCATAACACAATGTTCCTGGTAATTTAAAAGAGAAATGAGAATTATAAGAGCAAAATGTAAGTCCTGGATAGCAAAAATAATTAGCAGAATAGAAAAACTGGAAACTGAAATGGCAAGCCTCACCAAAACACAAAACAAAATAAAACAACAACCAAAAAAAAGAGAGAGAGAGAACAATAGATTAAGAATGCAAATACACAGAAGTGAAAGATAATCTAGGAGAGAAACAAAAAACAAGAATTTTTTAAAATATGCTTACTATGAAAGCAAAATATATGGATCTTCAAGACAGGATAGGTATAGACAAAGCAAGGCTCATAGATCTTGCAGAAGAATGTGACAGGACAAAAAATCTTAACACTATAATGTAGAAAATAATAGAAGAGAACTCCCCAGAACTTCTGCACATAGAAGGCAAAATTCAAGATTGAAAGAGTTCAGAGATCTCATCCAGAAAAACAAACAAACAAAAAAACACCAAGGCTGCAAACTCCAAGACACAGAGTAGTTAAACTTAACAATTCAATCCAGAAACTACAAGTTCTGCAAGTCATCAGTAGAAAGACCTTCAACAAAGGAAAGAACATTCAAATAATGAAGGAGTTCAGAAGAAGAGATCTGTGACACAGGGGAGGAAGCTGACATGAAAACGTGGATGAAACACCAGTGGTGGGAGTAGGCAGTGGTGCCTGAAGCATCAGGAACTTCATGAGCCCTCAAGCTAGAGATGACTACACCACCTTGGAAGAATCAAAAACTCTCAAACACCCATAACTAGCTCTGAAAATAGCAGTGCAAAAAAGCCTAAAGCTTGAGACAGAGACCCTTCCTTCCCCTATGCCCAACATTGATATAAAATTCCAAATCAAGAAACAGGGTGGGAAAATGAGCATATAACAGCAAAAAACAGATCTGATGGTAAAAGGCTGTTATGATGATAAGGATCAAGAGACAAACTCAGAAGAAGACAATGAAGCCAAAACAGCCACAAGCAAAGTCTCCAGGGGAAAAAAAAAATGACTTGGATACAGGCCCAATAAAATGCCTAGAACAGCCAAAAAATGATTTTCAAAATCAAACAAAAGTGGTGGATGAAAAATTAGATATAGAAATGAAAGCAAAGGAAGAAAATTATGAAAAGACAATTAACAGTTTGGCAAAAGAGGCATAAAAATACTGAAGAAAACACATTAAAAAACAGAATTGGCCTAATAGAAAAAGAGATACAAAAATTCACCGATATAAATAACCTTAAAAAGCAGAATTGGGCAATTGGAAAGATATAAAAGTTTGGTGAAGAAAATAATTACTTGAAAATTAGAATTTAGCAAATGGAAGTTAAAAATTCCATGAGATCAAGAAAAATAAGATAAAGTCAAAAGAATGGAAAAAATAGAAGAAAATGGGAAATATCTCATTGGAAAAATAACTGATCTGGAAAACAGAGCAGGGAGAGATAATCTAAGAATTACTGGATTACTGGGAGCCAAGATGGCGGAGTGAAAAGGTAGTCTCTCTCACTCTCCCCTATCAACCTCTGAAAACCCAGAAAATATCACCCCAGAAAAAAATCCCTGGAACAGCTGAACTAGAAGAAAAACGGGGAGCAGCAGTGCAGCAGCCCAGCAAACGGGTCCCTCAGTGCCTCAGCAAAAATAAGGGAGGCAGAACTACAAGGGGCTCCAGGCGGATAAGTACCCTGCGGCATTCATCTGAAAGGAGGTGAAGAAAACAATCTAAAAGGTTCCTAAAGCCCCTGCCTTGCTGGTTCCAACTCAACACCAGGTAAGCTGTCTGAGCCCTGCAGCCTCCAATTGTGAAGAAATCCTGAAGCCCAGGTGGTAGAGCAGGCAAACACCAACACCTGGACTCTGAGTGCCTCAGTGAGGGGGAGGGGGAACCGTGGAAACCAGCTCAGAAAACCACCAGGTGCCTCAGCACTCTACCAAAAGGAATCTCCCAGTGCATTAGCAGAAGAGGGAGCAACACTGCAGGGGCCCCAGGCAGATAAACACCCTGCAGCACCCATCTAAAAGGAGCTGAAGAAAGCTAAAGGAAAGGAAAAGCAGGCAACCTAGAATTGCCTGAAAGTTCCAGCCTTGCTGATTCCAGCCCAACAGAGGTAAGCTGCCAGAAACCTACAGCCTCCAATTGCATAAGAGGCCCCAGCACACAAAGCCAGTGACCAAGACCTAGGCTCCCAACACAAGAAGCTTGGGTCAGTGCCCTCTGTTCCGCAGGAGAGCTCAATCTCTTTAAAGGCCAGGGAATAAAGAAACACCATGAGTAAAAAGAAACACCATAGATTCATATTATGAGAAGAGTGAAGATCAAGACAGAAATTCTGAAGAGGACAACATTGTCAACAAACCCACATCTGCAACAACAAAAGGGAATATGAACTGGTCTGAAGCCCAAAAAGCCTTCTTAGAAGAGCTCAAGAAGGATTTTAATAGTCAAATGAGAGAGGTAGAAGAGTCCTTCAAAAATACAATTGGCCAATTGGAAAAAAAATACACTGAAGAAAACAAGTCCCTAAAAACACAATTGGCCAATTGAAGAAGGAAGTACAAAAACTAACAGAAGAAAACAATCTGTTAAAAACTAGAATTGGACAAATGGAAACTAATGTCTCTATGAGAGAGCAAGAATCAGTCAAACAGAAACAAAAAAATGAAAAAATAGATGAAAATGTAAAATATCTCATCAGTAAAACAACCTGGAAAATCATCAGGAGAGACAATTTAAAAATTATTGGACTACCTGAAAATCATGATGAAAAAAAGAGCCTGGACAGTATCTTTCAGGAAATCATAAAGGAAAACTGCCCAAGTCCTAGAACCAGAAGGGAAAATAACCATAGAAAGAATCCACCATCACCACCTGAAAGAGATCCCAAATTGACAACGCCAAGGAATATAATAGCAAAATTCCAAAATTACCAGATGAAAGAGAAGGTGCTGCAAGCAGCCAGAAAGAAACAATTTAAATATCATGGAACCACAGTCAGGATTACACAGGACCTTGCAGCTTCTACATTAAAAGACCGCAGGGCATGGAACATGATATTCCTAAGGCAAAGGAGCTTGGAATGCAGCCAAGGATCAATTACCCAGCAAAAATGAGCATCATTTTTCAAGGGAGGAGATGGATATTCAATGAAATAGGAGACTTCCAAACTTTCCTGATAAAAAGACCAGAGCTCAACAAAAAATTTGATCTTCAAGTACAGGACTCAAGAAGGACTTAAAAAGGTAAATGGGACAGAAAGATACAATATGTTGTTAATGGGGGGGCTGTTTAAACCCCTACAAGGGAATATGACACTTGCAACCCTTGAGAACTGTATTGTTATTACACCATGTTAAAGGAGTATACATAAAGAGGGTGGATATTAGTTGACTTTGATGTAATGATAAAAAAAAATCTAATCAAGTGGGTTAAATGGATCCAAATAAGTGGATCAATCTGATCTTAGAAAATGTACTGAGAAAGGAGGAGGCAGACAAGGGTAAATTACATTACAGGAAAAGACACAAAATCCTATTACAGCAGAGGGAAAGAAGGGGGGAGCATTGTTTGAACCTTACTCTCATCAGATTTGGCTCAAGAAGGGCATAACATAATCAGTTAGGTATAGAAATCTAACTTGCCCTATAGGCAGTAGGAGGGAAAAGGGGAAAGAAAAGGGAGGGGGAAAGAAAAGGGAGGGGGAAAGAAGGGAGGGAAGAAGCAGTAAGAGTAAAGGGGAAGAAAAGGGAAAGGGATAATAAAAGGGAGGAGGGACTGAAGGAGGCGTGGTCAAAAGCAAAACACTAGTGAAGGGGGAAAGGAAAAAGGAGAAAGAAAAGCATAAATGGGGGAAAAAGGATGGAGAAAAAGACACAGATAGTAATCATAACTGTGAATGTGAATGGGATGAACTCTCCCATAAAACGGAAATGGATTGCAGAATGGATTAAAAACCATAATCCTACAATATGTTGTTTACAGGAAACACATTTGAAAAAGAGTGACACATACAGGGTAAAGGTAAAAGGCTGGAGCAGAATATATTATGCTCAGCTGAAGTAAAAAAAGCAGGGGTAGCAATCCTGATCTCAGACAAAGCAAAAGCAAAAATAGATCTAATCAAAAGAGATAAGGAAGGAAACTACATCCTGCTAAAAGGCACCATAGACAATGAAGTAATATCATTACTAAACATATATGCACCAAATGGTATAGCATCCAAATTCTTAGAGGAGAAGTTCAGGGAGTTACAGGAAGAAATAGACAGCAAAACTATACTAGTGGGGGACCTGAACCTCCCCTCTCTGCACTAGATAAATCTAACCACAAAATAAACAAGAAAGAAGTTAAGGAGGTGAATAGAACATTAGAAAAGTTAGGTATGATAGACCTCTGGAGAAAACTGAATGGGGATAGAAAGGAATATACTTTTTTCTCGGCAGTACATGGCACATACACAAAAATTGACCATGTACTAGGGCATAAAAACCTCACAATCCAATGCAGAAAGGCAGAAATATTAAATGCATCCTTTTCAGATCATGATGCAATAAAAATTATATGTAATAAAGGGCCATGGAAAGATAGACTAAAAAATAATTGGAAACTAAATAATCTAATCCTAAAAAATGATTGGGTCAAACAACAAATCATAGAAACAATCAATAATTTCATTCAAGAGAATGACAATAATGAGACAACATACCAAAACTTATGGGATGCAGCAAAGCAGTTCTTAGGGGAAGTTTTATATCTCTAAATGCTTACATAAATAAAATAGAAAAAGAGGAGATTAATGAATTGGGCATACAACTAAAAAAACTAGAAAAAGAACAACTTAAAAATCCTCAACTAAACACTAAATTAGAAATATTGAAAACCAAAGGAAAAATTAATAAAATTGAAATTAAGAAAACTATTGAACTAATAAATAAAACTAAGAGCTGGTTTTATGAAAAAAAAATAAAATAGATAAACCTTTGGTTAATTTAATTAAAAAAAGAAAGAAGAAAACCAAATTACTAGTATCAAGAATGAAAAGGGTGAAGCTACCACCAAGGAAGAGGAAATTAAAACAATAATTAGGAATTATTTTGCCCAACTATATGCCAACAAATTTGACAATCTTAGTGAAATGGATACATATTTACAAAAATATAAATTGCCCAGATTAACCGAAGAGGAAGTAAAATACTTAAATAACCCCATCTCAGAAAAAGAAATTGAACAAGCCATTGATGAACTCCCTAGGAAAAAATCTCCAGGGCCAGATGGATTTACATGTGAATTCTATCAAACATTTAAAGAACAATTAATTCCAATACTATATAGACTATTTGGGAAAATAGGTGAAGAAGGAGTCTTACCAAATTCTTTTTATGATACAAATATGGTGTTGATACCTAAACCAGGAAGAGTCAAAATAGAGAAAGAAAATTATAGACCAATTTCTCTAATGAATATAGATGCAAAAATTTTAAACAAAATACTAGCAAAGATTGCAGCAACTTATCACAAGAATAATACACTATGACCAGGTAGGATTTATACCAGGAATGCAGGGTTGGTTCAATATTAGGAAAACTATCAGCATCATTGAGCATATCAACACCAAAACCAACAGAAACCACATGATCATCTCAATAGATGCAGAAAAAGCTTTTGATAAAATACAACACCCATTCCTATTAAAAACACTAGAAAGCATAGGTATAAATGGAGTCTTCCTTAAAATAATAAATAGCATATATCTAAAACCTTCAGCAAGCATTATATGTAATGGGGACAGGCTAGAAGCATTTCCAATAAGATCGGGGTGAAACAAGGATGTCCATTATCACCACTGTTATTCAATATTGTACTGGAAACCTTAGCTTTAGCAATAAGAGAAGAAAAAGAAATTGAAGGCATTAGAATAGGCAAAGAAGAAACAAAGCTATCACTCTTTGCAGATGACATGATGATATACTTAGAGAATCCTAGAGAATCAAGTAAAAAACTACTTGAAATAATAAACAACTTTAGCAAAGTTGCAGGCTATAAAATAAACCCACATAAATCATCAGCATTTCTATATATTACCAACAAAGCCCAACAGCAAGAGATAGAAAGAGAAATCCCATTTAAACTTACTGTAGACATTATAAAATATTTAGGAGTCTACCTCCGAAAAAACCCAGGAACTCTATGAACACAATTACAAAACACTTTTCACACAAATAAAATCAGATCTAAATAATTGGAAAAACATCAGTTGCTCATGGGTAGGCCGAGCTAATATAATAAAAATGACAATCCTACCTAAGCTAATTTACTTATTCAGTGCCATACCAATCAAACTACCAAAAAATTATTTTATAGAGTTAGAAAAAATAATAACAAGATTCATTTGGAAAAACAAAAGGTCCAGAATATCAAAGGAACTAATGAAAAGAAATGCAGGGGAAGGTGGCCTAGCAATTCCAGATCTTAAATTGTATTATAAAGCAGCAATCATCAAAACTGCTTGGTACTGGCTAAGAAATAGGGAGGTGGATCAGTGGAATAGGTTAAATATGCAAGACACAGTAGTCAATGACTATAGTAATCTATTATTTGATAAACCCAAAGACCCCAGCTTCTGGGATAAGAACCCACTCTTTGAAAAAAACTGCTGGGAAAACTGGAAAAGAGTATGGCAGAAACTAGGCATAGACCCAAATCTCACACCATATACCAAAATAAAGTCAAAATGGGTTCATGACTTAGATATAAAGGCTGATACCATAAGTAAACTGGAGAACAGAAGAATTCATGACCAAACAGGAGATAGAGAACATTATGAAAAGCAAAATGGATAATTTTGATTACATTAAATTGAAAAGTTTTTGCACAAACAAAGCCAATGCAACTAAGATTAGAAGGAAGGTAGAAAATTGGGAAAGAATTTTTACAACCAGTCTCTCTGATAAAGGCCTCATTTCTAAAATATATAGAGAATTAAGACAAATTTATAAGAACACAAGCCATTCCCCAATTGATAAATGGTCAAAGGATATGAACAGACAGTTCTCAGATGAAGAAATTAAAGCCATCTATAGTCATATGAAAAAATGCTCTAAATCGTTATTGATTAGAGAAATGCAAATCAAAACAACTCTGAGGTACCACATCACACCTATCAGATTGGCCAACATGACAAAACAGGAAAATGATAAATGTTGGAGAGATGTGGGAAAATTGGAACACTAATACATTGTTGGTGGAGTTGTGAAATGATCCAACCATTCTTGGAGAACAATTTGGAACTATGCCCAAAGGGCTACAGAAATGTGCATACCTTTGATCCAGCAATAGCACTTCTAGGGCTATATCCCAAAGAGATCAAACAAATGGGAAAAGGACCCACATGTACAAAAATATTCATAGCAGCTCTTTTTGTGGTGGCAAAGAATTGGAAATTGAGAGGATGCCCATCAGTTGGGGAATGGCTGAGCAAGTTGTGGTATATGAATGTAATGGAATACTATTGTGCTATAAGAAATGATGAACAGGCTGACTTCAGAAAAACCTGGAAAGACTTATATGGTCTGATGCTGAGTGAGGTGAGTAGAACCAAGAGGACTTTGTAGATAATAACAGCCATGTTATGCGATGACTAATAGTGTTAAACTGAAGCCTTCTTAGCATTACAAGGATCTAAGACATCTCCAGAGGCCTCGGGATGGAAAATGCTGTCCACATCCAAAGAAAGAACTATGGAAGTTGAATCTTTATCACTTATTTTTACCTTCTGTTGAGTTTTGTTTCATCTTTCTGATGGTTCCTTCTACTGGTTTTAATTTTTACTTACAACTTCACTAATGTGAAAATATATTTCATAGGAATGTAAATATAAAGCCTATATTAGATTGTGCACTGTCTTGGGGAGGGTGGGGGAAGGAAGGGGTGAAAAATTTTCAACTCAAAAGAATATGGAAGTGATTGTTGATAAATCAAAATAAATTAATAAATTTTTTAAAAAGAATTATTGGATTATTTGAAAGCCATGGTCAAAGAAAAAGCCTTGGCATCAAAATTGAAGAAATTATCAAGGACAAATGCCCTCATGTCCTTGAATCACAGGCTAAAATACATATTGAAAGAACCCACTGATCACCACCTGAAAGTGATCCAAAAATGAAAATTCCCAGAGATATCATAGCCAAATTTTAGAATACCCAGGTGAAAGAGAAAATATTTGAAGCAGCAAGAAAGAAACCATTTCAATACCATGGAGCAATAGTCTGAGTCACACAAGATTTAGCAGCTTTCATATTAAAGGAGCAGAGGGCTTGGAATGTGATATTCTGAAAGGCAAAAGAGCTGAGATTACAATCAATAATAATCTAGCCCTGGGGGCAACTAGGGGACACAGTGGATAGAGTCAGGAAGACCTGAGTTCAAATCCAGTCTGACACATAACACTCACTAGTTGTATGTATCTGGGCAAGTCACTTAACCCCAATTGTCTCACCTCAATTACCCGACAAAACTAGGTATAATCCAAGAAAAAAAATGGATATTTAATGACATACAACATCTTCTAAAAATAGCATTAAAATGTCACATTTGTCATAGGGATTGTAATGCTAAAGCAGGAAATCAAAAGATAATTGGAATAGCAGGCAAGTTGGGCCTTGAAGTACAAAATTAAGCAGGACAGAGACAGAGTTTGTCAAGATAATTTTCTGGTCATAGCAAACACTCTTTTTCAACAACCCAAAAGGTAACTCTACACATAGACATAACCAGATAGTCAATATTGAAATCAGATTGATATTTTTGCAGCCAAAGGTGAAAAAGTTCTATATAGTCAGTCAAAATAATATTGGACCTGACTGTTCTTCAGATCATGACCTTCTTGTTGCAAAATTCAGACTTAAATTCAAGAAAGTAGGGAAAAGCATCAGACTATAGAGTTATGACCTAAAAATACACTTTATGAATATAAAATGGAGGTGATAATAGATTTAAGGGATTGGAGCTGTTAGACAGAGTGGCTGAAGAATATGGACAGAAATTCACAATATTGTATGGGAGGCAGCAACAAAAATATTACAAAGAAAAAAAATGAGTAAGATAGCAAAATGTCTGTCTAATGAGGCTTTACAAATAGCTGAGGAAAGAAGGAAAGCAAAAGAGAAAAGAGAAGTGGAAAGAAATATCCAATTGAATTCAGAATGTCAGAAGAGCACGGAGAAATAAGGTTTTCTTAAATGAACAAAGCAAAGAAATAGAAGAAAACAACAGAATGGAAAAGACGAGAAATCTCAACAAAATTGGAGATATCTAAGGGGAAATTTCATGCAAAAATGGGCATGAAAAGAGATAAAAATGGTAAGGATTAAATAGAAGCAGAAGAGATTAAGAAGGAGTGGCAATAATACACAGACCTATGAAAGAAAAAACTAAATATAAGTGATTATCATGATGGTGTGGTCACTGATCTAGAGCCAGACATCCTGGAGAATGAAATCAAGTGACCTTTAGGAAGCATTGCTAACCATAAGGTTAGTATAGGACGGAATTCCACCTGAGCTATTTAAAATCTTAAAAGATAATGCTGTTAAAGTGTTACACTCAATATGCCAATAAATTTGGAAACCTCAACAGTTGTCACTGGATTGGAAAAGATCAGTTTGTGTCCCAATCCTAAAGAAAGTCAATGCTAAAGAATTTTCAAGTCACTGAACAATTGCATTCATTTCACATGTCAGAAAGGTTATACTGAAGATGCTGCAAGTAAGACTTCATTGATGTGTGAATGAAGAATTATCAGAACTTCAGGCTGGTTTTTGGAGAGGCAGAGGAACTAGAGACCAAATTGCCAACATTTGGATTATGAAGAAAAACAAGGGGATTCCAGAAAAAATCATCTACTTCCATTTCATTGACTACACTGAAGCCTTTGACTGTGTGGATCACAATAACATGTGGCAAGTCCTCAAAGAAATGGGAGCACCAAGTCATCTTATTTGGCTTCTGAGGAACTTGTACGCAGACCAAGAAGCAACAGTTAGAAGCAAAAATGGAACAACTGATTGGTTTAAAATTGGAAAAGGAGTGTGGCAAGACTATATATTGTCACCTTATTTATTTACCAGTTATTTATTTTCAGAGTATGTCATGTGAAATTCTAGGTTGGATAAATCAAAAGCCAGAATTAAAGTTACCAAGAGAAATATCAACAATCTCACATACGCAATTGATATCACTCTGATGGCAGGTGAAGAAGAATTAAGAAGCCTGTTGATAATGGTGAAAAAGGTGAGTGTAAAAGCTGGCTATAAGCTGAACATTAAAAAAAACCCCAAGAATATGGTAACTGATCTCATCACTTCTTGGCAAATAATGGTAGAAGAAATGGAAGCAGTGTTCAGTATATACACTTGGGCTGAAAGGTCACTGCAGATGGGACTGCAGCCCTGAAGTTAAAAGACACTTGCTCCTTGGAAGGAAAGCTCTGGCAAATCTGGACAACATACTAAAAGCAGAGATAGCAACTTTCCAACAAAGGTCCATATAGTCAAAGCTATGATTTTTCAAGGAATAATGTATGGCTGTAAGAGTTAAATTACAAGGACAGCAGAATCAATGTTTTTGAATTGTGGTTCTGGAGAAGACTTTTGACATTCCCTTGGACAGCAAGGAGATCAAATCAGTAAATACTTTAAAAATTAATTCATACTACTCATTGGAAGAACAAATACTGAAGCTGAAGCTTAAATACTTTGGCCACAATAAAGAAAGACAGAACTCATTAGAAAAGACCCTGATGTTGGGAAAGATTGAAGTCAAAAGGAGAAGAGGATGGCAGAGGTTGAGATGGATAGATAGTATCACAGAAACAATGAAGAAGAACTTGGAAAGACTTTAGAAAATAACAGAAGATAGAAGAGTACAGCATGCTATGGCCCATGGGGTCACAAAGAATGGGACATGACTGACTGAATGAAAAGCAACAATGAAATAGAGGACTTTCAAGCATTCCTGATGAAAAGACCAGAGCTGAATAGAAAAGATGACTTTCAAATACAAGACTGAAGAGAAGCATAAAAATGTAAACATGAAACAGAAATTATAGGGGACTCAATAAGTCCTTTATATATGGGAAGATGATACATGTATCTTATAAGAACTTTATCATTATTAGGTAGGTTAAAAAGGATTCTACATGGAAATAGGGCATAGGAGTTGATCAACTGCGTTGGGATAATGTTAAAAAATGGATAGGCAAGAAACAGGAATGCCCTGGTGGGAGGGGGAAGAGAGAGGAAGAATAAAGAAAATAATGTCACATAAAAGAGATGTGGAAGGAAAGGCTGTTATAGTGGAGAGGAAAATGGTTGGGGTTTGAGGGTGGGCAATGCTTGAACATCATCCATATCTAAATTGATTCAAAAAGGCAATACACACATATACATATGTATTACATATATATGTACACACACACACACATATATGTGTGTATATATATATATATATATATTTTCTCATATCTTACCCAAAAGGGAAGTAGGTGGGGAATGGGATAAGAGACGGGGGGAAATAAAATGGGTGGCAGATAAAAGAAGGCAGTGATCTAAAGCAAAACAGACTTTAGAAAAAGGACAAGATGGAAAGAGAGAAGGATAAACAGATGAAATGCTCCAAATTACTACTGATTAGGAAAATGGAAATTAAAACAACTCTGAGATACCATCTCATACCTATTGGATTGGCTACTATGACAGAAAAGGAAAACGACAAATGCTGGAGGGGATGTGGAAAAATAGGGACGTTGGTAGAGTTGTGAACTATTCCAACCATTTTGGAGAACAATTTCAAACTACATGCAAAGGACTTTAAAAATAAGTATACTTTTTGATCCAGTAATGCCACTGCTAGGTCTGTATTCCAAACAGATCAAAGAAAATGGAAAAGTTCCTATCTGTACAAAAATATTTATAGCAGCAAAGAATTGAAAATTTAGAGGATGCCCATCAATTGGGGAATGGCTGAACAAGCTGTGGTATATGATTGTGGTGAAATACTATTATGCTATAAGAAATAAGGGGAATGGTTTCAGAGAAATCTGGGAAGATTTATACGAACTGATGCAAAGTGAAGTGAATAGAATCAGGAGAACACTGTACACAGTAACAACAATAATATAACAATTATCAATTGCAAAAGATTTAGTTATTCTGATGAAGACAATGATCCAAGACAATTAATTCCAAAGGATGCAGCATGAAAAATGCTATCTACCTCCAGAGAGAGAAC
Organism: Phascolarctos cinereus; assembly: GCF_003287225.1. Lineage (NCBI taxonomy): Eukaryota > Metazoa > Chordata > Mammalia > Diprotodontia > Phascolarctidae > Phascolarctos > Phascolarctos cinereus. Next base: position 275,638,136 of record NW_027555625.1, on the reverse strand, counting down.
TGATGACCTCTGAATGCAGACTGAAGTATATTTTTAACTTCCTTTATTTTGTTGCTTTACTTTGTGTTTTCTCTTGCAACATGGCTAATATGAAAATATGTTTTGTTTGATCTCACATATATAATCAAAATCAAATTGTTTGCCTTCCTAAGGAGGGGGCAGAAAGTTGGGAGAGAATTTGGAGCTCAAAATTTTTTTGATCTATTCTTTTATGGGATTTCCCCCCTCTCTATATAAAGAATAACTAATTTTTATTCCTTTCTTTCTTCTTCTTTTTTTTGTAAATAGTACTTTATTTTTCCAGTTACATGTAAAGATAGTTAACATTCATTTTTTATAAGATTTTGAGTTCCAAATTTTTCTCCCTTCCTCCTCCCCCAAGATAGCAAACAATCTGCTATAGGTTAGTTATGTTGTGAAAGAAGAAATAGAGCAAAAAGGAAAACACACACACACACACACACACACACACACACACACACAAAACCAAAACCAAAAAATGTGAAAATAGTATGCTTTGACCTGCATTCAGATCCATAGTGCTTTCTCTGGATGTGGATAGCACTTTCCATAGTGGCACTCAAAATTTTTAAAAATGGATATTAAAAATTGTACATGTAATTGGGAAATATTTAATGAAATAATTAATATGTATTTTTTAAAGTACAAAACAAGACAGAGGCGAATGCTGAAATCTAGTAGAGGTAATAGTGAAGAATAAGTGTCATTATGGACAGAACCTGGCAACTCTGCCTACAGGTGAATGCTTCTTTTCTGAGACTGCATTGCAACATGGGAGGGTATGTGGAAGAGGGAGGGGAACAAGGGATAGAGAAGAGTGAGAGATATCAAGGGCTAACAATCAGGTAATTGCTAGTGACCCTGGTAGTCTTAGGAAGAGAAGAGCCTAGAGGGGAGCAGGGGAGTGGGTGAGAGAGGTAGTGGAAAAGATGGAAAAGGGGAGGAAAAGAAGGAGGTCTTAATTTGGAGGTAGGATGGGGTTCCAGTAATGAATACTTCTATGGGTGAAGGGAGATGAGGACCTTATACTGCATGAGGCTGGGGGATCTATTGCCTGAAAAGTCTACTTGTCCTGGGAGGGAAGGGGGTGAAAGCCCTGAGAGCAACTGGCACCTGGAAGAGTGAAAGAACATGGGCACAGGAAAGAGACGTCCAGGTAAGTGTAGAGAAATAAAAAATTAAGAGAAGGTATAGATCGTTGAAGAAGTAGGAGGTGATGCCCTACCATGGGACACCATCTTCTCTGAGACTTGTTATAATAGTCATTATTCTGAAAGAAAGGCACAAGAGAAAGGGGGAATCCATGGGGTAATCCCTACAAGGCAGTGGCAGAAAACACCTAGAAGGTAATGCCTGGAATGGATAACTTGGCAATTACATGAAGAACATAGAGGACAAAAAGAGAGAGACCAGATAATTATAGGAGTCATGAATCAGAAAATAAGGGTCTACAGTAAACAGAAAGAGAAGATGGATAATGAAGAGAGTAGAAGAAATCCTTTTTGGAAAGAAGTGCAAAAAATGAAATTAAAAAAACTAATCAATAGGACTGGCTAAAAGGGATTGGGGAGGAGAGGAACAGAGAATCTGCTTCACTAAGAGTAAAAAGAAGGCAACAACATATGTAAATAGACAAAAATAGGAGAAAGACTAATAAACAAAACCCTAAAAGGAAAATGATAACTAAGGAGAAGAGGGGGTCAATAAGAAGAGAAAGAGAGCCAGTGGGAACAGGGACACCTTTAAAACAATTAAAGCAAATAATGGAACATAATGCTGTATTTATGGCAAAAGAGGGGCAAAAATCATAACCTGAAAAAAAATCTCAATTTTAGAGATAGGTGGTGGAAAATATAAACCCAATTCTCCCAACTTTAAATGTGAATGGAGTAAATAATATAATAAAATGAAAAAGAGTAACAAATTGGATAAGAAAACAAAAGCCTATAATCCATTGTTTATGAGGAACACAGTTTAAAATAAAAGACATACACAAAATAAAACTGAAGGAATGGAAAAAAATTAATATGCATCAAATGAATAAAAAAAAAGCAGGTGTTGCCATCAGTCTGTTAGGCAAAGCAAAAATAAACATTCAAAAACTAAAAAGGGATAAACAACAAAACTATATTATACTGAAAGGAACCACAGACAACAAACCAATATCAGTAATAAACTGATATGCTTCAACCAACTCAGCATCCAGATTCATAAAGGAAACATCACCCAAGCTTCAAGAGGAAATAGATAATAAAACAATAGTGACAAAAGACTTCAATACTCCTGTATCTGTTTTGTATGCATCAAATAAAAAGATAAACAACAGGGAAAATGTGGAACTGAACAAATTTTTGGAAAAATTAGAGTTAAAAGACTTACGGTATCCTCTAACTGGGGCAGTAAAAGAATTTACATATTCCTCTGCATTACAGAGAACTTTTACCAAAATTTACCATGTACTAGGGCACAAAGATATTGCAAATAAATGTAAAAAGACAGACATAATCATACACACTTTACAGACCATAATACAATAAGAATAGCAATTGGTTCAGGGATATAAACTGATAATAAAGACCCAAATGGAGACTTAAAAATGAATTCTTAAATAATGAATGGGTCAAAAGTCAAAACATAGAAACAATCAATAACTTTGTAAAGAAAAATTATAATGATATTATAACATACCAATATTTATGGGATGTAGATAAAGCAGTCCTCAGGGGGGATTAAATTCTTATAATTATGCATTAATGAAATAGAAAAGAGAAGATTAATGAACTGAAAATGCATTTAAAAATGAGAAAATAAACAAACCTAAAATAAACCCAACAGAGGGGATATTAAAAAATATAAAGGAAATAGATAAACTGGAAAGAAAAAAATGTGGAAATGATAAATAAAACTAAAATCTAATTGATAAACCCTTAACTAATTTAATCTAATTTAATTAAAAAGAAAAAAACAGGATATCAAGTCAATAAAACAGCAAATGAGCAAGGTAAAATCACAGCAAAATCACAAAAAATAAAAAGAATAATCTTAACATTATGCACAATTTTGTTCTAACAAAACTGAGAACACAAAAGTAATAGAATACCACCAAAATGTATAATATCCAAAACTATCAGAAGACCAGAAGGACATCTTAAATAACCCTATCTCAAAAAAGGAATCAGATCTAGCTGCAAAGGAAATACCGAAGCGGGGAAAAATATATCCTAAAGCTAATGGATTCATGGGAGAATTCTATTGAACTTTTAAAGAACACTTAGTACCCATACTTCACAAATTATTCTTAAAAAATGAGAAAGAACCTTACTCAGATCATTTTATAAGACAAATATAGTCCTACTACCCAAACCAGATAAATGTAAAACACAGAAAGAAAACTATAGGCCAACACTATTCATGAACATTAACTGAAAATTTTTAAACAAAATATTATCAAACAGATTAAAGCAATTTATTGAAGAAATCATTCATTATGATCAAGTGGGATTCATACCAAGAATACAAAGATACTTCAACATTAGGAAAATAACCAATATAACTCATCATATTAAAGCCCCAAATATTCCAAACTACATGATCATCTACATAATGCAGAAAAAGTCATTGACAAAGTAGAACATTCTTTTTGCTAAAACTTCTACAAAATATAGGCATAAAAAACCCTTTTAAGTGCATACACGATCAAGCATCACATGCAATAGAGATAGACCAGAATATTTTCCATTAAATACAGGAGGGAAGCAAGCATGTTCACTCTCTCCACCATTATTTGAAATAGTATTGTAAATGTTAGCAATACCAATGACAAGAGAAAGAAAATTTTAAAATAAAAATAGGCAAAGAGGAGATGAAATTCTGTTTGCTGATGATACAATGTCTTAATTTGGAAAATCTCAGGGAATCAACAAAGGTTAGGAGGCAATTAATATTTGAGGTAATTAATAGTATCATCAAATTCAGGCTACAAAATAAATCCTGAAAAATTAACTTCATTTCTATAAAATAATAACAAAACAGAAGAAGCAATAATAGAAAGGGAACTCTCATCCCAAATAACTACCAAGTACATAAAATATCTGGAGATGAAACTCCCAAAGCACACAAAAGATTTGTATAGATTCAATTACAGAGCACTCTTTAAAGAATTGAAGAATAACCTAAAAACTGCAGAGTATTCAGTCCTTATGACTACTAGACCATATCAACATAATGAAAATGATAATACTACCAAAATTAATTGACACTTTTAATGCTATACCAATCAAATCACTAACAGAGTACTTTACAGAGATTGATAAAATAAGTAACAGAATTCATTTGGAAAAATAAAAGATCTAAAATATCATGGAAAATGATGAAAAGAAGTATGAAGGGAAAATAGTACTTCCATACCTCAAACTATTTTATAAAGCAACTGTCATCAAAACCATCTTGTATTGCTTTTACAGCAGAATAGAAAGATAGATCAATGGAAAAGACTAGACAAGGGAGATTCAGAAATGATAGAACTCAAGGACACAATGTTTCATAAAGTAGAAAACATATGTTACCTAAGGAAAAATGCCTTATTTAATAAAACCTGCTGGGAAAACTGGAAAGCAGTCCGGCAGAAAATTGGACTTAGACCAACACCCCACACTGCACTCCACAACACATTCTAAATGGATACATAACCTTAATATAAAAGATCATACTATAAAAACTTGTACCTCTCACAGTTATGGGCAAGAGATATATTCTTAATTAAACAAGAGAGAGCCAATTACAATAGATGAAATAGATAACTTTGATTACTTGAAATTGAAAAGCTTCTGCACAGACAACAATGCATCTAGGATAAGAAGGGAGGTGTTTGGAAGGGGAAAAAATCTTTAAATAAAACTTCTCTGATAAGGGTTTATACTCAAGATATATGAACAATTAATAAATATGTATACTAGTAGTCATTCACCAAAAGATGAATGGCCAAATGATATGACTAAACAGTTCTCAAGAGAACTACAAAGCCTTCACAACCATATGAAGAGAATACTCCAAATCACTAATAATAAGAGTAATATGAATCAAAACTACTCTGAGATTTCATCATACACCTGCAAATTGGCAAACAATGGCCAAAAAATGAGAAAAAGCAATGTGGGAGGAGGTATGGGAAGATGCACACCAATACATTGTTGGTAAAGCTGTGAAATGGCAAAACCATTTTGGAAAACAACTTGGAATTATGCAAATAAATACCTAAAATGTCCATACCTTTTGAACCAGGTACTTCATTACTTGGCTTATTACCCAAGAAAACCACTAGTAATAAGAAAGTACCCATGTACTCCAAAATATTTATAACCACTTTTTTGTGATAGTTAACAATTGGAAACAAAGTAGTTGTCCAGTTGGGGAATGGCTCAACAAATTTTAGTATATGGATATAATGAAATATTATGGTGCTATGAGAAATGATGTGTGTGAATACCAAAAAGTATGGAAAAATCTATATGAATTGACAAAAAGTGAAGTAAGCAGAGCCAAGAAAACTATGTACACAGAAACTACAGCAATTTAAATAAACAACACACCAAAAAATTAAAAGTAAATATAACAAAATTATAAAGATCAATGAGAAGACATCTCAAATTTACCCTTTCATGGAGATGGGAGGTCCACAGATATTAACCTTTGCACATATGTAAGACTTTCTCAATGGATTGATCAGTTGTATTGACTTTTTTTCTCTGTATAAAAATATAATTTGTCTTGGGATGGCTCTCAAGAAGGGAAAGTGAAAGGGATACACAGGATACCATGGTGATGTAAGAAATAGAAAAAAAATGAATAATTTTTTAATGTTTCTAAATTCTTTAAGAATTGGTGTTATGCTTTGGCTTATGGTTCCCAAACTGTCCCACACCCTGGGAGGCTCCAGGGAACTCCAAGTCATGGCTCATGATATTTTAAATTTTCATGGAAAATTTACCAAGACTTGGCATCTGTCAGATACTGCATGAACAACCAGTTCTAGGTAGTTCACAGTTTTAAAGTTAGAGCATGCTGTGTTCTTTTTGATGATACTGTTGATGTTCATATGTTTTTGTTTGCTTATACGTTTGGCTGTGGCAGTACTTTTTTTTTTCTTTTTAAAATTATTTATTTGTTTTTACCATTCTTTTCTTTTTAAATTTTGAGTTCCAAATTTTCTCCCTTCCTCCCACACCCTTCCACGCCTACTGAGAAGGCAAGCAATATGATATCAATTATACATGTGGAATCATGCAAAACATGTTTCCACATTAGCCATATGTTTAAAAACAAGAAAAATAAAGAAAGTGAGAAAATTATACTTTGGTATGCACTCAGAATTCATCAGTTCTTTCTCTGGAAGTAGATAGCATTTTTTTCATCATGAGTCCTTTGGAATTGTCTTGGATCATTGTATTCATCAGAGTATCCAAGTCTTTCACAGTTGGTCTTCATTACAATACTGCTATTACTGTACACAATGATCCCCTGGTTCTTCTCACTTCACTCTACATCACTTCATGTAGTTCTTACCATGTTTTTCTGAAACTCTCACCCTCAGCATTTCTTACAGCAGAATAGTACTCCACCACAAACATATGCTATAACTTGTTCAGCCATTCCACAATTGATGAGCATCCCTTAGATGTCCAATTCTTTGCCACCACTAAAACAGTTACTATAAATATTTTGTACATATGGGTAATTTTTCTTTTTCCTTGATCTTTTTGGGATATGGACCTAGTATTTATGGGTCAAAGGGTATACACATTTTATAGCCCTTTGGACATAGTTCCAAATTCTACTCCAGAATGATTGGGCCAGCGGTGGAGTTTGGCTCCACCAGCAGCTCATTAGTGTACCTATTTTCCCTCACTCCTTCCAGCATTTATCATTTCTGAGAGGTGTGAGAGGTGGTGCTTCAGAGTTGTTTTAATTTGCATTTGTCTAATCAATAGTGATTTAGAACATTTTTCATATTACTATAGATAGCTTTGATTTCTCCTTCTGAAAACAGCCTGTTCATATCCCTTAACTTTTATCAATTGGAGAATGGTTCTTATTTTTTGTAAATTTGACTCAGTTCTATACTCAGTATATATTTGAGAAATGAGATCTTTATCAGAGAAACTTACTGTAAAAACTTTTGGTATTACTTCATTGTCTATGGTATCTTTTAGAATAATGTTGTTTCTAGGATTATCTCTTTGAATTAGGTTTATTTTTGCTTTTGCTTTGTCTGAGATCAGGCCTGTCTTACTTCAGCTGAAGTGTATTAGACTTTGCTTCAGCCTTTTATTTTAACTCTGTAGGTGTCCTTCTGTTTTAAATGTGTCTCTTGTAAACAACATATTGTTGAGTTCCGGTTTCTAATTCATTCTGCTATCTGCTTCCATTTTGTGAGTGAGACCATACTATTCACATTCACATTTGTGATTACTAACTGTGTATTCCCCTCCATTCCATTTTCTTCAGTTTCTTCTTTTGTCTCTCTTTTTACCCTACCTTTCTTCAAAAGTCCATTTTGTGGGTTGGAGCCAAGATGGCAGAATAAAAGCAGTGACGTGTTTGAGCTCTCCCCTAAACCCTTCCAAATACTTGTAAAAATCACTCTAAACAAGTTCTAGAGCAACAGAACCCACATGTATCATCTTGCCATGTAGGAATGTAAATAGTTCAACTTTATTATATCCCTTATGATTACTCTTTCATGTTTACCTTTTTATACTTCTCTTGAGCTTTCTGTTTGAATATCAAAATTTCTATTCAGCTACAGTTTTTTCATCAGGAATGTTTGAAAGTCCTCTATTTCATTAAATATCTATTTTCCTCTAAAGGATTACACTTAGTTTTGCTGAAAAGTTATTCTTGGTTGTAATCTTATATCCTTTGCCTTCTAGAATATCTGCTAAATCTTGTGTGATCTTGACTGTGATTCCACAATATTTAAACTGTTTCTTGATTGAAGTCTTTTCTCTTTGACCTGGAAGTTCTAGAATTTGGCTATAATATTCCTTGGGAGTTTTCATTTTGGGATCTCTTTAAGGAGGTGATCAGTGGATTCTATCAATAACACTAACTTCTTGAATTTTCTCATTTGCAATGTCTTATCTTTGCAAACTTGGGGTTTAGTAGTTGCTGTAGTAAAAAGCAAATTCTGTGTGAAAGTATATGGAACAGGAAATGAGAGTGGTAGTGTTGATTCTAAGATTTGTGAAGTTGTACAATGCCCAACAGGTGCACACATCCCATTAGTGAGCAATTATGCTCACTTAAGAGTGAAATAAAGATATTTTTTCTCCTTCAACTTATGTGTATTATTTTTTCCAAACAACTACTAAATTGTTGGAACATAAATAGTGATTAAGTTGTTTTTGTATTATAACTTAATAAAAGAACTAATGGTCATTTATTTTTTGTCTAAGGTTACCATGAAACAATTTACTGAGACACTGAGGATGCTATGATGCAAGAAAATGTGGGAAGCTCTGTTCTACACAGTTGTGAGCAAGAATTCTGTCTGAGATAATAATCCAGTTCCAATGCCATTTATAGGTTAATTTCTCAAGGACACTTTTAAATCTGTATTTATAACATGGGGATTTGTCATCTGTTATATACTCAAGAGATCAAGCTACCTTGGCTGTCATATTTTCTTTAGTAGTCTATATTGCTGCTTAAGGAAAAACTTTCTGTAATTTCTGGTGCCAGTAGAAGAAAGGCCCCAGGTAGTCCCTGAGCAGAACCCAACAAGTGAGTAGCCTGGGGTCTCCCTTTGCCACAGCAAAAGAAATACCTCAAGCAGCATTCAAGTAGCCTGGGCCCAAATCACAGCAGGAGATAAGGCCAAAAAATTCCTGAAGAAGGTGAGGCATGGTCATAATTGAAATTTGGGACCAAGAAGGGACTGATCCCACTCTCAAGGGGGTACAGAAGCTGAGTTTGAACAAATCACAAGCTCTCAGCTGGACACTGAAGCTGGTGATAAGATTAAATCAAAGATAAGATAAAAAACAATTAAGAAACACCTTGGTTTGAGAAATGTGCAAAGGATAAAACCAAAAGAAGTCCACAAGTATAAGAAAATCACCAGAGGAAAAAATTTTGTGGCACCGAGACTGTAAGAATATCTAGAAGACATGAAACATGCAATTAAAAATGGAATTGCTAGGGAAGAAAGATGGGAAAGGATTGATATTTAAAATAGTCACGGGGAAATCTACCCCAATAATGGAATGTCTTGCAAATCAGAATGGGCCAAACTAAAAATAATGACTCAATGGAAGAACAAGAAATATTAAAACAAAATTAAAAGACTAAGAACAATAAAAGAAAAAAGTAAAGAATACAATATAAAAAAACTGACTTGGAAAAAAAAAAGATCAAGGAAAGATGATTTAAGAATCATATAAATACCTGAAATTATGAAAGGAAATTTCTCAGAACTATTAGAACCAGATGGCATTGTGAAAATAAAAAAGAAAACACCAATCATTTGCTGCAGAAAAACACCCAAAATGAAAACTTCTAGGAACATAATACCCAAAATCCAAAACTTCCTCAATCAAAAATAAATATATATTTATATATACATATATATACACATATATATATGTATATATGTATATATATATACATATATGTATATATATATGTATATATATATGTATATATATATAAATCCATATATACACATACACATGCATACACACACACACACACATATATATATATTTATACACACACACAAAAGAAAGAATCCAAGTACCATGTAGTCACAGTCAGAATCACACAAAACTTGACAGTTATCACTATAAAGAAGATTAGAGCTTGGAATATGGCATTCCAAAGAGGAAAAAAATAAAGGCTTGTAATTATGAATAACATGGTTGGCAAAACTAAGTATCATCTTGTGGGAAGAAGAGAAAGGGGTGGACCTTTAATAAGACAGAGAATTTCTGAGTTTTTCCGATGAAAACGCCAGAGCTAAGTAGACATTTTGGAATAGAAAGGTAGAAAGGAATACATATTTGTTCAATTAGAATGGACTTTGCAAAGTTGAATTGTTTATATATTAATAGAAGATAAGAAACAAGTGTCTTCTTAGAAGTCTAATATCTTCAAGGATCATGGAAAACATTAAAGAAGACAGATGACTTGGGTATGGTTTTATTCTGGTTTAATGGTCAGAAGAAATAAATAGGAGAGATATGGGACTAAAGTTGGGGAGGCAAAGAGAAGGAAGTGGAGGGAAATTGTTGTCTTACACGTAACAGAGGAAATAAGATTAAAAGTATCCAAATACAGAGAGAATGATGGGTATCCTATAAACCTCGCCTTCATCTGAATGGGACAAAGAAAGGTTGAACATAATCTCACACACACACACACACACACACACACACACACACACATACACACACACACACATGTTTTGGTACAAAAATATATTGAACTCAAAAGGAAAATAGTAGGAGACCTGGAGATAAGAGAGGAAAAGAGAGGTCAAGATAGATAAAGGAATATCGATAAACAAAGCAAACTCTAGCAACAGAGAAGAAAGTATTAAGGGAGTAATAAAAAAAATTAAGGAAGAGAATAACAATCTGACATCAGAGACAATGAGAATAGAAAAGGGGCAATGGAGTAGAAACAGATGGCTTCATTTTTAGATCATAAGTGTTAGACAAATAACCTTTCTCTTATACCCCACCCCCTTTTTATTTGTAATGGGTAGTGCAAGGGCAAAGAAAGGGAGAAGTACAAGAGGAAAGGATGGAGGGAAATAAACAATTTATAGTCATAACCATGAACATGAATGAGATGAACTCATCTATAAATCAGATAAAGATAATTAAATGCATTAGAAGGCAGACTCCAACAACATGTTGTTTACAAGAAACATTTGAAACATAAAGAGTCACATAGAGTTAAAATGAGGGGTCTAGAATGAAATCTATTGTACTTCAACCGAATTTTAAAAAATCAAATGTGGTAATGTTGATTTCAGACTAGGCTTCAGTAAATACAGACACAATTAGAATAAATTAACAAGAAAACAATATTATGTTTTAAAGCACCATAGATAATGGATCAATATTTAATGTTTACCCAATAGTATAGTATCTAAATATGTGGAAGAAAAATTAATTGAATTGCAAAGATAAGTAGACATTAAAACTACAATGGGGAGCCTCAACACACCCCTTTCTAACAGACAAATCTAGAATTTGGCTATAATATTCCTGAGAGTTTTCATTTTGGGATCTCTTTAAGAAGGTGATCAAAGAAATTGACAACAATGAGGTAAATTAGCCAAATTTATGGGATGCAGCTAAAGTAGTCATTAGTGGAAAATTTAGATCTCTAAATGATTTCATCCACCAAAGAGAGAAAGAATAAATCAATTAAATGGATGTGCAACTAAAAAAAATAGGACAACAAAGAAAAAACCAACTGAACAACAAATTAGAAATTTTAAAAATCAAAGAAGAAATTAATAAAATTAAAAGCAAAAAATCCAATTGATAATAAAAATAAGCTTTTCAAAAAATTGAAATAAAATACATGAAATTAGTTCATATGAACAGAAATAGGGAAAAACAAATTATTCATTTCAAAATGAGAAAGGAGAACTCATAACTGAAGAGGAAATAAATTATCAGAAAAGTATTTTACCCAATTATATGGTAACAAAACTAATAACTTAGAGGAAAAGGATGTATTCTTACAAAAAATATAAAATACACAGATTGACAGAAGAAATAGACTACATAAATAAGCCAATATGATAAAAATAAATTTAATATATCCTTAGCTAAACAACTTACAACTGAATTCTCTTTCCCTTACAAAAAAGCCTCAAAGACCAGATGGATTTACAAGTAAATTTTATCAAACATTCAAAGAACAATTAATTTTTGTATTATATGCTGTTTGCAAAAATAGGAAAAGAAGGAATCTTTATGTGATACAAACATGGTCTTAATATTTAAATCAGGAAGAGGCAAAGCAAAGAAAGAAAACTATAGAGCAATATCCCTAATTAACCTTTACACAAAAATTTTAAATAAAATATGATGAAAAAGGCCACAATAATATTTTAAAAATTATACATTATGACCAGATTGTATTTATACTAGGAATGCAGAGTTGGTTTCATATAAGGAAGAATATAAATATATGAAACCAAATTAATAATTATTAGATCAATAATTGCTGAAAAAAACTTTTGACAAAATCTAGCATCTATTCCTGTTCAAAACATAATAAAGCTTAGAAATGAGTGGACTTTTCCTTACAGCAAATGCTATCTCTTTAAAACCAACCAAAAATATTATATGTAATGGAAAAAAGTTATAGGCCTTTCCAAAAAAATGAGAGGTGAAGTGAGGAAGTCAATTATCACCAGTTGTTATTGTCCTTCATATTCAAAGAGGATCAAAATGATATTTTAATGTCAGGGTCAATATACAGTATGTCCAACTATGGCTGATCAACCAATAATAGATAAAAGGCTCTCTCAGAAGTTGGGCACAAATAGTCCATATGAGCATTTGGAATGAAAATGTCTCTAAATTTGTATATCTCATGTGTCTTTTGAGCTACTGCAATTCTGCTTTGCTCATACAGCACAGTGCCTTCTTTAATACAAGTACGTCATGCTGAATGGTCCTGTGCCAGTGTCCCCCATGTCTCACAACCAATACAAAGTTTTTCAGAGACCTTGCAAGTATCCTTGTATCTCTTCAGATTTCCATGTGAGCACTTGCCGTATGTGAGTTCTCCATTAAATAATCTTCAAGGCAAACATGCATTTGACATTTGAACACAAATATTTCTATGCAAGATAATTTGGAGATTACTTTCAACTGAATTAATGTCATTTAATTGGCAATAAGTTTTGTTTTATATTTTAAATATATGATATTGTGTTTTTAAATTTTCTTCTATTGTGAAATTTGGGAAACCATTGTACCAGAAATATTGTTAGAAAAATAACTTCTCTTTAATCTGGATGTTGTTAGATTATGAATTGATCTGTTAAAAGATTGTGGTAAAAATGTTTGAAAACTGTTTAATGGGAGAAAACACATGGGCCTATCAAAGTTGCACTCTCTGCAGCAGAGTTTGAATGCTTGGCAGTTTAGTTCAAGGAAGAATCTTAATATTGGTACTTCATCTTGCCAGGTGATAGTCAGAATCTTCCTAAGACAATTCAAGTAGAAACTTCAATTTTTTGGCAGTGCTGGTAGACTGTCAGGTTTCACAAGCATATGACAACGAGGTCAGAACAACAGCTCTGTAGACTTTCAGTTTGGTAGGCAGCCTAATACCTCTTCTCTCCCACATTTTCTTTTGGAGCCTCTCAAATGCTGAACTAACTCTGGCAAAGTGTGCATCAGACTTGTCATCTGTGTGTACATCCCTGGAAAGTATAATGCCAAGGTAGGTGGGCTTATTCACAGTATTCAAAATTTCTCCATTTGCTGTAACTGATGGTCTTACATATGGATGGTGTGGTGCTCACTGGTAGAGAATCTCTGTTTTCTTTGTTTTAATTGTCAGGTCAAAATTAGCACAAACAGCAGAGAATTGATCCATACTCTGTGGCATTTTTGCTTCAGAGGCTACACTGAGTGTACAATCATTGGCAAACAAAGAATTGCACACCAACTCTCCCACCACTCTAGTTGTGGCTTGCACAGCCTTTTCAAGTTAAAAAAAATTCACTATCAGTGTGGTGGCTGATCTTGATGCCTTTAGCTGAGTGTCATCCTGATTCCTGAAACTGTTAATACTTTAGAATTTTCTGCAAACCTGATAAGATCTTATGACCTTGCCCAAGTAGAAAGCCCCAAGGAACCTCCCAGACTTAAGGGGTCTATACCATTCTTCTCCCAACAGGAAGTTATTAGTATTATTATTATTATCTACATTAAAGCAAATATACTCCCATTAAACATTTAACAGTTTTCAAACATTTTTTGCCACAATCTTTTAACAGATCAGTTCATAATCTAACAAAATCCAGATTAAAGAGAAGTTATTTTTTTAACAATATTTCTGATACAATGGTTTCCCAAATTTCACAATAGAAGAAAATTTAGAAACACAATATCATATATTTAAAATATAGAACAAAACTTATTGCCAATTAAATGACATTAATTCAGTTGAATGAATTTCCAAATTATCTTGCATAGAAAATACATCTCTAAAGTGATCTGAGACTTGAAGAACTCAACTGCATATGAAGAAGCTAGACAAAAAACTTACCCTCCTGCAGTGACCTAATTCTTACCTTTGTTGATCAACAACCATTTACTAAGTACCTCAAAGTGCAGTCATTCTGCTAAGCACTATGGTTGCAAAAGAGAGAAACAACAACCTCTGACCTCTAGGAATATAAAGTATAATGAGGAAAATAACATGTAAACAACTAGATATATAGAAGATGTATACAGAGTAGATGGAAGGTAAGAGGGAGAGGCAGTAACAGCTGGAAGGACAGGGAAAGGACTCCTATGGAAGGTAGGACTCAATCTTGAAGGTAGCCAGAGAAAAGTAAGAGGCGCAGAGATCAAAGTGCAGAGCATTGGCCAATGCAAAGGAACAGAAATAGTGTATCGAGTGTAGGTTTCCAGAAATTGCTAGATCTTTGATTGTATTAAGAAAAGTAGGAAAGGTAAGAAAGTAAGAAAAGGTAGGAAAGGGCTAGGTTAAGAAGAACTTTAAATGCAGAATAATGGACTTTATATTTGGTGCTGGAATGGGAGCTACTGGAACTAATGTGGAGGGGAGGAGAGGGGAATGTCAGAAATGGCCAGACCTATGCTTTAAAAACTTACCCTGGAGCTGAGTGGAGCATGGATTGATGTGGTGAGAGACTTGAGAAGCAAGAGATGATCTAGAAGGTTTTTGTAATAGTCCAGGTGAGAGATGATGAGGGCCTGAAATTGGGTGGCAGCTATATGAGTGTAAAGGGTGGAACTTGTATAAAATATGTTGTGGAGATGTAAATGACAAAATATGACAACAGATTGGATATATGAGGTTAATTCAAGTAAGGAGGTTATAAGCCTGGGTGACTGGGATGATGTTGATATCCTTAACAGTAATAAGGAATTTTGAAAAGGGGAAGATTTGAGAGTAAAGCTAATGAGACTATTTTAGTAATGTTGAGTTTCAGATGTCTTTGGGACATACAGTTTGAGATATCCAAGGGGTAGTTAGTTATATATGACCTTAGCTCAGAAGAGATATTAGGGCTAGATAGATAGATCTGGGAATCATCTGCATAGAGAAAATAATTGAACCTATGAGAGCTGATGAGATCACCAAGAGAGGTAATATAGAACAAAAAAAGAAGAGGGCCCAGGACAGAGCTTTGGGGGTAGGACATGGATTAGGAACTAGCAAGGATATTGAAAAGAAGTTGTTAGACAAATAGAAGAAGAACCAGGAGAGAGCAGGAACATGAAAGCCCAGAAAGAAGAGAATATCCAGGAGGAGAGACTGCTGAACCTTGCCAAATGCTGCAGAGTGGTCAAGAAGGATAAGAATTAATAAAAGTCTATTAGATTTGGCAATTTGGAATAAAAATAATAATGCTGGTTTACATAAAGCCTCTGGCATCACAGTAGATCCACTGTGGAGAAACACTACTGAGAAATTCTACATTAATTGTATTATAACCATTGAGTCACTTTCTCCATCTGGTGACTTGGGAGAAGACAGATTTTTGTTTGTTCGTTTGTTTTTATAAAAGCTTAACAAAAATCTAGGATATGTAGCTGACAGATCACCATGAGTAAGGATAGAGAATCTCACTGAGGGAACCTCCTTTAAACCAGGATGGATTGTGGAACAAGAGAGTCTAGAGCTAACCCACCTCCTGCCTTCAGATAACAAACCTCTGAGTGAAGGCCCTGAAGGAGTCAAAGTGGGAAGGCTTCTTTCAATCTTTGGCTAAGGTTTGTTGCTCTTGCAGAAAGAACACAGCAGCACTGAAACTGAAAAGAGCATTGTAACAATGTAGCTGAGGAGTGCACTGTAACACTCCAGCTGAAAAGAGTCAAGCTAGAGGCAGAAGGTGGTGAAGACGACAGCCATCTATAGATGAATAAGTCGAGGGAGGACAGCAGATTAACCTAAGAAGCAGAGATGACATGCCTTATGATGAGCCCGGCAACTAACTGAAATGACTATGATAGAAAGATAAACAGTATTTACAATTATATCATGAAAAGCAGTTCAGGCAAATAGTGATTTCTATAAGGAGATGGAGACCTGGTCATGTTTGTAGGCAGCATGGAAGGAGGAAGTAAATTGTTATTGCTGTTCAGTTATTCAGTCATGTCCCACTCTTCATGACCGCATGGACCATAATATACCAGGCCCTTCTCTCCTCCACTATCTCCTAAAGTCTGTCCAAGATCACGTTCATCGCTTCCATGACACTATCTATTCATCTTATACTCTGCCATTCCTTCTACTTCTGCCTTCAATCTTTCCTAACATGAGGGTTTTTTCCAATTTTCTCATCATGCAGCCAAAGTACTTAAGCTTCAGGTCTTACAATATTAAGAGCTGGAATTAATATCTTTTTAAGTATTTACTCATTTAATCTCCTTGCTGTCTAAGGGAGTATCAGAAGTCTTCTCTGGCACCACAATTCAAAAGCATTGAGTCTGCTTTTTTTACAATTCAACTCTCACAGCCATACATTACTACTGGAAAAATCATAGCACTGACCATCTGGACCTTCCTTGGAAAGGTGATGTCTCTGCTTTTTAGTATGTTGTCCAGATTTGCCATAGCTTTCCTTCCAAGGAGCAAAGTCTCTTTCAATTTCATGGTTGCAATCCCATCTGTGGTGATCTTTCAGCCCAAGAATATAAAATCTGACACTGCTTCCATTTCTTCTCTCTTTATTTGTGAAGAAGTGTGGAGATCAGTTGCTGAGTTCTTAGGGTTTTTTTGTTCGTTTTATTTTATTTTGTTTTGGTGAGGCAATTAGGATTAAGTGACTTGCACAGGGTCACACAGATAATGTCAAGTATGGTCCTCCTGACTCCAGGGCCAGTGCTCTATCCACCGAACCACCTAGCTGCTCCTAGTTTTTTTTCTCAATGTTAAGTTGAAAGCCAGCTTTTACACTCTTCTCTTTCACCTTTATCAAGAGACTTAATTCTTCTTCACTTTCTCTCCTCAGAATGGTATCAACTGCATATCTGAGATTGTTGATATTTCTCCTGGCAACTTTAATTGCGGCTTTTAATTTGTCCAACTTAGAATTTCAAGTGATCTACTCTGCATATAAGTTAAATAAGGTGACAATATACAGTCTTGTCATACTCCTTTCCCACTCTCAAACCAATCAGTTGTTCCATTTTTGCTTCTAACTGTTGCTTCTTCATCTGCATACAGGTTCCTCAGGAGACAAATAAGATGAGCTGGTACTTCCAGTTTTTGAGGACTTGTCACATTTTATTGTGATCCACACGGTCAAAGGCTTCAGTGTAGTCATTGAAGCAGAAGCAGATGTTTTTTTTCTGGAACTCCCTTACTTTCTCCATAATCCAGTGAATGTTGGCAATTTGGTCTCTAGTTCCTCTGCCTTTTCAAAAATCAGCCTGTATTTCTGACAGTTCTTGGTTCACACATTGCTGAAGCCTTGCTTGCAGAATCTTAAGCACAACTTTTTGGACATATGAAATGGGTGCAATTGCCCAGTAATTTGAGTATTCTTTGGCAATGACCTTCTTTAGGATTGAAATTTAAACTAATTTTTTCCAATCCAGTGGCCACTGTTGAGTTTTCCATGCTTGCATATTGAATGCAGTACTTTAACGGCATCATCTTTTAGAATTTTAAATAGCTCGGCTGGAATCCCATCCTTCCACTAACCTTATTGTTAGCAATGATTACTAAGGCCCACTTGACTTCATTCTCTAGGATGTTTGGCTCTAGATGAGTAACCATACCATCATAGTTATCAGTGATGTTAAGATTTTTCTTGTATAGTTCTCTTGTATATTCTTGCCATCCCTTCTTAATCTCTTCTGCTTCTGTTAAGTCCCTGCCATTTTTGTCTTTTATCGTGCCCATTTTTGCATGAAATTTTCTCTTGATATTTTCCATTTTCTTGAAGAGATCCCTTGTCTTTTACATTCTGTTGTTTTATTCTATTCCTTTGCATTGCTCATTTAAGAAAATCTTATCTCCCCTTCTGGCATTCTGCATTCAGTTGGGTATATCTTTCCCTTTCTCCTTTCCCTTTTGCTTTTCTTCTGTCCTCAGCTATTTGTAAAGCCTCATCAGATAGCCATTTTGCTATCTTCCTTGTCTTTTTCTTTGGGATATATGTATATGTATATTTGGTGCTGTTCCAGTACAATATTGCAGATCTCTGTACGTAGTTTTTCAGGCACTCTATCTACCAGGTCTAATCCCTTAAATCTATTCATCATCTCTACTTCATATTTATATGGTATGTTATTTAGGTCATACTTATATAGTCTGATGATTTTCCCTACTTTCTATAATCGCAATCTAAATTTTGCAATGGGAATCTCATGATCTGAGTCATAATCTGTTCCAATTCTTGTTTTAAATGACTGTATAGAGTTTCTTCACTTTTGGTTGCAAAATATATAATTAATCTGATTTTGCTACCGACCATCTGGAGATATCCATGTGAAGAGTCACTTTTTGGGTTGTTTAAAAAAAAGTGTTTGCTATGACCAATGAGTTATCTTGACAAAACTCTATTATTCTCTGCTTTGCTTCATTTTGTACTCCAGGGCCCAATTATCTTATTTATTATGTAAATATTATGCCAGTGCTCAATTCCTCAAAAAAAAAAGATTCATTCATCTATGAATCTGTTTATATGTCTGGCTCTCTGTCTGTGTTAGATAGTATACTGCAGAAGACAAAGCATTAGGCTAAAAGTAAAATGATTTGGATTCAAATCCCCACTAGAACCACTAAATAGCTATAAGCAAATTACTTAATCCTGTTGAGCCTACATTCTTTAATGTGCATAATGGCGCAAAACTCCATTTTTTTTGGGGGGTGAGGCAATTGGGGTTAAGTGATTTGCCCAGGGTCACACAGCTAGTAAGTGTCAAGTCTCTGGTCTGAGACCTGATTTGAACTCAGGTCCTCCTGACTCCAAGGCTGGTGCTCTATCCACTGTGCCAACCTAGCTGCCCCCCCCACTTTTTTTTTTTAAAAAGCACTACTTTTCTATCAGGGTTGTCCTATGGTTGTGAATCTTTGAACATCAAATAATAATGCCTATCCATTTATCTTTTTATTTCCTATTTTAGCGTTCTATTCCCTTATGATGAATTTGACATCACTTTTCATGGGGGGCATTATTTCTAGAAAATGTTACAGGTCTACATAAAATCAAGCAGCCTTGACCTCTTCAGCATCAATGGTTGGAACACAGACTTAAATTGCTGTGATGTTAAATGGTTTGTCTTGAATTTGAACAGATATCTGTCATTTTTTTAAAGATTATACCCCAGTACTACTTTTTTCACCCTTTTATTGACAATGAGGGCTACTTCATTTCTTCTAAAGAGTTCTTGCTCACAGTAGTAGATATAATGATCACCTGAATTAATTTCACCCATTCCCATCCATTTAGGTTCTCTGACACCCAAGATGCCAATGTTCAAACTTTCCATATCCTGTTTGACTATGTCTATCTTATGATGGTTCACATATCTTACATTCTGGGGTTCTTATGCAATATTGATCTTTGCAACATCAAACTTTCCTTTAGTCACCAGACACATCCACAGCTAATCTTCCTTTCAGCTTTGGTCTACATGTATTCTTTCTGGAGCTACTTGTTCTCCTGTAGTTGTCCTCCACTCTTTCCTAGTAATGTGTTGGATGCTTTTGGACCTGAAGGGCTCATCTTCTGATGTCATATCTTTTATCATTTTAATATCATCCATGGGGTTTTCTTGGCAAAGATATTGGAGAGGTTTGCCATTTCCTTCTCCAGTGGATCATCTTTTGTCTGAACTCTCCACTATGACAAGTCCATATTGCATAAGCCTGCCAGCTCATATTCTCACTGAGTTGTGCAAGCCCCTCTTCCGTGACAAGGCAGTGATCCAGAAAGGGAGTCAGCAAATAAGGAATAATTTAAGATGGGATAGGGATAGCGTAAATAAAGTTAAGTTTCTAGAGGAGACTGGAGAGGATGAAATCAAGGACACAAACAGAGGTGATCCTTGTAGCAAGAAGGGTCAACTCTTGGTCAAAGAATAGAGCAAAAGAGGAGAGTAGGGGAAGAATGAAGCTGAGTTTTTAAGGAGTTGAGTAAGTGACAAGTGGAAGCTCATGGTCTCTATATTCTCAGTAAAAGAGGTACATTTTGCTTAACTATACTTATTTACTACAAGAGAGAACTTGAGTTTTGGAGGTGAGTGAATCAATGTGAAGTGATAGAGATGCATAAGGAATAGAGAAGAATATTAATCATTAGAAAAATACACAAAAGGAAATAAAGAATGTTCAGAAAGGGATACAAAAAGTAATTTTATTACTACCCTTTTACAAAAAAAATTGTTTATAATGGAAGTTCATGGTTTCATATACAATCCTTTTTGTGTTCATGGATGATTGCTAAATTTATGATAAAGATTAAATAAAAAAATAGAAGGTGAAGTCACTTGAGAGAGAGGTGGGTGGTCTAGTGAGCTCAAGGAGAGAATGGAAGGTTTAGAACCACTTCTGTGGGAAATGAAATAGAGTCAATCAAGGAAGAATAAAATGATTGTTGTATGGTGACAAGGGCCCAGTTTGTGGTTTGGCCTCAAGTAGGTACAGTAGTGACTTCCACTAATGATATTCAGCAGCACCTGAGTGGTTGAAGAGACTATTTACCTCCTGAGAGTGACTTCAGCCTGCACAATAGAGACAGTCTGTGGCTCCTGTAAGGTTCTGAGTCAAATCCAGAGACACCACATTTTGTCTCCTCTGCCCACCCCCTAAGTAAGAGCTTCCACATCTGGTCTGATAACAAGAGCAGGGATATCAGCCAAGAACATAGCATGAGGGTGGGTGGTGGTGGTGGTGGGGAGAGTGAGCAGCAGTTAGAGACAGGATTTTAGGGAAAATATTTATAGGGAAAGGACTCAGAGAATTTGCTGATGGTAAGGGATGGGGAAGCTGTCTTCAGGAGTCTCCAGAGGAGATAGGGTGTTGTCCTTGGAGGCACTAGCGGCAGATGGGTAAAGAAGCCGAGAGGAAAATGTTGTAAGGATGTCTGAGACCTGGGGATGGCTTAGGGTGAGTTAGGAAAGCAGGTTACCCTGACTGTTTCCCTTTCTATCTCCTACCAACACAAATCTGAAGCACAGAAAGGCCAAGTTCCTGACTCTCAGATCAGATCTCTAGACCTTTGATTCTAAAATCTGCCTCTTGGACAAAGACATTTGTTCCTCTGACAAGGGGCTTGCCCTTTCCTGTGTCATTGTACTGAAAGAGCCCTAAATGCCCAGTTCAGGCATTGAACACTCTCCTTTAATACCCCCTCATACTTATTGTCTGCTGCTCATTAGCAAAGTGCCCCTTTGGGCTAGCAGAGCATTGGTGATCAATCCAGCTCACACCAGCAGCCCTGTTATTACTGGTCTAGAGGTTCCCAGAATCACTGGCAGAAGAAAGATCCATCTCAGTATTCTCTGAGCCTCAAGGTAAGAATCTTTCTGGGTTTCAGTTTCTTCATCTGTAAAATGAGCTATATGTATTAAATGTCTTTGAAAGGTCTCTTCTAGCTCTAGGTCATATCATCTTGTGATCCTAAGTGTCTGTCTCTGTGGACTTGAAGGAATAGTAATTCTTACCTCAGCAACTCTAAGGAGGTATGATGTGGGGGGGGCAGTCTGGGCCTTCACCTCAAATTTGTAGCTGCTAAGGAAATCTGTGGCCAGATTTCCCAGAGCCCACCCCTTGGGGTCCTGGATTGTCTGGTCTGTGTCAGCCTTAAGGCTTAGGCTGGGCAAGAAAGAAGTGGACTTTGTATGATACTGGATTCCTGCCAGTGCTCAATCCCTCAAAAAAAAAAAAGACATTCATTTGTCTATGAATCTGTTTATATGTCTAGCTGTCTCTCTGTGTCTCTCTGTGCACTATAAAAGAAAAAGCATTAGGCTAAAAGTAAAATGATTTGGATTCAAATCCCCACTAGAACCACTAAATAGCTACAAGCAAAAATACTTAATCCTTCTGAGCCTATATTCTTTAATTTGCATAATGATGCAAAACCCCATTTTTTTCAAAAGCACTAATGTTCTATAGGGGTTGCCCTATGGTTGTGAATCTTTAAACATCAAAATCTCTGAAGAATCAAGGTTACTAGTGACCCAAAGGACAATGGGAAAATGCACAGCAGACACCAGTGAGCTACAGCACATCTCCCAATGACAATAAATGCACAAGTGACATAAGGGACACGTCATTGCAAATATATACTCAGAAAAGGAGGTGGGCTGGTTATACGGTGAGAGCATAATATAAGAAGGTTTGAATGAGTTGCAATCTGTACCACTGGAGAGAGAACACAGAGAAGATAAATCATTGAATAATGAAGTAGAAAATGAGTTTAATGATACTGACTCTACATGCATCATGAGGTAGTTATGAGGGAAGTACTTTGCAAACCAAAAAGCCCTATGGAAATGTGAGCTCTTTTATTGCTTTTACCTGAGTTTTTCAGTCACCACTGAATCAGAGATAAGATTAGAGGAAGATTCAAACTCCACCCCCGTGCCAGCTGCCACTTACTCCTTTGTCGTATCTCTTTCTTTGTTTCTCTCCACATTTCTAGCTCTCTGACACTATCTTTTCCATTGCCATGCCTTCCCACCCATCATCATTCTTAATGGTTCTTTTTCATCTCTCTTCATTTATCTGATTATCCTTCTCCATCTCTGATCATCTGTCTCTTTCCTAGTCTCTCCACACCCAAGGCTACCTTCTCCTCTTCTTGCCTTCTACTCTCCCCAACATCAATCACTGAGTTGCTGTCTAGTAAAAAACAAAACAAAACAACAACAACAACAACAAAAAAAAACCAACCAACTTTGGGACTAGAGATTACAAAGGTCAACCGTTCCAGATGTTGAGGGGTGGAGGAGAGTGACATGAGGCATGTGACCTGGACTGCAAACTGACCGGCAGGGCCCAAGGGTATAGTCACGAAGACTCTAGGGCAGCCAGCCGGAGGGGGTAGGGGTGGACAATGACCCGGGTAGGAGAGGGCCAGGGGAGGGAATTCGCTCCTCCCTCCCCCCAAGGCCACAGATTTGACTGCTGTTCTCCAGCTCCCAGCCCAGCCGGCCACATCTGGTAACTGCCCCTTTCCCGTGTTTCCGCTGGATCTAGACTTCCTCTTGCGGTGGCTGGAGGCTGCGCATCTGGGGGTTTAAACATACAAAGGAATTGCTGGGACCAGCAAAAGGGCAGGCAGCGTGGAGCGGAGTAGAGGGGAGGGAAGGAGAGGGGAGGAGAACGAGCGAGCTAGCTGCTGCTCGGCGTGCGGGCTGGAGACGATGCGCGGTTAAGAACGAAGACAGAGACGTGCACTGGAGACTCCCAGAGTCCCCCCCTCTTAGATCGCGACAGCACAAACGCTTTGAAGAACGACCATGATGACTCCAGCAGCTCCCAGGGTCCTGGGATTCCTTCTGCCGGCCCTCTGGCTCCACTCCAGCGTTTTCCAACGAACTTGGGCAGCCCCGTCCCCAATCATCAAGTTTCCGGGCGATGTCTCTCCCAAAACAGACAAAGAGTTGGCTGTAGTGAGTGTCTCGGTTGGGCTTCAGCAGGGTGGGTGGTGGGGGGAGGGTGAGGTAGCTGAGGGGGTCCTGCAAACAGCTGTGAGGAGCTGGCTCCTTCAGCTCCCAGGGAGGTGAAGAGGGGGAGGGGGAGAGGAGACAGCTGGAGGGTGGGAGGTCTGCCTGGGGAGGGGCAGGGGGTCCCGGGAGCCAGGAAACTGGCAAATTTAGCCTTTTAGATGTAGAGCCCACAGCCAAAGAAAGTTTCCTAGGACTTTGGAGAAGTGAGGCTGGCGAGGGGCAGGAGGGAGGATAGGGGGAAGGAGAGAGGAAGGGAGGAGGGATGGAGGCGCGAGGCTCGCTGGGGTTTCCTGCAATTCCTAAGGAGCGCCGGCACACAGCTAGGGGAGAAAGAGGGAGGGGGAAGCAGGGAGCCCCTGGCCGATTCCTGGGGAACGGACCGGGCCAGAAAACCCCTCCCCCAGGGCCTGGACCGCTCCTTGAAGCAGCTCAGATGTTGTTTTCCGTGCATTCACCACATCGTTGCATAAGCAGAATTGGAGGGACAATTACTGTGCGGCTCAGGGACTGCTGAGCCTCTGGCTTTAATGAGCACTTTCGGCTTGGAGCACTAGTCCCAGTGGTCAGAACGGGCTTTCTGAAAGCTGTTCGGGGCGGGGGGAGCCGGTGTGGGGGGAGGGGAGGGAGTGTTACGGCCGGGCGAGAAAGTTTACATCGGGGGTCTTCTACCTGACCCCCGGGGCCTACTTACCTTGGAATTTGTTTTAATGAATTAATAAAACCTAGCTCCAGAATTGAAGGGACTTTCACGGGCCACCTACTCCAACCTGTACCGAACAAGAATCACCATATAGCATCTCAGAAAAGCGGTCATTTAGTGTCCGCTGGAAGCCATCCAGGGATAGAAAACCCATTCATCCATCAACCACTACAGCCACTCATTCCAGTTTGGTATTGCTCTAATTGATTTTCCTTCCATCAAGCCCCAAACTGCTTTTCTGCAACTTCTGCCCGTTTGTTCCTAGTTCCACATCTGGGACCGAGCAGAGCAAGTCCAATTCCTCCACCCACTAACATCCCTCAAATATAGGAAGACAGATAACACATTCTCTCCCCTCTGCCCCCAGTATTCTTATCTCCATGCTAAAATATCATTTTATCTTTCAACTGACCCTCTCTAGTCCCCTCACCATCCTAGACCTGTCCTTTGGATGTTCTTCAATCTGTCAATATCCTTTAAATGTGATGCCCATGACAAAACAAAGTGCTCCAGATGTCATCTGAATAGAGTACAGGCTCTGGGTCTAGTTTTCTTATCAGTAAATTAGATGGCCTAGATGGCCTCTGACATTTCTTTTAGTCCTAAATATATGATCCTCCAGTTCTACGACTAGTTCATCTCTTATCCTAATCTTTTATCTGTTGGTGGATACATCATTTCAAAAGGGCAAAAAATTTAGAGGAACCCTGAACCACATCAGAGGAAGGACTAATTTGGTTTCCTGGATTATTTAGGATAACCCCCAGTTTGAGAGGGCTTGGCAAGAACAGAACCAGATGCAGAATCCTCCCAAGTAGAAACAGCTGAGGCAACATTTTTTTTTTTCCTGGATCACCATGTTGGGCTTGGGTCATCATGAGAGTTAGCTCAAAACTCTAACCACAACACATAACAACAAAAGAGTATCAAGGCCTTGGGTGAGATGGGAAAGTGAGGGAAGTTGAACTAGGTAGTCTTTAGGGTTCTTTCCAACTTGGACACTTCACTTAATGGTGTCATCTTTACTAATCATTGTCATTCAGGATTAATTAAGGTCATGGATTTAGAGCTAGAAGTGACATCCATCACAAGGCATCTAGTCTAACCCCTCTTTTTACAGGGGAGGAAAGTGAGGCTTGCTCAGGAAGGTTAAATGACTTTCCAAGGTCACAAAGTGATCAGCAGAGGTAGGATTTAAACCCAGGTCTCTTGAATTCAGAGCCAATATTCTTTCCACTATAACCTTGCAACTCAGCAAGTATTTATTAAATGTCTAATGTGTATCCAACAATGCAAAAAAGGCAAACAAGAAGGACCTAATCCTTGTTTTTGAAGAGCCTCTAGTCCGGTTGAAGAGAGAATGCCACTACTATCACTAATGTACTATCTAACATGTGTAGAATACTTTTAAGATTTGCAAAGCATTTTACATGTTATGTCATTTGATGTGAAATAACACACAGAAAACAATGAGCATAGAGGAATAACAGTGTATGACACTGTGCTAGGCACTATATGAAAAAAGTCTATAGACAGTATCTGCACAGATATATAATCAGCCAATAAACCAATAAACATTTATTAAATGCCTACTATGAGTCAAACTAGATGCAGTGGATAGAGCAATGGGCAGGGAATCGAGAAGACACCTTCATGAGTTCCAATCCAGCCTCAGACATTTACTAGATGTGTGATCCTGGGCAAGTTACTTGACCCTATTTGCCTCAGTTCCTTAACTGTAAAAGAAGCTGGAGAAGGAAATGGCCAGCCACTAATATCCTTGCCAAGAAAACCCCAAATGGTGATACAAAGAATTGAACATGACTAAAATGAATCAACAACAACAACCATGGTTGTTATGTTAAGTGCTGGGGATACAGAAAGAGGCAAAAGACAGTTCCTGCCCTCAAGCTCAAAATCTAGCAAAAAAAATATATGCAAACAAGGTACATATAGGATTAGTAGGAGATAAA
Organism: Phascolarctos cinereus; assembly: GCF_003287225.1. NCBI lineage: Eukaryota > Metazoa > Chordata > Mammalia > Diprotodontia > Phascolarctidae > Phascolarctos > Phascolarctos cinereus. The sequence continues at coordinate 275,611,521 of NW_027555625.1, read as the reverse complement.
AGAGGGAAACGCTAGAATTAAGGTACTTAAAAGAAGGCAGTGTTGGCAGAGATGAGGAGGGAGCATTCCAGGCACATAAAGGTATGCAGCTATTATTCACTAGCCAATCAGAGAAAAGTGTGCTCTGTGGATCACAGTCATGTTTATTAAGCATTGACCTTGTACCCAATAGAGAGTGTCAGGAAAAGTGGACATGTGGGAGTCTCATTTAGGACTGATTCTTATGTATAATTTGCCTACCATCAGATTTACAAGCACCAACAGCACTGCGGTAACTACCCCACCTCTTCCCACCCCAATGGGTTTTGTACCTAATTTGATTCTGTGCTTAGATTGGGTGCTAAATGTAGGACCTCTCATTGCTTTCCTGATCAGTCCAGGAAGGCTTCATTGAGGGAGTGAGAATTCAAGAGCTTGTTGAATTGAAATTGGAATAGAAAGTACTGGGACACAGAACCAAACTTAGCAAGGTAGGAATCCAGAACAACTTGGTGAGGGTTTATGAAGAGTAGGGTGTAGACCTGTATGGCATAGTGGAGCGAGCACAGGTTTGGGTGTTAGAAATCTTCTTTTAGAATCTGCTCTCTGTAGCTTTCTACCTGGGTAACCTTGGGTGAGATATCAAACTCTTTGAGGTTCAATTTTAGCTGTGAAACGAAGGAGATTATCTAAATCTCTAAATTTTTCCCCCAACATGAAGGCTTATTTCATTCACTTCAAATCAACAAGCATTTGCTAAATGCCTTCTACGTGCAAAGCATTGTGCTAGGTCTTAGAGATATAAAGGTAAAAATCAAACAGTCCTCATCCTCAGTGGTGATATAGCATGTATACAAATAATTATGAAATACATACAAAGTAATTTCAAGAAGGAAAGAGTGCCAACAATTGGGAGGATTGGGAGCCTTCTATAGGAAATGACAGCAGAGTTGTGCTTTGAAGGAAGCATGGGATTCCAAGAGGCAGAGATGAAGTGGGAGATAATGTGAAATAAAACTGGGAAAAGTAGGTTAGGACCTAGACTGTGGAAGGCTTTAAATTCTAGCCTATGGATTTCACATTATATTTTAGAGGCAATAGGGAATCATTAAAGATTTTTGCATCGGAAAAGGCTGACAAAGCCACATCTGTGTCTTACGAATAACAATTTGTGAAAGAAGGATTGGACAAGGGAAATTAAGAAATACAGAGGTAAGGCGATCAATGAAAGCTAATGCAAATCCCAGAAAAGAATTGATGACACCAATGAGAAAACATTACGGAACTTAAAGATGGGGGAAGCATAGTTAAAATAACAGCTGGAGAAGACTTTGGAAGGAATAGTAAGACTAAACTGAAGGGAATGTACAGGACAGGCTGAAGGCGGGGAGAAAGTAGGTAAAATTGTTGAGAGAGGGGAAGCAATTGTATCCAAGCCATGTGGGTTGAATTTTTCTCCCAAATACAAGAGGAGCTGGGTGTAATAAGCTTGAGTTTATGAGATGGTTTGGGGCTGGTAAACTGTGGTTGTAGCCAACTTCATAAAGAGACTATTGTCATGAGTTCAGTTCTCAGGTGGGTCAGTTATCCATCACTATGCTCTGTGGCTGCTGGCAGTATCCTTTACACCAACCAGCTGTTTTGAAAAATTGATAACTTGTGATCAAGCAAAGAAGAATGAATTGCTCAATGCAAAGCTCTCCTCACTATTGTAAACAAAACTCAAAACCCCTGCCCCGGGAGGATCAAGAGCAACACCTTCGTATTTAAAAGGAGAACATTTATTTGTTTTCTAGAGACTGCAAGTCTAAGCAGGAGGTCTTGAAAACAGCTTGACAGGGAATTGGGCTGTGGGAATAGAAGAGGAAGAGATATCATTCTTTATTCGCCCTTCTTTCTTCTCTAGCCTTTCAGCCAGTGGCATTCCCTAAGGCTCTGTCCTTAGTTCTCTTCTCTACTCGATTTCAGAGAATTCATCTATTCTATCTTGTGGCTCTATTTTATAGAGATAACTCCTTTATATAGATTTCCAGTCTTGACTCTACTTCTGAGCCTCTGTCCGGATTATCCAACTGCTTACTAGACATTTACATTTAGATATCCTGCCCATGCCTGGAATTCATTCCTCTTAGGATCCCTTTTCTCCTTCAGAATTCAACTTAAGCACCACCTTCTACTGGAAGCCTTTCTTGACTGTCCTATTCCTCCTTTGATGTACTTTTTTGCATATATATGTATTCATATGCATTGTCTCATATTGTATATATTAATATACATTGTCTCTCCTCAGAGAATGTAAGCTCTTTTAGAGCAGGGATTGTTTGATTTTTGTAGCATCTAGTACAATGTCCATATTAGGCACTTAAAGATGCTTGCTAATTGATTTTAAGAGACCACAGTAGGTACTTTAAAATGTTTATTGACTAATTGGTTGCCTACTCCTTAAACCAAACTCATCTTTTCCCAAACCAGCTTTCTTTCATAACTTCTGATTTCTCTCATGATACTACAATTCTAGGCATTAGGCTTTAAAAGCTCAGAATTATCTTTGACACATTCCTTTCCTCTCATATTCAGTCAGTCACCAAGTTCTATTGAGTCTTCTTTCCTGATGTCTCTTCCATATATTCCTTCCTTTCTATTCTAATTATACCCACTCTACTCTGGGTCATAAAATCTCATAGCTAGGTTATAGTAATAATCTCTCAATTGGTCTCCTTGTTTCTGATTTCACTTTCCTCTAAACCATCTTACATACCTGCTCGGTTGGCTTTTCTTAAAACATACCATCATACTTTCTGTTCAGAAATCTTCAGTGATTCTCCGTTATCCTCATTTTTGCTTGTCATTTAATTTCCTCCATAGTCTGGCCTCAACCTTTCTTCCCCAAACTCTCTTTGGTTATGTAACATTTTATGAAAACAACAAAATCTGCTAACCCCTCTACTCTTTCTAAATTCATCTCCTACTCATTTCTTTTTTTTTCTTTTAAAATTGTTTCCTTGCTGTTTTAAAATCATATTAATTTCCTATTCATTCTTAACCCTCTGCTGTAGTGATATTAGTTGTTCTAGTGAGACTGGTGTTCTGATTGACCTCCCAAACAGACTATTCTTCCCCCTCTCCCTCCACCAATGCCTATATTTACATCTTTCTTCCCTTCAATCCAAATACTATTCCTGTCTTCTCCGAGGAGTCCATTGTGACCACTCTATTCCTTAGTGACCTTTCTTTTCTCTGTGTCCTGATATACTTGTCTGTAGGGACCATTAGCATTCACTATCTTGAATTGTTTGCTAACTTTTCATGCTGTACAGATCTTCCTTTCTTCCACTGAGACCATAAGCTCCTCTATAGCAGGAATCATCTCCTGTTCTTGTTTTGTTTCCTCCATAGTACCTGGTATAGTGCCTTGTACATTGTACTCAAGGGGAAGTGGTGAGATGAATGAATTATAATAAATGGGGTCTAGTGTACTAGGAGGTCCTGTAGGGGGAGTCCTTTCCCTATCCAGAACTGACCTATGTCCCTGAAGGCACTAAGGTTAAGTTCCTTTTATGGGCCCAGCCTTGAGCTAGACAAAGAATGACAGATAACTACAGCCAAAAGAAACTTAGTGATTCCCTAGAGTTTAGTGTCCAAATTAATCGTTTTACACAGTAAAACTAAAGCCTACTAATTGACTTGCTCAAGGGCAAAGAGATGGCAAATAGAAAAACCAGTGCTTGAACGAGACCTTTATTTTCATAAATGAAACCAGAGATGTGCTGGTAAATGTTTAACAGCTATATCTCAAAAAAAAATTGCAGTACACATTTTTCAATTTAATCTTCATGATTATTAATTTTTTCTCCTTCACCATTTAAGTCTAGACATCAACAAAACAATAAATCAGGCCCTAATTGGCAGCATTTGCTGACTGCTCAAACTGAAAATTTAACAATCCGCTTGCTAGAGGTTGTTTGAGCTGGCTCAAGCATACCTCTGACTTCATCCCCAACCTTCTGAATTCAAATCCAGATCTCTTTCCCTACTACTATGCTTCCATAAATGAGACAGCCATGGAAGAAGAGCCATTCTTAGAATCAGGAAGAGCATGGGTCAAATCCCAACCCAGACACATGCTGGCTTGTCATTCTATTCCCAGAACCTAGCACAGTGCTGGCCTGGCACATAATAAGTGATCGATAAATGTTTCTAGGTGACAAAGTGGGTAAAGCACTAACCCTAGAGTCAGGAAGACCCAAATTCAAATCTGGCCTCAGTCACTTAATAGCTGTGGGACCCTGAGGGAAAAACAACAACAAAAAACAACCTTCTGTTTGCCTCAGTTTTCTCAACTGTAAAATGAGGATAACAGCATCCAACTCACAGGTTTGTTATAAAGGTCAAATGACATGATGTGTATAAAGTACCTGGCACATAGTAGGCACTATATGAATACTTATTCCCTTCCCTGATCCTTCCCTCGATTGATTGATTAATTGGCTGTGGGACCCAGAACAAGTCACTTAACCTTTTTGAACCCTTAAGGACTTTCTAAAACTGTATGTTAAAGAGCAATAGCTAATCTTCACTGGTAGAGGGAGTTTTTTTCAATAAGAGTTCCCTACACATACAAAATCACAAGACTAGACTTCCCCCATTGCCTACTCCTAAAATATTTCTATAAACACTGGCTGGAGTATTTCTATTACCTCTGGAGGTTTTTCTGGGCTTCTCCTGAGGATAATGACCTTAAAAATGGATCTGGATATGGGTCAGCATTATAGATATGATTCCTGTCCAGGGCATTGGTCAGTCTAGCATCTCTTGCACCATGATCAGAGAATATGACTTGGCACATAGTGATTTAGTCCTATGCACTTGTGTGTTCTAGCAATACCTGAACACATTCTATGGCTGCCCCAAGGAGAACTGCAACCTGTTTGTGCTGAAGGACACCCTGAAGAAGATGCAGAAATTCTTTGGGCTGCCAGAGACAGGGGAGCTGGACCAGAGCACTATTGAGACCATGAAGAAGCCACGATGTGGGAACCCAGATGTGGCCAACTACAACTTCTTCCCCCGGAGGCCCAAGTGGGAGAAGAACCAGATCACATACAGGTGCCCAGGGAAGGGGAGAAGATTGGGGGGAGGCCTAGAGCAAGAGAGAAGGAAATATGAGATACCAGATATATGAGGGCTGCAAAGAAATAAGGTTGTAAGCCTCTGGGACATCAGGCTACAGATTAAAAGGAAATATAGTCATCTCAGCCCTGCCCTGATCTTCTTTCTGGGCCAGGATCCATGGGCATCTTGGAGATTGGTAGGTGAAATGGAAAGGTGGGGAAGTGAGAAGTGTCAGGGAGTGGGAGATTATAGGAGGAGGTATTGCTCCTTGGTTGTAGGAATGTCTCATTTTTACATTTGATTCTCAGCTTTTAGTGCAGTGCCTGACATGGAGTAGGTACTTAATAAATGTTTGTTGATTAATTATTTTTTTGGCTGGAGAATTTCAGTGATAGGATTTAGAGCTGCAAGAGACCTTAGAGCTCATCTAATCTTAACTTGGAGTCCAAGAACTTAAAAAAAGAAAATTTTTTAACAACTGTATTTCAACATAATTGATTTCCCTTGCAATCCTATTTTATGTGTAAAACATTATTTTGAGAAGAGTTCCATTAGCCTCATCAGACTTCCAAAGAGGCCCATGACACAGGAAAAAAAGTTAAGCTCTGATCTACCCCAGCACCCTCATTTAAAATTAGTTCAACAAACAGATAAGGAAACAGAGGTCGAAAGGATTAGGTGGGGATGAAGGGGATGAATTAACCCCAAATAGTAAGTAGCAATGCCAAAATTCAAACCCGGAGCCTCTTACTCCAAAACCAGGGCTTAAAATCATTTTCAACATTTGTTAAGCACCTACAGTGTGCAGAATACTGCGGTATCCCTGGAGAAGACAACAAAGCTTAGATAAGGTTTCTAATGGGACTCACAGTCTAGTAGGATGATGCTACCAATAATGATATAACATAAAATATGACAAATATTTTGAGAGGTGCAAAATGAAAAAGCTTTGAGGTGGCATTACTGTCACGGGTCAGAGAAGGTGGCATGGAATTTTAAGATATCATCTGCTTCTCATGACTAGCAGATTAAATTCTATTAATTTCAATTTAATTTAATTTAACTATCTTTTTGTATAAGGCGCTGTACTAACTGGTGAAGACATAAAATGAAAAGTAAAGCACTCAGTGGAAAGGAACTTAGATTCCAGTGCATATATGTACCTCATACACAGAGAAGTGAATACAACAGCAGGGCTAGGGGGAGCAGGGAAGGCTTACAAGGGTGCTGAGGGATGGAGTTGAGGAAAGAATTCGTTACTGACATAGATTCATTATTAACATTTTCTTGTGCAAATGCCTGGCGGTATGGGATGGCATATTGAATTTGGGGAACAGCTAGTAGTCTAGTTTGGCTGGTCTGAAGAGTGTGTGAAGGTTGGAGTCATGGGAAATCTGGCTGGGAAGGTAGACTAGAGCCATAGTAGCAGGGGCCAATCAATACGTCTGAATTGCCTAGAGTCTTTAGGGAACCACTGAAGTCTTTTTTGTTTTGTTTTTAAACAAGGGAATCATATAGTTAAACAGAAGTGTTTTAGGAAGCTGCATAGAGGAATGATTAGAAGGCAGGAAGACCAGTTAAAAACCTAGCCTACATTAGTCCAAGTGTGACAATGATGCTGGGGGATGAATGGCAAAAATGTTGTGGAGGTTATAAAGACCATCTTCAGAAGTAATTTCTACCTCTGAGAGGAAGCATGGTATAGTGAATAGTAGTTTACCTCGGAATCAGGAAGATTTAGATTCAAGTCCTGCCTCTAACCCATGCTGGCTGTGTGATCCTGGACAAGTCTCAGTGCTCCAGACACATCTCTAAGATTAAAGGTGGCAAAGCATATGCTGCTTTGCATTTAAAGAGACAATCTCCTTATCTGGAGCTCCCTACACCAATGAAATCACAGGCCATAGACCCTGGCTTCTACCATATAAGTGACACAGTCCTCTGTACTATTACCTGGAGGAAGTGTATCATCCCAAGTCTTCGATGAAGGGTGAAATAGTATCAATTAGACTCATGATTTCATTGGAATAGAGAACTCCCAAGAGAGGAAACTCCCTCTATTAATACTGACTGGCACCTTATCTACAACTTATAGATAGCTGCCTAGAACATTGTCCAGGGTCACAAAGTCTGCATCAGAGGCGGGACTTGAACCAATGTCATCTTGGCTTTCAGGCTAGCTTTCTATCCACTACATCATGCTGACACCCATGGAAACTGGGCTGGAAGAAGGTTAGCTTGGAACTCCATTGCATTGTGGGAGAGATATTCCTGTTATAATGCTTTCCCTGTCCTCCATTCTCTTTGCCTACCTCAGGATCATTGGTTATACACCTGATCTGGACCCTGAGACTGTGGATGATGCTTTTGCTCGAGCCTTCAAAGTCTGGAGTGATGTGACACCCCTTAGGTTTTCACGTATCCATGATGGGGAAGCTGATATCATGATCAACTTTGGTCGTTGGGGTAGGTGCTATAGATGCTGGTAATACCCAGGAACAATAAAAGGATGTATTGACCTTTTAGGTCTAACTCCCTCATTTTACAGATGAGGAAACTAAGACACAGCACAGTTAAGTGACTTTCACACCTAATAAGTACCTAAGACAGGACCTTTTATAATTTTTTGTTTTATTTCAATTTTATTTTATTTTCCATTCTGAATTCTCTCCCCTTCATCTTCCCCATCCATTGAGAAGACAAAAAAAAAAGAAAGAAAGAAAATCCTTTATAGATATGTATAGCCAAGCAAAAAAAAAACTCCCACGTTGGTTAGAGAGAAAAGAAAAGAGGAGAAAAGGAAAAAAAAAATGTGCTTCCATCTTTACTCAGTCCATCAGCTCTCTACCTGGGGGTGGACAATGTATTTCATCATGAGTACTTTGAAATTCTGGTTGGTCATTATGTTGATCACAGTTGTAATTCTTTCAAAGTTGATTTTTTTTTACAATACTGTTATCATTATATAAATTGTTTTCCTGGTTCCACTCACTCCACTTTTCATCAACTCATTCAACTCTTCCCAGGTTTTCTTTCAAAGTTCATTATCTTTATTTTTTTAACCTTATATTGAAATGAAGCAGATATTTGAAACTCAACATAAGCTACACAGTTTTTTAAAGTTGTTCCAACAGGTGATACTGACATACATCCAAGCAAAAACAACTTTGATTTTTTTTGTTGACCTGTCTACAGGAATTATCTGCTTTAATTTTCTAGTATACATAAACCAGAATTCCAAGTACAGTTTTTTATACTTGCATATGTTTATGACAAATTCTCATATTATTGATTCCTTATTATATTCTTCCCACCTTTCCCACCTTCTACCCCTAACTTCACATTCTCTTTAACTTCCTTTTTTAAAATAACATTTTATTTTTCCCCAATTACATGGAAAAATAAGTTTGACATTTCTTTTTTTAAATTTTTTATTTCCAAATTCTAGCCCTCCCTCCCCTTTAGTTCATTATCTTTACAATATTTTTGTCATTGTATAAATTGTTTTCCTGGTCCTACTCACTTCACTTTTCATCAGTTCTATATAAGTTTTTCCAGGTTTTTCATAATTTATTACAGCACAATAATAATTCACAAATTTAATATACTATAACTTGTTCAGCCATTCCCCAACTGATTGACAACCCCTGTTTCCAGTTCTTTGCCACAATGAAAACAGTTTCTTTAAATAATTTTTACATATGACCAAGACCACATTTGAGCCTCAGGTCTTCCTGACTCCTATTCTAAAACCCTATCCACAAAACAATGCTGCTGGAGGATCAGTACTGGCAATTCTTTCCTGAGTACCTACTTTGCCCAGACTTGTTCTAGGCTTGGGTTAGAATGGAGGGTATTATGGATAAATGTTTTAATAGCAGAGCAGTTTTGACATGGGCCAAAGACATGGGTTTGTCAATGACCTCATATGATTTCTTTTATGATTTCTTTATTTATTTGGCAATTGGGGTTAAGTGGCTTGCCCAGGGTCACACAGCTAGTAAGTATCAAGTGTTTGGTCTGAGGCCGGATTTGAATTCAGGTATTCCTGACTTCAGGGCCGGTGCTTTATCCACTGTGCCACCTAGCTTCCCCTGACCTCATATGATTTTTCAGAACAAGTCAGAACCTTAAGTAAATCTGGGTTGTCCTGGATGTCCTAAGTTTCTCGTTGATTGGTGGGCAAAGTACTGCTGGGAGCCAAGGAACTGATGGCTATCTGTGCGTTGCAGAGCATGGGGATGGGTACCCCTTTGATGGGAAGGATGGACTCCTGGCTCATGCCTTCGCTCCTGGAACTGGTGTAGGAGGAGACTCCCATTTTGATGATGATGAGTTATGGACCCTGGGAGAAGGACAAGGTAAGAGCCTGACTCTCCCCATTTCTCCAGAGTTGCCTTTCCCCTACATACTTCCTGGAGTCACCTTTACCACTACAACCTTACTACTTCCCTTTACTCATAGAATCCAAGTACATGGAGAATATCTCTCCTTTTCCTCATCACCCTGTAATACCCACCGTGTACCCCTCTCCCTCCCTTCCCATCATCTGGAAACACTGTGCTTTCCCATTTGGCAACAAATAGTTGGAACATAGGCTATCCCACAGACATTCCTCAGCAGCAATGATAGCAGCCAACACTTATTTAGGGCTCACACTTTTCTAATCACCTGACATACATACATTATTTCATTTTAGCCTCAAACAACCTTCTTACACAGCAAGTATTATTATCCTCATATATCAGATGAGGAAACTGAGTCAGAGAAGCAAAGAAATTTGCCTAACATCACTGAATGAGTAAATGACAGGACTGGGATTCCAATCCAGGCTTTCTGACTCAAAATCCAATGGCCTTTCTAGAGCTACAGTGACTGTGTGTCCTCCCTTGACACTGCTATGTGCTTGTCACCTGTCACCTGTCACTAACTCAAAAAGGTCCTCTTTTTTGGGAAAAAAAAAACCTGGTGATTTTGTTACATGACTGATAAACCAGAGAACAGATGTCAAGAGAAGACACCAATTACTACTTTAAGGATTACTAAGTACTTTCCTCATAACACTGTGGGGTATGTGGTCAAGTACAGGTGATGCAACACAAGTTCAGGAAAGTTAAGTGACTTGCCCAAAGTCATACAGTTGATTGGTTTCAGAGTAATCCAGGTCTCTTGATTCGCTGCTCTTCCTACTCTGCCCTGCTGCCTGAATTGTGTTACATATCTCCCTGCTTTCCAAGTTTTCCCCTATTCCAGTTTTACCCCTCCTCTACAACCCCATAGTCCTTGATTTTGAATAAGGTAGTAACAGCTTTCCTGTTGCCTACAGTGGTCCGAGTGAAATATGGGAATGCTGATGGTGAGTATTGTAAGTTTCCCTTCCTGTTCAATGACAAGGAATATACCAGTTGCACGGATGCTGGCCGTAGTGATGGCTTCCTCTGGTGTGCGACCTCCTACAACTTTGACAGTGATGGGAAGTATGGCTTCTGTCCCCATGAAGGTGAGTTCCCCTCTTCACCAAAGTTTTCTTGTGCCCTCCGTATATAGCTTACCATTCCCCCTTGATAATGAAAAACTGTGTAGAGCCCCCTGTCAACTTTGGACTTTCCCTGGATGTGGTTTCCAAGTGTAGAATAGGGGTGGGAAGCACCATGTCTTTCTAAGAATTGGTTATTCACTCTGGGAGTGGAATCAAGGTGACTGGTTAGAAGGTTTAGGATGGGTCAGGGGACCAGTTTATGGGGCAGAAAGCAGGGCTCATAGACTGAGGCTAGGCTGACTACCTGGCTCTGGGAGGTGAAAACTCAAGGGGCCAAAGGGAGTACTAGCAATGGGTCCTCCTTGATTTAACCTCATGTTAGATCTAATTTATGTTGTGTATCCTGTGTGTGTGGGGGGGCAGCTAGGTGGCTCAGTGGATAGAGCACTGGGCTTGAGTCAAGAATACTCATCTTCATGACTTCAAATCTGGCCTCAGACACTTATTAGCTGTGTGACCCAGGTCAAGTCACTTAACCTGGTTTGCCTCAGTTTCCTCATTTGTAAAATGAGCTGGAGAAGGAAATGGCAAACCACTCCATGATCTTTGTCAAGAAAACCCCAAATGGGGTCATGAAGAGTCAGACATGACTGAAACGACTGAACAACAATAACAACAAATGTGGAGTACTCTATAAGAGCCGGGACTGTCTAAAATTTGTATATTCCTTCATGTCTAGCACAATGTTCCGCATATAAAATGCCCTTAATAAATGTTTCTTGTATTTGTTGTTGCATCTGCTGTCTCTCTCTATGCCTCTGTATGTCCTGATGGCTCTATGTGTGGCTGTATCTATACCTGTCCTTGGAGATAAGAAATGACTCTGTGTGTGTGTTTGTGTGTGTGTGCACATGAATATGTGTGTGTGTGTGTGTGTGTGTGTGTGTGTGTGTGTGTGTGTGCTAGCATATAAAACTTCTGGACTTTTGACGTTATAAGGAAATTATTTTTCTTTACACATTTTAGGATACATTTACATTTTATTTCACCTTATGAATCTAAAGCCTTTTTGTTTAGCAACAAAACAAAAAGAAATCTATCATATATAACTTGGTTTGCTCATAAATTCACAGTTTAGAAACGTGAAAGCCTAGGCCTGACATATATTTAGACATGGGAAGGCCTAGGTAGGAAAAAAATAGAACAAGTAAGTGATGAGGGAAACATTTTCTCTTTAATCCCCTTTCTTGATTTTCAAGGTTAAAAATGATGATGACAATAAAGAGATTTCTGGGTTGTTTTTCCTGATAATTTACCAACTCTAGTCTGCATCTCTAAGCACATGTAGTAGCTATCTGTTTCTGTTTCCTTCTGTGTCTGAAGACAGAGATATACTTCATCACAACTAAACATTGAATACCAGCTAGTCTTGGCATGAAGGAAAAACAATTAGCAAATTAATCCATGTTTCTATTATGCTTCTGTTAACCAAATTAGTCATTGTTTTACATGAACATGCCTGATTCCAGTTCATAAGATCCATTAGTAAATTAAAGTTATTGGTTTTATAAAAGAATCATTTCACTGACTTCATTGAATTTTCTGTATCATGTAGTTCAACCATCATTTTTACATGCTGATACTTCTAATCAAATTAGAAGACCTTATTAAATAAATCAGTAACTTTGAGGATAGAAGCAAGAATAGAATGCATCTATTTGGTGATTGTTTTCCCCCTGTTTTTTGGTTTTGAGACAGAGTGTACATATTTGGGATAGAAGTTCCTATTACTCAGTACCTCCTGACTGCTGATTCAGTGTCTCCTTCAACCCCTGTATGTAGAGGAACATGGGGCTGAGAGATCAGTGAGGAGCCAAGGGGCTTCCTGGGTGGGCAAGGGAGCAAAAGAGGGTGGGGCTGATGTTAGATGAGGAGGCTGGAGCCAGTCAAATTCAAGCTTAACTCTTTGACACTTCCCAAAATGAAGACCTGAGAACCTCTGGCCCCTCTCCCAATCCCTGCCCCCTTTATTCCTAATGTGCCTAGGGAGCAGGATAGGAGTCTCATGGAATACATCCAAGAATGTAAAATCTAGTGTCCTTGAGTCTTAGACTGGGGGCTGTGAGTGGCATTAATCCCATTCCAGTTATAGTAGAGTTAAAGCTAGTGGGGGTGGGGAGTGAGATCACCTCTGGCCCTGCTCAGCACAGATGGTCCTCATTAGACTGTGTGGTTTTGCTTGTTGGCAATTCCAGAGATACAACATTTTGCAGATTGGGGGTGGGTGAGGGGATTAGAAGAGAGGCCAGGGAAAGAAAACCCATAGCTTGGGCACTGTCTTCTGCCCTACACTCTTGGGTGATGGTTTTTTTCTTGAGGTGTCAGAGAGGGAGCTTTAAATATTTTTAAAGACCTCCTTCCTTCAAGATATCTGTCCTTCCTTCTACTGTCTCTGTCCTTGTTATTTCTGTCTTGGGTAGGGAGTGGAATCTACTAGGGGAGAAACTGGGAAAGAGGAAGGGTAGGAGATAAGCAAGACAATTAGATATCTGATCTTGACTTCTATCTCTTGCTAAATGTGTGTGTGTGTGTGTGTGTGTGTGTGTGTGTGTGTGTGTGTGTGTATGAATGTGTACATACGTATGTTTATCTCATCTGTCTCTGATTCTCCACAGCTCTGGTTACTATTGAGAAATCACAGATTAGGGAGAGTGGAAGGATACATAGCTAGCTATGACTATGTATGTGTTTATAAGTATGTGCATGGGGGAGCACATATATATGTGTACATGAACTAACACAATCTCTCTCTCTGTCTCTCTCCAGCTCTGTTTACCATGGGTGGGAATGCTGAGGGGCAGCCTTGCAAATTCCCGTTCAAGTTCCAGGGTACCTCTTATGACAGCTGTACTACTGAGGGCCGAACAGATGGCTACCGCTGGTGTGGCACTACTGAGGACTATGATCGTGACAAGAAATATGGTTTCTGCCCTGAGACTGGTGAGAGTCATTGCCTTGTATTTTGTCTTTCCACAGTGCAAATGGAGAATTTGAGATCATCTCTCCCTACTCCTCCCTACCCCTCCAGCCCCATATTCAGGGTTTTATCTATTTTTCTTTCTCTCTGTTTCTTCCACTTTTCTCTGTCTACCTCTATGTTTCTTTATCTCTGCTTCTTGTTCCCCTACTAGAATTTTCCTTCCTTCCTTCATTTCATTTCTTCATCCATACATCCATTGAATAAATATTGAGCACCTCTCCTGCCTAACTCAGTGGAAGACATTATGGGAGCTGCAAAGATCTCAATGAGCTCGATGATTTCCTCAGCTCTCCCCTACTCAAATTTCCTTTATTTCCAGTACAACCACCTATCACCTTTAATGGAGAATTCTTGACTTGTTTGGGCAAAGGCAGGCAAGGAGGAGTGGAGAGGCTGCTATTAGACATACTGACTATCTGAGATGTCTCTCTATAATGTCTTCCTCTGGTCCTCCTTCCCAGTTCCCTTCACCTATACTCTTCTCTTCTCACAGCCATGTCAACTGTTGGGGGGAACTCTGAGGGTTCCCCATGTGTCTTCCCCTTCACCTTCTTGGGCAACAAGCATGAATCCTGTACAAGTGCTGGCCGAAGTGATGGCAAAATGTGGTGTGCCACAACAGCCAACTATGATGATGACCGAAAGTGGGGTTTTTGCCCTGACCAAGGTATTAGGGATACATGGGAGGAACAAGGGAGGGGGTTACATCCACTCTACTGAGCCAAGATATCATTTTTCTCCCCAGCACAGGCAGATATAACTTCTCTATAGTCTTTCCTTCCTCATCCCCACTTTAAAAAGAGTCATATCAGCCTCCTTTGAACCAACCTCTCTTGGGAAAAAGAGTTTCTTTCCAAATTTAGCCCTTTGCCCCAAGACCAAAATCAGACTTTTGGGGAATGTTAGAAAAGTTCTCTCAATTATACTCCTAATTATCATAGAATGATAGGATTTAGAGCTGGAAGAACCATATGATAGTTTCCCTCCTCTCCCAGATGAGGAAACTGAAGCTCAGAGGGGTTAAATAATTTGTACAAGGTTACAAAGGTAGTAAGGAACAGAGCTGATATTTTAACCAAATCTTCTGACCCCAAACCCTTTTCCAGTATACCATGTTTCCTCCATCATTTGAGTATCTACTATATAAAGGGTATTGTCCTAGGCACCAGAGATGCAGAGATTAATAATACTGTCACTGCCCTCAGGGAGCTTACACTTTAGTTGAAGAGAAAGAATCACAAAGAATTGTAGATGCTTGGAGTTGGAAAAGGCCTCATAGATTGCATAATTCAACCCAACCCACACCTGGATAAGAATTCTCTCAGTAACACCCCCAACAAACAATCATCTAGCCTTTTCTTGAAACTAGTGGGAAGGAATCTATTGCTTCCCAAGTCAGTTAATTTTACTTTGGGACAGCTGTAATTTTAAGGGAGTTTTCCTTATATCAAACTAAAATCCAAGCACATGTATGTCCAGTGTCAGATAAGGGACACAGATAGTGAATGGAACAGATAGACAGGCACACTTATTTTCCTCTTTAGCCCTTTTTTGTCTCCATGCCCTTTCTATTTCATTCCTGTCCTTCAGGGTATAGCCTGTTCCTTGTGGCAGCCCATGAGTTTGGCCACGCTATGGGGCTGGAACACTCAGAAGACCCTGGAGCATTGATGGCACCAATCTACACATACACCAAGAATTTCCGCCTATCCAATGATGACATCAAGGGCATTCGGGAGCTGTATGGTAAAATCCCAGCCCAGTGGGACATGAGGACTGGATCTTCTATTAGTACTGCCAAAGAGAAAATTTAAAAAAAACTATATAGCCACAACAAAACGGATCAGTAAGAGCAGCTTCAGTTTCTCTGATATAGTCTTGACAAATACTAGTCAGATGGCAACTTTGCTGGCAACCTTCTACAACAGTCTACTAAAGCTGCCTGGTTGTAAACAGAGAGACTTAAGACTGGAGGGAAAATTAGGCTGTGCAAAGACAAGACATAATGGGGGGAATTTTGAAGACTTCTAGCTTGGGATTTAAGGGGCTTCTAAAATGAGGTTCCAAAGCTAGCTGGAGCTTGCTCCTGGGTGTGGGTGGGGTGACAGTGTAAGTAGGAGCCATTCTGTTTGACCACGACATGTAATGGGTGTGGGGGAAGGGAGGGGAAGGTCATAGGTCACTCCTGAATTCTGGGAGAAGGATCCAGGATCACATATGCTTATCTAGGGTCCTCCACTGACACGGACACTGGCACTGACACTGGCCCAACCCCCACCCCGGGGCCTGTCACCCCTGAGATCTGCAAACCGGACACAAACATTGTGTTTGATGGCATCTCACAAATTAGAGGAGAAACATTCTTCTTTAAGGACAGGTGAGTGATGGGCCCTACTTCTGTTCTCTAGTCCTTAACCCCTTCTCCATAGCTTGTGTCCACTGCCCCCTTGTTCCTGCCTTACGCCCTTACATTTCTACTGGTGCCAGGACTGAAGGAGGCTTCTCTGCAACTCCAGTCCCAGGTTAAACTGTCCTGATCTTGGGAAGTAAGTTACCACAGGAGCAAGGTAAAGATAAGTACCCTCACTCAGGTCTGCAGTATGAGTCATAATCATTTACACTTTTTGGTGGCTGAGACCAGATTCAGAGAACTACAGTGGAACATTCCAGAATGTTATACTGAACCAGGAACTGGGCAATGAGACCAGAATGTATTTTATTATAGTAGCTGCAAATGTTGGCTTTGCAACCAACAGTTTGCAAGGAGATGAATCTTCTCTAACAGAGTTATTAATTTTATAGCCAACAAAAATATTCATAGATTGTTAAAGCTGGAATGAAACTTTGGGATTCAGCCCACTCACATGACTATATAGGAGGGAAATTGAAGCTCAAAGTGACTTCCCCAAGGTCACAAAAAAGTAGTTGAGTTGGGACTGGTCGAATGAGCTTTCCATTTGAGATTCTTTCTTAGCCTTTTGATGGGGAACTTAATGTCACTTGTAGCTTAAAAGTAAGTAAGAAAAAGGCTCTTCCCATAAGAGGCTCTGGCTCTGGAATTAAGTGGACCCCAGAGAAGTTAGAGCCTTTCTATAGTTCTTACAGCTTGTGAAGGGGGGAAGTTTCCTCTGGATTTTGTATTCAGTTATCTCCTAGACATTTTAATTGTGGAAATCAAGGGACCAGTCAGGAGTTTCTGGGTCACAGATACTTTTCAGCTAACAACCAGAGAGGACTGCTCAGAAGAAATGCCAGAGGAAATGACCAACTCCAATGGAAATGCCCCAGTCTGGCAGCTCAGAGGGGTTTCCTTGATGACTCTCATTACCCTAGAATTTAAACTGCCTCCGAGGTACACAGCATGGAGAATAGCGCAGTGCCAAGAAGCTCTGTGTGGTCTTTAGAATTGCGACATGAGGACTCAGAATGTTCTGTAGCATAGAGAACCCTGTTACCCATGGCTGGTCTTCACTGAATTGAGATAGTCACAATTTTTTCACTAAATTAGTAGGTTCTGGAATCAGTCAACAACAACTTTCCAGGTTCCTAATATGTTCAGGACACTGGTAGAAGCCAGAGATATAAAAGTATAGGAGATAAAAGTTTTTGCTTTCAGGAAGCTTATAAACTAACATCAGAAATATGATAGATGCATGTGAACAGAAACTAAAAAACTGTAAAGAGTATGTGCTGAGTATCTATTAGGGGACGTGGGGGTATGATAACATTTACTGTAAAAGTCACTGTGGACTGGTATGGATCAAAGAAGCCTTTCTGGAGGAGGGCGGAGTGATAGTAAGGCTGCCCCATGCAGCTCAGGATACAGTGAGCACACCTCAGGACATGGCATCTGGGCAAGCCTAATTTCTCTCATTTCCTCCCTCTCTCATTCCAGTTCATTCCCTTCTTCCTTCCCTCTCCTATGTAGCTGATGACTATCATGGCCTGGTGACTTCCTCTGGGGAGTCTGACTGGGACAGGCCAGGTATGAGGGAAGAGATAGCTTGGGGGACTTTGTGAGGGGGAGTGGGAAGTGGCCATGAGGGTGAATCTCCCCAGACTTTTTTGTCTGTCCACTCAGGTTCATGTGGCGGACGGCAAACTCAAGGGAGAAGCCCACAGGGCCCCTGCTTGTGGCCACATTCTGGCCAGAAGTTCCTGAGAAGATAGATGCAGTGTATGAGGCCCCACAGGAGGAAAAGGCTGTGTTCTTCTCAGGTACTGATGGATGGAGGGAGAGAGGAACAGGGGTACTGTGTTGTTGACCTCAGTGACCTTGAACAAGTCGCTTAACTGCTCTGTGCCTCAGTTTCCTCATCCATTAAATGAGGTGCATTGGACTCAAAGGACTATGAAATTCCTACCTCTAAATCTATAATCCTATCTTGATAATATTAGGTGAAGACTTCAATCATCATATCCACTTGACCTAAGGCTTACGCATACAAACTCAAGCCAGCCCCTCTCCCCAACCCCTCAGGTCCTTTCCGTTCAAACCACCTTCCCACTGAACCTCAGGCTCTTTTCTCTGAAACAAAATAAAATGAGACAAAAACAAAGCACCTGTCCTCCTCCTCACCTGCTCATTTCATCCTCTGCCCTTCCTTCCAGTACCATCTCCTTAATATCCCCAAACTCTTTTTATCTTTTTATTCCCTGGCTCTTTTCACTTTTATCCTCTGTTCCTGGGCTAACTGTGGATCTGTTGTCTGCCCCCATCCTTCTTTTGCATAAAATTATGTGTCCTGAAAATTGTTCCAATGGTTGAACTTGGGGCTTGGACAGAGATCTTCCCATAACACACAGTTCCTGTTCTCAGGAGCCCCCATCACAGAGAGCACCCCCTCCCAGACAGATGTTGGGTGAGAGTGATTGATTGGTGGGGGGTATTCTATGCGCCTAGATCACCAGCATGACCTTTGTCACCATTTCAGGGGATGAGTACTGGGTCTACTCAGCCAGCACCCTGGAGCGGGGCTATCCTAAGAAGCTGACTAGCCTTGGTCTGCCTCCAGATGTTCAGCATGTGGATGCTGCCTTCAGCTGGAGCAAAAACAAGAAGACATATATCTTTTCTGGGGACAAGTTCTGGAGGTAGGTTTTGCTGGCTCTTGTTAGGCGATTTGTTAATTTTCTAAATACTTTCAAACTGATTTCATGTTGATTTTCTACGCAAAGTCTCTTGGAATTGCTTCTCAGATCTTTTCTTGTGTCAGGCCCACAGACATGCACAGACACAGGAAGTACAGGATAGCTTTCTCCAGGGCAGTGGTAGAAGGAAGAACAGAGAGACTGATTTAAAGGGCAGACAAAAGGGTTTCGTGTTTCTTGAGACCACGTCCTGGTTTTGCAGAAGAGACAGAGAGAGATCGATATCTCATTGTTTTTGTCTTAATGAGTTTGAGAAACTGGCTTGTTTGCCATGTAATGATGATCTTATGAGGTTAATTGGTTGGATCCTCTTTCCATTTTACAAATGAGGAAGATATACTCTGGAGATCATTGGATTTTGAGCCAAATGGGACATTAGAGATCATCTAGTCCCTACTTATGCCCACACAAATAATAATAATAATAATAAATAGCTGAAATGCATTTGGAACTAAATTGTTTTTAAAGTACTTTACATATATTGAGTATATATATATGCATATATATATATATATACACACATATATAAATGCATATGTTTATATGTGTGTATGTATAAATACATATACATTTGGAGAGAGAGAGAGAGAGAGAGAGAGAGAGAGAGAGAAAGAGAGAGAGAGAGAAAGAGAGAGAGACTGTCTAGCCATGTGACCCTGGGCACTAAGTCACTTAAACTTGTTTGCCTCAGTTTCCTCATCTGCCAAATGAACTGAAAATAAATAGCAAACCACTATAGTATCTTTGCCAAGAAAATCCCCAAAGGGGTCACAAACAGTCAGACATGACTGAAAATGACTAAACAATAACAAATGTATATGTTCATATATATATATATATGTGTGTATATATATGTATATATATATGTATACATATTCACACATATATGTGTGTATAAATTTATACATTTAAGCCACTGGAGCTTAGAACTGCACTAAGACTTTTGGGCCTCCCAACAACCCAGTGAGATAAGTACTACAGGTATAAATATGACCATTTTACAGATGTAGAAACTGAGGCTCAGAGAATGAAGTGACTTGACCATGATCAGTTAGCAAATACCAGAACCCACTAGGTGGAGCAGTAGTTAGAGCAATGGACTGGGAGTAAGAAAGACATGAGTTCAAATCCAGTCTCTGCCTCTTACTAGTTGTGTGACCCTGAGCGAGTCATTGGACCTTGTTTATCATGTATCTGCAAAATGTAGATAATAATAACACTTACCTGCCAGGGTTGTTGTGAGGATAAAAAGAGTTAATATAAAGTGCTATATAAGTATTTTTTAAATCTGTGATTAGATCTCTGATCTTAGAGGCTGGTTCTGTCTTAAGTCTGTGTTAGGATAGAATTCCAGATTTACTATTAAGTCACTTAGCAGCTAAGTTGATTTATATCTCAGCCAGGAAGAGAAAATCAAGGCAGACACAGACGTAATAAGAATCATACACACCCAAATATTACTCCCTGACTCTAACTCTAATACTCCATGGACTAGATGATGGATGGGCAACCTGCAGCCTCGAGCCTGCATGTGACCCTCTAGGCCCTTAAGTGTGGCCCTTTAACTAAACAGCTTTGTCCTGTGAAGTTTGGATTCAGTCAAGGGACCGCAGTTGAGGACCTAGAGGGCCTCAAGGCCGCAGGTTCCTCACACTTGGACTAGACCATCCAAGCATGCACATCTACCCACCACCCATTTTGCAATGAGGCCCAAGGGGAGGAGGTGATTTATGCTAGGTCACAACAGTAATAAGAAGCATATCTGGAGTAGATGCTTTTTCACACCAAACTGAGGCTAAATGACTTCTCTAAAGCCCCAGTGTGAGTTAATGCCAGAGTGGCAATTAGGACTCATAGTCTGATGTGCTTTCTAACTCTCTACACATCACCTCTCAGTGTTTGGACAGTAGGTAGGGTGGTTAACAGCTATGCATATCTAGTCCATCCTCCAGTGAGATCTTCTCTCCTCCTCCAAGGCTCTAGGAGCCGGCACCAAGCTCCCTGGCTGCCTACTAACATACACTGTTATTAACTACACCCAAAATGTTTCTTAGGGAAACAGCTTAAAAGACCCAGGACAGAGGCAGGGCAGAAGAAAGGCATCTTTCAACTCCTCTCTCCCACACAGTCCTCTTAATTCCTTTCCTTTCCTTCCCTGATCTCAGAGGCTGGTTCTGTCTTCATTCTGTGTCAGGACAGAATGCCAGATTTACTAAGTTGATTGATATCTCAGCCAGGAAGAGAAAAGCTATGCAGACAGACATGATAAGAATCAGACACATCCAAATAAACACACATCCTACAGGCAAAAATATGAAGACACATAAACACACACAAGAGCATATACACACAGAAGCACACAGGTAGGTCCCCTACCCACACAAGCAATGATAACAACTAACATTTGTATGGGACTTCAAGGTTTGCAAATCACATTCTATACAGCATAGCAGAGTGGAGAGAGAAGAGAGAGAGATGGCCTTGAAGCTCAAAGATCTGAGTTCAAATCCTGCCTCTGACACATACTGTCTGTGTAACTCTGGTGAAGTCACTTAAACTCTTAGTGCTCTAGAAAATTCCCCAAGACCACAAGTTGTAGAAAAGGTATGGGCCTTCCTTGGTAGAGGGAATCTACTCACCTGGGAGTTCCCTATACCAATGAAATCTCAGGTCCAGTCCCTATCCTTTATATACATTTTCTTACTTGGGCCTCACGGCAACTTGTGAATTACATACTACAGGTATTATCCCTGCAAGTATCATTTTAAAGATAGTAAAGATAAGAGAGGTTAAGTTATTGTCCTGTAGTCACACTGCCGATAAGTTTAAGAAGCAGGATTTGTTAGTTTTTGTACTTCCTTCTTCAACTGGCCAATTGTGTTTTTTAGGGACTTGTTTCCTTCAGTGTACTCTTCTGTTAGTTTTTGTCCTTCCTTCAATTGGCCAATTGTGTTTTTTAGGGACTTGTTTTCCTCAGTGTATTTTTTTTCCAATTGGCCAATTGTATTTTTGAAGGACTCTTTTACCTCTCTCATTGGACTATTAAAATCCTTCTTGAGCTCTTCTAAGAAGGCTTTTTGGGCTTCAGACCAGTTCATATTCCCTTTTGTTGTTGCAGATGTGGGTTTGTTGACAATGTTGTCCTCTTCAGAATTTCTGTCTTGATCTTCACTCTTCTCATAATATGAATCTATGGTACCTTTCTTTTTACTCATGGTGTTTCTTTATTCCCTGGCCTTTAAAGAGATTGAGCTCTCCTGCTGGGGAACAGAGGGTACTGACCCAAGCTTCTTGTGTTGGGAACCTAGGTCTTGGTCACTGGCTTTGTGTGCTGGGGCCTCTTATGCTGGTAATTGGAAGCTATAGGTTTCTGGCAACTTACCTTGTGTTGGGCTGGAATCAGCAAGGCTGGAACTTTCAGGCAGTTCTAGGTTGCCTGCTTTTCCTTTCCTTTAGCTTTTTTCAGCTCCTTTTAGATGGGTGCTGCAGGGTGTTTATCTGCCTAGGGGCCCCTGCAGTGTTGTCTCCCTCGTTTCTGCTAATGCACCAGGAGATTCCTTTGCGGTGGAGTGCTGAGGCACCTGGTGGTTTTCTGAGCTGGTTTCCACCGGTTACCCCTGCCCTCACTGTGGCACTGGGAGGTCCTGGTGTTGGTGTTTGCCTGCTGTACCACCTGGGCTTCAGGATTTCTTCACAATTGGAGGCTTCAGGGCTCCTACAGCTCACCTGGTGTTGGGTTGGAATCAGCAAGGCCTGGGCTTTAGGAAGCCTTTAGGTTGTTTTCTTCACCTCCTTTCAGATGAATGCCACAGGGTACTTATCTGCCTGGGGCCCCTTGTAGTTCTGCCTCCCTTATTTTTGCTGAGACACTGGGAGACCCATTTGCTGGGCTGCTGCACTGCTGCTCCTCGTCTTCCTTCTAGTTCAGGTGTTCCAGGGTTTTTTTCTGGGGTAATATTTTCTGGGTTTTCAGAGGTTGATAGGGGAGAGTGAGAGCGACTACCTTTTTACTCCGCCATCTTGGCTCGTGGAAGCGGAAGTCCAAGAAGCAGGATTTGAATCTACATCTATCTCACTCCAAGGTTCTGCCTAGCTAAGTTTCTATACAAAGTGTCCAAGAACAGCTTCTCAGATCATTTTTTGAGGCTCCCAGACTTGAACTGATGGGAAAGTACGGGAGAGTTTTCTTCAGCAGGGCAATGGTAGAAGGAGTAACAGAAAGACTGCTATAAAGGGCAGACATAAGAGCCTTTGTTTCTTGAGGCCACATCCTGGGTTTGCAGAGGAGACAGAGAAAGAGACAGAGAGAGAAAGAGAGAGACAGACAGAGAGACAAAGACAGAGACAGAGAGAGAGGCATATCTCATTGTTTCTATCTTAATGAGTTTGAGAAACTGCCCTGCTTGCCATGTACACATGGCCTGGGAATCTTGTAAGCTTTTTGTTGTTCAGTCATTTTTCATTCATGTCTGACTCTTCATGACCCCATTTGGGGTATTCTTGGCAAAGACACTCAAATGGTTTGCCATTTCCTTCTCCAGCTCATTTTAGAGATGAGGAAACCAAGGCCAACAGGGTTAAGTGACTTGCCCAGGGTCACATAGCTAGGAAGTATCTGATTTTAACTCAGGAGGATGAGTCTTCCTGACTTCAGGCCCAGCTCTGATCCACTGTGCCATCTGGTTGCCTTATGTTGTCAGCAGTAACCCCTTAATATTTGTGCTGTAGTTGTAGCCCTGGAGGGTTAAATAGGATCACAGATTTAGAGCTGGAAGGGACCTAGTCTAATTCCCTAAATATTTGTCAGTCAAGCAGGCAGTCTGCTTTTTCCTGAGCATGCCTGGGTGCTGAGAAAGAAGGTATAAATTTGATAGCAATGTCCTTTAGGACTTTGCCCATGGCATTGATAAAACGTTTGGAATGTACAGGGCTGGGCAGAGAGTTCTAGGGCCTTCCACTAGAGACTTCCTTCTAAGTTAACATTGGATCATTAATGTCTATGGGTTCCACTGTCCAATTCAGAGTGGTACAATAAGAATAATATTAATTTTAGAGTGAGAAGACCTGGATTTAAAAATGCCTCTGAGGGGCAGCTAAGTGGCGCAGTGGATAGGGCACTGGATGAGGAAGTCTGGATCTCTGAAGTCTGAGTTTTATGACTGTGACCCTAGTAGGGTCAGGATGGGAGATGGGATGGAGAAGAAGGAAGGACATTTTAGGGATGCGGAGGCTTTGGAAGAATATTACACTTAGTGATGTAGTAGGGTAGAGAGGAAGAAGTAAAAAATGACTACAACATTGTGTGCCTAGGTAGGGAAGATGGTAGGCAACTTGGTTTTCTTTCTGTAAGTTTATCTGAAGGACCTAGATTGACAGCTAGCACACCCTCAACCAGCTTCAAACCAGTAGCTATTACTCAAACATGGAAAAACCTAACCCATGACTAATAGCTTTTTAATAATAACATTATCTATAAATTACTCTCCCACATATTATTGCTTCTGAACTTCACAACACTGATGATCTGGGCAGGGCAGGGACTATCATAGCCATTTGACACTTGAGATAATTAAAGCCGTTGGGTGGGATTGGGGGTAAGGGTCTGCAGTAACATCAACTTGAGAAGATTGTCCTGGGCCCCATGCTCAGCCTGGAATCATCCTTGATTCAGAGCTAGAAGAAACCTAACATCTAGTCCAACCCACTCATTTGTATACAAGGAAACTTAACTCCAAAATGGTGAAGTACTTGCTTCAGTTCACATAGTAAGTGGCTGGACCCCAATTCAAGCCCAGCTCCTTTTGCTCCAAATCCAACACTCTTTCATTAAAGAAATCATTTCAATCAAGTAGATAAAGGCATGTTTAACAAATTTGTAGGTGACATAAAATTGGGAGGGAGAGCTAACATTATAAGTACTCTAGTACTTAAACAGGTTGCAATGGTGGGATGAATCTAAGATGAAATTTATTGGAGAGAAATGAAAAGTCTAACACAGGTTTAAAAAAAATCATCTTCTTAAACACAGGATGGGGAAGGTGTGAATAGCCCCAATTTGTCTGAGGAAGATGTGCAGTTTTTACTGGATTGCAAATTCAGTTTGAGCTAATAGTTGATTTGGAAAACTATTAAAATTAATGCTGTGCTAGATAGCATGAAAAGATACATTATATCCAAAACCCAGGAGATGATAATTCCTTTGTACTCTACTCCAGTCCTACTATATCTAGAATGATATGGTCAGTTCTACTCACTACATTATAAGAATAAGCTTTATATATGTGTATATAATTATATTAATTAATTATATTAATATTACATATTATAATATATATTTACATCACCTACATTTCCAAATGTATCTTCTTCCCTGCTTTTGTAGCAGCACATGTGATGTAGTAGAAAGAGCACTGGCACTGGAGTCAGAGAACTTGGGTTCAGATCCCACTCCTAATGCTTCCTATATGTTTAACCATAGAGCAAGTCACTTAGGGAACAAGTCACTTAGCTTCCCTAGACCTCAGTTTCATCATTTGCAAAATGAAGGAGTTTAGTCTAGATGACTTCTGACTTCCCGTCCAGCTCTAGAGCTGTGGTCTTAAAATGGTTGCAAGAAAGAATTTTAAAAAGAGGGGGAAACAATTTACTAAAATTAACTAACCTATAGAAAAAAATTCTAATAATATATGAAAATTTACCCCACTAAGAGTCTTCCACCTCTACAAAGAAGATAGGGGTGGAGGGACACTGATAAACTGGAGAGTTTTCAGAAAAGTGAAACCAAGATGGTGAAAGACGTCAAAATCAAGCAATATAAAGACTCGTTGAAGAAAGTAGGAATGCTTAGTCTGGGAAAAAATCTTGGGATTGTAATTGTTGGCTGTCTTCAAGTATTTATAGCAGAGGTGGGGAACCTGTGGCCTCAAGGCCATATGTGGCCCTCTAAGTCCTCAAGTACTTTCCTTTGACTGAATCTAAACTCTGGGCCACAGGTGCCCCACCCCTGGTTTATAGGATTGTTATGCAGAAAAGGGATTATTCTCTTTGTCCCAGAAGGCTGAACTGTAAGTCTTAAGCGATGGTTTCTGACTGACAGTTTTAGGCTCATTGAAAGGAAAAACTTAACATTTAGAGCTATCCAATAAGAGAATGGTAGGTCTTTGGAGGTTGTGGGTTCCCATTACTTGAAGTCTTCAAGTGAAGGCTAAATGATTGTTTTACCTATTGGAGATGTCACAGAGAACATTCTCTGACAGGTTCAGTTAGACTAGAAAGTCTTTGAGATACCTTCCGCTCTGAGATTTTGTGATTCTTTGATAACGTGGGTGACTCAAGGCCATACATACAGTTAGTGGCAGATTTGATATGAGGACAGAGGTTTTTTTTCTCTTCAAGCCCCATACCTTTTCCACTGCACTGTTACAGCATCTAAAGATTTTTGTCTAGATTGCAAGGTGTATGGAGGAGTCTTTGGCCATATTTGCTACCCTGCAACAGGGTGGACAGTAGAGGTGCACTCTGTGGAGGTCTTACTGGCCCTGGGATTAACTGTGTTCTCCACTTCCTGATTCCTGCCCAATCCTGTTCCTCCTTAGGTACAATGAAGTTAAGAAGAAAATGGACCCTGGCTTCCCCAAGCTTATCGCTGATGCCTGGAATGGAATCCCTGATAATTTGGATGCTGTGGTGGAACTGCAGGGAAGTGGTGAGTTGTCTAGGCCTTTCCTGCCTTTCTAGGACTAATCGCCTCCTTCCCCCACCTCAGTCCCAGGCTCCCCGTGGTTCCTCAAGTACACACTCATTCATTGTATAGAGGAGGCATGAGTCTGCCTAGAGAAAACAAACAGCCCCTTCAGCCTCATGCTGGGAGAGATTCCAGAGCAGCTGACCTCTGCTCAACTCAGCCTGGCTTCTGTCAGGAAAACCAAGAAAGGCTTCACTGGCACCCTCACAGCTGCCAGGCCTAAAGAAAGGGTGGCCCTAGAGTTGGGGTGGCCCATGCATACCTTTTCTCCCTGCCCCTTCCCTCCCAGTTACTCAAGCCCATCACGATTTATAGACCTGTCCTGTTTGAATTTATATTGGCAACCCAGTACCAAAGAGCAACATTACATTCAAGGAATGACTTATTTCATGGTTTAATTGAGATGTTACTGATTTATTCATGATTCTCTGCTGAGAACAAATAGCCCCTGAACTGCTTCAGTTGTTCCTGGCCCTCTGGTGATGCTTAGCCAATATTGAACCCTGGGCACTGATCCCTATTCCTGAGGTGGCTTTGAGGGATCCTCCAAGGCATGGCTGGCAAGTTAATGCCACTTGGGAATTGCAGTGAGAGCTCAGTTTACGTCAATAGGGATCTACCAAGAGCCTGTTCTGTCTAGTGCTGTGCTAAGCATCATGGGAGGTAGAAGTAAAAGCATCTAGCCTCTGGCCTGTAGGAGTCTGCAGATCTAGTTCCAGAGACAAGATCAACACAGCAGGAACGATTATAGATCAATATAATGCAGCATCAGATTTCTTCCTGCATCATAAAGATCATAAAGACTATAGCTCTGGAGCTAGAAGGGATCTTAGAGATCATCTATCCCAGCATTCTCTTTTTATGAATGAAGAAAGGTAGTGAAGTGACTTAGCCAAAGTCACACAGGTAATAAACAAAAGAGGTGGGATTGGAATTCAGGTCCATGACACCAGTGCCAGAGTTCTTTATACTGTCCCACACTGCCCCCCTCAAACTTAATGTCCAATGAGAGTTCAGAGAAAGGGAAGATCAACACCTATCGTTTCCTTTCTCCCCCAGGACACAGCTATTTCTTCAAGGACTGGTATTACCTTAAACTGGAGAACAAGAGTCTGAAAATTGTAAAAGTTGGAAACATCAAATCCGACTGGCTGAGCTGCTGAATTTTGCAAACTCTCTGTAACCCCATATTTACGTCTCTTATCCCTCCCTCCTTTGTCTGTCACTAGCTAGATCTGAATACTCATTACTAGCCCAGGCTGGTACTGGTTGCCCCAAGCATTAAGGACCTATTGGTCAATTCTCTTACATTTCGGTAATTTAAGATTTTGTACAGTGGCCTCCCCTCCTAACCCAATTCCCTAACCTAGGGATATAGATGTTTATTATATATACTCCCATCTCCTTCCTTTCCCTCTCCTGCCCTACCTCCAGGCCCCCAGTAGGGGTTGAATGAGCCATGGAGGGTCTCCTGGTGTTTACTCCCTGCCTCCGAGGAGATACTTGGATATCTTCTGGGTAGCCCTGCCAAGGGCTCCCCTGGTGCTGCCCACCCCCAAGACTTTTCTCCCTTCTCTGCTCCCTCAAAGCCCAGCAGATACTATCTGACTTGGGCACTGGTGGCCCTGACACCCTGCCATAGAGCCCTGGGAAGGAGTCATGGTCTAATGGCAGCTGTGTTAATCTGCTGCCCAAGTATTAGATTCACTAGCCATTTGCTTCAATGCACTTTGGTCTTTTTTTTGTTTGTTTGTTTTTTGTTTAAAATTCATTTCTGGACAGAAGGACTCAGGTTTTCTGAAGTCACTGCATGATGTGCCGGGCCACATAATAATGTTTAACTGGTTCATGTTTTATAGCATTTTCCCAGCTGTCATGACCCCTTCACATCTGGTGGAGGGGAGAAAAAAAAGCCACAGTTCTTCCTCTTCCCACTCCTTCCTTCCCCATGAGAAATGTCAACAAAAATGAATAAAGAAATCCATTGTGCCCCAGAGTGTTTGAGGAACATTGCAGTAGCTCATGGGAGAGGTAGGTAGCTGAAGCAGCAGGAAAGAGAAGGGACTCACCATGAGCAAGCTCTCAAACCCTCCCCCACCGATGGGGGAAGATGGTCTAGGATGCCTATATAGAGCAGATCCTCCACATACATAGAGGTAGTTCACAAACTAGAAACCTTTAGTGTAATGTTCAAAGGGGAAAGAACACCAGACTAGAAGGAAGGAGACGGGGATTCCAGTTCTGGCTCTGCAACTAGTTGGCTTTGTAATTTGGGTCAATTTACTTCAGATCACCAGGCCTCAGTTTCCCCCTCTATAAACAAAACAAAACAAAACAAGCTATCATCTAGTTCTTCCATGTCTTGTAGACCATTTAGGACAGGGATGTGGGTAAGGTGAAATGGGAGTTATAAATAATGAATACAGCATTTATTAAGCACTTAACTATATGCAAAGCACTGTGTTAAATGCTAGAGTTACAAATAGAAAAATAAGACAGTTCTTGCTTTCAAGGGGCTCACATTCTAACGGGGGCAACAACACATTTGGATGGTTTCAGTTGTAAGTCAGATGGAAAAGTCCCATGGTCCCTAGAATGTAACAGCAAAGCCAGTGGTAATGCCTCTTCTTTCATGTCACTTTCCACTGATAAAATCTTATCAGTATTTGATGATGAATCATTTGACAAGTACCAATGATTTTAGTGGCAAGAATTTTCTTTTTGGGGTCTTAAAAAATGTGGCTACAGCCCCCATAGGAGCAATTCTCAGGCTGCATCTTCATAGAGATTGCTTCCCGGGATGATGTCTGGGAGTACTAGGTTAGATGCATCATTATTCTAAAAGTTTTGGGGTTTAAGATCTTGGAATGCCTCCATCAGGGTATGGGGTGACGGTGGTGGTTTGATTTGCCTGGCACATGCTGCTTCCTATCTCTTCCTCAGCTAGGCTGGCTTGCCTGCCTTGTGTGTGTGAGTTGTTTGGCAGTTATTTAGTAGAGGTGTTCACAAGATGCCTTAAGTCAGTGCCTTTCTCTTCTCTACTCTCTCACTTCCAGTTCTACCTCCCTCCTCCAACAAGTCCCAGAAGGTAAGAGAGAGGAAGCTGCAGAGGCCAGCTGAATGTAGCCAGAACTGGATGCTCATGGATGGAATCACACAGGGATGAATATACAAAGCAGGTTGGGGAAAATCCCCAGCCCAGCAGACAGATTAGGATCAGAGGATTTAGAGCTGGAAAGAACTTTTGAGGACATAAGAGTTCAACCCCCTCAGTGTTGAGATGAGAAAGCTTAGGCCCAGAGAGGCCAAGAAGAGACTCATCCAGGGTTAAAATGGTAGCAGGTAGCAAATCTAGGAATAAAATCCAGGTCCCCTGACTCCAAATGCAATGCTTTTTCCACAACACAAATCTGCTTCTGTTGTTTCTGTCTCAGGATAGCACTCCTGACAGTGCTCTCTGGATGAATATTAACAGTGCAGTTAACCTGCTGAGAGATGTAGTTATAGTAAATGTGCCCAAGTCTCTCTATACTGGGTTCTGTGGGGTCCAGCTTCATGTTTATCAATCAAGCATTTATTCATCATCAGTTGATAAGCATTTGTGTGCCAGCTACTAGGTGCTAAAGATACAAAAGTAAAAAATGAAACAGTGCCTGTCCAGAAAATTTGCATTTTAATAGGGGGATGTAACACATATAGCAGAGTGATGTCCAAGGAAGGGAGTTTTAATATAGGTCAGGGGTTCTTAACCTTTTCTATGTCATGGACCCCTTTCTTTGACAGTTTTGTAGACCATGGACCCTCCTCCCAGAATAATGCTTACAGTCTATATTCATAATGAAAGGAGATACCAAATTCCAGTTGGGGTGAGTGAAAATAAGGATGTAATTTTTCACATCCAAATCTTAAATTTATTCACAGATGCTTTGAGGATCTGGGGCCCCTGAATTAAGAACTCTTGGTCTAGGCAATCACAGGGAACATAAATGATATGGCAGTAGTAGATTGTTGCCTCCTTTCCAGCAGCAATGATATTATTATTTTTTTTTTTCAGAGCAAGAGGTAGAAAGGGGGAAGTACGTAGCAGACAGATGTCAAGATGCCCATGCTGGGTAGACCCTGGTGCCCTAGTGGATGTCAGGATGAGATGTTAAACATGATCTAGCACTGACTAGATATCATTGCTTAGTGTCTGAGCTGAATACTGCAACCCAGCAATGTACAATTAGAATCCAATATCTCAAAGTTGAAAGAGATTTTAGAGGTTATCTAGTACCACCTATACCACATATCATGGTATAAGCAGCAACTGCATTGAACCATAACCCTCTGTACAACATCCTTGACTTGACAAAAGTCATCTAGCATTTGCTTGAAAACGGCCAGTGATAGGTAGCTCACTACTTTTTCAGGCAATCCATTCCTAAATTGCATAGTTCTTATTGTTAGGATTTTTCTTTCCTCGCCAGCTTAGTTTAATGGATAGAGAAATAGTCTTGGAATCAG
This sequence comes from Phascolarctos cinereus, assembly GCF_003287225.1. Lineage (NCBI taxonomy): Eukaryota > Metazoa > Chordata > Mammalia > Diprotodontia > Phascolarctidae > Phascolarctos > Phascolarctos cinereus. The sequence goes on along the minus strand of NW_027555625.1, from coordinate 275,580,510 downwards.
GAAGACCTGAATTCAAGTCCTGTCTCTGACATATGCTGTCTATGTGATCCTGGACAAGTTACTTTAACCTTTCATCCCTTGAGGCAACTTGTATAGTCTGTAAATGGCAAAGAAGGTGCTAATGTGTGCAGATGGAGGGAGTTTTCTCATCTGGGAGTTTCCTATATTAGCAAAATCACTGGTCTAGTCCCAAACCTTATCTCTAGCCAATCTTAATTTGCCTCTTTCCTACTTCCACCCATTGTTCCTCATCCTATTCTCTGTGGCCTAGTAAAACAAATCTATCCTCTTTTCTTTGAGACAGCATAGCCCTTTTAATACCATGATGTAAGATTTAGTCATGTCAAATCAATTAAGTAAGTTCTTACTATTTTCCAGGTACTGTGTTAAGCACCAGGGATATAAAGAATGGCAAAAAACAGCTCATACCCTCAAGGATCTTACAGACTAACGAGGGAGACAACATGCAAACAACTAGGGACAAACAATATATTTTAAGATACCTACAACAAGGAGGCCAATGTCACCAGGATAGTAGAGGGCATGGAAGACAGTAAGGTAGAAAGTTCAAAAGGGAACAAGTTATGAAGGACTCTAAGACCTAAAAAGAGGATTTCATGTTTGACATTGTAGGTAGAGTGTGGCAGTTTGAGGGGAAGGGAGGTGGTGTTAATATAGTCAGACCTGTGCTTTAGGAAGATCACTTTGATAAATGAGTGGAGGATGGACTGGAATGAGGAGAGGCTGGAGGCAGGGTTGCCATAATCTTAGGCATGAAATGAGGAAGATCAGATCTTGTGGGTCACTCGTGGACCTGATCAACAGGTTCCTGCTTGCAAGGAAGCCAGATAATCTTGTGCCTCACCCATGGAAAGATATTCGACACATAGTTATAGAGACCCAAAGGGTAGATGGTGAAATGTGTTAACATCACTGAGGCACCCTTCTCCCTGCTCCCCCAACAGAACTATATGTCCTGACAGGGAGTATAGTTGCTGCAATTTCAGACTTCAGGCCATTGTTTCCTCTCCCCTCAAGCTGTCTTCATGCCATTCCTGTCTCACAAAGGTCAAAACCAGTCTTCAGAGGTTATGGGAAGCTTCAAGTTGCATGGGGAAAAGTGTGCTGGGGGAGGAAGGGAGTGGGGAGCTAGAAGTAAAACAACTACTGCTGGCTGGGCCAAGGGGACCTAAAGAGGAACTGCATGTTGTCTAGTCTTTGCAGTATCCTTCCTCCTTGGCCACCTCTTACTCCACAGCTTCCTGTTTCAGGGCCTTCAAGTCCCTTTTACTCCATTCCACAGTCCTCTCTGTTCAAATCACCACAGTTGCCCAGGGAGCTATGGAAAATGGAGGTTTGTACAAAGAGGCAGGGAGTCTTACAAAGCCCCTTTGAGGGTGAGGTGGAGGATAGGGAGGTCATGTGGTAAACAGAAAATGCCCTGATTTTGGATTTGGAAGGGCTTGAGTTTCAGTCCCAGCTTTGACAATTTCCAGACCGTGTGACCTTAGGCAACTCTCAACTTGAGTTTCAGTTTCCTTATTTGTAAAGTTGGAATAAAACATATGGGTCTATGAGAAGAAATTGCTCTGCAAACCTTAACACATCATAAATTGGATTAGATGGTGATGAAAATCAATTCTCCACTGAAGTCCTCTAAAGTGTCTTAAACGGGTCTCCAAGATATTCAGTGAAGCTCAGCCCTTGGCAGGTTCCACCATGTGGAAAAGGCCGTGAACATGGGCCAACCTGGCTTGTATATCTGCTGTCCAAAGTCTAGTCTCAATAAGTTGGGAGAGGCATGTTATCATCAGAGAGTGGACCATCAAATGAAGAAATCTTTTGGCCAAAGCAACTCACCTGGAATACCTACTAAAGCCTGAAGAGGGTCCAATCTGTGTCAGTGGAAGGAGATCACTGGAACCTTTTAAGTATTACGGTGGAAGAGCTCTGAATTTGGATTAAAGTGATTCGGTTCTTCAAATTTTGGTTGTGGTACTAGATGTGTGATTTTGAGGAAGTCACTTCCCCTGTGTTGACCATAAGAGGTTGCACTAAATGCGGCTTTCCAACTCTAAAACTTATGATCCCATAACTACTGAGCTTGAAATAGACAGTGGACAAATCACATATTCTCTGAGCCTGTTTCCTCTACCGCAAAATGGGGATAACGGCAGGTGCATTACCTACCTTATGGCAGACGTTTTCTAAGGAACATGCTTTGTGAGGAAAGATGTTTTGGGAGAAAATGTGTAATTGTCGTTATCCTCCACAATCAACCTTCCACAGCAGCAAGATAGAAGGCGTTAAAGGGGCGGGGACACTGAAAGAGGTGGGGCCAAGAAGGGGAAGGCCGAGCAGGGTTTGCCGGAAGGATCCCGCTTGAGTACGTGGGAGACGGTGGAGTAAATGCTGAGTGGGGCGGGGCGGGGCGGGGCGGGGCGGGGCCAGCCAAGGTAGGGAGGAACCCTGTCCGCTTGCGCAGTGGGGGCCTGGAGGATTTTCTGGGGCTCCGTTTCACGAAGCCCGGGAGAGTGGAGGAGGTTGCACCGGCTCAGCATGAGCGGGTGTGCGGAGGCTGCCGCGGTGGCGGCGACCTTGCCCGGAGCGGGGGTCAGGGACGCGGGGGCACCTGGCCTGCGGCCGCCAATGGTGCCCCGCCAAGCATCCTTCTTCCCGCCGCCAGTGCCCAACCCGTTTGTGCAGGATGTGCGGATTAGTGTCGGCGGCCGAGTCGTGGTGAGAGGGAGGGGCTGCAGAGGGTTCAGGAGGAGAAAGGAGAAGGAAAGGTGGGAAGGGAGGGAGGAAAAGAGGGAGGGACACCTGGGCCTTGGGTAAGGCAGGTTGGAGGAACAGGGAAGGTCTGCGATGTGATAAAGATGCCAATCCGTGAAGAAGTGCGTGTGGGGAGAGGGCGGAGTGGAGGATGGTCAATATGTAATTATCTGAAAGGTGGGTCTATGACAAGGGAGGAGCCTGAGGGGCTTTTTTTTTTTTTAATACCAGCAAGGTAGTGTTGAGTTGTCCCATGGGGAGATGGTCAAAGCTTTATAATGGGTCCTGTTTAGGGGGTATGTGACTGGCAAGCTGTTGAAGGTATTTAATGGTGAGATTTTGCAGTAGAATTTGGGGTTATGAATCTGTGATAAAGGAAGATGTGAACCTAAAGCTATGAAAATGTGTATTTGTATTCCCTGTGTTTAACATGTGCTTGGCACATCGTTAATACAATGTTTATTGATTGACTGAAAAGGAAGGTGGATGTAATAAGTGAACTAGGACCAGAATTTGGAAAGACTAAGTAGGCAAGACATTCAATACAATTTAGTAGGCTGCATTTAAAGGTGAATGATGCCTGATTAGCCACCTCCAACTCAGAAAATAATGGTATTTCTTGGCTTTACCATGCCATAGATGCATAGTTATGTATTTGATGAAAGTTTCCTTTTTTTCACTTTTTTTTAAACTGCAGCTTTTCACAGTTACACACCCTGGACTTCCTCTTCGGTAAATTTGGTGATCTGAGGAAAAGATAGGCCTATGTAATCTGTATTTGTAATGTTGGTTCTGCATGCACAAGTGACAGCAATTTTTTTGCTTCCCTTAAATAATACTTTGCTTTAAGTCATGCACAGTAATTTAATTATTGTACATCAATACATATGGCGTGTGAAAACTGAACTCTGCAGTGAATGACTTTGTTTTGGTGAAAAATTCCAAGTGTTCAGTTATTTAGTCATTTCATATCATTTAGATGTGTTGGAGGGGATTGCAGATGAGTGCATAAAGGGAGGAAGAAGAAGACGATGGGATAATTTTTTTTAAAATGAGGTTTTGAAAGGTTTTTTTTCTCTGATTTTATAGCTGATGAATGGGGAAAAAAAACTTTTCACTTTCTACACTTAACAGGAAATATATAGTGGTCATCATTTCAGTATTGCAATATTAATTCTTCAGGTATATTAATATTTTCATTTATTGTTAAAATGTTGTGATATTTGTCGTTTATGTTGTATATATGTGCCTATGTATGACACAAAGGCATAGTTTGTAAGGCTTTGAGAAATCAGTTCTCAGGAGGTTAAATAAAGGAGGGAGAAGATCCCGAAGACATGGAACAAAATCTTAAGAGTTTATAATTACTTTTTTTTCTTAAAAAGGTCCAATTTTTATTAGAAAATCAAAATGGCTTTATAAATAGACTTCGATCATTCAAGAATTCTCTAAACTTCAGTGCTAGAAGGGAAACAGCACGAAAATGAGATTGAGTATCCAAACAGGCTAGCAGGTTAGTTAGAAAAAGGTGAAATTTTATAGAGATCATTGTGAAGCCCCATGCTTAGATTAAAAAAAAAAAAACGACTTCATGAATATAAAATTGGGAGTTGTGTCTAGACACCAATTCATCTAAAGATCTGGAGATTTGAGTGGACTGGAAGCTAAACATGTGTCAACGGTGATCTGATGGCCAAAAAAGTCCCGTATCATCTTAGCCAACATTAAAAGAACTATAGCTATTGTCCATAATAGGGGAGATGTACTCTGTGTGGTATCATGGAAAGAGCATTGGCTTGGAATCAGGTTCTACAATTTACTACCTGTGACTTTGAGTAAGTCATTTCACTTCTCTAGAATTTAGTTTCTTTATCTATAAAATTAAGGTGTTATCCTAGATAATGACTAAGGTTTCTTCCTGCTTTAAATACTGTGATGTTGTGCTCTGGTCAGTCCATGTGTAGAGAGTATTGTGTTCTGACCAAAGAAGGTCATTGATAAGCTGGATAGGAACTTGACCAGAAGTTTATATATATATATATATATATATATATATATATATATACATATATATATATATATATGTATATATATATATATGTATATATGTATATATATATGTATACACACACACATATATATGTATATATATATATGTATACACACACACATATATATGTATATATATATATAAATTACTTTTTAAAAAGGCAGTCTAGAGAACATCAATAAATAATGATCTATATACCTAATTTCCCACTTATATATATGAATATATATATATATATGTATATATATATGGAATTATTATGAGACTAATCTCCATATACATTGAGGCTGTCCTTGTTAAGAGTATTGGAAAGAAAGAAAGACCATATTCCACAGTAGACCACATTTTTGCCATTGAACAATTGGCTGAAAGATATAGAGAATAAAAAATCCCACTGTGGCTATTCTTTTTGATAATAAAAAATTCATTTAATTTGTCGGAATGCCTTAAAAGCTCTTCTTCAACAGGATGTACCAACATTTGTGCAAGCATATTTGAAAAATTTAACAGAGATATCCTTGTTTGATGGACCTCTGGATTACTAATATCATGCATAGCACAAAACAGAGATGTATGTGTTGTCTTTTCTCTTTACATGTCATATTCCTCCACTAGCATCCCTAAGAACAAAGATTTTGTTTGTGTTTGTGTTTGTGATTCTATCCTCAGCACTTAGCATTGTCTGTCAGTCAATAAACATTTATACAAACGAAGTATAAAAGATAGTTCCTACTTTAAAGGAACATATTGTCCTTGGGAAGCTGCCATTAAATGATTAATAAATGCACTATTTATATTCTCTGATGATTTCCATTATCACCAAGGTAGAGATCCAGCACTGAGTACAAGTGAAAGAGGGATTCCTTATATTTGAGTAGGTCTTCCAAATAATATTGTTTCTGTATGATGTTGTGCTGACTGCATCAAGCCCTAGGACACCACAGAACCTTCTTGTCTGAGATCCATTATCACCCAAAACAGCTTAGCCTAACCATGCAGAGAATAAAAAATAATGAGAAGTTCTATTTTTTAGATTGTGATATATAGTTATATGAGTAATCTGTAGAGTTTATCCATCAGTATACATAGTTTGAATAGACAATGAAAATGAACAATGACTTGGCCTCAGACTGGAACAAGAAGCTGGCTTCCTTGCCTTTGGGAAATTGCAGAGGGTTTTTTTTTTTTAAATAATCCTTTACTCCACTTTTCTCTCTGAAACAAAACCGCTTCTTTTTAATACCTGTGTTTTTTCCAGTGATTACATACGGCTGTAAGTCACACACAACACTCTCCAAATAAATGGCATTCATTGAGAGAGAGAAAGGGAGAGGGAGAAGGGAGAGAGAGAGAGGGGGAGAGAGAGAGAGAGAGAAGAGAGAGAGAGAGAGAGAGAGAGAGAGAGAGAGAGAGAGAGAGAGAGAGAGAGAGAGAGAGAGAGAGAGAGATTTGGAAAGGGAGAGGAAGAGAAAAAGGAAGAGGGAGAGAAAACCCTCAAAGGTAAAGAAAAATGCACAGGACAGTGCATTAATTAAGGATTAGTAGGCACTGTTCTAGGATTTGTGGATGAATAATAAGGTCAGTGCTTATCCTCAAGAAACCTACAATTTAATGAAAAAAGATTTCATAGGAAAGAATGATGGAAAGGGGGAGGGGAGAGGAGACTAGAGGGAAGTAGCAGAAGTGTCCTGAAGGGCTAGGCCTCAGCAGCAGACAGCAACATTTCACCTATCAGAGCTGAGGAATTTAGGGGCCAGTCGAGAGCTAGAAGGTTCCAAATAACAGGGCATTTAGTACAACCCTCTTATTTAACCAAAGAGTAAACTGAGACCCAAGGAGTATAAGTGATTTGTTCAAGGTCATACAGATATTAATCAACAGAGGTATGGATTTGAACTCAGGCCCTCTGATTCCAGAGCCAGTGCTCTTTTGACTTTATCAGTCTGAATGAAGGTCACCCAAAGGGCAATGAAGTGACCTGTGGTGGCCACAAGCAAACCATAATACATGACAAGCAAAAGAAAGTATGAAGAATGTCACTAAAGAAATATATTAAGAAAAATGAGCCAGTCATATGCAAAAACTATGAAAAGAACATGAAGAAAGCCTTCAGCATGTTAGATGGACTCCTTGGAGTAAACTTAGTGGGGGCCATGGACTGGAATTGCGAAGTTGGAGAAGGGATGGCTGATGGGTTTGCCTTATTGGATGTTATACCCTCGTAGGAGAAATCACAGGTCCATTAAGTGTTAGAGTATATGTGCTTCATTCACTCTGTAAATCTTGAAGCTGGATAATACTGTTAATGGTCTTGCAGTATTGGTAATCAGACTCTCATTATCTCATGCCTGGACTATCACAGTAGCCTGATGATTGATCTCTTCCCCACTCCAGTCCATCTTCCACTCAGCTATCAAATTAATCTTCCTTAGGCTCAGATCAGACCATGCCACTCTCCCTATTCAACAAATTCCAATGTCTCCTTATCATCTCTAAGATAAAATATAAAATCTTCTGTTTGGCATTCAGAGCCCTTTACCATCTAGCTGCCTCATACCTTTTCATTCTCCTTACACTTTACTTCCCATCAAGTACTCAGTGATTCAGTGACACTGACCTCCTTACTATTCTTCCAAAAAGACTCTCCCTATCTCCAGACTCTGGGCGTTTTGACTGGCTGCTCTCTACTCTGGGAATACTCTCCCTCTTCATTTTCACCTCCTGGCTTTCCTGGCTTCCTTCAGGAGCCAACTAAAATCCCACCTTCTACAAGAAATCTCTCTGAATAGTGCTTTACCTCTGCTGACTATCTCCAATTTATACTAAATTGTATGTAGCTTGTTGTATATGTAGCTATTTTCATGTTGTTTACGTCAGTAGACTGTGAGCTCCTTGAAAACAGAAACTGTTTTTGCCTTTCTTTCTATCCTTGGCACTTGGCACAATGTCTGGCATAGAGTGTGTGCTTAAAAACGTTTGACTGACTGAGACTGATCGTAATTTGAATGTTTGACATCCCAAATAACCAAGAGACTGAAGCAGCCCCATTAAACAAACTGTCCTGCACACTAAAACAATTTGGATAAATGGAAAGTAGCATTATTTAGAACTGTATTGTTTAGATTTAGTACTGGAAAGGAACTTAGAAGCTACCTAATTCATTCCCCTCATTTTATAAATGAGGAACTGAGACCCAGAAAGTGACTTACCCATGATGTGAGAAAGCCCCCCAATGCAATGAGTGGACAGTTTACTGGAGGACTAGACAAATGATGGACACTCTGCGATGTCATAGATGAGATGTGACTTGTATTTTTAGATGGCGTGACCATGCTGCTGACATCACAGATCTACTGAAATACTTAAGTGATGTAGGCAGATTTGAATAAGCACATTTCATAGGTTGCCTTGCTTGGTGACTGGTCAGTGCACTTAACCTCCCCCTGCCCTAGCCTCAGTTTTCTCTTTGGTAAAATGAGAATGATAAAATCTATAATACTTCACTGGGATGTTGTGGGGAAAATACTTTGTTAACTCTAAAGTGCTAGGTAAATGTAGGGTATTGTTACTATGGGTTTAAGAACTTTGGTCACCTATGTCTAATACAGAAATAAGCTCTGCCTCTTCCTTGACTAAATTCTGTACTACATCATATAATCAAAAGTGTCGCAGTTTTTATTTCTTCTATAGCTGAGGAAAATCAAATTGGAGTGTAATGGAAATATTAGTAAGACAGATGATACAGCTTGGTTTTTTTGACTATCCATCCCTGCATTCCTAAAGGGAAGTTCAGGGAATATTTGTTCTTGCTTAAGATTTTTCAGTGTTTTGTTGATCTCCAGGTTAAATTGCTCTATTCACTATTATTTGTCACAATGGCTTTTGTACATCAAACTTACATGATATAAGCTGTATTTTCAAATCAAAGTTCAGTGTCTATCATTTTCTGGTCTTCTATGAAGGACCTTTTTATGACTAATATGTTTTCTGTAGTATATGGAATTGCACTCAATGAGTGGCCTGAAGTATCATTCTAACTGTCCACATAATTCATGGTATTTAACTGCTTTAGATGATATCATACTTTGCTGCTTTCTTAACTAATCCTTTGGATGATAATGGTCTTTGATAGACTAACATTATATTTGATCCTACTCATTGGGACTAGTACTATAGCAATTGTATAGGTTGGGGCAAAAAGTAAGAATTTAATAATGACGTAGATAACTAATATGTCTTTGAGGTATATGCCAATTGATCATTGGGCTCAAAGACTCGTGGGGATAGGTGAAAGTTGCTACGTAGTGTGTGTGAGATAGAGATAATACACACAATTAATATAGTTTGGGTATATTTTAGTAAAGACAACATAAGAAGAGTGGAAAGCTTATGAGTAAGAACTTTAAAAGGATATAAAGTTGTTCATCAATATTTGTATTATAGTATCTCATATAGTAATTATATAGAAGAATGGCAACATGATAGAGCTGATAGCTTGTCTCAGTCAATATCTTTCACCATATTCCATAAAAATCCAAAATGGAAACAAGACCTGAAAATTAAGGATCATGCCATAAAAAAATTAGAAGAGAAATATCATATATCTTTTATAGCCATGAGTAAAGAGAGCATGATTACTTACCTGAACAAGGAATAGAAGCAATTATGGAAGATAAAATAGATACTTTTACTCATATGGAATTCAAAAGCTTTTGCGGAAACAAAATTAATGTATCTAGGATAAGATAGGGCAGCTAGGTGGTACAGTAGATAGAGTGTCAGGCTGAAGAGTCCAGTAGACCTGAGCTCCAGAAAACCTGGCCTCAGACACTTATTAGTTGTGTGACCGTGAGCAAGTCACTTAACTCTGTTTACCTCAGTTTCCTCATCTGCAAAATGAGCTGGAGAAGAAAATGGCAAGCTACTCCAGTATCTTTGCAAAGAAAACCCCAAATAGGGTCACAGAGAGTTGGGCATGACTGAAATGACTAAACAACGACAACCACAAGGAATAAGAAGAGAAGTGGTTGAATGGAAAAAAAAAATCTTTGTATTAAATTCCTCAGATAAGACTTCAGTATACGAGATATGTAGACAGCTAACAACCAGAAAAGACCAAAAGCCGTTCCTCAAGCGATGCAGGGTCAAAGGATATGAACAGACAGTTTGTATAAGAATTGAAAATTAACCATACTAAAGAAAGCTCCAAATTTTTAATGAGGGAAATACAAAAGAAAACAATACTAAGGTTTCACTGTACATCTATCAAAATGGCAAGAATGACCCCCATAATGAGAATAGTCACTATTGGTGGGGGTATGTGGATAGACAGATACATTAATACATTGTTGGCAGAGTTGTGACTTAGTATAACAATTCTGAAAGTAAGTTAGAATTATGCAAATAAAATAACTAAAATGAACCCTTTGAACTAGAGATTACAATGCTAGACATATTCCCCAAGGAGTTCAGTGACAATGAAAGACTGTATTTAAATACCAGCACATTTTATGACATCAAAGAACTGGAAACAAACCAGATTTCCATCATCTGGAGAATGGCTAAACAAATTGTGGAATGTAATAACATATTAATGTACTGTAAGAAATAACAAATAAGATACATGCAGAAAAGCATGAAAGGACATTAAAAAAGACATATGAACCGATGCAAAGCTTAGCCAAAAATTCCAGTTTACACAATGACCACAGCAATGTAAATGGAAACATCAAGGAGTTCAAAACAAAACAACAACAACAACAACAAAAAACACTGAGTGGTTTAAAATTACAAAGAAAAAGGTTGGCCTCCAAAGAAGATATATGAGAAGATATCTCCCCACACTCCTTAGAGTTAGAGCGTCTACCGACATGTAACTCTACCTTTAATGTCATTTTTAAATGTATTTATTAATTTTGCTGATTTTTTTCTTGTCTACATTTTTCTTTCTCCCCCCCCAAAAAATTTATTTAATATGAGGGATGGCTCTTGAGGCAGAGGAGGGCAGGGAGGGAGGAAGAATATAAGAAGAAATATAGATCATGTAAAAATAAAATATATTTTTAAAAAGTTAAAAAAATGTTCTTGGGCTAAGAAAGAACTGTGTTCAAGTTCTATTTTTTTTCACATATTGGTCCTGTGACCCTGAGAAAGTCAACTTCTCAGTGTCCCAGGCAATCCTATAACTGTAACTTGCAGAACAGATATTGATCTTCATTAGTAGAGTGAATTTTCTTTTTGGAAGTTCCTTATACTAATGAAATCACAGGCCTAATCCAACAAATAAATTACACAGAGATTATTTTAAATTATAGCAGTTCTCTTTAAGGCAATAGCTGGTGCACATTTCCATTTTATAGCACAGTTTCATGAGCTTTGCTGTCAAAACAATTTCCATTTATTCATTTTTATCAACTTTAAATTTCAGATTTTCCTTTTGGGAAGTATTTTGCTTCCAATCCGTGCCATGTGTGTTGCATTGATTTTGATAATGGCTTGGCCGTTTGCTGCAGTTGCAACGGTAGGCTTACCAGAAAAATTGACACATCCAGTTGCAGGTTGGAGGAGGTAAGCAATACTTATGGCTAAACGTTAAGTGCTTGAGGAGTAAGAAAAACCTACCCAAGCTCAGTCAGTATGCCAGTTTTATCTAAATGCCATACCTAAATGGATAGCTAAGTGGTGTAGTAGATAGAGTGCTGAGTCTGGAGTCAGCAAGGCCTGAACTCAAAACCAGCCTCAGATATTGGCTAACTGCATGATCCTAGGCAAGTCACTTAAACTCTGTCTCAGTTTCCTATAGTTTTAAAATGGGTATAATTATAGCACCTACCTCCTAGAGCTGTTGTGAAGATTGAATGAGATAGTATTTGTAAAGTGCTTAGCACAGTGAGTGGCACATAGTAGGCAGTATATGAATGCTAGCTATCATCATTGTTGTTGTCACCATCATCATCATCACCTTTATCATTGTTTTATTTTTGCAAAGAATTAATCTAGCCTTAATACCTTGCAACAATGAGTCTTATTAAATATAATACAGCTGTTTTTGTAGTAAATATAACAATATGATATAAAGTTCTGCTCTCTAAATTTTTGCCAAAACAGGATAATGGTTCTAAAAAAATATTCAATTAGTATTTACAATGCTATTTGGATTACCACAAATCCAAACTTTCCTGTACATTTCCTTAGTTTTCTAACATGTCTTAGTTTATCTCCCAAAGCCACATTCTTTTCATTTTTGTTCTACTTGAGTTTTTGCCATGGCCTTGCAGAGGTAGATAGCTGTATTTCCAGAATGGCATAGTACATCTGGGGAGGAGGAGAAAATCATGACTCATTTTTTCCCCTAGCCCTATGCTTTTTAGTAGATGTCCCTTCCAAATAGTAAATTCTAAGAGACTAAAGTAAATAGCAGGTGTGTCCAAAAAAGTAATCATTCTGATTTTTAAAAAATTCAATATTCCAGGACTAATCCATACACATAAGTTGTGTACCTTTCAAAGTGAATGGTCACTGATCAAAAATTTTAAGCTTTAGAATTCTGATTTTATTATTTTTGGAACTCTTCCTTTGGTCATGCATTCAGAATCAATGGCAAATTCTTTTGAATGGTTCAAGAATGGTTCAAGTCTTGGTGGCGAATTTTTATCTTAGGAGGGTAGACTTGATTTTTGGAAGCTCCTACAAATCTTTTAAAATCACATCTGATGAATAAGATGGGTATTAAGTGTTTTTGATTTGTTAGTTTATCTGTCTACCAGAAATGGGGTATGTCTCTAAAGTTGTTAATGTGACAGATTTTCCCCCCAAAATAAACAAGCATATCATAACTTAGATTTAGAGCAACAAATGAATATTATCCTTAAAGCAAACACTTTGGGAGATTACTTGACACTAATCATTTTAAGAGCTCCTATTTGGAAATTACTTTCAGAGGCATTTTGGATTAGATCCCTGGTAGAAATCCTCTCTTGTTACTCTGTAGTCACACCTTGTATATTTTTGCTAGTTTTAGACACTTGCCTAGGGCACTAAGAGATTAAATGATTTACTTAAGTTCACTGAGGCCAGTTCTATGGCTGTTATGCCAAACTACTTCTGGGTGCTCCCTAGGACATCCCTCTAAGGCTATTATTAAGTTGCAGAGAAGGTGCTGATCAACACTGGGAAAAAGAAATTCCACAAATTTCCAGTGAAATTACAGGTCCATTACTGATCCCTATTTTTGATATGTTGTAATGCTTTGAATTTCTTACTAACACTTGAGAATGAAAGTCATCTTGTTACTGGCATCAACTAATAAAACTAATTATATTCTCTTTACATTTATTTTTTGAAAGGGCACTTACTCACCCAGCCCTGAAATTTCTAGGTCGTGCTATGTTCTTTTTAATGGGATTCCTGGTTAGAGTAAAAGGAAAAATAGCAAGTCCAGTGGAAGCACCGATTTTTATTGTAGCTCCTCACTCAACCTTCTTTGATGGAATTGCTTGTGTTGTTGCTGGATTACCCTCTATTGTTTCAAGAACTGAGAATGCACATGTCCCACTGATTGGCAGTAAGTATTGTAGGTAACATAAGTGACTTATGCTTTTGTGTTCACGTTTAAAAATTAAAAAGGATTATATGATTTGTTGACTAACTTTTCATTTTGAAAAGATTATTTAGGGAACATTACATTTTTGAAAATGATATTTACCTATTGTGTCTATTTTACTGTACATCATTTAAATCTGATCCAGTCTACTATTGTACCTTTTTGTAATTAGAATTCTTGATTTATCAGGTAGCATTAAATAATTTTCAAAATAACCCCAAATTGACAGCCCCATGATATTGACACAATTAATGTAGTCTTGAATGAATTTCTCTTCAAGATAGGGAGGGAATGAGACAGAGATCAGTGATCCAACTGGTGTATGAAATTTTCCTTAATGCTTATGCTTTCTTCATTATTGCCTACAAAAACCTCCACAAAGGGCCAATATTTATTTTTCAAAATGACATAAAATAAGTAGTAAAAAAGCCAATAAATGTTTACTGCCATAAAATATAATAATGAAGTCAGTGAAATGTTTTTCCCACAAGGAGCTGTGGTGTCTCCCTAAGGCACCTGTCTCTGAGTAACTGCTCTCTGTTTTCATCTCGTATGTGACTGCTTAGATTGCTCAGGAGGAGTGCTGTTGGTGCTTCCTGCTTTGTCATGTAAATAATAAAGATAATTTTTTTCTTTGTGATTTGGTAGATGAGAAAGCTGACCTGGGTGTCAGGTAGATTTAAGTTCAAGTCTGTACTCTGAGGTATCCTGGCCGTGTGACCAAGAGCAGGTCCCTTTACTTATAAATTGCTGAGAAGGTACTGATCCAAATTGGTGAAAGAGGCTCCTTCTCTAAAAAATTAAATAAATTTGTGTGCTATACTAGATGTTTTACTCATAGTCTGAAGGAGATATTGCTGTCAAATATCTAAATGAAATCTTTTGTGTAAATCCACATTTTCATTAAATCTTTGTAGTACATCTTGGTATTGAATTTAAATTTAGCATTAAGTAAGAAAAAGTCACTGTGTGCTTATTAAAAAATTGTTTTAGCTACTTTTTATCTTCTTTTACCTTCCTTTTCTCAAGCCAATTAATGCAATATAATTTTTTGGTTAAATATCTATTTTGTTCGTAGAAATGGAACCTAAATTCCTTGAATTGGAAGGTTTCTTTTCCACCCCCCCCAAAAAAAAGGAAAACACTAATTCCTTTTGATAGGCTGATGTAAAAATGTTTATGTATTTTGTTGTTGTTGCTAGTTTGACTCATTTGTTGCTTAGCTTACTACCTTCTACCCAAGAACATTATCTGTGGTTTTTTAACTTGTTTTAAAAGGAGTATTAAGAGCTATTCAGCCAGTACTGGTGTCCCGTATAGACCCTGATTCTCGGAAGACCACAATAAATGAAATAAGAAAAAGAGCCACTTCAAGAGGTGAATGGCCACAGGTAGAAATATATTCACTTCTCTTCAGAACCTGCCTTTTAAGAGTTTGTAGAGTTATTAATTTATGTATTAGTTTGCATTTGATAATACTTAATATACTTATTTGATTTTTAAAATGTTTTATTGATTTTTTAAAAAACATAACTATCACTTTCTACTGACTCTTCCCCTATTAAAAAGCAAACAAAAAATAGAATCCTCCTTTTGTAAAAAAAAAAAAGTTTAGTAAAGCAAAAGGACATATCAGTTATATATGAAAACATCTGCCTTATTCTTACCTCCAGGCTGCTGCCTCCTTGATCATCATTCTTCTGGAGTTGTAATTGGTCACTATATTGATCAGAGTTCAGAAGTCTTTCGGTGTTGTTTTTATGTAGTCATCAATGTAGTCAGTGGTGTTGAACTCAAATAGAAATTAATTCCTTTAGGCTGCATACTGACTTAGAAAAGCCTAATTAACATTATCTTTGTTGTGTTGTGTTTTATTTTTTATTTTTTATTACATTTTAATCTGGTTTGGGCAGCTTGTAAGAGTTTGTGGCTGCTGGCAACCAGCTACCTGAGTTTCACAGCTCTGATGTCAGTTGTCCTGGTTCTGCTTACTTTACTCTCCATCAATTCATACAAGTCTTTGAGTTCTTCATATTCATCATTGTTTTTGACATAAACATATTCTACTGCATTCATATACCTTAATTTTTTCAGCCATTTGCCAGTAGATGACCATCTATTGTTTCCAGTTCTTTGCTACTACAAAAATTGCTGCTATCAGTATTTTGTGTATATGGTACCTTTTCATCTGTCTTTGATCTCTTTGGAGTATATGCTTGTGGTTACATCTCTGGGCTAAAGTACATATATGTACACTTAAAGCACTTTAAAAATCATAATTCTAAATTGTTTTGTAAAGTAAATTGATCAGTATAAAGCCCTAGCAACAGTGCATTAGCATACCTGTCTTTCCACAGCCCCTTCACCATTTACCATTTTCACCTTTTTGTCGTCTGCTGATCTGATGGCAGCTAGGTGGTGCAATGGATAGAACGCTTGGCCTGAAGTCAGGAAAACCCAAGTTCAAGTCCAGCCTCAGATACTTACAAGCTGTGTGACTCTGGGCAAGTAACTTAACCGTGTTTGCCTCAGTTTCCTCATCTGTAAAATGACCTAGAGAGAGGAAAGGCAAACCACTCCAGTATCTTTGCCAAGAAAACTCAAATAGGGTCAGAAAGAGTCAGACATGACTGAAATAACTGAACAATAACAACAAAAGATCTGATGGATGTGAGCTGAAACCTCAGAGTTTTCTTTTCTTGTTAGTGATTTGAAACATTCTTTCATAATGTTGTTATAGGCTTGCATTTATTCTTTTAACCATTGCCAGTTAATATCCTTTAACCATTTATCCGTTAGGAACTATCCTTTATTCTTATATATTTGTATATTATTTACTATATACCATGGATATCAGACCTTTACCTGATATATTTGTTGTAAAGATTTTACTATTTGTCTTCTTATTCTAGCTACATTGATTTTATTTGTTCAAGGGTTTTTCAATTTAATGCAATCTGTGCTTACTAGATTTTTAAGTAATATTCTCTACATTCTTGGCAGAGCAAGTAAATGACAAATGCTTTATAGTCATTGATAGATTAGACATTTCTTGATAGCAGAGACTACATTTTTTTCTTCTTTCTATACTCCTCAACATGCATCAAATGTTTTGTACATAGTAGGTGTTTAATATATGTTCGTTGATTTGAATTAATAGTGTGGTCCCTTCCTTTGATACATCAAGGACTTGAATTAAAAATATTTTTAAATCCTAATGTTCTTTGGATATATTTTTATTCTGAACTATAAAAAGTCCTCTAAAGATAACATTTTGGATCTAATTGCCACAAAAGAGACCTTGATTCTGAACTGGGTGCTTTCTAGTTTTTCAGTATGTAATGATTAAATTGATAAATATGAATCAAATATGTGTGTTCTGAAACATATGTATACATGTATATCAATAAATCAAATGTGTTCTGAAACATATTTACTTATTTTTAATCATTCATTCTGCTCTTCTTGTTTTGGGAAGATGGTTTTTGGATGAAAGAAAAATGTTGCCTTGGACCAATAGTGCTGATTTCACTGAGTTCTAGGCCACACCGTTACTCAACATCTATTTGTTGTTGGACATGAATTTGTAGAATCATAATCTTAACTTAAATCTGGCCTCAGACACTTACCATCTGTGTGACCGTGGGCAAATCACTTAACCCTGTTTGTCTCAGTTTCCTCATCTTTCAAATGAGCTGGAGAAGGGAAGGGCAAATCACTCGGGTATCTTTGCCAGGGAAACCCCAAATGGGGTCAGGAAGAGTCAGACACGACCAAGACAACCAAACAGCAACACCGGCAAGCAACTGAAATACTGCTTTAATATTGCCACATCGGTGTTGTCAGGAACCATTTTTAATGAGAGGATGAAAGTTGTGCTTATTTATTATTTTCATTTTGCAAATGGCTTATTAGGCCACTAGGCAGTATAGCAGAAAGAATGCTGGACTTTGAATCAGGAAGACTTGAGTTCAAGTTCCCCTTCAGTTACTTACTAACTACATGACCCCAAGTCACTTAACCTTTCTTTGCCTCAGTTTCCTCATCTGTAAAATAAAAAATAGCACTTACCTCACCAGGATCGTTCTGAATATCAAATGAAATCATATAGCTAAAGTGCTTAAAACATGATATAAACATTAGTTGTGTATTAGAAAGTAGTATTCTATGTGTTGTCTTGCTCAGTAAAACATTTTATGAGCATTTTAAACATTGGTTTTGAGGCATATGTGATAAAAGGTTACTACAGTTTCTGAAAGGGAAAGCTGAAGTGAAGAACTAAGAAATTGTTTGACAAGATATTATAAAGGTAGAAGGAAAACTAGAACACACTCATTTCAGTGCAAGTCTTATTGTTTCAAGTTAGCTTGAGTCATTATTATTAACAATGACAGCATTTTTGAGTGCTAGCTATGTGCAAGATTCAGAAACCTTGTTATGGTAGTCAAAGATTCCACCATCATTACTACCTTTCAGAGGGAAACTGAAAGAAAAATCAGTGACTTCTGTCCAATCTCATGTGTTATCCTTTACTTTTTTAGAGCATTTAAAAAATGGAACTGACAACAATTATGTAGTAGTAAGCGAAACAAAATGCTAATCTGTTAATGAGATTGAAATAATAAATATATTCCTTGCTCTCTCAAGTTACTAGTCTTCCCAGAAGGCACCTGCACTAACCGTAGCTGTCTGATCACTTTTAAGCCAGGTGAGTGAATTTTAATAGTTTATTTTGACAAATAGGTCTAAAACTGGTGGAAGGGGCATAGATTTTCAAGCTATCATGGCCTTTAGAGATGGTTTGGCCCTCATTTCAAAGATGAGGAAACTGAAGCTGCATTACTCAACCTTATATAGGTAAGTAGTAAGTGACAGAATTAAGATTCAAATCCAAGTCTTCTAACTAAAAATCTAGAGTCCTTTTTACTATACGATGTTGCCATTTCAAATGAATTGATAATAACCCATGAAACTGAATAATAACTTCAAAAGCCTTTACAATTCTGATTAATACAGTGACCAGCCAGGATTCCAGGAGAGACATGATGAAGCAGACTCCCCACCTCAGTACAGAAAAATGATGGACTCATAATGCAGATGGGAATATATTTTGGGGGGACTTGTCCAAATGAAGAAGAATTTATTTTGCTTGACTATAAATTTTTCAATAGGGGTTTTGTTTTTTTTTTTTCCTTTCTTGGTGGAATTAGAAAGGAGAGTGAGTGGGGAGGAAAAAGAGGATTTTTGTTGATTGAAAAAAGAATTTAATTTAAAAAAATATGAAATAGCTATTGGATGTTTATCTGAATATTTATATCCAGAAAAAGTGTTCAGGCCTTGTAAAGGACAAAATTTATTGCATTACTTTTTATACTTAAGAACCCAAGCCTGTGGATCTTATATTGCTGTTTCTCTCTCTCATTGGATAGACCCAGAATCTGGGTCTTTAAATGATCAAGCAGATATCAGCAGGTTGTTTCCCCAGAGTTTTTGCTCCCTACATAAATTCCTAAACTTGTAGTGACACGAAAAAAAAAATCCAAGAATTTGACATTTTCTTCAGTTTCTCTGAAATCCTTCTAAATTTTCCCTTATTTTTATAAGACTACATTTCTGTTCAGTCATTTTCAACTCTTTGCGGTCTGAGTCTGACCTCTGTTTGGTACATCATATTGTTTCTCTACTGTTTAAATAGTGTATTCTTTTCCTTGTTTTAATAGTTTTCATTGATACAAAAGACAAATTTCAAAATGTCTTTGTGGTTTTAGGAGCCTTCATTCCAGGAGTTCCAGTGCAGCCAATACTTCTGAGATATCCAAATAAGTTGGTAAGCACTGTAAATTACTAATGGAAAAAAATTCAAACATTTTGAACATTCAGTACATTTTTCTGATCCTGCCTAACATTTGAGTGGTTATTTTCCACTAATGGTACCAGTATATCTAGAATTACATTTTGCTTAACACTTAGTTTTTAGAGGGGAGTGCGGAGGGGGAATGTTATTGACTCTGAAGATTAGTATTTTGTTGTTTTTTGTTTTTAAATCAGTTGTTTTCACCTTTCTGTTTTGTTAATGGGAGAAGATGTACCTAATCTTCATTACTGAGGTCACGAGGCCCCTGGTAGCTTTTATTTAACTAAAAAAACTGAAACTTCCAGTTCAGAAGCTAGTTTTTCTTTCCCCTCTGGTCCCTTGAAAAAAGGGGGCACTAATTAAATTCAATAAAACTTAGCAAGATGTGCATCTGATCATAGGTTTGAATTTGTTATGTTTTCACGTTCTTTTACTCTGCATTCCTCCTCAGTATTTTCTCCTAATGTTATCTTTTTTGAGATTTGTTTCTAATTTAATTTTTAATTTCAGCATGACACTGTCATGTCTAAAATTGCCTATTTGCTCCCTTCAAATAAAAGACAAATATTTCTGAACATAAATGTTAAAAGAATTTTTATTATAATTTATTTCCACATAGAAACAGATGGTAACCCTTATGAAAATCACCAGCTTATTAAATGCATTTGTAAATTTGAATATTCTTAAATAATACAGTAAGAAATTTAGTTACAAATAATTTAGTCTCTCTCTCCCGCCTCAATTCCCCACTGACGTTCTGAGTATTCTTTTGTTTTAGGATACTGTGACCTGGACATGGCAGGGGTATACATTGTAAGTTGTGTATTTTACCATTAAACATTTAGATTAGTATATATCAATCATTAGTGAAGGGAAAACAGGTCTTTTAGTTCACAAAGCTGTTTTTGTCATTTCCTGTAAAAGTGTTAAGTCAGAGGTTTTGGATCCTCTAACTGATAAGTGAATGGCAAGTCTTGACAGAAAGTAGCATTGCACATCAGATAAATCCTTGTGTTCTGATATGCCAAATACAGATTCTGCATAGTATCAGGATGATCGTTGAAGATTTTTGTCATTTCGGGAGAAATAACCTGCTAGTTCAGTTTGTAGCTTGTTTAGTTTTACATGAAAAAAATTCATTTTTAGGCTTTTCCATTGCTTGAGCCTTAATCAGATTTACTGTGATCAGATAATGCTTCAGTTTTGAATTTATTCTGTTAGAAGTAGGCTAGTCAGTGACAACTTGCTTCAAATTTATTGGCCCAGAAAAATAACAATATTATCAGTACTTGGTGTAGTGAATCTAAATTTGTGTTGGGTATCTGAAGACAACAAATTTTACTTTTGTTGCTAAATTTACATTGTTTAAAAAATGTTAAACTTCAGCAGTTCTTTAAGAAGTATGTAAGGAAAGCAAAAATTGTTTTTATTCTTATTAAATTGATTATGAAATAGCAATTTAAAATATTCTGTCAGTGTTCTATTTCTTGCAAAGAATTCTTATGTTCAATTCACTGTTATTGAGTTCTGAGCTAGTTTGATGTTTGGTGACAGGAAGCCACTGGAGGAGCATCTATATTTCAAACATTTCTTCATGGTACATGCTCAGTATGTCCTATTTGTTCCCTGTGTGAGCATGTGTTTAACTCAAATAATTTTATACACATGGTGATAGAGTGGATTAGTGACTTAACAGTTTAGAAATAGTTGAGGAAAAATAATTTGTATTTCCTTCAATGATAAGCTATTCATGCACATTGTCATAAAATTCAATAGTGCTGAACATTTCACCATCCCTTCAATCATAACTTTTATTTGTTATGGTATTCATTTTCTCCATTTTCTTATATGCATCACTAAAATCAGTAAAGGACAGCTAGGTGGCACAGTGGGTTGAGTTCCAGGCCTGGAATCTAGAAGACTTGAGTTCAAATGTGGCCTCAGACACTTATTAGCTGTGTATCCCTGGGCAAGTTACTTAACCTTTTTTGCTTCTGTTACTTTGTTTGTAAAATGAGCTGGAAATGAGAAGGAAATGGCAAACCACTCCAATATCTTTGTCAAGAAGACCTTAGATGGGGTCACAAAGAGTCAGGCACGACTGAAACAACTGAACAACAACAACAACAACAAAATCAGCAAGTTAGAGGGTACTCAAATGGTACCCACAGATATATAGTAACCATATTTTTCAAATGAAAAATTGGTATGTGTGTTCTGATACAAATATCCCTTTACATGACCTACTTATAAATACAGATTCTTTTCTCAAAATTAAGACTGTTGCAGAAAATATAGACTGCCTGGAAAAGGTATTGTGTTATAGTGGATAGAGAGCTGGCCTCACAGTCCAGAAGACCTGGGTTCAAATATTCCCCCCAGTGGCAGCTAGGTGGCACAGCGGATAGAGCACCGGCCCTGAAGTCAGTAATACCTGAGTTCAAATCCGGCCTCAGAACAAACACTTGACACTTACTAGCTGTGTTACCCTGGGCAAGTTACTTAATCCCAGTTGCCTAAAAAGAAAAAAAACAACAACAAAAAAACAAAAAAACCCCAAATATTCCCCCTGGACACACACTGTCTTTGTCATCCTGGGCAAATCATTTAGTCATTCATCCTCTCAGTACCCCAGTCAACTCTCTGGGAATAGTAGTTGCTATTCTGCTTTATTATAGGAGATTTCTCTTCCTGAAATTCCCTGTACTAATGACATTAAAAATCAATACTCTCACCCCCTCAAAAAAGTCATCATACCATAGAGTAGCATAGATGTTTAATGTAATATTTCACTTATATTTCAATCATGTTTGGCTTTAATAATTATAAGATATTTCTACTCATTTCATTCATGTTCTAATTTAGTAAGGAGACAAGTGTGAAAAACATGGAAGAATAGAATGAAAGAAAATCTTAAAAGCTGAATCTATCTTATCTTTGACTTCTTAGGAAGAAATATTCAGTTACCTATTCTACATCTTTTGCTATATCATCATTTGAATATTTGCCAAATATTACAGAAAAAGAGAATTTTAAAAGGAGGAGGTAAAATCATGCCAGAAATGAGGAAGAGAGATAGGGACCAGACGTGTGATTTCATCAGTCCTGGGGATACCCAGATAAGCAAACTCTCTTTCCAGTACAGGTTGAGATTGGCACCTTCTCTGCATCTTATAGTCTTGAGAGTTGCTTCAGAGACTGAGAAGTTAAAGATTTGCACAGGGCCACATGGCCAGTAGATGTCAGAGGCAACACTTGAACATATACCTTCCTAGGTCCATGTCTAGTTCTCTATCCATTATGCGACACTGCCTGTTGTATAATTGGATATGGAAGTGGTAAACCTCTTATTTCCTAGCTTTCTTCTTTTGACTTCTGCCTTTAAAAAAAATCCTTGGTTACTCAGACTAATATTTTTCTCTGTGAGTTAACTTTTCAGCTCCAAAAATATGTCTAATTTAAAAAAAATATCAACTTGGTCTTTTTTGTTTTGAATAAGCATCTATTATACTACACTGCACTCCATAATTGAATCATATATGTGCATGTACACATATATGTATATATTTATGCATGTGTATATGTACCTATTTATGCACACATGGATATGCATATACATTCATGCACTGGGTCTGCCTGTCTCACCCAGTCTAGAAGTATTCCGTCATGGGCTGATCTCATTACTGATGAGTTTAGAAGTTATGTCTTGTACCATTTCTGACCTGGGTCAGTTCACACCTCTTTAGGCAGCATGGTGGACTCCTGGTCTTTGGGGCTCTGCATACCAGTGCTGGGCTTAGTGTGGACATCAAGTTGGCTTAGCTCACTGCAGTTCAGAACTCCCAAGCTCAAGCATGGGTCATATATTTTTAAAAGACTTATAGATGAATGCTTTTGTGAAAAGTTTAAAAAAAAAAGAGTGAAAAGTATCATCTTTAAGGAGTTAAGAAATCTGCTAGAAATCTCCCATTTCAGAGCCAGTTTTTGAAAGGCTTTAACGAATTTTAATGAAAGTCTTAATTTTGTTTTAAAACAAAGTTTAGAACTTCTCAGAATACTAATTCTATGTGATATGATAAGGATATACACCCTGCAAGCTACTACTTTAAAGGAATAGGACAAATGATTTCTAATATCCATTAGAAAAGATTAGAAGCTTAGTGTTATGTTTAAGAGATTCATGCTGTCTAATAGACCTTAGAGTCTTAAATAGGTCCTTGTTGGAAAGATTTCAAATTTGATATTTAGTCTGCTGAGCTGTCAGACTCACAAATATGTCACAATTTTAATTTTTGCATAGCAACAATAAATTGTCAAGCCTGTAAAAAATTATTATGGAGCATTATCAGTAGAAAAGGGACATCTTTGAAAATAAAATTTTATATTGTCTGATGCTATGGAAATGAAAAGAATAATGCACAGCATTAAATAATTTCTCTGTTCTTTTATAAAGATTGCATTGTCTCTTTCTCCCTCCTCCAGCTTTCAGCTCTGCATTCTTACTTTCTGCCAGCTCTTCACAAAGGTAGAAGTTGAGGTAAGTTGAACAGAATTTAGCTGTGAAATTTTGGGTGAGGTTTATTGGTTTTTCTCCTTAAATTTCCAAAATCAGGGCTCTTAACCTTTTGTATGTGTGTGTGTGTGTGTGTGTGTGTGTGTGTGTGTGTGTGTGTGTGATGGATAGCTTTGCCAGTCTGAAGAACCCTTCTCAGAATAATATTTTAAAATGCATAAAATAAAACACATTGGATTACAAAAAAAACGATTGAAATACAATTATGAAAATTTAAAAAAAAGTTCATAGATGTCCTGAAATTAAGAACCCATCTTAAGAACTCCTGTTCTAAGACCACAGAATTGGATTTAATAACTCCAAACTGGACTGAAGGTACAATAGGCCCCGTGGTTTTAAAAGTGGTTCCACATTTAGAAGAGTTCTACATTTAGACACAGTCTATCAGTTCCAGTCCCAGGACCCCTGTTAGGACGCACATTCTGAGTAATAGCAACCTCATTCAGCAACATAATAGGAAACTCAGCTGTGCATTTGCATACCCAAGTCACACACAGGAATTAGGGCTACAAATTTATAATATTTTGGAATTTAGTTTATGAGGGAATCATTTTGCTTTGATTGTTAACTTTGTTTTTGTTCTTTAGCCTTCCAGCAGTAATTCATTATTAATATAGACTGTTTAGGATTGAGCAAATTTTGGTTAAAATGGATTTGCAATTGTAAGAGCCAAGGTTGCATTTAATTTGAGCTAAATGTTTTTGGGGTTTTTGTTTTGTAGCTTGCTTAGAAAAGATACTATACTTTTCTTAATTACATTGAACCTATTACTCAGTTTCTGTAAGCATTACTATTACTTTTTGAACTTTTTATTAGTTATTCTAGATTCTTTTGTTTTTTAAACTCAAACAAACACTACAGAATTGTAAGGTTGTCTATGCCACAAAGACAAACCAGAACTTCCTCTGATCCTGTCAATACAAACCCAAACAAGGAAAACTCCAGTAAACAGATGGAGGACAGAGATGTAGAACCATACTTTACCCCAATATATGTGGCAGTTGTCAACTTGGGATTGCAGCAGAAGCATGCAAATTCCCCTTTTCTCTTATTCTAACCACTCTTGCCACATTTCCTCTGTGTCACATAGTTATGTTGTTTTCTTCTTCATCTTTTTTTTAATTGCATAACAATATTTTCATTGTCTTGCCAGACTTGAACTTGGTTAGTTAACATTTTTTTGGAGGTAAGGCTTTCCCTTACCCTTTAACTTCAAAAATAGAATTTAGTTTTCCCCCAATCTGACCTGAGTATAATATGATTTAATACATTAGAATTGTTCTGTAAGCTGATATATTAAGCAAGATCTTGGGAATTTGAGGGCCTTAGTGTAGGTAGTTTAGATTGATGATATTTAGGACTTAGATGTATTTTGATTTTATGAAATTCTCTTTCATCCAAGGAGCTCCAGTTATTTTATTGACTTCTGAATGCTCTTAATTCCCCATTGCATTTGAATTGCAGCTGAAAAGATGTACATTAAATACTTATTCATCCTGGCTGCTGGCCACATGGTGTCTGTTTGCAGAATCTGTTGTAGTTCATGGCCTCGGCTCTGAGGCAGCCTGGCTTCTCTGCCCAGACTGAGGGATTCTAGCTTAGGTTACTACACAAATACCTTGGCCCTGCTTGTCTTAGTTACTTAAGGTTTGTTTTTTTTTATATTAATTGATTATATTATTTGATATATTTTGGATATTGTTATTAGATACTGTTAGGAAAAAGAAGTTGAAATATCAGTCTGCCAGTGTGTCCACATTAAAAGTAAAATGAGTACTTCATTAAGTTCTCTCTTCATTGCTCATTATTAGTGTGAATCATTAAAAATCTTAGTTGTCCATTACTATGTAACCTATTACTGATGATTAATATTTACCCCCAGAATTTTGGGGATGTTTCTTGTTTTCCCCCATTAGTTATTTATGTTACTTTTTCTGCAGGGTGGTGATTTTTCAGCCACAAGCCTTTTAAAAAGTTTTTAAAAATTAATTTATTTTGATTTATCAGCAATCACTTCCATATGTTTTTGAGTTTAAAATTTTTCTCCCTCTTCGTCCCCACCATCCTCCCCAAGATGGTACACAATCTGATATAGGCTATCTATATCTATATCCATATCTATATCTATATGTAACGTATGTAATGTATATATACATTCTTATTAAACATATTTTGTGATTAGAGATGTTGTAAGTAAAAATTAGAACCAATAAAAGGAACCAACAGAAAGTGGAAACAAAATTCAACAGAAGAGGAAAAAAATAGCAAATAGTGTGCTTTGATCTGCATTCAAATTCCATAGTTCTTTCTTTGGATGTGGATAGCATTTTCCATCACGAGGTCTTTGGAGATGTCTTAGATCCTTATATTGGTGGGAAGGGTTAAGTTTATCAATATTAGTTATCGTACAACGTGGCTATTATTGTGTACGATGTTCTCTTGGTTCTGCTCACTTCAGTCAGCATCAGACCATATGAGTCTTTCCAGTTTTTTTTAAAGTTGGCTTGATCATCATTTCTTATGGCAGAATAGTATTGCATTACTTTCATATACCACAACTTGTTCAGCCATTCCCTAATTGATGGACATCCCCTCAATTTCCAATTCTTGGCCACTACAAAAAGAGCTGCTATGAATATTTTTGTACATGTGGGTCCTTTTCCTATTTGTATGATCTCTTTGGGATATAGCCCTAGAAGTGCTATTGCTGGGTCAAAGGGTATACACATTTTGATAGCCCTTTGTGCGTAGTTCCAAATTGCTCTCCAAAATGGTTGGATCATTTCACAACTCCACCAACAATGCATTAGTGTTCCAATTTTCCCACATCTTCTCCAACATTTATCATTTTCCTGTTTTGTCATGTTAGCCAATCTGTTAGGTGTAATGTCATACCTCAGAGTTGTTTTGATTTGCATTTCTCTGATCAATAGTGATTTAGAGCATTTTTTCATACGACTATAAATCAGTCACAATTCTTGAAAGACCAGTTGGTTATGATCCACATTGGTTACTGGTGTCCCTGTACTGATGCCATAATAGATACTTGTAATATTGAAATATTGATATTTAACTCCATCTGAAGTTACAGTAGGTTTTTAAAATATGAGTCTGGAGGGAGGGAGAGAATTTGGAACTCAAAAAAGGAATGTTAATTTTTTGGAATTAAAGAAAAAAAGAAAAAAATATGATCCTGCAAAATTTTTCTGCATGTATCCTCTTACATTTACTGTGCCTTGAAAACCTGGGATTAGGTATAATAATACTATCTAGCATTTATATATAGTATTTTAAACTTGATAAACCACTTTACTTATACTGATTCATCTGATCTTTACAACAACCCTGTGAGGGTTATTATATCCATTTTACAAAGAAGGAACTGTGTCAGAGAGGATTGTGACTTATTCAATATCATGTAGTTGAAGGTAGGATTTGTACCCGTAGCCTTCTGACTCTAAATCTAGCCCTCTTTCTACATTATGCCATTCAGGTATATGGTGGATAGAAAATCATTCTCTATATTTCATGGTAACACTGATGTTATATTTTTAAAAACATATTCTATTTATTTCATTAAATATTTCCCAATTACATTTACAATTTTTTTTGTTGTTTTTGCTTTTCTTTGCTGAGGCAATCGGAGTTAGGTGACTTGCCCAGGGTCACATAGCTAGTAAGTGTTAAGTGTCTGAGGTTGGATTTGAACTTAGGTCCCCCTGACTCCAAGGTTGGAGCTCTATCCACTGTGCCACCTAGCTGCTCCTACATTTACAATTTTTAACATTAATTTAAAAAATTTTTGAGTTTCAAATTCTCTCCCTCCTTCCCATCCCTTTCTGGGTTCCCCCTTAAGTCAAGCAACATGATATCAATTATCCATGTTAAGTCATGCAAAACCTTTTCCATATTAGCCATGTTGCAAAAGAAAACACACCAAAAAACCTCAAGAGAAATTGAAAAAATATATACTTCAGTATACACTTAGAGCTTATCAGTTCTCCCTATGGAGGTGAATAGCATTTTTCATCATGGATCCTTTGGAATTGTCTTGGATCTTTGTCTTAATCAGAGTAGCTGAGTCTTTCACAGTTGATTATCCTTTCAATAATAGCTATTATTGAATGCAGTGTTCTCCTGGTTTTGTCCACTTCACTTGGCATCAGTTCATATAAGTCTTCCAGGTTTTTCTGAAACCATCCTCCTTGTAATTTCTTATAGCACAATACTATTTCATCACAATCATATACCATGAATTGTTCAGTCATTCCCCAATTGGTGGACATTCCCTCAATTTCGAATTCTTTGCTACCACAAAAAGAGCTTATACAAATATTTTTGTACATATATGTTCCTTTTCTTTGATTTCTTTGGAGTACAGCCCTAGTAATGGTTTGCTAGGTCAAAAGGTATGTGTATTGCACAGTTTTATAGGCCTTCGGGTATAGTTCCAAATTGTTCTCCAGAATGGTTAGACCAGTTCACAACTCCACCAACAATGTATTAGTGTCACAATTTTGTCACTTCTCCACAAGCATTTATCGTTTTCCTTTTCTGTCACATTAGCCAATTTGATAGGTACAAAGTGGTTTCTCAGACTTGTTTTAAGTTGCATTTCTCTAATAAATATTGGTTTAGAGCATTTTTTCATGTGATTATTGATAGCTTCGATTCCATTTTCTGAAAACTGCCTATTAATATCTTTTGACCATTTGTCAGTAAGGGAATAGCTCTTATTTTTTATAAATTTGACTCGGTTACCTACATATTTGAGAAATGAGGCCTTTGTCAGAGAAACATTATGTAAAATTTTCCCCCAGTTTCCTTAAAAAAAAAAGCTTTCCTTCTAATTTTGGCTGTATTAGTTTTGTTTGTGACTGATAGTATATTTTCAATTTAATTTGGTAAATATTGAGCTTATACTATATGCCTGTCACTGTGCATGGGGCAGATAGAGGACTTAGTGGACAGAGTGCTGGACATGGAGTCAGGAAGTTCAAATCCAGCCTCAGACAATGATTAGCTGTGTGACCCTAGGCAAGTCATTTAACCCTGTTTACTTTAATCCACTGGAGAAGGAAATGGCAAACCACTCTAGTATCTTTTCCAAGAAAACCCAATGGACAGTGTGGTCCACAGGGTCACAGAGAGTTGGACATGACTGAATGACTGAATAACAATAATCACTCTCCAAAATATTATGAGGAATACAAAAGAATTATATGACCTAATCCCCGCTCTCATGGATTGTACTATCTTCATTCCCCCCCCCACTTTTTAGTCACCAGAACTTAAATTCTTTTTTTTTTTTGTGGTTATCATTTGCATTGACCATGTTCTGCATGTGCTTACCATGGGCTTTCGTGACTTTTAGTAAACCACTTCTTCTCTCAGTCAGTCAAATAGCCAATAAACATTTATTAAGCATCTAGTATGGGCCAGGCACTGTGCTAAGCACTGAGGATACAGAGAAAAAAAATAAGACAGTCCTTGCCCCCAGGGAGTTCTCAGTCTAATCAGGAATCAACTGGCAAAGAAGTTATATGCAAAATAAATTGGAAACAACAGCAGAGGGAAGGTACTAGAATTAAGGAATAATCAGAAAAGGCTTTCTGTAGAAGGTTTTATTATCTTAAAAAGAAGGAATTGGACTAGATTATCTCTAAGTTCTCTTCCAGTGTTTATGAACCTGTAATTTAGGTTAATGGTTCTCAAACATTTTCACACATGGCACAGTATTCTTTAGTGTGAGGAATCATGGTGCTATGAATGTTTAAGTTGGCTAACCTATAGGTGATTTGAGAGACTCATGCATATACAGTTTTCTTTCAATAAGAGGAACTGTTGTTCTTGAGTTCTTTATGAGTTTAAGATCTGATATGTTGGGGTTAGTGAGTACAAGTTTTCTGTATTTTGTGATGATGATATTTTGTATTCTGGTAAGTAAAATTTATATTAAACATAATTATTTCATAATTTTATAAATTTTCTTTTATCTCTAATAGCATAACATCCAAAATTTCTTGGCAGACAACTCACACCAATGATTTAAGGTTACACAAAGTAAAACAGTTAATAAGAGAACATCCCACATATGTAATAAATGAAGAACTTTCTAGTTGATTACTGCAGAGGAGAGGACATCTATTAAATTAGAGCATATATCATTGTGTGTAGTTAACTAGTTTCTCTCCAGAGATCCAGTACCACATCACCAGCTATCCATTGGACATTTGAAACTGGATGTCTAGGAGAAATTTCAGGCTCAACATGTCCAAAACAGACCATATCTTCCTGTTCCTTTCCCTCCACTGAAACTCTTTCTTTCTGTTCAGGGTACTACCATTCTTCTAGTCTCCCAGGCTCGTAACCTTAGCATTCTCCTTATTCCTCTTTCTTCTTCATACCACACATCCAATCAGTTGCTAATTTTGCCATTTCTATCTGTACAATATCTCACTAGTAGTGAGCCTTAGTTGAGGGACTCATCACCTCTTTTCTGGACTATTGCAGTGGTCTCCTCATTGGTCTTTATATTTCAAGTCTCCCCCCTTACTTCAGTCTATTCAACACAGATGAGTAATTTTCATGTTACTTTCCTACTCAGGCAACCTGAGTAGCTTCCTATTGTCTCTAGAGTCAAACATAAACTCCTTTGGCATTTAGAGCCCTTCACAACTTAGCTCTAAGCTTTTGGTCTCACTATACATTTTCCCCTTCTCTGTTGGGCCAAACAGACCTTCTTTCTTCTGTTTTTCATATACAACTCTCTTATTTCCCATCTCCTCGCCTTTGGCCACTGGCTGTGCCCCATGTTTCAAAGACACTTTCTCTTCACATCTGTCTTGAAGAATCCCTGACTTCCTTCAAGATGCCAGTCAAACCTATCCAATGCCTTTATACATGTGTATAAATATAATTGGGCATATATGCACATGTATACACACATGTGTATTTATATACACTAACATATTTATTGTCTCTTTCAATTGAATATCAGCTCCTTGAGAGCAGAAATTATTTTATTTTGACTTTGTATCCCAATGCCTATATAGCACCATGTCTAGAACAGCAAATTCCATATAAATGTTTGTTGATTGATTGCTCATTACTTTGCTCATGACAAAAAAAAAATTGCCCATGACAAAAAAGAAGTTCAGTTATACATTCCCCACTCCTAGTAACTGAATATAGGACTAGTTCTCTACTTTCTTGTAATGAAATATAATGCAAATGCATTCAAGGCGCATAGTCTTTAGAGACCATTTTAATTCTAGCATATTATGGGTATTAAAAATGATTTGTGTGTATGTATATCCACATATATACTTCTAAGCAATTCCCTTACAAAGGTTATAGTATGTATTTAAAAGTGTGGGTGGTATTCTAAGACATTTTGGGGAGGATATTTCACCACTGAAAGAAATATAAGAACGTTTTGTTACTCAAGGTGGGAGTTTTCTTTCAACGAAACTCAAGAATTTATGACTTAGGAAAGGACAGTGTTTAATAGTGTTTTATTCAATAGGTTCAGAAATATTTTACTTTGGAAGTCTCAAAAAAGCTAGTTACTTATGGAAGGCTCAAGCACATGCATAAACCTCTCTGTAGTTTATTTAATTTCCAAGATACTAAATTGATTTGTGGTTTTTGGCCTAGACACTGCCTTTTGGGAGATCTCTATCACACAAATACAGAGACATGTTCTGAAGTCTAGTTTATTTTAGAGCATGCTCATGAAAAGCATGAGTGATATTATGGTATAGTGGAAAGAACCCTAGTCAGAATGTCAGCAGGCCTGGGTTTTTTTCTTGTCAGTGATTTTAACCAGTTTTGCTGTCCTGAGTAAGATATTTCCCCACACAGAATATAAAATAAGGATACTGAGCTAGAGTCTTATCCGCTCCTTTCTATGATCCCAGGGAACTGGGAACATACTCAGTTATATTTAAGCACATCATAAGTATGTCTCTCCTTTTGTGGATAGGGCAGGGATAACTATTTCCTGATTTCTTCCTTCATTTGTCCTCTGATTCATGAAGTTAAAAGAGGAGTCTAAGAGTTAAAGCTTCATTTTAATCTATTACTCTTATCCTCTTATTAGAAAGAAGAGATTGATAGCAGTCTCTTAGAAATGAAATGTGATATGCATAAAAAGTGCATTTGGCATATATTTATTGCCAAATGAGTATGAGATAGAAATGACTCCAAAAGTAGGAGAAAAGGAAGGAAGTGTAATGCTTCAGAAAAGTGGAGAGAGGGAAAATTTTAAGGAGGGTGTGTTAAAAGCTTTCAGAGAGGTGAAGGAGAAGGATGATTGAGAAAAGGCCATAAGATTTAGGTATTTAGGTGACCTTGGAAAGAATGATGTCAGTAATGTGATGGTGACATAAGCTAAGTTTCAAAGGATCAGCTTCATATTCAAGGTGTTCTTTAGTTTGTCCTATACATACCATTCTAAGAATATCACTTCTTTCTTACACATACTATATGCTCCCACCAGGTTGTGCTAATCAACCACACACACACACACACACACACACACACACATACACACACACTGAACTTATCCATTTCTGTACACACACATATATGTATCATGTATATATTATATACAAAATAAAGGGATTTTGGGGGGGAGGGAAGTACTAGGAGCTAAAACAATCAGGGAAAGCTTTGTATAAACTATTCTTGAGTTAACTCTTGAAAGAAACGAGGGATTCTGAAAAGCAAAGGTAAGATGGAAGTGTATCCAGGCATGGAGGACTGCCACAGAAATAGAGATGGGAGATGGAGCATTCTGTGTAGTTTTACTATTGCTAGATCCGTACTTCTTTCTTTCCCCCTTATTAATTGAGAGTAAGAAAGGTGGAAAACTTGTAGCAAATCAGCATAGTCAAGCAAAACAAATCCATACAGTGGCCATGTCCAAATGTGTCCATCTCCTCTTTGACAAAAGGAGAGTAACATGCATTATTATAGGTCCTCTGGAGACATGATGGTCAGTGATTTAATTAGGGGTCTTAAGTCTTCAGAGTTTTTTTTTTCTTTTTAATATTGTTCTTCGATAAATTGTTCTCCTGTTTCTTCTCATTCTACTCTGCTTCAGTTCATACTATCCAAGATTCTCTGAAATCATCTCTTTCATCATTTCTTACAGCACAGCAGTATTCAACTACAATTTGGTTAACTATTTCCTGATTGAGAGGAAATCTAAGGCACCCACTTAGATTCTAGTTCTTTCCTTTCTTCCCACCCACCTCCATTTTTTAATGTTCCCTTGTTTTGCTTGTTATTTTTCCTTCCGTGATTTTCTCCTTAGTAACTGTTTCTTCCAACCCCATCTATTTCACTGTTGAGTTTGATGTATTTCTATATCAGATTATTTTGTGTGTGTCTGTGCATTCCTCTCTCTTTTGTCCATTTCAGATCAGAGTGAGGTTCATCTAATGTCCCCTCCCCCACTCATGTTTTACATATTCTGAAGCACCCTAAATATGAGAAATAGAGGTTCTACTTCTTCCTCCTTTCTACTTTTGTGTATTTATCTTTCAATTCTTCATTCCCTTGCTCCTTTTAAAACATTCAGAACAGAGCCATTTCAGTACTAAGACCTAAATGAAAATGCTCTATTCCATTAAAGGTCCATTTTTCCTCTAAAGAACTCAACTGTTGATGGGGAAAGATAATGAATACAGTTTTTGACAGGTTCAACCTTTTCCTCTGACTTACCCCTTCTCCCTAATATCCAATTACTTTCCAGGTCAAACTCTATAATATTGTTCACATCTGGTACAGGTAGGCAACACAATGAATAGAGTACTGGGCTTGGAGTTAGGAAGACTTGAGTTCAAATCTGGTCTCAGACACATAGTAGCTGTGTGACTGTTTGACTCAGTTTCCTCATATATAAAATGGGGATAATAATAGCACCTACCTCCTAGGGTTATTGTGAGGATCAAATGAGATAATAATTATAAAGCATTTAGTATAGTGCCTGGCACATAGTAAACATCATATAAATGTTGTTATTGTTTTTGTTATTGTTATTTAACTTCTTTTTGCCTCAGTTATCTCATATGCAAAATGGGGATAACAATAGCATCTACCTCCCAGGGTTGTTGTGAAGATTAAATGAGATAATAATTATAAAACACCAAGCATAGTGCCTAGCACGTAATAAGCACTATGTAAATGTTCTTTCTTTTTATTATGATTCCCTCTATTTCTGTGGCTGCTGCCCTCTTTCCTGGATTATTGCAACAGCTTCCAGATTGGACTCTTGGCTTCCAGTCTTTTCCCACTTCAATTCATCCTTCACGCAGATCACAAAATAATCTTCCTTCAGCATTATTCTGACCAATATCACTCATATCTTTAAGAACTTTTAGTGACTCACTCTTATTTCTAAGAGAAAATGCAAATTTATCAGCTTGGAATTTAAAGCCTTTCATGATGTGACTCCAGCCTGCTCTTCCAGGCTTATTGTACATCACTTTCCTTTATTCTTTGTATTGGAGAAAATGGACTTCTTGCTGTTTCCCAAAATCATCACACCTTTGCTAATCTTATTAGTGCTCTCTCACCCCTCAAGTTATCATGCATATATATTTTTCTGTTTGCATGCTGTTTAAGTAATGTTGTGTAACTCTCTCCTCTTCCCTACCACACTCCCTTCCCCATGTAGGTTATACGCTTTTTGAGGGCAGGGATGCTCTTTCATTTTGTTTTTGTATCCAATGTATTTTGCACATGGTAGACAATGTTTTTTGGTTAGTATTGGATTGCATTGATTATATTTCATATCCTGGGGTATGTAAACTCTTGAGGGAAGGGATCACTCTTGATTTCTGTTTTTATATTCTCAGTGCTTTAGAATAGCACCTTGCTCATGTTAGGTACCAATGCCATAAAGAATAAGATTGTTGAAAGGGACAAAAATAGTTGGGGGGTGGGAGTATGTAGCTGTGATATAGGGTACAACCTATCCCATATAGGAGTACATATACCTCCTTAAGAGACAGACTAACACTTTTCCCTATCTGTATTCAAAAATTACTTGCCATATAGTAATGATTTAATAAATGCTCTTTAATTAATTTGTTTAAGGAGGGTCTTATAGAATGTTGCCACGATGAAGAAAGGTTATATATGTGTCTGTGAGAGTGGCCTAGGGTGGTTTGATCCCATGATTTTATGGGTAAGAGGAAGACTTCAAAGCAAGGCAGTTGGTACTCTGAAACAAAGCTTTATTCACTCAAGGCTACTCACTAGTTCTATGATAGGTGTTTAATAAATGTTGAACTTAATGATGAGAGTGTATGTCAACTGTCCTTGTAACTAGTCTCAACTCTACTTTTAAGTTCTTTGGAGTTGAATAAATGTAAAATCAGGGCTCAGGTGGGCTATCTTCATTGTTGAAAATCCTGAAGATAAAAGTTAGAAATAAGATGTAGAAAAAAAAACAGACAAATATAATATATGCTGAGATCACAGAGGAAAAGTGGCCATGTTGAAAAGGGCAAAAGATGATGGTGATGAGGGCCCACTTCCCATGATGCCTCTCTGCCTTTCCCTTTCAAACTAAATGTCCATACCAGGGTTCTCAAAGTGTAGCCTGGCAACATGGAGACCATTTCAGGGGATCTATGACATCAAAACTATTTTCATAATAATATTAAGATGTTTTAATTTTTATTATGGTAAATGTCAGTAGGTATAACCCACATAAACAAAAGGTTTTTTTGTGGTTTCCTCAACAATTTTTAAGAATGTAAAGGGGTCTTGTGACCAAAGAGTTTGAAAATCACAAGTCTATTACCATTAGCAGTTTAAATAGCTTGACTTACATGTTTCACTGATTTGTGATATACAGGACCTATAGGTTAGCCCTGGAAGAAGTGGCTTTTTATTAGATTTTCGACTGATTTTCTTCATTAGGGGTTGCTGGAAATCTTCAGGTACCTAAGTATAATATTTATTAATTTTATTACTTTGAATTCTCTTTGGAATTTTTTCCAAGAGTAAAATGCCATGCTGATATTAAGGTTATTAAAATTGTTACATAGGCAAATATTATCTGTGCAAATAGGGACACAACTAAATTATATTGCACTAATATTGTACTAAACATTTCATTAGGTAGTGTTTTCAGTGCAAGTATGACTAAGTACATATAAGAGAGAACACTATATACCTATTTTATTTATGAGTAAGATTGATTATAACTAGTCATTCCAGCATTTGCAAATACAGTCCTTCAATCATTTAAATTTTTTATATCATTTGTAGTGTTATTAAAATTTTATTTTAGGCAGTTTTCTTGGATTTTGTTACTGAGCAATTATGAAAGATTCAAGTAGTGTGGGATAGAAGAAAGTTCCAGTAATTTTTGGAAAATATTTATTTGAAAAGCTAGTTGAAGTGAAGAGAGCAGGACCAGGAGAATGTTGTGCACAATAACTGCAATAGTGTAAGGATCATCAATTGTGAAAAACTTAACTGCTCTGATCGAGACAATGATCCAAGACAATTCCAAGGGACTCATAATAAAAATTATTATTCACCTTCAGAGAGACAACAGATGAACTCTGAGTTTGGAGCATACTTGGAACATACTTTTTTAAGAAAAAATTCTTTATTTTCTTTTTGTGTGTGTATGTATTTTCTTTTGCAACATGATTAATATAGAAATGTTTTATATGACTTCACATGTATAATCAGTATCATATTGCTTTTCTTCCTAAGGGTGGGAAGGAGGGAGAAAATTCGGAATTCCAAATTTTAAATACACTAATGCTAATTTTTTTACATGCAGTTGAGAAATGTTAACAAAATAAATAAAAATATACTAAAAAAAGATAAGCTAGTTTGATTGCTGTATTGGCTATTTGGGAGTTTTGGAGACCCCTAGTGGCTTAATTTATAGAAAGACAAAGAAATGTGAGCTGAAAAGACCCTTGGGGTTTCTGAATCTGTTAAGTTAAAAGAATAGTAGAAAAGAGTAATGAATTTAACCTTTCCCCTTTAAAAAAAAGGTCTATCTTAAGTCTTTTTGTATGGTGGCACAGTAGATATTACATATATACCTACATATGTATAGATCATCTTTCTTATTAGAATGTAAGCTTCTTGAGGTTAAGTCACTTTACCTCTATCTGCCTCGGTTTCCTCATGTGTAAAATTGGGACAATACTAGCACCTGCCTCTCATGGTTGTTGTGAGGATCAAATGTAATACTATTTGTAAAGCACTTTGCAAATCTTAAAGCACTATATAAATGCTAGCAATATGGCAGTAAAATCTGGGCAATCAGTACCAGAGAGGCAGTGTGATTTAATGGAAATGCCATTGGACTCCAAGTCAAAAGAGCTGAGTTGTAGTTGTGGATCTGCAATTAACCAGCTCTTTGATCTTACACAAATTATGGCCCCTCTTTGGATCTCAGTTTCCTCATTGGTAAAATGATGGGTTGGACAATATGTTTTGTAAGTCTCCTTCTGACTCTATCTTCCTCTGATTCTGGAAAACTATATAAGCAAAAATAATGACAGTTTAAATTAAAAACTAAAGCCTTTCTTTTCCCTGATACCAATGGTTTCCTTTCGATCCTTTTCCAAAGAGGCTACTTCTTCCATTCCATTCTCCTTTCCTCACAGAGCCAGAGGGGAAAGGATGAGCAAATTCTTTGCTCCCTAATATCCCTCCAGACTAGAGATTCTTTAGCTTTTTTGTTTGTTTGTTTGTTTTTGGTGCATGGAGTCTACCCTTTGGCAGTCTGGTGAAGTCTATGGACCTCTTCTCAGAATAATGTTTTAGGTGCATAAAATAAAAAAGATATAAGCTTACAAAAGAAACCAATTCTATTAAAATGCAGTTATTAAAACAAAAAAAAATCATTGACCATATGTTAGAACTCCTGCTTCAAAAAATTGTTTTAATCTCAACTGCATCTTTCCTTTAGAGGTCTCCCCTGTCCAGTTACACAGCCTTTTCCTCAATTTTATCACCACTGCCTTCCATCTTACTAGATACTCTCTCATTTTCCTCAGGTACTTTAGCCTCTAATCATTCTTCCTTTCTACCTCATCTGCTGCATTATATATGTTGGCTTCAACATAATAAAAATGGCTCACATTTATATTCCACTTGAGACTTAAGCAGGTTTCCTGACTTATTTTCTTGTTCTTTCTGTTAAAGCATACTCGCTGATTTATTGATACTTCTTTCACCATCCTTTCAGCACAGTGCCTCCATCTCCCCAATATATCATTCATTCACTAGCACAGCCATACCATAGACATAATCACTTGGAACTGTCTTGTACTCTTTAAACCTACTCTTTTTTAAAACCTCATCCTGAATCTCCTCATTCAATATTTATTCCATGATCGCATTCAGCAAATATTTACTGAATGAATGAATAAAAAGCACAGAATGTGAGAAAATAAATGTTAGAGAAGAAAGCCAAATGATGAAAGTGATATTACAGAAAGGAAGGAGTGGAAAGACTGGACTGAAATAAATAAGCAGAGATGACTGAGAAGCAGTAATATAATAAGATACTTGTTGACAATGGTTCTAAACCTGTGTAATTTTTCTTACTGAAATTTATCTTTCAGTTTATGCCTGTTCATGTTCCTAATGATGAAGAAAAAAGTGATCCTGTTCTTTTTGCCAATCACGTCCGGAACAACATGGCAAAGTAAGTATCCATGTGAAGGTTGAGGCCAGTGGGGGAAAGAGCATTTGTTGCATTTGGAATCTGAAGACCTGGATGCAATTCCTAGCTTTGATATCTTCAGCCGCTGTGATTTTAGCTCAATTCTAAATCCTTTAGGACTAAAGGATTTGAAATATGAAGCAAAATATCAATGGCATCCTCCATTTACATGGTATTTTTTCTCAGAGGGTCCTTTATTCTTCAGAATACCTGTAGAGTGGGTTAAAATAAGTCATCATATATTTTTCTGCATGCTCATTATTCTTTGTCACACTTTTCAGTGTCTCAATGAGAATAACTCTTTGGCTGTATCATCAGGAGCCTGTAAAATTTCTGTAATATTTCTATGGGGTCAGGGGTCTGTTGATAAATGTTTAATAACTAACTCTACAAAAGAAGCATGCAGGACACACTTTTAAGTGTACTCTATATTGTTAACATTTTATTTATCATTTTCTTGAATCTGGACAATCAATAAAACAATAAATCAAGCCCTGATTCCTAGCGTTTGCTAATTTCTGAGCTATAGATGCTCATGCTGAAATGTAATAATTGGAGTTGGCTCTATTACACCACTGCATCAGATGAGCTATTTTTCAAGACATTGTGTCCTGTGGTCATTTGATACCAACGTTTCTAGATGGTCTGAGAGTATATTCATTCCGTTATTGGAAACTCAGCATACATGTTACAGTAGTGTGAACTGTAGAACCAAAGAGATAAGTCATAGATAACAGTCATAAATTCAGCAATCGGATATTACAATCATTTTAAGAGAGCTAATGATAACTAACATTTAAATAGGGCTTTAAGGGTTGCACAGAAATTTCTGTTTATTATCTCATTAGATCTCATTTCATAGCCTAAAATGTCCACTAGGATAATTTCAGTTATGCTCATTCAATCAAGTGCTGAATTGTCTAGATACTACTTTACATAAATGAGAAATCCCACACAAGAATACATCCCTATAATATTTCAAGCCCTTGAAAGTCCTTGCCAATATTTTTTTTTCTGTGCACAGGAGGCTTGAGGAGTCCTTTTAGCAAAAAATGAAAGTCCAGAATTTAAATTTATTAAGTGATATAATATCACAACAAAATTAAAAGAGGAAGCTAGAAGGTACCTTTCACAACTATGACTAAGTGACAAATTCTTAAGCAAATAAATAGAGGTGATTCTGAAAGATAGAATAGATAATTTCAATTACATATAATAAAAAAGCTTTTTGTATAAATAAAATCAATGTAATTAGAATAAAAATGATAACTAGCTAGCTTTAAGGTTTGCGGTAAACTCTTCAGGTTATCTCATTTGATTTTTACGTCACCTCTGCAGATACTATTATTACCCCCATTTTACATAGAGGAAACTGAGGCTTAGGGAGGTTAAGTGACTTGATGAGAGTCACAGAGTTAGTAACTGTCTGAGGCAGCATTTTCACTTCCTGACAGGTCTAACACCAACTACTATATCACTTAGTTTCCTTTAGAAGAAGAAAAAGTGAGGAAAACATTTGCATAAATATCTTTGATATCCAGATATAAAGATAATCAAAACAATTATATAAGACCAACATCTAATAGAAGAGGGGTAAAAAAAATATGGGCAGTTTCCAGAGAAGGAATGGAAACTTTCAACAAATCACATTTTAAAAAGTTCCAAATTTCTAATAAGGAAATATAAATTATAAGCACTCAGTCATTCCCTTTCATATCCTTCAAACTGGCAAAGATGGTAAAAGTCAGTGTTGGAAGGGCTACAGGAAGACTGGTACGCTAATTCATGTTTACTGGAGCAATGCATTGGCACAACCGCAGGAAAACTGAGTTTTCCAACAATCTCATTTCTGGCATATATCTGAAGAAGAGGTCAAAGACAGAAATAATGGGCCTTTATAAGCCAAAACAATCATAATAGTACTTTTTAGGGTAGAAAAGAAAACACAAACTTTTTACTTTCTGCAAACAAAGTAAGTATATCTTAATTAGAGAATGGCCTAATAAATTGTGGTATATTAATATAACAGAATGTTTTTAGTGCCTAAAGAAACAACAGATTTGGTGTGTTCACAGTTACATGGGAAGACTTGGATGAACTAATACAGCACAAAGAAAGAACAACCAGGAAAACTCTCTCTCTCTCTCTCTCTCTCTCTCTCTCTCTCTCTCTCTCTCTCTCTCTCTCTCTCTCTCTCTCTCTCTCTCTCTCTCTCTCTCCCTCTCCATCTCCATATACTGGAGTAACGTAAAGGCAAACAACTCTATAAGGAAGCCAAATTTGGATTAATTGTAGTGCTTAATCTTGGTCCCAGAGAAGATGGTGAAACAGGATATGGCCATTGCAGTCAGTCAGATAAGGTCCTTTGGTCAAGCAGTTTTGCTTAACTTTTCCTTTGTTATAAAAGAGTTCATTGGTAATTGGTAAGTGTGGATATAAAGCCTTAACTGTGGTATAAAAATGTATCAATATAGCAAAAAAAAATTAAATGTAGCTATTACAAGATAAAGAAAAAGAGCAAGAAAATAACAAGGGATATTTTTGTGTCTGGCTTGAGCCATAACTCTTCAATCTCTAGATAATAATGATACTGTTTTGGCAAGGATTATAGCTGTGTGACTTGGGGAATAAGGTGGAGGAAGATTGTATGAATATTTGACAAACATTTCTCATGATTGCTTTGTTGACTAGTGTATGTACGCAGTTATACTTCAAAAAAAACCCCAACAAACTTATACCTTAGTTCTATGCTTCAAAACATTCTTTCTTGACTTTCTCTTTTTTCCTCCTTCTCTCTTCATACTAACTTTATGCTGAAAAATAAAGAAAAAAATAGAATCTATATTAAATAGGCCTGCTTAAACATAAATATTAATAAAATTGAGTCTTTCATGTACTTGTAATAAGGATGTACAAGATTATGCCTTATATTTCTTTTTTCTCTCCACATTTTTAAAGAGTAGGATTTTTTTTGCTTTTATTTTCAGGATAATTTGCCATTCCAATTTATTATCCTTTCTCTAGGGTATTTATTTATGATATTATATTTGTTAAATTTTTCAAGCTATTTGAATTTTAAAATAATTTTTATTGAATAATTTATTATACATTTACTATCAAACATCAGTACAACTACTTTAACTTGCTTAGCATCTTTTTACTTTTTAAATTAATTGATTTCATTGTGAGAGGCAGCATGGCATGGTGGATTAGAGAGCCAGTGTCAGAATAAGAAAGATCTGATTCAATGTATCTGATTCATATATATTGGCTGATTCATATTTTGGCAAGTCACTTGACCTTTCCGTAGTCCCAGACAAGTCTCTAAGAGAGAGTCTGTCCTTTTTTGGTAGAGGGTATTTTCTACCTAGTAGTTCTCTTATGCTAGTTAAATCAAAGGGTCTGAAATCCAAATAAAAATCCAATGCATGATATAATAACTTTTCAGTCATTACAAATCTTTGTCCAAACTTCATCCATGTTTTTGGTTATAATTACTGTATACTCTTTTCCTCTGCTTTTACTTCTTTACTCTATATTATGTTATGAAAATCTCCCAAGAATTTTTTATATTTCTAGTATTAATTGCAGTATTCCATTACATTAGTGTACTACAGCTTATTTAACCATTCCCCTTTTGTTGGATTTTAGATTTCCTCCTTTTTTTGTAATTATTAATTACAAATTTATTCATTTGTATTACAAATAAGGATGTCATGAAAATCTTTGAAAAGATAATTCTTTTCCTTTGCTTTGATACTTTTAAGCTACATTCCCAATAATGGAATTATTGAGTCAAAGGTTTTAAGTAGTTTACAGGTTTTATACTCTCCAAAAAGAATCCACAGGTTTGTGAGTTTTTACCAGCAATGATTGAGCATACCTTTCTCTCCACGACCCAATTAGCATTGAGTTTTACTTCTTTCCATTTTTTGTTGCCAATTTTTGGTGGGTGGAAGGTATTTAATAAATGGGAGGGTCAGGGGAGTATGAAAGTTGCTGTTTACACCTATCTTTTTACTATTACGAAAACTGAACCTTTTTTTCAAGTGATTATTACTACTTTATGTTTGCTTTTGGAAATTTTCTTTTCAGATCCATCATCCATTTACTAGGGATTATTTTTAGATATTATGAAGTTCCTCATATATTTTAAATACCAATGTTTTATGTGCCCACATCAATGTTTCCATTAGTCCTTTATTTTAAATATATTTTTTGTTTTAAAAAAATTTAAATAATATTTTGGTCAACATTTTATTCTTAATATTTCCTTTTATTCATTGAATAGGTAAAAAAATTCACTTCCATAATTGAGATAAATACGTTACTCCATTTCATTACTTGTTCTTCAAAATAATCCTCCAAAATAGGAAGAAGAGATATTATTATTCCTATTTTACAGATGAGGAATCTAAAATCCTGAGAGATTAAGTGACTTTCCCAGAGTCATTCTGCCAGTTAGTATTAGAGCTGTGATGAGACATAGCTCACACACCTTGATTTCTAGTTTTATGTTTCAATCATTTGTGCTTAAAAATCTGAGTTACAAAACACAACCACATAGATTAAATACATAAAAAAGGAAGTTCAATGATCAAGTCATAACAATTGGGCCCTTTGGC
The DNA here is from genome assembly GCF_003287225.1 of Phascolarctos cinereus. Lineage (NCBI taxonomy): Eukaryota > Metazoa > Chordata > Mammalia > Diprotodontia > Phascolarctidae > Phascolarctos > Phascolarctos cinereus. The sequence continues at coordinate 275,537,309 of NW_027555625.1, read as the reverse complement.
AGGAAAAAAGACAGAGCTATAATTATAAATAATAGTAGGTACTTTTCTATTCACTCTTGTTGCCTGATCAATCCAAGCCTAATGAACAGTCATAATTTTTAAAACTATTTGAAAATCAATGTTTTACATTTTTTTTTTTAGTGCTCTGGGAGTGCCTGTTACAGACCATACTTATGAAGACTGCAGACTGATGATTTCAGCTGGACAACTGACATTGCCTATGGAAGCTGGTTTGGTGGAATTTACTAAAATTAGCCAGAAATTGAAGTAAGTAGATATTTTGAGTAGAATATTATGTTTACATTTCTATTAAAGTACTGAAGAGTTCATTTTCAATTATTTAATTTTCATATTTAGAGTTCCAGAGTTGACTTACATTGGGCTAGTGAAGCCAAGTTTGTGGATTTGATCTCTAATATATCATCTACCTTTTCTCTTCTGTAATTACTCATCTAATAGATATGGTTACAAGGGGAATCTAAAAATAGTATGACTGTGTAAGCACAAACCCATCTTATTGTTGGAGATAATTAGAAATATGTATGTATTTCTAATGTTGGATCAGTAGTATTATCATCATATGTGTAGAAAAAATGTATTAAGGTGCTACCATAGTCCTACAGAAATTGTTGACTTTTTTTTAACATTAAGTGATTCATGATAATTAGATACCTTACACAATCATTCAGTCTTGTTTGTATTATTTCAGTAGTGTATGACTTCATGACCCCATGTGGGGTTTTCTTGGCAAAGATACTGGGAGTCAGCAAACTTGAGTTCTAGCCATGGCTTTGCCATTAACTCAAAGGGTGACCTTATACAAATTGCTATAGGATCTGATGCTGTAGAATTCTCATCTGGAATATAAGGAGCTAGACTGAATAATGAGAAGCTATATGGTACAGTGAATAGAGTATTGGACTTGGAGTCAGGAAGACTCATCTTCCTGAGTTCAAATCTGGTCTCAGACGCTTACTAACTATGTGACCCTGAGCAAATCACTTAACCCTGTCTGCCTCAGTTTCCTTATCTGTAAAATGAACTAGAGAAGGAAATGGCCAATCACTCTAGTATGTTTCAAAGTGCTAGTAAATGGACCATTATTTGCAATAAAATTTTTACATAAATTAAAATTATTATCTTCCAGTTCAACCTTTTAAAAGTATATGTAAACTGTATGTAGGTTTTATGTTCATACTTTATCTGATGACTTTCTGACTACTCTTTAATTATTTTTTCCCTCAATTATTTCTATACGTTTTCTTGTTTAGATTAGATTGGGAAGGTATTCGTAAACATTTGGATGAATATGCTGCCATTGCAACAGCCACAAAAGGAGGACGAATTGGAATTGAAGAGTTTGCAGAGTATTTAAAACTGCCCGTTTCAGATGTACTGAGACAGCTTTTTGCACTCTTTGACAGGGTATGTTTAATTTTTTTCCGAAAATGTTGATAATTTAATTTTTTTAAAAAATGCATTATTTATACTTGTTATTTTTTACACTCCTGTCAGCACTTTCTCCCAAGTCCCCACCCTTAAACTCACTCTTAAATCAAAGAAAGTCATTTTAGCACAGCCACTATGACTGGCAGGATGGGCAACAATCCAGATTGAGAGGAGTATTTCACCATCAGTTTTCTGGAACCAATATTAGACATTATATATAATCTGAACTTTGTTATCTTTTAGGATTGTTTTCATGGTAAAGGTTTTTTCTTTATAAATTTCTGAACCATAGAAACAAAAGGTTACTAAAACTTTTTAGGTTAATATTATAAATCATAAGACTGGGAAAACAGTTTAAAATTTTTAATATTAACTAAACTTTATAGAAATGCAATGCATTTCTCTGGTTAGAATTTTTTGTTTAAAATACTGAAGTATATTCATGGTATTTTAAAAAGAAATTTTAAAAAGAAATATGTCAAAATAGATTTGGAAAAGAAGATCCCTTTTAGTATAAAGTAATGATATAGAATTGAGAAAAAATTTTCATAACATTGGCAAGAATGGTTACATCTGTCAAAACTATGACATATGAATATTGATTAATATGGGTATCATTTGTGTGTGTGTGTGTGTGTGTGTGTGTGTGTGTGTGTGTGTGTGTGTGTTTGTGTGTGTAAGACTGGGTATCGCATTATTCTGAAGGCTCATAGAATGTTGAAAATTCCTTTCATGAAAAAGAGTGGAGACAAAGCAGTTTCTATTTTCAGGTCTCCTTTTATAACAGAATATTTCAAGTCTAATTAGTGTTACTTAGATTTGATGATTTAAACTCATAAAATAAAGGGAAAGAGAAGCTGTGGGCATAGTTATTTTTATACTCATAAGTTAACTGTGATTGCAAAATTGAATTGTGAAGAGCCTTCCTTTAAAAAAAAAGTGTCTCTTGGATGATCTTGGTTTCTTTATTAGAAGCAGAGAAATGCTTTGTAAAATGTAGCTTTGTAACAGAAACCAGAAAATGATCAGGGTAATTTAAGGAATTATAGAATTTTTTTTTACATCCACATAAATGTTAATGTATTTAGAATTGCTGTATGATGACATGAATGGTATAATTGTTCTTATTACTTAAATGGGTGCTGAGCAATCTTTCTCTCAAATGGAATGTTGGAACTGATACTTTAGGATCACAGATTTAAAAATGAAAAGAACCTTAAAGGCTATCTAATCCAATCCTCTCATTTTACAGATGAGAGGAAGAAACTAAGGCTCAAAAAGATTAAGTGTTGTTAGTGATTTGATTTGAACTTAGATCCTGTGACTTCAAATTGTCATCTTTCAATTAATTAATATTAATAATAAATTAATGCTAAACAATATTAAGGGCAATTAGAGATTATAATACAGTAGTACAGAGTACCTTAATGTGGAATAGTTCAATTTCTCCTCATCTTTTGATTAAGATTATTTTAATATAGAAATGGTACAATAAAGGACAACAAAATATATGTAAGAAAAAAATGCTTGCAGAGATAGGTTAGAGAACTATAAATGACTTTTCATTTGTATTTTAACAGTTCTTTCACATTATTAGGGCCCAGGATTTATATAACATCTTCTGTAGCATAGCTCAGGAAACTCGCCTCACTTCTGTAAACCAAAGCCTGTTGAGAGGAAGGAATATCTTAGAGTAAGAAGAGGAAACAGGAAAGGTAATTGGGAAGGGCCAGAAATGGAAGCTTACACATGGTCTAAAAGACATTTGCCAAAAAGAATAATAATAAAAATTGAAAAAAAAATATTTGTAACAATCACCCTGTCCTTCAGGTGATGCTCTTGGCTATCAATTACATGCCACACTAGTGGCTTTTCTTTTCTTCTGGTGATTGATAGGTTTGTTCATCAATTCCACTGATACCATGACACATGTAATTATGAGGAGTTCAAATAATCTTTTTTTTGTTACTTGTTAATGAAGTGTTAACTTTGAGTGTTTTGAAGACTGAAGTCCTTTTGTTCATATGTTAGGTTCTGCCTGAGCTATAACAATACAAAGTTCTGGTCAGCCAGGTTGCCTCCCTCTGATCTAGAGAAAGACAGCTGCCTCTAGGGATGAGAAAGTTGGTGAGTCATCGTAACCAATTTAGACATTCACCTTTCTGCATGGCCTGCTTCGATCTACTAATGTATATTTTTTAACTATGGATTTTCTTGATTCAAGTGTGTACGGTAAGACCTAGCCAGAGATTGCCTTGAACCAGAGCTGAAATAGTTTACTCTTGAGCTCAGCTGTTATGGAAAGCTGAGGAAACATTTTTTGAAGGGGCATGAGTGATTCACTTGGCTTGTTTTTAATAGACTTGCATGTTTGTACATATGAAATTTGCTTTGTTTTGAAGGGCTGTGTAGCTCAATTAAGAGATGTTGACACACCCTATACACTCACCCACCTGCATGATAACTGGTTCACTTAATCAGTTATGGAATGACTTTGGAAAAGTTTGATGGGATAAAGACAGGAAGGTTTAATAACTGTACTTTTTTTTTCCAGAGTAACATATATCAGGTTAGATTGCTTCTTGAAGGTAGGTAGGAAAAGGGAAATCAAGGGGCAGAAATATTTTCTACACTACTGTAATTCTAATACTCCATTTCTAAATCGGTACAAACCATTCCTAAGAGCTTTTTTCTTCACCTTCTTTTTGCTCTTGATTTTCATTGCCTCTCTACTTCACACACATCTAGAAGATCACAAAAATAAGTCAGATATGATTGAGAATTAGTTTGGGTAGACAGGACCACTTCTATACCTTTTCCTTCACCTCAAATACATGTTACCTACATTCAAATAATCACATATATTATGTCATATATAATTATCATAATATGATTCTATAATATCATTGTACGTGTTCATTGACTTTTATCTATGAAGGCCTGTATTTACCTAGTTATGCTTATGTTTATCTCCCTCATTAGAGTGTAAATTCCTTGAGGGCAGGGACTGCTTTGTTTGTTTTTACTTTCTTTGTGTCCCCACTTGCTTAGCAGTTAGTATGTACCCAATAAATGCTTTTTGACTGACTGAATGTGCACAGAATCCTCAAGGTACCTAAAAGTTGAACAACTTGAGCAAATCATGTAATTATACAAATTAGAACTTGGAATCAAAATGTTATGCAATTGGCACATAACTATAATTAGTTTAGGGTATGCTTTACAAGTAAATAGAAAAGTATCACCTTGAGCTTTAGTCTAATTCCTGTACGATGTATGTTTTATCATTCTCTTCTTTCTTGTATTATTTCATTCAACCTCCAAAGAATGATTCATCGTGCTCATTGGAATAGGGGAGGGTAATTTTCTAGATTTTTAAAGAGTAGAAAAAAATTAAAAATTACTGTGTTTAATACCTTTATGTAGATAATAGACCAAAAAAAATCTAGGAAAGCTTTAATAGGTACTCTATTTTTATAATGAAAAATATTTTTAAATTGCTGATTTTTCCCTAATTCTGACTTTCTCATAGCTATAGAGTCCTTTTTAGCATTACTGCTTTTTCAGATTTAAAATGCAAATAGGAAAATCTCAAACACAAAATTCTGTATGTACTTAAAGCAGTCTTGGAGATCTAGTTTTTCAAATTATGATTCTTCTGTAGATCTTATGTTACCTTTGCATATTATTTGTTATGAATGTGACTCCTCCTTAGCTCTTCCTATCTTCTCAGTTCATGTTTTTAGTTATTTTTTTTAGCTTAAAGTATGAATGCTTGTAATGATTAACTTCCTTACTTGGTCTTTCCTGTTAGAAGTATAGATGACAGGAAATGAACTGTGCAATCATTATCATAAGTTCCCCATTCATCTGAAATCTGTATTGTAACATCTAGGGACTTATGTAGAAATAATTAGTCCTAATTCTAGTCCCACTTAGTTTCTGTAGTTAAGAATTGATTTGTTACATAAAACCTATGCTATTTGTGGCATAATTGTTGTTGTCCTTAGCAGAGAAAAGTTATGATTTGCTGTGTACCACAAATGAACTTTACATAGAATTGTTCCAGAGCTATGTAACTATGTAATCATGCCTCTGACATCATGTATTTATGAAGTTATATTTTTTTTTGCAATCACATCTAAATGTTTACATTTATTCCTTACTGAATTTCATTTTACTAGATTCAGGCCAATGCTCTAATCTGTCAAGATCTTTTTTTTGGATCCTGTCTCTCTGTCTCTGTAAGTTTTATGTTGTCTAAGAATTTGATAAGCATGCTATCCTTAATTTTATCCAAGTCATTGATAAAAATATCAAACAGCAGATTTGAATTTGGCATTCTTGAAGTACTCCACTGCAGACTTACTGCCACATTAGCGTTGAACCATTTAACAGCTACTCTTTCATTGCAGCCATTCAACCAGCCAAACCAGCTCTGAAACCATCTAATTGTATTATCCTCTAGTCCACATCTCCCTATCTTCTCCACAAGAATAATATGAGATACTTTTCATTTCCTTTGTCTACTAGTTTAGTAATTCTGTCTCTCAGCCTCCCTCAATCAAACAAAAAAAAAAAGGAAGTTTGGTGGGGTATTCTTACTAAAGCCTCTTTATGATCAATAGATCCCTCCTCAAATGTTTAGCCATCTCTTTAATGATCTGTCTTAGAATTTTTCCAGGAATCCAAGTCAAATTAATTGACTTATAGTCTGTGCAGACTCAGTTCTATTTCCTTTTTAAACATCAAAATATTAGTAGCCCTTCTCTTTTCCATGATCTTTCAAATATCTGATAATGGCTCAGTAATTAAATCTCCCAGTTCTGTTAGCAACCAGTTTGAGCATAGAAAAAGAAGATAATAGCTTGAAGGGATCATGCAGTCAAGCAAAGTTTTTGTTTCAAATAATAGTATATTTGTAGTAAGAAGAGAAGGATCTGATAAAGATGGAAATATTATTCTATGCTGTGCTGCCAGTAGTTTATGTTTTAGAACAAATATATTTCCCATTGAGGTTAATTTATGTACCAGATATACCAGCCCTCTCAACCTTGGTTTTTAAGGATGTGTTGCCAATGAGTAACAGAGAACTTTCCCAGGCATATTACACAAGTAGTTATTGATGTGCTCATCAGAGGAAAAAAAAAATAAGAGCTGCACCAGCAGTGATTTCTACCCAGGGTAGGTCAACATTTGAATTTTTAAATTACAAAAATTAGGTTGCTTTATGTGTGTTGATTGTGGAGAGCTGTGGGGCACCAAGGGGGGCTGGTAGGGTTCTGTGGCCTGCTCATTTGTCTACCTTTCATCTTAGGACCTTTGAGGCACCTAGCCTCACATGCCATCAGGCTCTTCCTTCACATGTCCTTCTGTGAATTCTGCAGTTCAGCAGGCCTGGCAGTGGCTTCATAGGTGGTCTTCATAGTGTCTCTGCCATGGCTTTTCTGAGAAGGTCACTTGCCTCATCCTTGTGTGTCCGGCAGCTTGTCAGGGCCATGGAACGCAGTCTTCTGAGGTTTCCCAAAAGAGGAACTGAACAACATACATCTTCCTCTCTCTCTGTTCTGTCATAAAGTCAAGCCTTTCTGCTATATTTAGAACTCCTGCAGCATTTTCTTTGGTTTGCATATTATAAAACTTAGCTTTGAGCATGTGTTTTTTCCTCTTTAGTTGGGTTTTTCTCTCCAACTAGATTCAAGGCTACATGACTGTAGTGATCTTATCCTCTTCAAAAAAACCCAGGACTTTCACTTCTGGGAGCCAAGATGGAGAAGTAAAAAGGTAATCATTCTTACCCTCCCCTATCAACCTCTGAAAATATCACCCCATAAAAAAAAACACCCTTGAACAGCTGAACTAGAAGAAAGATGGGGAACAGCAGTGCAGCAGCCCAGCAAATGGGTCTCCCAGTGCCTCAGCAAAAATAACGGAAGCAGCACTACAAAGGGCCCCATGAGGATAAGTACCCTGCAGTATTCATCTGAAAGGGGCCAAAGAAAGCAACCTAAAGTCTTCATAAAGCCCCAGCCTTGCTGATTCCAACCCAACACCAGGTAAGCTGTCAGAACCCCAGGAAGAGATCATGAAGCCCAGGTGGTGGAGCAGGTAAACACCAACACCTGGACCTCCGAGTGCCTCAGTGAGGGTGGGGGAACTGGTGAAAACCAGCTCAGAAAACCACCAGGTGCCTCGGCACTCTACCACAAAGGAATCTCCCAGTGCATTAGCAGAAACGAGGGAGGCAGCATTACAAGGGACCCCAGGCAGATACACACCCTGCAGAACCCATCTAAAAGGAGCTGAAGAAAGCTAAAGGAAAGGAAAAGCAGGCAACCTAGAACTGCCTGAAAGTTCCAGCCTTGCTGATTCCAGCCCAATATGAAGTAAGCTGCCAGAACCCTACAGCTTCCAATTGCCAACATAAGAGGCCCCAGCACACAAAGCCAGTGACCAAGGGCCTAGGCTCCCAACACAAGAAGCTTGGGTCAGTGCCCCCTCTGTTTGCCAGCAGGAGAGCTCAATCTCGTTAAAGGCCAGGGAATAAAGAAACACCATGAGTAAGAAGAAACGTACCATAGATTCATATTATGAGAAGAGTGAAGATCAAGACAGAAATTTTGAAGAGGACAACATTGTCAACAAACCCACATCTGCAACAACAAAAGGGAATATGAACTGGTCTGAAGCCCAAAAAGCCTTCTTAGAAGAGCTCAAGAAAGATTTTAAAAGTCTAATGAGAGAAGTAGAAAAGTCCTTAAAAAATACAATTGCCAAATTGGAGAAAAAGTACACTGAGGAAAACAAGTCCCTAAAAACACAATTGGTAAACTGTAAAAAAAAGTACACTGAAGAAAACAAATCCCTTAAAAATACAATTGGCCAGTTGGAGAAGGAAGTAAAAAAACTAACAGAAGAAAACAATCTGTTAAAAACTAGAATTGGACAAATGGAAACTAATGTGTCTATGAGAGAGCAAGAACCAGTCAAACAGAAACCAAAAAATGAAAAAAATAGATGAAAACGTGAAATACCTCATTGGTAAAACAACCGACCTGGAAAATCTATCCAGGAGAGACAATTTAAAAATTATTAGACTACCTGAAAATCATGATGAAAAAAAGAACCTGAACAGTATCTTTCAGGAAATCATAAAGGAAAACTGCCCAGAGGTCCTAGAACCAGAAGGTAAAATAACCATAGAAAGAATACACAGCTCACCACCTCAAAGAGATCCCAAATTGACAACGCCAAGGGATATAATAGCAAAATTCCAAAATTATCAGATGAAAGAGAAGGTGCTGCAAGCAGCCAGAAAGAAAGCATTTAAATATCATGGAACCACAGTCAGGATTACACAGGACCTTGCAGCTTCTACATTAAAAGACCACAGGGCATGGAACATGATATTCCCCTAAGGCAAAGGAGCTTGGACTGCAGCCAAGGATCAACTACCCTGCAAAAATGAGCATGATTTTTCAAGGGAGGAGATGGATATTCAATGAAATAGGGGACTTCCAAACCTTCCTGATAAAAAGACCAGAGCTCAACAAAAAATTTGATCTTCAAGTACAGGACTCAAGTAGGACTTAAAAAGGTAAATGGGACGGAAAGATAAAATATGTTGTTAATAAGGGTGGACTGTTTACATCCCTACAAGGGAAGATGACACTTGCAGCTCTAGAGGACTGTATTGTTATTACACCATGTTAAAGGAGTATACATAAAGGGGATGGATGATAGTTGACTCTGATGTGATGATAAAAAAAAATCTAATCAAGTGGGTTAAAGATTAAAGTCTAATTTTAGAAAATGTACTGAGAAAGGAGGAGGTAGACAAGAGTAAATTACATTACAGGAAAAGACACAAAATCCTATTACAGCAGAGGGAAAGAAGGGCGGGGGGGGTGGGCATTGTTTGAACCTTACTCTCATCAGATTTGGCTCAAGAAGGGAATAGCATAATCAGTAAGGTATAGAAATCTAACTTGCCCTATAGGCAATAGGAGGGAAAGGGGGAAAGAAAAAGGAGGGGGGATAGAAGGAAGGGAAGAAGCAGTAAGGCTAAAGGGTGAGAAAACAGAAATGGAGGGAGGAACTGAGGGAGGCGGTAGTCAAAAGCAAAACACTAGTGAGTTATTTTTACTTACAACTTCACTAATGTGAAAATATGTTTAATAGGAATGTAAATGTATAGCCTATGTCAGATTGTGCATTGTCTTGGGGAGGGTGGTGGGGAGGAAGGGGAGAAAAATCTTAAACTCAAAAGCATATGGAAGTGATTGTTGATAAATCAAAATTAAAAAAATAAAATTTGAAAAAAAAACTTCTTTACTCCCTTTCAAGAAAAAAAAAAAAAGAAAACCCCAGCTTCAGTTTTCCTGGTCTAATACTGCTGAGAATAAGAACCCAGAGATTTGGACATCAGCTTCTCCATCCTAGAAGTCTCCTTCCCTTCTCCACTTTTCTCCCCATAGGACTAGAATGAACAGTGGAGCTAGAGGAAGTTTCATTGACTCAATCTGCTTTGCATCTCTACAATTTCTGGCAAGCAATTATGCCTCAGAAATTCTGAGGTAGTTTCACCACCATTAGCAGTAGTGGATAGGCTCTATACCTTTCATTGAGTGAGACCAAAGGAGTACACTCATGGTGGCCAGGCATTGTATGAAAGTCCCTTCCTCTTTCTGCTTTTTCCAGCCTTTCCCTAGGAACAGGCAGTAGGGGAAAGGCTAGGTTCTCATGTATCACTAGGTCTGGACAAAATTTCTAAGAGAAAAACCCTACCTTCTTCCCATTTCTCCCCACCTCCTTCAACCCGATAATATAATGAGTTCCATCATTCAAAAGGACTGTAGAGCTTCTTTGGCACTTTGGACAAGATTGGCCACCTCTCTCTTTCAGACATGGACATTCTGTGACACTGTGGCAATTCAGTCAGACTACCTACTAAGTGAAACAATAGGGAAAAAGAGACTTCACTCAAACTCCTAATTAAGCAGTGTTAAAAAAAAAAGAGACGGGCACTGCTGTGGTGAGGAAAAAAAATATTTGCCCAATTGTCCTTGCCAACAACATTACCACTCACACCTACATCTAGCAAAATAAATAAAGACAGAAAGAAAGCCTGCCTCAAGGAGCTACACTATTTTCAATTTTTTTTTTAATTTAAGAGAGGATTCTGGGAAGATGGTGGAGTAGATCAGAAAACATGGCTCTCCAAATTTCCTCCAACAAAAAAGACAGAACATTGCCTCAGAGGGAATGTGGAGTGGCAGAAATAAACAAAAGTCAGGGTAAAGCATTTGTTCTCCTAAGACAACCTAAGAACACCCCAGGAAAGACCTGACCTCCTGACTTCAGGGACAGAGGTTCTGCCTGAGTGAAGTGCAAGCACCTCAAGGCCTATTCTTCCCAATTAATAAACAACAAGCTGTGGGGGTAGCTGGGGTTGGGGGGGGAGCCTCAACCTTAGAAATTTTCATCTCAAAGACAGTGAGTGGGTCTGATGCCTGAGTAGAAGACTGAAGGACTTTTCAGTGTTGAGGAGCACCAAGCCTAGCTGTGCTGACCAGACATGTCCTGGGCTGGGCTGCCACTGTAGGGGGAGAAGGAGCTAGCACATACTTAGTGAGTGCAGAGGGTTGAGGACCCTGCTGGTTGAGAGCATTTTCAGGAGAGCAGAGTCCTTAGTTGCAGTTCTAGGGCAGAAAGGACAGCTGTAGTTTTCAGCTACCTAAGGGATCACAGGGAGTAAGATCATTTGTGGACAGCATGACTGGGGGCTTTAGCCTTGTCTTAGGAGTAGAGAGGAGAGGCTAAGGTTGAACACCAGGACAGACCTCAAAAAAAATGACACTAAGAAGGGCCTGAGGCTTGAAACATCATTCCCCATACCTTGGGACTACAACTTGTTTACACTAATAGCTGCTAAAAACAAAATAAAACAAAAAAAAATGAGTACACAAAGGAGAAAGAATCCAACCATAGATAGCTACTTTGGGGATAGAGAAGATCTGGGTTCACATTCAAAGGAAGATAATGGAGTTCAAAAAAAGCTACTCCTTTTTCAGTGAGAATTGTCAAATGGTCCCAAGCACAAAAAGACTTCTTGGAAGAACTTAAAAAGGATTTTAAAATCAATTAAGAGAAATCGAGGAAAAATTAGAAAAAAATAAAAGCACACCAAGAAAATCAAGAAAATTATGAAAAGAAAGTTAACCAACTTGAAATAGAGAACCAAAAACTTAAGGAAGAAAATAATTCCTTGAAAACTAGAATTGGGCAAAAGGAAGCTAATGACATTCTAAGACACCAAGAAATAACAAAACAAAATCAAAAGAAAGAAAAAAAAGAAGAGAATGTGAAACATCATCAGAAAAACAATTGATCTGGAGAACAGATTGAGGAGAAATCACATAAGAATAGTTGTACTACCTGAAAATTGTGATAAGAGAAAGAATCTTGATACAATATTACAAGAAATTATCAAGAAAAATTGCCCTGAAGTTCTAGAACAAGAAGGCAAAGCAGAAATAGAAAAAAATCCACCAATTACCACTGAAAGAGATCCCAGGAGGAAAACTTACAGAATATAATAGCCAAGTTTCAAACTCCCAGATTAAGGAGAAAATATTAGAAGGAACAAGAAAAAAAATTAAATGTTTTGTAGCTACAATAAGGATTACACAAGGCTTAGCAGCTACTATGTTGAAAAACCATAGTTCTTGGAACATAATATTTCATAGAGCAAAAGAGCTGGGGTTACCAAGGGCAACCTACCCAGCAAAGTTAAGTATAATTCTGAATGAAAAAAAAATTGAATATTTAATGAACTGAAGGACTTTCAGGTATTTGTGAAAAAAAACAGCAGAACTTAAAGGAAATTTTGACATATAACATCCAGGAGAAATGTAAGGTAAACATTAAGGACCAATTATAGGACACTCCATAAGGTCAAATTGTTTACTTCTTATATGTGAAAATATTATCAGTTCCTTTATGATTGTCATTTTTATTTGGGTAGTTTGAAAGAACACCTTGGGCTGAGCTGACTATGAGGGGGTAATTCTTAAATAACAATAAAAAAAACTAAGGAGAGATAAAAAGGAGCAATTATCTCATGCAAATGAGATACTATAGTAGGGGAAACTAGTATGGGGGAGAGCAGGTAGTGCTGAAACCTTATTCTCCTCAGGAATGGGTTAAAGAGGGAACTATACATACATATATATATATATATAATACACACACACACACACACACACATATGTGTAAATATGTATATATGTATAAAAGTTTTTGAAATTTAGAAATAAGAGAGCAAGGGAATAGGGTGGGGGAGAGGATAAGGGAGGGACTCTTAGAGGGGTGGGTAGGTTAAGGAATAGGAATAATGGGTGGAAGCAAAGCAGAAGAGGGAGGAGGGATAAGAATAGGGTGAGAAGGATAGTGAGGAAAAATAGGAAGGAGATAAATATATAAGTAATTTTAGCTTAGAATGTGAATGGGATGAATTTACCCATAAAATGGAAACTGATAGCAGACTAAAAATTTGAATTTGACAATATATTGCTTTCAGGAAATGCTATAAAAATGAGAGATACATACAAAGATAAAACAGAGGTCAGGAGCAGAATTTATTATGTAAAAAGCAGTGGTAGTAATCATGATCTTAAAGTTAAACCTAAAATGATTTAATCAAAAGAGAAAATAGGGAAACTATACTATGTGAGCAATATTATCTATTATTGTTTTAGGCCTTTGAAAATACCTGGACAGTATAAAATACCTAAGCTTATACCTGCCAAAACAGACACAGGAATTATATGAACATAAACATAGAACACTTTTTATATAAATAAAATCAGATCTAAATAATTGAAGTATTATTTATTGTTCATAGACAGGTAAAGCCAATATCATAAAAAATGACAATTTTGCATAATTAATGTATTTATATAATGCCATCCTAATTAAATTACTAAAAAAAAAATCATACTGAGTTAGAAAAAAAATAATAACAAAGTTCATTTGGAAGAACAAAAGGTCAGGAACCTCAAAGAAACCAGGTGGAAAAAATGTAAAAGAAGCAGATTCTATAGTATCAGACCTTAAACTATATTATAAGGTGAGAGCATTGTTGAAGTATAAAATGGATAGTTTTTATTATTTTAAATTAAAATTTTCTTGTATAAATAAAACCTATGAAGCAGAGAATAGAAAGAATGTGGAAAATTGGGGAAAAAAACTTTCATGGACAGTCTCTCAGATAGAATGTGATTGGGTTTGAAAATTGCTGTGGTAGAGAAAATGGTGAGCTCATTCATTTAAAAAAAAACATGGAAAGACTTGGACTTATGAAGGAAAATACTAGCCACCTTCAGAGAAGCAGATGACAAATGCAAATAAGCATAGTGTGGTCTTACATATTTATGTATCAGTGTATATACATCTGTATCTAGATAGTGATCTATCCACAGACATATATGTCTCTACACACACATATATACATATATACTATTGATAGATATAGATGTATCTGTCCTTGCTTAATTGTATCCTTCTTGGGGGGAGAAGGGAAGAAATAAAGTAAAAAGTGCACAGCAGAGAACAAAAGACAATCTACAATGAAGCAAAGAAAAGCTGGACAGCTTTGAAAACCATGTGTAATATTTATTATATAGGTTTTCTTGAAATGGAAATTTGTTGTTTTATAGTGAATCCTTTCATGTTCTGCAGTGTACATGGCAGTGTTTTTTTTGTCTTATTTTGTATGTAAGTTTAAAATAAACTTAAAAACTAAAAAAAAAATAGTGAATTTAGTACTGTACCAGAAATTAATAGGATTATAAACTTGAAGAGCTAGAAGCAGAAGCTTCCAAAATTATTTGACCTACAGCCCCCTTAAAAAATTATCCAGTATCCCCCTGGAAATCTCCTTTTTTTTTTTTTTACATTTAGAACTCTGTATTATTTGAATTACCTGTCAAATGATAATTAGCTAAAACACTCACTAGATTTATACATTAAGTAAATTATATATAGAATACTGTAAAAACACAGTTAAGACTGAAATTTTCCCATTGTTGATCAGGAAGGTCCTTGTGCCCCTTTGTTCCCAACCTTCACAAATGTTTTCCCAATTTCTGCTCCAGTCAAGGTCAACTGGTGGAATTACTGTTTCCCTTCCTTCTAATCTTCCTTCTGTTCCCCAGGAGTAGAACTTCCAGATATTTCTTTCTCAGATACCATTTTTTTTATATGCCAGGAAATTTACTTTCTTTAACTCTTTAACTTTTTTTTGAAATTTTCATCATTTCAAAAAATATGTATTTTTAAATTATGCATCTTAAATTTAATGATTTATTATAAATTTGTGTTTTTTTCCTGTATTGAAATTTTGATGATGCAATATTGCATCATGTAACCATATGGTATCATATTATAAGCAAGTCATTACACACACATATTTCTGCCCATGCATGTTGGACTTCCAAACAAGGCATGTCACGCTTGCCTGCCAACACTGGCTTGTTAAGATCCGTCAGCAGACTTGACCGCTGATGGATTATAACTTGCATTTTGTGTGTTTATTTGGAAATTAATGTAATCACTATGACTTTAACTGTGTTATGCAATAGATGAAAAATGCATGAATAGTTTTTCAAAATTTTCTTTGTTTTTCTTCTTATGCTTCCACTGCCCCCTTATTTTTATTCAATGCCCCTAATTGCACCTGAGGCTACGGCTGCCACCCAACCCTTATATCTTTCCAGTGCACCACCCCTCATGTGATGGCATTGCCTACTTTGGAAATTTATGGCCAGATGGAATAATTTCTTTATTGTAGGTATTAGTCAAGCTCCTTTTTAGAGAACTGTAGCCAGTGTAGGTCTCCATTTTAGGTTCCATGTGGAGAAATTAGAGTAAAAAAATGTAACCACAAAAATGATGAAGGTGTTCATTAGGACCTTGAGAATAGGTAAATGATGTTGAGGTTAATTAGTCTAGAGATGAAAAAACATAAGAATGATTTAATAACCACCTTCAGATCTCTAAAATGTTTATAAGAAAATGATGATTATGGAGACCAATTAAGGTGAAATTAACCTAATTGCAGTAAGAAATGATTTAGATATAGAAAAATATGGAAAGACTTGGACCTACCAAGGAATATTTTATCCACCCTCAAGAGAAACAGAGGACAAACAAGTATGGTCTTACATAGATGAATATAAATGTATATGCGTATGTATCAGTATGACCACAGATATCTAAGTATATGTATATATATATATATATATATATATATATATACATATATATATATATGTAAGTATATTATATATGTGTATATGTATACATGTTTATGTGTCTATATATGTGTGTATATGTATATACATATACACACGTATATCTCCACCCTTAATTGTAGCCTTCTTGGGTGCAGGGAGTAAGGGGGGGGGAGAACAAAGTAAAAAGTGCACAGCAGAGAACAAAAGAAAATTTACAAGGAAGCAAAGAAAAGATGGATAGCTCTGTGCACAATGAGTGTTCAATATTACACTATTCAAATACTGAATAGTATGTATTATATAGGTATTTATTATATTTTTAAAGTAATATAATTTCATATAATATTTTAACAAGCATTGTAGCTGTCATGGATAGTGATACAACTGGAAAACTAGGATTTGAGGAATTTAAGTACTTGTGGAACAACATCAAGAAATGGCAATGTGTTTACAAGCAGTATAACACTGACCATTCCACTTCTCTTGGGAGAATGCAGCTGAAGGAAGCTATTCAGGCAGCAGGCTTCCAGTTAAATGAGCAACTTTACCAACTGATTATCCGTAGATACACTGAAGAAGATGGAAGCATGGATTTTAACAACTTCATTAGCTGCCTGATACGTCTGGATGCCATGTTTCGTTCCTTCAAGTCACTAGATGGAGATCGAGATGGACAAATTCAAGTAAATATTCAAGAATGGCTGGAACTGACCATGTATTCCTGAAATAAATGCCAAGAAGACACTGTCCTGCCTTGAGGATAGGACTGCTCTAAGCCTAGGTGTGTCTGTCGGGGATGGGGCATTAGAGCTGCTGTTTGTCCACTCTGCAGTTTCTGAAATCTTGTATAGGTCTTTATTGCTTCATTAAAGGAGATTTTAATGTAAAATATATTGAGTAGTTTGTATATTATCTGTGTAAGAAATGTTTTACTTCTTTAAAACTGTATGTATATGATTTTCATAGGTGGAAACCCAGGCACAAAAATCTTGAAGGGAATAGACTTTTAAAATCTACAGTAATTTCCTGTTCTCAACTGGGAATTGTTTGGTAAATGAATTATTAGCAGTAGAAAATATTTACTAAGAGTAATTTTTTAAAAATCCTGGAATAAATCAATAGAATAGCCAGTGTTCCTCTCCTCTCACCCTTTTTCCCCTCACCTTTAAAAATAAAAATAGATTTCTAATTTTTTTTCCCATCACTTCATGTCTGATGGTTCTACTATATTCTAAAATTTCTCTAAGAAATGAAAATAGTATCTTAGTGAGCCAGTGTTTCAAATTGTACAGTAATTTAAGAGTCTTAGAAACATGATAAGCCATCATACATGAAGATACTATTTGATTTTAGTAGAGGATTTCTTTGTTTGCTGGTTTTGTATTCTTTACCTTTAATCTGAAGCAGAGCAAATGTGAAAAGTGAGATTGTTTTGTTTTTATGTTTATTTTTTAAGGAGTCAGGAAGAACAAGAACTAAAAGGGTGTATCTGTGGTTCAGAATGTCTTTGGCTGCCTTAATGAATCAAAAGAATCACTCTTACAAGCACTTCATGCAAAATCAGGCTTGCCTCATTGATGTTAGCCAGCTCCCGTCATGTCTTGTCTTGCCCTGGAGCA
Organism: Phascolarctos cinereus; assembly: GCF_003287225.1. NCBI lineage: Eukaryota > Metazoa > Chordata > Mammalia > Diprotodontia > Phascolarctidae > Phascolarctos > Phascolarctos cinereus. The sequence continues at coordinate 275,519,944 of NW_027555625.1, read as the reverse complement.
AGGAAAATTTTTTTGTTCTTCACAAACTGAAGGCAGGATTGTAAGTTGAATGGAATGTAAAGCAATGTTGGAAATAAATTTAGGGCTTTTGTGTAAAGCTCTCTTGTGATGATGCCTTGTGTGTCATAGTTGAGACTAAGGCCAAGCTGGAAGACCATAGGGTTAGTCTGCTTCTCCATTTTCTAAGAGAAGGGAGGGAGGAACAAGAAGAGATTAACACTGTAGGATATATCAGGAGGAAAGTGATAAAGAAGAAGCACCATGGACATGCCTTTCTTTCATGAAACAATAGTAATAACAATAATAACCAACATTTATTTTATATTGCACTCACTATGTGCCAGGCACTATGCTAAACACTTTACAATTATTATTTCATTTGATCCTTACAACAACCTTGTGTTTTCAATCATTTTTCAGTTGTATCTGACTCTTCTGCTCCCATTTGGGGTTTTCTTGGTAAAGATACTGGGATGGTTTGCCCTTGCCTTCTCTAGTCCATTTTTACAGATGAGGAAGCTTAGGCAAACATGTTTAAGTGACTTCCCAAGGGGCACACAGCTAAGTAAGTGTCTGAAGCTGGATTTGAACTCAGGTCCTCTTGACTCTAGGGCTGTTACTCTATCCACTGTGCCATCTAGTTGTCCAATAACCTGGGGAGGTAGGTGCTATTATTATTCCCATTTTACAGATAAGGAAACTGAGGCAAACAAGTTAAGTGATTCTCCCAGGGTAACATAGCTAATATCTGATGCCAAATTTGAGGACTTCATGCCTCCAGCCTTGGTGTTCTCTCTGCCACTCCGCCTAACTGCCCCTTGAGTTTTGATTTGACCATAAGCTTTGTCTTTAAGATTCCACTCTTCTTAGATTTTAGGTCTAGAGCTGGAAGGAATCTTGGAGGTCATCAAATCCAAGCTATTCATTTTAAAGGTGAGGAAACAGGCACAGAGTGGTTAAGTACTTTGCAAACCCAATCCCAGACTACAGCAAGTTAGATATCTTGTAAAACCAAATATTAGAAAGACTTTCTTGCACATTTATTGTACTTTCCTTTGCTTGTATTTGATGGATAGACAGTACTAGATGTGAATAATGAGGTAAAAGAGACCCTCTTCCCTCTTTTATTCTCAATCAGAAGAAACAATGGTGTGGTGATGATGTTACCACTAATAATGACATACCTGGTATGTCATAACCTTTAATTGGTTATCAGAAATTACTTTAGAAATTGATGAAGTTGAAATTTGGCATCTGTGCCTACCACCACTACCATTATTAAACAGTATTAATTATGTACACAAATATAGCTCTGATCTTGGTAACATACAACTTCACTGAAGAATCTTACATATTAAATGATTTGGTGAGTCATCTTTATAAGACATAACTGTAAAGTAATAAAACTGTTTGCACAAACTGCAGGAAAGTGACTGTCATTACTTCACAGTCACAGCTTATCTATTAGACCTTAGTAGAATGATTCTTCCCACATAACTGGATTTGAACCTTAATTCTACTCCTTAATGTTTCTTGAGTCTCTAGGCAAGACATTTTGAGCCTCAGTTTCCACATTTATGAAGAGAGAAGACTGCGTGGTATAGTGAGAAGAACATTGGCTCTGAAGTCAGGGGACCTGGCTTCAAACCTCACCTCCAAAACTATTACATTTAAGCTATTCTTTACTTTTAATACTTTGAGAGTCCAAGATCTTACTGGTGTGTGTTCTTTCACTGATAACCTGACAGACAGTTACACTTTGGGGTCAGAGATTGCAGAACCATCAAAGAAGACCAAGAAGGAGGGGTTGGATAGGTGGGGGAACTGGGAAAGGACATTTTTACTATAGTCACCAAAGAGGAATGTGTCCAGGAGGGAAGGAATGGTTATCAATGTTGAATGCTACTGAAAAGTCAAGACTGGAAAAAGGCCATCATTAACCAAGCAATTGAGAGCTCTTTTGTTGACCTTTAAGATTCCAGTTTCAGTTGACCAGCAGGTTGCCAGCCAGATTGCAAAAGGTAAGGAGTGAGTGGGAGGTAAAATGGAGGCAGCAAGTATTAACTACCCTTTTTAGAAGTTTAGTATTGGGGCAGCTAGGTGGCGCAGGTGCAGTAGATAGAGCACCAGTCCTGGAGTCAGAAGGACCTGAGTTCAAATCCCAGCCTCAGACTAAACACTTGATACTTACTAGCTGTGTAACCCTGGGCAAGTCGCTTAACCCCAATTGCCTAAAGAAAAAGAAAAAAAAGAAGGTTAGTATTGAATAGAAAAGGGAGGAATATATAGAATGATGGCTTCAGAGAGTGGCAGGGAAAAGAAAGTATTAGGGATGGGAAGAACTATGCATTTGTGGATGATGGCAAGGTGTTGAGTGCAAATTCTTCTTTAGTCTCTTTGGAATATACATAAAATAAGCCAGAACATAACTGGTTAATATAGTTGTCTATGAACCCCAAATTTTTACTGGTTGCCATTTTTGCTTATGTGTATCCCAAGTGTACTAGTTATTCATAGTAAAGGCTGAGGCCACTGCAATATCCTTTTAAATCATCAAAGAAAGATTCAATTGTATATAGGTAGTATTCAGTAGGGGCATGTAGGTGGCGCAGCAGATAGAACACCAGGCCTGGAGTCAGGAAAACCTGAGTTCAAATCTGCCCTCAGACACTAACTAGCTGTGTGACAAGTTACTTAACCCTGTTTGCCTCAGTTTCCTTATGTATAAAATAAGCTGGAGAAGGAAATGGCAAACCACTCCAGTATCTTTGCCAAGAAAATCACAAATGAGGTCACGGAGAGTCAGACACAACTGAAATGACTGAATGACAGCAGCAAATATTAAGCATATCTCCTACAGTTTTGAAATTTAGTATTCTAATAATATTACATGTAGTAGTTGTAATAATAATTCCCCTTTATAAAGTGTGTTTTAGTTTATAGCTTTTTTCCTTCAAAACAATACTGTGGGTTAAAGAGTTCAAATGTTACCATGTTTTGTAGATGAGGAAATTAAGGCTTAAGAGTTTGTGTTACTGCCTAGGGTCACACAGTTATTAATGTGCAGTCTGGGACTTGAATTCAGGTCTCCTGACTCTTTATCTAGTGTTTCTGTTATACCATACTGGCCCTACTTTATTGTTCTCTTTTTAATCTTGTTATTCACCAAATCAGGACAACTTATTCTGTTTTGTTGGATAATTAAGAGTTTATTGTATCATAGCTATAATAATACATTGAATGTCTTCCAACCCCTTCGACCCCCAATTTTAAGGTTTTGACAGATATGAATAGCTGTCTTCTTTATACCTATGATGCCAGCAGTATATACAGTGCTTTCTATGAGAAACAATATGTTATAGTAGATAGCACTTAAGTTGGAATCAGAAGGACCTGGGTTTAAATATCACCTCAGAAACTTACTAGTACAATGAACTTGGGCAAGTCACTTCATATCTCTTTTTCTCACTTTTCTCATTTGCAAGTTTGAGTGTGATTTGAGTTCTGAGGGTTTCTAAGGTTCTTTCCAGCACTAAATATTTGATGCTATGATTTTTAAAACAAAGATGACTCCTGTTGAGAGCTCATAAATCAGATAGGTTCAAGCCCAGGCTGTGCTTAGCTGTGTGACCATGTGTGAGTTACTTTTTGGAGCTTCAGTTTCTTCTCTGTTTAAATGAGGGAGTTGGAGTAAAGATAATCTTTACATCCATAAAGCTCTCAAGTCCCTGATCCCAAAATTGAAATTCTATAAATAAATAAACTTAGGGAAGCCATATTTTTAAAAATCCTTTAATAACATCTCCCATGATTGGGGTATTGTTTCATTTGCTTTAGATACTTGAGGTAGGACCTCCTCATCTACCTTTCTATGGTGTTGTTTTGTTTATTAGATTACTTTCTGGCCAAGTGTTATATACACATAAAACTTTTCAGGAAAAAAATGAGAAGCCTTAATATAAATCCTAGGTCTATGACTAATATATTTTCTGTGTTTCCCTACCTGAAAAGTAGGAGATAATGATGATTGATCCTTGTCATTTCCAAGATATTGTGAATTTATATGATTAAGATAATATCCATTGAACATCAGAGAATAAAGATACATTGTAAACTTAAAGTGACATTTTCCAAGTATTATATGTCTTCTTTTAAAACCAAGTTGTAGGGGCAGCTAGGTGGTGCAGTGGATAGAACACTGGCCCTGAAGTCAGGAGGACCTGAGTTCAAATGCGGCCTCAGACCAAACATTTGACACATACTAACTGTGTGACCTTGGGCAAGTCACTTAACCCCAATTGCCTCACTAAAAAAACAAAACAAAACCAAAAAAAAACCAAGTTGTAATTAACATAACATGAACGGTAATGGGTTCACTGTTCAGGCGAACTTCAAGACATCACAGTGATGTTTCGCTAAAAATGTGAGTTGCAGGTGAAATTGATCCATGTTCTGAGCAAAATATTCATAGCAGGCTTAATCAAACCTTTCACCTCTAACAACAATTGGACAGTCTCATCAGGAAACTGATGACTAGGCTAGACTGGAGGAGTCTTGGAGAGTAAAGTTTTAGTCCTGTTTCTTCCATGGACTCACTATTGTTGTTGCTTATCCCTCATTCTCAAAGAGGACCATGACATCAGGGAGGTTATTCCATGACATGCAAGTGAATTGGATTTATATGAGGCAAGGCTGTGCAAAGTCACCAGCCTCAATTTCTCCTCTGGAACCATCTGGGTCAAGTGGCACGATATACATCAGGATGACTGGAGATGGCCCTGGATGCAGTGGGAGACCTTGGCCTTTTTGAGCTAAGGTCTTTAATTGGTCTCAGTTTGACTGAGGCAACATCTATTCAGTGATTAAAGCTAGGTAAGAAATAAAGCAGAGAATGGCCTCTTTTAACTAGTTTTTAAAAAAATCAATCTAGGAGGAGAAGACCCTCAGGGTTTCTGGCTAAAACAGAAACAACTGCTATGTACATTCACTCTAGGCCAACTTGGCCTGGGACTTATTGTTAGCCAATCAATGAGAGCCATAGTGATTAGGTTTAAGGCATGGTCCTTAAGAAAGAAATCTAGCCCATAAACCCCGAGATATATTGTGAGGTTTCAGTCATCAAAATTTACATTCCTTCAGGCATAGCACCCACAGGTAAGGGTGTGATACCCTGTGGACAGAGGGAAGGGAAAGGAAAGAAGAAAGAAAGAAAGGGGGATCTGTGTTGCCCAAATGGCTAGTTCCAGTTGGGTCCCCAGTGGGACAGCACCTACTACTACTCACAGAGGTTAGTGTTTGTCCTTCATAGAGACTGTTGTTTGTCCTTCGTACCAAGACATCAGGGAGGTGATGTCATGCCATGCAAATGAATTGTATTTAAGTGTGGTAGGATTGTGCAAAGCCATCAGCCTCACTTTCTCCTCTAGAGTCATCTGAGTCTAGATCAGGATTACTGGAGATTGCCCTGGATGCAGTGATATCTTGGACTTTACAGGCTAGATTTCTATTTTAAGGACCATGCCTCAAACCCAAATCACTCTAGCTCTCATTGATTGGCCAGCAATAGGTCCCAGGCCAAGCCCCACTTGGTCATTCCTTGGGCCCTGATTGGCTCAGAGTGAATGGAAATAGCAGTTGTTTTTGTTTTGGCCAGAAACCCTGAGGGTCGTCCCCTCCCAGATTCATTTTTTTAACTAGGTAAAAGAGGTCATTCTCTGCCTCATTTCTTACCTAGCCTTAATCACTGAATGGACATTGTGTTAGATGTACTATATACCTTGGGGAAATGACTACACCTCTCTGTTCTTTCATTTCTCCAGTGGAAATTAAAGATACAATACCTCCCTCTTCTCCTTTGCCTTCATAGAGTGTTTCAAAGACAAAAGAGGTAATAATCTAAGTTCTTAGGCTATTTAAAGAGAAAGTTCTGTGTCAGCCTGGTTTGGGAGAGTAAAAGAAGTATTATTCATGATAGAAGTAAAATTTTAGTTAGAACTGAAGACCTTCATTTCCCTGATGACAAGCCTTCTGTGATTGTTTATCAAACATCTTACTACCTTTGCTTGTACTAGTTGATGGTTTATCTAGGAATTCATCTGAGAATTTGCTGCCAAGATGATTCTCACAGCACCTGGAATTTATAACTCATAGAATTTGTCTCAAAGGTGTTCAGGTGCTTTATTGTGGTCTTTTTTTTTCTTTTCATTCTTCCTCATCATCATCCTTATCCCTGCCCCAACCCCAAACCCCCCCTCCCCCAGTGAAAGCTGAATGCTCATGGTGTCTGTGGCAAGGTATATCACAAATATAACTGAGTCTCCTGGTCTTTCAGAAAATTGGAGTATTTGAGAGTTGAAAGGGACCTCAAATCCCCTCTAACTCAACTCATACTTGTCCAAGAATCCCCATCTACCCCATCTCCAAGAAGTGTAATTTAGCCTTAGCTTGAAAGTCTTCAAGGAAGAAAGAATTCACTATGTCTTCAGGCAGTGTGTTACATTTTTTAGATAGTTCTAGTTGTTAAGAAGTTTCTCCTTATATTAAGCCACAGTCTGCTTCCCTTCAGCTTCTGTGGTTGAATCCCATTGCTTCTACTTCTGCAGATGGATGGGTTATTAGCCTGTAGTTGCACCACAATATAAACTTTTCTTCCACATAAACAGTGCATGAAGTTGTGGCTGAGCCGCGGCGTAACTGAATCATAATGTCACCCAACATTTTCTTGTTAATAGTGATTTGACTGTTGGACCTCATAATTGAATTCTCCTCATCCCTTCACAGAATCATGATGGCAGCATAGACTTCAGGGAATATGTGATTGGTCTGGCCGTCCTATGTAATCCTGCCAATACAGAAGAACTCATCCAGGTGGCATTTAAGGTACTGTCAGCCCCATTGAGAGAATCTTGTTCAGTCTTACAAATGAGTGTTGACTCTAAATGTATTACTTGAAAATCTGTAAATCTTTTAGAGAAATTTATAGATTCACTCTGACATGTACACAGAAATAATATGGTTAAATCAATTGACACTGACAGTGAAGAAAATGCAGGTGTCAGTTTTGTCATAAAGACCTTTGAAAACAAATTTGTAACAATGTCACAGTTAAGGAGCAGGTGATTTAACAAATTAATTTGAAAATTATTTCTTTTTTTAGCTTTCTCATTTTGAAGCCCTTAAATGTGATTTACAAATAAACAATGTCTGCCATTAACTTGTCCAGTGCCAGAATTTACCTGATTTCTTGATTCTACTTGGTTGTGATTGTATTTGTATAATCTGCTGGCCCATGGTCAATAGAGACTGGACTTTCAGCATTACTAATATGGATTTATCCTGAGCCATCTCTCTAGTCCTGTAGGAAGAATATTTGTGTTTTTTGTTGTGTTGATATACTCAATTAATAACACTGTAAATTATCATATATCTTGCTTATTTTCCAAGAATTTAGTAATATTTCTTTTGCTATCTTATTTGTAATTTCAGTGGGGAATAGATGATTAAGAAGTTGTAATATAAATAGGTACAATAGCCAAGGAGTGTGGATGGCTAAGTGGTTTCCATTTCAGTAGAATTGGATATGGAAGCCTTGATCCTATAAAACCTGTAGTCTACCTCCTACAAAAATATAGGTATTAATAATAGGAAGAAGAGTGCATTCTCAAAGTTTATTTGCTGGTTCTTTGCAAAAGATGTCATATTAAATCAGCTTTTGAGTGGACTGCCGGTTTTGAGTTTCAGACTTACGTGGTAGAATCCCAGTAATCACACAAATTTCATCCTCCAATCTCTATGTGTCTCTTTAGCCATAATAGTTAGCATTTATGTAGTACTTTAAAATCTACAATAAGCCTGTGACATAAGTGTCATAATTATCCCCATTTTACATGTGAGAATTCTTAATAATTAAATATACAACTTTGTCTTTCCCTAATAACGTATTACTTTTGTACTACTGGGGGATTTCAAATCAGATGATCTGCATTTAAATACTTACTGTATCTACCTGTATGATGCTGAACAAATTCCTTTTCCCCTCTTTTCTTCCTTATGAGAAGAGATTGAACTAGATGGTTTCTAAGTTTCCTTTCTACTCTAAATCCTGTGAGCCTATAATTGTCAGGTTAGTTAAATGAATAAAAGCTTAACATTTACCAATGAAAGGTCTTATACAAAATGTGATCCTTTATCACAATAATTATTGCTTATTAGAATCTTTTAGATGTTTGTCTATTTTATACTATGCTGAAAAATGAAAACAAAAACAAAATGAAACCTTAAGGCCATAATTAATTCCTTCCTTTGTTAGAAGCATAATATTAATTGGATTATTATTATTAATAATATCAGTAATAATGCCTTACATTTATATAATGCTCAACATTTTTTATTCTGCTTTCACATAGATTTTATCGTTTAATGTTAACCTTTCCCACATAAAGAAATACATCCTAATTTCATGTTCTATAGTATGTTCATTTGCCTTAGTCTGTGTTAAAAGTGTAATACCATGTTCATATGATATCCTTGAAGCTCCATGAAATATATTTGGGACAAGTTTTACTGCCTTCTTAGCCTGTTGCCTGCTGAATAGTGTTACTCTAGCCATTTGTCATTGTTGCCACCAGAACCAGTTAATTAATTTTTTTGTTCCCTGTCAGAATTGTTCATTGCACCTTTGGTAGCAGGGCCTTTGTCTTACTATAGAGATCTCAGTAGGAATTAGACCTGTTCTTTGAGTCTAATTCAGTGAGAAAATTCCCTCTATCAAGAAACAGTAGTACTTTATCTGCAACTTATAATGTTAGAAAGTTTCTTAGAGAACTGTGAGCTTAAGTGACCTTGCCTAAGGTCATACAACCAATAAGTAGGACTGGAACTCAGGCTTTCCTGGCTTTGAGGCCACTTTTCTATCTACCATGCCATGCTGCATGATCCTTACTACATCTGCAGTAATTAAATCCACATTGGTCATAGCCAGTAAATGCCAAAATGTTTCTGTTGTGCTTAACATTATATGTGCTTAACATTAACAAACATTTAGCAAGCACCTACTGTGTGCCAGGAACTGTGCTATGCACTAGAGATACAAAGAAAGGCAAAAAAAATTCTCTGTCCTCAAGGAGATTGCAACCTAATTGGGGGGTGGGGGGAGCAGGAACATGCAAAACATGTACATAAAAATATAGAGATAGAGAAATATAGGACAAAATAGAGATAATCTTAGTGAGAAGGCAAAAGTGTTAAGGGGGTAAGAAAAGCTTTTTAAGGAGGAGCACAAAATAATACTTTATAAAGACCATTGCAAGTGGAATCAGAGGACCTAAGTTCAAGTATGATCTCCGACATTTATTGACTATGTGAACCCTGGCTGGGCAAGTCATTTCATTTCCCAAACTCTGTTTTCCTCCTCACTAAAATGAGAGAGTAGTACTCCATGACTTTTGTTTTCTTCTTTCTTTTTTTAAAGTTAAATTAGCCAAAGTTTTATCTATTTTATTGCTTTTTTTTTCATAAAACCAGCTCAGTTTTATTTATTAGTTCAATAGTTTTCTGAATTTCATTAATTTTTCCTTTGGTTTTCATCATTTCTAATTTGGTATTTAATTGGGGATTTTTAATTTGTTCTTTTCCTAGTTTTTTTTTAGTTGCATACCCAATTCATTGATCTCCTCTTTCTCTATTTTGTTCACATAAGCATTTAGAGATATAAAATTTTCCCTAAGAACTGCTTTTGCTACATCCCATGAGTTTTGGTATATTGTCTCATTATTGTCATTCTCTTGGATGAAGTTATTGATTGTTTCTATAGTTTGTTGTTTGACCCATTCATTCTTTAGGATTAGATTATTAAGTTTTCAATTAATTTTTAGTTTATCTTTTCATGGCCCTTTATTACATATAATTTTTATTGCATCAAGATCTGAAAAGGATGCATTTAATATTTCTGCCTTTCTGCATTGGATTGTGAGGTTTTTATGCCGTACTACATGGACAAATTTTATGTAAGTGCCATGTACTGCTGAAAAAAAAAAGTATATTCCTTTCTCTCCCCATTCAATTTTCTCCAGAGATCTACCATATCTAACTTTTCTAAAATTATATTCACCTCCTTAACTTCTTTCTTGTTTATTTTGTGGTTAGATTTATCTAGTTCAGAGAGGGGGAGGTTGAGGTCCCCTACTAGTATAGTTTTGCTGTCTATTTCTTTCTGTAACTCCCTGAACTTCTCCTCTAAGAATCTGGATGCTATACCACTTCGTGCATACATGTTTAGTAATGTTATTTCTTCATTGTCTATGGTGCCTTTTAGCAGGATGTAGTTTGTTCCTTATCTCTTTTAATAAGGTCTATTTTTGCTTTTGCTTTTGCTTTGTCTGAGATCAGGATTGCTACCTCTGCCTTTTTTTTTTTAACTTTAGCTGAAGCATAATATATTCTACTCCAGCCTTTTACCTTTACTCTACGTGTATCCCTCTGTTTCAAATGTGTTTTTTGTAAACAACATATTGTAAGATTATGTTTATTTTTTTATTTTTTTTAGTTACTGTGCATATTTATTAGGCAACATGTAGCAATTGCCCAATAAACTGGGACCAAACCTCCTCAGCTTAGGCCTGGACTCCAAATACTTGGAGAGAGAGACTTTTATATATTATAAACAATTAGTCAAATAAAGCCAGTAAATTAAAAGGAAAAATTTAACCAGGATACTCCTTAGGTAATCTGATTTCCCACCTTTTTTATTATCTTTTTTTAAAGAACTATTAAACATTTATTAATTTATTGATTTTTAGTTTCCAACATTCACTTCCACAAGATTTTGAGTTCCAAATTTTCTCCCCATCTTGCCCCTCCCCCCACCCCAAGACTATGTGCATTCTGAATACCCCTTCCCCTAATCTGCCCTCCCTTCTGTCACCCCACCTTCTCTTATCCCCTTCCCCTTCTATTTTCCTGTAGGGTAGGATAGATTTCTATATCCCATTGCCTGTATATGTTATTTCCCAGTTGCATGTAAAAATGATTTTTAACATTTGTTTTTAAAATTTTGGGTTCCAAATTTTCTCCCTTCTTCCCTCCCCATCTACCCTCATTGAGAAGGCAAGCAACTCGATACAGGTTATACATGTGTAGTCATGGAAAACACTTCCATAGTAGTCATGTTGTGAAAAACTAACTCTATTTCCCTTCATCCCTTCTCACCCCCCCATTTATTCTATTCTCTTTTAACCCTGTCCTTCCTCAGAAATATTTGCTTCTGATTACCCCCTGTTAATTCTATTCTCTCTTTTAACCCTGTTCAGAAGTGTTTGCTTCTGATTACCTCTCCTTCAATCTGCCCTCCCTACTGTCATCCCCCCTCTCTTATCCCCTTCCCCTCTATTTTCCTGCAGGGTAAGGTACCCAATTGAGTGTGTATGGTACTCCTTCCATAAGCTAAATCCGATGAAAATAAGATTCACTCATTCCCTTTCCCCTTCCCCTACCTCCTGTCCACAGTAACAGCTTTTCCTTGTCTGTTTTATGTGAGATAATTCCCCTTCTACCTCTCCCTTTCTCCTTCTTCAAGTAATCACTCTCACCCCTTAATTTTATTCTCCAGATATCACTCCTTCATCTTCAACTCATCCTGTGCCATCTATCTATCTATGTATCTATCTATGTATCTATCTATGTATCTATCTATCTATCTATCTGTCTGTCTGTCTGTCTGTCTGTCTGTCTGTCTGTCTGTGTATCTACATATAATTTTCCCTCCAACTACCCTAAAACTGACAAAGGTCTCATGAGTTACAAATATCATCTTTCCATGTAGAAATGTAAACAGTTCAACCTTAATGAGTCCCTTATGGTTTCTCTTTCCTGTTTACCTCTTCATGCTTCTCTTGGGTCTTGTATTTGAAAGTTGAATTTTCTATTCAGCTCTGAACTTTTCATCAAGAATGCTTGAAAGTCTTCTATTTCACTGAATGCCCATTTTTTCCCCGGAAGGATTATACTCAGTTTTGCTGGGTAGTTGATTCTTGGCTGTAATCCTCTCTGCTTTGACCTACAGAATATTATATTACAAGCCCTCCAGTCCCTTAATGTAGAAGCTGCTAAATCTTGTGTTATCCATATTGTGTTTCCACAATACTTTGATTGTTTCTTTCTGGCTGCTTGCAATATTTTCTCCTTGACCTGGAACTCTGGAATTTTGCTATAATATTCCTAGGAGCTTTCCTTTGGAAATCTCTTTCAGAAGGTGATTGGTGGATTCTTTCTATTTTTATTTTACCCTCTGGTTCTAGAATATCAGGACAGTTTTCCTTAATAATTTCTTCAAAGATAAGGCCTAGGCTCTTTTTCTTATCATGGCTTTCAGGTAGTCCAATCATTTTTAAATTATCTCTCCTAGATCTATTTTCCAGGTCAGTTGTTTTTCCAGTGAGATATTTCACATTGTCTTGTATTTTTTCATTCATTTGGTTTTGTTTTGAAATTTCTTGATTTCTCATGAAGTCATTACCTTCCATTTGCTCCATTCTAATTTTTAAGGAAATATTTTCTGCAGTGAGCTTTTGGATTCCTTTTCCATTTGGCCAATTATGCTTTTTAGGGCATTTTTCTCCTCATTGGCTTTTTAGACCTCTTTTGCCATTTGGGTTAGGCTATTTTTTAAGGTGTGATTTTCTTCAGTATTTTTTTGAGTCTCCTTTAGCAAGCTGTTTTCTTGTTCTTCATAATTTTCTTGCATTACTATCATTTCTCTTCCCAGGTTTTCCTCTTTTTCTCTTACTTGCTTCACAAAATCCCTTTTGAGGTCTTCCATGGCCTGGGACTGATTCATATTTTTTTTCTTTTTCTTTTTTTACTTTTTTCTTAATTTATTTTGATTTATCAACAATCACTTACATATGCTTTTGAGTTGAAAATTTTTCTCCCCTTTCCTCCCCCTCCACCCTCCCCAAGACGGCACACAATCTGATATAGACTTTACATTTACATACCCATTAAAAATATTTTCACATTAATGAAGTTGTAAGTAAAAATTAAAACCAAAAGGAGGAACCATCAGAAAGATGAAACAAAACTCAACAGAAGGTAAAAATAAGTGATAGTGATTTGACTTCCATAGTTCTTTCTTTGGATGTGGACAGCATTTTCCATCCCGAGGCCTCTGGAGATGTCTTAGATCCTTGTAATGCTGAGAAGGGTTCAGTTTAACAATCTTAGTCATTGTATAACATGGCTGTTATTGTGTACAAAGTCTCTTGGTTCTGCTCACTTCACTCAGCATCAGACCATAAGTCTTTCCAGGTTTTTCTGAAGTCAGCCTGTTCATCATTTCTTATAGCACAATAGTATTCCATTACATTCATATACCACAACTTGCTCAGCCATTCCCCAACTGATGGACATCCTCTCAATTTCCAATTCTTTGCCACCACAAAAAGAGCTGCTATGAATATTTTTGTACATGTGGGTCCTTTTCCCATTTGTTTGATCTCTTTGGGATATAGCCCTAGAAGTGCTATTGCTGGATCAAAGGGTATGCACATTTGTATAGCCCTTTGGGCATAGTTCCAAATTGTTCTCCAAAATGGTTGGATCATTTCACAACTCCACCAACAATGTATTATGTTCCAATTTTCCCACATCTTTTCCAACATTTATCATTTTCCTGTTTTGTCATGTTGGCCAATCTGATAGGTGTGATGTGGTACCTCAGAGTTGTTTTGATTTGCATTTCTCTAATCAATAACGATTTAGAGCATTTTTTCATATGACTATAGATGGCTTTAATTTCTTCATCTGAGAACTGTCTGTTCATATCCTTTGACCATTTATCAATTGGAATGGCTTGTTCTTATAAATTTCTTAATTCTCTATATATTTAGAAATGAGGCCTTTATCAGAGAGACTGGTTGTAAAAATTCTTTCCCAATTTTCTACCTTCCTTCTAATCTTAGTTGCATTGGCTTTTTTGTGCAAAAACTTTTCAATTTAATGTAATCAAAATTATCCATTTTGCTTTTCATAATGTTCTCTATCTCCTGTTTGGTCATGAATTCTTCTGTTCTCCATAGATCTGATAGGTAAACTATTCCTTGTTCTCCCAGTTTACTTATGGTATCAGCCTTTATATCTAAGTCATGAACCCATTTTGACTTTATTTTGGTATATGGTGTGAGATTTGGGTCTATGCCTAGTTTCTGCCATACTCTTTTCCAGTTTTCCCAGCAGTTTTTTTCAAAGAGTGGGTTTTATCCAGAAGCTGGGTCTTTGGGTTTATCAAATAATAGATTACTATAGTCATTGACTACTGTGTCTTGCATATTTAACCTATTCCACTGATCCACCTCCCTATTTCTTAGCCAGTACCAAGCAGTTTTGATGATTGCTGCTTTATAATACAATTTAAGATCTGGAATTGCTAGGCCACCTTCCCCTGCATTTCTTTTCATTAGTTCCTTTGATATTCTGGACCTTTTGTTTTTCCAAATGAATCTTGTTATTATTTTTCTAACTCTATAAAATAATTTTTGGTAGTTTGATTGGTATGGCACTGAATAAGTAAATTAGCTTAGGTAGGATTGTCATTTTTATTATATTAGCTGGCCTACCCATGAGCAACTGATGTTTTTCCAATTATTTAGATCTGATTTTATTTGTGTGAAAAGTGTTTTGTAATTGTGTTCATAGAGTTCCTGGGTTTGTTTCGGAGGTAGACTCCTAAATATTTTATAATGTCTACAGTAAGTTTAAATGGGATTTCTCTTTCTATCTCTTGCTGTTGGGCTTTGTTGGTAATATATAGAAATGCTGATGATTTATGTGGGTTTATTTTATAGCCTGCAACTTTGCTAAAGTTGTTTATTATTTCAAGTAGTTTTTTACTTGATTCTCTAGGATTCTCTAAGTATATCATCATGTCATCTGCAAAGAGTGATAGCTTTGTTTCTTCTTTGCCTATTCTAATGCCTTCAATTTCTTTTTCTTATTGCTAAAGCTAAGGTTTCCAGTACAATATTGAATAACAGTGGTGATAATGGACATCCTTGTTTCACCCCGATCTTATTGGAAATGCTTCTAGCCTGTCCCCATTACATATAATGCTTGCTGAAGGTTTTAGATATATGCTATTTATTATTTTAAGGAAGACTCCATTTATACCATGCTTTCTAGTGTTTTTAAAGGAATGGGTGTTGTATTTTATCAAAAGCTTTTTTCGCATCTATTGAGATGATCATGTGGTTTCTGTTGGTTTTGTTGTTGATATGCTCAATGATGCTGATAGTTTTCCTAATATTGAACCAACCCTGCATTCCTGGCATAAATCCTACCTGGTCATAGTGTATTATTCTTGTTATAAGTTGCTGCAATCTATTGCTAGTATTTTGTTTAAAATTTTTGCATCTATATTCATTAGAGAAATTGGTCTATAATTTTCTTTCTCTATTTTGACTATTCTTGGTTTAGGTATCAGTACCATATTTGTATCATAAGAAGAATTTGGTAAGACTCCTTCTTCACCTATTTTCCCAAATAGTCTATATAGTATTGGAATTAATTGTTCTTTAAATGTTTGATAGAATTCACATGTAAATCCATCTGGCCCTGGAGATTTTTTCCTAGGGAGTTCATCAATGGCTTGTTCAATTTCTTTTTCTGAGATGGGGTTATTTAAGTATTTTACTTCCTCTTTGTTAATCTGGGCAATTTATATTTTTGTAAATATGTATCCATTTCACTAAGATTGTCAAATTTGTTGGCATATAGTTGGGCAAAATAATTCCTAATTATTGTTTTAATTTCCTCTTCCTTGGTGGTAGCTTCCCTTTTCATTCTTGATACTAGTAATTTGGTTTTCTTCTTTCTTTTTTTAATTAAATTAACCAAAGGCTTATCTATTTTATTGGTTTTTTCATAAAACCAGCTCTTAGTTTTATTTATTAGTTCAATAGTTTTCTTAATTTCAATTTTATTAATTTTTCCTTTGGTTTTCAATATTTCTAATTTGGTGTTTAGTTGAGGATTTTTAATTTGTTCTTTTTCTAGTTTTTTTAGTTGTATGCCCAATTCATTAATCTCCTCTTTTTCTATTTTATTTATGTAAGCATTTAGAGATATAAAACTTCCCCTAAGAACTGCTTTCCTGCATCCCATAGGTTTTGGTATGTTGTCTCATTATTGTCATTCTCTTGAATGAAATTATTGATTGTTTCTATGATTTGTTGTTTGACCCAATCATTTTTTAGGATTAGATTATTTAGTTTCCAATTATTTTTTAGTCTATCTTTCCATGGCCCTTTATTACATATAATTTTTATTGCATCATGATCTGAAAAGGATGCATTTAATATTTCTGCCTTTCTGCATTGGATTGTGAGGTTTTTATGCCCTAGTACATGGTCAATTTTTGTGTATGTGCCATGTACTGCAGAAAAAAGTATATTCCTTTCTATCCCCATTCAGTTTTCTCCAGAGGTCTATCATACCTAACTTTTCTAATGTTCTATTCACCTCCTTAACTTCTTTCTTGTTTATTTTGTGGTTAGACTTATCTAGTGCAGAGAGGGGGAGGTTCAGGTCCCCCACTAGTATAGTTTTGCTGTCTATTTCTTCCTGTAACTCCCTGAACTTCTCCTAAGAATTTGGATGCTATACCATTTGGTGCATATATGTTTAGTAATGATATTACTTCATTGTCTATGGTGCCTTTTAGCAGGATGTAGTTTCCTTCCTTATCTCTTTTGATTAGATCTATTTTTGCTTTTGCTTTGTCTGAGATCAGGATTGCTACCCCTGCTTTTTTTACTTCAGCTGAAGCATAATATATTCTGCTCCAGCCTTTTACCTTTACCCTGTATGTGTCACTCTTTTTCAAATGTGTTTCCTGTAAACAACATATTGTAGGATTATGGTTTTTAATCCATTCTGCAATCCATTTCCGTTTTATGGGAGAGTTCATCCCATTCACATTCACAGTTATGATTACTATCTGTGTCTTTTTCTCCATCCTTTTCCCCCTTTTATGCTTTTCTTTCTCCTTTTTCCTTTCCCCCTTCACTAGTGTTTTGCTTTTGACCACCCCTCCTTCAGTCCCTTCCCCTTTTATTATCCCTTTCCCTTTTCTTCCCCTTTAGTCTTACTGCTTCTTCCCTCCCTTCTTTCTTCCCCTCCCTTTTCTTTCCCTCCCTTTTCTTTCCCCTTTTCCCTCCTACTGCCTATAGGGCAAGTTAGATTTCTATACCTAACTGATTATATTATGCCCTTCTTGAGCCAAATCTGATGAGAGTAAGGTTCAAACAATGCTCCCCCCTCTTCTTTCCCTCTGCTGTAATAGGATTTTGTGTCTTTTCCTGTAATGTAATTTACCCTTGTCTGCCTCCTCCTTTCTCAGTACATTTTCTAAGATCAGATTGATCCACTTATTTGGATCCATTTAACCCACTTGATTAGATTTTTTTTTATCATTACATCAAAGTCAACTAATATCCACCCTCTTTATGTATACTCCTTTAACAAGGTGTAATAACAATACAGTTCTCAAGGGTTGCAAGTCTCATATTCCCTTGTAGGGGTTTAAACAGCCCCCCCTTTTAACAACATATTGTATCCTTTGTCCCATTTACCTTTTTAAGTCCTTCTTGAGTCCTGTACTTGAAGATCAAATTTTTTGTTGAGCTCTGGTCTTTTTATCAGGAAAGTTTGGAAGTCTCCTATTTCATTGAATATCCACCTCCTCCCTTGAAAAATGATGCTCATTTTTGCTGGGTAATTGATCCTTGGCTGCATTCCAAGCTCCTTTGCCTTAGGAATATCATGTTCCATGCCCTGTCTTTTAATGTAGAAGCTGCAAGGTCCTGTGTAATCCTGACTGTGGTTCCATGATATTTAAATTGTTTCTTTCTGGCTGCTTGCAGCACCTTCTCTTTCATCTGGTAATTTTGGAATTTTGCTATTATATTTTGGTTGTCAATTTGGGATCTCTTTCAGGTGGTGATGGTGGATTCTTTCTATGGTTATTTTCCCTTCTGGTTCTAGGACTTCTGGGCAGTTTTCCTTTATGATTTCCTGAAAGATACTGTCCAGGCTCTTTTTTTCATCATGATTTTCAGGTAGTCCAATAATTTTTAAATTGTCTCTCCTGAGTCGATTTTCCAGGTCGGTTGTTTTACTGATGAGGTATTTTACATTTTCATCTATTTTTTCATTTTTTTGTTTCTGTTTGACTGATTCTTGCTCTCTCATAGAGACATTAGTTTCCATTTGTCCAATTCTAGTTTTTAACAGATTGTTTTCTTCTGTTAGTTTTTGTACTTCCTTCTTCAACTGGCCAATTGTGTTTTTTAGGGACTTGTTTTCTTCAGTGTACTCTTCTGTTAGTTTTTGTCCTTCCTTCTTCAATTGGCCAATTGTGTTTTTTAGGGACTTGTTTTCTTCAGTGTATTTTTTTTCCAATTGGCCAATTGTATTTTTGAAGGACTCTTTACCTCTCTCATTTGACTATTAAAATCCTTCTTGAGCCTAAGAAAGCTTTTTGGGCTTCAGACCAGTTCATACTCCCTTTTGTTGTTGCAGATGTGGGTTTGTTGACAATGTTGTCCTCTTCAGAATTTCTGTCTTGATCTTCACTCTTCTCATAATATGAATCTATGGTATTTCTTTTTACTCATGGTGTTTCTTTATTCCCTGGCCTTTAAAGAGATTGAGCTCTCCTGCTGGGGAACAGAGGGTACTGACCCAAGCTTCTTGTGTTGGGAGCCTAGGTCTTGGTCACTGGCTTTGTGCTGGGGCCTCTTATGCTGGCAATTGGAGGCTGTAGGTTTCTGGCAGCTTACCTTGTTGGGCTGGAATCAGCAAGGCTGGAACTTTCAGGCAATTCTAGGTTGCCTGCTTTTCCTTTCCTTTAGCTTTCTTCAGCTCCTTTTAGATGGGTGCTGCAGGGTGTTTATCTGCCTGGGGCCCACTTCAGTGTTGTCTCCCTCGTTTCTGCTAATTCACTGGGAGATTCCTTTGCAGTGGAGTGCTGAGCATCCTGGTGGTTTTCTGAGCTGGTTTCCACCGGTTCCCCCCCACTCACTCAGGAGGTCCAGGTGTTGGTGTTTGCCTGCTCTACCACCTGGGCTTCAGGATTTCTTCACAATTGGAGGCTTCAGGGCTGCTACAGCTCACCTGGTGTTGGGTTGGAATCAGCAAGGTCGGGGCTTTAGGAAGCCTTTAGGTTGTTTTCTTCACGTCCTTTCAGATGAATGCTGCAGGGTACTTATCCTGCCTGGGCCCCTTGTAGTTCTGCCTCCTTATTTTTGGTGAGGCACTGGCAGACCCATTTGCTGGGCTCCTGCACTGCTGCTCCTCATCTTTCTTCTAGTTCAGGTGTTCTGGGTTTTTTTTTCTGGGGTGATATTTTCTGGGTTTTCAGAGTTTGATAGGGGAGAGTGAGAGCTACTACCTTTTCACTTCACCATCTTGGATCCCGGAAGCCGAAGTCCTGATTTATATTTTTCTTAGAGGTTTTGCCTATAGGAGCTTTGACTTTGTTGTCTTCTTCTGGTTATATGCTTTGATCTTCTTTGTCACCAAGGTAAGATTCTGTGGTCTGACTTTTTTGTGCTGTTTGCTCATGATCCCAGCTAATTACTTGAGTTTTAAACTCTTTGTTATGGTAGGGATCTACTTCTATTGTGGAGTATGTACTGTCTCAAACTTTGGAGATTTTATGCAGCTGTTTTCAGAGATACTTCTAGGGACCTGTAAATTTTCTGTTCATCCAAGGTGGTATGATCAAGGGTGAGGTATTTACTCCTTTTCTGGCCTGTGCTGTGGTCTGTGAGTGACCACAACCACTCTTTTCTGCCTTGGAGCTGTGAGTTCAATTCCCTCTGCACCACACCACAAGCTCCACCATGCCAATGCTCTTCCTTGCCCCAGGACTGCTACCCAGTTCTGTGACCCAGATCCAAGCACGGGCAAAGCAAGAGAATCCTGCCTTAGCACCAGCAAAGAGATCCCTGCAGTTCCCTTTTGATCAGCAACTTCATAAACCCTCTTTCTGTGGGCCAAGACCTCTGGAAGCAGCCACCACCCTGGGACTGTGCTGGGACTAGGGCTGGGAGTGAACTTGTCTCTCACCAGGGTCAGACAGACTTTTCCTACTGACCTTCTAAGTTGTCGTTGGTGTTTGTATGTTGAGAAGTCTGGAAACTGCCACACTTCCCCTTGATTCAATCCCCTGAGGACTGCTGCAGGTTCAATGAGTCTTGGTCTTTGCCTGAACACCTGTGCTGAACTGTGCTCCCCTCCCAGCCCAGAGCAATAGACCTTTCCAATCAATTATCCAGGTTGTATTGGACTGGGAATTTGTTCCATTCTGGCTTTTTGTGGGTTCTGCTGCTCTAGAATTTGTTTAGAGCCATTTTTACCCATATTTGGAGGGGTTTTGGGGGAAGAGCTCAAGCAAGTCACTGCTTTTACTCTGCCATCGTGGCTCTGCCCCCCAGGATTATGGTATTTAATTCATTCGGCTATCCATTTCCTTTTTATGGGAGAGTTCATCCCATTCACATTCACACTTATGGTTACTATCTGTGTCTTTCTCTCCATCCTATACCCTCTTCCCCCACTTATGCTTTTCTTTCTCCTTTTATCCTTTCTCTTCTCATGAGAGTTTTACTTTTGACCACAGCCTCCCTCAATCTGCCCTCTCTTCTATCAGCCCCCTCCCTTTTCCTTCCCTTTTCCCTAACTAATTCTTCCTTCCTTTCTATTCCCCCTTCTCTGTTCTTTCCCCTTTCTCCTCCTAATGCCTATAGGGCAAATTACATATCTATGCCTAATTGAGTATGTTATTCCCTCCTTGAGCCAAATCTGATGACAGTAAAGTTCTAACAATGCTCATCTCCCTCCCTTCTTTCCCTGTACTGTAATATGTCTTTGTGTCTCTTCATATGATGTAATTTACCCTTTTCTGCTTCCTTCTTTCCTTTTCTCTCATTACAGTTCCTTTTCACCACTTCATTAAGTTTTGTATCATCACATCAAACTCCGCTTAAACCCACCCCCTCTATCTATGTATATACCTTCTAAATATCATCATAAAGATATAGTTCCCAAGAGTTATACCTATCATCTTCCCATGTAGGGATGTAAACAGTTTACCCTTATTAAATAATATGGTTTTTTCCCCCTTTCCTGTTTACCTTTTTATGCCTTTCTCGAGCCTTGTATTTGAAGATCAAATTTTTCATTGAGCTCTGGTCTTTTGATCAGGAAAGTCTGGAATTCCTCTATTTCATTAAATGTCAGTCTCCTCCCCTGAAAGATTATGCTCAATTTTGCTGAGTAGTTGATCCTTGGATGTAATCCAAGCTCCTTTGCATTATGGAATATCATATTTGAAGTCCTTTCCAGCTCAAAATCTATGATCCTATGAGTCTTTGAACAACTATATTCAGTAATGTCTCCAACAGGAACCCCGGAGTGGTTTACCCTGGAAATCAGTGCTAAAGCCTTGCCATCCCATTGACCTTTCTTCCTAGTAGAAATGGGATGTTCTAATTTATTTATTTGTTTTTTGCACTTAAAGGTTTGAAAAAAGACTTTCCATACATTATTTTATTAATCCTCACAACAACCCTATGAAGTAAGGACCACAGATATTAACCGTGTTTTCAGGATGAGGAAACCGAGGTGAGGTAACTTAGGAAATATTACACAAAAAGTAAATAGTACAGCTCTAATTCCAAACCAGGTTCTTTCACTCAAATTCAGTGTTTGTTAGTATTCATGAAATACTCCTCCTCTCCTTTGAGAAAAGCAATCTCTTTGCTTAGAGGGTTCAGCCTACAGCTGCATCTTAGAAAATTACTGGTTGCTAAGGGGAGTCATTTGCCCCCCAAAAAATCCCTTCAAGAGGCAGCATTGAAGACAGTTTATGAACACACAAGCAATCCAGGGGTGAAAATGGGCAAAGGACAGACATTCAGGGAAACTAAGGTGAACTTTGCAGAAAACATACGTGAGTCTGGAAATCTGGGAACTTCCCTTTGAACTGCAGGAATTAAGAAAGAGTGGACAATATTAATGTTCAGCTACAAACTTTTTTTAGGTGAAATTTCAAAACTATAACTAGGTTAAAAACAAAGATCCTTCTTCCATTCCCTTTCACACAGTTCATGTTCCAGACAAACTGTTTATTGTTCTCAGATGGAATCCAATCCTTCCCCAGCTCTCTGCTAATGTTCATCCAGTCCTCACAGGATTCTTCCCTCCAACCTGGTTGAATCTGTCCTTTCCTTCCAAGCACAGGTACTTCCTCCTTCATTAAGTTTTCCCCAGTCCTCTTCACATTCCACTTGAGTCTTATATTTGAAAGTCAAATTTTCTATTCAGCTCTGGTCTTTTCATCAAGAATGCTTGAAAGTCCTCTATTTCACTGAATGACCATTTTTTCCCTGAAGGATTATACTCAGTTTTGCAGGGTAGATGATTCTTGGCTGTAATTCTATCTCCTTTGCCCTCTGGAATATTTTATTCTATGCCCTGCGGTCCCTTAATGTAGAAGCTGCTAAGTCCTGTGCTATCCTGATTGTGTTTCCACAGTACTTGAATTGTTTCTTTCTGGCAGCTTGTAATATTTTCTCCTTGACCTGGGAACTCTGGAATTTGGCTACAATATTCGTAGGAGTTTTCCCTTTGGGGATCTCTTTCAGGAGGAGATCGGTGGATTCTTTCAATTTCTATTTTGCCCTCTGGTTCTAATATGTCAGGGCAGTTTTCCTTGATAATTTCTTGAAAGATGATGTCTAGGCTCTTTTTTTGATCATGGCTTTCAGATAGTCCAATGATTTTTAAATTCTCTCTCCTGGATTTATTTTCCAGGTCAGTTGTTTTTCCAATGAGATATTTCACATTCTCTTCTAATTTTTCGTTCTTTTGGATTTGTTTTACAGTGTCTTGATTTCTCATAAGTCACTAGCCTCCAATTGCTCTATTCTAATTTTTAAGGAAGTATTTTCTTCAGTAATCTTTTGGACTTCTTTTTTCATTTGGCCAATTTTTCTTTTTAGGGCATTCTTCTCCTCATTGGCTTTTTGGGCCTCTTTTACCATTTGGGTTAGGGTATTTTTTAAGGTGTTATTTTCTTCAGTATTTTTGGGGGTCTCCTTTAGCAAGCTGTTGACTTGTTTTTCATGATTTTATTGCGTCACTCTCATTTCTCTTCCCAGTTTTTCCTCTACTTCCCTTACTTGCTTCTCAAAATCCCTTTTGAGCTCTTCCAAGGCCTGGGGACTGATTCATATTTTTCTTGGAGGCTTTGGATGTAGGAGCTTTGACTTTGTTGTCTTCTTCTGGTTATATGCTTTGATCTTCTTTGTCACCAAAGTAAGATAATATAGTCTAGCTCTTTTTGCACTGCTTGCTCATGATCCTGGCCAATTACTTGAGTTTTAAACTCTTAGTTAAGATAAGAGATTGCTTCCAATGTGGAGAATGTACTGTCCCAAGCTTCGGGGGTTTATATAGCTGTTTTCAGAGATACTTGTAGGGACCTGTAAATTTTCAGTTCTTCCAAGGTGGTATGATAAGGGGCGAGGTGTTTACTCCTTTCCTGGCCTGTGCTGTGGTCTGTTAGTGACCACATGCATTCCTTTCTGTCCTGGAACTGTGAAGAAGGTTTCCTGTCCATGGCCACTACAAACTCCACCATGCCAGCACTCATCCTCACCCCATCCAGAACTGTGACCTAGACTGAAGCATGGGCAAAGCAAAAGATTCCTGCCTCAGCACCAGCAGAGAGATCCCTGCAGTCCCTCTCTGATCAGCCCTCAGTCTGTGGGCCAGAAGCTCAGAAAGCAGCTGCCCACCCAGGGGAACTGGATCTGAGACCCTGCCTTCCTCTCAGCACCACAGAAACAGACTTTTCCCACTGAACTTCTAAGTTGTCTTTGGTATTCCTGGATTGAGGAGTCTGGAAACCACCACAGCTGCCCTCGATTCAGTCCTCTGAGGCCTGCTCCAGGTTTGCTGAGGCCTGTGCACCATGCTGCACTGTGGTCATAGCCTGGCACGATGTACCTTTCTGATCAATCATCCAGGTTGTCTTGGGCTGGAAATTTGTTTCACTCTGTCTTTTTGTGGGTTCTGCCACCTTAGAATTTGTTTAGAGCTATTTTTATAGGTATTTGAAAGGGTTAGGGGGAGAGCTCAAGCAAGTTGCTGCTTTCACTCTGCCATCTTGGCTCCTACCCATGGATGTTCTAATTTAAAAAAAAAAATGAATGACAACTCTAAAGCTCCTTCATTTCCTCCTCTTTTTCCTCATATTTTTCATGATCTCTGAAGTCAACAGTACAGAAAGAATTTTAGAAGTCCCACAAGCAGTAGGGAATATATCCCATTGGTAGAAATGAGACCAAGCTCAAAGGCTAATATTTTTTTTTTATCAGAAATACTCAGTATCACTCTAGGAAAATCTCTCTTTTTTTTTTTTTTGCTTTTTCCACATCATTTTTTAAATTAATTTGTTTATATTTATCAACAGTCAGTTCTTTAGGAAAACCTTTCAATGAGCTTGTGATCTCTCGCCCACCTTTCTTTCCAGAGCCTAACCCAATTCGTTTTTTTTCTCTGCCAAACACTTAAAGAAATGGTCTGATTTGGAAGCCACTGTTTGCTGTATGCTCTTGAGTAGGCTCCTTCATTTCTTCAGGCCTCTATTCCTTGCTCTTAATCTGAGTTAAACCAGATGATCTCTGAAGGCCCTTCTCACTCTAAATTTATATTTTCTAAGGGCTTTTCCAATTTTGACATTCTGAGATGTTATAATTTCTGGGTCACTCATATTTTTTTTTTTGCTGTAAATCTCTTGCTTCTTCCCAACCCCCAGTACACACACAAAAAAACAAAAAACAAAGAAACACATATTTAGGAGAACTAGTCTTACTTTCCAACCTAAAGAAATAACATAGAGAAGCTCTGGCTTTTATTTTTAACCAATTAACCAGTTTTCTATATGCATTCTTCAACAATTTGATGAGTAGAAGTAACACAGAATAAGGCAAGGGTAAAAGGTTGAGTCAGAGAAACTGTGTTTGAAGCCTAGTTCTATTATTGATTCCCTCTGTGACCTTGGATAAGCTCGTTAACCTCTCTCAACCCAAATTCACCTTTGGTAAAATAAAGTAGTTAGATTAGCCCATCTCTAAAGGCCTTCTATCCTTCTATCGTTCTTTGTCCTATGATTCTGTGGCTCTAAGTTCAATGGACTGAGTTCAGGAGTCAGAGACTTTAAGAAATGAATTAAGACCAGATCTTATCCTCAATGGACTTAAAGTTGATTACTATAGTTGTTCTCCAATGTGGCCCTAGTGTAGGCAATTGAAAGGTGCTTGAGAACCTAGAGAATATAGATTTGAGGGTATCCATAGGACAAACTATACCTGAAATTTGGAAATGGGAAAAGTGAGAGGCCATGAAGCTGAGGTGTCACATTCAGAAATTCTGATGTTTGGGTGAGGGCTATGGTATATGAGTGAGTATTATTAAGGTAGCAGGAAGTATAGCAATGACCCTGGAAAAGTCACCAAACATCTCCCTACTTGTTACCTCAATTATAAAAACAAGAGAGTTAGGCTAAATGGCTTCTAATGTCGCTGCTAGCCCTAAATCTATGATTTAATGACTCAATCAATCAACAGTCATTTATTAAGTGCTCAGTTTATGTCAGGCATGATAAAGAGAGAATAGAAGACCATGTACTGGGTTCCACTTAAGCAAGCAGGGAAGTTAAACTACCTCATCCTAGGACCAGTGAAATGATTGAAAGTAGTCTTTTGCCTTTCTTTATATCTTCAGTGCTTAGAACAGTGCCTGGCACATAGTAGGGGCCTAATAAATGTTATTGACTGATTGACTGACTATGGTGTGGAAAAGAATGGCTGATAACAAAGGCATGCACTCCATGGAAAATAATATTCTGAAGGGAAGAAAATGAATTATAATTACTTTGTAGCTTTGTTCACCCTGAGAGATTCTTAATTCCTTGACAAATAAAACAGAATCTGATGACCCTATGAAACTAAGCAGTTTGTCCAAAGTTATATATTCTCTTTTACTTAGGACCATTAACTTAGTCACATTTTCTAATTGTTTCTCCACACAATCTATTTTATAAGGCAAATATGATTATAATTAGATATTCTGCCAAATGAGCTTTCCTTCAGTTTAATTTATTTAATGCCAGTTAACTCCATTTTTTGAAAATAAATTTCTGAAAATTTATTGGTAAGTGCACCAAATCTAAATGACAAGTGTAGCAGGATTTTGAATAGCAGGGAATATCATTATATATTTTGAAAGATTGCTCTGCACTAGTATCCCTATCAGGGAGTTAATCCTTTAATCTTTCTCTTCCAGCTTTTTGATGTTGATGAGGATGGCTACATAACAGAGGAAGAATTTGCCACCATTTTGCAGGCATCTCTGGGAATACCTGACCTTAATGTTTCTGGCCTCTTCCGGGAAATAGCCAAAGGGGATTCAACACATGTTTCCTACAGTGAGTATTTTCTATACCCTGACATTGAAAATTTGGCTTCTTTGTAGTGATTCTAGCTAACAGATTGTCCCTTGCAATATTCTATATTGTCCTTCCATACATGCTACTGTTGAGGACTTTATCAGATCCTCTGCACCCCTATGGGTCATCTCAGTCTTGAGATATATGAAAGTAGGGATTGTGATTTCATCCGCTGTGGATATAGCTAAGGCTGAACAAGCATGTTGTCCAAGGTGTGCTATAACCTAAATAGAGCAGCCTGAGGGATTTATGGACAACTTTGACACTTTGCTTGATCGACTGTGACCTTGTATCTATGAAGGGAAAGAGGTAGCTCAGCCATCACTGTTTGACTCCTGTCCTTGTAGTTACACACAGGCTCATGATAACATAGAGATAGAAGGATATAGATATATGAGAGAGAGATAGACATCTCTCAATATACAGATACATAAGGTATCTCTCTCTATAGATATCTATCTAAACATATCTCTTTCTATAGATATACCTAGATCTGTAATCTATCTATATCTACATTTATTTATGTATCTGTATCTATTTGACTAACATCTAACTATATCTCTACAGGCAGTCATGAATCACAGTGGATTAATTAAATTCAATCAACCAGACAGTATTTATCTACTATGTGTCAGTCACTGTGCTATTCACTGGGGATACAAAAATAGAGTAACCCCTGTCCTCAAGGAGCCCATATTCTACTGACGAGAAACAACATATGCACAAAATTAAATGGAAAATCATTATGAAGCAATTTGGTGTGTGGTGCTTGAGTTAAGCCTTGAAGAGAGGTTTTTGTTCTAAGCAGCAGACATGGAGAGGGAGATCATTCCATGTGAGGATGCACAACCTCTACAAAGGCCCAGAGGTAGTAGATGGAAATCCATGAAAGGGAAACAGCAAATAACCCAGTTTGGCTGGAGCTAAACTGCTTGAGGGAAAGTAATATATAATCAGCCTGTAAAGCTAGATTACAGTCAGATTTGGAAGGGTTTTAAAAGCCAATAAGAGGAGTTCGTATTTTTTCCTAGAGACAATAGGGAGCCACTGAAGCTTGTTAAGCTGGAGTATGATTTATAAATATCAGTTTGGTAGTTAGGTGGAAGATGGATTGAAGAAAGGAAAAGCTAAGGCAGGGAGACCTAATTAGGAAGCTATTGCAGTTGTCCAGGTGATAGGAAAATGTTTGAACCTATGAAACTCACAAGGTGGTTGTTGACTTACAAAGAATATGCCTGTAGAGTTCTGAAAGATTTCATTTTGCCAAAAAAATTAGTATAGTAATGAATTTATTCTTGTTGGATTATTAGTTCTTTAGCCCCATTTTATAATGGACTTTTAAGCTTCACCTATTATAATTCTCTGCTCACAGTAGGCACATGATAAATATAAAAATGGAATCCCTGAATTTCAGAGTTCAAGAGGTAGGGAGTGAGTAGCTGGTCTGAAAATTCTCTTTCTCCTTTGATGTTGGAAGAGCTTTTGTTTGCTGACTGTAAGGTTAAAGGAAGATTTGATCCTATGATTTTCTTTCTTTTTTTTTTTGAAAGGCAATTAGGGTTAAGTGACTTGCCTAGGGTCACACAGCTAGTAAGTCGCATGCCAGATTTGAACTCAGGTCCTCTTGATCCCATATGATTTTATTACTATATAATTTAGTTACTGCTTTTTCAAGTGTTCTTCACTATTGCATATTGAGTAGTTAGCTGCTTAGAGCTCATTATTTACTAATTGCTATTTTTGTTCATTTGTTTCAGTTGTGTCTAACTTTTCATGACCCCATTTGGGGTTTTCTTGGCAAAGATACTGGAGTGGTTTGTCATTTCCTTTTCCTGATCACTTTACAAATGAGAAAACCGAGGCAAACATGGTTAAATGACTTACCCAGGGTCACACAACTAGGAAGAGTCTGAAGCCAGATTTGAACTCAGAAAGATGAGTTTTCCTGACTCCAGGCCCAGCACTCTATCCATGGCATCATCCAGCTGCCCAACTTTATTTACTAAACTCACTTTTAAAAAATAACGAAGTGATAAAATGAACACATGTGTACTGAGGGAAGGATTATGAGTACTAATTCTGCTCTGATCATTTTTCCTGCCCTGAATAGAACAATCCATTTCCCTGAACTTTCTATCTTCTTTTTTTTTTCACCTTGGAGGAGTTTTTATTGTAAGCCAAATTTCTTTTGGCTCGGCTTTCTTTTCTCTAATTGTCAGTGCCCTGGGACCAGCCACTGAGGCTTTATTTTTTTTTAATTTTTTTCCCAATTTTATTAATTTATTGATTTATTAACAATCACTTCCGTATGCTTTTGAGTTGAAAATTTTTCTTCCCCTTCCTTCCCCCCACCCTCCCCCAAGACAGTGCACAATCTTATATAGGTTTTACATTTACATTCCTATTAAACATATTTTCAAATTATGAAGTTGTAAGTAAAAATTAAAACCAAAAGGAGGAACCATCAGAAAGATGAAACAAAACTCAACAGAAGGTAAAAATAAGTGATAGTGATCAACTTCCATAATTCTTTCTTTGGATGTGGACAGCATTTTCCATCCCGAGGCCTCTGGAGATGTCTTAGATCCTTATAATGCTGAGAAGGGTTCAGTTTAACAATATTAGTCATCGCATAACGTAGCTGTTATTATGTACAAAGTCCTCTTGGTTCTGCTCACTTCACTCAACATTAGATCATATAAGTCTCTGCAGATTTTTCTGAAGTCAGCCTGTTCATCATTTCTTATAGCACAATAGTATTCCATTACATTCATATACCACAACTTGCTC
The DNA here is from genome assembly GCF_003287225.1 of Phascolarctos cinereus. Lineage (NCBI taxonomy): Eukaryota > Metazoa > Chordata > Mammalia > Diprotodontia > Phascolarctidae > Phascolarctos > Phascolarctos cinereus. The sequence continues at coordinate 275,490,585 of NW_027555625.1, read as the reverse complement.
AGCCATTCCCCAACTGATGGACATCCTCTCAATTTCCAATTCTTTGCCACCACAAAAAGAGCTGCTATGAATATTTTTGTACATGTGGGTCCTTTTCCCATTTGTTTGATCTCTTTGGGATATAGCCCTAGAAGTGCTATTGCTGGATCAAAGGGTATGCACATTTGTATAGCCCTTTGGGCATAGTTCCCAATTGTTCTCCAAAATGGTTGGATCATTTCACAATTCCACCAACACTGTATTAGCATTCCAATTTTCCCACATCTTTTCCAACGTTTATCATTTTCCTGTTTTGTCATGTTGGCCAATCTGATAGGTGTGATGTGGTACCTCAGAGTTGTTTTGATTTGCATTTCTCTAATCAGTAGCGATTTAGAGCGCTTTTTCATATGAGTATAGATGGCTTTAATTTCTTCATCTGAGAATTGTCTGTTCATATCCTTTGACCATTTATCAGTTGGGGAATGGCAACTTTCTGTCTTCAAAATAGGAATTAGAACAATTTTACTGAAGAAACAGAGATATCAACTCTTTTTAAGTCTGATGATATCAAATGCTTTAAAAATGATGAAGGTAAAAAACCAGAATTTTCTAGTCAGTTAAGAATAATTAAAACAAATGTAAACAATTATCTAGTGAAAGGAACCCTTCTTTCTCTCTCCTTCCCCCCACCCCCACATTCCACCCAGTGATTGATATGAGTTTTTTGCTTCAATCTTATTCAAGTACAAATTTGGGGTGAGGAGGGAAGATGTTTAAGAAAGCATTTTGAAAATGTTTTCTGTGTTAGAATGTGTATCAGGTCTGGAACTGTGATTTCAGTAGTATAATTAGCGCTTCTAGTAAGGAACTCCTCTGCCAGTGCAGGTTGGCACTCTCTAGGCAGAAAAAGTTTTAGAAATGTATAGTCCTAAAAGAGTTGCCAAGAATTTTGAGAGCTTAAATGATTTTCCCAGCATCACATTTAATTTTTGCTTTAATGCTTTTCACAAATTAAATTAAAGCATAATTTGATTTAATTTCACTTCATGATCAGTTTCTACCAGAAATGGGTAACACCTTGATTTCACCCATCATGCCAGAGACTGAGATTTTGGTTATTTCAACATAGCACAGGCCTCAGAGTTAAGACCCCTGAAATCAACCATATCAGTTCTCACACTGACTTACTTTCTGATCTTTGGAAAGCTGATGTTTGTCTTTGGACTTTGGCTGCCCTACTAGTCTTTGAAGTAAACTAGTAAGTTTGTCCTATTATTAAATGGACATAGAAGGGAAATTTAATAGCTTTGCAACTTTTGAAAGTATAAAGTTATTACTGAATATTAAATGGTTGGTTTAACCTTACTGTATGGTCTACTAATCTATCACAAGAAACCATTAATATAATTTTAACTTGTGGAAAGTGATTGATGATCCAAAGCACTGAATGGACGTTATGGGTGGTTACAGATCTCAGTGAGGAATAACAGCCAAAGACTCCTACCTTTCAAAGACATTAATAGCAAAATGATTAAAATAGGAGCTTCCCTTTGCTCTATAGTTATTAAAGTCTTTAGCCATACTAAAATGTATGGAGAAACTGAATGATATAAGGCAGATTCAGGGATTAGGCCTTCTCTTTTGGTATGAAGTGTTGAGGTTCAAATTTTGAAACTAAAACTAGTCATTTCACCCTAATTCTTCAAGCCTGAAATATTTGAGATAAAAGATCATTTATTTCTTATCAGAAGATCTTGTGATACTACCATCATGTACTCTGAGCTTTTCTTTTTTTTCTTTCTCTTTTTTTTATTGCTGAAACTTAAATACACAATAAGAGAAGAAAAAGAAACATAGACTTAAATATTGAAACAAATACATAATAAGAAGAGAAAAAAGCATACATAATGTGCACAGCAGAACATAAAAAAGGATTCAAAATATATAGCAATAAATTTCCATTTTTAGAAAGACTATATATTAAATACTATGGGTTGTGTTGAAGGCTATCAATCTTTTCTTTGCTTCCTTGTAGGTTTTCTTTTGTTCTTTGCTGTACACTTTTTACTTTGTCCATTTTCCCCCTTCCTCTGCCCTCCCACCTCACCTGAGGCCACAATTAAGTATGGATATATTTATATATAGGTATTGATTGATATATACACCTATACTTATATACATATACATAGATAGATAGATAGATAGATATAAACATATACTTTCCCTATGAGATGCTACTCCTAATCTTTGTTTTTATGTTTGTGCATATCTATTTCCTATTCCTCCTAACTCCTCTACTTTACTTCTATCTGCTACCTTGCTCTCCTATTATTTAATCTATACCCCCTTCAGCTATCTCTCCCTTATCCTCCCATTCCCATAAATCTAAACACCCTTTTATATCCCCCTTTTACCTATTCCCTCACCCTCCCCTCTAAAGATCCCTCCCTTATCTTCTCTCCCCTCTCTATCCCCTTAGCATTTTATTTCTTTCTAAATTTAGAAAACTTTTATACTCTTCTAGATGTATATATATTGTTCCCTTTTGAACCCATTTCTGACGAAAGTAGGTTTCCAGAACTAGCAGCCCTCCTCTCTCCTCTAATTGCTCTGTTTCAGTTCTTCTTGCACCTCATTTGTATAAGATAATTACTATTTTTATGTGTTCCTGAATGTTTTTACTTTTTGAAATCATATCATACTCAGGTCTACACCAATATTTCTTACAAGCTACCTAATTACTAATAACAATATTAGATATAGTTTACATTTTATATATGTAAAAGGTAAACAGTCTGTCATTATTGAGCCCCTTGTGATTGGTCTTTGGTATGTACCTTATGTTTCTCTTGGCTCTTGTATGTCAAATCTTCTATTAAGTTCAGTTTCTTTTTTTTTTAACAAAGTCCTGAAAGTCTGACAATTCATTAAATATCCATTTTTTTTTTCATTCAGGATTATGCTTAGCTTTACTGGGTATGATGTTTTCAGCCAGACATCCAGTTCTTTTGCTCCTCGATATATAGTGTTCCAAGACCTGCAATCTTTTAGTGTTGCTGCTGTTAGGTCTTGTTTGATTCTAATTGTGGCATGGCCATATGTAACTTGTTTTTTTGCTGCTCATAATATTTTATCCTTGAGCTAGGGGTTTCAGAATTTGACTATACTGTTCCTGTGGGTTTTCTTTGTACTTACTGGGCTTTTTAAGATTGCATAAGACCTTTATAATTAACTGGAATAATTTGTTGCTCATTGTTGAGGTTTCAGGAAATTTTCAGTAATGACTTCACCATCAAAAGATAGGGAAACAGAAATTTGCTATATTCTGTTATTTTGATATCAGATAGAATAGGACCTACTCAAGAAGGTCTCAATATAATTTATATATATATATATATATATTTATATGTGTGTGTGTGTGTGTGTGTATATATGTATATATATATATATTTACTTTCTCCTCTTTCAGTGGATTTTAGGAGTTTTGCCCTGAAACATCCAGAATATGCCAAGATTTTTACTACATACCTAGACCTCCAAACGTGCCATGTATTTTCATTGCCCAAAGAAGTTGCTGTGGCTCCATCAGTTATCCATAATAAAGTCTGTCCAGAACCTAGTGAAGATGGGACTTCAGACAAAAAAGATGACTGAACCAAAAATGGACATCAATAGTTTTCATTTTATATTGTAAAGACATTTATTAATGGTAATTAAAATGTTTCTGCTGAATAGAAATTACAGGTAATGTTGAAAACTTTTCCTTCTTTAATTTTTATGGCTCTCTTACCATTTTCTTATGACATACTTTATACCATTCAATAATATGGTTGATTTATTGGGAATAAAAATTCCCAGATTTAAGGATTTTACTTTTCAAATCAAGATGACTCTGGCAAGTAAATTTAGTGGTCTGTGCTTTTTGAGTGATAAACTGAAAGATTCTATATTATATGTGTGTTTTTGGATCTCCAAAAAAAAAAAAAAGAAAATATTTTATGTTCCTGAATTGGTTTCTCTTGAAAAGATACTCCTCTAAAGCATGGGGTGAATGTAATATGTGAAGCAGGATTCTGAAGCTATTTCTGGTAATCCATTATTTTGTTAAATTCTTCCTATGTTTTTCCAGGAACAAAAATAATTCATGGATTTTAAGGTATGCAATTCAAGTAAATAATTCCACTTATTAGATAAGATATTTTTAAGAAACTCATATTCTTCTTAGTGTGCATCTGACTTTTAGGTCTTCATAATTATCTGTCAAAATCTATATTCCAATGCAAATTTAGAATATGTTGATATTACAGTAGTTTCTTTGGCCAATGACCAAGTATGAATGCCTATTAAAGTAATAGCAATTGCTTAATGAAAACAATTAGCTATGTTAGAGTTGAACTTTATTCAGCAGAATGTGTTATTTGCCCAACAGACAAATGATATTTTTACTCTATATGTATACACATATTAACAGTCTTTTAGAAATGTCTATGTTTAATCCTCAAAAATAGAGTTTTCTATTATAAATTCTTTATTTTCTAATCGGGAAATAGACAAGTTGAAGTTTGTCAGGAAAACCTACTTGGAAAATACACAATTCTGCAAAACATAACCAAAATCAAGTGGCTTTAAAAACCTGTTCAGTACTAAGACAGCAACTTAGTAGTTAGTTATTTCATTTTGCCTTGTCGTGTGCACTGTTCAAATTCTTGATCTTAAAAAATTTCCTTCTGCTTTGTATAGTATGAAACAAAACAAAAGAATAGATACAATATAGAAACAAGTTGCTTATGGCTTTTTTTTTTTTTACTGAATATCTGAAATGAACTACACAGTCTGTCTGGTTCTTTAATGGTCTTTTTAAAGTCCCCCTTCAGTGAAAAGAGAAATTTTCACAGTAGATGTCAGAATTTATTCTTAGTTAGTGATCGTGATTTTAAACTGATTGTACACATTGATCAATAAATGTCCTCATTTCCCAGATAATTAAATGTGCATTTGGATAATTGAATATCAACTCTTGTCCTTAAGAATACACAATTGTTTGATTTTTTACCCCTCAAAGCTATTTAGACATTAAGCAAAAAGTAAACTGAAGTAATTGTTGAATAATTAGAATAGCACATCATTGTTATATACTGTCTGCCACAAGTAGTTGAAAAATATATGATACTCACATCCATTAATTGTTTGTTATTTATCACAGAAAAGCTATATATTAGTCTTATCAATAATGAATGATCAAAGATCCCTAATAAATAACATTGTAAATTAAACACTTTCTTTGGGCTAATGCAATTGATTGCATTGTTTTCTGCTTTAATATAATATTTATGCTATTTAATTGCACTAATAATTTGTCTATGTAATTTTTCAATGTTTCCTATTTTATTATATTACTGAATAAACAAGTGTATAATATGACATTCATTCTGTTTTCTGCATTTTGTCTCAAAATTTGCTCCACCTTTTCAGCATGGTGGGCTGAATAAAATTTACATATACATGGTTATGTTTAATCGTTTTTGTTTCCATTTCAGGCTTGTGAGATGTTAGAAATCATTTTATTTTAATGGAAGACAGATTTCAGCCAAGCTTTCAATAGATACTAATCCTAAAGAAATTGACTTTTGAATAGTATTATTGGGAACAACGACCATAAATTATGATTGGTATTTCTGCTATACAAGGTTTTGTATTATGCAGTTTTAACAAAGATTTGTTTGAAAAGTCTTTTCACCATCTTAAGATTCAAAGTAAGGAATTAAATTTCATCAAAACCAGACAGATGTCCTACAATTTTGAATAAATAGCTGGAGCTGAAATAAGATGCATATGGAAATTTAAAATACTAAAATACTGAAATCCTAAAACATATAAACCATAAAAACCCAACCTCAATTGTTTTAAGCTCACTACTACACTCAATGCTACTATACAAAATAAGGTTGCTCTATCATGTATATAAAATGGAAAACTGCTGTAAAAAGCATTTGAGATGGTATTTAAACAGTTGCTAATAAAAGTATTTGCTACTGAAAAACTACTGGGGAAATTAAGTCTGAAAAGAATCCTAGTCTGATATTTCATTGTGGAATATAGATGACTCTGAGTTCTTTAAAGACTACCAACTAATCAACAAACACTTATTCAATATATACAATGAGCCAGGTATGTTACCAGGTACTAGGAGTACAAAGGCAATATGAAAAAGCCCCTGCCCTCAAGGAGCTTACATCCAACTGGAGAAAACAACATTTACATGTAGACAACACGTATATACCTATAATACCCTTTCTCTTAGTATTCTATCTCTATTCTTGGTGCTTTGGTTAGATTGCTCATTTGGACTCCAAAGGTCTGCTTCTTTCTGCAGCTTAATTTTCAGTTGCCAAAGCTAATTCTCCCTTGATTAGGCTCTCTTACCTGCTGTCGAAGATTCCATTTCTTGAAACAACTTCACTGAGTCTCTGATTTGAATTTTGCCTGTCTGTTTCCATGTATGACTGGAGATTGAATGTTTCCATTGTTTCAACTATATCTCAAATTGTTTCAAACCAAGTCTCAAATTAGTAATAATAATTATCATCATCATTATTATTGCTATCATTTATGTGGCACTTATGGATTATCCTAAGCATTTTATAAATATCTCATTTGATCCTCACAATGGCCTATGAGGTAGGTGCATTTACTAGATGGGATGTTTCTTACTTGGTGGGTCTCTCTACTGCTAGATGCCATGGCCAAACACAGGGTAAGAATGGGAAAGGAAGAAGGAAAATCTCTACCCTCACTAGTTGATGACTTCTGATAGAGATTCAGCAAGTCACAATTGATAAAGTTTCTCCAGGCCTAACCTCACCACTCATAGGTGTCAAGCTTCATTATTCAGGTATGTAGGTGACTATCACCTAGCCAATGGCTTTACCACTTCAAATTCAATCAAGGAGATATTTGCTCATTTTGTAAAGTGATAAAAATTGTAGACATATCTTTATAGTCATTTTAACACCTCATTATTGACACTTTATATGATTAGATCTTAGACTTCCTGGGCTGGAGTGGAGGTGGAGAGCAGGTTGATCAGAAACTCACTCTTCATTCAAAATACATACAAGGCAATTTTTGGATAGTTGGAGTCATCAGGGAGAACTTTGTGTAGGAGAGAGTCATTGAGCCAAGCTTGGTAAGGATACTAAGAGGCAGAAGTGTAGAGAGAATACATTTCAGGTATGAGAGACAGCCTGTGTAAAGGTATAGACAGAGACAAGAGATGGAGTATTTTGTGTAAGGAATAGCAAAAAGGCCAGATTGACTGAACCAGAGACTATATGGAAGGAACTAATATGAGATAAGGCTGGAATAGCAGTACAGAATTATTTTGTGAAGGTCTTTAAATTTCAAACAGAAGTTTATGGTTGATCAGCTGATAAATATCTGAAGTTGGGTTTGAACTCAGGTCTTTCTGACTCAGGGTCCAGCACTCTATCCACTGTGCTACCCAGCTGCCTCTCTAACTTTGTCAAAAATTAGAATTGTTGGAGAGGCTTCAGATTAATAGCCACATTGTTTAGCATACTGTTTGTAGACCTCTGAATTGATCCAAACATTCTGAAAAATATTTTAAAGCTTCATATCAAATGTCCCTAAATTACACATTCAATGTAATTATTCCTTTAAGTCAGCAATGCTACTACTAAGCTGGTATCCCCAAAGAGATCAAACAGAGCAGGTAAGTGGTGCAATGAATAGAACAGCGACCCTGGCATCAGAAACACCTGAGTTCAAGTTTAGTCTCAGACCCTTACTAGCTCTGTGACCTGGCAAGTGAGTTAACCTCTGTTTGCTTCAGTTTTCTCATTTGTAAAATGTGGATAATAATGGCACCTACCTCACAAGGTTGTTGTGAGGATCAAATGAGATAGTATTTGAAAAGTGCCTGGCACAGAGTAAGTTCTACATAAAATTAATTATAGAAGGAAAAGATCAATACATATAAAAATGTTTATGGCAGCTCTTTTTGTAGTAGAGAAAACAAACTGGAGACTGAAGGAATGCCTATCTACTGGGGAAAGAGCTAGATATATGATATGTGAATGAAATGACTCTGAGATATTACCTCACATCTATCAGACTGGCTAACATGACTAAGAAGGAAAATGATGAATATTGGAGGGGATGTAGGAAAAATAGGAACACTAATGTACTGTTGGTAGAGTTGTGAACTGGTCCAACCATTCTGGAGAACAATTTAGAACTATACCCAAAGGGATATAAAATTGTGCATAACTTTTGACCCAACAATGCCATTATTAGGTCTATATTTCAAAGAGATCAAAGAAAAGGGAAAATAACCTATTTGTATAAAATATTTATAGTAGTTCTCTCTTGTGGCGGTAAAGACTTGGAAATTAAGGGGATGCCTATCATTTGGGGAATGACTGAACAAATTGTGGTATATGATTGTGATGGAATATTATTGTGCTATAAGAAGTGATGAGCAAGATAGTTTCAGAAAAACCTGGGAAGTCTTATATAACTGATGCAAAGTGAAGGGAGCAGAACCGAGAGAACATTGTGCATATTAACAGTAATATCTTAATGATGCTCAGTTGTGAAAGACTAATCTACTCTGATCAAGACAATGATCCAAGACAATTCCAAAGGATTTATGATGAAAAATGCTATCCACCTTCCAGAGAGGAAACTGATGAACACTAAATTCAGATTGAAGCATACTTTTTTCACTTTTTTTTTGGGGGGGGAAGAGGATTTTGTATGTGTGTGCTTTTTTTTTTTGGCAATGTATTAATGTGAAAATACATTTTGTATGATGTCATATGTATGTTCAATATCATATTACTTGCTTTCTCAAGGGGTGGAAGAAAGGGAGAGAATTTGGAACTCAAAATTAAAAAATGAATATTTAAAAAATTAAAGGCAAATTGGAAATATTTAATAAAAGAAAATATTAAAGCTTTAAATATAAAGTATTAAATATATAATGTAATATTATTACACCATAAGAAATAATGAAATGGATGGTTTCAGAGAAAACTGAGACTTGATAGAATTAGGTGGGTAGAACACAGAGAACATCAAATCAAAAACAATATTAAAAAGAACTCTGATCAATGCAATGACAATGATTTTAAAGGATTTAAGATGATGTACTTTACCCACTCCTGATATAGAGGTGATAAACTCAAGACAAAGAATAACACAAATACAGTAATCCATTCTATACTGCAAGGGTTAGAGGCATAGCATCCCTGTGATCTAAAAAATCCACATGAAATTGTTGGCTCTCCATTCTTACCAGAGAAGAAGCTTAGTGGTGTGTGTGTGTGTGTGTGTGTGTGTGTGTGTGTGTGTGTGTGTGTAGGGAGTCACAGAAGAAGGTGGATGGATTAGATAATCTCTAAGATCCCTTTTAGTTCTATCTCTATCATCTCTTGATCCTGTTCTGTTTCCTCTATCTAAAGGGGTGAACAGTAGATACTCAAGCATCAGGAATTTTGAATTCACAGCCAACTTAATACTTGGGAGCAGCTCTAGGACAATAATGTATAAACATGTTCCTAACAGGATCAATCAATGGTGGCTTTGTAGGATGTATTTCCATTTGAATGATGGTACACACCATGCACATTACTTTCCTTCCATTTTATATGTTCTAACACGTCTGGGGGTAACTTGGACTGGGAAAGGAAGTTGCTATATTATCCACCCTATCATATATAAATATCTTTGCTAATTATTTCTGTTTTTACGAGTAGTTCAATGATACCTCTTTGCCTAGTTTGTTTATTTTGTAATGCTTACAAAGCTGTCCCATTTTCTCCAAGTTGTTCCATTTCACCTTAAAGTGAGGTGCAAATATAATAATGAATCATTACAGAGTGAATCTATTCCATCTATCTTCAAGTCCCATCCCTCTATCCTGAGGTCTCATCTTGTGTAATGTGGACAGAATTAATCTCAGTGTGATTTGTATCCATTCTCTCTCTCATTCCACTTCTTAGAATTATTAACCACCTTTCCCCATGGCACCTGACTCATCAATAAAAGTGTTCTCAGAGATATAAAAAGCAATTATGTCAAGGCAAATATAAGCCCTGTTTAATGCCTCTAAGGAGCATCCTGGGGATTCTAGGCACCTTTAGGAAGAAGAATCATGAATCCCTAACCTTGAAACAAGTCTGTAGTTGAATAGGCCAAGGGCACCCACTTACTTTCGCTTTCATTTATTTTGAAAACCTGAAAACCTGCAAGCTACTAGTTTGAAATTTCTTTCTGTTCCACATCATGTATCTTTCTTAATAATGGGTAATAGGTTTTCCCCCAAGAAACTTCTGGGATGGAGGTAGGAAAGAGGCTTCATTTTATTTGCAATATTTCACCCTTTAGAACTATTCTAGGTTAGAGAGAACCAAGATATTCCTTTATGACTCCGTTGAGGTGACAATCTAATCCCACAAGGGATCAATGAAGTATTTCAGAATATAGAATCTCTCAGGCTTGCATGGAAGGACAGTTTTGGTTGGACTAGAAGTTGAGACCATATCATCTCTGTTGGCAGCCCTGAGTGAGGAGTAAAATCTTGGCCATAGACTGACTACATTCTGAGGACCAGCCTAGCTAAGTAGAGAGAGCCCTCTCATCAATTGGCCATTGGGTGATGACTCCTTTGGCCATAGAAACCTATGCCACTCTAGTATCAAAGGCCAATCACTAAGGTCACTTAAGATGCTTGTGCTTTCCTATACTGTATCTATCCATTGATGGTTGTGGACTAGGTTCAGTCCTGGGGGAGCCTACTTTTGGCAAGTGGGGACTCTCTTTTCCTACACTCAATGGTTCATCACAAAGACAATGTTAATTATGGCTCAGAAGCCTATAGATTTCCCCGGATAGAGAAACTAACAAATATATTCAATGTACAGTATGAATTGGGCATGGGGCAGGAGATTCATTCCTAAACCAAAAAAAAAAGTTAGAAAAAGAACTATAATACTAATAGTATTAACATAATATGAATAATATGATCAGAAGATAAATCAATAGCATTTAAAAGCAATTGGATAGTTACTATGTAAACTTCAACAGAACCAAAAGCAGTTTTCTAGCATTGCTTAGCAGGAAATTTATATTTTACCTTGGCATCATACTGTCTAACCACCTGGCGTTTGTCTAGGTGACACAGTCCATAGAGTTTCAGATCTGAGAGTCAGGAAGACTCATCTTCCTGAGTTCCAATCTGTCCTCGATACTTATTAGCTGTGTGACTGTGAGCAAGTCCATTAAACCTGTTTGCCTCAGTTCCTCCTCTGTAAAATGAACTGGAGAAGGGGATCACAAAACCTTCCAGTATCTTTGAAAAGAAAACCCCAAATAGGGTTGCAAAGAGTCAGACATGACTGAAATGACTGACCAACAACAGAAACAACAACAAAAACACAATCTACATTGGGGGCAATCCTTTTGTTGAGGACCAGCTTCTACAATTCAGAAACATCTGTCATTAGCCACTGCTGCTTCAGCATCACCATAGGCCTCTCAGGACCTTGGACCTTTAGAAGCTCACTGCTCAAGGAAAGGAATCACAGAAGAAGCAGGAACTTCCAAGGATCCGAAAGCTGGTTCATTTATTTGCATCAACATTAGATGCTATGTGAGCATATCATACTAGGCTAAAGAAGGACTATGACCTTCCCTCATCTTTCATTTGAGTTAAATCATGCCACTTGTAGAGTTGCAACCAAGAGAGTCTAGGCCAATGACCAGTTTGAGAGCATTCTACTGAATTGTGTCAATCCTGATATTCTTATAAGTGAAACTCAAAGATAAGAAGTTTACAACTAAATGGAAAGATGGATTTTCTTTGAAGATGTAAATAAAGGTGTTGATTTTAATGTTTACCTAAAGGCATAAAGAAGCATCATTTTATGGGACATTTAGTTACCTTGAATTATAATGCTTATTATAAACATTTTCAACAAGCTTATTACCAACATTTATTGTAGAAGGTATGCAGATAAAGAAATCATACAAATAATCTGATAATACCCTCAAAATTAGATCCATATATATCTTAATATTTTTTATTTAAATACAAATATTGGTATATACAAGTATAGGGCAGGATGACAAAACATATGTTGAGGGAAATGCTCCAAAAGTAAAAAAAAAAAATGAGAGAGGTCAAATCTTTATAGAATATCCATAGGCCTCAAGTTTATATGTCCTAAATTATTTCTCCAAGAAGAGAGTCAAGAGGTACTGAATATGGTAATCACTAAATAACCTTAGCCAAAATGAAAATGATTAAACTCAGAGCACTTTCACTGCAGGGCTAAATAAGAAAACTTGGAACTGAATATACATGGACTATATATTTTTACCTATCATCACTTTATTATGGCATCTTTTTTCTCTCCTAAAGTACATGGGACTCCCCTCTCATGCTGATTGGGGTGGAGTTAGGATGAGGAAGTTGTGGAAGCCTCAATGGAGGATGCTTTGGATGGTCAAATTCATAGTCATTACTGTTTACTAGGAGGTGGTTGGTAAGCTCAGTGAGGGACGATAGAACAAAATAGTTATGAGATGAAGAAATTGAGGCTTGAGGAGGTTAAAAGACCTGCTGAAAGTTACATAGCTAGTAAGGGGTAGATTTGGGACTAGAATACAGGACTTTGGACTGCCCACAAAGTTAGCCCTTCACATATGAGTCAGTTAGTGATATCATACCTTTTTCAGTCATGGATTAAGCACAAGCTGTGACATTGCAATGAGAGCAGGAAAAATCATGCAGATGTCTCAGTGTGAACTTGTTCACAGTACTGGCAGCACAACTCAAATGTGTGTCTTATTCATAGTGGCTTCTCCTTAGTTTAAGGCTAGCACATTTGTTTGATTCAATTCAACAAGCATTGATTAATTATGCAAAGCACTGTACCAGACAGGGTAGAGACAGACAAAAATGAAGCAGTCCAGAGTGGGATAGGAATATAATAAGTACACAGATAAGCAAATCTACACAAAGTAAGCCCCAAAATTTTCAGGATAGGTGAAACTCACAAGCAATTCTAGAGATCCATATCTCTATTTCTGGGCTCCAGGATTTTCCCTGTCTGTCCTCCATGTTGAAACATTCACCCTACTCTGCTCCAATGACTGTGTTCCCTGGCTTTTAAGTCCCAATTACAATCTTACCTTCCACAGAGGGCCTTCCCCAACCCCTCTCATTTCCAATACCTTCCCTCTGATAAATATATCCTATTTAATCTGCATATAGCTTGCTTTGTCTATATTTGTTTGCATGTTGTCTCCCCCATTAGATTGTAAGCCCTTTGAGGGCAGGAATTGTCTCCTGCCTCTTTTTGTATAGCACAATGCCTGGCACATAGTGGGAGCTTAATAAATGTCAACTGATTGATGTTCAGGAACAGGGTTGATACAGAAGGAGGCAGCTTAGCTGAGCTTTGAAAGGAACAATGAGTTTCTTGAGGTAGAGGAAAGGAGGAAGTATATTCTGGGCATGGTGGACAATCTGTGCAAAGTAATGGAGGCAGGAGATGGAATGTTGTATATGAAGAAAAGCAACTAGTCCAGTTTGGTTCATATGTGCAGCCAGCAAGGGGAGTAAAGTATAATTAGTCTGGCATGATAGATTGGAGTCAGATTGTGAAGAACTTTAACTGCCAAACAGAAGAATTTATGTTTTATTCTAAACATAGGTCAAACACAGACCCCAGCAGCATTGGAGACATTCCTGAGTGAAGACCTAACCAAATTAAAATGTAATTGGGAAGAGTTCCAGGTCATGTGATCAACAAGATGGAGGAAAAGACATTTTTTTCTGATCCTCTTGATCTTTCAAACCTTTCCAATATAGAAATTATATGCCAAAGATAAAGAAATGTCAGTTGCCTTCATGATTTAGGACATTGAGAATCCAAAAGAAGATAAAACAAACAAACCCATGAACTGACTTCTAAACTGAGCTCACTCATTACCCTTTTGCCACACTGTGTGCTACCATTCATAAGACTACACTAGCCAACCCTTAGGGCTGGAAACAAAACCCAACCCCACATCCCTGTCTTTCCTCTTGCTTTCCAGGATGTTTGGGCCAGTACAGATAGGCAATGCCTCTATAGCACTCCAGACTATAGAAGCTCACAGGGACCACACAGTTAACACTACAGTGGGCAGTGTTTTGTGTTACAAAAGATTTCTTCAGGAGAGCCAGGAACTTAGGGAAAGGGGTAGAACACAATATCTGGACTTAAATAGAGCTCAAGAACTCATCTCACCCTCACCCCTCTTTCCCAGAGACTCAGTGACCCAGACTACAAAAATCAGCCCTGTACCACTTTCATGTCAGTTCTATAAACTGTCTGTCACAGGAAAAACAACACTGTAGGACAGTACACAGTGGGTGTGTTGGAGAAAGTACTTAGCATCCAACTGGGGATGAGTCGGAATCTCAGAATGTGAAGAATAAGGGGAAATAGGCTGAAATTACTAAAAATTCCAGGAAGAAGGAAACTCAAAGATCTTGAACATAAGCTGATAGATTGAAAGGGCAATCATTAATAGAAGAAAACAATATGACCTCCAGATCTATTAAATGAATCAGGCATTTATGAATAAATACTACAAAATAAAGGAAAATATTCTAACACTTGATGAGACAGAAGACCCTATGGAATTTGAGGAGAACATGGAATCACAACATAACTGCTCCTGAGTGACTCAAAAGAGAAGCGAGAAGCATGAGAGCAGAATTTATCACCTGCATGGAAAATAATAATAATAATAATAATAATAATAGGCAGAGTAGAAGCACTATGATCTGTAGTGGTAAGTCTCACCAAAGAAGCAAAAGAGAGAACAATAGGCTGGGAATGAAAATATACAGAACTGAAGGGCAATCTAGAAGGATAAAAGAACAAAAAAGATCATTAAAAGAAAATGTGTTTACCATGCAAGCAAAATATACAGATCTCAACAGTTATGTGTAGATAAAACCTAAGGATTATAGGTCTCTCAGAAGAACATGACAGGACAAAAAACCTTAATAACATAATGAAAGAAATAATAGAGCAGAATAATCCAGAACTTCTGAACATAGAAAATGAAATACCAATGGAAAAAATTCACAGATTGTCTCCAGCAAAAAGAAACAACAACAACAACAACAACAACAACAACAACACAAACACTCAAGGCTTCAAACTCCAAGACACATAGTGGTTAAATTTATCAATTTAGTTTAAAAAAAAGTTCTATAAGTGATCAGGAGAAAAACCTTCAAATACAAAGGAAAGGAAATTCATATAACACAGGAATATTGTACACTGCCTAGAAAATAAAGGAGGGAACGGAATAATGACTTCTGAAGAGCAATGAAGTTCAGGATACAACTCAGGTGACCTATTTTGTAATTCAGAGTTTAACTAAATTTTTTTAAAAGTGGAAACTCAATAATAAAGAAGGATTTGAAACATTTTGAAAGGAAAATGCAATCTGAAAAGATTTGTTTTTTCCCCCCAAACATCTAAAAACAAGAAAAAGGTAGAAGGAATGAATAAAAGCAAGAACCAAAGACAGGAATAATAGCAGAATGAGAGCAGAGATACCACTAAGAGACTTCTTTTTAGATATGCACATGGAGACAGGGTTGAAGGCAGACATCTGGTGGTAACGACAGGAAAGAGTCAGGCCAAAGGTACTGTGAACAGCACCTTGGAACACCTCACCTACAGGAGAATCGAAGTTTTTTTGTGTGTGCTACATTATGACATGGTAGTGTATAAGAGAAAAATGTGTGATGTTCCCAGGTAAAATAAAAGGCTAGCAGTTAAGGAAAGGTGAACCTTGCAGTCTCAGTTAGAGAGGAACCTACAGAAGAATGGGTGAGGAGGAGGAGGAGGAGGAGTGGTGGCTGCTTTTGGAGCTCTCAGCCTACAGATGGAAAGGGAATCGAATGGCTGATCAGAGAAGGATTGCAGGGATCTCTTTGCTTGTGCTGAGGCAGGATTCTCTTGCTTCGCATATGCTTAGATCTGGGTTGCAGTTCTGTGTGGCAGTCCTGGGGCAAGGAAGAGCATTGGTGTGGTGGAGCTTGTGGTGGCAGTGAAGAGAGAATCATCTTTACAGTTCCAAGACAGAAAAGAGTGCTTGTGGTTATTCATAGACCAGAGCACAGGCCAGGGAAGGAGTAAACACCTTGCCCCTTATCATACAACCTTGGAAGAATGGAAAATTTACAGGTCCATAGAATTATCTCTGAAAAAAGCAACACAGAATCTCCAAAGCTTGGGACAGTACATTCTGTACACTGGAAGCTGACCTCTACCTTAACAAAGAGTTTAAAAGTCAAATGATTGGCTGGGATCATTAGCAAACTGCATAGAAAAAGTCAGACCATAGCATCTTACTTTGGTGACAAAGAAGATGAAAACATATAACCAGAAGAAGACAACAAAGTCAAAGTTCCTACATGCAAAGCCTCTAAGAAAAATATGAATCAGTTACAGATCATGGAAAAGCTCAAAAAGGATTTTGAGAAGCAAGAGAAATAGAGGAAAAACTGGGAAGAGAAATGAGAGTGATACAAGAAAATCATGAAAAACAAGTCAACAGCTTGCTAAAGGAGACCCCAAAAATACTGAAGAAGATAATACCTTAAAAAATAAATACCTTAAAAAAATACTGAAGAAAATAATACCTTAAAAAATAAATACCTTACAAAATAGCCTAATCCAAATGGCAAAAGAGGTCCAAAATCCAATGAGGAGAAGAATGCCTTATAAAGCAGAATGGGCCAAACGGAAAAGGAAGTCTGAAAGCTTACTGAAGAAAATACTTCCTTAAGAATTAGAATGGAGCAAATGGAGCAAATGACTTCATGAGAAATCAAGAAATTGTACAAACAAATCCAAAAGAATGAAAAAATAGAAGACAATATGAAATACTTCATTGGAGAAACAATTGACCTGGCAGTGGAAGGAGGGTCCATTGATGAATGCTCCTATGGATGAAGAGAAATGGTATACGCAGGGAGGTGGGGACCTTTTTCTGGGTGTGGTCTAGGGGATTTAGTGATTTCAAAGTCCACTTATCCTACCCCATGAAGGGGACAGTTGGAACTCCTGGGAGCAACTGGAACCTGGAGGAGTAGGAGAAAATGGATACAGGAAGATTTTGAGACAAATGAGAATAAAAAAATAACTAAGGGAAGGTATAGATCAGTGGTGGGCTATATAATCAGGGACATGATGGAGTAGGGGCCCTACTATGGGGCAATGTCCTCTCTGACATTTGTAACCAGTATTATTCTGGGAGCAAGGCACAGTGGAAAAGGGCCATAAGGAAAGCTCTACAAGGCAGTGTCAGAAACTACCTACAGAGGAGATACTAAAATGTATACTTTAGCAATTTTGATTGAATGAAGGATACAGAGACTAGGAACTAGATAATTATAGGGGGCATGAATTATAGAATGAAGATTTAGAAGAGACAGGAAGAGAAGTAGATAATGGAGAGATGAGAAATTTTTTTTTTGAAAGGAGCACAAAAAAGGAAATTTTAAAAGCTAATGAACTGAAGGGGAGAAGTCCAGAATGGGGGGGATTATATAACCCAATAAAATCAAGAAAGAAAAAGAAATTAATAAGTAAAGCCCCAAAGGGAAAGAGATAACTAGTGGGAGGAAGGTATGGGGAGTGACAGGAAGAGAGTCATTAAGAGTAGGGCCAACTTAAAAAAGAATAAGTAAAGTAACTGAAGGAACATAGTAGTGGTGGGGAATCACAACTTGAAAAAAAATTAGAGATAGATGAAGGAAAATATAAATCTAACTCTCATAAATGTGAATGGATTAAACAATCCAATAAAATGAAAAAGTGACATACTGGATAAGAAAATAAAACCCTACCATCTATTGCTTACAAGAAACACATTAAAAAGACAAAGACATACATAAATAAAACAAAGGAATAGAAAAAAAAATTACCATGCATCATGTAAATCTAAGAAAGCAAGAGCAACAATCATGATATCTGGCAAAAAAAAAAAGATTCAAAAATAAATAGAAATAAATAAGGAAACTATATTATGCTGAAAGGAACATAGACAATAAACCAATATCACCAATAAACCTATATGCTCCAAATGCTTTTAGCATCCATATTCATAAAGGGAACATTATTTGAGCTATGAGACAACAGACACAATAGTGACAGGAGACTTCAGTATCTATCAGTTTTGGATAAGTCTAAAAGAAAGATAAACAAATAGGAAAATGTGGAACTGAACAAACTGATAGTGAAACTAGAGCTAAACCAAATAGTGTCTTCTAAATGAGCTGCAAAGTGTATGCATATTTCTCAGCACCACACATAACTTTTACAAAAATTGACCATGTATTAGGGCACAGAGATTTTTCAAACAAATGTAAAAAGGCATAGTTAATTAATCAATTACAGACCATAATCCAATGAAAATAGTGATTGGTTCAGGGACATAAAAAAGATACAGACTCAGATGGAGACTTAACAATGGAATCCCAAGTAATTATAGAAATAATTACTAACTATGGAAAAGAAAATTATAATGACAAAGCAACATAATTAAATTTCTGGGATGCAGCTAAAGCAGTCCTTAGGAAGAAAATTATATATGAACAAAATAGAAAAAAGGGAGGATTAATGAACTGAATATGCTTTTTAAAATCAGAAAACCAACAAATAAGCAAACCTGAAGTAAGCACAAAAAGGAGATATTAAAATTAGAAAGAATACAGATATAGTTGAAACAATTATCTCTCATAATAATGATAATAAATAAATAAATAAAGATAAATTAAATAAAAACTGATTCTTTGAAAAGATTAATAAAATTGGCATAAATTTAGCTAATCTGATTAAAAAGAAGAGGGTAGAAAACAAAATCAATAAAATGGTCAATGAGCAAGGTAGAATCAAAACAAAACCAGAAGAAATAAAATGATAATCAGAACATAGTATGCCCAGCAATATACTGACAAAACTGGGAATATGAAAGACTAAAGGAATACCTTTAAAAATATAAAATGCTCAAACTGTCAGAAAACCAGATAGAGAGCTTAAATAACTCAATCTCAGAAAAATAAATAGATTGAGCTATAAAGGAGCTACCAAATGGGTGGGGAGGACTCCTAGTCTTGATGGATTCAGAGGAAAACGCTATCATTTAAGGAATAATTAGTTTCCATACTTCAAAAATTATTCTCAAATATTGAGAAAGAAAACATCCACCAAAATCTATATGAGAAAAATGTATTCTTGATACTTAAACCAGGGAAAGATAAAACACAAAAAGAAAAAATAAACTATAAATGAATGTCGTTCATGAATATTGACTCAAAAATAAGAAACCTCATTCCAAAAAAGCACAAGTTGCAGAAAATATTTAGGGATTGACTTACTAAAACACACGAAAGACTGTTTAGATTCAATTTCAAAGTGCTTTTTAAATAAATAAAGAATAATTTGAATAGTTGGAGGAATATACAGTGCTCATGGCTGGGGCATACCAATACAATAAAAATGGCAGTAATACCAGCATTAAATTACACAGTATCAATCAAATTACCAAGTTTGCAGAACTTGATAGCATAATCACAAAACTCATTTAGAAAACAAAAGATCTAGACTATCAAGGGAAAAGATGAAAATAATTAGGAATGAAGAGGGAATAGCACTTTCATACTTTAAACTATATTTTAAAACAGCAGTCATCAAGACTAACTAGACCTGCTTAAAAAATGGAGAAATAGATCAAAGGAGAATAAAAAAGTAGAACTTGATAGTTCAGTATTTAATAAAATTGAAAACATAAATTGCCTAAGGGGAAATAAAAAATTCCTTATTTGATAAAAACTGCTGGTAAAACCAGAAAGCAGTCTGGTAGAAATTAGTCTTAGACCAACATTTTATATCATATTATTCCACAATACATTCTAAATGGACAGTCAACTTTAATATTAAAGATCACACTTTACAAAATTAGAACAGAAACAGATCAAATAGCTCTCATAGCTATGGGTAGGAGATATATTCTTAATCAAACAAAACATGGGTACAATTACAAAAGATAAAATATTTAACTTTGCATGAGATGAAAAGCTTCTGCACAGAAAAAATTAATGCACCTAGGATAAAGAGGGAGGTAGCTGATGGAGGAAATTTTCCATATCTAATTTCTTTGATAAAGGTTTGATATCCCAAATATAAGATATGTATGCATGTGTGTGTGTGTGTGTGTGTATATAATATATATATATATGTGTGTATATATATATATATATATATGTGTGTGTGTGTGTATGTTTGTGTGTGTACATGTATCTATATAAAAGCTACTCCCCAGTAGATGTGATCAAAGTACATGAACAAACGGTTCTCAAAAGATGAAATGAAAAATGTGCAAAACCATGTGAAAGATTGCTCCAAATCATTAATAATAAGAAATGCATTTCAAAACAACCCTGAGGTTTTACTTCACACTCTGCAAATAGGCAAAAATGGTGAAAAATGTCAATAGCCCATGTTTGAAGGGTTGCATAACGACAGGCACACTAACATATTGTTGGTGTAGCTGTGAAATGGTACAATCATTTTGGAAAACAATTTAGAATAATGCAAAAAAAAAAAAGGTGACTAAAATGTCTGTACTCTTTGAAGCAGAGACTCCATTACAGGGCTTATACACCAAAGACAGCCGTTGATAATTCTTCTTAATGTCATTTATTAGGCCCCATTTATGCCAAAATATTAGTAGTAGTACTTTTTGTGATAGCAAAGAACTGGAAATATATTAGAGGCCCATCAACTGGGGAATAGTCAAACAAATTGTAGTACATGAATATAAGGGAATTATATGTATGGTGAACAGAGAAGCATCGGAAGATCTACATGAAGTGATGCAGAGAGAAGTAAGCAGATCTAAGAAAACAATATATACAGTAACTACAATAATGTAAATGTAAAGAACAATGACACATCAAAAAAATCAAAAGTGAATCTAACAAAATTTTAAAGATCAAGCAGAACTCAAATGAAGAAATATGAGAAGACCCTCCCCACCCTAACCTACCCCTTTATGAATGTTAGAGGTCTAAAGATATTACACATTGCACATGTCTTTGTAATTTTTCAATATGTCAATCAGTTGTGCTAATTTTTTTCCTCTCTAAAAATATTATTTGTAATATGGAATGTCTTTCTAGGAGAGGGAAGTGGATAAATACTTGGGGTAACTATGATGTTGTAAGAAACAAAGACACAAACAAAAACTTACTTAGAAAAAAGAAAAATGTAATTTAGAAATATTTAACAAAATAAATAAAAATGCAGCTGAGCGCACAGATGATATTAATCTGTAGTTTTCTAAGTTAATATGCAGTCCACAGGGATCCCTATGTGTGGTTCAGTCCCTGTTTTATTTCAGTTTGACTCCACTGTTCTAGAAGCAATATGGAGCCACTGAAGTATCTTGAACAGAGAAGTGGTACAACCTGGTAAGACTTGTGCTTTGGGAGTACCAATTTTGGAACTTTGTATAGTATGCATTGGAGAAGGGAGAGACTGGAAGCAGAGAGACCAATTGTGAACATGTTAAAATTGTCCAGACTGAACTGTGGTGGTGGTGTATGTGAAGAGAAGGCAACAGATTCAAGAGATGTTATGGAGGCAGAATTGACTGGACATGGCAACTGACTGGATATCAAACAACCTGGGAAGAAGCAGCCTTCAGTGATCCTAAGGAATTATTCTGCAGCAGAGGGTGCATCTAAGTGAGGAACATGAAGCGTAGTGATTCTTCCTTCCCTAGGGGATCTCCTTTTCTCTCCTTGTAAATATTTCCTCAGTAAAAGACCAAATGGAGGCATATGTGTTTAATGGAGAATATTGAAGTGGAAAACATTTGTAACATAAGCAGTGATTGAAGAAAGGAACCAAAAAGGATGAGGTCTACTTCAGGAGGGTTGCTTGGATTAGTTTCACTAATTTGCAACTTGTTTCTCTATAAGGGATCAGCCCAAAGATTTTGCTGTGTTTATTTTCCTATAAGAGTTAGGGTGGAGGTAGGGAGTCTCAGATTCCTTCTGGTGCATTGAAAAATGTTCATTTCCCAGTTTGTTTGGACTCTGACTGTTACCACCAGGATAGTCTTCCAAATTAAAGGGAGATAGTGAAAGCTGAAGTTGTGTGCCAGGATCATTCAGAAACAGCCATTTCCTTTAGAAGCATGCCAGCCTTGCATAAGGTTCTGGTGCCAGGAATACAATCAGTCCCTTCTGTAGATGATGTTCCTACGCACCAGGGTGGATCCCTGACATCAGAGACCATAAGGGAACGCCCAGCATTTGCGCAAAACTTGAATAAAATAATCAGGGAGTAGTTTGGAAGGCAATGGGGGAGTTTCTGGTATAGTTGATGCTTTTAAAACAAGGCTTTTCTTCCTTGCGGGAAGCCTTTTGAAACCAAAGGAAACTAGCAATGAAATACAAGTTATGCAGAGTTCATTACAAGTCAGAAAGATGTCATTATTGCATATTATATTTCCTTCTGATCCCAAGTTTATCAGGCTCAGAGGGCTTGTTTTTCTTCCTGTAATGCTTCAGAAATGCTTAGTAACTGCATACTATAGACCAAAGCGATTTTTTCCTTCCTTTTTTAAAGTGTAAAAATACATTGAAACTCTGAAAGAGAAATGCCATCTCTTTGGTCTAATTACAATTTCAGGCTTTGTTTAAATTGTATGAAAATTTATGAATGAAACCCAACCTGAGCCCAAACAACTTTTGAAATCACAAAAGCCTTCTCTATTTCTATCATCACTCTGGGTAGCCTGAGCTGCTTAAGCTACTTCAGAGTCAAGTTAATGGAGAACAGTTGTGGAAACATTTCAACTTAATCTTTAAAAGGCCCAGAGGAGGAGGGAACCAACTAAAAGTCACTGGCAAAGACTTCAGCAATCTGGATGCGGGGGAGAGGAGAGAAGGAGGAACCTGGTGGAGTGAAAAAGGAACACTGGACTTGGAGTTAAAAGTCCTGGGTTTCAGTCCCCGACCTTCTACTCACTATTTGGGTAACCATAGCTAAATCACCTCACTTCTTTGAACCTCAGTTTCTTCACATGTAAAGTAGGGAGGGCATCTCTGGCTTTAATCCTCTTCACAGAGTTATTGTAAATATCCAAGGGAACCAGATGCATAAGTACTTTGTAAACTACTAAGTTCCATGGTCATGTATAGAATTATTAGAGGACTTTTCAATTTAGGCCATTAAAGGACATTTCTTCCTCAAAATTTGAATAAGAGAAAAGTAGAAAGGAACATTGGGTTTCATCTTGTTTAACCCCCCTCATTTTATAGATTCCCCCAAATCCTTACAAATCCTCACTTGACCCTGTCATCTCTTCTTGACCTCTTTCAATGCCAAGCTTTTAGAAAGAATTATCTGTGGTACCCTTTGCCTCCATTGCATCATCACCCACTCACTCCTTAATTTCTAGTGATCTGACTTCATACTCTAATATTTATTTAAAAGTGTTCTATCCAAGGTGCCCAAGGCTCTCTTAAATTCTAAATTCTAAATAAACTTTTTATTCTTCTTGAACTCTGTAGTTTTGAGACTGTTAATCATCTCTTCCTGGGCACTTTCTCCTTTTACAACTTCTGTGAAACTGGTCTCTCTTGCTTTTCTTCCTGCCTGTTTGGGAGAAATATGGTTTCCATTTCTGTAACATTGAATTTGAGAGGCCTACTAAGCATCCAAGGGAAGATATTCCTGTCTATACATTTCTGATTCTTCTCTTACTGCTCTCAAAGAGTAGACAGCTAAGGCTCTGTCCCTGTCATTTTTATTTCTCTAAACTCTCTCATTTAATGAACTCATTGAATTAGTTCAGTTCAGGTCCTATCAGGTCAGTTATCTCTTTGAAGATGACTCCCAGATCTATACAGCTAATCATAATCTCTCTTCAGAATTTTAGTTCCATACTACCAATTTCCTACAGGAATATTTTCCCTTGGATGCTCAGGAGGCCTCTGAAATTCAATGTTACAGAAATGAAAACCGTATTTCTCCCAAAACAGTCTTCTTCAAATTTTGCTGTTGCCTATTGCTGATACCACCATCCTTGCAGTCACCTCAGTTTGCAAGCTTGGAGTCATCCTGAATGATTCAATTTCTCATAACTTTTATTCCTCTCTTATCCATCCCCTTCCTTCTATTCACATAGCCTCCACTGTAGTTCAAGTCTTTATCACCTTTCAGTGGGCTTCTTGTGATAGCTTCCTAATAGCTGCCTCAAATCTCATTCCTTTCTAATTCCTTCTCCATACAGCCGTCCTATTAATATTCCTAAAATGCATATCTGGCTATGCCATACATGTTCAAAAGACTTCAGTGGATCCTTATGTCCTGTAAGATAAAATAAAAACTCTGAAGCTTGGCATTTAAATCCCTTTGTAGTCTGGCTCCCATTCACCTTTCATGTCTTGTTTCATCATGCAATAGGAACTTGCCAATGGACTATATGAGCATGCACACAGTGCTACTTATGCAACCCCATATTGAAGGGTCTGGGGATCCTGTTTCCAGGAGAGATGCAGTGACATGTAACAGAAATGCTTTGGAGAGACTTTGAAGCATACATAGATATTCTTTAACTGGTGACAGTCTGCTAACCATGTGTTGAACAGCTTCTTTGAATGGCTACAAGTACAGAACTGAAATTGGGAATGTCTTTGAAAAGTTGTTAGTTGGGCCAATCTCTCTTGCTTTTTGATTTCTTCTATTCAGCTTACTTCTTCATTCCAGATGGCATTGAGTGACAAACAACCCTGCTAGGGGAAAAAGACTCAGGTCTTCTCTCCATCCAGAAAGATGTACCCATGAATAAAGGCATTGATTCTTTTAACCTTGTTTTTCTTTCATTTTAGATGAAAGAGATTGGAGGCTATGACCCTGCATTTCAAAAGATCAGGAGAAGCAATGTAAGAAGCAAAACATAAAATGAACTCACACAAATCATCAGCATTTCTATATACTACAACAAAATGCAGCAGGAAGAGATAAAAAGATAAATCCAATTTAAAATAATTTTAGACAGTTTGAAATATTTGGGAGTCTATCTACAAGACACATACAGAAACTATACAAATGCAATTACAAAACACTTCACACAAATATAGAACTAATCAGATTGGAGCAATATTAATTGCTCATGGGTAGGCTGAGCCAATAAAAAAAACCAATTTTACCTAAGTTAATTTACTTATTCAGTGTCATATCAAATAAAAAAAAAACAATTATAGAGCTAGATAAATAACAACAAAATTAATCTGGAAGAACAAAAGGTCAAGAATATACAAGGAGACAATGGGGAAAAAACAAAGATAGCCTATCTGTACCAGATCTTGAACTGTTCTACAAAAGATGTAACCATCGAAATGTTTTGTTACTGGATAAGAAATAGAGTGGTTGATCAGTGGAATAGAATGGGCACATAATGTAAAGAAATAAATGACCACAGAAACCTACTGTTTGATAAATCCATAGATCCGAGCTATTGCAGCAAGAACTGATTATTTGATAATAACTGCTGAAAAAATTGGAAAGCAGTCTGGCAGAAACTGGGCATAGACTAACATTTCACATTGCATGTTAAGATAAGCTCAAAATGGATACATGATTTAGACATAAAGGGTAATATCAGAAGCAAATTAAGGGACCATGGAAAAATTACTT
This sequence comes from Phascolarctos cinereus, assembly GCF_003287225.1. Taxonomy (NCBI): domain Eukaryota; kingdom Metazoa; phylum Chordata; class Mammalia; order Diprotodontia; family Phascolarctidae; genus Phascolarctos; species Phascolarctos cinereus. The sequence goes on along the minus strand of NW_027555625.1, from coordinate 275,464,789 downwards.
GTCAAATTTATGAATAAGGGAAGAGTTCATGACCAAACAAGAGATAGAAAGGATGATGAGAGGTAAAATGATAATTTTGATTATATGAAATTTAAAAAAAAAGTTTTGCACGACCAACACCAATGCAGCCAAAATTAGAAGGAAAGCAGGAACTGGAGGAAACGAACTTATAAGTTTTTCTGGTAAAGGTCTCATTTCTCAAATATATAGGGAACTGAGTGAATTTATTAAAAAAAAAAGATCCATGCCTCAATTTATATATCAAAAAGATATGAACAGGTGGTTTTTAGAAGAAGAAATAAAAGTTATCAATAATCATATAAAAATTCTCTAAATCATTAATAATTAGAGAATATGCAAATTAAAACAACTCTGAGGTACCACCTCACACCATTAATATCGACTGAACTGATAGAGAAGGAAAATGACAAGTGCTGGGCTGGGGTGCAGAAAAAACAGATATATTAATGCACTCTTGGTGGAGTTGGGAACTAATCCAACTATTTTGGAGAACAATTTGGAATTATATCCCAAAGGCTATAAAACTGTGCATGCCTTTGGGTATCAAACTCAAAAGAAACAGGGACCACTAAACCATACATAAGAATCACTGGCAGTTCATACTGATTTAAAGCAAACCACATATTAACATTATGTTCTATTGTATTTTTACTTATTTTGTAAAATATTTCCTAAATATATTTTATCTTTTTCAGGCAATATTTGATGCCTCTGCCATACACCAATGAAATCACAGGGCTAATCTTAGAGCAAAAGCATTCTTACCATTTTGTACTTCTAAGCATTTAATAAATGTTGTTAGATTTCTTTTTAATTATAGAATTGAATTGTAGAGAAAGAAACTGAGAAGGGGGCATGACTACTGGTGTTACCATAGACAAGTTTCTGTCAGAGGTGTCATTCAGACCCAAGTCTCCTGATTTCCAGGGCTTCTTGCTTTGCCAATCATGTTGTACATTTAGATCTTTTCTCATGGGACAATGTTCTCAAAGCACTGAGAATTTACTCTTGCCCACACAGATTGGAGCTTCTTCATAAGGAGCATCTGGCCCTCAGCAAAATTGTGAAGTCAGCTATTTGTCCTTTACTGCCCTCTCCCAAAGTCTGCTTTTTTCTGTATGCTCTTCCCTCTTTCAATTCTTTGTCCCCGAAAGTATACATGTCTTCTTTCTGACTCTTTTTTCCTATGGCAAAAGTCAGTAACTGATAAATGATAAGCTTATTCAGTAACTGATAAGCTTATTCACACTAAGCTATTAATGGCTTTACATATTTTCCCTGCCCAGGGGATATCTATCTTGAAATGAGATATAGGAGTGAGCAATTAGTAATTCAAAGTGATGACTCTATAATTATTGCATTTCAGGCATTATGGCACCAAGTCTCTAAAGTGGGGATGGGGTGGGTGCTGTTCATAATACTTTTCTGAGCACTTCACCTAGGCAGTCATGCTTTTACATTTATAGATCTACTACTTAGGAGTCTTTCTTGGTTGTTGTGAAAATCAAATGAGTTAACATATGTAAAGTGCTTTGCAAATCTTAGAGCACTGTATAAATCCTAGCTATTACTACTTATGTAACACCTAGAATGCCACTGTTAGCATGTAGGAATCACCCTAAAAGGTGCCCAGGTTCAAAATAACTCTGGGATGGCATCTACTCAAACCATAGCCTTACTGATGTGTTTACTTTTATAAGTCGTCAGCCAGAGAATATACATAGTTCAAAGCAAAGACATAATTATGAAGTAGCATAGTAAGAAAGGTAACTATCACATCTCCCCACCATGGGAAGAATTTGGACACATTCTGTCACAAATAACCTCTCAGCGATAGAATAGCCACGCTCATGGAAGGACACACATCTGGGAAATCTGTGACTAAGTATATATGCGGAAAGGAACACTATATAGGAAACAAATGCATAGAGGCAACTCACACCTCCAGCCCTATAGGACCATCGACGTCTTTGGTAATTTCACTGTGCTGCTCTTCTGAGGCCTGCTCACTGCTAGTTTCATATGACATGTAATCTTCACTAGTCTTGTGGTGACTGGTAAACACTACTTCATTGGAATAATGTGGTTATAGAAGCTCCTTTCGATTTTCAATTCCGGCTTTCAACTGGAGTCTTCACTTGAGGTGTTACCCTTTTTTTTTTTTTCACTGTAAGAGGGAAAGTGAGTTCTGTCATCTCTTGCTTAGATTAGAGTCCCAAATTTAAGTGAAGACTCTTTTAGTGAATCCTTCCCACTCAGTGTCAGATTAGGGGAAAATTTTTAGCTGTTCTCTCTCTGTAAGGAGAGGAATCTGTTAGTTCTCAAGGTCTTAAATGTATGTGGCTTTTTTGATCCATAAACAGAGTTTTTCACCCATGGGCCAAGCTCTTTTGGAACACAGAATGGCTAGAAAACTAAGTAGAACCCTATAGGAATTCAATTTTTCTTGAACCTACTTCCTCCTGCTCACTAGGAAAAATGTCTATACCTCAGACTTGTATTTAACTTAGAATTAGGAGGTCACTTTTAACTTCTATTCATTCCTGATTGGTCATCCCCTTCAACATAATTTTTAAGGAGTTGCCTTTTAACAAACAAAGGGCATTGGAGCCCCTAAAGTTTTTCTTATCTGTATTTCCATGATCCTTTGATCTCTCATGCAAATAAAAACCAAGTACAACAACAACAACATCAAAAACCAGAAGGAGCCTTGGGGGAGAACAGCCCTCCAATTTGTCTTCTGTTCTGAATTCTTGCCTTTATTAGTTATATACAATTGACAACATGCATCTTACACTTTGGATCTGAATTACTAGTTAGAAATGTCTTTCATCTGACTGATCCAGACTTAGAGGTAGGAAACAAGTTTAGTTTATATATTACCTATATAACCAATGGCAAATAATTCCCTCTTTTTGTCTCAGTTTCCATCTTTACAAAATTATGGAATAAGACTCTAAGATCTTTAAGATGCCATTCAATTCTAAATCCTATGATCCTAAAAAGAGGCTGGCTCTTGCCTAGTGATATCAGGGTCTTTGGCTAGGACCCCAGGATCCTCAGAGCTGGGTATGAACTGGGACCTTTAACCTACACCCCTAGAGAGGAGGAGAGTGGGCAGATGAGATGGATATCTTGTCAAAGGTACACACATTTTCTATTCAACCCCTCTTTCATCCCTAGCTTGGCTATATATCAATGCTTCCCATTTGGGAGTCATTTGCCCACACATCAAAGGGCCCAGTTTCCTCAGCCATTGTTTCCCAAGTTTATGCATTAATTCCTGCTGATGTCACAGAAACCCTGGCCAGCTCTAATATATTAACAGGAAGAAAGCCTCAAGCAGGATTTGACATACAGCCCCTCTATCCCCATCCCCAAACCTATCCCCAGTCAGGGAATGTAAATAAATAGAAGATTAAATATTCAGGGGCACAAGAGGAAAGCTGTTTGTTTATTCCCAGTGGCCTGTTCTCTAGGCAAGAGACACACTCCCTCAGATCCATCATATCCGGAGGCAGTTTCTTGCTTACCTAAGAAGTGTCTGGCAAACTACATCCAGATCCATGTGGAGAAGAGGATCAAGGAAAAGAAATAAGGCTCTAGGACTCACTCATATTTTCCTGAGCACAGCAATCTATCACTAAAATATTGGCCACTTTTTGCCTTTAGGGAAGGGGGAAGAACACAAGAATAAAAGACTTGGGTTCAAATTCCAGCTATTGCCACTAGCTTAACTTGCAGTCTGACCATGGGCAAGTCATTACCCCTTTCCAGGCCTCTTTCTCTCTATACACTGTCTCTGGATTCCTTTGGAGGACTTAGGTTCAAATTCTGTCTTTGATGCGTAGTAACTCTGTGATCTGGGGAAAATTAAATATTCTTTTTGGTTATCTCATTTCTAAAATGAAAGATTGAGAGAGAGTACAGCTTGTTAGATAGAGAGCTAGTCTCAAAGACAAGAAGATCTGGGTTCAAGTCCTACTCCTGGCACATACTGGTCCTGTGACCCTGGGCAAGTCATTTAATGTCTCAGAGCTCTAGGTAACTGGCTAAGACTAGGTTACAGAGAAGATGATGATCTCCATTAGAAGAGGGAGTCCTTCACAACAGAGTTCCCAATACCAATGAATTCCTAGGTCCTGTTTTTATTGTTTATCTCCTCTTCTGCTGCCCCCAAATGGGAGAATTAGAGTGGATAATCACTTACTTTCCTTTCAGTTCTAGACTTACAAGGATCATAGAAATGAACATTAAGGTCCTATATATCCAGCTCTGACATTTTAAGTTTTCTGGGTTTTGAAAGCCCAGCCCATGTAATAGAATCATAGAACTAAAAGGGAAATAAAAAAAAGCATTTAGTCCAACCCCTGTTTTACAGATGACAAAACCGAGGCCCAGGAAAGTTCATGACAGTAAGCCAGAGTTTCTGTTGATAGTATCAGAGAAAGGATTTGAGTCTAGGATTTCTGAATCCAGATCCATTTCTTTTCTCACTATACCACCCAACATTTTAGCTATACTTTACAGTTATTATTAAGTTTGAATCTGATCAACACAGTATGTCTGAAACAGCAATAGATTTGAAGTTAGAGGTCCTTAGTACAAATCTGGACCCTGCTTATATGTGACCTTGTTCAGTTGTGCTGACTTTTCATAACTCCATTTGTGATTTTCTTGGTAAAGATACTGTAGTGATTTGCTATTTCCTTTCCCAGTTTATTTTGAAAGATGAGAAACTGAGGCAAATGGGATTAAATAACTTGCCCAGGGTCACACATCCAGTAAATGTCTGAATCCAGATTTTAACTCAGATCTTTCTGATTCTAAGCCCAGTGCTTGATCTACTGTGCTACCTAGTTGTCCCGTATGACTTTAGGCAAATTATTTAACCTCTTTGGGCTTCAGTTTGGACTAGATAATCTCCAAGTTCCCTTAAAGTTTTAAATCCTGGGATCCTTAGAATCATATAATCTCAGAGTTGGAAAGGACTTTAGAGGTCATCTCATCAAGCCTCTGCCTACACAGCAATCCTCTCTCCAACATCCTTGACAAATGTTTTATCAAAACTCTACTGGCAGAGACAAGACAGTTGAGTAAAAGCAGTGACTTACTTGAGCTGTCCCCCAAAGCCCTCCAAATACCTATAAAAATGGCTCTAAACAAATTCTAAAGCAGTGGAACCCACAAAAAGAGTGAAACAAATTTACAGCCCAAGACAACCTGTATGGTTGATTGGAAAGGTCTATCGCTCCAGGCTGTGTGAGAAGCACAGTTTGGCGTGGGCACACAGGTAAGGCAGGTGTCAGCAAACCTGGAGCAGGCCTCAGAGAACTGAACTGTGGGCAGGTATGATGGTTTCCAGACTTCTCAACCCACAAACACCAAAGACAATTTAGAAGGTCAGTGGGAAAAGTCTGTGACTATGGTGAGAGAGAGAAGCTCTGTCCTAACCCCAGTTCCTGGGACACCGCTGGATCAGTGGCTACTTCTGGAGCTTCTGGCTCACAAACTGAGGGGGAATGGAGCGGCTGATTAGAGGGGATTACAGGGATCTCTATACTGGTGCAGGATTCTCTTGCTTTGAGCGTGCTTAGATCTGGGTCACAGTTCTGAGTGGCAGTACTGGGGTGGGGAAGAGAGCTGGTGTGGTGGAGCTTGTAGTGGTGGTGAGAAGAAATCCTCCTCACAGGTCTAAGGCAGAAAAGAGTACTTGTGGTTACTCATAGACCAGAGCACAGGCCAGGAAAGAAGCAAACACCTTGCCCCTTATCATATCACCTTGGAAGAAATGAAAAATTTACCGGTTCATACAAGTATCTCTGAAAACAGCTGCACAAAACCCCCAAGCTTGGGACAGTACATTCTCTACACTGGAAGCAGACCCCTTCCTTAATAAAGAATTTAAAACTCAAGTAATTGCCTGGGATTATAAACAAATAAAGGTGCAAAAAAAAAAAGGCAGACCATAGAATCTTTCTTTGGTAAAAAAGAAAATCAAAACATACAACTAGAAGAAGACAACAAGGTCAAAGCTCCTACATCCAAAGCCTCCAAGAAAAATATGAATCAGTCCCAGGCCTTGGAAGAGCTCAAAAAGGATTTTGAGAAGCAAGTTAGGAAAGTAGAGGAAAAACTGGGAAGAGAAATGAGAGTGAAACAATAAAATCATGAAAAACAAGTCAACAGCTTGCTAAAGGAGACCCAAAAAAATACTGAAGAAAATAACACCTTAAAAATAGCCTAACCCAAATGGCAAAAGAGGTCCAAAAAGCAAACGAGGAGAAGAATGCCCTAAAAAGCAAAATTGGTCAAGTGGAAAAGGAAGTCCAAAAGCTCACTGAAGAAAATACTTCCTTAAAAATTAGAATGGAGCAATTGGAAGCTACTGTCTTTATGAGAAATCAAGGTATTGTAAAGCAAATCCAAAAGAATGAAAAAATAGAAAACAATGTGAAATATCTCATTGGAAAAGCAACTGACCTAGAAAATAGATGCAGGAGAGAGAATTTTAAAAATTATTGGATTATCTGAAAGCCATGATCAAAAAAGGAGCCTAGACATCATCTTTCAAGAAATTAAGGAAAACTGCCCTGATATTCTAGAACCAGAGGGTAAAATAGAAATGGAAAGAATCTACCAATTAGCTCCTGAAAGAAATGTCCAAAGGAAAACTCCTAGGAATATTGTAGCCAAATTCCAGGGTTCCCAGGTCAAGGAAAAAATATTGCAAGCAGCCTGTGGAAACACACTCAGCATGACACTAGACTTAGCAGCTTCTACATTAAGGGACCGGAGGGCATGAAATATAACATTCTGGAGGGCAAAGGAGATAGGGTTACAACAAAGAATCACCAACCCAGCAAAACTGAGTATTATCCTTCAGGGGGAAAATGGTCATTCAGTGAAATAGGGGACTTTTAAGCATTCTTGATGAAAAGACCAGAGCTGAATAGAAAATTTGACTTTCAAATACAAGAGCGAAGTGAAACATGAAGAGGTAAACAGGAAAGAGAAATCATAAAAGACTTATTAAGGCTGAACTATTTACATTCCTGCATGGAAAGATGATATTTGTAATTCATGAGTCCTTTGTCAGTATTAGGGTAGTTGGAGGGAAAAATTATGTGTATGTGTGTGTATACATATGTATGTATACACATACATACATACATATATAGAAAGACAGAGAGAGAGAAACAGAGAGAGAGACAGACAGAGAGAGACAGACAGAGAGAAAGAAAGACACAGAGAGAGAGGGGGCACAGGGTGAGTTGAAGATGAAGGGGTGATAGCTGAAGAATAAAATTAAGGGGTGAGAAAGGATTATACTGGGAGAAGGAGAAAGGGAGACATAGAATGGGATAAATTACCTCACATAAAACAGACAAGAAAAGGCTTTTACAGTGGAGGAGTAACAGGGGAAGGTGACAGGGAATGAATGAATCTTATTCTCATAGGATTTGGCTTAAGGAGGGAATAACATGCGCACTCAGTTGGGTATGGAAATCTATCTTACCCTACAGGAAAATAGGGGAGAAGGGAACAAGAGAGAAGGGGGATTATAGAGGAGGGCAGATTGGGGGAGGGGTTAATCAGAAGCACACACTTCTGACGAGGGACAGGGTCAAAAGAGAGAATATAATAAAAGGGGATTGGGATAGGATGAAGGGAAATATAGTTAGTTTTTCACAACATGACTTCTATGGAAGTGTTTTGCCTGACTACATATGTATAACCTGTATCAAGTTGCTTGCTTTTTCAGTGAGGATGGGTGAGGAGGGAGGAAGGGAGAAAATTTGGAACCCAAAGTTTTAAAAACACATGTTAAGAAAATTGTATTCACATGCAACTGGGAAATAAGAAATGCAGGAAATGGGGTATAGAAATCTATCCTGCCCTACAGGAAAATAGAAGGGGAAGGGGATAAGAGAAGGGGGGGAGAGATAGAAGGGAGGGCAGATTAGGGGAAGGGGTATACAGAATGCATGCCATATTGGGGTGGGGGAGGGATTAGATGGGGAGAAAATTTGGAACTCAAAATCTTATGGAAATGAATGTTGAAAACTAAAAATAAATAAATAAATATATAAGCAAACAAACAAACAAATAAATAAATAAATAAATAGACTACCGCAAGACCTTCAATGACAGGAAACTCACTAACTCATGGGGGAAAACTATTCCACTTTCAGACTACTTAATTGTTAGAAATGTTTTTCTCCTATCAAGCTGAAATCTGCCTCTTAATCATCTCTTGTCACTCCTTATTCTGCCCTCTTGGGATCAAATGGGATTAAATGAGATAATACTTGTAAAAGTGCTTAGCACAGAACCTAGAACATAGTAAACACTTAATAGATGTTTTATTTCCCCCACACTTTTGGGCCAGTTAGGACAAATATAATCAGCCTTTCACAAGACAGCTCTTCACACACTTGAAGATAACTTTCATGTCCTCACTCCAATCCACCCAATAAACTTTATTTTCTCCGAGGTAAACATCCCCAAATCCTCCAGCTACTCTTTATAATTGGCATAATCTCTACCATCATAGCAGATATCCTCTTCTAGACACAGTTCAGTTTGTCTATCAATAAAGAATCATCTGTTAATTGCTAACAGTGTGCCACGTTAGATTCTAAAGCTAGAAAGACAGAAGCAAAATAGTCCCTGCCCTTGAGGAGCTTTTTGTTACAAAAGGAAAGACAAGTGCATGCATTGCTGCTGTTCAGTTATTTCAGTCAGACCCATTTGGGGTTTTCTTGGCAAAGATACTGGAGTGGTTTACCATTTCCTTCTACAGCTCATTTTACAGATGAGGACACTGAGGCAAACAGAGTTAAGTGACTTGCCCAGGGTTACACAGCTAGTAAGTGTCTGAGGCCAGATTTTAATTCAGAAAGATGAGTGTTCCTGACTCTAGGTCTGGCCCTCTGTCTTCTGTACCATCTAGATGCATAGGCATATGTGAAAGGGGAAGAGAACAAGCATTTATATAACACATGCTATGTGGCCGGCACTATGCTAAATGTTTTACAGGTGTTTTACCTAATTTGATCCTCAAATGACCCTGAGAATTGATACTGTCATCATCCCTATTTTATAGCTGAGAAAACTGAGGCAAGATTTGAAATGTTTTTCCTGTTTCCAGGTTCACTGCACCACCTCCCCCGCCCTTTTCCCCAACACACACCCACTCTGAAGCCCATACTAAACAAATACATTTTCAACTGCGGAAATGAAGAAAAGCTTCATAAAGACAATTGTGCTTGAACTGAATCTTAAAGGAAACCAGAAATCCCAAGAGGCAGAAATTAGAAGGGAATACTTTCCAGGCTTGGGGAACAGCTGTGCTAGCCATGGAAATGGGAAATGAGAATTAGAGCATCACTTGTCTAGAAAGGAGGCCAGTTTGGCTTAACCAATGTCAGTTTCTTTCCTAAAATATGATACTCTGAACCAAAAACAATGCTTCAGATGTGATCTGACCAAGACAGTACAGCAAAATTCTTATGAATGAATGAATGAGTGCAAAAAAGGATTTATTAAGTACTTAATATGTGCCAAACACTGTGCTAAGCCCTAGAGATATAATAAAGCAGAAAGTAAAAGAGTTCCTGCCCTCAAGGAGCTTACATTCTAATAGGAGAAGATAATACATATAGGGGAGTGGTGACCAGGGAGGAAGGTTTTCTCCTAGGAAGTAACAAGGATGGTAACTGGAGTCATTGAACAATTATTTGGCACCTCTTTTCCAGAAGTGGCTGTGTGATTTGCTTATTGTTTTCAGAATAAGAGCTAAGGGGAGAGAGCACATCATGAAGATGGCTGGGGAGCTCACCAATCATTTGCCTCATTCTGGACATTAGCCTCTTGATTATGCAGCCCAAGATAACAGTCACTTTTTATCAGCTGCATGTGAATGCATTTTGAGAGATATGAAATCCTATACAAGTATCATATTTATAACAATAATAATAATCCTATGAACATTTCTTATTTTTATATTTGAATTTTTCAATTAATTTTTTCAAGTGAAATTTCACCTTTCTTCCCTCCCATGTGTCCTACTACATTGGAAAAGCAAGAAAAACAACAAAAAAAGTATGAACAAGCAAAACAAATTCTCATTTTCTCTACTTCCACCCCCCCAAAAAAGGGGCTTATATTCTTAGTCCATCACCAGTCTATCAAAAAATTGGTAGTATGTTTCATCATGGTACCTCTTGAATAATGATTGATCATTGTACTGATCAAGTTCCTAATTCTTTTAACATTTTGGATTTTACAATAATTTTATTATTGTATAAATTATTCTCCTGGTTCTCCTCACTTCATTCTTCATGATTTCACACAGGTCTTCCCGTACTACTCCATAATCATCCTCTTTATCATTTCTTACAGAACAATAGCATTCTGTCACATTTATGTATCACCCTTTCCCCAATTGATAGATACCGCCTCAGTTTTTAATTCTTTGCCAACACAAAAGAAGCTACTATAAATATGTGTACTTTTCCTTTTTTTTTTTGGCTTTTTAGTGAGGCAGTTGGGGTTAAGTGACTTGCCCAGAGTCACATAGCTAGTAAGTGTTATGTGTCTGAGGTCAGGTCCTCCTGATTCCAAAGCTGGAGCTCTATCCACTGTGCCACCTAACTGCCCCACTTTTCCTTTTTTCTTTTTCTTTTTTTTAAAAATTAATTTATTTTGATTTATCAACAATCACTTCTATATGCGTTTGAGTTTAAAATTTTTCTCCCCCTCCCTCCCCACCACCCTCCCAAAGATGGCGCACAATCTGATATAGGCTATACATATATATTCTTTTTAAACATATTTTCACATTAGTGATGTTGTAAGTAAGAATTAGAACCAACAGCAGGAACCACCAGAAAGAGGAAATAAACCTCATTAAAAGAGAAAAAATAGCAAATAGTATGCTTTGATCTGCATTCAAATTCCATAGTTCTTTTTTTGGATGTGGATAGCATTTTCCATCATGAGGCCTTTGGAGATGTCTTAGATCCTTATATTATTGGGAAAGGTTAAGTTTATCAATATTAGTCATCACACAACATGGCTGTTATTGTGTACAACATTCTCCTGGTTCTGCTCACTTCACTCAGCATCAGACCATACAAGTCTTTCCAGGTTTTTCTGAAGTAATCTGTTCATCATTTCTTATAGTACAATAGTATTCCATTACATTTATATACCACAACTTGTTCAGCCATTTCCCAATTGATGGGCATCCTCTCAATTTCCAATTCTTTGCCACCACAAAAAGAGCTGCTATAAATATTTTTGCACGTGTGGGTCCTTTTCCCAATTCTATGATCTCTCTGGGATATAGCCCTAGAAGTGCTATTGCTAGGTCAAAGGGTATGCACATTTTTATAGCCCTTTGAGCATAGTTCAAAATTGCTCTCCAAAATGGTTGGATCATTTCACAACTCCACCAACAATGTGTTAGTGTTCCAATTTTCCCACATCTTCTCCAACATTTATCATTTTCTTGTTTTGTCATCTTGGCCAATCTGATAGGTGTGAGGTCATACCTCAGAGTTGTTTTGATTTGCATTTCTCTAATCAATAGTGATTCAGAGCATTTTTTCATATGACTATAGATGGCTTTAATTTCTTCATCTGAGAACTGACTGTTCATATCCTTTGACCGTTTATCAATTGGAACATGACTTATATTCTTATAAATTTGGCTTAATTCTCTACATATTTTAGAAATGAGGCCCTTATCAGAGAGACTGATTATAAAAATCCTTTCCCAATTTTCTACTTTCCTTTAATCTTAGCTGCATTGGCTTTGTTTGTGCAAAAACTTTTCAATTTAATGTAATCAAAGTTATCCATTTCACTTTTTGTAATGTTCTGTATCTCCTGTTTGGTCATGAATTCTTGTGTTCTCCATAAATCTGATAGGCAAACTGTTCCTTGTTCTGCCAGTTTGCTTACAGTATCAGCCTTTATATCTAAATCATGAACCCATTTTGACTTTATTTTGGTATATGGTTATGAGATTTTGATCTATGCTTAGTTTCTGTCATACTCTTTTCCAGTTTTCCCAGCATTTTTTGTCAAAGAGTAGGTTCTTATCCCAGAAGCTGGGGTCTTTGGGTTTATCAAATAATAGATTACTATAGTCATTGATTATCCCGTCTTGCATACTTAACCTATTCCACTGATTCACCACTCTATTTCTTAGCCAGTACCAAGCAGTTTTGATGATTTCTGGTTTATAATACAATTTAAGATCAGGAATGGCTAGGCCACTTTCCCCTTCTTTTTTCTTTAAATTTCTTTGGAATATATGTAGACTTAGTAGTATTTCTGGGTCAAAGAATATGTACAGTTTAATAGATTTGCAGGCATAATTTTAAGTTGCTTTTCAGAATGGCTAGGCTAGTTTTAGAGCTCCTCTAATACATTAATATGCTTGTTTTTCCCATAGTCCCTCTATCATTTGTCATTTTCCTTTTTTGGTCAATTTCATCAATCTAATTGGAGTGAGATATGACTTAAGTTGTTTTTATTTATGTTTGCTTAATTATTAGTAATTTAGAACATTTTTCATATGATTATTGATAATTTAGATTTTTTTTCTAAAAATGCCTGTTTATATTTAATGATCATGTATCAATTGGGAAATGGCTCTTAGTTTTACAATTTTTTATCATTTCTCTGTAAATATTGGGAAAGAGACCTTTATCAGAGAAATTTGCTGCACATGTATTTTTCTATTTGCCTGTTTCTTTTCTAGTTTTAGTTGCATTTGTTTTGTTTGTGCAAGAATGTTTTTATAATGCAATCAAAATTGTCCACTTTACCTCCTGTGATCCTCTTTATCCAGTTTGTACATCAATTTTTCCTTTTTCACAGACCTGTAATTTCTTCCTAGCTCCTCTAATTTGTTTATGATGTTGCCCTAATTTATGTTGGCTATATATCCATTTGGAGTTTATATTGCAATATTGTGCAAATACTGGTCTATATTTAGTTTCTGTCAGATTGCTTTCTACTTTTACCAATAGTTTTTGTTTAATAGAGTTCTTGACCCAGTAACTCATGTCTTTGGACTTATCAAACACTAGCCTACTGTGCTCACTGACTTTTGTAAATTGTTTACATAATCTGTTCCACTCATCAACCTCTCTATTTCTTAACTGACACCAAATTCTTTTGTTAATTATTTCTTTATAATTGTTTGAGATATGATTAGTGATAGGTTCCCTTCCTTTTCCACTTAAAAAAAACCCAGACTTATTTCCCTTGAGATTCTTGAACTTTTTTTTGTTCCTCTAGAACAATGTCATTACTATTTTTTTCTGATTCTTTAAATGTTTGATAAAATTTGCTGACAAATCTCTCTAGAACTTGATTTGGTTTTTTTGGGGGGGAGTTTATTGATGCCTTTTTCAACTTCTTTTTCTGAGATTGGATAACTATGAGCCCTCTATTTTTTGTTTATAAACATTATTGTTTATGAGTCCTTGATATAATCAGAATGCTTGTAGGATTACCCCAGAAGCTTTCTCCAAAGGAGCTCAAAGGATGTTAAAGGGATCTGTTCAGTCTAACTTCCTAAGCCCCAGTACATGTGTGTCTTGATGGTTGGCATAAGGAGAGGGTGATGGACCAGTCTTTTTAGAGAAAGGATAAATGTGGAACTAACCTGCTGGGATGTATCAGAGACCAGTGCTATGCTGAAGACTTCTGGGATCTTAAGGAGAAAAGCAGGTGGAAATATCAAACTGACTTAATCAATAACCATATATTTGGTTCTACAGAAGTCTCTGATTATTATTGTATATTATCAATACATTCAGAAATGTTGATTTTATATTCTGACAAATTGGTTTTTATGATGACTGAATTTTTCTCCAGAGACTTTGACTAAGAGGGATAAGGAATCCTAAACCTGAAGAAATTAGTTTCCTGAATCCTAAACTGAACCCAGATGCCAATTTTTTTCTGACCCTCAAACCACACCAAAGATGTACCCATTTCACACATACATATATACATACACAGACACAATGAACCTTTGATTAACCTATTCATATTAGACTGACTCTTTTACATTTTATTTTCTATAATCCAAATGCACAAGCATTTATTTATGTACCTATTCTGAGACAACATGCTTAGAGAAACAGAGAAATTGTGGACCACAACCAAACTAGAGCACAGGAGGATTCTCTGCTGAACTATTTATTTTGGTTCAAGGACCCTGTTCAAGTTATACCAGAGAAGTCCCTTGATAGAAATTAATACATCTAGTGAATTTACGGTAATGAACTCTGGGATTCCAGCTTAACTCAGGACCTGTAAATGGAATATGATAGAAAGAAGTCTGCAGACTAAGATGTGGTAAAGCTTCATAAATGGACTTCTCTTCAGGGAAGGCAGGTGATAGTGGCAGGGAGAAGATAGTTCTCAGGGAATGGAGTTAACAAAGAACCATTTACTGTCCTAATAGAGCTGAAATGTTATCTTTCATCAGAGGCTCTCAAGATTTGGCCAAACCAGGACAGCATTATGCAGATTAAATGGGAAAATGGAATTAAGAAATGTAACAGACAGGGATGTCACCACTATGTTTTACTTAGGTGTGCCCCTTTAATGGAGTTGGCACATTAGAGCCGGGTGAGACAGGGGACTTGAGGCAGGCAGGGTCTCTTATGGTCACATCTCAATTGAATTTGCTGTTAAGGTCATCCTTCATATTATCAGGGCTGACAGTGATGCCTGGAAATGAAGGAGACAGTTGTATTTTGTGTAAATGTCTTGCTTTCTAAAGAGGAATATGGAAACTCACAGCTTGTATATTCCACCGGATCAGATGACATGGTTACATTCTTGGTGGATGCCAGGCCATACAGCTCTGGCTATCATAGGGAAAACAGGAGGATAGATGATCCAGAATAATATCCTATTAGGTACTGAATGAATTTTCCTCTCTGGTTGAGGAGAGATTGTAGTATGCTTTGTCATACTTGGAGCCCATGATCCCTGACCTCTGATCTATACTCTAGACTTTGAAAGATAGCAAGAAGGGATAAAATGCTTCATTTATTCTATCCAGTTCAGCACCATAAGCCAATTCTCCAAAGTTCATTTTCCTATTGCCCACTGAAATAAAAAGGCCCCTAGGACTCATCTTTGCCAATACATCTTGTTTCTCAGCCAGTATCATGAATACTTCTAAGAATGGCCCTTGCAGTGGGACAACCATATGATTAGTAACATGGACTCAGAAATATATCATCCTACTTCCATTCACAATGTAAACATTGAGAGCATGTAAAAGTCACCTCTACCCCACCATTGCATTACAAGGGACACATATTTAGAGAAGTCACTCCCCTTTCCTGAAATACAGGCATCCTGAAGCATCAGATAGATAATATCCCCCTCCCTGGAAGGAAATAAGAACACAACTAGGAATGAGAAGGCCACTGGATTGCTTCTTTTGGGGATCCAGAAAGATGAGGATGCTTTGTTTTGGCAAGTTTTGTAGGAACCACTGAGAATGAGTTTGGGCTTGTCTAACGGATGGCTTGGCAAACAGGAAAGAGGGAGAGGGATGGAGACAAAGAAACAGAGAAGAGGACAGAGAGACAAAGGTACAGAGAGAAAAAGTAACAGCAACAGACAGAGAAAGATATTGAGAGAGAGACAGAGAAAGAGACAGAGAGGCAGGGATAGAAAAAGAGAGTGATTAAATTGACAGGATAGCTAGGTCATTCTTTCTTGTCCCATATACACAAAAGCCCCAAATAAACTTTTTTAATCACCATTTAACTGAGGGCTTGCTCCTACAACTAGAAAAGCCCCTCTCCATAATCTTTTGGAAATATAGTCCCGGAACTAAATTCTAAGTCAAATTGTAAGTATTTAGTAGGAATGCACAGAATCTAACTTTCACCTTTCAAAGCCCAAGAAACTGGCAGGAACAGAAAATATGGTGTCATCACTAGGAACCAGGATGGAGCTGAGTATATATTGTATTTAGTGAGGTGATTTAAGAATCAACTCATGTAGAGGAAACACCTGTGTTTATTATGGGACCAGAGAATCAGGAAAGAGAGGGAAGTCTATAGTCAGCCCTTGATTCTCAGGAATGTTTGGCGGGTGGAATGGGCAGCCACCTGCTTGATATTATCTCAGAAGAACCAAAAAGTCTCTCTGCCCCAAGAATATCCCTTGAAATTATGAATCCCCATTTAATCACAGTTCATTTATAAGTTGATTGGTTATGTCAGAACATGTTTTCCTCTAGCAACTGTTATAAATGGTGGTTTCTCTTTTAGATTTCCAGGCTAGCTCACAAAACTCTGTCAAAGTCATATATCAGATGAAATGCTGCACATTTGCAAAGGAAAAATGAAGACTGAAAAATTTTCTGCTAATTAGTAATTAAAACAGAATATAGTCAAATTTAATAGGAAATTCTTAAAAATGTATTGTGGAAAAGAAATGGGGATTGGACTTGTGATTCCAATGACTTAAGTAATCTTTAGGTAAGGAAACTCCTCTACCACTGCATGTCATTACTTCCTATGCAATTTTAAGTCTCTGAGAGCTTTCTAGGCAACTGAGAGGGAAAATGACTTATCCAGAGTCACATACACCATATCTGTTGGAAAAAGGACTTGAACCAGGTCTGTCTGGTTGATGCCAGTTTTCTATGCTCTCGGAAGGCTGCCTCTCATTTGAGGAAGAAGCAGATTTAATTAGAATAACATGAATGTGTAGATGAAAATATGTTTGTAGAGGTGCTGGGATATTTCCAAAGTCTTTAGTTTCTTTCTAGTACCTAAATCCCAAATGGCTGTCTCCTTTAATACAGGTTAAAAGGAGAGGTATGGCTAGCATGCCTTAATTCTCCAGTAAAATGACTACGGAAGTCAAATCGCTCTCACTTATTTTTACCTTCTGTTGAGTTTTGTTTCATCTTTCTGATGGTTCCTCCTATTGGTTTTAATTTTTACTTACAACTTCACTAATGTGAAAATATGTTTAATGGGTATGTAAATGTAAAGCCTATGTCAGATTGTGTGCCATCTTGGGGAGGGTGGGGGGGGAAAAAGGGAGAAAAATTTTCAACTCAAAAGCATATGGAAAAAAAAATTAAAAAAAATAAAAATTTAAAAAAAATTCTCCACTAAAATGTACATTGCATAGGCAGCTCCCTCCCCAGTCACTGGATTTCTTGAACACTAATATTAATCCTTCCCGTTCCTTTCTTCCTTTTGCTCCCTCCTCTACCTCACTAGCACTGTTCTTACTGGAATAAGCTACTAGTTATTGTGGTAATTTCTTATTTCACAAATGGATGTGAAGGAAGGAGGAAGGGAGATTTTCCCAAGGCAACTGGTTAAGAATTGAGCTAAAAAAGGGAAAATGAAAGGGTGTTAAAGAAGATGCATACATATGAGACTGAGATTGCCTGAGGTAGAATTATTTGAGTTGCTAGTGGTAAAAGACAGAGACAAAGAAGAGAACATGTCCAGGATTATTCAAAGAAGAAAAAGGATGCTAAAGAATGTGTTCATTTAGTATTTGTTAAGTATTTACAGCTATCTGGGTGACATAGCAGAGGGCTGGTCTTGAAGTTTAAAACATCTAATTTCAAGTTAGGAATCAGATACTTATTTGCTGTTTGACATTGAGGAAGGAATTTAATCTCCCTCAGCCTCAATACCCTCATCTGTAAAATGAGGATAACAATTGCACCTGTCTCATGGAATTATTGTGAGATACTACTGTGAGATACTATGATGAAAACATTGTATGCACTTTAGTGGGTTCCATAAGTGTTAGCATTACTATTTTTGATTATGCATGAATTGTTGTTCTGGGTGCTAGAAAACAGAAAATATTTGTGTAAGGGACAGTTCCTAGCCTCATGGAGGGTCTAAGACTGGCATGAGATATGCTGATCACTATAATAGGGAAATTTTTCACTTCAGTCATGGAATTTCAGATTTGGAGCTGGAAGAGACATTTAGTTAGGTCATTTAGTTAGAGGACATTTAGCATTTGAAGAAACTAAAGGCCCAAAGAGGTTAAGTGATCTATACAATACCACACAGGTAGTAGGTGACACAGATGGGATTTGATCCCAGGTGTTGGGATTCCAGATCCACTGCTTTTTCTACCATGCTACAATTTGTTGTATTGAAAAAAATGGTACATGAAGCTCAAGTGGAAAGCCAATACTGATTCTCTGGGTCATTAGGGAAGACTTGAGTCCATGTGTTTATAGTGAGATAGCTTTTGAATTGGATTTTAAGTAAGGCATGTAATAATTCAATAGGCAAAAAAGGAAAGAACAATTTTCCATAATGGCCCAGAGGTGGCAATGTCATCCCCAAACAGTTTGATTGCTATTCAGCCTCACCTCAGAGCCACAGGCACATCCATAAGTTGGATCTTCTTAACTTGGAATGTACCTCAATAAAAATACATTTACTACAAAAACTAGATTTATTGTAATTTGATATGCTTTCAGATATTCAGAAGGCACTTTGGGATATATGATACAGTAGGAAAAGTGCTGGATTTAGATCCTGTGTGACCCTGGGCAGGTGACTTAAACTCTCCTCAATTTTCTCTTCTATAAAATAGGGATAACAATAGCACTTATGTCCCAGGGTTGTGAGGATCAAATAAGATAATAATTGCCAATTACTTAGTACGGTACCTGGCACATAACAAATACTATATAAATGTTAGCTATTGTTGTTGTTATTAGAATTAGGACCCGTGTCCTCTAATCTAGTTTTGCTTCTCACTACCAATGTGACTTTGGACAAGTCTCTTTACTTTTTCCAAACTTCTCATCCATAATATTAGGAGGTATACTAAAATCAGTAGTTCCTAACCTAGGGCCTATGAATCTGTTTTTTAAAAAAATATTTTGATAGCTGTAGTTTTATATAACTAGTTTACTTTGTAATCCTATATGTTTTCTTTATAAATTTAAAATTATTTTTCTGAGAAGTTCTCCATAGGCTCCAACAGACTGCCAAGGGATCCATGACACACAAAAATGGTTAACACCTAGACTAGATGATTTTTAAGGTCTCTTCCAGCTTTAAAACATTCCAGGAATTTCCCCCTACCCCTTACCCACCACTGCCCAAACACAAACCACAAAGCTAAAAATTCTGATTTTAATGTATTTCCTTCTTCTTTGTATCCTTCTTATAAAATTTAAGTTGCTTGAATTAGTTTCTTGAGTTTTCCCTTTATTAGGATTCTGGGTAAATGGGAGTTTGTTGTTATTGTTGATCCATTTCAGTCATGTTCAACTAACTCTTTGTGGCCTCATCTGGGTTTTTTTTTTTTTTTGGCACAGATACTAAAGTGGTTTGCCATTTCCTTCTAGTTTATAAATGAAGAAACTGAGGCACACTGGGTTAAGTGACTTGTCCAAGTTCATGCTGCTGGTAACTGTCTGAGGCCTGATTTCAACTCAGGAAGTTGAGTCTTTCTGACTCCAGCTCTGGTACTCTATCCACTGTGCCACCTAGCTGCCCCCAAAGAAGTGTTTATTGCATTTTAAAAAATGATTGTTCCTGAGTATATGCTCATTTTGTGCCTGGTTTGAAAGGAAACCTAACCCTCTGAGCTGACTTCTTACCTATAGCAGAGATTATGCATAGAAAACTCAGGTTTGTACATGGAGGATTATGAGCTATGTCAATCCCTAAGTAAGGCTTTTTCAATTACAAATATTTCAGGAGGAACTCAAAGAAGAAAGTTTTTTCCCCCCATTCATACTATTTTCTGACTTGGACTTTTAATTCAATTTGTTTAAGCATTTCTTAATTTCTCACCTTCTGTGGGGAAAAAAACATCCTGTTTGTTTATTTAGCATTTTAACATTTGCAAAGCATCTTTTCAAAAACAATCTTCAAAAATATTGGATTTTGTGGTGGTGGGAGAGCCAAGGTGGAAGAACAGAGGAGGCAAGTGAGCTCACCCAATATCCCCCTCCAAACAACTTTAAAATAATGCCTCAAATTTAATTTTGGAGTGACAAAGAGAACAAAAGGTTGGAATCTAGCCCAGGACATCTTAGGAGTTTGGCAGGAAATGTCTGTCAGAAGAGGTCTGTGATGCTGGGATGGAGACTGATCCAGAGCCAGTAAGCACTGGAGGTGGTGAAAGCAGCAGCTTCTTTGTCAGGAGGTCTCAAAGCAGAGGTGGTAAGAGAATTGGGAGCCTGGTCAGAGAGAGACCATAGGGGACACAAGTGCTAGTACTGGGCACAAACAGGGTGATGTTTGGCAACTCCAATGCATATGTCCACTTCTGAATCATCATTCCAGGGTAGAGAGGAGCATTTGCTGTCCTAAGGGAGTAGTATTTTTTTTTTTGCAGTCACAAGGGAGTAGGGGACCGGAGGAACAGTATTATTTCTGGTCAGTTCTCCCCAGATCAGACCACCTTGGAAGCACCAAAAACCTCCAAATCCCCAGAGCAAGCTCTGAAAAACAGCAATGTGAAAAAGTGTGACGCTTGAGACAGTGCCCACACACCCTACCCTGGGAATAGAGCCTTAACTTTTTTTTTCAGTGAGGCAATTGGGGTTAAGTGACTTGCCCAGGGTCACACAGCTAGGAAGTATTATGTGCCTGAGGCCAGATTTGAACTCAGGTCCTCCTGACTTTAAAGCTGGTACTCTATCCACTGTACCACCTAGCTGCCCAAGCCCTAACTTTAACATAATATTCAAAGTCAAGAAATAGGCTAGCAAAACAAGCAAACAACAACAACAACAACAAAAAGAATCTAACCATAAAAGTCTACTATGGTGACACAAAAGATCAAGATAAACTCAGAAGAAGACAACAATGTCAAAACATGAACAAGCAAAGAGTCAAAGGAAAAAAGAATGTATTTGACATAAGCCCAATAAAAATTCCTGGAAGAGACAAAAATGATTTTAAACAATGAGTGAAAATGGTAGAAGAAAAATTAAATAAGAGCAACTTAAGAAAATTACGAAAAGACAATTAACAGTTTAAAAGAGGCACAAAAATACTAAACACCTTAAAAAACAGAATTGATTAAATGGGAAAAGAAGTATAAAACTCACTGAAGAAAATAATTCCTGAAAAATTAGAGGGCAAGTGAAAGCTAATGACTCCATGAGACATCAAGAAACAATAAGACAAAGTCAAAAGAATGAAAAAAATGGAGGAAAATGTGAAATATCTCATTAGAAAAACAACTGACATGGGAAAGACATCAAGGAGAAATAATTTAAGAATTATTGGACTATCTGAGAGTTATGATCAAAAAAATTCTCAACAACACATTTCAAGAAATTATAAAGAAAAACTGCCCCAGTATCCTAGAACCAAAAGGTAAAATAGAAATTGAAAGAATCCATTCATCACTTCTCGAAAGAGATCCCAAAATGAAAACTCCCAGGAATATTATAGCCAAATTCCAGATCTCTCAGATCAAAGAGAAAATATTTTAAGCAGCCAGAAAGCAACTATTCACATATTGTGGACCACAGTCAGAATCACACAAGACTTAGCAGCTACCACATTAAAGGAGCAAAAAGGCTTGGAATATGATAATGAAGAAGGCAGAAGAACTGGGGTTACAATCAAGAATAATCTACCCAACAAGACTGAGTATAATCCTTCCAGGGGAAAAATTGTATTTAATGAATAGAAGACTTTCAAGCATTCCTGATGAAAAGACTAGAGATCAACAGAAAATTTGACTTTCAAATACAAGACTCAAAAGAAGCATAAAAAGGTAAACATGAAAGACAAATTATAAAGAACTCAATAAGGTTGAGCTTTTACCTTTCTATATGGGAAGATGATACATATAACTCCTAAGAACTTTAGCATTATTAGGGCAGGTAGAAGGATTCTACATAGATAGAGGGTGCAGGAGTGAGTCAGTTATGTTGGGATGAACTTAAAAAATGATGGGAAAGAAAGGACACACTGAGAGAACAGAAAAGTAAGATAAAATGGGGAAAACTATCTCACATAAAAGAGGTACAGAAAGAAGAGCTTTTGTAGTGGAAGGGAAAATGGTGGGGGAGGCAGGCAATACTTGAACCTAACTCACATCTGAATAGGTTTAATGAGGGACATACACACTCAGTTGGGTATAGAAGTCTATCTTGCCCAAGAAGGAAGTAAGAGGGGAAAGGACTAAAAGAAAAGGAGGGGGTGATAAAAGGATAAAAGAAAGGGCAGATTAAGGGAGACAGTGGTCAGAAACAAAACATACTTTTGAGGTGGTGCAGGAGAGAGAGAAAGAAAGAGAGAGAAAGAGGGAGGATAAAACACAAGGATGGAGGGACATGCAAAGTTAGCAATCATAACTGTGAATGGGATAAATTCACTCACGAAACAGAAGTGGATAGCAGAATGGAATGGAAAGCAGACTCCACAATATGTTGTTTACAAGAAACATGCTTGAAACAGAAGAACACACACAGTTAAAATAAGGGACTGGAGCAGAATTTATTTTGCTCCAGCTGAAGTTGAAAAGGCAGGTGTAGCAATCATGATCTCAACAAATCAAAAGAAAAATAGTCCTAATTAAGAGAGAGAAACAGGAAAACTACATCTTGCTATAGTTCTTTCTCTGGATGTGGATAACATTTTCCATCATGGATCTTTTGGAATTTTCTTGGATCATTGTATTGCTGAGAAGAGATAAGTCAATCATGGCTGATCATTGCACAATGTTCCTGTTCCTGTACACAATGTTCTCCTGGTTTTGCTCACTTCAGTCAGCCTCAGTTCATGTAAGTCTTTCCAGCTTTTTCTGAAATCCATTTGATGCAAAAATTTTAAATAAAATAATATCAAAGAGATTGCAATGCTATATTACAAATATCATAGACTATGACCAGATGGGGTTTATACCAGAGAGCAGGGCTGGTTCAATATTAGGAAAAACTATAAACATAATTGTCCATATCATTAACAAAAACTACAAAAATCATATAATTATATCAATAGATGCAGAAAAAGCTTTGGACAACATATAACATCCACTTCTATTAAAAACACCATAAAATATAGGAACAAATGGAGCTTTCCTTAAAATGACATGTAGCATCTACCTAAAATCATCAGCAGGCATTACCTGTAACAGGGATATGCTAGAAGCCTTCCCAATAAGATCAGAAATAAAACAAGAAGATCCATTACCACTGCTATTATTCAATACTGTATTAGAATTAATATTTATGGCAATAAGACAAAAATAAGAAATTGAAAGAATAACAACAGACAATGAGGAAATGAAACTATCACTCTTTGCAATTACTTGATGGTATACTCAGAGAATCCTAGAGAATCCATTAAAAAACCAGTTGAGACAATTAACAACTTTAATAAAGTTGCAGGATACAAAATGAATTGAAATAAATCTTTAGCATTTCTATTTATTATAAAAAAAAATCAAGAAGAGAGAGAAAGGGAAATCCTATTTAAAATAGCTACAGATATACAAAATATTTAGGCTTTTATTTGCCAGGCCTAACTAGGGACTATGTGAACACAATTACAGAACACTTTCCACACAAATAAAGAGGGATCTAAACGATCTGAGAAATCTCTTCATCTAGTAGTGCAACTGACAGAGAAGTGCCACAACACTGTAGCCTCTGTGGGAGTGGAGTCCCTGCAAGAGAGGAGGTTTCTTATGAAGAATTAAACATATCACAATGAAGCCTGAAATAAACAACAATCTTGTTGAGCAACAAGTTCAGCTCCTTGCAGAGATGTACATTCTTATTGATGAAAATAAGATTGGTGTAGAGACTGAAAAGAACTGTTGCCTGAATAAAAGCATTGATAAACAATTATTACATAGAGCTTTTACTCTCATTTAATACAGAAAACAAGTTATTACTGCAGCAGAGATTAGACGCTAAAATTACTTTTCAAGATTGTTTTACAAACACTTGCAGTCATCCACTAAGCAACCCAACAGAATTGGAAGAAAATAATGCCATAGGATTAAGATGGGCAACTTAGAGACATT
This sequence comes from Phascolarctos cinereus, assembly GCF_003287225.1. NCBI lineage: Eukaryota > Metazoa > Chordata > Mammalia > Diprotodontia > Phascolarctidae > Phascolarctos > Phascolarctos cinereus. The sequence goes on along the minus strand of NW_027555625.1, from coordinate 275,440,702 downwards.
TAAAGGCTAAACTAGGAATCCCCATGGAATAGATTCCTCCAGAAGATATTTCCCGTCCAACATAAATTTGCCACAAGGCACACAATCTGATGTGATCTGGGGAGAATATGAAATCAATTGTATCTTGTTTAAGAGGTAGAATGTAACCTTAGGTCCAGATCCTAATGAGATGAAAAGTTTTTGTTATGTGACCAAAAAAGAACTAGAAGAACTCTTGGGGAAAATGCAACTGTGGGTGAAATTAAAATTATGCCATGGTTCAAAATCTTTGCTGACACTTTCCTTTTTAAATGATGGGATAACTTGAATCACTTGAATAAATTTGTTGAAGATGAGAAAAATTCTTAGAATATAAAAATGTATGTCTAAAATACTCTACATTTAAGTCATTTTAAAATTACCTTGTTTTTTATTAGGTTGTGGTTGTGGGAGGACCATCACGGATGTATATTATTCAAATTTGTAGAAAGACCACTAGCTAGGTGACTATAAATTGTATGCCTTACATGTACACATGGCCAAAAAGTATATACATGGGGAAGATATTTTATTTGAAAATGAAACAAAACCACACATGCCTGCACACCCAATTGAAATTTAGCTAGGTTAATGTCTTTTAATATGTTCCTGAAAAAATCTGCTTGTGGCATATTTACACAAATTAAGTTTTAATATGATTAGAACAGGCTTCTTCAGTATTTATGTTTCTATTATGGTTCAGATAAAAGTTTTTTTTTTTCCTAAAAGAGGGTTACTTTTATCTGCTTGGATATTTTGAGATATGCTGAAATAATGTGTAACTGTGTTGAACTGTTACAGAAGAAGCTTTTTTAATTAAATTGATTATTTATTGAAAAAATCACATGAACCAATGGTTTTATCTATTTTATTGCTTTTTTATATAAAGCCAAGTCCTACTTTTATTTATTAATTTATTGGTTTTCCTACATCGAATTTTATTAATCTCACCTTTAATTTTTAGGATTTCTAATTTGTGTTTAATTGGAGGTTCTTTTTTTTTTCAGCCAGAGGAAAAGTTTATTAGTGATAAAACATAGGCCGGGTGATGCCCATAAGAACGGGCAGGCATCAGAAAGTCTCAGCCTTGCAGGCCTGAGATTCTCAGCCGGGTGACACCTATAAAGACGAGAGGGCATGGGAGGTTCTCAGCCTTTTGAGCGTGAGATTCTCAGCCTAATTGGAGGTTCTTAATTTGTTCTGTTTCTAGGCTTTTTTAAAAAATTGCATACCCAATTCATTGCTCTTGTCTTTATTTGATTGATGTAAGCATTTGGAGATCTACATTTTCCTCTGATCACCACTTTTGCTGTATCCCAAAGGTTTTGGTATGTTGTCTCGTTATTATTCTCTTTCATAAAATTACTTATTGTTTTTGTGACATTCCTTTACCCACTCATTCTTTAAGTTTAAGTTATTTAATCTCCAATTAATTTTAATCTGTGTTTCCATGGTCCTTTATTAAATATATTTTTATTGCATCATGATCTGAAAAGGATTCATTTAATAATTCTATTTTTCTGCATTTAACCATAAACTTTTTATGCCCTAATATATAATCAATCTTTGTAAAGGTACCATATACCACTGGGAAAAAATGTATATTCCTTTCTATTCTCATTCAGTTCTCTCCAGTTATCTGTCATATCTAGTTTACCTAAGATTCTATTCCTCTCCTTGGCTTCTTATTTATTTTTTGGTTAGATGTAACTAGCTCTGAGAGCGGAAGGCTGAAGTTCCCTGCTATTATAGTTGTGTTCTTTCTTTCCACCTATAATTCATTTAGCTTTTCCTTTAAAAATTTGGTTGCTATAGCATTTGCCACATATAGATTTAGTATTGATATTACTTCATTATCTATGGTACTTTTGACATGTAGTTTCCCTGTTTGTCTCTTTTAATTAAACCTATTTTAGCTTAAACTTTGTCTGAGATCATGATTTACCCCTGCTTTTTTGTACCAGCTGAAACATAATAAATTCTACTCCAGACCTTTATTTTTACTTTATGTGTATCTCAGTTTTAAATGTATTTCTTGCAAGCAACATATTGTTGAATTCTGAGTTTAAATCCCTTCTTCTATGTTTCCATTTTATGAGTGAGTTCATTCTAATCACATTCAAAGTTATAATTACTAGTTGAGTATTTCTCTTTATCCTATTTTTCCTTACTGTTTATTCTTCTCTCCATCTCTTCGTCCCCTATCCCACCTCAGATGTCTAATTTAGTTCTGACCATTGCCTTCCTAATCCTCATACCTTCTCAGAATCCCTCCCATATTCTCTCCCTTTACCCTCTTATTTCTTGATACACACACCTTCTTAAAGTCCCACTCCTATCCTGTCCCCTGCCCTTCTAGGTGTATATACTATTCCCTCTTTAACCCTGTTCTGATGAGAATAAAGTTCTAGCACTACCAGCCTTCCACCCCCCTCCTGCCTTCCATTGTAATTGTTCTTCCATCCATACCTTATTTGATAAAATAATTGCTCCATTTTACCTTTTCCTACCCAATTTTATTTTTTTAGGATCATCCCATCATTCTAAACTTAACCCCAAGTCTTCTATCTATGTATGCTCTTGTAAACTACTTTAGTAATGGTATGAATCTTAAGAGTTATAGATAATGTTTTCCCATATAAGAATCAAACAGTATGACCTTATTAAGTCTCTTATAATTGGTCTTTCACATTTAACTTCTTACATTTCTCCTGATTCTTTCATTTCAAAATTTCCATTCAGTTCTGATTATTTCCTCACAGATACCTTAGAGTCTTTTAATTCATAAAATTTTTCCATACAGGATTACACTCAGCTTCGCTGAGCAAGTTATTCTTGATTGCAAAGCCAGCCCTTTGGTATTTTAATATAGAAGATGCTAAATTTTGTGTTATATTGACTGTAGCTATGCAGTATTTCATTTGTTTCTAGCTGCTTATAGTATTTTCTCCTTGACCTGGAGCTTCAAAACTTAGCTATGATGTTCCTGTGTGTTTTCATCTTGGAATTTCTTTCAGGTGGTCATTGAAAGATTTTTAAAATTTCTATTTAACCCTCTAGTGCATAAATTTCAGAACAATTTTTCCTTAATAACTCTTGAAGTGTAGTGTCTAGACTTTTTTTAAAATCATAACTTTCAGGTAGTGCAATAATTCTTACATTATCTCTCCTTGATCTGTTTTCCAGGTCAGCTGTTTTTATGTAATGTTTCACATTATCTTCAATTTTTCATTCTTTTGATTTTATGTTACTATTTCTTGATGTCTATAAAGTCATTAACTTTCACTTGTCATATTCTAATTTTTAAGAATTTATTTTTCTGGGCAGCTAGGTGGTGCAGTGGATAGAGCACCGGTACTGGATTCAGGAGGAGCTGAGTTCAAATCCGGCCTCAGACACATAACACTAGCTGTGTGACCCTGGGCAAGTCACTTAACCCCATTGCCTAGCCAAAAAAAACCCAGAAGAATTTAATTTTCTTTCATAAATTTTGGATAGCTTTTTTTCCAATTGATTGGCTTTCTTTTAATAATTTTCTTGTATTATTCTATTTCTTTTTCCTTAATTTTTCCTCAACCTCTTTCATTTGACTTTTAAAGTCCTTTCAAAGCTCTTCTAAAAACTCTTTCTTTTTGGGCTTGTGACCATCTCACATTTTTCTTTGAAGTAGAAGTAGCTGTTTTGACTGCACTGTCTTCTTCTGAGTTTGAACCCAGCTCTTCTCTACTGCCTTAGCAGTTATCCATGGTCAGGTTCTTTCTTTTTTGCTTACTTATTTTAGTAGAATATTTCTTGGCTGTTAATTTTATGTTAAAGTTGAACTCCAGTCCTGAGTTGTGGAGGATAGTGTCTCAAATTTCAGGGTTTTTGTGCTGCCATTTTCTGAGCTCCATCTGGGAGCCTGACCTCAGGTCCTCCTCTCTGTCCTTAAGCTACAATGAGGACCCCCCAGCACCCCTGTCACCACAAGTTGTCCTAATCCTTGTGGTCCCTCCCTTGGCTGCCACCTTCAGCTCACCCCTCTGACCTGGAACCAAAACCAATGACTCCACTCTTCTTCAAGTGACTATAGCCACCAGGGTCCTCACCCACTCACCTGCATGTGTTTTCTTCTCCTTACCCACAGCTACAACCTAGGACTGTGTCTGCTCAGTGCACTGGGCCCAGTATCAGGTGCCAAGAGAGGGCTCTGTAATCTTCCCTAATCAGCCATCTGACCTCCACACTATCCATGGAGCAAAAGTTCCTGAAGCTAAAGCTGCTGTGACATAGCTGTACCCAGGGTTTGCTATTTGTTAATTCAAAGGTATTAGCTCTGAGGTATCTGCACTTCCATCAGGCCAGACCACCACTCTGAAAGGTCAGGTCTTTCCTAACATCTTCCAAAATTGTCTTATGTTAGACAGCTGCTTTACCCTGACTTTTAATTATTTCTGCCATTTTAAAGTTCATGCTGAGGCATTATTTTAAATTATTTGTGGAAGAGTTGGGAGAGGCAATTTCCTGCATTATTCCACCATCTTCTTAGGATCATCTCCCTAGTATGGAAGATTCTAAGAAAACTGGTATTGTCTCAAAGGTTAGTTTCTTTACCTCTATTCTCTGTGAAAAAGAAGGTTAGTCATTCTGGAAGTGAGTTTTTAAGAAAAAAAAAGGTTTGTAACAAGTAGTTTTAAGTTTTAGTGCTACTCTTTGTATAAATACTTGAATTCAAAGAGCATTATTCTAGGGAGAAGTAACAGGACTTATATGTCCAAAAATATTTATAGTAGCTCTTTTTCTGGTGGCAAAGAAGTTGAAATTGAGGAGATACCAATCAATTTGGGGAATGGCTGAATAAGTTGTGTTATATGTTGTGATGAAATACTGTTGCACTATAATAAATGATGAATAGGATGGTTTCAGAAAAAAAAACATGAGAAAAACATGAATTGATACAAAGTGAAGTGAGCAAAACCAAGAAGATATTATACATAGTAATAATAATATTGTAATTATATTCAAATGCAAAAGATTTAGGTACTCCAATCAATATAATGAAGCAAGACAATTCCAAAGGACAATGGTGAAAAATGCTATTCGCCTTGAGAGATAACTGATGAACTCTGTGGGCAGACTGAAGCACACTTTTTCACTTTCTTGACGCCTATTGCTTTTTATTTATTTATTTTCTTTTGTAGCATAGCTAATATGGAAGTATGTTTTGCATGGCTTCACACATATAATTGACATATGTTACTTGCTTTCAAAATGGGTTGGGGAAGGACTGGAGGAAGGGAGATAATTTGATAATTAAAATTTTAAAAAATGAATGTTAAAAATAAAATTTAAAAATAATATAAGATTTGGAGTCAGAAGACTTTGGTCCAAATCCCAACTCTACCATTTAATAATTGTGACCTTGGGTAGGTTATTTTTCCTCTCTAGGCCTCAATTTCATTATATGTAAAATGAGTGTAGGAGTAGCTAAAAGCTAATGTCCCTTTCAGCTCTTAAATCTATGATTTTTTATTACCTTCATTTTACAGATGAAGAAATCAAGTTTACAGAAGTTTAATAGTTTGCTCAGGGTCATGCCATTAGAAAGTGTCATTGTCTGAATCTGAAATCTGTTCTCTTGATCCCAAATCCAATTGCTCCCCTCCCCCCAAAATAGGTATTCTCTCACAAAGGTATGGTGCCTTGTCCAATCCAAAGCAGATTTTTGTCTTCTTGTAGCATTTGTCTATTGCATACATTTGGAATCTGACTCCTATATCAGCCTACATTGTACTCTTTCATGTGTGGCACATCTCTTCAACTAGACTACCTATCAAGGTCTATGAACCTTTGCCTCTTATATACCCCTTTAGTGCCTAGACAGTGTAAAGAATGTGTTAGGAAAAATAGGAAATTGTATCACAAATAGGAGGTGAAGACTTTGATTTCACCTATCTTGTCCACCATACCTTAGGACTGGAATCCCACTGAAAGGTGTTCAATGTTTGAAACAATTGTTATTGTTCTTAGTAAGTAAGATGCAACATGAGGGTAGTAAATAGAGGATTGGTATTGGTGTCGGTAAGATCTGGGTTCTAGGCCTGACCCTGACACATATTAGCTGCAAGACGCTATATAAGTAGCTTAATTTTTCATTACCTCAAACTCTGACTATAAATTTTAGATGAATTGTTGATGTGCATTGATGGAGGGACTTTTCATCTAGGTAGTTCTCTACTGATGAGCAATTAAAGGTCCAGAATACCCCCTGACCCTAAAAAGTGGGCAGGAGGTACTATAGCTTCTGCCCAGGGAACAAGGAAGACCAAGGAAGCATGTTATACTTAGATTGTAAACACTAGAGAGCTCCAGTGACCACTAGTTTATTTCTGAGCCTAACATAGACATTCAAAAAATGCTTCATAGAAAGGCTGCATGAATTAAGCTAGGTTTCTTTATCATATGGCTCCTCAGCCCTTTCCCTGGGCCAGTCTTGTAATTTATTAAGGGTGTGGTCCAGTGCTGAGGTTTTGCAGCTAAATTATAATAGCTATCAGCTTCCATGGACCCCAGACACAGGCTTTGAGATCTTTCAGTCTTCCTTAGTCACATTTCCCAGTCTTAGGGATTGATTGTGAGTGATAAGGTGAAAATCATTTAGGACTTTCTAATGCCTTTTGGCTATGTGCATTTTACAGGGATGTTATTGATACAAATTGAATAAATGGGACACGAGAAAGACAGTGGTTGGGGTAGATGGAGGGAATAAATCCTTACTGGCCTCTAGTGAGCTACTTTAAGGGATGAGAGCTTCAGTAGCAGTTGAATTCCAAATCCAATTTGGAAAGCTAATGGGTGTGTGAAGAATCCTTTTCACAGAATTAGAAAGTCACACAGCCTCAGAGTTCAAAGGAGCCTCAGAAACCATTTGCACAGCCCTCCCTCACTCAAAGCAAAGTCAATTGCAAATCATGTCATCTCCCTGATGTCATGGTCCTCTTTGAGAATGAAGGACAAACACAAAAACAACAACCCAATCCATACCTGACCCAGAATTCCTTTGGATAAATCCCCATTTATTAGTGCTTATCTAATTCTTGTTTGAAGATTTCCAATGAGGAGGGAGGGCCCTCAGTATATGCTGAAGAAACCCATTTCACTGTTAGTTTTAATTGGAAGTTTTGCCTTTTATTGAACTGAAATCTGCCTCTTTGCTACTTCCACCCATTGCTTTTAGATCTCTGTTCTTGGGACAATCAGAACAAGCCTAATCCCTTTTGTGCATGAAAGACCTTCAGATACTTGAAGACAGTAAGCATGGCCCTTCTAAGTCTTTTCTTCTATAGGCTAAACATCCCCAATTCCTTCAATGGATCCTTATATTATCCTTGAACCATCCTCTTCATTCCCTTCTGAATTCATTTCAGTTTGTCAATGCCTTTCCTAAACTGTCATCCCTAGATGTGGACACAGATGTCCAGACGTGAGCAGACCAAAGTAGGGAATAACAGAATCTGTATTTCCCTTATAATGGATTATGTGCTTCCTGATTCAGCCTAGGATTGCATCAACTTTCCTGCCTGATATACCACACTGTTAACTAATGTTGAGCTTGTAGTTCACAATAGCCCCCAAATCTTTGTCACAGAAGTTGTTATGTAGCCATACCTCCTCTATTCTATATTTGTCAAATTTTTTTTCCCTTAAGAGTTGAATTTTATTTTTATTCGGTCCATTGTTTTAACTGGTCAAAATCTTTACTGAATTCAAACTAACATATGCTATGTTAGGTATCCCTCTGAGTATTTTGAAAAGCATGCCATGTATTATTCTTTTTAACATATATGCCATCTATGCTTTCTATAAAGTCCTCAATAAAAATGCCTGAGGGACTCCATTAGAGACATCTTTCCAAATTTAAATCCAGTGTCAGATACTTATTATTTATGTGACAAGTCATTTAAGTTTTGTCTACCTCAGTTTCCTCAACTATAAGGTGGAAATAATAATAGCACCTACCTCCCAGGGTTATTGTTAGGATCAAATGAAATTATATTTGTAAAGCACTTAGCACGGTCCCTAGCACAGAACAGGCACTTCTTTCCTTCTCTCCCTTTATCTCTCCCTCCCTCCCTTCCTCCTTCCTTCTGACTCTGTGAGATAGATGCTATTATTATTCTCATTTTACAGATGTGGAAAATGAGGTTAAGAGAAATTAAGCAACTTAGCCAAAGTCATAGTACTATGAAGTTTCTGAAGTGAGAGTCAAACTCATGCCAGCATGACTCCAAGGTCAATATTGTATATGGTATGTAAAAACTGCTTATTGTTAATATCTACTCTTTGGGTTCAGTCAATTATGCATTTCTATATCCACTTAATTGTACTATTGAGTAGCTAATATCTCTGCATCTTATTCACAAATTTATTATGATAGACTTTGTCGAGTGAAACACTGAAATCTAAATATAACATCTCATGCTCTACCAGTCTAGCTATGCTGTAAGAAAAGGAAATATTTTCTAGCATTACCTTTTCTTCCTGTAGCCATAATATGTATATGTTTATATATACATACAGATGTGTGTATATTTATCTGTATATGTGTATGTATATGTATATGTGTATGTGATTTTGTGTGTGGCCATTGCTTGTTTTTCTAAATGCTAGCCAACTAATGAACTGATTTCTTAGTAATATACTCCAGGATTTTTCAAGGAATGAAAGTCAATTCAATGCCCTACAATTTATAATCCTCCTTTACTCATTTTTTGGAGTCAATGAGAGAAAAAGAAAGAATTGTCCTTCTTCTGCATCAGCTCTACCATTCTCTAGCATCAGACAATGGCTCAGCAATAACTTCTGGCTCTTTTAATCTCCTAGGAAGTAGTTCATTCAGATGTCATTTATTCATCAAGCCTCAGGAATTGAACTCATTGGGTGCAGCTAGTTGCTAACTAGTCATTTCTCTATTTATCCTAGGTTTATGTTTCCACTATTTTTTGTTCTACCCTTTTTAGTCCAAAAACCATATTTCTTGGAAGAGAGAATGGCAGTGAATACAAAAGCTGAGTAGTTCAAGTTTTTAATTATTGTCCCATACCTTTCACCATACATAGTGATCCTAGCCCTTCCATGATCTTTCCCAGACCCTCAATATGGTAAAGCTGTATTAAAAACTTCGAAACACCCATTTTGTCATCCTTAACTTTCACTGCCAGATTCACTCATTCTGGATACTAATTTTCCTGATAAAATTCTTACAGTGCTATGATCCACTTTTGTATTTCATATTCAGTTATTTGCCCTTGCTTCTATCTTCTTTACATGCCTTTTAAAAATATGAGCTTGTTGACAAGTTCCCCATACATTTACTTCAGCAGTAACATACGCTAACACTTCATAAGAATATTGGTAGTAGAGAACAGGGCAAACACACCTTATCCTCTAACTAGATTAAATCAAGTTTTTACTATTGATAGCTTCGATTTGAAGATGAAATCATCATTTGTTCATTCCTACTTCTGCAACCATTTCTTCCTTCTTAGAATCAGGTCCAAAATAGCAGTTCTCCTTAATTGTTCCAGCTGTTGAAGGTTAAAATTACCATTAAGGCAAGTCATAAATTTATCAGATGTTTGTTTTTGACAAAGTGTAAGAGATTCAAAGATGCTAAGAAAGTTGAAGTTCACCCCATCACTATGGTATGATTCCTCAGCAGGTTTGTGATGTTTTCCAAACTTCACACCCTGTTCCACCTTCTGTATAAGGTCATCTGTAATACATGTCTACAACATATCACATTTGTATCTGTCACATTTATTTCTGAATAAGGCACATTTTCCCATCAACTGAGGAATGGATGAATGAAGTATGGTATTTGAGTGAAATGAAATATTATTGTGCTATAGAAGTGATGAAAAGAATGGTTTCAGAGGGAGCTGGGAAGACTTACATGAACTGATGTAGAGTAAATTGAGTAGAACTGGGTGAGCAGTTTATATAACAATATAAAGACAAACAATTTTGAAAGACTTAAGAACTCTGATTGACACAATGACCAACTATGATTTTATAAGACCAATGGCAAATCATCTATCAACTTTATGAAAGAAGAGTGATAGACTCAAGGTATAGAATGAGACAGGTACTTCTGGCCATGACCAATGTGAGAATTTGTTTTGCTTTGTTATACATATTTGTTACAAGGGCTTTGGTTTTTATTTTTGCATTGGGGAAGGTAGGAGGGAGAAAAAATAAACTTTTGTTAGTTGAAAAAAATGAACTTAAAATTTTTAAAATAAAAAATAAATGAAATAAAAAATTAACAAATGAATAATTGTGTATTTTTCAAAGCTATCACTAAGACATCTCTGAGCAGTGTTGCAACCTGCCCAGAGAACGTCTAGCTAAATTCAATGCTTTTTCTAGGAAAACACTCTGGAGTAAGCTAATTTGTCTATGAGAAGACTTTGGAGTTTTCCTTCTTTTGTGGAATTATTTGGAGTTTGATAAAGCAGTTTTGGAAATAGCTCAGGTAGAAGGGAACTAAATACGACTGCTCATCAGTAGTAAAGACTGCAAAAAGTGGTAAAACCAGCAAAGGCAGGATACTTAATATTACAAAGGGTTAAAGAGAATTCATTTCTGTATAGAAAGGGTTAAAAGACTAAGTCAGGCTCTTGAGAAACAGGAAAGAAAAGGGGCTGATAATGCAGGAGACGATGAAATTAATAACAAGTTTAAAATGGCTGAGTCACTGAACTAATTTCAAAGTCTGAAGGTAACAGGAAAAAATTAAAAAAGAAAAGAAAATCAGACAATTGGAAAGTAATGAATGCTTTACAGAGACCACAGGTAACCAAAGGTAACAGAGGGAAGCCTGGGAAATGTAATTATGCACTAATCTACAAGCCCTTTGCTGTGATGGGAGAAACTTACTCTCTTTCTTTTGGGTCTCTGTGAGCAAGCTTTTGAACAAGTGACTACCTGTGATTTGAGGAGTGTGAACCCTGCTCAAAAATATTTCAATATTTGTTACAGTTTCTGACATCCAACCATTAGTGATTCATTGAGAAAGGCTTGGGATGATCAAGAGGTAAGCATAATAAAATAAAAGTCATTCTTTTTGGGAAAAGAGAGGAACTCCAAAGAAAAATTAGACAAAGGTCATTATTTTGACAAATATGCCACTTACTATTTGACTTCTACTAGTTCTCCTGTCACTTCTGGATTAATCAATCAATTAACACTCATTAGATAATTAGTATATGACAGGCATTGTACTAAGCACTGGGGATATACAAAGAAAAAGCAAAAACAGACCCAGCCCTTAAGGAGTTTACATTCTAACGAGAAAGGTGACATGTATAAATCAGTGCACAAAAGATAAATACATATCCTTAGAGGGTGACACTGAGTTTGTAAATTTGGATTACTGGGAAGACAGTAGTACCCTTAACAGTAACTGGGAAATTCAGAGGAGGAGTGGGTTTGTGGTGAAAAATAAATTGTGTTTTGAACAAGTTGTGTATGAATTGTCTCTTTGACATGTTGAGTAGTTAGTAATGCAGAACTAGAATTCCAAAGAGAAACTAAGGCTAAGATGTGTAGATTTGGGAACCATCAACTGAGAGATGATAATTGAATCCATAGCTACTAAGTGAGAGAATAGAGAGAAAAAAGAGTAGTGAGGATAGACTTAGTGAGTACTCACAATTAATGAGAATGACATGGATGAAGACTCACTAAAAGAAACTGAGAAGAAGAGGGCAGATAAGGAGGTGGAAAACCAGGAGAGAGAAAATTCAAGGAAAAGCAGAGGAAAGAGAGGAGAATTTGGTCAGTGGTGGCAAATGCTGAAGAAAGGTCAAAAAGGATGTGGATTAAGAAGAAGCCATTACAAAGATGAGAGAAATGGAAAATGATAAATGTTGGATAGGCTTTGGGAAAGCGGGTATATTAATGTACTGTTAGTGGAACTGTATATGGAAAGCTATTTGAAACTATACCTAAGAAGTCACTAAGCTATGTATGCCATTTGATCTAGAAGGATCAATACCTCAAAGAGATGAAAAAAAGAAGGAAAAGATCCAAATGTACAAAAAATGTAACAGCTTTTTCTGTGGTAGCAAGAAACTGGAAGCTAAATGGTTGCCCATCAATTTAGGAATGGCTGAATTAATTATGATACATGAATGTAAAGGAATACTAATGTATTGTAAGAAATTAAGAAAGGGACTATTTCAGGGAAGTCTTGTAAGATTTATATGAACTGATGTAGAGTGAAGTGAGAATAGCCAGGAGAACAATTTACATAATAACAATTTTTTAAAAACTTTGGAAGACTTAAGAACTCTGTGCAGATCAATGACTAGCCATGACTCCAGGAGACCAATGATGAAGCATTCTACCCACCTCCTGACAGAGAGGTATAACTAAGTCTAGATTAGTATGAAGAATGAATATTCTAAAGTGATTGCATGTCTTCAAGTTTGTACTGCTCAAAGTTTTAATTGTGTAAAATATGTTCATTGGTACCAGACCAATGGAAATACACAGTGTAAATTGAAATAATGCAACCATTTCAGAGGAGTCATTATTTGTACTGACTGGGACCTAGCTATAATGAACTCAGGGTACAAAATAACTCATTCATTTTTTGGAGATGATCAATATGAATTTTTTTTGCTTGATTATGCATATTTGTTATAAGGAATTTTTTCAATGGGGGATAGAAGGAAGAGAAAAATAAGTTTTTGTTTATTAAAAACAAAACTAAATTCAAAAGAAAGAAGAAAGGCCATCAGATTTGAGGATCACATGTAAAATTACAGAGAGCAGTTTCACCTGAATGATGAGGTTATAAAACCAACAAGAGAGTGAAAGGAGAAAAAATGGAGGTGCTTAGTATACATGGCTTTTTCAATGAGTTTAGTTAGGAAAAGAAGAAAGATATAACTAGTCCAATAGCTGGCAGGCATGGTAAGAGTTTACTAAGGCTAGGAGAAACTTGGGAATATATGTGGACAGTAAAGAAGAAACCATTACATAGGAAGAGGTTGAAGATGAAAAAATAAAATGAAGATAATGGTGGAAGCAATCTTCAGGGAAAGATGGACAGGGAAGAAATCAAAGGAATACATGTAGAGTTGTTGGCCTAGGCAAATAGAAGGGTCACCTCACCATTAGAGACTGGAGGAGAGGAGATGGGAGGAGCTGATATAAGATGAGGAAGAGGAGAGAAGAGTCAACTCTTGGTAAATGGTGTCAGTTTTTCCCCCAGTAAAGTATGAATCAAGGACTTCAACAGACAGGGTATGGAGAGGAGGGTAAGAGAACGAATGACATGACAGCACAGTACATCGAGGAAATTGAATAGATTGAGGAACTAGGAAATTAGGTTATTTGAGGCAACATCAATAGGTATGTTGAAGTCCTCTAGAATGAGGCAAAGAATTGGAATGAAGAGGAAGGCTCTGCAACAGGTACTGCATTCACTGAAAAAAGTAGGAAAATATCATGTGGGTCAGTAGTTAAGCATAGTTTTCAGAATTTAGTTTGGGGAATGAATTTGAATTGAATGATGTCCAAAGGAGGAAAGACAGGAGTCAAGGGTCATGACCACCACCAAGGTTATTTCATATTAGTTTAACAAGCATTTAAGAGACTACTAAAAAGATTATAAACTCCTTGAGAGCAGGGATCAGTCTTTTTGTTTCTTTGTTTCCCAGTGTTTAGCATAGTGCCTGGCACAGTACTCAACTAAAAAGTTTATCATTTTGTTGGAGAAAATAGCCTGCTATGTGTCAAGCACTGGGATAGGCCCTGAGGAATACAAAACCAAAATGAAACTGCTTTTGCCTTTATGTGGGTCCAGGTCTAATATGAAAGATGGTTTGTTAACAATTGATACTAGTTCCATAGGGCCCAGTGGATAGTCAGGTCAGAATGGGAGAGGACACTGGAGGAATGGAGCTAATGTGAATGAGTAGGAAACAATGGTTAGGAAAGGGAGCTTTGACCTAGGCAGCCTCCAACTCAGAAACATAGGGATGCTAAGTAGTTATCTGGCAATAGGTTGTCATGCCATTCACAAAAGGAAAAATAATATTGATCTGGTTATTAATCTCTTAAGAAAGAGGTAGAAAATGAGGGAGGGGGCAAGGCATGAAGTATGCTAATAGTGGCAGGGGGCAGCTAGGTTGAACAGTGGTTAGAGTGGCAGGAAGACCTGAATTCAAATCCAGACTCAGACATTCACTAGCTATGTGAAAATGGGCAAGTCACTTAACCTCTGTTTGCCTAGTCCACTGGGGAAGGAAATGGCAACTCACTCTAGTACCTGCCTAGAGACCTCATAAGGGGTCACACAGAGTCAGATATGACTAAACAACTGATCAACAACAGATAGTAGTACAGAGGAAGTTTAGTCTCCGGTCCTGACTTATGGCCAAGGCAAAAATTAATGGAGTCCTAGAAATAGGTTGGTCATAGAAAAATGAGGTATATTTAAGGCCCTCAGTTGTAGCCAGGTCAACTCTGGCCCAGGACTTACTCCAATATTGATGATTGAAGTTTTCATTTAGCACTAGAAGGACCATGTGTTCCAATCCCCTCATTTTATGGATGAGAAAAGCAAGACCTAAACAGGTGAAGTGACTTTCCCAAGGTTACATAGTTGATAGCAGAGCTGAAATTTGAACCCAGGTCCTTTGACTTATCTGGTATGTTTTCCCAGGGATTCCTTTGGTATATAGGATTTGAGGCAGATGGCCACTGGGGTCCCTTCCAAATCTCAAATTCTACAATCTGAGATTCAGACACTAATTTAAGGACCCATCAGTATTGCTTCTCTTTCCAGAAATATAGATCACAACATCACTACAAATTAGTCCATGATCTCTCCTTAGCACATTTGTATACAAAGTGTTCCAAAAGACACAGTGCAGTTTTAAGCTATTAAGGCTTAAAGATAAGTTAGAAGGCTATTATAATAGTCCAGGTGAGAGGTGATGAGGGCCTGGCCTGGTATGGCATAAGTGTGAGTTCTCAGGAAATAGGATCAATATGATTTTGCATCTGGTTATCTATCTATCTATCTATCTATCTATCTATCTATCTATCTATCTATAGATAGATAGATAGATAGATATAGATATATAGATATAGATATATGCATTTTTTTGTAATGTATGATAATGACCTGATTCAATACTTTACCCTGATTTGGGGAAATAAAAGAATTATCAGGTTAGGAACCTTCTGAGGCATCTTTTGGAGGGGCAGCATGATTTAATGGCTAGATTTATGGTCAGAAAGACCTGGGTTCTACTTCCACCTCTAATAAAATTATATGATACTGGACAAGTCACAATCTTTCTAGGTATCAGTTTACTCATATGTAAAATGGGGACAATAACAACTATAGTAGCTGCCTCATAGGGTTGTTATTATGAAGTTCAAATGAGATAAAGTAGAACACTTTCTCAAACTTCAAAATACTATACAGGGTGTCCCAAAAGTATTAGTGCACTTATAAGCCTAATTTTATTTTCTGTAGATTTAATAAGCATTTTAATAAGAGTTTTTTAAGGGTGTACCATGTGTGAGGCACTGTGCTAGATACTAGGGATATAAAAAATAAAGCAAAATAATACTTTCATAAAACTTACATTCTATTGGGTACATAATTCACAAAAAATTGTTCAGAAGTATTAAAAAAATTTTTCTAATAGCTTTGCTTTACTCTAACATATTTTCAATGTAATTCTCTCTATATTTACATGTAATTTTGGAGAAATAGAGAATTTACATGTTGTGTTACTCACAGAAATTGAACTATTCGCATTCATTCCATGATCTTTAAAGTCATAGGATCAAAGCTATAGAACTAAAAGAGACCTTTTGGATCCATCTAGCTCAACCTTTCATTTTACAAATGAAAACCCATTTCTTGACTTGCCCAAGGTCACACAGATATTAAGTATCAGAAGGTGATTGGAACTTATGTCCTTTGACTTAAGAGTCAGTGCATTTTTTGCTATACCAGACTGTCTTCTTTTCTGGGTCGCAGTTTCCCCTTTCATAAAATGTACCACGTAATTCTTTAAGCTCTTCCAGCTCTGACATACCATGTCCTAAGATCACTCCTCATACTAGCCAACTATGTTTTAAGGTCTCTTCCATTTTTAACATTCTGCATGCTAAAGAGCCTTTCAGTTCTCATAATCTGTTATTCTGTCCATATTTTCTGGTAGGCTTTACTTGGGCAACTACTTAAGACCACTCAAAACTCAGGCCACTTTGAAAGAATTATGTGTGTATGTGTGTGTGTGTGTGTGTTTGTGTATGTTCTGTGATTTCATTGGGATATAGGGAAGGGAACAAGCATTTATTAAATGTCTAGTATGTGTTAGGCACTGTGCTAAGTGCTTTACAAACATTATCTTATTTGGTCCTCACAACAATCCTGTGAAACAGGTGTTTATTATTATTCCTTTTTACATGGAGGAAACTGAAGCAGATGGAGATTAAGTGACTTAGGGTCCCTTAGCTAGTCTTTGAGGGTGAATTTGAACTCAGATCTTTCTGACTCCAGGCCCAGTACTCACTATGCCCCCTAATGCGTAGTATAGAGAACTCTCAATGAGAAAACTCTACCAATGCAGATTGGCATCAATTCTGTAATTTATATTCTTAAAAAGTTTCCTGAGGAACTGATAGATTGAGTTGCTCAGGGTAACACAGTCAGTATGCCTTCGAGATGGAACTTGAACCCAGGTCATCCTGACTCCCAGGCTGGTTTTCTATCATTAAGCCATACTGCCACAGGCCTTGTGCCAGAGCCCTAAAAGAGTACTTTTCGTAATACAAATGTCAAATTACCTCTTGCTTTTCTAGACTAAGCAAAATAATGAACCCATTAGAGTTGAAAAGGATGGCATTTTGGAGTGCTGCAGACTTGCACAATTTTGATGGGATTGGTTTAAAAAACAGAATACCCTGAAGACTAGTTGCCCCTTAAACTGGGCAAGTAGACATTCACAGAGTGGCCAGATTTCAGACAAACCATAAAATCCAATGTCCAGAGGAGAAGAGATACACTAACATTTACTTCATAAGTGAGTTCTTTGGATATCAAGTCTAAGATTTTTCTGTTGGAAGGATAACTTTCAAGAATGCTTATTAGCTGATTAGAAAAAGGTACCTCTCTGGTACTCAGTTTCCTTATTTGTTAAATTAAAGGGTTTAGCTAAATCATCTTTAAAGGCCTTTCAGTTTCAACACTTTGTTCACACACACACACACACACACACACACAACCTTTTCAGTTCTGACACTATAGGGATATGAATTCTCTCTATTTATCTGCACTCTTTTTGTTTCCAGATTGAGTTTCTTTTCAGTCCATCTCCTTGTCTCTAACCTTTCTGCCTATCACCATCACTTTATTTAATTTAGGCTAGTGAAGTTACCTTAGATCAATTATACTTTTTCTGTGTAATTTCCAAAGCTTAATATCTCCGTTACTGCTCAGCCTGGGGGACAGTTTGTCTAGCTCAGTCCTAAACGATTTCAACCCTTAATTCAATTGCACTTTTACCACAGCCTGGGCAGCAAGCATAATTCTTTTATCCCTAAGAAGCCTCGTTAGCAATAATCTAATCGCACATATTAAAATATAGGTCAGGGAGGGGAGCTGCCAAGTGTGGAACTCATCATAACTTTGAGACCCTGGACAGCTCCTTCAGTGGGGCTGCCATTCTCCTAACCCACAAACCCCTCCAGGCTTAATGGCAAAACAATCAGCTAGCAAAACCAATTTGCTTACAATGGTCCCAGGTAAAGGATGATCTGGAAAACAAATGTGATGTTTCTTCCTGTGGGTGGGGGAAGGTTTTTGCCAAGTAGATTTGGGGGTGGAGAGAGAGACTTGGAATGGGGTTGGAAGGGGTGGGTGTGTGTGTACATCACTATCTCCTTTTCTATTCTACCCTCAAATAGAATCTTAAAATTGGAAGGGACATAAAAAAACTATCCAGTTCAATTCATACCTGAATGAGAATCCATCCTACAATGTTTCTGGTTATTGGTGATATATCCTGTGGT
This sequence comes from Phascolarctos cinereus, assembly GCF_003287225.1. NCBI lineage: Eukaryota > Metazoa > Chordata > Mammalia > Diprotodontia > Phascolarctidae > Phascolarctos > Phascolarctos cinereus. The sequence continues at coordinate 275,422,594 of NW_027555625.1, read as the reverse complement.
GACAATCAGTCTTGAAAAATTGATACCTTTTAGTTAACTCATTCAACTTTTGGATATTTCTAAGTTTTTCCTTTATAAGACATGAAAATGTACCTCTATGCAACTTCTACCCATTCTTTGTAATTATTCTTTCCTGAGTGAAAAAGACCCATCTTCACATAACAGTTCTTTAAACATTTGAAGCCAGCTATTGAGTCATACCCCACTCCATTGCCCCTTCTCCCAAGATTTCTTTTCTTTAATTTAAACATCCTCAGTTCCTTTATCTAATCCTTATAAAACATAATTTCTAGTCCACTCACCACACTGTTGACTCACCTCTAGATACTCTCCAGCCTGTCCATCCTCTCCCTAATGATTCCTCGATCTGAATACAAAACTTCTTGTGTGTCTCAGCAGGGCAGAATGCAGTGTAACAGTGATCCCCCCACTTCTTCAGGACACTATAGATGTATTAATATGAGGTAGAATTGCCTTAGCTTTCCTAGTATTGCATGCAACACTGTGAATTCATACTAAATTTAGTCTACTAAAACCTGAAGATCTTTTTCAGGTGAAATATTAGCTTGTTCACACTTCTCCCACCCTTGTCCCTTTTTGAACCTGAGATCAAATTTTACATTAATTTTATTGAATTTCACTGTGTTCTATTTAGCACATTATTCTAGCCTGAAGAGATCTTTCAAATCTTTATTCTTCTAACTAAAGGATTAGTTATCTTTCTAAGCGTCACGCTATCTGCAAATTTGAAAATGATGCTCTTTCAACTTCTTGCAAAGTAGCTGATTAAAATATATTGAGCAGAACAGGGCCAAAGACAGATCTTTTGGGGCTACTGTGCTGGGAACCTCTTCCTATATTAATATGAATCCGTTAATTACTACTCTGTGCCCATTTAATCAGTTCTCAATTTCTGTAATGCTACTAGCCCACATCACTCCAAAGGGCAGCTAGATGTCACAGATGATAGAGGGCTATAGACCTGAGCTAGAGAGACCTGAGATCTAATCCTGCCTTAGCCACTGGCTGTGAGACTCTAGCTCTTAACCTCTCTCAACCTTAATGTTTCCGTCTTTAAAAGGGAGATATAACAACATTGACTTCACAGAGCTTTGTGAAGATCAAATAAAATAATAAGTAAAACTCTTTGTTGACTTATAGTACTATATAAATGTTATTATAATTGTGTACAAAGAGAGACTTCATTGAATTCCTTACTGAAATCTTTTCCTCTTACACCAAATGAGATACAGATTGCCTTAAGAATGTTACCTCAACCTATAAGGGAAAAGGTCCCATATCCTTTCTTTACTCTTCTTCCTCTCTACTCAAGACAAACCATACTCCCATTTTCCTCTTGAGTCATTTATACAAAGATGTTGTGATTAAGCTCACTTCTTCTCTCCATTTCCCCTTATCTCCCAATTTCTTTTTTCCCAAGGAGAAGCCTGGTGAAGATAATGTTTAATTTAAAAGGGAGAAATTACCAGTGCTGAAAATGCAAGTATCAATGGGAGAAACATTTCTGAGTGCTGTCTTTACAGGCACTCTCATGCTATAACACAGAGTCAATCACCTTTCCTATCTATTAATAAAGCCAAGCTTTACATGCTGTACTAAAAATACAGAAACTAAGTGGCTGCTACCAAGCCTACCATTTCTGCTCTTAAAGGTGAGGTGTCCTATCCAGAGAATGGAGTTTGAGGGGAGGAAGAGGGAGAAGAGGAGAAAGAGTTAACCTTCTTAAAGAGTCATTTTTGTCAATACTTTGTCATCACCAACTACTGCTGTAGTTCAGTAATGATTAGAAGTGAAAATTCACTTGTCAGATAAATCTTACCTTGCTCTAGTCACTTCAATAGCAGAAATTTCACAATTATTAATTCTGTTTATCTTTCCCATAGAAATGTACAATTTAGAGTTAACTATCACTTAAAAAAAAGATTGCTGTTCAAAATTGAGTTTGCATTCCAGCTTTGCTACTTACTAGTTGTGTGATATTGAGCAGACTGCTCCATTATTTCCCTTCTCTAAGCCTCAGTTTCCTCATCTATAAAACTGGAATAATCTTTACTTTACTATATAATTTCAAAAAGTTTTCTGAGTATCAAAATGGTACAGTGATTGTAAAGGCTTTGTAAACTTTAAAGTAATATGTGAACATCAACTATTACCTTCAGTTAAATTCAACAAATATTTATGAAACAATTAAACAAATAGCAAACATTTATTAAGTGCCTACTGGTTGCTGTACTTTGTTCCTGAAGAGCACCAAAATGGCATCATTATGTTAGAATCAATTTACAATATGTCCAAATGTGGCTGATCAAACTAATAAGAGCTTGGAATGTTCTACCACAGGTCAGGCACAAATAGTCCATATAAACATTTGTGGTGGATTCTCTAAATCCATGCATCTCACTCTTCTTTTGAGCTAATTCAATTCTGCTTTGTTCATAGAGCACAGCACCTTCTCTGATGAGGGAATGCCATACTGGGCTGTCCTGTGCCATTGTCTTCCATGTCATGCAACCAATTCCAAAGTTCTTAAGAGAGACCTTGACAGTGTCTTTGTATCTTTTTTTTTTCTGACCACCACAATAGCGATTGCTCTCTGTGAGTTCTCCCTAACACAGTCTTTTAGGTAAGCTATGTTTGGCATTTGAACAACATGGCCAGCCCATCGGAGTTGTGCTCTATGAAGTAGAGTTTGCATGCTTGGCAGTTTAGTTTGAGAAAGGACCTGAGTGTCTAGTAACTTATCCTGCCAGGTGATATTCAGAATCTAGGGAAATTAAGACCCCCAAAATCCTTCTCTCAAAGTGTTTACATTATTTTTTTTTTAGGGGGAGAAGAAAACATGTATATTAGCAAATACAGAATAAGTATAAAATGAATACAAGGCAGTCAGGGAGGAGAGCATTAGCAGCTGGGAGATTAAGAAGAATACCAGGTAGAGAAGTGGTTTGTGAGCCATGTTGAGGGAAGTGAGAGATTCTCTTAGCTGGAGTTCAGAAAAGTGGGTATTCCAGACATGGGTGACATATGTAGTACATAGACACAGTAATGGGAAATGGAAAGCCATGTATAAGGAACAGAGATAAGATCAGTTTGGCTGCACCATAGAGTATAGGAAGGGGAGTAACATATAATGAGGTTGAAAAATCAAGGTTGGATTCAAGTTGTAAAGTTGTAATGGTCTTTAAAATCCAACAAGTTGTCTACATTTTGTCCTGGCAGTCATGGAGAGCCACTGGAATTTACTGAGTAGGGGAATGACATGCTTAGATCTGCACTTAAAGAATTGTTGGGAGGCTATTGCAATAGTCTAGTTAAGAGGTGATTAGAGCCTGAACTAAAGTGATAGCTATAGAGAGAAAGGGCCAGATGCAAGTAACTTTGTAGAGGTAGAAATGGCAAGATTTGGCAACTGATTTGGATATGTGAGGTGAGGTGAGGGATGATGTTCAACAAGTCCTTAGAAGAAAATGAGTATATTTTGAGAACCATGTGTTTTTCTATTTCACCTTTGTTACATCTCTCAAATATATCCCCTTCTTTCCTCTGACACTGCCACCACTCTGATACAGGCTCTCATCACCTCAGGCCTGGAGTATTTCGTTTGTTTGTTTTTTGGTTGGGCAATGGGGGTTAAATGACTTGCCCAGGGTCACACAGCTAGTAAGTGTTATGTGTCTGAGGCCAAATTTGAACTCAGGTCCTCCTGACTCCAGGGCCAGTGCTCTATTCACTGTACCACCTAGCTGCCCCAAGCATGGGGTATTTCAATAGTCTATTGGTGGGTCTGCCTATCTCAAATCTATTCCCACTCCAATACATCATCCATTCAGGCACTAAGGTGATTTTCCTAAAGTTCATATCAGACCACTTCATTCCTCCTGATACACTCCTCCTCCCCCCATAAACTCCAGTAACTCTTTTTTTTGTTCTAGGATCAAGTATTAAATGCTCTGTTTGACATTCAAAGCCCTTCATAACTTAGTCCCCTCCTACCTTTCCAGTCTTCTTACACCTGCCTTGACAAACACCCACAGTGACCCTTGACCTCCTGGCTCTTCCCCAAACAAGGCATTCCATCTTTTGGCACTGGGCATTTTCACTGGCTGGCTCTCATAGCTGGAATGATCTCCCTTCTCAGATCCACCTACTGACCTACCTGGCTTCCTTTAAGTTTCAGATAAAATCCTGTCTTTTACTGGAAGCTTTCCTCTAATTCTAATGCCTTCTGTCATATTCTATTTATCCTGTGCCTGGTTTGCTTTACATACATTTATTTATACATCATCTCTTTCATTAGATTGTAAGCTTCTTGAGGTCAGGGACTGGTCTTTTTTTTTTTTTTGCCTGTTTTTGTATTTCTGTCACAGAAGCAATGGCAGGACCAGGCTAGGAAACCAGATTCCCTGACTCCAAATCTAGTAAGCTGAGAGAAGTGAATGACCAGAGCAGCTCAGACCCTTAGAACTACAGTCTCCGAGGGAAGATAAAGGAGGCCAGGTACTCTTTGCATTAACAGGGACAGCCTTATCTTCCTACTGCCTCTGTCACCAAGTCCCACTATAACTGAAAGTGACATAGCCCTCCCTATCTCATTAGCTCTAGATAGTTCTTCAGATTTGAGTCCCCTCCATCCTTCAGTCCTGAGGGAATTGGGATGAAGAAGCTCTAGAGAAGCCAGATGGCTCCAAATGCCCTGGGGGCAGATACAGACCTGGGGACCTGGATCAAAGTCCAGCTGGAAATGACCACCCCTTCATTCCCAAGTAGCTGTCAATTCTGCCCTCAGGAAATCACTACATATATAAAATCTTAGGCTGAAATTATGGCAGTTCAGGGATTCCCTGCTAAGCTTCTGAAGGCTTAGCATGTATAGCAAAAAGATCATTTAACCAAGAACCAAGATGTAACCCTCAAAGCACCATTAACTAGCCATGCAACCTTGATCAATGGGCTTTATATCTGAATCAATCTTCTCATCTGTAAATTTGGATAATAACAGGAGCTTTATCTACCTCACAGGGTTGTTGGAGAGGGTGCTGAGATAACATCCCAGGATAAATCCAAAGGTTTATAGAAAGATAACACTTGAAATTTGGTGTATTTTGGGCCTCCACAATGAGCAGAGTTCCAGTCCCCAGTAAGAACCTGAGTAGAGAGATGGAAGAGATCCAAAGGATTCTGGTGTGTAGATTCATAAGGATCAAACATCTGAGTCCTCTGGCAAAATTGTATTCTAGGCTTGTTCTGTCTCCCCCCTTTCCCAAAATTTTTGGATCACTTTTTCTTTCTCATTTGCCCTTCCCCATAATAGTTAATGGACAATGTTATTCTCTGTGGTCTGACTGAAGAAACAATAATAGCATGCTGTAACAAAATTTTAATCTTTGTTGTGTCATGGATGTCTTTGGCAGCCTGTGCTTATGGACCCTTCCTCAGAGGGAAAAAAAGATTTAAATAATTGAAATGTAAATTTCCAGTTAGAGGTTAGTGAAAATAAGGTTGTAATTTGTCCCCAGTCTAAGTTCACGTACCTACAAATCAGCAGTGGGCCCCTGCTCTAGAGGTTTAGCAAAGCTCTTTCCTCTAACATCTTTAGTGAGGCAGGTGGCAGAAGAACTATCACTCCCATCTGACAGATGAAGAAACTGAGATTATGAAAGGTTAAGTGATTTTTCCATAGTCACGTGCAATAGTAAGTACTTTAAGAAAGGGTTGAAGAAAGATATGTTTGGGTCTCTTACAAATCCAGCACTCTACACACTAAATCACAGTCTCTCTTTCCTTTGTCCCTTGCCTGTAGCCTCCTGCCCTGCTGTACCCCCACATCATTTCCATCTAAGACCGCTTTCCTTTGCACTTCAGTGCCTGTTTCCCAAGGAGGGGTTTCCCCTATCTTGTCTCTAATGTATGAGATTAGTGTCTGGTTGTCTTGGGCCTCAAGTTCCAGCGACCCCAGCCAAGTATCCAATCTCCGCTCCCCCCACCCCAGCTCATTGTGCATTTCACTTTTCCAGATGTCAAGGCGAGGGCCAGTGTCCTGTAGCCACTGGGGCGAGACACTGGCACCCTGAAATGCGGAGGCACCAGTGGCTACCACTTTTCTTGGCGTGTGATCTGAGATGTGGGACTCCCTGGGTCCGGTGAAGTCCATTCCGTGTCCCCATCTCTCCGCAGCGCTGTCAGTCCCCATTAGCTCTAACAGGCTCCAGACCGAGCCAGGACTGGGAACTTTCTAATGCAATCGATGCGTTACCTGAGGGCGCAGGCTACATTACCAGCCCGCCCTCCGCCCTTCGCGGCCAGAGCTAACCAGGCAGAGCCCGCGACTCCACCTGACTCTTGCTGACCTCGAGGGGAGCTGGATACGGGGGGCTGGGAACACAGGAGAAGGGAGCACAAGCCGGACAAGTCATCGTTCCAGGAGTAAGCAGCTTTGAATTTCAGATTCTCGGACACTAGACCAGATACTGAACACCAGACACTGGAGACTTAGGGCAGTGAAGGTGGTTCAGACTTGCACTGTTTGCACGATGTGTGTGAGCAGGCTAGGCATGTGAGAGACAGATTGTGACAAACACAGAGATAAAGAGACAGAGACAGTGAGACATAGACGCAAAGTGAGACAGACAGAGAGACAATGAGTTTGGGCGGATTCAGGGGGCATATGATGGTGAGAATGTAAGGAGGAAGGTTGACAGAGAATCAGGGTCTTGGGGGCCTTGAAATTGAGGGGTAGAGTAGGTGCATGTGACGCAGCTTGTAGCGGAGGGTGCGAGAGGCTGTGCGTGCCCAGGCAGTGGCGGCGCGGATAAGAGGGAGCTGTGTGGTCCTCTGGCTTGGTCGGGTCGCGGGGACAGGGCTGGAGCAGGAGGGAGTCTGTGGGTGTCTTGGTGAATGGGCTGAAGACTGGGTATCTCTGAATGTTCCATTTACGAACCTCACTTAGTCATGGCTGGGTCCCGAGGTGTGTCTCTGTCCCTGTAACCCTCAACACAGGCTTCCCAGAGACTACCAGGAACACCCTACAAGCCCTCCTACCGAAGAGGTTTAGCAAGTCTTCTCCCTGAGTCTCTTCCCCTGCTGGAGAGGGACAGGGAAGTTGTTCGGACACGGACCTTAGGTTACTCTCTCCAGCTTTTTACCTGTAGGGTTCAGTTTAACCCGGAGTTGGCAGAGATATTTGTTTCCAAACTTCCTCAATAGAAGTGGTCCCCTATCCCTTTTCCTGGTTTCCCTCACCTCTCGCCTTCAGTACCCCGTCTCCGGGACCCGGTTCTGTCCTAGGGACGGTCCCCGTACAAGGCGGAACGGCTCCGGTGACCGCCCGTCTCTCCTCCCTCCCTTCCTTCCCTTTTGTCTAAGCAGAGCCACCGCCCGCCCCGGCTCCGGCTGGAACTCGAACCCTGCTCGTCCAGTTTGATCCCGCTCGCGTCCATGCTCCCTGCCCGGATGAATCCGCAGGTGCAGCCAGAGTGCGGTGGAGCTGGCCAGGGCCCTGGGCAGCCTCCGCCACCTCTGCAACCCACTCGGAAAGCTGTGGAGCTGGTGTTGGTGAAGGAGCAGAACGGGGTTCAGTGCGTCCTTGCGCCCCGAGGCGGGGACTCTCAGCCCCGGGAGACTTGGGGCAAGAAGATCGACTTCCTCCTATCTGTCATCGGTTTTGCTGTAGATCTGGCCAACGTTTGGCGCTTTCCCTACCTCTGCTACAAGAATGGTGGCGGTGAGAGGCCCGGCTCATGTTGGGGGCTTTTGCTGTGGGAGCACGAACGGGTGGAAGTTGAGGGGATATGGGACACTAGATGCATGGGTAATTGCTGCCACATGGGCGCACTGGGAGTCGGTGAGAGCCCTGGGGAACGGAACTCAGCATGGTGCTATGGATAGATAGACTGGGACAGGCGCGCACGGAAAGAAAGATTGGAACCAGGGTTATGGAAAGTCCGAGTAGGACGCAAGGGCATTGAAAACAGAGTCCATAAAGGAAAAGAAACAAAGCAAAACAAACAAACAAACAAACAAACAAACAAACAAAAAAGCAAGGAGCTCAGCCAGGCAGGACAAAGAACCCTACCTGGCACCTGTCAGAGCTAGTGGAAACCAGGGAAGTGCGGAGTGCTGAGTGAGAACTCATTAGGCTACCTCAAAGTGCATCTCTAGGAACCTGAGCGCTTTTTTTTTTCCCGTACCTGGGTTCTGATCCGTAGCATTAAAGGTTATGCTACCACCCTCCCCGTGGTTCGGAACTATGAATTCTAGGTTTGTGAGCGGGCCGTAACCTGCAGCCAGCAAACTGTGAAGGGAGGGAAGCGAGGATAGCGAAGTCTCTGGGAGGAGGAGGTTAGAGAAAATTGCACTTCCACTAGAGATCTATCTTGGGAGAAGGATGTGCAATAAACTTGCTCCTAAACTCAGCCAATCCCGAGGTCCTGGCAGTAAAAACGGTGAGGTCTGAGGTACAGTACAGGTTACGGCTGTGGCCTTGAGAGTCGAACGTCCTGGAGTACAGGGAAACTTTCTTCACTCAAGTTCCTTCTCTCCACACTAAGAAAAGCTGTGAAGGGCAAAGGGAAAAGTCACATAAAGGCAAGTGTCGGAAACAGAGCACTTAGGGACAGGGGGTGGCAGCCGGCGGTGGAATTCAGATCTAGCTTCTTTTGGGATAAGATGGAAGGGAAATCTAACTCTTGATTCCAAGAGTCTTATTGGTGAACTGCAGTCTGAGGCTAGGAATGTCTGGCTGTGATGTCTACTGAACCACAGTTGAGGTGAATTCAGACTTCTGCTTAGGAGTATGGGACTTTGGGAAACAAACAAAATTCTTTGGAGAGTAGAGGGGTAGACCGACAGGGGCAGGAGGGGTGCAGAAAGAATCTTGGTTTTGATCTGTTTCTGAGAGACCCCACTCTCCCATTACCCTTTGAACAGTGTAGGAGGGTGTAGTGGAAAACACACTGGATTTCGGGTCAGAAGATCTGGGTTCTGCTCCAAACTCTACCCCTTCTTATCCATATGGACTTCTGGGACTCAGTTTCCTCATTTGCAAAATGAATCATGTGATGATAAAATCTGAAAATGAAAGTCAACAAACTGCAAATTACATCAATTCTTCCTATACCAGCAAAGAGATATGTGAAGTCAGTATTTGGTGCAAATATGAATGGAATGGTACTGTCCTCAGATCCAGACTTTTTTCCCACTATCTTTCCTGTCCCCATGACTTCACTCAACAACCACAGCTGAGAGGTCACATGGATACTTAAGGTTCCTTTCAGCTCAAAATGCCATGACTTGGGAATGCTGTCATCATGGCTGTAAGGGCTAATGTCATTTTTGGGGACTGGTTCAGGACAGCTGTGGACATAGAGTGGGAAGGAAGATTTGGGTATAATGGTTATTGTCAAGGGTTTTGTTTTGCCTCCTTACACTCAATGTCCACGCAGTATAGTGTTGGCTCCTGTAATGGACTTCTGCTTTTACTAGAAGGCAACAAATAGATGTTATTATTTAAGGGATCTGGTCTCAATGGCTCACTGAGTGGGAATTCTGGGGAACTCAACTGCTGAGTTAGGGAGATGCAAGCAAAGTTAGACAGATAATAGTTTCATAGGGTAGTGTAGTGGAAAGAATACTATCTCTGAAGTCAGAAGACTTGGGTTCCTAGCCAGCTCTTTTTTTTATTCCCCAAGTGGAGTCTGGAGAAGTCACTTCTGTCCAGGTCTTGGTTTCCTTCTCAGGAAAATGAGGGATGGGGTGGACTTAATGCTCTCAAAGGCTCCCTATATCCCTGACTCCTCTACTCTCATGTAGATATGAGATGATCTCTGTCTACTTTGCCTCACAGAAATGTTAGACTCCAGGTTTCTTATAGGTATTCTTTTGAAATGGTGGCACTGAGTGGGCAGAGCAGTGATCTTCAGTGACAACCAACCTAGCCCCCTGGTGCTTTTCTTGGGCTTCCAAGCCTCAAGTGCCTCCTGAAGCATTTCTGTGGGCCAGAAAGCTCAGGAGACTGAGACAGAGGTGAGCAGCTGCACAGGATGCTGGTGGCTGAAATTACTATTTACGGTAAGCTGCAGCATCTGATCCAGGTAGATACATGAACGGAGAGAGAAAATATTCTCTTTAGCTGACATGATTTCTCATAACATAGGGCCCAATGATACCATCATGAGGGAGTCAGTTCATTCAGATCTCCAGGATAAGGACTTTCTATTCTGTGTATACAATTATTTTAATGGCTACACAGAGGTACTGCAATGTGATTATTTCAAACTCTCAAGTGCTACCTATCAAAGAACAAGTATTTATTATCTCCTTTGTGGCAGGTACTGTGCTCGGCTCTGGGGATAAAAAGACAAAAAAACAAATTCCTGATCTTAAAGATACACACACACACACACACACACACACACACACACACACACACACACACTTTTTTTTATCTATGTGATTTGGTGTTCATGTCCTAATGACAAAGGACTTTCTTCTAGAATATAAGCTCCTGTAGGGCAAGCCCTGTCTCATTTTTGTATTTTTATCCTCAGTGCCTATAACATGAATGCACTGGTAGGCTTTTTTTTTTTTTTAGCTGGGCTTGTGATTACATTAGTGGAGGGAGCTCCTTGTGAAGACCTGCTCCTGCCAATAGAGATGGACACCTTCTGTACTGTTAATGCCTGGGAGTTTTCTGGGAGCACTGAAGCTAAGTTCATTGCCAAGGGTAACACAGCTAGGTTGTGTCAGAGGTGAGACTTAAACTCTATCTCTGAAACCAACAAGGTTGTCTCATCTCTGGCACATACTAGATAATTAAAAGCTTGTTGATTTGATTCATCTTTAAACAATAAGCAATGGATTCTTAAAGACTGAAGAGGAATGAAGATTCTTGAAGGGGAGTCCAAGACTATTACAGAAAGTCAGAGCTGGAAGGGAACCCAAGAGATCATTTAGCCAATAGCTATCATTACAGAGGACAATGAATTGCCCAAAGTCATACAGCTCAGTATGTGTTAGAACTGGGACTCAAACCCAGGTATTCAGAATTCTTTCCACTTCATCACTAGTTAAACTAGTCTTCTACAGTATACATCTTAAGTCTGTAAGGACTCATCTCTCCATTTCCATACAAAATAGCTGGTTCACATGATGAATACCCTTGGCAGATCCCACAATCTATACTTTCTTGATTTCATAGGATCCTAGATCTAGAACAGTAAGGGAACTTAGAAGTCATTTAATGTGATTCCCTCATTTTATAGCTGAGGAAACTGAGGCCCAGAGAATGGAAGAGACTTGCCCAATTACAACTTTTATGAAGCACAGAGATGGAAATTGAACCCAGATCTTTTCACTATAAAACCAATGCTCTATCCAGTGCACTATAATTTCAGATACATTAAGCAAGATTTTCTAATGTTCTTACTCATATCAACACCTTTGGTCATTACAGATCACATCTTGACAAACACTTTATTAATTTGGCAGGTGTGAGACCCTTATCTTCTATTAGTTAAAAGGTCTTCATTGCTCTGTTTTTGAAAAATATTTAATTTTTCTTTTTCTTTTTCCTTTTTTTTTTTTTGGTCTTGGCAGTGGGGTTAAGTGACTTGCCCAGGGTCACACAGCTAGTAAGTGTTATGTGTCTGAGGCCGGATTTGAACTCAGATCCTCCTGAATCCAGGGCCAGTGCTCTATGCACCGTGCCACTTAGCTGCCCCAATTTTTCATTTTTGATACCTGTGACACTGCTGGCATTTGGTCACCTATATTTACTCCTTGACACTGTGGCCTATGAGCTTTTCAATAGGATTTGAGTGAGACTTCAACTTCAACTTGAACTTCATCAGCTCAGTCCTCAGCAGACATTTATTATTGCCTGCTATGTACAGGGCACATGGCTTAGTGCAGAGAATAATCAAGGAGACAGAGAGGAATAGAGAACTCTGGTGTGGTATGCTGGAAAGCTCTGGCTTTGGAGTCAAAGAGATTGGGTACAAATCCTGACTTTTCCACTTAACCTTTTTTGGGGGTGGGGGAGTGGAGAGACAGCACTTGACCTCTCTGGACTTTAGTTTCTTCATCTCTAAAATGTGGGGATTGGACTTAATATCTTTGAAGGTCACTTTCAGGTCTGAACCTAGGATCTTACGAGACAAAGTGCAAAGTACATTATGCACCAAAGGCATACTGTACTTGAGGGACAGTGAAGTAGACAAATTTGGCTGGAAGGGAAGATTTGGAGAGGAGAAATAGTAGCTGAAAGGCATAGAGAGATAGATGGAACTAGGAATATTTCTGTAGTTATGAAGGGGCTGGTGCACAGAGGACCCTCTAGGTAGAAGGACAGGTAACCTATCCCTTCCTTCTTCTCCCCTGACCTTTCTCAATTCATGATCCCATTCCCTTGCCCTCTCCCAGACCAGTTCTTCCCCTGCCTCTCCATGACTCCTTTGAGGCATGCATAGTATAGGGACAACAATCTCTAGACCACTGTGAGAATATGCTTGGGGTTAAGGCTTTGCCCTCTGCCTTAGTTATGACTCAGGTTGTCTTGAATAACATGCTAATGATTCAAAAGTTTATTCAAACGAATTCCATATCAGACCTTTCTAAAAGGTCTGGAGACAAGATAGTACAATGAGAAAAAACCCAAAAAACTCTGGACTGAAAGTCTGAGGATGTGGGTTCTAGTCCCACTCTCTCACTGTATTTGGTTAATCTTGGGTAAGGTCCTTCCTCTCAAACTGAGGGAAGGGGGGGGGTGTCTGTTTGCTTATCTGTAAAATGAAGAGAGTTGTGCTAGAACATCTGCAAGATCCTTTGAGACTCTAACAGTGTGAGTCTAGACACTTTTCTGGGCAGCATTGGAAGGCACTGTTACCTCATATGTAAACCTGCCTCAGCCCATGCCGACAGGCTCTCTCTTCAATGTTCCACACCAATAGTAACATGGTAACCTCTCCAAGACCAGTTGTTCTTTCTAGCATTGACTGCAGGATATTTTGAAATGACAGGGTGCTAATAGCTGGAGCTCCCAGCTAAATATTTTCTGAATGAATTATTGAGCACCTACTGCCTAAACATCTTCCCAAAGGGCATAGTGTTCATACAGGTTTAAAGGGGACTTTTATTGGGTTTGTAGTTTTTCTGTGGAACTGTGTTCCAAGCTCTTCCAAAGAAAACTCACTCAGACAAGGTTGAAAGGTAACAAAAGTGTGTTTGCTTCTAATGGGACAGCCTCCCTCCTCATTAGTTAAATTTTGTCAACACCAGGCCCTTTTGCTGCCTGGGAGGCACCGGTCTGCCAGGGAGAGGGAAACATGACTGGGTCACTGTGTCCTTCTGCCAGGATGGGACCACTCTTCCTAGGCTAGGAGGATTTTTATGAACCTACTTTCCTGTCTAGAAGACATCTTGAAAAGAGACCTCTACATTTGATGTTGCAGAGGGTGTAGTAAGTTGGTCTTGTGAACAGGTTTAGTTCTGGGGACATAGTGTTAGCTTGCCTAGTGCAGCACCTAGTACATAGTAGGTAAAATGAATTGAATGAATAAGCAAGATAACTACCATCTCAGTAGGAAGCAGAATAAAGACCAACAATCACTTGAAGTGGGGGCAACATGGCAGAGTGGAGAGACTACTGGATTGAGAGTTAAAGGATCTGAATTCAAATCTGGATCCACCTATTTACTACTACTGTGTGACTTTGGACAAGCCTTTGGGCATGGGCATCATTTTCTTCATCTTTAAAATGAAAGGGCTGTACTAGATGATCTATTTGGTCTCTTTCCACTTGAAGTCTATGATACTACATAAGGAATAAAATACATGGAGGAAGGAAAAAAGGGATCAGACAGTGGCTGAGGAGATGAAGCCCTGGACTAAGAATGAAGAGCCCCAACTCTTACCACATTGCGATCTTGGGCAAGCACTATGGACCCCAGCTTTTGGATTTGTAGGAATCTATCCTTGACTATATCACAGTCCATGATATGGAAGGGCTCTGGCAAATTCAGGGCATCCTAGCTCCTACTACAGGGGTGGGGAACCTGCAGCCTCAAGGCCATATGTGGCCCTCTAGGTCCTCAAGTGAGGTCCTTTGACCAAATCCAAACTTCAAGGAATAAACCTTAATAAAGGATTTGTTCTGTAAAACTTGAACTCAGTCAAAAGGTTTTTCCCAAGGATCTAGAAGGTCACATGTGGCCTTGAGGCCACAGGGTCCCCACCTCTGTCCTAGTGGGAGACTTTTTAGTTCCCCCAGGCTAGTTGAAAGGATGTAAAGCTGCAGACCCTGAACTTTTCAATTAGAGGGTCATAGCTTTGGAAGTAGAATGTGAGCTAGAAAGGACTCCTAAGTTATCTAGCCCATCTCTGTCATTTTCCAATGAGAAATTGAGACCCAGAGAATATAAGTGAATTGTCCAAAGCCACATTGGTAATAAATGACAGAGGCAGAGTTTAAACCCAGATTCTTTGACTCTCTAGGGCTCTTCCCTCTGAGGCCAGATGTGAGTGGCTGGCTGTTAACAATTATCAGGGTGTAGTGATTGAGCTCATTCCAACTCTGTGTTCCAGACCTGAATGAAAAAATGCAAAAATAGGAAATTTTCAAGATGAAGTGTGCCAGGTCTTTTAATCTCAAGAAACAGGAGTTTCTACTCCAGATCAGGGCTGATAGCAGCCATCTTGTCATATGTTATCCAGCCAGGTGGCTCACTGTTTCAGTGGGCAGGTTCACACACCACTTAGGAGGAATGTGTCAAATAAACACGGTCATGGTCCAGTTCCCCTGAGATTCCCTCCCAGCACAAAGAAAGGCTTTTATTTTTCCTTGGGAGAAGGACATTTGAGAGAATGAAATGTGACATATAGAATGGCCAGATAGGCAAATCTGTCCTGGAAAGAGGGAGCCCAAGGCAGCTGTCCTGTGGCCTGAGATTTTGTAGCCTGTTGGGGATGATTCTTGGGGGTGACTACTTACTTGCTGTGGGTATGTGTGTGTCTCTCTTACAAACTATTATCTCTCTTTGCTAAGGGTCTAGAATAGCAAAGCTGGAAGAAACCTTAGAGATCACTGAATATGCTAATCCTCATTTTAAAGAGGAGGAAATGAATTGAGGGCCAAAGAGAAAGTATAACTTAGCCAAGTACAGATTGGGACTTAGAGTCAGACTGTGGATTTGACCCCACATCTCCTGAGGTTTTCCCATCACACCTCTAGTGCTGGGATATTTCATTTGCAATGAGGACATGTCTCTGGAGTACCTGAATAAGGTTAGGTTCTTTGGCTAATGTTTTGTTTCTCTGTACTTTCACTAAGTGCTTTGAGAGGCACTTCATGGGTCCCTCATTGTCTTAAACTCCCAAGGACTTTAGAAGCATGTTACCTGGTGATTGGTTTTACCTTAAGAAGGGTCTGCATTGCCAGCAGTGCTATTGGGAATCCAGGGAGGATCTTCCTTCTTTTTACTCCCAGATTGTTATTACCTCCTCCCTTCATTATTCCTATCCTTTTTCCATTATTTAAAATTCCTTTCCCCACTGTCCTCACCTCTTAGACTTCCTAGAGGAAAGCGACTGATAAATTAATTCATACTAATCATCATAGAACCTTAGAGATGATCTTGTCCAATCCCCTCATTTTATAGCTGAGGAAGCTGAAGTCCAGGAAGATGAAATTAGTTTCAAGGAGTATTTGTCATTTTAAGAGGGGCCTTAGAAACCAGTGGTCTGCTAAACCAGAGAATAAATCTTCAGTGTGTTATCAGACAATAGTTAAATAGTGGGGCAGATATTTTATGGAAGTGAGACCCTAGACAACATATTTCAAAGCAGACTAGGTGTTATTGTTCTTCCAAGTCTTTTTAGGTGTGCTTAGGTATCATGATACAGTGGAAAGAGCATTGAATTTATTGCCAAAGACCTTGGCTCAAATCTTGGTTTTGCCACTATTAACGTTATAACTTTGGGAAAGGAAATGAAACTTTTTGTTTTAAATGTCCACCTCTATAAAATGAGGTGTACCCTTTGACTAGATGGCCTTTGAAAACCCTTCTAACTTGAAATTTATGGTGCATATGATTGCATATGTGCTTATGTCTGCATGAATAGGTCTGTTTGTGAATGTCTTCGTGTCCAGTATGTGCATACAAGTATGTAGTACTTGAGCTCATCAATCCCTGTATCAGATAATAAGTCAGATGTTGTCTCAATTTCCTTCTGTAGCTTCTTGGCTTTGATGGGTTGGACCTCTTCCTAGTCTTTTTTATACTTGTTCCACATTCCAGAACAGTCTTGGTGTTTCTAGTCTTCTTATGGAAGTCTCTTCCCTCTGAGCTGACTTGCTTTTCTGGCACATTGCTGTTGGATGGTGAGGATTGAGGAAGAAGAATGTAGTGATGGAGCTAGTGCCTTCTGCATCACCTGGTAAATGAAGCTAGGGACTGTTGCAAGCACCCTATGGTGGCTGGAAGGACAGAGTAGTTAATCAAAATACCTGGATATGGTGGAGACTTAGGACCACTGAACTTGAAGATCTAGAGCTGAAAGGCACTCTAGAAGTCAGCCTTCTAATTTTACAGATGAGGAAACTGAAGCTCAGAGAGGTGAATTGTGTGGCTCAAGCTCTAGGAAGATCAGATTTCTGAGCAGCTGAAGTAGGAAGCCCAAGAAAAGAACAGTCCAACAAGGTGTGACTTTATGGTACCTTTGTACTTGGCTTCTCAAGTCTATTATCCCCTTTCTTCAGTCCTGCCTGGATTCCTGCCATTTTATTGCTTCTCTAGAATCTTTCTGTGAAATAACTTCTGTTAATGGATTTTCTTCTTTTCAGTCCAATCCTACTCCACCCTGATTCCCCACCACCCCGTTCCTATGGACAATCTCAGACTTTGGGATTTTGTCAAAATATCTCATCACTTTAAACCTGTTACTTGAGTTTTCCTTGATCCTTATTACAGCAAAGGATAGTGTTGAAATATTTTAAGGTTGATAACTCCTTTTTCTTTTTTAAAATTTATTTATTTTTAGTTTTCAACATTCACTTCCACAAGATTTTGAGTTTCAAATTTTAACCCTATCTGATAACTCCTTTTTCAAGGCAAGGCTCTCAGACCACCTGTCAAGTGTGTCACAGCAAACATTCTTGGTTGAGAGTAGATTCTATGGTTTGGTGGTTGCGCCCAGGCATGAGGAATTCATTCTTTTATGAGGCTATGCCTTCCATTTTTGAGCAACTCTAATCATTAAATAAATAAAAACAACCCTTTCTGCTTGTGTAGAACATTGCAGTTTTCAAGGTAATAATATATTATTTATCTCATTTGAGCTTCCAACTTGTTAATGCAGCACTTTGTGGGATGAGGTGGCATTGTAAGATTTTGTGGAGGCATAAGATTGAAACCATAGGCTAAACCAAGGTTTAGGACTTACCTGTGGGTTTTTTTTTTAATCTCTGCACTCTTTTCCTCTTCTATCTTTGCATTATTGACAGAATACTGAGAGCTTCATTACTGTGTCCCTAACACCTTCATTCTCATTCCTCTAAGGTGCCCGGCTCTGGGGTGCCTCTTTCAGCTTGTGTGGTTCTCTCAGGAGAAGCTGAAGCAGGCTGTCTGCCAGGCTGGAAAAAGATACAGACGTGGTGTGGGAAGACCAGCCATTTACTAGTTGTGTGAATTTAGGCAAATCCCTTCCTTCCTATGGGTTCCAATTACTCCACAAGCATTTATTTGTGCAAAGGATTTTTTGTTTATTTGTTTGTTTTAGCACCAGACCTGTGATTTCATGGGCATAAGGACCTCCTACTGAGGAAACATCTTCTACCAATGCAAATGAGTCCCTTCTCTGGCACTCAGAGTCAGAGAGCTGACCGGAGCACTGAGCGGTTAAGTCACTCACCCAGGGTCACACAGCCAGTATGTGGCACAGGTCTTCCTGACTCTGACACCTGCTCTCAATCAAACCTGAGAGCCAGGATATAAAGATAAAAGTAAAGCAGTTCTGCCCTCTTCTTATATCTATATAGATGCCTACATAGGTATATGCCAAAGAGACATAAGTTGATTTTTCAGGGGAGGATTTAAAATATCAACCAAGTGAGGGAGATCAAGAAAGACTTTATGTGGAAGGTAGTGCTAGAGCTGAATCTTGAAGGCAATGAAGAAAGCCAAAAGGCAGAGGGGAGGAAGGGGCTGCATCTCAGGCATGTGTGAGGAACAGCAAGAAGACCAGTGTCACTGGATCAGAAAATGTTGAAGGGGCATGATTTGAAATGAGGCTGGAAAGGTAGGAAAGAGGTGAAGTTGTGAAGAGTATATTTAAATAAGTTTAAATGGATATTTTCTGTTTCTTATAGCACTATGGTTAACCCCAGGATACTTTCTTCTTGCCCTCCCAGAGAACCATCCCATATGACAAATAGTATATTATTTTAGAAAGGGGAAAAAATAGCACAACTGATCAATATATTGAAAAATTCTGAAAAAAACAAAACACATGCACAATGTGTAGACCTTCCGGCTCCATGAAGGGGTGGGTGGAGGTTTCTTCTTACATCCCTTCATTTGAGTCATTCTTGATCTCTATAGTTTTGTGACATTCACTTTTGAATTTTTGGTGTGTGGTTGTTCTTTCCATTTCTATTGTTGTAGTTACTGTGGATATTGTTTTCTTGGCTCTGTTTACTTCACGCTGCATCAGTTCATGTAGATTGTTCCATGATTTTCTGTATTCATCACACACATAATTTCCTACAGCACAGAAATATTCCATTACATTCATATGGCTGTGAAGAATTTTAAATGCCAAACAGAGGAGTTTATGTTTGCTTCCAGAGGGAATCACTGGAATTTCTTGAGTAGAGGGATGACAAAGTCAGATCTCTGTTTCAGGAAAATCATCTTCGCAGCTCAGTGGCAAACAGACTAGAGTAGGGGAAAATGTAAGCAGGGAGACAAATCAGGAGGTCATTTCAATAATCCATGTAAAATGTGATCAGTTTCCTACTCTGTCAAATAAAGAGCTTAGTCTATCTAGATGGTCCCTTCTAATTCTAACATGTCAATTCTTTAAAAGAAGGTGGAGTAGTTGATTGAGTCAGGCAGAGCATGGAAGAGGAGCTCAAATCCTGCCTCGGCCACTTACTGGCTGTATTTCCCTGGGCAAATCAATTATCATCTGTTCTTCTGTTTCCTTCTCCCTAAAATGAAAAGTTTGGATTTACATTCTCTACCAGCTCTAAATCTATGATCCTATGAGTGGTAAAGAAACATTCCAGTTCTAGGCTAACTCCCTCAGTGCTGGGTGTCAGAGTCTTATAATGGGAACAAAAAATAACTGGCATTTTTATAGTACAAAGAACTTTCCTTATAATACCTCTTTGAAGTAGGTCATGAAACTGTCATTATATCATTTTTCAGATGAAGAAACCAGAGTTCAGAAAGATAAAGTGACTTGCTTCCAGGTCAATCAATCAATAAATATTTATTAAAAGCCAACTCTGTACTAGGCACTAAGTGCTAAGTGCTAACTAATGTGATACAAAAAGAGGGAAAAGACAGCCCCTGTCCTCAAGGAGCTTATAATCTAATGGGGGAGACAACATGCTAACAAATATATAGAAAGTAAATTACACACAGGATAAATAGGAAATAATCAACATAGGGAAGGCATTGGAATTAAGAGGGGTTGGAGAAGGCTTCCTGTAGAAGGTAGGGTTTTAGGTTAGATGTAAAGGATGCCAGGGAGATCAGTAGTTTGAACAGAGGACAGAGAATGCTCAAGGCATGAGGGACAGCCAGAGAAAATTCACAGAGCCAATATATGGAGAACCTTCTTTATGGAACAGCCAGGAGGCAAGTGTTACTCAATCAAAGTGTGTGTAGGGGAGCAAGGAATAAGAAGATTGGAAAGGTAGGAGTGGCCTAGGTTACAAATGTCTTCTACAGCTAAACAGAGCATTTTGCATTTGATCCTGGAGGTGACTGGGAGCCACTATAATTTATTGAATGGGGGTGGGGATGGCATGGTTGGATCTGTATTTTAAGAAAATTATTTTAGTGGCTGAATGGAGGATGGATCGTAGTGGGGAGAGACTTGAGGCAGGCAGGCTCCCCAGCAGGCTATTACAGAAGTCCAGTAGTGAGGTGATGAGGGCTTGCATTAGAATAGTGGCCATGTCAGAGGAGAGAAAGGGGCATATAAGAAAGATACAACACAGGTCAAATTGAGAAGCCGTGGCAACAGATTAGATATGGGGATGAGAGATAGTGAAGAGTCCAGGATGACTCCCAGGCTGTGAGCCTGAGGGACTAAGAAGATGGTACTGATCTCTACAGTAACAGGTCACACTACTAATATGTGGTAGACTCAAGTTTTGAACCTGAGTTGCCTGCCTCTAAGCTTTTTGCACTATACCAGACTAATTTTGCTCCTGAAGCTAAGAAAGGTGAACAGGTTTGGGGTTAGGGCAGAGGGATCCCTGTCCCCCGTTTATCACTAAATGGAAGAAGAGGGGATCTCTCAGAGCTGGAGCACATCAGGATAAGGAGGGGTTTTACTCTAGGTCATACAACCTGAAGAAGAAGTGAAACGTTTTTGATATGGTGGAAAGAATCCTGGATCTGGAGGCAGCAGCCCTAAGCTGAAATCCTGTGTGATCTTGGGAAAGTCATTTAATCTCTCTCTAATTCTCAGGTGCCTGTTCTGTAAAATGAGGAGGTTGGACTTAATGACCTTTAAGGTCCTTTCTTAGATTTAAATCTATGATGGATTTTAGTCCTTTGTTTGGTAAATATTGTCTGGCTCTGTGTTTTCTCCATGGGTGTGGTGCTGAAAATCTTTAGTTCTGGAAGTAAAATACATCCAAAAATGGAAAAAAAAATAATAAAAAAACACTGGAATGAAAGTCAGGTGATCTGGGATTTAGTCTGTCTTTTGCATTAGATTAGTCTGTGACCTTGGGCAAGGCAATTACACTTTCTAGGAGTCAGTTTCCTTATTTGTAAAATGAGGAGCTGGAAGGAGGGATAGTTAAGGCTCTTTTTAACAGCAACACTCAGTAAGTCTGTGTTTCTATTTCTCAGCCAAATCTTGATTCTGTCCAGGTCTACCTTGAGCTTTGGAACTAGATATGAATACCAAACTTGTGGCTGCCTAACTGGGGGGAAAGGGAGTGAAGCTCTTTGTTTTGGTCATCTGCTAGTGACCTGGGAAAGACTAGCATTTATGATAGCTGTTCATCAACTTACATCAAATCAATGTCATATTTGATATTACATGCTGCTTATTGTTTGCTGCGACTAAAGTCTCTCTCTGTCTCCAGATGAATTCTCCTGAGAATTGGATCTGGAGTCAGGAAGACCTGAGTTCAAATCCAGCCTCAACCACTTAGCTATGTGACTCTGGGCAAGCCACTTGACTTCTGCTTACCTTAGTTTCTTCAACTGTAAAGTGGGGATAATAACAGCATCTACCTTGCAGGGTTGTTCTGAGTATCAAATGTGATATTTGTAATGTACTTGGCACTGTATGTGACACATGGTAGGCTCTATATAAATGCTTATCCCCTCCATTCCTCCCTGAGGACTACCAGGGAGTCACCTGGAGTCAGAGTGATGATTTTGTAAATCTCTGGTCTTCCCTTTGCGTCTGTCAAAAGCTTCAACCGAGGGAATCCGAAATCCTTTTTTCCTTTTAGTGGCTTGTGACAGGCTAGCCCATAAGTAATACCCCTGTGCCATTGAAATCAAACCTAAGGCTTGGCCTCATGGGTTAATCAATTTTACTCTCTTCTGAGGCTGTGAACTGACTCTATGCCCTGGTCAGTGGTGGGTCTCACAAAAGCTGGAACTAGAGAGATGTGTATGGATGACCCAGGGTAGCCTAATCTAGGATTAAAAGAAAATTCCATTCCAAATTCATGTTTGACTGAAAGTGAGTTGGTAGCTTCATCTTTTCATCAGCAAGATTTTTATTACTATTTGGCTTCTGATTAGGTGTGCAGCAAATCAAAAAATTTTTTTTCTCATTTCACCCTCTGCTACTTTTCCTCTCTACTCTCGATTCCCAAGACGGACAGAATCCTTCATATGATAGTATAAGCTTAAATTCTGATTTTCAAGGAAAATTGTACAGAGGATCCCACCTCTAGGAGGGTCCCTACTCCTGGGAATCCTAAACCCTTTTAGGTCCTAGGTGGGAGATGATGCATTAATTCTAATATGTTGCAGCCTTATTCAGAGCCATAGCAGGCCTGATGGAAATACCTACTCTTCATTTTGTGAGAGGGCATTGGTGAGTGGGGCACAAATTATGTTTTCATTTGGGCCAAAGAAGAACATTCCCTTCTCCCTTGAATGAACCAGGTGAGAGTTAGTAGGAGGGCAGGATAGCCTTTCTAGAGTAAGACAGGCTGGTCTTTAGGGTGCCAGAATAATGAGCATCCATGGTGTTCAGGGGTTCAGGCAAAAGTCACTCTCCCCTTTCTTAGGTCTTTCTCCTGATTCCATTACCTTCTGGGAGCATGTGACACTGTGGATGAAAAGGTCTCGAGAAATACAAGAAGCAGGTTATATTTGCCGCAGTGGGCTCACTATCCTTACCACCCCCCTACAAATTGGCACACATGGCCATCCTTAGGGATGATATTCTATGTACTCAGATGGTCTAATGGATCATATATTTAGAGCTTGAGTACCTTTAGGGCTCTAGTCCAATTCCCTCATCTTCTAGATGAGGAATTGAGACTCAGAAGTGACTTGTCCATGGTCACACAGATAGTGAATGGCAGAGCTAGAATTTGAACCCAGGTCCTCTGATTCCAAATTCAGAGTTCTTTCTCCTTGGCAGAGGTCTTGTCTTAACTATAATCAAATTTTGAATTATTTTAATGTGACTAGGAAAAAAGCCCTGGTAATCAGATGGGAAAGATGATAAATGTTCAGGGTACAAATGAGTTGAAATCTCATGTAGTAAATTCTCTCCCTTTGTATGTCCTACAGGCGCTTTCCTGATCCCATATACCCTGTTTCTCATCATTGCTGGGATGCCTTTGTTCTACATGGAATTGGCTTTGGGCCAGTACAACCGAGAAGGGGCTGCTACTGTATGGAAAATCTGTCCGTTTTTCAAAGGTAAGAGGAGAGGGGTGTTGGTCTTTGAGAAAGAAAGGAAAAGGGCAGTCAAAGGCGCTTTCTCAGGGAGCAATGAAAACAAGGGAATGGGGAAGACAAGGGAAAGCAAGGCAATGGGGAGAAAAGGCATCTTGGACAAAAAGGAACCTGAGCTTAGGGTGTGGCTGTTGGTGATATCTGCCTCCAGGGATCATAAAACACAACTATAGAGTTTGACTTAGGTGTATCAGCGTATCAATAGGGAACTGATGAGGGTCAAGCATAGCAGACATTCAAAGCTACTTGAAGCTAGTGACTTGACTTGATGTAATGAAATCTGGAAGAAATACTTGGCTTCTTTCTATCATTAATAGCACTTGGTGCATCTCCAGAGGCAAAAGCATCAGTATCTGCTTTTTCTTGTCTGTATTAACAATCCTAGAAAGGCAGTACCTGGGTTATAAAACTGGGTTTTTCTCATCATTGCTACAAAGTGGAGAGACAAATTCAACAAATTCAAATTCAAGAACCTTGTAAGGGTCTACAATGTTCAAAATGTTATATTAAGGCCTAACGAATATAAAGTTTCAATAGGACCCTATCCCTGCCCTTAGGGTGGTTAGGTGGTACAATGGATAGAGTGATGGGCCTGGAGTCAGGTAGACCTGAATTGAAATCCTGCCTGAGACACTTACTAGCCAAATGACCCTGGGCAAGTTGTTTAACCCTGTTTGCTCAGTTTCCTCACCTGTAAAATGAGCTGGAGAAAGAAATGGCAAACCATTCCAGTATCTTTCCCAAGAAAACTCCAAATGGGATCACAAAGAATGGGACATAACTGAAAATGACTGAATAACAACAATAACATTCCTGCCCTCATGGATATTATGTTCTAGTTGTAGATATGGAATATGAAAAGAAAACTAGAATATGTAATAATTATAATAGAAAAAATATATTCAACATGTGGAAAACAAAATGTTATATGAGGCCTGAGGGGAAAAAGGTCATTAATGATTAGAAAAAATCAGGGGAGACTGCACAGAAGAGATCGCATTTATATAATCACAACATGTTAGAAATCCTTAGAAATCATCTAGTTGTTAAACTGAGACCTATAGAAAGGAAAGGATCCTACCAAAGTCACACAGTGAGTAAGCAGCAGCCCAGAGTCAAACCCATGCCTTCTATGGCAAGCCCACATGCTCTTTTCCTTATGCCCCAGCTTTTCCCCTAGTGTGGGTAGCATCTCAATAGGCAAAGACATTCTAGAAGGGAATAAAGGATATACAAAGTCAGAGAGAAAGAAAGTGACAAGGAAGTTTGGGGGACAGCAATGGGTTTAACTTTGTTTGGAATTGTAGAGTATATGATAGGGAACCATAAGAGTTGGAGCTAGAACAATCTTGGTGTCAAATTTCCAGGAAAAGAAGTTTGAACTTTACCCAGTAGACAATAAAGATCTTTGGATGTTTTGAGCAGAGGAATGAAAGGATTATATCTATGCATAAAAAAGATTAATTTAGGAGTGACATGAAGGATGATTAAGGGCAACATGGTGTAGTGGAGAGATAATTGCCCTTGAAGCAAGGAAGAGCTGAGTTTAAGACCTGCCTCTGACACAAAATGGCTACATGACTCTGGAGAAGTCACTTAACCTCTTGATGCCCTTGACATCTCTAAGATCACATCTTGCAGAAGAAGTATTGACTCATTGGTAGAGGGAGTTGCCTTGCTTGGGAATTCTCTACACCAGTGATGTCAAACTCAGAAACATGGGATTCCTGCAGGCATATTGACTTAGAAAATCACAAATTAATATTATGTATGTTGTGTTGTATTCTTCTTTATTTTTCAAACATTTTCCAGTTACATTTTAATTTAGTTAGAACTATATGGAGGGCTAGCAATCTCATACCTCTGTCCTATATATACAAAGTAATAGGCCCAGTTCTTATCCCAGTGCCTACATGAAGAATGAATTAAGGAGGGGATTGAGAGTGAGAATGGAAAAACTTTAAAGGAGGCTATTGAAATTTTATTCCAATAAATAAAACAGAAGCTTTGTACTAAGGTGGTGGCAATGGGGAGAATATTGAGGGAAGAGATACTGTGGAAGTAGAATTGACAGGTCTTGACAATTAATTGACTATGAGAGGACAAGGAAGGAAGGAAGAAAAGAAGATAGGAAACAAATATTTATTAAGTGCTTACTATGTGCCAAGCACTCTGTTAAGAGCTTTATAAATATTAATTTATCTTTGCAAGATCCTTGAGAAATGGGTGTTATTATTATCCCCACTTTACAGTTGAAGAAAGTGAGGCAGAAGATGTAAAGTGACTTGCCCAGGGTCACATAACTAATACGTGTCTGAGGCTGGATTTGAACTCAGGTCTTCTAGACTCAAGGCTCAGTGCTCCACTCCATGTTATCAATGATAACATAGCTTTTTAAACAAGGGAGATTCAACATTACAGCTGGCATGATGGTGCTCTCCTTTGCCTCCACTCTCTCCCCCGCTAGTTCTTTTTCATTAATCAACAAGTATTTTTGAGTAGGTGTTAGAGTGGGAAGAGTACTAGATTTTGAGTCAGACGACCTGTGTTTGAATCCAAACTCTACCATTTACTACCTTTGTGATGTGTGATAACTTCAATTCTCTAGATCTTAGTTTATTCACTGGTAAAATAAGGGAGCTGGAATAAATGACTAAGGGTTCTTTTGGCCCTAATGTTTCATGAATCTGCAAATGGGGATTAGTTCCAGCCGGATGGGAATGTGCAATGTGAATTCAAAAATGTGACCATTTCATGGGATTTAGTGTTTACATTGACTGAGACCTAGATATAGATGACTATACAACATTTATTCGTTGTTGTCTAGTCATTAATTCACGTCTGACTCTTCGTGATCCTCTATGAGGTTTTCTTGGCAAAAATACTGGAGTGAGTTGCCATTTCCTTCTCAAGTAGATTAAGGCAAATAGGCTCACACAGCTGGTGAGTGTTTGAGGCCAGATTTGAACTCAAGTCTTCCTGACTTAAGGTCTAGTGCTCTATACACTGAGCCATCTAGTTGAAAAAGGTATATGTATGTATGTGTGTGTGTGTGTGTATGTGTGTGTGTGTATATACATATACATATTTTTATATGTGTATATATATCTTTATGTGTATATATTCATATATACATACATATACATATATACACATGTGTGTGTATATATGTATATGTATATGTGTGTTTATACACACACACATACACACACACACACATATATATATATAATAGATTGAATGTAACTATAAGAGAGAAATGCACTAGCCCTGGAAGGACTGAGGTTTGGAAAGGGTTATAGAGAATTCAGTTTCGGTGAAATTTGACAAGTATTTATTAAAAGCTTACTGTGTACAAGACACTGTGAAGTATAAATTCATGAAGTCTGTAGCCTAGTTGAGACAACATGGTTCAGTGACACAATTGTGAGGAAACTAAACAACAAGATGAAAACATTTACAGGGCTTCCTAAGTGTCTTAGTATAATTTTAAGTTATTAAAGCCCCAAACTGCACTAGGACTTTAGGCAGAACGTACATACAACTAAGTACTATGTAAAGACTGTAAGGAGCTCAGAGAAGGGAGCTGTTCAGAGTGGATAGGGCAGTCAGAGAAGATTCTGCAAAGGAAATGGCTGTCAACCTTAGCTTTGGAGTCCCTTCTCTGATCATTCCACAACCTCTTTCCAGGTGTTGGCTATGCTGTTATCCTCATCGCGCTATATGTGGGCTTCTATTACAACGTCATCATTGCGTGGTCTCTCTACTACCTGTTCTCTTCATTCACCCTTAATCTCCCCTGGACCAACTGTGGCCACCCCTGGAACAGCCCAAACTGCACAGATTCCAAGCTCCTCAATGGGTCTGTTTTAGGCAATGGAACCAAATACTCCAAGTACAAGCATACGCCGGCAGCTGAATTCTATGAGTAAGTCTTGCTCCATTCTCTGTTTTCCCTTTGTGTTCTCCAGGCCCGGAGGTTTAGTGTTGACAGGTCAACAAAGTCCTTTTGTTCCTGCTATAGGCCAACATAAGGATGGCTGAATTGAAATGAAGCCAAGTCAAAACTAGGTTTGCTTTAATGTTGTGTAATGTTGGATCTCCTCCACATCTGTGGGAAGATGAGAAAATTAAAAACAAACAAATGAAAGTGTCCAAGAAAAAAATAAAGGATATTCTACCCAGCATCATAATTTTATGTATCTGTCCTATTAGAACACAGATGGGTCAGTATTACATTAGGGTGCAGTGGAAAGAGCATTGGTTTTTTAGCAAAAAAAAAAACAAACCTGAATTTATATCCTGGCTCTGCTACTTGCCACCTGTGTGACCTCAGGCGAGCCCACTCTCTGGACCTCTCTTTCCTTGTCTGTAAATGAGGAAGTTAGACTGATTGATCTTTAAGGTAGCATTACATGGAGAAAAGAAGACTAGACTCTAATTCAATATCTTAATTTGAATACTGACTCAACCAATGAGCTCCTATGTGACTACGGACAAGTCTCTTAGCCTCTATAATCCTCAATTTCCCCATCTGTAATAAGACTTACCTCACAAGGTGATTGAGAGCATCGATTATTTGCATGAGATAGTTTATATAAGACATTTTGCAATTGGAACAGCTAGACGATGCAGTGGATAGACTGCCAGGCCTGGAGTCAGGAAGACCTGAGTTCAAATCCAACCTCAGACACTTAATAGCTATGTGATCCTGAGCAGGTCACTAATCCTATTTGCCTCAGTTTCCTCATCTGTAAAATGAGCTGGAAAAGGAAATGGAAAACCACTCCAATATCTTTGCCAAGAAAACCCCAAATGGAATTACGAAGAATTGGACATGACTGAACAATGAACAATATTTTGCAAAACTCAAAGCACTATATAACTGTTAGTTAATGTTATAATCATCACCATCATCATCATTTAAGGTCCCTTCTAGTGTTAAAGCCAATGATTAGTAATTGATCTAATTAGCAAGTAGCAGTTTCTTTGACTTAAAAACAAATCTTTAGAATATTTTCATATAGCATAATTTTTCACTGGGCTTTCAATATAATTTTGTTATATGCTAAATTCTAAATATCTTAAATGGACACTAGTAAGTAAAGTTATTTAAAAGTACCAGTCACAATAGTTCCGCATTACATAGCAACATATTATGAACTTGAAGGTCAGAAAGTACTAGTCCCACAAGTTGAAAGTACACTGAAGAAATCAGTAATTTCTTGAATCCAAGTTGTTGTTTTAACTTGTCAGTTTTAGATCTTGGTGTGATGGGATAGAGCTCAGTTTGGAATCTAAGAACCTGGATTTTAATCTCATCTCTATCCTTCCTACCTTTATGACTCTGAGCACAGGACTTCCCCTCTCTAGGCCTCAGTTTCTCAATCTGTGAAAAGTAGTTTGGCTAGATGACCTTAAAGCTTCTTTCCCATTCTAAGTCTGTGATTTAATCTCTTTCCATCCTACCGTATCAAAATCATATAGTAGAAAAACAGCAGAACTGAGATTTGAACCTAAGTCTTTTGATTTAAGATGTATTTCATTTTTGTTATACCACCTGCTCACCAGATACTTATTGACGCACTACAAACAGTTTAAGGTGGGTCTGGGAAGGCTGGGTCTATTCACACTTATTTCAATGCCCAGTCTCCTATAAAATTTTGGTCGATTTTCTTCATGTGTATGAGCCTCATCTCCTTGCTAGACTACGAGCTCCCACACAGTGCTATCCTAATTCTCTTTCTTGAGCTCCCTAGCATCCTCCGATGCTCTTATATTCTAAGATGCTTTCATCTATTACAATTAAGACCCTGAGAACCCCCCAAGGAAGAACTTTTCTGGAATTTTTTACTCAACAAGAATGATTCGTGCCATTTCTGAATGGATCCAAATGGCTTTAGAGGTTATGTTGTTATTCATGACGTTCATGTTTGCCTTATTCCTAAGTGTCCTAGGATCTGGAATTACTGACAAATCTATCCGTTAGATCCAGACTGCCATATAACCCTTTGCAGGAGAGTCACTGCCTGGGTTATGACAAGCTCCCCTGGCCTCCAAGACAGGAGGCCTTCTCTTACTGTAGAAATAGCACTAGATTTGAAATCAGAGGACGTGGCTCAAATCTTATCTCTGCTATGTATGATCCTTGACAAGTCACTTAACCCCTCTGTTCTACAGAGGAGTTTCCTCCTATGTAAAATAAAGGTGTTGGGCTTAAGGATCCCCAAGGCCCTTCTAGCTCTAATTCTGTGATCCTGCGATCCTGGTCTCCTCTTCCTTTCTGTTCCCTGTGTACCTTACTGCTGCTGAGCCATGCACTCCTCAATCCCTTGCTGGAAAAATCCTGCCTTTGATTTGTCATTGGTCCCCTCCATTCCTGACCTCTGCAACTAACACCCATAGCTCACACCAACATGGGCCTTTTTCCTAGATAATCCAGAAGTAAGAGAAAAGGAAGTCTCATCTGTCTCCCTCTCCTAAGTCATTCTTTCCCTGCCAATAAACAGTATTCCAACTTTGGGGGCATTTGGAACCACGCTTTCCCTAGAGCTTCAGGTGGTTCTTTTCCTCCTCTTACGGTTGCTTGCTTCTCAATTCTTACACAGTCTCTCCATTATATCCCATTTGATTACTTCATTGGACCATCTATGTAGGTTTGAATGAGCATGAGCGCTAGCCCTCCTGTACTTATCTAGCCCCTTTAGATCACCTCTAGAATTCTTCAGACTCTACTAGCCCCTAGTGCTCCCAGAGCCCTTCTTTGACACACTTTACACCTGAGCCCCCGCCTTGACATGGAGGGGAGGGACAGCTAGGTGGTGCAGAAGTTAAGAGTACCTGAATTCAAATCTGGCCTCAGACACGTAACACTCACTAGTTGTGTTACTCTGGGCAAATCACTTAACCCCAATTGCCTCACTAAAAAACCAAAACAAAACAAAACAAAAAACAGAATGAAGGACATGGAGGGGAGTCTGGGCTCTTGAAGGTTGTTATTAGAACCCAAGCTTTTGTGGGCCCTGCCAAGTTAGAAAGGCTTCAATACGGCCCCTGTGATAGACTCCGTATCTGTCATTCATGCATTAGGAAGGCTGTGGGAAAGGGTACTGCCTTTGGTGTCTGTTCACATCCTACCTTTCTCTCTTACTATCTATCTGACCTTAGACAACTTACTCAACCTTTCTAGGCTCTAGTTTCTTCATATGTAAAAGAAAGGAAGGGCAGCTAGGAGGTGCAATGGATAGAATGCTAGACCTGGAGTCAGGAAAACTCATGTCCCTGAGTTCATATCCAACCTTAATACTTACTTAGCTGTATGACCCTAAGCAAGTCACTTAATTCTATTTGCCTTAGCTTCCTCATCTGTAAAATGAGCTGGAGAAGGAAATGTCAAACCACTCCAATATCCTTTGTAAGAAAACCCCAAATGGGGCCGTGAACAGTCAGAAAGAACTAAATAATAACAAAAAATGAAGGAATTGGACTAGATGATTTTTAAGTTCCCTTCTACATCTGAATCTGATCTTCTGATCAGAGTACTTGACTTCAGAGGCACCAAATATTGTTGATGAGATGATGAATTATTTTTTGGCCATGTCAATTCATAAAATAGTTTCCTAAAGCATATAGAGAGGGGCTTTAATTGGCAACAGTGGAAGGGATTGCCATTTTAACCAGAGATCCTTGAAGTATCAAGGAAGAAATTAAAGATTCATTCTATATGAGAACTCTAATTCATATTTTGTTCTGTTGGCCAATGGGATGAGGCCTTTCTCTGCCCCATTAATTGTTCTTCTGTGGGCTGTTATCCTGAAACAGGAGTTCTTAGAGGTTTTATAGGGAAGCGGTTCCATCTGTTATTTGAATTAAATGAGCAATCATACACATTTAGACTTTTGGAGTTAGAAGAAAGAGTTTGATTAACTAGACAAACCTCTGAACATCACAGATTCCTACCTGCCACCCGTGTTCCCCACATTCTCCCCTCCATACACTCACACTGTCTCACATCCTCTTTTTTGAATCCTTAGCTTCCTTTAAGATTCAACTTAAATGCTATTTCCTACATTAATCAATCCACCAAGAAGCATATGCTAAGTAAGTAATATGTGCCGGCACTAAGCTTAGTACTAAGAATAAAAAGCCAATGAATTAAATAATTCCTGCTTGATTTTTAGAAAATAAATCTCCTTAGTTATCATTGGTGCTTTCTTTGTCTTCAAATTACCTTATTTACTTATCTTTTTTACATATTATAATCTCCAGGCTCAGGAAGGTGAAGTGCCCCAGGACGTACCCAAACCCAGGACTAGGATCCAGGGATCCTCTTTTCTAGTCCTGTGCTCTTTCCATAACATCATTTATGAAAGCATGACTGTAGCCAAGTCACTTAACATGGCTCAGCCTTATTTTCCTCATATATAAAATGAGGAAGTCTGGCTAGAGGATTGCCACTGTCTCTTCTTGCTTAAAATCTACGAAATTAGCTTGCTTCTCTAATGTGTTCTACCTGGTGTCCTTAGCCTGATTGGTCAAGGCTAGCATTAGGAAGTTATGACAATGGGAACAAAGTGGAAAGGTGGTCAGGGAGGAGAAGAGATAATAGGATGACATGGGACAAGGAGTATGGGGCAATAGAACGTGTGCTGGACTTGGAATTAAAGGACCTGAGTTTAAATGCTAGCTATTTTTCCTGTGTGATCTCGGACAAGTTACTCAATCTTTCTGAGCCTCATTTTCTTCATCTGTGATACAAAGGGTGGGACTATAGATGGCCTCTAAAGCTCCTTACAGTTCTATACCTATAATCCTATGATCCATTTGTAAACACCTATTCCACTGTGCTGGAAACCAGATACACAAAGGCAGAAACTTTGTAGCTTCTTTCTGCATCACAAGGGAGATAGAGACCTTGACAATAAGGTGAATTTCAAGGGGTAGAAAGTAGGACAGTCAAGTGCCTAGCTCTAGGAAATTGTTTGGGCATCAGTGAGTTCCTCCAACACAGAGATGAGACATGAAACTCCTTTTCATATTAAGAAGACAGGCTTAGATTCTCTGGAGGGCAGCCTCAGGCAGGAATCTCTAAGATCCTTCATTGCATCTATTATTCCCAAGCCATTTTAAAGAACAATGGAGAAGAAAGCTCTGAGGATGGCCTCAGACCCCAAGGTGACACAAAAGGGTAGCTCAGAAAGGCAAGTGGGATTCTTTTTAGTATCTGGCTTTTCCAGTTAGCAAAAGAGCATAGTTTTCTATAATTCTGCATTTCTACTGGGGACAAGGTTCATTGAAATGCAAACTCAGAGAATACGGATTTAGGCTTTCAAAAGCTGCTTTCTCCAGGGCAGCAGCTATGGGATGAACTTTGATAGAAGGGCAAGAGCCTTGGATTTGGAATCTGAAGTTCTCCTTTTCAAACCTACCTCTGCTACTTACTACCTAAGTGATCTTGGAGAGATACTGGGCTGGAGAGGTCCTTCCTGGATTCAGTAATTCCAGGCTGAATCAATGGTCTTAAAAAGAGAAACCATGGATTTCTAACTCACTCCACCCAATTCCACCCTGCCTGCCAAGGCCTTTGTGCTCACATCTCTTTAGAAGAATCCACTGTATACTCTTGGGTAGAGGGAGGATGCAGCATTATCTATGACAGACAATAACTCACATCACTACAGCAATTTACAAAACATTCTAGGATAAGCTATAAACACATCAGCCTGATACTTACTCCCTTTCTCATATTCCATGATCTAGCCAAACTAGACAGTCTGTCTAGTTCTACCTGGTGTTCTTAGCCTGGTTGGTTAAGGCTAGAATTAGGAAGTTATAATGACATGTAACATAATATGGTTATAACATTATAACATTAGTCATTATAACATTCAGGCAGTCCATCTTCTACCTCACACATTAGAACTAACTGGTCTTCAACCCCCATTCTTGAAATGGAGTCTGTCACCTCTTTGAAGAGCCCTTAGTCTCCTTCAAGACTCAGTTGAGAAGCCAGCTCCTCCAAAGGCCTTTCTTTGATCTTCTTAATGATGAATTCTCTGTCTCTCTCTGTGTGTCTCTTTCTCTGTCTCTGTTTCTTTCTCCTCAAATTACCGTGAATTGTACCTACTTATCTGTATATTTTGTGCTGTTCCCCTCTCAAAAGTAAAGGAAAAAAGTAAAGCCAGGAAAGTTTTTTCCCCTTTTTTTTATCTTCTTATTCCTAATACACCATGCCTTGTAATAAGACAATTAATTTGTCAATTAGCTAATTGACTAATTAATTTGTTGGGTCAGATTCAAGTGACTGCATCTCCAAGAGGAGAGGTGATTTAATTGTGGCACACAGCAAGTATGTGCCATCTGGAACTGCCACATCTTCTGACTCCAAGGCTAGTACTCTGCCCACTGCACCATGCTAACAAATGAGGAAAGTGAGGTACAAGATTAAAGAAATAATTTATTTATGGTCACTACATCAAGATAGTAGCTAAATTAGAACTAGAACAATGGTTTGTGCGTGTTGAGTATAACTATTATTATCCCCATTTTACAAATAATGAACCTGGGGCTCAAAAGATTTGTATAAGGCAGCTGGTGGCATAGTGGATAGAGTACTGGGCCTGGAGCCAGGAAGAACTGAATTCAAATCTAGCCTCAGATTGTGTACTAGCTGTGTGACCCTGAGCAAGTCACTCAATCTCTGTTTGTCTCACTTTCCTTAACTGTAAAATAGAGATAATCATAGCACTTACCTCCCAAGGTTGCTGTGAGGATCAAATGATACAGTATAAAAACACCTAGCATAGTGCCATTAAAGCTTATTTTCTTGCTTTTCCTTCTTTTGTAAGATCACTCGACTAACAAATCGCAGATTTGTATCTGAAAGGGACTTCTTAAGATACTCTGTCAAAATCCCTCCTTTTAGACATGAGGAAACTGAATCACAAAGAGGTTAAGTGACTTGCCCAGAGTAACATAGGTAATAAAGTAGCTGAAGCAGGAATTGACCCATGTCTTCTGACCTAACTCCATCACCCTATCCTGTACATCACAGCACTCTTTGGTCATACTCCCCCCCCCCATTCTTATCCCTTTATGGTCACCCAGTCTCTAACAATTCAAAGCCAAGAGGTGGGCTTTTCTGGGTGTGTGGTCAGGGTAGATAAAGGGGAACCATTCTTCTTCCATTTAGCCTCTCCCACCAGTCCTCCTGATATGTCTACAATTTAGCCTAAAAAAGCCACACATTTACTCTGTTTTTGAAGCTGGAAAGTGTGTGCTGCTCAGAAATTCTCTGGCATTAAAATAATTATATGATATCCAATCTGGGGATTCAACATTCAGACATGCTAACTCACGCTGGCAAGATTAGATCTTTCTTCTTCTTGCCTCCTGGCTAGGTTTTTTGCCATCTTGTACTCATTTAAGCCAAGAAATTGAAAGTATTGAGAACAAAAACCACTAGTCTTTTCCCAGGCACTGGGTCTGAGGCCAAACCAGACCTGCTGCTGAAAAGAGATCTTGGCCCTTTCAGTAAGTGCATCTCTAAATGGGCACTTTGGCTCCTTATTTTTCTGGTGATAATTTTTACTCTTCACCAGCCTCTGGTAAAGATTGAGAATTGCGTTTTTCCTAGCTAATCCTTTTTACCAAATGCTGAGCAGAAACTGATGTTGTTTTGGCTTGTAAGTCTAGGAAACTTTAGACATGATGAAGTATGATTATTTTCCAAGGCATTTATTGGAGGATTCAAATAAGCCTGGGTTACTTGTGTTAAAGCTCTGTGCCCTGGACTTTGTATACATAGAAGAACACATTCAGATTTCTAGTTATTGCAATCAGTTAAAAAACCTTGGCTCTTTGTAGTGGTGGTGGAGTTTCTGGCCATCTGGTCAACCTGGGCAGACACACACACACACACACACACACACACACACACACACACACACACACACACATGCTGCCCTACAAATGCATGTCAGTCTAATATATTGTGCCTAAAGACAGTTATTTCCATAATCTTAATGATTAAATTACACCAACCTTTGCTGACTTAATTCAGTGCTCACAAATGAAAAAAAAAAAAAGGTCAGCAATCAATTCTCACAAAACCCATTCACCCTCACACCCATTCACTCCCACTCAGTCAGGCTCCTATTCACACAAAATAACATTCAGTCATACATACTCGTGACTCTACATACCATAAGGCATAGAACAACGAAACAAAAAAACCCCCTTTTATTCAGCCTCTATTTCATAAGACTACATACAGTAGAGAGAAATGGCTCCTGGAATGTGCTGAACACTGTGCAAAGATCTGAGGGAGATATATAACCAGGAGTGTGTCAAAGCCAGCTTGGACCACCTCTTGATAGCTGATAGTTAAATTTTCAGTGGGATCATTTACACATAGGAAACTGGCAAGACAAGCTTTGACCCCTGCTCTAGACTGAAGAAAGTGATGGAGAAAATAATTAATAATGCAGATTAACTTAAAAGTATGACATCAATGTTCAGAGAGCCTGTTATTAAGCATTTGCCAGCAGACCCCTGGAAACAACATAGTGTCTGTCCTAAAAGAGATCTTATCCATAACTTAGTTCAATCTTGGAGGAAAAGACACCAATAGAGATAGTTATAAAATGCTATATACATGATAAGTGTATCAAAGAAATGTAAAACAAAGAGCCACATGAGGCCCAATGGGAAAGTTCATCGCCAGATGGGTTTCAGTGAAAGTTTTACAGAGAAGGTATTTATTCCACTTAAAACACAAACAGGATTCCTTCTTAGGATCATAGACCTAGAGTGGGAGGGGACTTCAGTAATCATTTTACAGATGAGGAAACTGGGGCCCGGAGATGTTATTTGTTTAAAGTCACACAGATAGTAAGTGACAAAGGTAAGATTTGAACCTAGGTCCTCTGTTTCCAAAGCTAGTGTTGGGTCTTAAAGAGCGGGTAGCAATTTGATAGGCAAAAGCAGGGGTGGTTTGGGGGGTGATGTTCTCAACACAAGGAATAGAATGAACCAATTTCCTATTCTCTAGTGCTTTTGGATTTATAAAAATGTTTGTTTCACAATCAACTTGTGAGATAGGAATTATATGAATTATTCTCCCCATTTTGCAGATGAGGAAATTGAGGCTTAAAAGATGGCACAACTTTTCCAAGACCATGCAACTAATAAAAATAGAGCCAGCACTTCAGTGTAGGTCTTCTGACTCTTATTCTACCACTTTTTCCACTAGACCACATTTGTCTCTACTCTTTTCCCTGCAATTCCCAATCCTCATTCCCATCCTTGGTCCCACAGTGGTCACCCAGCCCTCTAGCTGATCAAAGCCCTAAATTAGGGGGTTATCATGTATCCTGGCTATAAGGTCAGGAAAGAACAGGGTGTGTTCAGAGGATAGAGAAGAGGCATTTGACTGGAACTTCAAGTACATGGAGAGAAGTAATCTGAGACAAGTCTGGGGAGGGCACTGGACACCCTCACAATCTTTTTGGATGGACTAGCTATGGGCAGCACAGAGTCCACAGCTGCCATTAAGCCCCAGAAACAGCAGCAACAGCAGTAACAAAACCATTCCATTTGGCCAAGCAGCAAGCTCTGACTCTTAAGTGACTAACTTAGTAAAACAAGTCTCCAAACTTGGAGTGCTTTTTTCCCCATAAGTATAACATAAATTCCAAATCTTGCCATGTTGTTTCTATCAAGCAATTCATCTGGCTTTGGTTTTGTGGTCTTGTAGGACAGATCAGACATCCAAGAATTTTTTAATAGGCCTGATTTTCTTTTTTAATGGATCTCTTTTAGATTTTTCCCTCAGAAGCAGGAAGTTAACTCTCCTTTGGCAGGAAAGTGAAGACAAATACTGAAACAGTGGAATTCCCTATAAAACATACAGCTTACTGAAGGGCAAAGGGATGTGTGTGATATCATCTAAGCTATAACTCAGAGAGAGGACCCGGGGTTGTAAAGAAGGTGGCTCGGGATGGACTATGGGGTTCTGGCTCTTCTTCTCACAGGATAGGGAGACCTGAGTTTAAATACTGTCTGGTTCTGCTACTTACTACATGTGACTACATACATGACCTCAGGTACTTAATCACTCACCCTTCTTGGTCCATAGTTTCTTCATTTATAACATGAAGGAGCTA
Source organism: Phascolarctos cinereus (assembly GCF_003287225.1). Lineage (NCBI taxonomy): Eukaryota > Metazoa > Chordata > Mammalia > Diprotodontia > Phascolarctidae > Phascolarctos > Phascolarctos cinereus. Next base: position 275,385,237 of record NW_027555625.1, on the reverse strand, counting down.
GAGTAGATGATTTCTAAGCTCCCGTCCAACTATAAATCTAATGATCTAAACCAGAGGTGTTAAACATCTGTCCCATGGGCCTCATGTGGCCCATAACACTCCTAAGAGCAGCTAAAACATATTAGAATGTAATTGGGAAATATTTGAAATAATAGATAAAATATAATAAAAATAGGCAACAGTATATTGGTACCACCTCACACCTATCAGGTTGGCTAATATGACAGAAAAGGAAAAATGATAAATGGTGGAGGAGATGTGGGAAAATCAGGATGCTAATGCATGGTTGGAGTTGTGAAATGATCCAACCATTTTGGAGAACAGTTTGGAACTATTCTCAAAGGGATGTAAAACTGTGCATACCCTTTGATACTGCAATACCACTACTAGGTCTGTATCTGAAAGATATCAAAAAAAAAAGGGAAAGGATGCATATATACAAAAATATTTATAATGGCTCTTTTTGTGGATACCATCAATTGGAGAATGGCTAAACAAGCTGTGGTATATGATTGTAATGGAGCACTACTGTGTGATAAGAAATGATGACCAGGCTGATTTCAGAAAAATTGGAAAGACTTATATGAACTGATGAAAAGTGAAATGAAAAGAACCAGGAAAATATTGTACACAGTAACAGTAATATTGTATGATGATCAACTGTGAATGACTTAGCTATTCTCAGCAATGCAGTGATCCAAGACAATTCCAAAGGACTCATGATAAAAAATGCTATCCATCTCCAGAGAAAGAACTGATGCAGATCAAAGAATACTTTTTTTAAGTTTTCATCATTTTTCTTATTTTTTTTTCTGTCTGTGCCTTCTTTCACAACACGACTAATTTGTAAATATGTTTTGCATGACTGCACATGTATAACCTATATCAAATTGCTTGCCTTCTCAAGAAGAGAGAAGGTAGGGAGAGAGGGAGAGAATTTGGAACTCAAAATTTTAAAAAATCAAAAAATGGGTTTTTTACATGTAATTGGGAAAAATAAAATATTTAATAAAAAAAAAACGAAGTCATTGTGCAACCTTGCAGGTATGCTTATGTATGGAATAGTAGCCTCTATTTCTATTTAAGTTTGACACCACTTATCTAGAGCGTTGCCTCTTAACTGAGTTAATAATACAACAAGATAATAAATCCAAATTCTTTACTGAGATAGAGCTCCATCTCACTTAGTTCAAAGTACAGACAGAAGAGAACAGAAGAGATTGATGGGTCCTAGACTGTGAAAAGGGAGATGGGCAAAAACACATTGTCAATTTAAAAACATTTATAGGTATTAGAGTAAAACCAAGTTTCATGTCTGCAAACATTTGCCATGAACTGGAAATAAGACCATAAATATTTAGCTGGAAAGGTTATCTAGTCTCACCTCCAAGCCTCCATTTTAAAGATGAAAAAAGTGAAGCCCAGGAAAGTGAAGATTTGAACCCAGGTCTTATGACTCCAGAGTCAGCACCACCTTCACAGTACCATTCTGCCTTTCCCTGGCCATGCCATGCTCTGTGAACTAATGATTGTGAAAAAAATGATAAAAAAGACTCTCCTCCTTTCCCAAGTGCAGATGCAGAGCACTAAGGTGTTGCTCACTTTAGTAGAGAGAGGGGAAATCCTTTGAAATCATTGCTTCAATCACTCACCCTAAGTCTTATAATGCAAAACACTGATTGTATCCTCTACTATTCTTCTCTCTTCCCCAACCAGGCGTGGTGTGCTCCACCTTCATGAAAGCAATGGAATCCATGACATTGGCATGCCCCAGTGGCAGCTCTCTCTGTGCCTGATGGTGGTAGTCATCATCCTCTTTTTCAGCTTGTGGAAAGGAGTGAAGACATCGGGAAAGGTAATCTCTTCTGCTTAGCACCAGGAAAAACTAGAGTTGGAAACAGCTTTTGAGATTATCTAGTCCTGTATGCTGTGTTTCTCCCTCAGTCAATAGTGGCTTATCTTATTCCAAAGAATATTTTAGAATGGAATGAATCCATGCCCCACTCACAATTCTCAGCCTCTGGAATAAGCCTTGGGAGTGGCAACATGGTAAGGCAGCAACTGTTGCCAGTTACCCTAAGAAGGGCATTGGTCTCTCTCCTCTCTGAGGATTCTCATGGAGAGTGCCTGCATCTCTGTGATGGCATTTAGGCCCTACTGTTATATTATGGTAATTGAAATGTATGCTTTGGAAGGAGAGAGAGCAAGGAAACCAGGAACCGGCTGAAACCCTTTGTAGCAAATCAATGTAGCTCTAGTGCAAGGTTGGGGAAGCTGCAGCCTTGAGGCCACATGTGGCCCTCTAGGTTCTCAAGTGTGGCCCTTTGACTGAATCCAAACTTCACAGAACAAATCCTCTTAATAAAAGGATTTGTTCTGTAAAACTTGGACTCAGTCAAAAAGCTGCACCCAAGGACCTTCTAGGCCACATGTGGCCTTGGAGCTGCAGGTTCCCCACCCCTACTCTAGGGTGTTGCCTGGGTGGAAGGGTATTTGTTTTCTTCTGTTTTGTGTCTCCTAGGGGAAAATGTTTTCCATTGGACTATGCCACAAGTTGCTTGCACCTTAAATACAGTATATACCAATGGGATGTGGCACAGAGTCACACATTATAGGCAGCTATATCCTGGATATCACCTTCTCAGTCTTTCCTTACTTATATAATAATAATAATAATAATAATAATAATAATAATAATAACAATAATAATAACAATAATAATGAATAATAATGCTAGCATTTTACAGATGATGGTATTGGGGATAATGGAGGCTAAACTACGTGATCAGAATGACACAGCCAATAAGTATATGAAGCAGGACTTGGGCTCAAATCCTTTGACTCCAGGTCCTTAGACATGTTTGTGTCAGAGGTTGCAGAACCCCAACAGTCAGTAGAAGTGGAATTCTGATGTAAAACACAAGCATATGGCATGGGACCATGTCTCCAAGTTCTCATGTGTAAGGGCACTTTAACTTTATTAGGAAAGGATAGACCAGGAGCTTGTGCAGGAGAAACTCTAAGGTGTCTGGTTCTAGTCTTGGAAGATTGCTGCATGTCCTTCTTGAGATTTTGTTGTTGTTGTTGTTGTTTTGTTTGTTTTGTTTCTTTGTTTTTGGCACAAATAAACTTACCCTACTATTAAGAAAGTAATTCTGGGGTCAGGGCAGGGAAAAGAATTATAAAAAAAAATTCTTCTTCAAATAGCATTTCCCACTAAAGAATCTTTTAATCCTGCTGATTTTTTTTCCCCTTCAGGTGGACATTGGACAAAGGCTCTTTGGAAAATGGTCTCTTAGCTAAGTTTCCTTATGAAAGAAATGGAACTCTATTAATGATTATGCCATCACCAACAGAATTCCTGGGAAGTGTGAGCACAATTCTCTCTTTAAAATGGCCTCAGGTCTCAAAAGAGAGTCCCCAAAAAGAGTGCTCTCTGACACCATTAAACATAGGAGCTGTAATAGATTCAAGAAGATGACTTGTGCCAGCACTAGCTACTTAGCACTTGTGCTAACTCATGAGGAGCACAGTGTTTAGGAGCTGGGCCTTTTGCCCTGTCTGCACCAACTATGCTATTCAGATGAGGAATACTGTTGACATCACATGGCTAATCTCCACCAGCTGACAGGGCAGGGGTCCCAGCCTGGCCCAAAGGTAATGAGAGAGGGGTTTTGTACAACTGGAGCCACCACAACTTTCCTCTATCTCAGTCTCTAATTATCATTGCAGGCTATTGCAGACAAAGTGGGTATTTTGTTCATTTATTATGGAGAGGCATCCTGGGTGGAATACAGTGCTTTCATTAACAGATTGCCCTGGCCTCAATGCCAAGGCTATGAAATGGATTGCAAGTGGTTACACTTCTAGCTTTGGCAAGGACCCAAGATTTGGGAATATTCTTTAAGCCCATAGTTGTTTAGAGAGTAGTATGTCTTCACTCATCTAGGACCCTGATTGTGACTTGAACAAGCAAGAACAAAAGCAAAGAGAGAAATCCGGTAAACATTTATTTATTTGCACTTAATAGTACTTTTTTTTTATCAATTATGTGTAAAGATAGTTTTCAACATTCATTTTTGTAAGATTTTGAGTTCTAATTTTTTCTCCTTCCCTCCATTACTTTCTCACTCCCCAAGACAGTATGCAATCTGATATAAGTTATACATGTAGAATCATGTTGAACACATTTCCACTTTAGTCATAGTGTGAAAGAAGAATAAGAACAAAGGGGAAAAACCATGAGAAAGAAAAAAAAAACAAAACAAAAACCCCAAAAAAGTAAAAATAGTATGCTTCAATCTACAGTTAGACTTCATAGTTCTCTCTCTTGATGTGGATAGCATTTTCCATCACAAGTCTTTTGGTATTGCCTTGGATCATTGTATTGCTGAGAAGAGCTAAATCTATCAAAGTTGATCATCACACAATGTTGCTGTTACTGTGTACAATGTTATCCTGGTTCTGCTCACTTCACTCAGCATCAGTTCATATAAGTCTTTCTGAAATCTGCTTACTCATCATCTCTTATAGAACAATAGTATTCCATTATATTCATATATCACAACTTGTTTATCCATCCTCCAACTCATGGGCATCCCCCAAATTTCCAATTCTTTGCCATCACAAAAAGAGCTGCTATAAATATTTTTGTACATGTGAGTCCTTTTCCCTTTTTTGTGATGTCTTTGGGATACAAACATAGTAGTGGTATTGCTGGATCAAAGGCATGGGCAGTTTTATACCCCTTTGGGCATAGTTTCAATTGCTCTCAAGAATGGTTGCGTCAGTCCAAAACTCCACCAACAGTGCATTAGTGTTCCAATTTTCCAACATCTTCTCCAACATTTGTCATTTTCCTTTTCTACCAATTTAGCCAGTCTGATGTGAGGTGGTACCTCAGGGTTGTTTAATTTGAATTTTTCTAATCAATAGTAATTTAGAGCATTTTTTCATATGATGATGGATAGCTTTGATTTCTTGATCTGAAAACTGCTTGTTAGTATTCTTTGACCATTTATCAGTTGGAGAAAGACTTGTATTCTTATAATTTTGACTCACTTTCCTATATATTTTAGAAATGAGGCCTTTATCAGAAACACTGGCTGTAAAAATTGTTTCCCAGCTTTCTTCTTTCTTTCTAATCTTGGTTGCATTGGTTTTGTTTGTGCAAAACCTTTTTAATTTAATGTAATCAAAATTATTCATTTTGCATTTCATAATGTTCTCTATCTCTTGTTTGGTCATAAATTCTTCCCTTCTCCATATATCTGAAAGGTAAACTATTCCTTGCCCTCCTAATGTGCTTATGGTATCATCCCTTATGTCAAAACCATGTATCTGAAATGTTGGTTTATGCCTAGTTTCTGCCATATTATTTTCCAGTTTTCCCAGCAGCTTTTTCAAATACTGAGTTCTTATCCCAGAAACTTGAGTCTTTGGTTTTAGCAGACAGTAGATACTATAGTCATCTACTATTGTGTTTTATGTACCTAATCTATTCTACTAATCCACCACTCTATTTCTTAGCCAGTATCACATAGTTTTGATGATTGTTGCTTTATTATATAGTTTTAAATCTCGTACAGCTAGGCCACCTTCCCTTGAATTTCATTTCATTAATTTCCTTGATATTCTGGACTTTTTATTCTTCCAGATGAATTTTGTTATTGTTTTTCCTAGCTCTATAAAATAATTTTGGGTAGCTTAATTGGAATGACATTGAATAATTAAATTAATTTAGGTAGAATTGTCATTTGATTATATTAGCTCTGCCTATCCATGAGCAATTGATACTTTTCCAATGTTAAGATCAGACTTTATTTGTATGAAAAGTGTTTTGTAATTGTGTTCACATAGGTCCTGGCTTTGTGTTGGCAAATAGACTCCAAAATATTTTATATTGTCTAAGTTATTTTAAATGGAATTTCTTTTTCTATCTCTTGTTGCTAGACTTTGTTGGTAATATATAGAAATCCTGATGATTTATGTGGGTTTGTTTTATATCCTGCAACTTTGCTAAGGTTGTTTATTATTTCAAGTAGTTTTTTTTTTAGTTGATTCTCTAGGATTCTCTAGGTAGACTATCTGATACGATAGTAAAGAGTGATAGTTTTGCAAAGAGTGATAGTTTTGTTTCTCATAACCTATTCTAATTGCTTCAATTTTTTTCTTCTCTTGTTGCTAAAGCTGACATTTCTAGTACAAAATTGAATAATAGTGGTGATAATGGGCAACCTTGATTCACCCTGATCTAACTGGGAATGATTCTAGCTTGTGCCCATTACATATAATGTTTACTGGAGGTTTTGGATAGATACCACTTATCATTTTTAGGAAATTTTCATTCATTCATAAACTATGTAGTGTTTTTAATAGCAATGGGTGCTGTATTTTGTCAAAAGCTTTTTCTGAATCTATCAAGATACTTATATGTTTTGTGTTATTTTTGTTATTGATATGGTCAATTATGCTGATAGTTTCCGTAATATTGAACTAGCCCTGCATATCTGGTATAAATCCCACCTAGTCATAGTGTATTTTCCTCACAATAAACTGCTGCAATCTCTTTGATAATATTTTATTTAAAACTTTTGCATCAATATTCATTAAGGAAATTGGTGTATAATTTACTTATCTCTTTGGCTCATTGGTTCATTGATGACTTATTCAATTTCTTTTTCTAAAATGGGGTTATGTAAGCACTTTATTTCATTTTCTGTTAATGTGAGCAATTTATATTTTTGTAAATATTCATCTATTTCCCTTAGATGGTGAGATTTATTGGCATATGGTTGGTCAAAATATTTCCTAATTATTGCTTTTATTTCCTCTTCATTGGTAGTGGATTTGCCCTTTTCATTTTTGATACTGGCAATTTGTTTTTCTTCTTTTAAATCAAATTAACCAAAGTTATCTATTTTACTGTTTGTTTTTTCCCATAAAAGTATCTCTTAGTTTTATTTAGTAGTTCAATAGTTTTCTTACTTTCAATTTTATTTATCTCACCTTTGATTTTCAGAATTTCCACTTTGGTATTTAATTGGGGATTATTAGTTTTCTTTTTCTACTTTTTTTTTAGTTGCACACCAATTCATTGGTCTCCCTTCTCTCTATGTTATTCATATAAGCACTAAGAGATATAAAATTTCACCTAAGAACTACTTTGGCTGCAATCCATAAATTTCATTATGTGGTGTCATTATTGTCATTCTTTTTGAAGAAATTATTGATTGTTTCTATGATTTGTTGTTTGACCCACTCATTCTTTAGGATTAGATTTTTTATCTTCCAATTAATTTTAGGCTATCTTTCCATGGCTCTTTGTTACACATATTTTTATTGCATAATGATATGAAAAGGATGCATTTAATATTCCTGCCTTCTGCATTGGATTGTGAGTTTTTTATTCCCAAATACATGGTCAATTTTTGTGTAGGAATCATGAGCCACTGAGAAACAGGTATATTCTTTTCCGTTCCAATTCAATTTGCTTCAGAGGTCTATCATATCTAACTTTTCTGAAATTCTATTCACCTTCTTAATTTCTTTGTTGTTTGTTTTGTAGTTAGATTTATCCAGTTCTGAGAGGGGAAAGTTGAGGTCTCCCACTGGTATAGTTTTGTTGTATATTTCTTCCTGTAACTCCCTTAACTTCTCCTCTAAGAATTTGCATGCTATATCACTTGGTGCATATATGTTTAGTATTGATATTACTTCATTGTCTATGGTACATTTTAGCAAGCTGTAGTTTCCTTCCTTATTCTTTTAGTAAGACCTATTCTTACTTTTGCTTTGTCTGACATCAGGATTTCTATCTCTGCTTTTTTTTTTAACTTTAGCTAGAGCATAATATGTTCTGCTCCAGCCTTTTATCTTTACTCTGTGTGTATCTTTCTGTTTCAAATGTGTTTCTTGTAAACAACGTATTATAGGATTCTGGTTTTTAATCCATTCTACTCTCAGCTTCCATTTTATGGGAGAGTTCACACCATTCACATTCATAGTTATGATTACTAAATGTGTATTTCCCTTCATTCTATTCCTCTCCCTTTTATACTTTTCTCTCTCTTTCACCATTTTCATCCTGACCAGTGTTTTGCTTCTGATCACCACCTCTCTTAATCTGCCCTCCCCTCTATGAACCCCTCCTTTCCTTTTCATTCCGCTTTCCCCTCCTACTTCCCTATAGGGCAAGATAAATTTCTATTGCCCAACTGAGTGTGTATGTTATGTGATAAGAGTAAATTTCCCTTCTTTCCCTCTACTGTAATAGGTCTTTGCAACTCTTCATGTGATGTGATTTACCCTATTCTGCCTTCCCCTTTCCTCTTCTCCCAGTACAATTCTTTATTTCCCCCTTAATTTTTTCATATCATTACATCAAAGTCAACTTATACTCATACCCTTTGTCTATATATACTCCTTCTAACTGCTCTAATCAGAGATACAATTCTCAAGAGTTACAATTATCATCTTCCTGTGTAGGGATGTAAGCAATTTAATCTTATTGTAACATGTTTTTTTTTTCTTTCCCATTTACCTTTTTTATGTTTCTCTTGAGTCTTGTATGTATTTTGTATTTAGCTCTGGTCTTTTTGTCAGGAAACTTTGAAAGTCCCCTATTTCATTGGCTGTTCATCTTTTCCCCTGAAAGACTATGCTCAGTTTTTCTGTGTAGTTAATTCTTGCTTGTAATCCAAGCTCCTTGGCCTTCTAAAATGTCATATTCCAAGCCCTCTGATCCTTTAATGTAGAAGCTCCTAAATCCTGTGTAATCCTGACTGTGGCTCCTTGATATCTGAGTTGTTTCTTTCTGGCTGCTTGCGTTATTTTCTCTTTGATCTGATAATTCTGGAATTTGGCTACAATATTCCTTGGAGTTTTCATTTTGGGATCTCTTTTAGGAGATGATTTGTGGATTCTTTCAATGACTATTTTACCCTCTAGTTCTAGGATGTTAGTGCGATTTTCATTAATAATTTCTTGAAAGATGCTGTCCAGGATATTTTTTTATTCATAGCTTTCAGTAGCCCAATATCTCTCCTGGATCTGTTTTCCAGATCTTTTCTTTTCTTTTCTTTTCTTTTCTTTTCTTTTCTTTTCTTTTCTTCTTTCTTTCTTTTCTTTTTTTTCTTTCTTTTCTTTCTTTTCTTTTCTTCTTTCTTTCTTTCTTTCTTTTCTTTCCTTCTTTCTTTCTTTCTTTTCTTTTCTTTCCTTCTTTCTTTCTTTCTTTCTTTCTTTCTTTCTTTCTTTCTTTCTTTCTTTCTTTCTTTCTTTCTTTCTTTCTTTCTTTCTTTCTTTCTTTCTTGGCAATAGGGTTAAGTGACTTGCCCAGGGTCACACAGCTAGTAAGTGTTACGTGTCTGAGGCCAGATTTCAACTCAGGTCCTCCTGAATCCAGGGCCAGTGCTCTATCCACTGCGCCACCTAGCTGCCCCCAACAGTTGTTTTTCAAATGAAGTGTTTTACATTTTCTTCTATTTTTCATTCTTTTCATTTTGTTGGACTGATTCTTGATGTCTTTTTTTTTCCGGCTAGGCAATGGGGTTAAGTGACTTGCCCAGGGTCACACAGCTAGTAAGTGTTATGTGTCTGAGGCCAGATTCAAACTCAGGTCCTCCTGAATCCAGAGCCAGTGCTCTATGCACTGTGCCACCTAGCTGCCCCTCTTGATGTCTTATAGAGTCATTAACTTCCACTTGCCTAATTCTAATTTTTAATAAATAATTTTCTTCAGTTACCTTTTGTACCTCCTTTTCTATTCAACCAATTCTACTTTTAAAGGAGTTGTTCTCTTCAGTCGATTTTTGTGCTTCCTTTTCCAGGCTGTGGACTCTTTTCCCCCCCATAATGCTCTCTCATTTCTTTTCCCAATTTTTCTTCTACCTCTTTTATTTGATTTTTAAAATCCTTATTGAATTCTTCCAAGAGGACTTTTTGGGCTTAAGACCAATTCATATTCCCCTTTGAGACTTCACATGTAGGCGTTTTGATATTGTTGTCCTCTTCTCTGCCATCATATTAGCTTTCTATGGTCAAGACTCTTTTTGTTTTTTGCTCATTTAAAAAATTGAACTCTGCTCCTGGAGCAAGAAGACACTGCCTCAAGTTTCTTGTGTGGGGGCCAGGGGCCTGGTCTTTGGCTTTCTGTCTGGGTCCTCAGGTGTTTGTGGCTTGCCCATGGTACTGAGGAGGCCCAGCCTAGTCACACATGTTGTACCAGGGTACTGGGGCTGGCAGTTTTCCTTCTGAGCTGGGACTGGAGGCCTCACAGCTGGCCTGTTGTGCCATTAGCCTACTGAACCAGGGCCTCGGTTACTGATCTGTTCTGTGGCTAAGAGCTGGCTTACCTGGACACCATCTGCACTGCGCTGAACTCCCCTTTTACCGAAGTGAGACAGACCTTTCCTGAAGTCCTTCTAAGTTATCTTAAGCTGGAAATTGTTTCACTCCATTTTTTGGTGGCTTCTTTCACTGCAGAATCCATTTAGAGTCTTGGTTTAATGTTTCCAAGGGAAACTGGGGAGATCTCAGGCAACTTCCTAGCTTCTCTCCATCATTTTGGCTCTACCCCCAAACACTGCAGATGCTGTGCTCAAAGGAATATAAATTTTGATCACTGAAACCTCATAAGATATCTGGGGGTTTACAGGCTCAGTAAACATTTAGAGGCAAAAAGAACCCTTTCAGAATGCAGGAAGGACTTGAGATGGAAACCGTTTGTCCCACCCTCAATCTCTTTTGCCATTTGTTAGAACCCATTCCATCAGGACCAGGGATGTATTGGAAATTTTTCATTGGACTGGATCTCAGGGCAAAGGCTAGCCTGAAAAGAGGACCTGTAAAGAAGCAGGCAAATATTGAGAGAACAAATAGAAGCTGCTTTAGAAACCTTTCAAGTCTTTTTCATCAGTGGGCAGCCAGGCCAAACACCTCTGGTATAGTCAGAGTCAATGGGGTGCTAATGGCCCTTGGAAATCAAGATTTGCTGATATAGAGTGGCTATCATTTCCTAGGGTAGGTTAATGTCCAGTTGTCCCTATCCAACAAACTCAGTTATTGCTAAGGGAAGAGAAGACAATCAGACCTCACATACTCAGTCAAATTGTTTGGCACTTAAAACATCCCATAATCTGGTTGAAATTCAGCCTGTCTTTCCTCTCACACTAGACTGCTTGATATTCCCCTTACAGGAGATACCATCTCTTGCCTTTGTTTATTTGCACAGGCTGTCCTATTATTCTTGGAATGCTTTCCCACCTCTCTGTCTCTTGGGCCTCCTAATACCCTTAAGACCCAGCCTTCAAGAGGTCTTTCCTAATTCTCTCAGTTGTTAGCTTCACGCAGTCACTTTCTACAAAATCTCCCACTGCATCCTGGGACATTGCCAGTTGTTTTGACTTATGTCTTGCCATCAGACTCTGATGACTCTGGAAGAGTGAGGCTGATGACTTTGCACAGCCCTCCTTTACTTAAATCCAATTCACTCTCAAGTCAAGACATTAACCCCATGATGTCATTGATCCTCTTCAAGAGCAAACAACAAACAACAATAACAACAACAACAATTTCTATTGATTCCATTTCTATCTTGTCTATATTGTGAACAAATTGTATCCCACTGTGACCTGCTTCAAGAGAAAATTAACTTTAGGACAAAGACTCTCAATTTTGTGTTTCCAGAGTCTTGCACAGCTCCTGGAAGATGAGACGTACTAAATAAATGCTTACAGAAAGTTTGAATAATAAAACCATCAAAAATGACACTTGAGATACAATAGTAATTCTAGCCAACTTCTAACATAAATTATTAATCTAAGGAGTACTTACTTGTTTTTAAGAAATTTCTAGTACTACCAAATGGAAGTTCTGGAAGACTTACTAATAATACCTAGCATTTATATGGTGCTTCAAGGTTTGCAAAGCATTTTATAAAGGTTATTCCCCTTGATTTTTGCAGCAACCTTATGAGGCAGGTGCTATGTTACTCTCATTTTACAGATGAGGAAACTGGGGCCAAGAAAATTAAGTGAGTTGCTCAAGTTAATACAGTTAACAAGTGTCTGAGACAGAATTAAATCCGATCTTCCCTAATTTTAAGATCACCTCTCTATAATATGGCACCTAGTTGCCTTGATTAAAAAAAAAAAGTAGACTTGTACTTAGGAGCATTGATTTGGAGACCATAAATTTGTTGAAGTCTTCTGTTCTAAGTGAAATGAACACCCCTTCCCTTCTATACCCTGCTAAGAATTCAAAACAGGCTACATTAAATGACTATAAATTACAAATGTATGGAGTCTGAATTAATGACTTTGTAATATTGATGGAATATAGAAACTTCACTCTTTCTGAAGGCCAGGAGGGGTAGCTCAAGGGAAAAGAATCTTATGATAACAGATTTGGAATCTTAAAGGAACCTTGAAACCATTAGCCCAATGACTTAATTTTGTAGATGAATAAATTATGGATGAAAGAGTGACTTGCCCAAGGGCAGTCAGTGGTATACTTGATATTTGGACTCAGGTCTCATGAATCCAAGTTCAGAGCTCTTTCCACTGAACCACAAGGCAATCAGAGGGCCTAGGTTTGAATCTTGGTTCCCTCCTTACTACCTCTGTGACGTTGGGCAAACTCATGTACCTTCTTGGGTTCTCGGGTTCCTCATCTATGCAATTTTTTAAAAGGATTGAACTAGGTGATGTCTAAGGTCCCTTTCAGCTCTTAATATATGACTCATGTCACACTTCCTTGTCAATACCTTTCTGACCTATGAGTCTTTTTGTTTCCTTCGAGACCATTGCACTAGATGGAAACTTTAGGAAGACTAAATATGAAGAGCTTCTGCTCTCTTCCAGCTCGGAGGCTCTGTGATTCTCCCATCTAAGTGGCCCTTTGTGATCCTCTACACTGAGGGATCTAATTTGTCACAACTCCTAGGAACAGAACCTGAACTCCTAGTTCTAGGGCTAATCCATCTGCTGTGCCTATGAGAGAGGCATTGGCAGGCAGAGCTAAAGATCTGAAAGCCATGTGCTCTTTGTTTACAGGAAGTCTAAACAGAGAACACATGCACATAAGCTGCTTGACAATGGGCTAATACAATCTATGGCAAAGAATTAACATGTCATCACAGGATCATAGATGACTAAACCATATCTTGTTCAACCAAGGGCAGCTTCCAAGAAACTTTTTTTTTAACTGTCTGAGCTGCACATCATCAAATGATTTTTTTTGAATGTGGGTATGTATGTCTATATGTGAAGGAAAAAAATTACACCTTTTCAGAAACGGACTGGAATCTTCATGGCTCTTTTCCTTGCTACCTCCCTTTGTATAGCTGTAGACCTTTATCATGTCCCCTGGCCCACATTATACATAGACAAGTCTCCCCATGCCTGTTTCCTGGTGGAGATTTAGGGATTTGATTTTGATAATCTGAGCAACATGGCATGATCAACTTATTTTTTCTTTCAAGCAGCATCCTCTGTCTGTCAGCTGCCAACTCAGTCATTCATATTTATTTGTTCAACAAATATTTGAAACAAATTTGCTGCAATGTATTTTGTTTTTACATATCTTTATTTACACACACGTATGTGTGTATACATATATGTATACACACATACATACATGAATACACATATACACATACATACATACATACATACATACATATACATACATACATACGTATGTATTCCCTACCCATCCAGATTGCTACCAGAGAAAGTTAGCAGTTCACTAAAAACTAGCCAACACACCAACCAAGTCTGACAATATGTATATGCAATGTTCTACACCTATCAGCTTCCATTTTTGTAAAACATAAGGGAAAGTGTATCTTCTCATCTCTTCTTTGAGACCAAGCTTGTTTACTAGCATTATGCATATACACATAATTAAGTAAATACATATATTTGTTTTGGGTTTTAGTCTTCCCACTTACATTGGTTTAGCCCTGTATATCATTTTACTGGTTTTGTTTATTTCATTTTGTGCAAGTTACCATATAAGCCCATTTCCTTGTGTTCCTTATATTCTTTGTTTCTTTTTGGCATATATTCCATTTTATTCATGTGCACAATATTTTAGCCACTCCCCAATAGACGGGCATCTTCTTTCTTTCCAGCTTCCTTTGATCCTACAGAAAATGCTTCTAAAACTGTTTTCATGGATACAGAGCCATTATTTCCTGTTTTTAAGTTACTTGTGAGATTTGTACCTAGCAGTGGGGTCTCTAGGCTAAAGAGCAGGACATTTTGGAGTTAATTTCTTGGCATAATTCCAAATTCCTTTCCAGAATGGGTGGATAATAGCTCTACCAATAGTGAATCAATACGTCTGTCTTGCCAAAGTCCTGAACTGTTTTGAGGTCTGAGGACCTGGTTCAACAGATATGTATCAAATCTTCTGTATAGAACACTAGGTCCAGGAAGCTACAAAATGCAAACTTAAAGTCAAAGAGGGAGATAAATTACAAATGCAGATAAAAATAATTTGCAACAATATATGTATGAATGTATTAAGGATATGTAAAACCAAGTGCTATGCAAAATTCAAGCACAAATGAGGGTAATAAGGCTGTTAAGTGATATTATAAAAGTTCTTTGTTGTGTCAGGCAACAAGATTGAGGTCAAGTTATAACTATTCCATTTGGATAAATACCAGATTTTATGAGGCCATCCCACTCACTAAATACTCCTGTGCTTCAATAGATCTTTGATTTCCCTTCACTGGTAATGTATATACTTTGTCATTCTTGTGCAGTTCTTGTCCATGTTCTTCCATAAATTCTAAAGAGAGAATTATTCAATAGAGGAGACATTATTTTAGGTTTTTAATGGTCAGTCAACTAGCATTTATTAAGCACCTACTATGTACCTGGCACTGTGCTAAGCACTGGGGATGCTCATGAACACCAACACAAATATTGGGTTTTCAGGGTCTCTAGTCTGTCTGTCACATTTATTTTCTTATATTTTCAGCATATACAGTAGATGAAAGAGTAAAATCTATTTTTCTGTCAAAGTTTTCTGGTACCAAATGATCCATTAGATGAGACAGAGGCCACAGGGGGGCAAATATGTCCTTTTGTGCACATTCATACTCTTAGTGATATTTCTGTTGTGATTTTGGTGTATGCCATTGTTGGTGATCTACTGTAACTTACTCACACCCATCATGCATCTTTCCATTGCTTTTGGGACACTCATAACTCAGAATTAAGAAATGCTACATGTCCAAAAATTCAAAACCATGGGGACCTATATACCAAATATTTTATTTACATTTCATGAACCTATTTCTCTCCTCCTGCAAGATACTCCAAAAACTACTAGATGAATGAAGAAACAATTAAATAATAAAGTGTGAAGGATGCAAGATAAAGGCATGACCTGGTCCTTCAGGAGGGTGAGAGTTTCTAGCTTGTCCTGATGTTGGGTCATTTAACACTGGCCCCTGTTTTCTCCCTTAGGTTGTTTGGATCACAGCCACTTTGCCCTATTTTGTACTCTTTGTGTTGCTGATTCATGGAATCACTCTGCCTGGAGCCTACAATGGAATCACTGCCTACTTGCACATTGATTTCCGAAGACTGAAGGAGGCCACGGTCAGTGTTTGTCTTTCTTTCTTGCACTAGTTTGGTGTCAGAGTATCTGGGTTCAAATCCCAGCCCTGCTACTTTCTACGTGTGTGACCATGAGCAAGCCTGATTCAGTGATCTTATGCCTTCAGGTTTTTTTTTTATTGTACTGTAAATTTTTTTAATCTAAGTGTGAATTGTTGCCACATTGTTGTGAAAAGAATGCTGGATTTTTAGTTTAAAGGCCTGGGTTTGAATCTTGACTATGTTCCTTAATTACATGGGCGACCTTGACTAAATTATATCACCTCATCTGTAAAATTAGGTAATTGGATTAGATGATCTCTTCTAGCCCTAAGTTTTATGATGATAAAAAGATGAGAGCAAATCCTCAGACCTTATTCTCCTTACTTATAGGAGGGCCCCAGCCACGTGCCCACTTCCACTCTGTGTAATGTCCTATGCCCACCTCCTTCTCCTTACCCCAATCCCACATTCTTACCAGCTATGCCTTTGCCCTTGCTTCCTTCCCCAAGTGTCATGCTCTACATTCCGTCAGTCCCTGATTCCTCAAACCAAACTTCTTTACTCTCTGTACCCCTGACCCAAACCACTACCCTCTCCCCTTTTGGTCCTCATTTTGCCTATGATAGGGCATGACAATGGTCAATGCAGGGGAGGCTGAGGACATCCATGGAAACTTTAGATACTCTTTCTTTTTTATTCCTTCCCATCCGAGGTTCATAGGGAGACATCCTGAATGGGCCACATGATCTCTCCCCATGAAGTAGCAGAGAACAGGACAGATTCCCATGTATCTGAAGCAGTTAGGGGACTTTAAGAGGAAACAAAGTGATGAACTAGTATTGAGGCAATTCCTAAGATTTCCTTCTCTTCTAGTATTCTCATCTCATAACAACATGTCCTTCAGCTAATACCTTGATAATAATACCTTTGTGTTTCTAGAATAGAGGCAATGTTGCATAATGGATAGAATTCAAGATTTGGGTAGAAGAAGTTCTGGTTCAAATCCCACCTCTGACACTTACAAGATGTGTGACCTTAGGCAAGTCATTTAACTGCTATATGCCCTAGGCCACTACTTTGGACTTTTGGGAGAAAGAATTAGCTATGTGCATCATTTCTATAAAGCTGTATTTTTTTACAGAGTACTTTATATATATTGCTATTATGGTACACCAGAAAAAAAATATTAATTCTAAAGTCAGAAAATTTGGGCTCAAATATCACCTTTGATTCTAGCTATGTTACCTTAGGCAAGTCACTCAACCACTCTGTAGGATTTAAGCAACTGTTTGTAAATTATGGTAGAGGTCTCTGTGAGCACAATTTCTGGAGTATTACATTTTTTTCCAGAGTATTTTCATTCATGTTGTTATTTTAGTACTGTAGAAAGAATATTGATACTCTAGTCAGAAGACTTGTGTTCAAATCTTGTCTCTGGTACCTGTGTGACTTTGGGCAAGTCACTTAATGTCCCTTGGCTTTAGTTTCTTCGTCTGAAAAACTGCAGGGGTCAGACTAGATATACTCTGAGGTCTCTCTTCTCTCTGGATTTGTACTCTTCTTTTGCTTCTCTTGAGAGGAATTTGAAATAGATAATAAAGGGATCATTGTCCTTTTCTTGAAGCCAGGGAACTGAGATAGTAAGAGATTAAGTCACTTCTTCAGGATCTTGTAGTGTATTCATGACAGAGCTAAGGACTGGAAATAAAATGTAGGTCTCTGTGCAAACTGGTCCAGTCAGTGAATGACAATGTTGTCAGCTCCTAGATTGGCGCCATGATAATAGCACCACTATACATTTCTTTAGTTCTGTAATGTTTACAAAGGGCTGTAATGTTTACAAAGTGCCTTCCTAATAATTCTGTGAGGTAGGCAGTACAAGTATAATTATCCTCTTTTACAGATGAGAAAACTAAGACTCCAAATTGGTAAACAGCTTACTCCTAGTTACAGCATTAATAAATGTCAAAGTCCAGCATTTAAAACCAGGTCTTCCAACTCCAAAACCAAAATTCTTTGCACACTGGAAATATGTTGCTAACAAATACCTTTGTCTTGGTAGGAAAAGAAATCATTTATACAAAGAGAGAGAAGCTTATTTAGGGCTGCTGGTCAGCAAAAAAGAAAAAAAAAAGAAAGACTTTAATTTTCTTGAAAGACAGAGAATGTAATCATGGTACCAGTGCAACAGCTGCTCACATCTGCTTAGAAATATCATTGCAGTCTCTCTTCCCTTTTACATCAGCTAAGTGGTCTGTTCCTATATGGTCAAGGAAGAGGAAGACAGATTCATTGGTGCCCTTATTTTGTCTACACAGGTGTGGATTGATGCAGCCACCCAGATATTCTACTCATTAGGAGCTGGATTTGGAGTTTTAATTGCATTTGCCAGTTACAACAAGTTTGACAACAACTGTTACAGGTGAAAAACTGCTTTGTGGTTGGGTGAATTTTCTTTTCTCTGCTTAGTCGATGGGTGATGTGGGTGTTGCTCAGTTGAATTCATCCTTAATTCAGAACCTTCCCAGAATAGATACAAGGTGGAGAGGCAAGAAAAGGAATATTCAAAGATTCCAGCTTCCTAGATGTCCTTCTGTGTCATGTGGATAGAGACAGAGCAGAGATCATCAGGTAGATGCCAGAAAAAGGGAGATCCAGATTATATAACAATGAGTAGTTATTATTCATAAGGTAGGTAGTACAAGTATTATCACCATTTACAGATGAGGAAACATATTCAGAAGTTAAATTACTCACACAGCTAGTAAGAATCACAGCTGGGACTTGAACCAGGTCTTTGCTGACTCTATGTTTAAACTGCTTTCTGTTATGTCATGAGTCTGACTTTTTACACTGGTCAAGTGTTCAAAAGCTGTGTGGAAGTCAAGGAATATGAAGACTGAAAAAAAGGCCAATGGATTTTATAATCAGGATGTCACTGATGGAATGACTGAAGGAGAGAGTAGTCTTAAGTAGAATGTCAAAGGCAAAGGCAAGATTGCAAGGGGTTGAAGAGACAGTGCAAGCCTCTTTTTTCCCCTAGAAATTTGAAAGCAAAGGGCTGATGGAAGAAAGATAGAGGGTGTTGACAATAGAATGCCAGTTAGAAGGTATTTTTGTTGTGGTCTAGGGAGATCTAATTATCTATATGCAGGTGAAGGAGGAGATACTGATGATAAGTGAGAGAAGGGTTGACTAAGGGAGCAAGGCCTTAGAAAAAAGCAATGGGGTCAAGGGCACAGGGGGAAGAATTGGCCTTCATGAGAAGTAGAACTATATCCTCTTTTTCTGACCCAAAAGAATGGGTAATGAAGCTGCGAAGTTTTGAAGAATGAAGGAGGAGGGAATCCATGTCAGATGTCCTCAGTCTTCTTAGAGATGTAGGAGTCGAGATAATTTGATGTACATGAATGTGTTTGGTGGGGGAAAGGAGAAGTGTTGTAGTGAGTGAGTAAAAGAAAGAAGAAAAGGTTTTCTGATAAGATGGGAAGTGAGGTAGGGAGTTGCGTTATACATATCTTAGAATATGATAAGTGCAAAACCAAGTCCCAAAGCATGAGGAAAAAAACTTGCAAATGGACAGAACAAATGAAGTAGGATTCATTTTGAGGGCTGGACCTATGATTTCCTCAAGGTAAGGAGCTCAGGGTAAGGAACTGCCTCTACCAATGCAGATGGGAACCTTCTCAACAGCCTATTTGTCACTCACATAGTTAGTATGTGTCAGAGGCAGGACTTGAACCCAGGGATTTATGGATTCATGGTTAGCTAGGTTTCAAGCCATACTGACTCTCAAGATGAAATGTACTAGGGACAAATATAAAATTCTTCCCCTGGGTCCAAAAACTCAACTTTGCAAGTACAGAATGGAGGAAGCATGACTAGTCAACAATCATACAAAAAGGTCTGAATGTTTCAGTGATGTGTGAGCATTCAATATATGTCAAAAGTATGACAAGGATGGCAAAAAAGTTCATGGTATGAGGAGAGGCTGCATTAAGAGAGATATCAGGATCGCAGTGTTTGGTCTGCACTTTACCACATTTTGAAAAAGACATAGAAAAGTTTGAGCAGGTCCAGAAGAAGACAACCAGCATGGTGAAAGACCAGACCCAATGCCATGCAAAGATCACTTGTGAAGAATCAGGGGTTTGTAGCCTTGAGAAGACTTAGGATGGAACAAGATAGCAGCTTTAAAATATTTGAACAACTATGATTTTGAAGAGTAAAGAGTCTGTTTTCTTCTACTTGGCCCTAAAAGAAAAGACAAGAAACAATCAGTAGAAGTTGCAAGGAGACTAATTTATGCTGTAGGTAATGACAAGCTTCATAATATTTAGAGTTATCATGAGTGAAATGAAATGTCTTAGAAAATAATGTTCTCTTCATTATTAGAGATCTTCAAGTGAAGGCTCTTGGGCATATGGTAGAAGGGATTCTCAGATATGAGCTGGACTAGATGGCCTACAAGCTCAACTACTTCTGTGATTCTGGGATCAGTCAAGGGGTCCAAGGAAGGCTTCTTGGAGGAGGTTGTGTCTGAATTGGGACTTGGAGGAAGCAATTCATTAGATGTACTTATCAAAGGTGTCTAGAACTCAGGCCAGCCAGATGAAAAAGCCAATAGAATGTACCAACAATCAAAATGCGATGACCCCAACAGCAAAGCAAGGTTCTAGATTTTCTTGGGCCTTTATACATACTTTCTTCCAGGTTAGACGCTTATGCTAGGTTATGAGTATCTTTGAGCCTATAGATAAGGACAGGTAAATGAATGTGTTTTGTGTGTTGGGCAGGCAGCTCTGAAAATGGGAGATTCCTGACCTGCCAGCCAGATCACCTTGGTCTATGGTGATTTTTCCCAGCACAGTAAACTTCTTGAGTTCACCAACAGGTCAGGGTAGATAATATTAGAAGAATCACCAGAGGTAGAATTCAGTTAACAAATAGCACCCTTCCTTCCATTCATTGCAAGCTTTAACAGTCTTCTTCTTTTACCCCAGAGATGCTCTGCTAACTAGCACTATCAACTGTGTCACAAGTTTCATCTCTGGATTTGCCATCTTCTCCATATTGGGCTACATGGCTCATGAACACAAGGTTAAGATCGAAGATGTGGCAACAGAAGGTAGGGAGGCTCAGTCTCAACTATCTAAAACTAAAGCTTTATAATCTAGATCTATTCCTAATAAAGACTGGGGGAGAGGCATAGAGAATATAAAGTCTGTATTTGTGATTTAATTGATAATGAGAAATTCCTGTGTGGAAACTCCCTCCAGATTCAAAATTAACAACTTACTGTAACTTAGAAGAGGGGTGGGGACCTACAGCCTCGAGGCCACATGTGGCCCTCTAGGTCCTCAAGTGCGGCCCTTTGACTGAATCCAAACTTCACAGAACAACTCCCTAAGGGATTATATTTGTTAAAAATTGTTAATACAAATATTATTATTATTTGTTCTGTGAAATTTGGAATATTAGAGGGCTGTCTGGGGTACTGAGAAGTTCAGTGATTTTCCCATGGTCACTTCACTATCATGTGTCAGAATTAGGACTTAAACCTAGGGCTTCCTGACTTTCTGTATGATGGCATGTATATAACCTATATCAAATTGCTTGCTGTCTTAGAAAGAGAGGAGAGAATTTAGAACTCCAAATTTGAAAACAAATATCAAAAATGGTTTTTACATGCAATTGGAAAAACAAAATTAAATCACAAAAAGATCATCTATGTACTTTGATATACTGTGTCTCATTTTATTTTGTCAACAGATTTGTTCTGTGAAATTTGGATTCATCAAAGGGTTGCACTTGAGGGACCTAGAAGGCCCACATGTGGTCTCGAGGCTGCAGGTTTCCCACCCCTGGCTTAGTAGATTTGTCCAAGGGAGATGTCTGAGACATACAAATGTTAATAACTAAAGTCACACATCCAGTTAAGTATTAGAAGCATGATTTGAACCATCCCTGACTCCAAATCCAGCCCTATCTAGGACTTCATGTTGCCTCTTGGCTCTGAAATACCTCCATGAATTTAATAAATAGCTATTCTCATAGTATGTAAACGTTTAGAAAGCACCTTCTTCACAATACTTCTGTGAGATAGTTAATATAAATATTATTATTATTATTCCTATTTTATAGATAAAAAACTAAATTTTGTAGGGGTTATAGTGACTTTCATTTAACAAGCATTTATTTAGCATTTACTATATACTAGGCAAAGGAGATAAAGACATAAAAATAAAACAATCCCCACAACAGTCCTGTAAGCAGGAACTTGCATTCTGTTATGAAAAACAACGTGTACACATGCAAGTAAATGCAAAAATATAAAGAAAATTGTTTCAGGAGGCACTAACACCAATAGGAAAGGCCTCATGGAGAAATGGAGCACTTGAGGGGCAGCTAGATGGCACAGTGGATAGAGCACTGGCCCTAGATTCGGGAGGACCTAAGTTCAAATCTGGCCTCAGACACATAACACTTAGTAGCTGTGTGACTCTGAACAAGTCACTTAACCCCATTGCCTAGCCAACAAATAAAAAAGAAAGAAAGAAAGAAAGAAAGAAAGAAAGAAAGAAAGAAAGAAAGAAAGAAAGAAAGAAAGAAAGAAAGAAAGAAATGGAGCATTTGAGCTGTGCTTTGAAGGAAGTTATGAATTCAAAGGGGTGGGAGTTGCAAAGCCCTTAGGCCTCAAATCCAGATCAGCATCAACTATTCTACATCTCTAAGAAGTCATTTTTCAAACTGTAACCAGGTCACTGAGAAATAGCAATTTGTTAACTATTTTCAACCCTCAAATTTGAAATTTCTTCTTAAACCAGGAGTATAGGGGCAAGGACATGCTTGTTAACTGACTGTTGACTGAGATGTTCTCACAGGAAACAACCAAAGAAAAATGCAGGAATGTCTGTGACCAAGTTTTAGTCTATGTGATTCAAATATTTTTTTGCAAGGGAGCTCAGGGGAGAGAGGTATTGCATGGGAAAAGTCAGAGAAGTCTTTAGAGAGGAGATGAACTATGAGCTGGGCCAAGAAGGATGAGTATTGCTTGACTGGAAGAGAGAAAGGAGGATGAGCTGGAGAAAATAGCATGGACAATTCGAGTGGAGAACCCCCGTATTCTGCCTCTGATTCAATGGTGTTAACTATTCCAAGCCACAGGCTGGAGTCTTCAGCTGAGGCCAGAGCTGTCTAAGCTCCAAGAATGTTGTTAGTATCAAAGAAGATCATTTGGAGAGGACTTCTCCCCTAGGATAGCATCTCAGAACCTAAGTCTTCAGTGTGCAGTGGTACCAGCCATGAGAGTTGACAGGATGTGTTACTTTTCTTTCTTTCAGGTGCTGGTTTGGTTTTCATCCTTTATCCAGAAGCCATCTCTACCTTGTCAGGATCCACCTTCTGGGCCATAGTATTCTTCGTCATGCTGTTGGCGTTGGGTATTGATAGCTCGGTGTGTGTTCCCCAGTTTACTCTCTTCCTCCAGGTCTCCCCAGGGCAAGAGTGCTCCCTTAGTTCCAGAGTGTAAGGACTTCCAAACCTGAGTCGCACCAGCATGCATAGCCCAGGATCCTTGGGAGTAAGCAGGGAATGTGGGCTAATATCAGAAAATCAAGACCAACAAATGCATTTGCATAAGAATAATGGAATGTTAGAGCTGGAGGGGCCTTAGATCAAGAATCTCAAATATGGAAGAGAACTTGGAGCACAGAATGTCAGCATTGGAAGAGACCCTGGAAAACAGAATCTCAGAGTTGGAATGGCTCTTTGTATATGAAATGCTAGAGCTGGAAGGCTCTCTAGAATCCAACTAGTGTAACCCCCTCATTTTACATAGAAGGAAATTGGGGCCTAGGAAAGTTGAATAAATCACCCTTAATTTTCTCATTTGTCAAATGGGGATAATAATATATGGTCTAGCCACTCCACACTGGGGGTAATCAGCTTTGAAGAGCTTTTAAAATATAATATAATAAATGTGGAATCACTTTATAAAACATAACCCCTTTACATGTGCACAGAACTTTAGAGTCATCAATGTACTTTTATTGGTTGATCTCATTCAATCTTTACAATAATCCTGGCAGCTTGGAGTTCAGCTAGGAAGACATTTAGGAGGGCAGGGGTTATCCTTACTATTCAATAGAGGACGAAACTGAATCTCACAGAGATTGAATGACTTGACCCCAATCACATGGGAAATTATCAACAGAGAAAGGGCTAGAACTAAATCCCCTGGCTCCTTCCTTTTCTAATGTGCTTTCAATTATACCAGGCTGCCTCTAACAATGAATTCAAAATATGGCTTATCCATAGCTGACAAAGGTGTTTGTGTGAGGGGACTCCTTAAGAATTTTGCAGTATATGGGCTATGGTGTTTGGTTGGCGTCAGTCTTATGTCTGGATCTCAAACAAATAGGGGTAGTTTACATCTTACATCCATTTAGCCTGCCTTCAGATACCAGGTTCCTGCCCTCTACATGATATATTTTGAAAGGCAGCCAAAGTTGTCCCTTTCCTGACCAAAAATGTTCTCCCTACTGGCTTTCTATGGTTCCTAGAATGATGATTATTGAAGTTACTGCTTTAGGTTAAAGTACGGCCTCCTGAAGACCTCTTTGAAAATGTAAAAATGTAGCATGTTATAGAAGTACAAGGTATAACATGTTAAGTAATTAGTACGCGTTATAAGATTATCAGTCCTCTGGTAGAGGGCAGAGTCCTGAGGGAGTGGGACTCAGGGAACACTTAATTACACAAGTTCACGCATATACACATCTACACACAGCGGCTGATTTAGTAATTTAGCTGGGAACAGAAGAGAAGATGAGGAGTGGAGGGAGAGACTTGTGAGTAATTATTAGAGGCCTGCTCATGAGTGAAGACATGTCTCATATACCCATTTAGTGGAGTTTCGCCATTTTTCTAAGAGGGATACATGCAGGTCCTTGGATACTATGTTTCTTAGTACTGGCTGTCTTCTGAGAGAGCTGCCCTGCCCCAGCTTGCCCCTTCCTCCCATCTGCCTCCATTGTTGTGTCCTTCCTCATGCTGTTGGCTCTGGTCATCTGCGGCTCCTTTGTTCATAGCAGAGGAGGATTCTGAGCCTGCTGTGGTTCTCTCTAGATGGGAGGAATGGAGGCTGTCATCACTGGCCTTGCAGATGACTTCCAGATCCTGAAGCGGCACAGAAAGCTTTTCACATTTGCTGTCACCTTTGGCACCTTCCTGCTGGCTCTGTTTTGTATCACTAAGGTGAGTAAGTCATTGACTATGGCAGGTATTAGTGAGAGGAGACATGTTTTTGTCAACTGCTGCTTGTAGTTGAGTCTGTTTCTGGGGCCGTGGAAGAGCCCTGATCTTGGAGCCTTCAGTTTTGAGCTCAAGTCTCAACTCCATCATTCTAGTTGCATGACCTTGGGCAAGTGATTTCTCTGGTCTGGACCTCAGTTTCTTCATTTGCCAAATAAAGATCATAATTCTTGCCTTGAAGCATTGTTGTGAAGATTGGATGATAGAATGGATTTAGAAACAGTTTGTAAAACATACAGCATTCATAGATTAAGAACAAGGGATGTTAGGGTCCATCTAGTTCAACCACTTCATTTTACAGATGAGGAACTGAGACCCAGAGAAAGTAAGTGACTCACCCAAGGCCACACAGATAGTGACAGAAAATATATACACATGCGTATTATAATTCTATGATATCAGTATTGCTATGACCTCTTTGGATAATCACTTTGTCAGAAACATGTTCTAGGGGACAGGGAAAATGCAAGTACCTAAGAACTATTCATGGAAATGAGACCATCACTGTCTGCCCTTTCCCTGTGACCTGATCTGGTGAACTAAAGCCAACTTTGAGAAAGATTTACCACTCAGGTCCTCTCCACTTAGATTCCAAGCTTTATTTCTTTCCTTACAATTATCTGTGACTCTTTCCTTTCTCTGTATCTGGTTGGTTGCCAAGTCCCATTAACTCTGCAAACACTCCTAGCACTATTCTGTTCTGTGTACATAGAAGCTACCTTCTTCTTTTATTAAGCTCTCATCACTTTTCACTCGGACTATTACAATAGACCCCTTAACTATTCTCCCAGCCTCTCTTTTTACTAATTCATTCTCCATATAGCTGCCAAAATCATCTTCCTGAGGCACAGGTTGCATTACTCCCTTGCTCAATAATGTTCAGTGACTTCCTATTGCCTTGAAGATAAAATACAAAGTCCTTAACCTGCCATTTAAAGATCTTCATAATCTGGTTCTCACCTACCTTTCTAGACCTATTTAATTTTACTCCTCTTCATATACCCCATATTCTAGTTCAGCTAGACCACTGGCATCATCCAAACTTGATATGCCATCTTCTATTTCCATTCATTGTTACAGGTTGTCTCCCATGCCTTGCATGTTCTTCCATGTTTTCTCTGCCTTTCAGACTCTTTTTCATCCTTAAATATTCTGCTCAGGAATGATCTCCATGATGTCTTTTTTATCTCCCGAGATAAAGATGGTCTCTCCCTCCTCAAGTTTTTTTTTCTAAAGTACACTGCATAGATCTTCTCTTTGTCCCCACCATGTACAATGTTGTCCTATACTTAATCTATTTCCATATCATATCCTTCCTTGTTAGATGATAAGTAATTTAAAGGAAGATAATATTTCATATTTGGGTACTTGTTGTAGTACTTACCTCACTCCAACCCCATAGAACATAAGCTCCTTAAAAGCCAGGACTATGCCATTTTTTTAAACCATGTGACTCCAGCAATGTCTTCTGCACACAGTTGGAACTTAGGAAATGTTTGTTGAATTTACATTCAACATGGAAGTGAATGTAAATTTGGTGTTTTTTTTTTAAAATTCTGTGCTCCAGGGGGGAATATATGTGTTGACACTGCTGGATACATTTGCTGCAGGGACCTCAATCTTGTTTGCTGTTTTAATGGAAGCCATTGGTGTTTCATGGTTCTATGGTAAGTGTATTTTTTTTCTTTTCCCTAGGGGTCTTAGAGAAGTGACTTATCTCTACACCAGCCTGACATATAGGATTTATGCAGCACTTAATATCCAAAGTGGTGAATTTTAATTGTGTGATCCTCCTAATTTACAGGAATAGCTTTAGATTATCCATTTAATGGATCAACCATGAATGTTTTAACTTGGGCTTGCTTCACACTCCTGGGCAGTTTGTTTCTGACACAAGGTGGTGTGTGTTTGTGTGTGTAAGAGCATCTCATAGGAGCACAGATCTAGAACTGGAAGAGACCTGTAGTACATGTAGTCCAACTTCTTCATTTTATAGACTCGGAAACAGAAGCCCAGAGAGGTTTAGTTACTGGCCCAAAGTTACAACATAAGTAACAGAGCTGGGATTTGAACATTTGACTTCAAATCCTCTTTCCTCTGTAAAAAAGCATCAGTCTTAAGATTAACTTTATTAGGAAAAGGAAATTGATGCCCAAAGGATCATATAATTCAAATGATCACAAAATGCCTCATTTATTGCATTATTCATTCTTCTGATTTATCTAGAATTTATACTTCTCTATTCCTGTCAACAGTCAGGAGTTGATTCTGCAGGTATATAGAAAAATAATAACCAGATGTCCTTTAAGAAACAAAATTGCTCTCTAGCCCTTTTACCTCAAGGTTGGTCAGCATTGGATTTGACTTTATGAATTTTCTTCACCAAGGGTGGCAGTAATTAGTTTAATTCCATTAATGTTTGGGGAACCACTTGGTGCTGAAACTAGGGTAGGTTAAGAGTAGCCCTTCTGTTCTCAATGGTATTTGGGCATCTTTTCCAGTTTGCGTGATTTGTCTTGCATAAAGGCCTTCTACTTGACTAATGTATTGTGTGTATGTGTGTGTGTGTTCCTTAGGTGTGGACAGATTCAGCAATGATATTCAACAGATGATGGGGTTCAAACCAGGACTCTACTGGAGGCTCTGCTGGAAATTTGTGAGCCCAGCCTTCCTATTGGTAAGAAGTTTGGATTTTCCAAAGAAGGAGGGGGAATTATGTCCCCAGGGATGTGAGGGCTGTGGAAAACTTTGAAAATGATAATAATGTAGTTTATTTAGAGCCATCTCTTTCTTGTCAACTATCATTTCTATACAGAAGGTTTCTAGATTGATACATTCAGTCCTAGTCTCTTTCCTGAGGTTCTGTCTCACCAACTGCCAACTCAACCCGGATTGGATGTTCCATAACTATCTCAAACTCAGTATATCCAAAGAACTTATTTTCTCTCCCCACTAACTATCTGGCCAACCCACCCTTCTTCCAGACTTCCCTATTACTGATAAAGACATCACTTCCCTGTCATCCAATTTCTCAACCACGAAGTCATGCTTGACTTCTTACACTCATCCCACATATGCAGTATGGTGTCAAATACTGTCATGTCTTCATTCACAACATCTACTGTGTAACAACTATCCCAGCTACCATTTTATTCAGGTCCTTGTTACCCCTCAGCTAGACTATTGCAACAGCCTTCTAATTGGTCTCCCTGTGTAAACTCTTCTCCTAATAAAATACATTCTTCACTTAACCAACAAGGTGATTTTTCTAAAACTGACCATATCACCCCTGTAGTCAATAAACATCAGTGGCTCCCTATAAACTTCAAGATAAAATATAATGTCCTGTATTTAAAGCTCTTTATAAAATGGCCCCTTCCTACCTTTCCAGTCTTCTTACCCCTTACTCCCCTTCACATACTCTACAATCCGGCTAAACTGGCCTATTTGCTGTTGCTAATACATGATTCTCCATCTCTTGACAAAATGCCTTTGCACTGTCTGTTCATTAGACCTGAGAATGCTCTTTTCTCACCTCTACTTCTTTGCTTCACTGGCTTCCTTTCAAGACTCAGTTCAAGTCTAACCTTCTGTAGGAGATTTTTTTCCCCAGATACTTCTCTGAGATCACCATCCATCTACTACTACTACATATATTTACATTTATGTGTTTACACACATATATGTAAATATATTGTGTATATTGTTCTTTACTTCTTGTTTTCCTCATTAAAATGTGCAGTATTTGAGAGGAGGAATCACTTTCACCCTTTTCTCTGTATCACCAGTGCTTAGCACAATGTCTGTCATATATAGAGCTTCATAGATACTTGTTGACTGACTGACCTTTCCCAGCCAGGCCTGATTTGTAATGCCTCACTCTCCTGCTCTGAATTTTCACCTCTTTATTATTAGCTTCATTCTCATTTTCTTCATCTTCTTTGCTTCTCTTCACTTTCTTCCCTTTCCTTTATAGTCACAGAATCTCAAATTTGGTAGGGACCTCAGAGATCATCTAGTTAAAACTTCATACGACCAAGAATCTCTTCTACAAGATCCCAAGCAAGTGGCCATCTGGGCTTTGCTTGAAAGACTCTAGTGAGAGAGAACATATGACCTCCCAAAACAACTGGCTGCACTTTGCACAGCTGTGATTATGAATAATGTTGTCTTTATATTGAACCTAAACTTATGTCTCCATAATTTCCATCTATTGATCCTGGTTCTGTCTTCCAGAGCCAAACAGAGCAAGTCTAGTATTTCTTCCATATCATTGTATTCTCGATACTTGAAGACGATTACCATGTTCCTCCTTTGTTTTGTCTTCTCTAGGCTAAGCATTCTACTTCCTTCAACTGATCTTTGTGTTGAAGGTTCTCTATTCCCCTCCTCATTCTCCTCTGGATGCTCTTTGAGTTATTAATGTATCGCTAAAACACAGCACTGAGAATTAAATGCAATATTCTAGATGCATCCTGATCAAGCCGGAATACATTGGGGTTCTTACTTCTCTGATTCTTGACCCTAGGCAGACTGATCACAATAGCTTTGGGTGAGTGGGTGGGCTATCATGTTGTACAATTTACATATATTAAGCTACAGTCCACTAAGGCCCCCAGTTTTTTTTTAAATGGACACACTTCCCCATCCAGTGTTTGTGAAGATTCATCTAGTCATATTCTTTTTCCCAATTCTCTTCTCCTCTCACTTTCTACCCACTTTATCCTCTCTGTTTTCTCTCTGCCCTCTTTTCCCTTCATTGCTATCCTTTCCTCTTTTATTTTTCCTTACTTTGTTCCTTATTTCCATTATTTGCTTTTCTCCTTTTCCTCTTCTTCTTCCTTTTTCTTTCTTTACTTCACTCAAAAACATTTATCAAGAATATGCTATGTACATGTTATGTAGTGTTCTTAATTCTCTGTGTGATTTCCACTCTCCATCTTTTTCTTGAGGGCAGGGACTGTGTACTCCATGTATCTGTACCCCAAGTATCCAGTATAGGATTTTGTACAGAATAAGTGCTTGATATTTGTTAAGCTGACTTGAGTTATCTCCTTCCCTCCTTAGTTTGTGGTGGTTGTCAGCATCATCAACTTCAAGCCCCTCAACTATGATGACTATGTCTTCCCTTTGTGGGCCAACTGTGTGGGCTGGGGCATTGCCCTTTCCTCCATGGTACTAGTGCCTGCCTACATTATCTACAAATTCCTGAGCTTGAAGGGCTCCTTAAGAGAGGCAAGTACTCTAGACTGGGCAGAATCAAGGGCTGATTACAGACACAGAGTTGGCAAGTATGGGCAACCTTTTCTGCCATTCAGCACCCATAAAAAAGAATTAGTAGTTTGGGCTTAGTGTTTCAGAATACCAGGTATGGAAGGGAATTTATAGATCACCTAATCCATCCTTCTGATTTTATAGATAAAGAAACTGAGCTTCAGAAAGGAGACATAGCTTTATCAAGGTCTCATAGGAAACTAATGTCAGATGAAGGACTACTCTTATATTCCGTCAAAGCTGTAAGAAACCTTAGAAATCAGAGTTGTATCTTCTTTCATTATTTGGTTTCACAAATGAGGCCCAGAGAGGTTAACTGATTTGACCAGGATTATACAATTATTGACTGGCAAAGCTGGGACTCAAACCCAGATCTTCCCAAGTTTGGTTTTTTTTTTTTGAGTCCCTGTTAATTTTTTCCTATGTTGTCCATTGGAAAGCAAGTTTGGATGGTAAAAGCTATTATGGGCAAAAATATAAATTCCTCGAGGGCAGAGACTGCTTGTCATTGGGGATATGTAGCATCCCCAGCTCCTAGCTAGTACTTTCTGTGAGTCAACACTCAACAAGTGTTTTTTGTTATTGCTGTGATACACTTCTACACAGAGCACCAAAAAACATGGTACTTAGTACTGCACGGTCTTTTCTAACTGCCCCCTGGCCCTCTCCTTCTCAAAAACTACCTTGAATTAATTTTGTATCTCTCCTATATATACTTATATATTCACATGTACTACCCCATCCTTGGTATAATGCAATCACCTTGAGATTGAGGACCGTTTCCCTTTTGTCTTTGTATTTTCAGTGTTTAACACAGTTCTTGTCACATAGTGCTTAATAAATACTTGTTGATTGACTGCTTGGAGGTTGTGTTATCCAACCACATCATTTTTACAGAGAAGGAAACTGAGGCCCAGAGAGACAGATGACACACTGATAACTTGTAGAGTTACCAGAACTTGAATCCAGGTCCTCTGACTCTAATGTTCTGTCTACTATATTATATCATGAGCCTCTGAAGGAACTTAAAATCTAGTAGATCTCTTTGAGTACAGAGGCCACAGAGCCTTATTTTTTTCCCCCATGAATCCCCTATAGTACCTACACATGGTAGGAGTTCATGAAATACTAATCTATTTTCTTGATGACAAATCCAGATTTTCATATGCTAGGCTCACTTAAAGGGGGGTTAACTTGTATTCTCACTGGATAAATAGGTTTCTATAAAGTGGTTTGCTATGTATTTTATACACAGTGCACATAGAGGGTTGAGGAAATATTAGAGAGATACTTATTCATTCCTTCCTTCCTTCCTTCCTTCATTCACTTATTTATTATTTTTTTTTATTTGAGCCAAACTCTTCATTTACTTACTAGATCAGGCCCATTATATTTGAGTGGCAGCAGGCATTTTCGGGAAGCACTGACCTCTCTTCTCTTTCTGCTTTATTCTTAGAGACTGGCTTACTGCATAACTCCAGAAAATGAGCACCACCTTGTGGCACAAAGGAACATCAGGCAGTTTAAGGTTTGTGCCTGTCCCTGAGCTTCTTCCTCCCCAAGAAGCTAGTGGCAGGAACAGGTTTTGGGGCTGGGAGTCAAGTCATCATGTTTATGTGGCAGATAGTGAACCACCCAGGAAAAATATGGAGTAAAATTCAACAGTTTGTGGAGTTTCACAAGTTTCCTAGAATTATAATCTATTTTGCAGCAGGATTTTGAGAAAAGTATGAAGTTACAGCACCTGGGATTTGGTGACCAAAATTATGTTCCCCACAGTCTATAGAATGTCAAAGCTGTAGGGGAGCTTTAGAAATCACCTAGACCAAATCTCCCAGTTTATGGGTAAGGATAATAAGACCCCAAAAGGCAAAATGACTCGCCCAAAGTCACACAGCTGGAATTTAGTACATTGCAGAGTACCTTCAGCCAGAACTCTAATCCAGGATTTCTACCTCAATGTTCTTTCTGCTATGCAGTGTTCCCTACTTCCTCAGTGGTCCTTGGTTTTTTCTCCTTTCTCTTATTCTCCCATTCTTCCATGCAGTTTGAAAGATGGGTTGTTGGGAATCATGTGGGGAGCTGAAATAATATGCAAAGTGTGGAAATAGCAAAAAGGCAAATGTGAGGAATTAGTGAAGGGAGAATAAAGAAGGATAATGAATACAAAGGAGTATAAACTGGGCATAATGAGTGGAGAAAGGATAAAACTTGGTTGGGGTGGCATATATGGGAAAGATGGCTTCTTATGAAAAGTAGAACAAGACTTAATTCTGCTTTTCTTAATGTTGTTTCTTTTCTCCCATCTTGGTCACAGTATGGAGTAGAGCAGGGGATTGTTCAAAACACTGGATGGTTTGAGCAACAGAGAGAAGGTAGTGAGATTCTAAGGTTTCTAAAGAGGTCAATTCTTAGAGAAGCCACATCATGCATTGAATAGAGCACTGGAGTCAGGAAGGCCTGAGTTTCAACCCTGTCTCTAACATTTACCATCTGTGTGACCTTGGGAAAATCTTAACTTCTCTTAGTCTCAATTTCCTCATCTGTAAAATAAGAGTGTAAGATGTGATGACCTCTAAGATTCCCTTTCTACCTCTAAATTTAAAATCCCTTCTCTTTCTAACCATTTGGCACATACAGCTTTGAAAATCCCCACCCTGACTCTGCTCCAGGGCAGTGTTCTGTTTCAGAGTTACTACGAACAGAATTGTGGGAGGACATCATAGCCCTCCATCTCATTGATCATTATCCTTAAAGAATATGGGCATGTTCCAGACATATCTGACTTTTGTGGTAGCCCATTGATGTCAGATTTTGTTTATTCAAGGATCTAGTGATTTCATCAGTGGAGTAGTCCATCCATTGATGAAGATCACTACTCCTCCCTGCCTAGCAGTTACTTTGCAAGTAACTCTGAGTAGGAAAAAGAACAAAAAAAATCATTCCCTCAAGGCCCACTTTTTAGTAATGAGTGTCTCTACACTGAGCTAGGCTGATACTCATATAACAGACATAAAGTCACTGTGTAGGCCCAAATTCAGACACTGGTAGACACTCAAGTGTACTGAAGGAAACTGTAATTCCCACTGTCTCAAAGATGCCATGAAATTGACTCTTTGGGGGATTCTGTTACCTTTAGCTTCTTTCTTAGTTTTCCTGATTGCACAATAGCCAGTACCTAAAGAATTAAAGTCCTTCAAATTCATGTAGGCCTCAATTCTTCAAGAATCTTTTCTTTTTCAGCTCCAGCACTGGCTAGCGATCTGACTGCACTCACCTGAGGAGGAACCCTGTCTTTTGTGATGCGTTCAAAGGAGATTAGTGACAATGTCAAGGTTGAAGCCCTCTGGATTGTACTTCACCCATCACTCTTGAGTTGACCCATGGATTGTCTTAAGGGAAGAGAATTTATCTAAAAATTTCTTTTCCTTCACTCAGTTACAAATGAATTCAATGAATCTGGTCTTTGTTTTCCTTTGAACCATTAGTTTTATGGACTAGTTCCTGAAGTAGATTTGCTAAGGCTTAGGGGAGATATGGGATGTGAAGGGAACTGGAGAGACTTGTGTACCTTCACTCAAAGCCTCTGTTACCTAGGAAATAGTCAAGATAAGATAATTGTCTATGGCTACTGCTGGTAAACTCTTATTTAGTCATTTGGTTGCCATATTCTCTTTGAGATCAGGCTGCAGGGACAAGTCACTGGAGAAAGATGTTTAGAAGCTTGCTGCTATTCCTAATGTCTTACTGGACTAATTCTGTATCCTTCTGAATTATATGGTATGAACTGATACTTTGTTATTATTCTCAGTGCTGCCCTTGGCTAATACTTTTGTTTTCCAGAGAAGGAGAATGGGAGAGCTGGGTCATTTCTGTTCCATTTAAGTTGTAATGAGATGGATGGGTTTGGAATTATAATTTAGGGAGCCACAGATGATGCTATAAGTTATTCTCTGATGTATTTTTTTTAGTAGTGGAAGGTGCTTATCTGAAACTAATTATTAGGAGAGTTTTATTTATCATGTGAGATAGGTTCACTTGCCTTGTTCAGTTGGCATCAATACTTCAGTGGATCCATGATTCATTGCTGTGGGTGCTCCCTCCTCTGGTGCAGATTGTAACCCCTCCACACATTTTCCTATCTTGGGGAATTCTTGTGCATATATTTCCATCAATTCTGCATAGGGGATGCTGGAGGTATTCCTCCGGGTTGTTATTTAATGAATACTGGTGCAGCACTCGGAGACTTCCAGCAGCTTAAACGTTTCAGAGGCATATCTTCTTCACCGTGTTTTCTGGTATTTCTTCCAAAAAGAAAAAAAAATCTTAGTCCATAGCTATATATGTATGAAACCTGTAATTCTTTAAGATGGTGGTTTTATTCTGATCCAAAGAAACCAGATCCCCAGCTTTGCTGTGGAATGCAATGAGGCCTCCCTTTCTGCCCTTTCTCATCAAATAACTATAGTCAGCTCTTGAATTCTGTGTTCATTGAAAGGAACAGTGGCCTGGATAATCCAAAAATGATTCCATTTGTCCTTGGGATAACCAGTAAGCTTGTTGTTTGTTTTGTTTTGTTTTGTTTTTCATTAACAACTCTACCTTCACAATTTGTTGGCATTCAGGCTTCTTTTTAATGGAATTTTTGGTTACTTGAGTCCACCCCTATGAGTGGTGGGAGGGTGAAGTAGGAGCCTTCTAAGGGGCAAGGATTAGCTACTCTGGATTAAAGATACAGCATGGGGAGCTCACAAGTAGAGCTACCACAAGTAAGTGGGTAACTGAGAAATGGCTGCATCTAGTTAACAATCATAGAGATGTATGGTGCTGTTCTTATTCTGTTCAGCTGAGATGTAGGAAAACTCATTCATAGTCTTTGGGATTGACCTAGTTGACTTTGACTTTTAGGGGAATGAGAAAGAGAGCTTAGGACTTAGCTTCTTTGCCTAGTGCCAAAATACAGCTTTACCATTTGATTATATTTATTTGTTTTTAAGTCTATAAAGGATTCAGATGTAATCCACTCTGTGTTATAATATGGGTTTCCATCTTTGGGATTCCCATCTCAAAGGTCTCCCCTTAACATTGTATTAGTGAAGATAGATGTGCTGGCCATTTCCCAGAAGTTAAGAGGGAAAGCGTGCATGTAGTGGGAAATTACATTAAATAAAAAGATTTTTCATTTCTGTAGGACTCTGAAAATCAGAAATCTCTTTCCTCATAACAATTCTATTAGGTCAGCAGTGTCAGTATCTTTATCCCAATTTTGCAGATGAGGAAAGTAAGGCTCAGACAGTAAAGCATAATGATTTGCCTGTGATCATATAGCTACTAAGAGTCAGAATTGGAATTCAAATTCACATCTGCCAGCTCCCAAGTCAGCATGCTTTACATCTTAAAACACTGCCTCTCAAAAAAAATGAGTCGGTAGGGAATTAGCCAACTGACCTAAAAGATGTATCAATTTAGGTCAGGTTCAGGCTGCAGAGTACTTTAATTGGATATTCCAGTTCAATAGTTTTAGGTAATGTCAGTTTGAACTGGTTCACATTTACTCTTAAAAAATTAGGGAAACAATATTACGACTTGAATTTGGTTTGCAGTTTGGCCAAATTAATGCTGGCTGTTTGTTTCTGGTTCACAGTTCAGCTCAGTTGCATACTTACTGAGAATAAGGACTCAGGTTCTCATCATCATGCAATGTTGCTGTTATGCAGCCTTGGAAAGTCACTCCTTTCCCCACATCTGTAGGCTATCTATCCTTTGAAAACTTCAGGCAGAAGTCATGACCTAAGTGGTTTACATTCCTGGATCTTCTTTCCTTGATGTCCTACCCCAAGTCTAGGTCTCTTTTCTCACAAATCTCCCCCAAATTTTAGATTGATAGCTGTACATATATTTGCAGTCTCCTCACTCCACACACATACACTAAGGATTATGCAGTATCTAATGGGGAAACAAGAGAAAAAATGGGGAAATAGCCTTTTGGAAAATCCAAAGGCCTGAAATGTGGCCTTCAGTTTTCTGCCACCAGAAGTCCTACAGATTAGTAACATCATATTCCTGCTCTATTGGGGACTTCCCACTACAAAACAAAAGGAAAAAAAAAAAAGAATCACAACAGAACCTTGAAATGTTTTCCTGAACATTTGAATTACTATAAGTGGGAGCCCAGGCAACTCTGTTCCCAAATGATAATGATGACAATAGATATGGTAGTCAGCACAGGAAGTGAATAACTTTCTGGATTATGAATTTTTTTTTCATTTTTGTTTTTATGCTAAAATATATTAAAGGAAACAAAATATATAGCTTTTGTTTGAACATTCAGAAATTTAATTCCCCAGCCTGGGTCACGGTCATACTGATCTGGTGGAGAGGTGTTCCATATTCCCTTGGTTGCTTCCAGTCAGCTTAAAAGGTGGAGAATTGGTTCATTCACTAAAGACATAGGCACGCATCATGAATGCCATGGTTAGCTGGCAGGGACAACCTACACCTATGAACATAAGAATTGCTTTCCTAGGTAAACACTGAGGCCAATCAATCCTAGGATTCTTTCTTGACAGGGGCATCAACAAAGGGTTTTAGGGGAAATCAGATACCATTCTCTAGAGATTCAAAGTATGTCTCCCAAGGAATTCATTATGGACCTATCATTTGTAGTGCCTCAATTAATACCACTAAATCACAGTGCCTCCTCATGAAAGTAACTTGAGTTTCAGGGGTAGAGTTTTTCAGTTACAAAATAAAGTTCATAGGATATTCCTAGAAGACAGGAGTTGAAGCAGAGAAGGATTATTTATTTCTTCAGTTCCTTAAGGTAGATGTCAAGAATGGCTCAAAGACTGAACCCTTAGAGTTTAGCCATGGTTTGGAAATCTATATCCATAGTTAAAGGTAAGGGCAAGCAGTGTCAACGGGAGTATGTGACACCATTATGGTAGCTGAGTAGTAAGACTTTGTAATTAAGATTTATGCTGAAAGTGGTATGAAAAGTCAAAATCACAGTAACTCTTAGAATACCACTTACTCTTCCTTCCCTCAGCTGGTTATTAGTATGGGAAGCTAGAGATCTTCAGTGTTATGATTCAAGAGCTGTTGCATTCAAATGGCCAAGATGTCTTACCTGTGAGAAAAAAAAAAGGCAAAACAAAGTAGTGAAACGGAAGAGGAGTGAGGGCATCATTTATTTTTGTCTAGTTGCTTGCCAAAGGGGATTTATTCAGCTGCTTTGCTTTGATTACAGTAATCACTCTTCGGAGAGTGGGACATGAAAAGGAAAGGACATTTGGAGGAATGGATGAGAACAAAACCTCAATGGATGTATAATATCTGATAGAAGAAGGGGGGGCAGATTAGTTAAAAGAAAGCCTTTTATTTTTCTGTAGCCATCTGTAATTCTTCAGTCTCTAGATGGTTTAAACAAAGAAAAGAAGTAGTCCTAGCTTAGAAGTTCTATCATGCCAAGTCATCTCTAGAAAATGAACTCTCCAAGGCTAGATCACTTACCTGGGAGGTGACTTGTATCTCCAGTATAGATAGATGAGTAATCTCTCTTTGACCAGTGGAAATCATTCCACACTGGTGGATTTGTGGTCACTGATGAGGGTATACAGTAACTGGGTTTGCAGTAATCTTTCAGGGTTTGCCTTACACTCAGAAGCTTTGTAGAGAGGAGTTTCTTTGTTTACATAAGTAATATTCTACTTAGTTTTTACTGCCTTTTTATAATAAAGGTTCCCTGTAATATGGGTACCTCTGCCTATTGTATATTGCACTTTTGATATTTTTGCAGGCCCTTCTCCATTGCCTCCATTTTTTTTTGTTGTTGTTGTAAAGGGACAAATGCTTTTAAAATCAGAAAATTAGCTATTAGACAATCATTTGGTCTCACAGAGGCCATCTCTACACCATGAACCTATTGTAAAATCTGTAAGCCTTCCAATTAAAAAACATGTGATCAAGAAGAATGGAGTATTGCCAACTAAAGCCAGATACACCATATTCTATAGTCCCATTGATGCCTTAACCTCTCAAAGAGACCTCCTGGGCTCGCTCTGTGTTTTCTCTTCTCAAGAAATCAGTGTACGTATCTAGCTTGAGTAATCAGGAACTGAAGAAATCTACCAAAGAGGTTATTTCATAGGAAAGAAGTCACTCCCAGGTCAATTCTCTTAGATAACTTTTAGAAGGAGTGGCATACTTCATGCTAAATTCAAGATAAAGGTGCCCCATTTGTCACTCCAATTGTCTCCAAAGTGATTATAAATATATTGAGCAAAGAGATTTGATTTCTCCAAGCTGTACCCAAGACTTAAATCCACCATTCTAGCATTTTCCTTTTGCAGTTGTTTAATGAGAGAGAGACAGAGAGAGAGAGAGAGAGAGAGAGAGAGAGAGAGAGAGAGAGAAGAGAGGGAGAGAAAGAAAGAAAGAGAAAGAAGAAAAAGAATTCAATTAACCCCATGTTCCAATTTTTTTTTTTGTTAAGGAATCTGAGAGTAAAATATCTACATATGAATGCAAATAATGGGCTTGACTGACCCTGTTCTTACAAAACTTTGGTGTGTGTGGTGTATGCTGTTGTTGTATATGCTTAAGATGTTGAAAGCTCTGGTGAATGCAGCCTCTTCTGAGATGTCTGCCTCCTTTCCTCAATCTATGTGCTTTAATGTAAATAAAGACTGTTTCAAGTGATTTCTTCTCTATGTCATGGGTTGTTCTAATATGATATGAATTACCATGTCTGCCCAAGATTTACTTTAAAACCTGGTTTCCATGAAGGAAATGAAGATAGAACAATAAAGGATATCTTCTATGCCATCTATATTTTTTTCTTCTTTTATGATTGTACTTCAGTGTTTCTTAATTCTTTCAGCTTAACAAATCATTTCATTAATATATTTGATTTTTATGTCACCTATGCTTCCTAATGTATTCTTGCCTCCTCTTTTAGAGCTATTCCTTATAATAAAGAATAAAAAGGAGAAAAAATCAGCTCATCAAAACTAGCCAACAAATTGAAAGAATTTGACGTTATAGGCAGTACAGTGCTTCACCTCTGACAAGAATAGGGGGTACCTTCTCAAATCTTCTTTGTGATTGAACTTGGCCATTATAATTTGCAGCATTAAATTTCAATTGTTTTTCTGTCATTGTTCTTTTTTCCCCATTGATTTAGTCATTGTGTATATGTTTTCCTGGTTGTTCTTACTTTACTTTGCACCAGTTCATATATCTTCCCTTACTGCAGTAATCACATTCATAATTTATTTCATCACATAATGCCTTTCTATTACATTTATGCATCAATACATGTGTAATCATGTCCCAAACAATAGGCATCCACTTTGTTTACAATTCTGTTCTGCTATTAAAAAAATAGTGTTTTAAGTGTCTCTATCTCCAGTGTCAAGTATTTTTCAGTATTTGATCATAGTAATTTGCTTATGAATATTGGAATGCCAGGATCTCAGAAAAATAAAAAAAAATGGGTATCCTAAGTAGGCTGCAGCATATTACCAATGATGGATGACTTATATAAGAGATTGCATTGGGGCAGCTAGGTGGCGCAGTGGATAGAGCACCAGCCCTGGATTCAGGAGGACCTGAGTTCAAATCTGGCCTCAGATACATAATACTTACCAGCTGTGTGACCCTGGGCAAGTCACTTAACCCCGGGCAAGTCACTTAACCCCATTGCCTAGCCAAAAAAAAAAGTAAAAAAAAAATGAAAGATTGTATTACCAAAGAAATCATTGAGGACATATATGACCAGAAAAATGCTGGTCATGTAGCTGGTCACACAGTATTACATCAGAACAAGATCTAGAGAAAGGCCTTCTCCATTGAGTATATTCTCTGTGTTAGATTTATAGAAGAACATGAAAAAGAATTACATGGGTTTCAGCTGTATGAACAGATTGTGATCTCTGTTCATAGAAGGAAGGCCCATACAAATTTGATCATAGATCTACTGGAACATCAAAGTATTTTTTGTTTTTCTTTTTCAAGCTGAAAGTAAAAGATCATCTGAGTCCTTACTCCATCATTTTTCAAATCAGAAAACTAACACTGACGGAGGGGAATAGATTTACTTGGGTCACAAGATTAACTGAGCTGATTTTTAGTCTATTCCCTTCTCCTCTACACAGCACTACTCCTATTAAATTATGTTTAAAACAACTTCATTTTTCCTACCATCATCAACCTTATTTTTTAAATCATATTATGGTTTTCATACTGTCTTCATTTAAATTGGCTCATTTGTCTGGAAACACGTCAGCAAAATAGATAGGGAAGTCAGTATCATGTCCATTTGATGGATGAGGAAACTTAGCTCAAAGAAACTGAATGTCTTACGCAAAGTTATAGAGATACTATGGATTAGAATTCAAGTCCTTCTTATCTTTCCAGTCTTCTTATACTTTCCTATATTCTACATACTCTGATCCAGCTATATTGGCCTCTTTCCCATTCCTCACACATGACATTCAGTTTTCCAACTCTGTGCTTTTGCATTGGCTGTTTCCTATGGCTTTGGAAGATCATGGAGAATAAGAGGGGTTTTGTAACTTTGGAGAAGGGGAGATGCTGCCCCAATTTTCAAAAAAGAGGAAGAGAATGGAGTCTACAAACTACATGCTAATGAATTTGATTTAAGTTTCTTCAAAAATTCTATACTATGCTATAAAAGAGGTGGCTAATTAACAAGTGAAAAGGAAAGTAGTAATTATAAAGAGCCGGAATGGCTTCATTAAGTAAAAAGTGATACTGAACTGATCTATATCTTTTTGACAGAGTTGAAATGCTGAAATATCATGGGAATATTGTAAATATATTTTTGCTTTGATTTTAGTGAAGCATTTGATAAGGACTCTAGTGATTTTTTGTGTATAAGAAATATAGGTCAGATAATAATACAGTTGTGTAGATTCAGAACTATTTGAATGGACCTAAAAAGTAGTCATTAATGGGTGACTATCAACTGGAGGGATGTCTCTAGTTTAAGAGGAGTCCTTGGCACTGAACTATGGTACATTAATAAACTTGGATAAGGGCATAAAATTTACAGGGACACAAAGCTGGGAGATCCAGCTAACTCATCAAATGCCAAAGATAGGATCTAGGCAGAAGATGTTTGAGAATGACAGAATTTAAGAGAGCCATGTAAAGTCTTGCACTTGTATTTTTTTTAACAACTTTGTAAGTAGGAAGAAAGGATATTTTTATGGGCAGCAGTTTACCTAAAAAACACCTGTTTTGTTTTGTTTTGTTTTGTTTTTTGTGAATAACTGGTGGCCAAAACAGCTGCTGTAATCTTATGCTATATGGAGAGACATAATGTTTACAACACAAGAGGTAAATATTCTATTTTATTATGCCCTGGTCAGGTCACATCAGGCATACTGTTTTCAGTTCTGCATACCATGTTTTAGAATGGTCATTGACAAGCTGGACAATATCCACAGGAAGACAATCAGAATGCTGAAGGTCTTCAAGATCATGTCATACAAGAACTAGTTAGAAGAGTAAGGAATATTTAGGCCAGAGAAAAGAAGCCATGATATATGTCTTTACATATTTGAAGGGATCACACGTGTAAGATGGATTCAGCACTCTACTTGGTTCTAGAGTGTAGAACTAGGAGCAATGGGTGGAGGTTGCAGAAAGTTATATTTGTATTCTCTATAAGAAAAATTTCCTAAATGTCAGAGCCATCTAAAATTGCAATTGGATGCTCCAGCTCATAGTAGATTTCCTTTCCCTGGAGGTCTTCAAGTAAAGACTGAATAAACTG
Source organism: Phascolarctos cinereus (assembly GCF_003287225.1). NCBI lineage: Eukaryota > Metazoa > Chordata > Mammalia > Diprotodontia > Phascolarctidae > Phascolarctos > Phascolarctos cinereus. Next base: position 275,343,228 of record NW_027555625.1, on the reverse strand, counting down.
TTTATTAGTAATGGTGTAGACAGGATTACTATAAAGGTAAAAGTTAAATTAGTTGGCCTCTGGTTGTCCCTTCTGCTTCTTAGGTTTTAACAGTCTCTATCAGAATTCACCACTTGAAAGAGGCAGAGCCAAGATGGTGTAGTAAAGGCAGGGACTTGCCTGAGCTCTCCTCTAATCCTTCCAAATCCCTTTAAAAATGAACCTAAACAAATTCTAGAGTGGCAGAATCCACAAAAAGATAGAGTGGAACAAATTTCCAGCCAAATACAATTTGGAAGGTTGGCAGGAAAGGTCTGTTGAACCAGGATAAGAGAGGAGCACCATTCCCCATAGGCCATGCTAGTCCAGACCTGACTCAGCAAATCAAGAGCAAGACTCAGGGCAACTGAATCACTGGTGGCAGTGGTGGTTTCCGTACCTCTCAGACAATAGATCTCAAAGACAACTTAGAAGGTCAGCAGGAAAGCTCTGTCAGACATGAATGAGAATAGAGCACAGTTTAGTGCAGGGTGTTGAAGCAAAGCCCCATACATGGCAAACTAGGAGCAAGCCTTGGGAGACACTGAATCAGCACTAGCAGTGGCTGCTTCCAGAGCTGTAATCCCATAGATGTAATGGGTATCCAACAACTGGTGAGAAAAAGATTAGTTTTGTTTTGTTTTGCTTTTTTGCACTAGTACTGAAGCAGAACTCTTGCTTTGCTGATGCCCAGATCCAAGTTGCAGGCCTAGGTGGGAGTCCCAGGGCAAGGAGGAGTACCAGCATGGGAGAGCTTATGGCCACAGTGCAGGGGAGACTTTCATCACAGTTTCAGGGCAGAAAAGAGATTGTGGTCACTCACAGGCCAGGAGAGTAGTAAACACACCTCTCCTTAGATCATACCACCTTGGAAGAACTGAAAACTTACAGGTTCCTAGAAGTATTCTGAAAACAACTGCAAGAGACACCTGAAGTTTGGGATAGTGTGCCCTCCACCCTGGAAGCAGAGCCCTACCTTAACAAAGAGTTAAAAGTCAAAAAATAGGCTGAGGAAATGATCAAACAACAGAAAAGAAACCTCTGATTATAGAAAGTTATTATGAGGGGGGCAGAGCCAAGAAGGCAGAGTAAAAGCAGTGATTTGCTTGAGCTCTCTCCTTTCCACATACCTATAAAAATGGCTCTTAAATTCTAGAACAATAGAATCCACAGAAAGACAGAGCGAAACAAATTTTCTGCCTAAGACAACCTGGATGGTTGATTGGAAAGGCCTGTGGCACTGGACTGTGAGAGGAACACAGTTCACTGTGGGCATGCAGGCAAAGACTAAGCCTTAGAGAACCTGGAATAGGCCTCAGGGGACTGAATTATACACAGCTGTGGTAGTTTTCAGACTTCTCAAACAAATGCCAAAGACAACTTAGAAGATCAGTAGGAAAGGTCTGTGACCATGGTGAGAGAGAAGCTTGGTCCCAGCTCCAGTCCCAGTGCAGCCCTGGGGTGGTGGTTCTTCTGGAGCTCTTGGCCTACAGACTAAGGGGAAATCGAGAGGTTGATCAGAGGGGGACTGCAGGGATCTCTTTGCTGGTGCTGAGGCAGGATTCTCTTGCTTTGCCCAAGCTTGGATCTGGGTCACATGTCTGAGTGGTAGTCCTAGGGCAAGAAGGAGAGCTGGTGTGGTAGAGCTTGTGGTGGCAGTGCAGAGAGAATCATCCTCACAGTTCCAAGGCAGAAAAGAATGCTTGTGGTCACTCATAGACCACAGCATCGGCCAGGAAAGGAGCAAACACCTTGCCTTTGATCATACTACCTTGGAAGAACTGAAAATTGATAGATCTCTAGAAGTATCTCTGAAAATAGCTGCACAAGGCCCCTGAAATTTGGGACAGCACGTTCTCCATATTGGAAGCAGATCTCTACTTTAACAAAGAGTTTAAAATTCAAGTAATTGGCTGGGATCATGAACAAAGAGCACAAAAAAATGCCTCAGACCATAGAATCTTACTTTAGTGACAAAGAAGGTGAAAACATACAACCAGAAGAAGACAACAAAGTCAAAGCTCTTATAACCAAAGCCTCCAAGAAAAATATGAATTGGTCCCAGGCCATGGAAGAGCTCATAAAGGATATAGAGAAGCAAATAAGAGAAATAGAGGAAAACCTGGGAAGAGAAATGAGAGTGATGCAAGAAAATCATGAAAAATAAGTCAACAGCTTGCTAAAGGAGACCCAAAAAAATACTGAAGAAAATAACACCTTAAAAAACAGATTAACCCAAATGGCAAGAGGTCCAAAAAGCCACTGAGTAGAAGAATGCCCTAAGAAGTAGAATTGGCCAACTGGAAAAGGAAGTCCAAAAGCTCACTGAAGAAAATACTTCCTTAAGAATTAGAATGGAGCAAATTGAAGCTAATGACTTTATGAGAAATCAAGGCACTGTAAAACAAAACCAAAAGAATGAAAAAATAGAAGCCAATGTGAAATATCTCATTGAAAAAAAAACAACAGACCTGGAAAATAGATCCAAGAGAGATAATTTAAAAGTTATTGGACTACCTGAAAGCCATGATAAAAAAAAAAAGAGCCTAGTCCTCATCGTTCAAGAAATTATCAAGGAAAACTGCCCTGATATTCTAGAACCAGAGGGTAAAATAGAAATGGAAAGGATCCACCTATTATCTAAAAAAGATCCTCAAAGGAAAACTCATAGGAATATTATGGCCAAATTCCAGAATTCCCAGGTGAAGGACAAAATGTTGCAAAGAGTCAGAAAGAAACAATTCAAGCATGGTGGAGTCAGGATAACACAAGATTTAGAGGCTTCTATATTAAAGGATTAGAGATCTTGGAATATGATATTCCAGATGCCAAAGGAGATAGGATTACAACCAAGATAAGATTACAATCACTTACCCAGCAAAATTGAGTATAATCCTTCAGGGGAAAAAATGGATATTCAGTGAAATAGAGGACTTTCAAGCATTCTTGATGAAAAGACCAGAACTGAATAGAAAATTCAGCTTTCAAATACAAGACTCAAGAGAAGCATGAAAAGGTAAACAGGAAAGAGAAATCAGAAGGGACTTATTAAAGTTGAATTCTTTACGTTCCTACATGTAAAGATGATATTTGTAACTCATGAGACCTTTGTCAGTATTAGGGTAATTGCAGGGAAAAATAATATATATATATATATATGTGTGTGTGTGTGTGTGTGTGTGTGTGTGTGTGTGTGTATGTGTGTGTGTGTATGTATACACACACATACACAGATAGATAGGTATAGATATGTATATATATGTATGTGTGTATATATATTTTATATATACATATGTATATATATGTATATATATATATATATATATATATATATATATATATATATATATATATATATATATATATAGAGAGAGAGAGAGAGAGAGAGAGAGAGAGAGAGAGAGAGAGAGAGAGAGAGAGAGAGACAGAGGGCGGGCACAGGGTGAGTTGAAGATGAAGTGGTGATATCTAAATAATAAAATTAAGGGGTTAGAGAAGATTATACTAGGAGAAGGAGAAAGGGAGAGATAGAATAGGATAAATTATCTCACTCCAAACAGGCACAAAACAGCTTTTACAGTGGACAGGAAGTGGGAGAAGGTGAGAGGGAATGAGTGAATCTTATTCTCATTGGATTTGGCTTAAGGAGGGAATAACATACACACTCAATTGGGTAAGTAAATCTGTCTTACACTACAGGAAAATATGAGGAAAGGGGCAAAGAGAGATGGGAATGATAGAAAGGAGGGCAGATTCAGGGAGAGAGTAATCAGAACAAACACTTCTGAAGAGTGAGAAGGACAAAATAGAATCAAATAAAAGGGGGGCAGGAAAGGACGAAGAGAAATATAGTTTTTCATGACATGACTACTACAGAAGTGTTTTGTATGACTACACACGTATAACCTGTATTGAGTTGCTTGCCTTCTCAATGAGGGTGGGTAAGGAGTGAGGAAGGGAAAGAATTTGGAACCTAAAATTTTAAAAACAATGATAAAAATTGCTTTTACATGCAACTGGGTAATAAGATATACAGGTAATGAGGTATAGAAATATATCCTGCACTACAGGAAAATAGATGGGGAAGGGGATAATATAAGGGGGATATTAGAAGGGATGGCAGATTAGGGGAAGGGGTATTCAGAATGTACATAGTTGGAGGAGGGTTAAGATGGGGAGAAAATTTGGAACTCAAAATCTTGTAGAAGTGAATGTTGAAAACTAAAAATAAATTAATAATAAAAAAGGGGAAAAAAAGAAAATTGCTATGGTTACAAGGAAGACTAAAACACACACTCAGGAGCAGATAACAAAGTCACAACTACATCCAAAGTCTCCAAGAAAAATATGAATTGCCCTCAGGCCATGGAAGAGACCAAATCAAATGGAAGAGATGAAAATAGAATAAGAGAAGTAGAGGAAAAATTGGAATTGAAATGAGAGTGATGCAAGAAAATAATGAAAAATACATCTACAACTTGGTAAAAGAGACATAAAAATTACTGAAGAAAATAACATCTTAAAATACAGACTAGGCCAAATGGTAAAAGAAGTCCAAAAAGCCAATGAGAAGAATGCCTTAAAAAGCAGAATTTTCCAAATGGAAAACAACAAATAGTTCCCTAAAAATAAGAACTGAGTTAATGGAAGGTAATAACTATATGAGAAATCAAGAAACAATAAAACAAAACCAAAAGAATGAAAAAATAGAAAACAGTGTGAAATATCTGATTGGAAAAACAACTCTCCTGAAAAATAGATCCATGAGAGATAATTTAAAAGTTATTGGACTTCTTGAAAATCCTCATCAAAAGAAAAAAAAAGAAGCCTAGACATCATCTTTCAAGAAATTATCAAAGACAACTGCACTGATATGCTAGAACTAGGAGGTAAAATATAGATTGAAAGAATCCACCCATTACTTCCTGAAAGAAGTCCTAAAATAAAAAACTTCTGGGAATATTATAGCCAAATTCCAGAGTTCCAAGTGAAGGAGAAAATATTGCAAGCAGCCAAAAAGAAACAATTCAAGCATGGTGGAGCCACAGTCAGGATAACACAAGATTTAGAAGCTTCTACCTTAAAAGACTGGAGGGCTATGAATATGACATTCTTGAGGCCAAAACCAAGAATCCCTAACCCAGAAAAACTGAGTATAATCTTTTAGGGGAAAAAAGGGATATTCCATAGGATAGAGGACTTTTAAGCATTCTTGATAAAAAGACCAGAGCTGAACAGAAAATTTGACTTTCAAATACAAGACACAAGAGAAGGATAAAAAGGCAAACAGGAAAGGGAAATCATAAGGGACTTTAAAAGGTTGAACTGTTTACACCCCCACATGTAAAGACAGTTTTGTAGCTCATAAGACCTTTCTTATTATTAGGGTAGTTAGAAGGAATATATGTAGAATATATATAGTTGGGAGTTGAATATAAAGGGATGATATGTAAAAAATAAAGTTAAGTGATGAGAGAGGAATGTACTGGGAACAAAAGAAAAGGAGAGGTAGAATGTGGTAAATTATTTCACATGAAAGAGGCAAGAAAAAGCTTTTACAGTGGAAGAAAAGAGGGAGGACATTAGGGGAAGTGACTGAACCTTACTCTGATCACAGTTGGCTCAAAGAGTGAATAAGACACACATTCAATTGGGTAAAGAAATGTATCTTACCCTATAGGAAAGTAAGAGGGGAAGGAGATAAGAGAAGGTGGATGGGTGATAGAAATGAGTACAGATTGGGGGGTGGAGTAGTCAGAAACAAAACACCTTTGAGGAACAACAAGATGAAAGGAGAGAGTGAATAGAACAAATGTGGGTCATAGGATGGAGGGAAATACAGTTAGCAATAGTAATTGTGAAAAAAATTAAAGTAAGTTTTTCTGATAAATAAGTCATTTCTCTAACATAGAAAACTGAGTCAAATTCACATAATAGTCATTTCCCAATTGATAAATGATCAAAAGATATGAACAGTTTCCAGATGAAGTAATCAAAGCTATCTATAGACATATGAAAAAATACTCTCACTGTTGATTGGAGAAATGCAAATTAAAACAATTCTGAGGTACTATTTTATATTTTTAGATTGGCTAATAGAACAGAAAAGGTAACTGACAAATGTTGGAGGGATGTGGGGAAAATGAGACATTAATGCACTGTTGTTGGAGTTATTAACTGATTCGACCACTCTTTAGAACAATTTGGAACTATACCCAAAGGGCTATTAAAGCCATGCATGCCCTTTAACCCACAATACCACTACTAGGTCTGCATCCCAAAAGAGATTGAAAAAAATTAAAAGTACTTATATGTACAAACATATTTATAGCAATTCTTTTCTGGTGGCAAAGAATTAGAACTTGAGGGGTTGCTCATCAACTGGGTAATGCCTGAACAAATTGTGGTGTATGATTGTGATGGAATACTATTGTCCTGTAAAAAATGATAAGCCAGATGCTCTTAGAAAAACCTGGAAAGACTTAAATGAGTTGATGCAAACTGAAATATACTGTGTACAAAGTAACAGCAATGTTGTAAGATGATCACCTGTGAATGATTTAGCTATTCCCAGCGATATAATGAACCGAGACAACTTTGAAGGACTTATGATGGAAAATCTTATCCCTTCCCAGAGAAAGAACTGATGGTGTTTGAATACAGATTGAAGCATACTTTTTTAAACTTTTTTTTTGATTTTTTTTATCTCTGCTTTGTTTCATAACATGACAATTATGGAAATTTTTTTTGCATGACTGCACATGTATAACCTATATTGCACTGCTTGCCTTCTCAATGACGTGTGGTGTGGAGGAAGGAAAGGAGAGAATTTGGAAGTCAAAATTTTAAAAACAAATGTTAAAAATTGTTTTTACATGTACATAGGGGAAAAGAAAACACTAAGTAAAATAATTTATTACTTAAAGAAATATTTTTTTAATACAAAGAATAAGCCTTTAATTTGTTGGTTCTATAACATGTGGTATCAAAGAAGACATTTTCTTAAAGTGAGAACATACCTATACACCAAGAAAGAAGAGCCCAACTCAGTGAGAACAGTGAGTAGTTTCCTAGCAGATGTATGTTAGGCTCAGTTAAAATGAATATAGTTCTATAGGAAGGGAATCAGTCTGATCTCCTTTCACTACCCCTGTCCCCATCCTCCAGCCAAATCAAATGGAAGCTAGCAGCGGCTGTGTGTGCATTTGACCAAAAGAATATCTCTTTTTTATGTTGTTACCATGCTCTGCTTCCTTAGAAATAGGTAACACGGATTTGATCCCTGCCAATCCTACAGGCACCTGAAAGGAGGTAATTAGACCTGAAGAAAAATTCAAGCCAGAGAAAATACCACCACTTAAGTTCACATCACAGAAGCAATCCAGCCTTCCTATAGTCACCCCAGGCCAGCCCAAGAGAGTTCTTATCTGTCACTTTCCATTAGGACAACTATGAGAAAGACGGTATCTTAGATTAGACATCCACAGCAGTACCGATCACTAGGAATAGGCTATATTCCTTACCTGTAAACAGAAGGCACAACCACTGGAAAGACAAGGAGATATCTCCTTTAATTGACTGAATGTTACAGTCATATGGCCTATTGAATCTTGAGTTCTACCAAAAGTTAACTGGGTGACCTTGGGCAAGAGGCCTCTCCTATATGAGTCTCAATTTCTTCATCTGTAAAATGAAGGTTATTGAGCTAAATGATCTCTAAAACTTATCCCAGTTCTTAAATTCTCTGATTCTATGATTCAGTCTCCTCCCTAAGTTTTCTCTTTTCCCAGAAAAGCATATAGTGAATTCTTTCCCATGCCATGTAGACATATTATTGCACTCTGGAAAAGTCTTACCTTGAAAATGTCAGCTCATGGCTGAGCTGCGTTTCTCTCTCTTTGTTTCTTCTAACTACTAAATCCCACTGGAAGCCAAAATTTACATGCAATTGCTCTGGCTTCAGCAGTTGCTGGCTGGCCTGTAGGTCACCTTTTTTCCCTTTTCCCACCCAAAACACTGAAGACAGTAATGTAACAGGGTTTTTCACATTGAGTGGATTGATATCTATCAGGGGTTATTCCAATCACAGCCAAGCAAAAAACTGATACTTCAAGAGGACAGATATTTGGGGGTAGGGTCAGGTCAGAACCATGGACAGAGCCAGGTCTCTGTGGATTTCTCTTGTTCTGATTCTCAAATCATTGCTGTTCTCCTCCTAGTTTTCATTTCTTATACTAATATTCTTAGTAGTAAAGGAGTTTAGAGCTAGAAAATGATTCACAAGGTTCCCTGACTTCAAGCAGGGTAAGCATAGTCATCCCTGAAAAGTATGAATGAAAGTTTTCCCTATCAGTTATCTCTATAAGCAACTAAAGCCAAAGAAATTATAACTTGTATTACCTGAATTATCTGCACACACATGTACACTGACAGCCTCATATGCGTATACATCAAAGCTTCTTGGATTTTTGATGCCAGATAAAAATGAATTTGGACTCAATTGTGGAGTGATAGTGACATTTTGGTATTTCTTGTTTTTTTTTTTTCTGGATCTGTGATTTCATTTGTATATGGATGATTTTGAAACTTTCTATTATCGCTATCAGAAATTCATATATGAAAATTATATAGTTGTAGCTAGTTGTCCAGGGCAGAAAGAGTTTAAGTGATTTGCCCAGGTTTACATAGTCAATATGTGTCAAGGGCAGCATTCAAACTCAGCCTTGCTTACTCAAAGGATATACCATGCTATTTCTTAACAGCAAGATTACATGTTAAGTAATTCCTATCTTCTTAGGGCTTTCTCCATCTCAGTGTATATTTTTGGTCTGCTTATCCGCAAGGACCAATACAGGTACAGAGTGTATTTCTATATAGTGTTATAGAAAAAGCACTGGAGTAATAAACTAATTAGAATTCAATAGCTGGAAGTGTCCTTATAAGTGGTTTTCTGACTCCAAGTACTTGATCCACTATGACAACTAAATTTGGAATCAGAGGACTTGAGTTCAAATTCAACCTTTGTACTAACTTCTTAACTCTTGGAACTTGGTCGGCTTTCTTCACCTTTTTGGGCTTTATTTATAAAATAAAGAAGTTGGACTAGACCACCTCCTAGGACTTTCCTAGGTTAAAATCCTAAGATCTTATAATAAAGCTCTTAAAATAAATTAAAATATTAAATCAACCTTGAGATATCATTTTATACCTACCAGATTGTCTAAAGAAGAAATTGACAAATATTGGGGAGTGGGGATGTTGACAAATTGGGACATTGATTCATTGTTGTGAATTGTGGAATTATGGACTGATCCAACCATTTGGAAAAGTAATCTGAAATTACACCCAAAGAGTTATTACATTTCCAATATTCTGTGATTCAGCAATATGACTACTAGTTCTATTTCCAAAGATGACTGGGGAAAAAGGAAAAGAACTTCTATGTTTGTTTGGGGTTTTTTGCATTTGGGGTTAAGTGACTTACCCAGGGTCACACAGCTAGTAAGTATCAAATGTTTGGTCTGATGCTGGGATTTGAACTCACGTCCTCCTGCTTCAGGGCCAGTATTCTATCTACTGCACCACCTAGCTGCTCCCAAGAACTTATATGTTCTAAAATGTTTATTGCAGCTTTCTTTGTGATGGCAAAGAACTGGAAATTGCAGGGATGTCTATCAACTAGGGAATGACTGATGAAGTTGTGGTATATGATTGTGATGGTATACTGCCATGTTGTAAGAAATGATGAGCTCAAGACATCTGGCAATGGAGCCAAGATGGCAGAGAAAGGGCAGTGACTCACCTGAGTTCTCCCCCAAACTCCTCTAAACACCTTTAAATGATGTCATGAAATAGTTCCTGGAGCAGCAGACCCCACAAAAGGACAGGGTAAAATAATTTTCTAGCCAAAGACAACTTAGAAGGTCAGCAGAAAAAGGTGTGTCACATGTGAATGCAAGTGGAATACAGCCCAGAGCTCTCAGCCCACAGATGATAAGGGGGTTGAATAATTAGTCAGAAGGAGATCGCAGGGGTTTCTTTTCTAGCACTGAGGCAGGACTCTGTTGCTTTGTCCATACTCAGTTCCAGGTCCCAGTCCTGGATGGCAGTCCCAGGGCAAGAAAGAGCACTAACACACAAGAGCTTGTGGCTGTAGTGGAGTGGGAACTCTCACCACAGTTCCAGGGCAGAAAAGAGTGCTTGTGGTCACTCACAGATCAAAGTACAAGCCAATACAGTAGTAAACACGCCTCTCCTTAGATCATACCACCCTGGAAAAATTGAAAATTTACAGATCCCTGGAAGTCTCTGAAAACATCTGGACAAAACTCCTGAAGCTTGTGGCAATACATCCTTCACCCCCAGAAGCAAAGCCCTACCTTAACAAAGAGTTAAGAGTCAAAAAAACTGCCTGGGAAAATGAGCAAACAACTGAAAAAAATTCTGACTATAGAAAGTTATCATGGTATTAAGGAACATCAAAATACACACTCAGATGACAAAGTCCAAGCTCTTACATCCAAAGCCTCCAGGAAAAGTCTGTATTGGTCTCAGGCCATGGAAGAGCTGAAAAGGATTTTGAAAATCAAGTAAGAGAGACAGAGGAAAAATTGGGAAGAAAAATGAGAGTGATGCAAGAAAATTGTGAAAAATGAGTCAACACCTTGGAAAAGAAGGCACAAAATTGCTGAAGAAACTAACACCTTAATAAAACAGAGTAGGACAAACAATAAAAGAAGTTTTTAAAAGGTCAATGAAGAGAAGAATGCCTTAAAAAGCAGAATTAGCCAAATGGAAAAAGAGGCATAAAAATTCACTGAATAAAAAGAAAACTCCATAAAAAGACTAACTGACAAAATGAAAAAGGAAGTAAAAAGCTCACTGAAGAAAATAATTCCCTAAAAATTAGGACTGAGCAAATGAAAAGTAATGATTTCATGAGAAATCAAGAAGCAATAAAACCAAAATAATGAACAAAATAAGACAATGTGAAATGTCTCATTGGAAAAAAACAGCTCACCAGGAAAATATGTCCAGGAGAGATAATTTAAAAATTACTGGATTACTTGAAAGCCATGACCAAAAAGATAGCCTATACATCATCTTTCAAAAAATAATCAAGGGAAACTGCCCCAATATTCTAGAACCAGAGGATAAAATAGAAATAGAAAGAATCTACCAGTCACCTCCTGAAAGAGATTCTAAGAAACAATTTGAGTATCATGGAGCCACAGTCAAGATAACACAAGATTTAGCAGCTTGTGCATTAAAGGATTGGAGGACTAGGAATATTCTGGAGGACAAAGGAAGTAGGATTACAACCAAGAATTACCTACCAAGTAAAACTGACTATAATACTTCAGGGGAAAATGGACATTCTATGAGATAAAGGAGTTCAATTATTCTTGATGAACAGACCTGAACTGAATAGAAAATTTGACTTTCAAATACTAGACTCAAGAGAAGCAAAAAAGGTAAAGAGGAAAGGGAAATCATAAGGGACTTAATAAGGTTAAATTGTTTACATTTCTACATGGGAAGATGATATTTGTAACTCATAAGAACGTTCTCATTGTTAGGGAAGTTTGAAGGAATATATATAGACAAAGGGCATAGATATGAATTGAATATGAAGAGATGATATCTAAAAATAAAGTTAAGTGGTGATAAAGGAATATGCTGGGAAAAAGAGAAGAGAGAGTTAGAATGAGGTAAATTATCTTACATAAAAGAGGCAAGAAAAAGCTTTATACAATGGAGGAGAAGAGGGAGGAGGCAAGGGGGAGTAAGTGAACCTTACGCTCATCGGAATTGGCTTAAAGAGGATATAACATACTCAGTCAATTGGGTATAGAAATGTATCTTATTCTATAGGAAAGTACGATGAGAAAGGGATAAGGGAAAGGGGGGAGATAAAAGGGAGGGCAGATTGGGAGAGGGGGTAGTCAGAGGCAAAACAGTTTTGAAGTGGGACAGAGTGAAAAGTTAGAGAATAGAATAAATAGAAGGGTGAAATAGGATGGAGGGAAATACAGTTAGCAGTAGTAAGTGCAAAGAAAAATTGAGGCAAGTTTCTGTGATAAAGGCTGCATTTCTCAAAAATACAGAGAACTATCAAATTTATAAAAGTAATAGTCATTCCTCAATTGATAAATGATCAAAAGATATAAACAGTTTTCAGATGAAGTAATCAAAGCTATCTATAGACATATAAATGAAAATTTAAACAATTCTGAGGTATTAATTCTTACCTATTAGATTAAATAATAGGACAGAAAAAGTAAATGAGAAATGTTGGAGGGAATGTGGGAAAAATGAGACATTAATGCATTGTTGTTGGAGTTTTGAACTGATTCCACCATTCTTTAGAGCAATTTGGAACTATGCCCAAAGGGCTATAAAACCATGCATACCCTTTAACCTACAACACCATTAGTAGGTTTGTATCCTAAAAGAGATAAAAAACAAAAAAAGGAAAAGGACCTATATGTACAAAAATAGTTATAGCAGCTCTTTTCTAGTGTTAAAAATTGCAAATTGAGGGATGCTCATCAATTGGGGAATGGCTGAAGAAACTGTTGCATGAGATTATCGTGGAATATTATTATTCTATAAGAAATGATGAGCTAGATGCTCTCAGAAAAACCTGGAAAGACTTATATGAGCTGATGAAAAGTGAAACATACAGAAATATTGTAAGATGATCATCTGTGAATTACTTAGCTATTCTCAGCAATACAATGATCCAAGAGAATTCTGAAAGACTTATGATGAAAAAAATACTATCCACTCCCAGACAAAGAACTGATGGTGTCTGGATACATATTGAAGCATACTTTTTTTTTTTAAATGTTTCTTGAGGGCTTTTTTGTCTCTGTTTTCTTTCAAAGCTTGACTAATATGGAAATGTTTTGCATGGCTACACATGTATAAGCTGTATTAAACTGCTTGCCTTCTCAATGAGGAGCACTGGCAAGGGAGGAAGGGAAAGGGTTTGGAACTCAAAGTTTTATAAACAATGTTAAAATTGTTTATAAATAAATACTAAATAAATTCAACAAAAAGGAAAAAAAAGACATCTCATTTTGCTACTAGTGCTTGATAAGATCATATTAAAAATGAACTGTACCAGATAAATGTGTTTAAAAAAAGAAATGATAAGATCAATGATCTTAGAAAAATATGGAAAGACTTGCATGAAAAAATGAAGAGTGAAATCAGGAGAACCAAATGAATCTTGTATATAGTAACAACAATATTGTTTTAAGAATGACATTAAGTGAATAAGTCATTTTGACTGTTATAAATACCTAAATTAACTACAAAGGATATATGAGGAAAGATGCAGAGAAAGAAATGATAAATAGAAGTTTATTTGTATAGAATAATTTATTTATATATATATGTTTATATATTATATGTGTATGTGTGTATATACACGTATACATACATACACACATATACACACACACACACACACACACACATACACACACACACACTGAATTGTTTCTAATGGTAGCCATCCCTCTGGGTAGGCAGAGGAGGGAAGGGAAAAAAAAGAAAAAAAGAAATTTACATGACAACTTCATTAGCAAGCTGTGCATAACGGATTTGCAGTTTCATGTGCAATTATATTTTTTATTATACTATATTTTGGAAATGCTTGTTTTATTCCATAAATTTAAAAAATGTGAAAAAAAAGAAAGCATATATATACATATATATGTGTGTATCTATCTATCTATCTATATATATGTGTGTGTGTGTGTGTGTGTGTGTGTGTGTGTCTATTAATAGAAGAATCTTCCAAGGGAAAAATCCACAAAGCAGGTTTCTTGTATATTCTCAAGTGCATGTAATGAAATAACCAAAGAATTATAAGCAATGAAACCACTAGATGGCACCAGAATCACATTATCCACCATTGGCATTTCTACCAGAGGCTTGAGAGGAGGAAGATGTTTTTTTAAACATTAAAGGAAAATAGTTATTATTTCGTGATGATAGACTCTAAGGTGAAAGATGATCCAAAATGCAAGGTGGGGTTCTGGGTCTCAGAAATGAACATTAATCCCAGGAAGACTTGAGATGACTAAGAAACGAGGATTACAGAGAAATGTTAAAGATACAACAAGGCCTTTGAGCTTTATTCAGAGCAAAAAGAAGGAAAGGCAAGGACAGCTGCTTGGGACAAATCAGGCAATGTTACCAAAAGACATAGAAAAGGAAGAATTACTCAATTCCTGCTCTAAGTCCATCTTCTTAATAATGAAGAATGATCCTCAGATTGGGAAGTATAGATAAAAAAATGGACAACATTGAGATTTGAAAACCAAGGCGAGTAGGAATCAGTCAACAAGAATTTCTATTGTATGTACTATATGCCAGTCTCTGTGCTGTGTGCTTTAGATACAAAGACCAAAAATTAGCAAAGTCTCACTTTTTAGTTTACATTCAATAGGGTCAGACAACATGTATATTGATGTTTTATGCATGTACAGGATATATACAAAATAAATAATATGTAGTTACACAGAAGATAGTTTAAGAAGGTGAGCACTAGTAGTTGGGTGGAATTAGGAAAGACTTAATGAAAGGAGATATTATCTGTTCTGTGTGTTGAAAGAAGAGAGGGATTCTGGGAGGTGAAAGGAAGATGGATAGTGCAGAAAGACAATACTGCCTCTGAGAAACAGAAGGCATGTTTGACTGGATCACAGAGTTGAAAGTGGAGTAATGATACTGGAAAGACAGAATAGGATTAGGCTCGAAAGGGTTTTAAAAACGAAACAGAGAAGATTATATAATTACCCTTCAACAACTGAGAGCTACTGAAGCTTTCTGAGGAAGGTAATGACATAGTCAGGTTTACACTTAAAGAAAATTACTTTGCAGCTATGTGGAGGGTTTATGGGAATGAGGAATGATTTATGGCAGGGAAACTAATTAGGGAATTACAATAGTCTTAAAGTGTTATTAATCTTTTATGTGTCATAGATCACTTTGTAGACTGGTAAACCTATGGACCCTTCTCAGCATATTTTTATGTATTTTCATTTTTGGAGGAGAGCAATTGAGGTTAAATGACTTGCCCAGGGTCACATAGTTAGTAAGTGTCTGAGGCTGGATTTGAACTCAGGTTCTCTTGACTCCAGGGCTGATGCTCTATCCACTGTGCCAACTAGCTGCCTTGCAGCATATATTTAAATAATTGAAGGAAATGCTAAATTTCATTTAGAGATTAGTAAAAATAAAGATTCAGGTTTTTTTTCTATCCAAGTTCATGGACCCCCTAAAATCCATAAATCTCTTGGTTGTCCAAGGACCCTAGCTTAAGAACCCCTGGTAGAAGTGAAAGGTGGTAAGAGTCTGAAATAAGGGCAGTGGCTCTGTGTATATATACTACACGCACACACACACACACACACACACATATACTGTGTGTGTATGTATATATACACACACACATATATACACTGTGTGAATATATATATATATATATATATATACACTGTATATATACTGTGTGTGTGTGTATACATATATAGATAGATAGATAGATAGATAGATAGATAGATAGATAGATAGATAGATGTATACACACACATATGGTGAGTAAGGGTAACAAGTCAATGATAACTCAGAATGGTAGTACTTTCAATAGAAATAGAGAAATTTCAAAAAAAGGATATGTTTTGGGGAAAGATATTGAATTCCATTTTGGACTTGCTGATTTTCACATGCTTCCAAATAATTCAATTCAATAGGCAGTTGGGGGAACTGATGCTTAGGGGAGAGACTAGGGCTATATACAAGTGACATCATAGAAGATAGTATAGGGGCACCTAACTTCCAAATTAGTTTAAATCTCTTGGACTTGAACTAATTATGTCCCAGAATGCTGAAATAATGTGTAGATGAGACTGCAGAATCAATAACTTTTGAGAAAATTTAGAGAACAGTAGTGGTGCTATGAGGTTAAAGGAGGGAATATATTTTCTCTATTTCCAAAAATTCCACAAATTTTGACTGGTTAGTTAGTTGGATATAAATTTCTGATTGACATCAGAGAAAAGTTCAAGAATTGATTATTAAAGATGTCAGGCTACTCTCATAGTGACACAGATATCATATATGTTTATTCTGAGTCTACTCATAATTATCCCTCCCTCTTCTCTACCAAAGTACAGAAACAGCAAAAGGCAAACTTGACGTTCATATATAGAATTTGAGTGAGCTCTCTTATCCCAGCCCAATAACAAAGCTATTATCAGGCAAGAAGAAAGGAGGAAAATGGACTGAAAGGATGCAGTACCAACTACCTTCCCAAATGTATCCCTTTGTTACACATAATTTTGCTTACATTAAGTCACAATATACTTTCTGGGAATGGGTCCTAGCCTTAACTCACATTTAATCTCCTCCTCTAATTTACTGAACACATAATCTCAGCGTCCTTTTTCCCCAATTTAGATTCATCCTTTCTACTCCAAAAACCCCAATAAACTTTCAAAATGTCCAAGCTATCAATGCTTCACACACGCCAAACTGCTTCCGTCATGCTACTATTCTTTACACAAAATTAATCACTCTAATCAATCTATCTAATCAAACTAATCAATCTATCTAAACACTATGTTAGCTCTCAGTACTTACTTCTCCCTTTAGCAAACACCTCTCATGAATCTAGAGTGTAGCCTCATCTTTCCTAAATAAGCCAAGTAGATAACTCCTGTCTCGGTGGTGTATTGGGTAGAATACTGGATTTGAAGACAGGAAAATGGTTAACTCAGACACTTACTAGCCATATGATTCTAGACAAGTCACTTAATTATTATCTGCCTCAGGTTCCTCATCTGTAAAATTGGGATAATAGTAACATCTACCTCCCAGGGTAATTGTGAGAATAAAATGAAAGATTTGTAAAGCACTTCACAAACAGAAAACCACTATGTAAATGTTGTCTATTATTGCTGCTCTTTGAGCCTTGATCTATAGGTACATAGATATTTCTCCTTCACTAATGTTCTCAGAATCTATTAAATGGGATATTTTGCAAGCACTCGGAAATAAAGAGGCAATTACTAGGAACCAGCATGGGTTACACTTGTGGTTACTTCTCATCATCCCTGGTGATGTTCTTTGCTGACACCTGTAGGGTTGAAGCTGCTACATAGCTTCTGGACTATAGGGAGGGTCTACCAGCTCATGGGGTTATAACCCTAGGGCTAGCCTTAGGTCTTTTGTGATTCAGACCCAAACCAGTAGCACCTAGGTATCTTGCTAGAGAAATCCTCAGGCATTTTAAAGCTCGAGACTTCCCATATCCAAGAAGGTGCAGTAAATAGTAAATTGTTGTAACTCTCCCATATATACCTCTAAACAACCATAAATTAGTGCCCAAAAACAAATCCTGGAACAGCAGAATAAGCAAAAAGATGGGGTGAAACAACCTTTTGGTCCAAGAAAAAGGAAGATTGGCAAGAAATGTTTGTCTAACCCAGGTAAAAGGGAACACAATCTAGGATAGGAAGCACCCTGGCAAGCCAGCAGCCACCAGCAGCAAGCTACACTTCAGCAAACCAGAGGGAGATCCTGAGCCCCAGTGTGGTAGAGCAGACAAACACCAACACCAAGACACCCACACTGTGCCTCAGCATAGCCAGGGGAACTGGCAGACTCCAGCTCTGAGAACCATCTCATGCTGCAGCATAGCCCCAGGCAAAGAGACAAATGCCAGCAGCCAGACTCCATGTGCTTCAGTGTAGCCCAGGAAATGCAGAAACATCCCACTAACATCAACACATGCCAGACACCAGCACTAGGACTCCAGCTCAACAACAGGTAAGCTGTCAGACCCCTACAGCCTCCAACAGTACCAGTCATACCACCATCACATTCCCCTAGCACAGCACCAGACATGTGTGTCCCCCATGGACCTTAGGACAGCATTAGTGCTGCATGAGTTAAATAGCAAGTGCCTGTAGCCCCTAACACAAGAAGCCTGAGAAAATGCCCCTTCCACCCCAGGAGTAGAGATCAAATTTCAAAGAAAGTAAAAAAGCCAAAAAAGAGCAAAAAAAATAACAAAAAATAATCTGATCAGACAAAGTTATTATGGTGACAGGGAAGATCAAGGCACAAACTCATAAGAGAACAATAATGCCAAAACATTTATAAGCAAAACCCCAAAGAAAAACAAGAAGTGGTCTCAAGCCAAGAAAGTATTCATGGAAGAGCTCAAAAAGGATGTTAAAATCATATAAGAGAGGCAGAAGAAAAACTGGGAAAAAAGAATGAGCTTGATGCAAGATAATTGGGGGGGGGGAAGAGTCACCATGTTGGAAAAAGAAAACAACTCCTTAAAAAGTACAATTGGCCAATGGTAAAGAAAGTACAAAAGTTAATTTAGGAAAGCAATTCCTTAAAAATTAGATTCGGGCAAGTGGAAGCTAATGACTCTATGAGACATCAAGAATCAATCAAACAAATTCAAAAGAATGGGAAAAAATGAAAGAAAATGTAAAATAACTTGTGGGAAAAAGAACTGACCTGGAAATTAGATCCAGGAGAGACAATATCAGAATCACTGTACTACCTCGAAGTCATAATCAAAAGGAGGACCTGGACAGCATCTTTCAAGAAATTATGAAGAAAAATTCCCCTGATATTCTGGAACCAAAGGGCAAAATAAGTATTGAAAGAATCCACATATCACCTCAGGAAAGACATCCCAAAATAAAAACTGCACGGAACACTGTAGCCAAGTTGCAGAACTATCATGCTGAGGAAAAAATACTACAAATGACCAGAAAGAAACAATTCAAATATCAGGGAGTTACAATCAGGATTACACAGGACTTGGCAGCTGTAACTTAAAAGATCAGAGGTCATGGAACATTATATTTCAGAAGGCAAAGGATCTAGGACTATAACCAAGAATCAGTTGTCTATAAAAATTAAGCATAATACATCAAGGGAAAAATGGCCATTCAAGGAAATAAAAAAGATTTCAAACTTTCATAAGGAGAAGACCAAAATCAATCCAAAAAATTTATCTCCAATATAAAGATCCAAGAGAAACATAATCAGGTAAAAAAGGGAAAAGAAAACATAAGGACTCAATAGAGCTAAACTGTTTACACCCCTGCCTGGGAAGGTGATACTTATTAT
This sequence comes from Phascolarctos cinereus, assembly GCF_003287225.1. Lineage (NCBI taxonomy): Eukaryota > Metazoa > Chordata > Mammalia > Diprotodontia > Phascolarctidae > Phascolarctos > Phascolarctos cinereus. The sequence goes on along the minus strand of NW_027555625.1, from coordinate 275,324,034 downwards.
TCTTAAAAATTGTGTCACTAATAGTACAAATAGAAGGAATATACATAGAATGTACAGCTATAAAGAGAATTCGAGGGAATGAAAAAAATAATTAAGGAATGAGAAAGAGGAGTACAAGGGGAGCACATGGAAGGGAGAGGTAGAATGAAGTACATTATTTCACACAAAGAGGCACAAAAGACCTATTACAGTGGAGGGGAATATGGGAGGAAAGCAAAACACTGGTGAGGAGGGAAAAGAGGAAAAGAGAGAAAGGCCAAACAGGAGGAAGAATGGCATTTGTTGTTGTTTGTCCCTCATTCTCAAAGAGCACCATAACATCTGGAAAGTGATCCCATGACTTACAAGTGAATTGGACTTAAGTGAGGGAGGGCTGTGCAAAATTGCCAGCCTCATGTTCACTACCAGAGCCTTCTGGGTCCAGTGACCAGATAAAAATCAGGATAACTGGAGATGGCTCCCAAGAGGAAGAATAAGATGGAGGGAAATACATACTTAGTAGTCATAACTGAATACGAATCGATGAACTCTCCCATAAAATAGAAACGGACAGTGCTTAGAGTGGATGAAAAACAAGAATCCTACAATATGTGGTTTATAAGAAACACTTGAAGCAGAGAAACACACACAGAGTAAAGGTAAGGGTCTGAAGCAGAACATATTATGCTTCAGGTGAAGTAAAAAAAAAAAACAAGGATAGCAATCCTAATCTCTGACAAAGTAAAAGCAAAAATAAACCTAATTAAAAGAGATAAAGATGGAAACGCACATCTTGCTAAGAGGTATCATAGACAATGAAGCAATAACAGTACTAAAGATAAATGTACCAAGTGGTATAGCTTCTAAATTCTTAAAGGAGAAATTAAGTGAGTTACAGGACAAAATAGACAGCAAAACTATACTAGTATGAGACCTCAACTGTCCCCTCTCAGAGCTTGATAAATCCAATCCAATAAAAAGAAACTAAGGAAATAAATAGAATATTAGAAAAGTTAGATATGACAGAACTCTGGAGAAAACTGAATGGGAACAGAAAGGAATATACATTTTTTCTCAGCAGTACATGGCACCTACACAAAAACTGACCACATAATAGGCCATAAACCCCTCAAGATTAGTTGTAGAAAGGTAGAAATATTAAATGTATTTTTGGATCATAATGCAATAAAAATGACATTCAACAAAGGGCAGCGGAAAAATAAATCAAAAATGAATTGGAAAGTAAATAACCTAATCCTAAAGAATAAGTGGGTCATAGCAAGATGAGGTCAAAATGAGTCATGATTTAGATATAAAGGGTGAAAAAATAACCAAATCAGGAGAGTAAGGAATAGTTTACCTGTTGGATCTATGGAGAAGGGAAAAATTCATGATGAAACAAGAAATAGAGAACACGATGAAATGCAAAATGGATAATTTTGATTACATTAAATTAAAAAGGTTTTGCACATACAAAGCTAATGCAACCAAGATTAGAAGAGAAGCAGAAAGCTGTAAAACAATTTTTACAGACACTGTCTTTGATAAAGGCCTCATTTGTAAAATATATAGAGAACTGAGTCAAATTTATAAGAATACAAGTCATGCCTCAATTGACAAATGGTCAGAGGACATGAACAGGCAATTTTCAGATGAAGAAATTAAAACTATCTACTACCATACGAAAAAATGCTCCAAATCACTATTGAATAGAGAAATGCAAATTAAAACAACTCTGAGGTACCATGTCATACCTATCAGATTAGCTAATATGACAAAACAGTAAAATGATAAATATTGGAGATGTGGGAAAATTGGAACACTAATGCATTGTTGGTGGAGTTGTGAACTGATCCAACCATTTTGGAGAACAATTTGGAACTATGCTCAAAGAGACAGAACTGTGCATGCCCTTTGATCCAGAAATACCACTACTAGGTCTGTATCTCAAAGAGATCATAAAAAAGGGAAAAGGACCCACATGTACAAACATATCTATAGCAGCTCTTTTTGTGGTGGTCATGAATTGGAAATTGAGGGGATGCCTATCAATCAGGGAATGGCTGAACAAGTTGTTGCATGTGAATGTGATGGAATACTATTGTTCCATAAGAAACGGTGAGCAGGGGGGCATCTAAGTGGCACAGTGGAAAGAGCACCAGCCCTGGATTCAGGAGGACCTGAGTTCAAATCTGGACTCAGACACATAACACTTACTAGCTGTGTGACCCTGAGCAAGTCACTTAACCCCATTGCCTAGCAAAAAAAAAAAAAAAAGAAGCATACAAGAGACTTTAAAAAAGGGGGGGGCAGCTAGGTGGCCCAGTGGATAGAGCACGGCCTTGAGCTCAGGAGGACCTGAGTTCAAATCCCGCCTCAGACACATAATACTTACTAGCTATGTGACCCCAGGCAAGTCACTTAATCCCATTGCCTAACCAAAAAAAAAAAAAAAGAAATGGTGAGCAGATGAACTTCAGAAAAACCTGGAAAGATTTGCATGAGCTGATGCTGAGTGAAGTAAGCAGAACTAGGAGAACACTGTACAGAGTAACAACAAAACTCTGTGATGACCAACTTCGTTAGATCTACTTCTTCTGAGTAATGCAATGATCTAACACAATTCCAGAACTCAAGATGAAAAATGCTATCCACATCCACAGAAAGAACTATGGAGTCTGAATGCAGATTGAAGCATACTATTTTCTCTTTCTTTTGTTGATTTAAAAAAAATTTTTTTCTGTCACAGTTTTCCCTTTTATTCTGAGTCTTCTTTCACAACATGATTAATGTGGAAATATGTTTAATATGATCATACATGCATAGCCTATGTCAGATTGCATCTCATCTTGGGGAGAAGGGAGTGGAGGGAGAGGGGAATATTTAGAAGTCAAAAACTTATAAAAGCAAATGTTGAAAACTAAAAATTAATTAATTAAAAACTTAAAAAAAGCAAGCAAATAAACAAATAAAAACTCCAACTTTAGATATAACTGGATGTCAGCAAGTAAAAAAAACCTAACTGTTGTTCAATTGTAAAGATCAAACTTGATGCCCAGGAGAAAAAAGATTAAAAATTGTAACGACTTTTCTTCATTAGTAAAGGTGTGTGACTATGGATTTGGTATGTTGCATATGTTGTCAAATGCAGTTAGTACCCTTTCTCTTTTGAACTGTTTTTTGTTTGCTTTTGTTTTTTAATCTTTGTTGCAAGGGAAGTTCTCTTGAGTGGTGGTGGAAATATATTTGGCTTCAGAACTCTATATTGAACATATTGTAACTGAAGAACTAGTTAAGTATTCTAAGTCTCCATGTCTTCAAGTGGGAAGACAAGAAATGAAGTGCAACCTTTCCGTAAGTAACTAAACAAGACTTACACTCAATTAATCTGTAAATTTATTGTTCAGCTATGCATACAAACTTCTAACAGGTGTGTTGGAAAGTTGTGACATATTTTGGAAACATTTGAAATCCTTTCCACAGCATTCATTCTATTTTAAGTAAGTCAGATCTTGATGTTTTAAAGTCAGCAGCAGATGATTTTGGTTCATTTTTAAAGCTTTAATTTTTTTTACAATTCTCCTATGATTTCTTCTCCCTTTCCCCAACTCTTTGATGCTTTACTTACTGTGTGTATTATTACAATATGAGTACATTATTAAAAAAAGAACACTTAAGTCAAACAACAAATCATATGAACAGTCAATGATCTCATTAAATATAATGAAAACAATGAGGCAGCATATCAAATTTTGTGGGATGCAACCAAACCAATACTTAGGGGAAAATTTGTTTCTCTAAATTCTTACATCAATAAAATTGAAAAGGAACAGATCAATGAATTTGGCATGCAACTAAAAAAACTAGAAAAAAAACAAATTAAAAATCCCCAATTGAGCACAAAAATTGGAAATCATGGAAATCAAAGGTGAGATTATTAAGATTGAAAGTTTAAAAAAATTGTTGAGCTAATAAATAAATCTAGGAACTGGTTTTATGAAAAAGCTAATATGATAGATAAGCCATTGGTTATTTGATTTAGAAAAGAAGACATCAAATATCAGGTATTAAAAATGAAAGGGATGAAATCACCACCAATGAAGAAGAAATTAAAGCAATCATTAGGAAATATTTTGCCCAGTCATATGCCAATAAATATAACAATTTGAGCAAAATGGATGAATATTTATAAAAATATAAATTACCTAGATTAACACAGCAGAAAATATAATACCTAAAGGACCCCATCTTAGAAAAATGAAATTGAACAAGCCATTAATTAACTCCCTCGGAAAAAATTCCCAGGGCCATATGGATTCATTAGTGAATTCTACCAAACATTTCAAGAACAATTCATTCCAATACTATATAAACTCTTTGGAAAAACAGGCCAAGGGGGAGTCCTACCAAACTCCTTTTATGACACAAATATGGTACTGATACCTAAACCAGGAACAGCTAAAAGAGAGAAAGAAAATATTAATAAAGCAATTATAACAATATGTCATAAGGATTATGCATGATGACAAAGTGAGATTTATACCAAGAAGGCAGGGTTGGTTCAATATTAGGAAAACTATCAACATAATTGACCATATTAATAACAAAAGCAGTGAAAATCATATGATTATCTCAATAGATGCTAAAAAAGCTTTTGACAAAATACAGCACCCACTCCTACTTAAAACACTAGGAAGCATAAGAATAAATGGATTCTTCCCTAAAGAAATGGTAAGCAGTATCTATCTAAAACCATCAGCAAGCATTATCTGTAGTAGGAATAAGCTAAAAGCCTTCCACTTTTGGGATTAAGAAAGAAATTTTTCTCTCATTAAAAAAGGACAAATCTAAAGGAACTAGTTGTGCTCAGCCATCATTGGCACTGGATGTCTTTGTATTTCTAATGATCATTATCACATAATTACTTTCCTGAAGGCCTCTAAAAAAGTCCCCCCCCCGCCCAGTTTTAATGGATTTATATGTATAAAACTATTTAATTTGAACAGATTCTTGGAAATGGCAATGCAACTGTACAGGCAGTCTTCAGTACTATCATTGTAGTCAGCCATTGAGGGATGGCATAAGGGACTTTAACAATAGGAACCAAGGAATATCCCTGAAATTGTAAAATTGCCTAACAGCTGAGTTGAATAAACTGGGCTTTGTTTGTTTACTTTTTAATTGGGAATTAAGAAATCAACAACAATTTTAAAAAATATTTTTATTTACTTCATTAAATATTTCTCAATTACATGTAAAACAATTTACATTCATTTTTTTTTTTCAAATTTTGAGTTCCATTCCCAAAAGGCTATAAAACCATGCATACCCTTTTACCCAGCAATACTACTTCTAGGTCTGTATCCCAAAGGGATCACACAAATGGTAAAAGGATCCACACGTGCAGAGATATTTATAGCAGCTCTTTTTGTGGTGGTAAAGAACTGGAAATTGAGAGGATGCTCATCAATTGGGGAATGGCTGAACAAGTTGTGGTACATGAATATAATGGAATACTATTGTGCTATAAGAAATAATGAACAGGCTGACTTCAGAAAAACCTGGAAAGACTTGTATGGTCTGATGCTGAGTGAAATGAGCAGAACCAGGAGAACGTCGTACACAGTAACAGAAATGTTGTATGATAGACTTAACCCTTCTCAGCAATACAAGAATCTAAAACATCTCCAAAGGCCTCACGATGGAAAATTCTATTCACATCCAAAGAAAGAACTATGGAGTTTGAATGAAGATCAAAGCATACTATTTGCTATTTTTTCTCTTCTGTTGTGTTTTGTTTCTTCTTTCTGGTGGTTCCTGCTATTGATTCTAATTCTTCCTTACAACATGACTAATGTGCAAATATGTTTAATAAGAATGTACATGTATGGTCTATATCAGAGTGTGTGCTATCTTGGGGAGGGAGGAGGGGAGGGACGGAGAAAAAAATTTAAAACTCAAAAGCTTATGGAAGTGATTGTTGATAATTCAAAATAAATTAATATTTTGAAAAATGCTAACTGGTGGGAAGAAGTGGAAGAGAAGCTATTTTCCAGGAGTGAATGTTCAGAAAAAGACATGGGTCAATGATAGAATATGAAAAAGGGGTAATAGATGGCCAACCTGAGTGCTACACTGCTGCTCCCAGAATGTAAAAAGACATAGACAAAAGCTTCTGGAACATTGGAAGGATCCTCTGTGGAGAATTTATGGTAGGAGATGGACATTAAAAGCTCAGAATAAAAATATATAGATGGGTTGTGCTTGGTATTTTGGGTGTGGTCTATATTATGGATCCACAGAAGTGTTTAATTCAAAGACCTTTGATAACATTCGATGTTGAAAAAACACTACCCTGGAAGCCAGGATGATAATACAATTAGAAAGATTCTCAGATGGGGAATAATTGTATACTGTGTCAATTACTGGGCCATATTATTGTCAACTAGAGATAGTACCAAGTAGGACTGGCTTCTTTTTTCCTGCCCCAGAAATTACCACCAAAATTCCTGTCAATCAGTCCTTTCCCTTTTCCCTTCCTGGCTGGACACTGACTTCCAGAGAGAATCCACAATCCCCTCACCCTATTTCTTTCCCCACCATCATCATCAATTGCTACTCATGGGGCAGGAAAGACCCCCTGAGAGAGAGCCTTGAGATAGCACACAGCAAGCAAGTCAAACCAAACCACCTTCCCTCAGACCCTAGTGAAGACAACCCAGTACTTAGAGCTCCAAAGCCCCAGGAATTGCAATGCATCCAGTCCCTGGTCCTGCTTCCAACCTAGCCCCCACAGCTCTTGTTAAAGGGAGACATCCTGCTGGAAAATGGACCTGTCCACCTCACAGTCACTGACCAGCTGCGACCGACAGAAAAGTAAGACTCAACGCCCTGGGAATAGCAAATGCCTCCCTACAATCATCATTCAGGATCAGTTCTTGTGAGATTGGACCTGTCACCAGTCTCTGTGTATTCTGCAGACCCTTCCTCCTAAGCTGCTGCAGCTACTGAAAACCAGGAAAAGAAAGTTATTTCCACTAAAGACCTTGGCATTGTCAAATGGTTCAGTGTCATAGATAGATGTGTTTTATACCAATGGAAATGAAATGAAAGAAGATGCATAACCTTTTGCTTTGCTGTTGCATTTGAAGGACCACTGGGCCTTTCCATTTCACTTGAAGTTGAAACCTACAATAAGTGTTATGTCATGTGAGCTCCTTGAAATCAGGGCTTGTCTTGCTTTTCTACTTGTGTTTCCTGAACTTAGTAAAGTGCTTTACATGTAGTAAGCACTCAATAAATTATATATATTTATATTTATAGCAGCTCTTTTTGTGGTGGCAAAGAATTGGAAATTTAGCAGATGCCTATCAGTTGGGGAATGGCTGAATATGTTGTGGTATATGAATGTAATGCAATAGTACTGTACTATAAGAAATGATAAGCAGGCAGACTTCAGAAAAACCTGGAAAGACTTGTATGATCTGATGCTAAGTGAAGTGAGCAGAACCAGGAGAATATTCCACACAGTAACAGCCATGTTGTGCAACGATTAACTTTGGTAGACTTCCCTTCGTAGCAATGCAAGGATCTAAGATAACTCTAAAAGAGTCATGATGGAAAATGCTGTCCATATCCAGAAAAAGAACTATGGAGGCTGAATGAAGATCAAAGCATATTTTTACTCTCTCTCTCTCTCTCTCTCTCTCTCTCTCTCTCTCTCTCTCTCTCTCTCTTTGTGTTTCTTCTTTCTTGTGGTTTCTTCCATTGTTTCTAATTCTTCTTTACAGCATAACTAATGTGAAAATAGGTTTAATATGAATCTATATATAGAGCCTATATAAAATTACACACCATCTCGAGTTGGGGGGAGGGGAGAACTGGGGAGAAAATTTGGAACTTAAAATCTTATGGAAGTATGATTCAATATGCATTCACAGTTCTTCAGTTCTCTGTCTTAGGGTGGATAGAATTTTTCATCATAAGTCCTTTGGAATTGTCTTGGATCATTGTCTTCAACAGAGTAGCTAAGTCTTTCAAAGTTCATCATCCTTAAAATACTGCTGTAATTGTGTACAATATTCTCTTGGTTCTGCTCACTTCACTTGACAACAATTCATATGTCTTCCCAGGTTTTTCTGAAACCATCCTGCTCATCATTTCTTCTAGCACAGTAGTATTCCATCACAATCATAAACTACAACTTGTTTAATCATTTCCCAATTGATGGACATTACCCTGATTTCCAATTCTCTGCCATCACACACACACACACACACACACACACTCACAGACAAAGCTACTCTAAATATTTTTGTACAAATAGATCCTTTCCCCTTTTCTTTCATCTCTTTGGGATACAGATATAGTAGTGTTATGGCTGGGTCCAAGGGTATGCATAGTTTTATAGCCCTTTGGGTATAGTTCCAGATCGTTCTCCAGAATGGTCAGAGCAGTTCACAACTCCACCAGTGCATTAGTGTCTTCCTATTTTTCCAACTTCCTCTCCAAAAATTGTCATTTTCCTTTTCCATCATGTTAGCCAATCTGATAGGTGTGCAGTGCTATCTGGAGTTGTTTTAATTTTCATTTCTCTAATCAAGTGTTTTACAACATTTTTTCATGTGACTATTGATAGTTTTGATTTCTCCTTCTGAGAACTTCCTATTCATATCCTTTGTTCATTTATAGAATGGGGAATGGACCTTATTTTTATAAATTTGGCTCAGTTCCTTATATGTTGTATTTGAAAAATGAGGCCTTTATTAGAGAAACTTGCTATAAAAACTATTTCCCCAGTTTCCTGTTTTCCTTTTAATTTTGGCTGCATTAGTTTTGTTTGTGCAGCTTTTTTATTTCATGCCATCTAAATTATCCATTTTACTTTCTCTGATCCTCTCTGTCTCTTGTTTGGTAATAAACTCTTTGCTTATCCAAAGATCTGACAGGTTTATTTTCCCATGCTCCTCTAATTTACTTATAATATCACCCTTTATGTCTAAGTAATTTAACCATGTTGACCTTATGTTGGTATACAGTGTGAAATGTTGATTTATGATTAGTTTCTGCTAAATTACTTTCTCATTTTCTTAGATTTTTTTTAGTCAGATGGTTAGTTCTTGCCCCACCCCCCAGCTTGAATCTTTGGGTTTATCAAACACAAGATTACTTCGGTCATTTACTATTACATATTTTGTACCTAATCTATTTCTCTGGATTGATCACTCTATTGCTTAGCCAGTACCAGATTGTTTTGATGATTGCCACTTTGTAATACAGTTTGAAATCTGGTACTGCTAATCACATCTTTCCATCAATTCCCTTGATATTCTTGACCTTCTGTTTTTTTTTTTTCCAGATGAATTTTGCTATTGTTTTTTCCAGCTCAATTAAACAATTCTTTGGTAGTTCAATTGATATGGCACTGAGTAAATAAATTAATTTAGGTAGAATTGTCATTTTTATTACACTGGCTTTGCCTACCCATAAGCAGTTGTTTGTATTTGTTTTTATTTGTGTGAAAGGTGTTTTGTAATCCTGTTCATACAGTCCCTGGGTTTGTCTTGGCAGGTAGACTTCCAAGTATTTTATATTGTCTGGAGGTATTTTAAATGAAATTTTTTCTTTCTGTCTCTTGTTGTTGGGTTTTGTTAGCAGCATATGGAAATGCTGATGATTTATGTGGGTTTATTTTATATCCTACAATTTTTCTAAAGCTGTTCATTGTTTCAACTAGTTTTTAGTTAATTCACTAAGGTTCTCTAAGTATACCATCATATGATCTGCAAAAAAAGTGATAGTTTTGTTTTCTCATTGCCTACTTTTATTCCTTCAACTTGTTTAACCATTCCCCAATTGATGGCTATTCACCATCAATTTTTATCCTTTTTTAAAATCTTATTCCTACATCTAGCATTTCTAGTACAATGTTGAATAATAGTGGTGATAATGGACATTCTTGCTTCACCTGTGATCTTATTGGGAAGGCTACAAGTTTATTCCCATCACAGATAATGCTTGCTCTTGGTTTTAGACAGATACTGCTTCTCATTTTAAGAAAGGCACCATTTATTCCTATGCTTTCCAATGTTTTCAATAGGAATGGGTGCTGTATTTTGTCAAAGGCTTTTTCTGCATATATTTATATAACCATATGACTTTTATTGCTTTTGTTATTGATATGGTCCTTGACTATTCATATTTCTTTACCCTCCATTAGTTTTCCCAATATTGAACCAGCTCTGCACCCCTGGTATAAATCCCACCTGCCCATAGTGTATGCATAATCTTTGTGATATATTGCAGGAACCTCCTTACTATGTTTTAATTAAAATTTTTGCATCAATACTCATTAAGTAAATTTGTCTATAATTTTCATCCTCTGTTTTGGCTCTTCCTGGTTTAGGTATCAAAACCATATTTGTGTCATAATAGAGAATTTGGTAGGACTCCTTTATTTATTTTTTCAAATAGTTTATTATAGTATTGGGATTAATTGTTCCTTAAATGTTTGGTAGAATTCACTTGTAAATCCATTGGGTCCTGGTATTTTTTCTTAGGGAGCTCATTGATGGTTTATTCAATGTCTTTTTCTAAGATAGGGTTTCATTAGTTGAGAGCAAACAAGGTTGCTTCACCAGTTTAAAAAACTTCCACTCTCACACTGAAAGAGTAAATTGAAATTTTCTCTCAAGGGAGCTTGGGAGGGGGTGTTGACATAGGCAGGGTGGGAGCACAGAAACTCAGCACAGAACTCAGGTTCTAGAGTATTTGCATAATAACCCCAGCAGAAAAGGCCATTGCTTTCACATGAGAAATGGAATGCTCATATTGTCCAAGAAGAGTTGGGCCTACATCAACTACTCAGCCAACTAGCATTTATTAAGTGCCTTCTTTGTACCAGGCACTGAAATAGCATCCACAGTATTCCTACTGAGCATAAGAGGCAGGCCCCCAGGAGCTTTGCATGGGTTAGGGTAGGCTGGAAACAGGCCCTGGTAGTGTCAGCACATTAGTACTCAGGCCTATAGTTAACACTGCTCCAGCATAGAGTAGAGGAGCTCAGGTGCTAGAAGTAGCCATTGTCCTGCATGGGTACAAGAGGTAGCAGTTGACCCTTGCCTGGCAGCAGCAGACTCCTTCCCTGGGCCAGCAGATAGCAGCAGGCAGTGGGCAAAGAAGCAGATTCAGAGGCAGGAGATAGCATCTGGCAAAGACATAGGCCTCAGCAGTGGTGAATGGCAAATGGTCTTCCAACCACAATGACACACCAGTGGTAGGAGAGTAGGCACTGGAATATTCACTGGCAAAAGGCCTTCTGACTATAGCCTATTGCTTACTGCTATGCAAAACTAATTGGCCTCTCCACCTTGGGGGTAGTACAACCTCCTGTGATCTTTGTAGAATTTTCCACAGTGGGCTTTGGCAGACTAAGGGATGGCACTGGAAGAGAGCTTTCTTTGTGGAAATAAAGTGTCTAAGGAGCTCCAACAGAAAGAAGAAGGGCAATACCTCAGAAGCCTCTCATAAGGCAAAGATTTTTCATTGAAACCTTCTTTCCCCAGCTCCTTTCCCCATGAAGCTCCCAGGGAAGGGAAAAGCCTGGCTGGTAGGCCAGAGAACACCAAGTGAGTGGTGGTACAGGGATATTCTCCCTAACCTGTAATGAAGACTGGGGACTAGGCAGGAAGTGTCATCATATTTGCTGTAGCCCTGATGCTCTTGTAGCTGCTCCTGCTTTTACAGCAAAAGACCCACTCTAAACTGCAAAGATTCAGCATCACCCACATGAACCTGAACTCTTAGACCCAGGTTTCCTGGGACTCTTTCAAATTCAGTAGCTTTTCAGAGAACTGTTACATTCCTTGTTTTGGTAATGTTTCAGTTTTTCTCTTTCTCATTGAATGCTGCTTGTATCAAACTTCTTGATTACTAGAGGTCAGGATTATCCAGTAAAAGGCCTATAGTCCTTTGAATATTGTAAGGTCCTCTAGAAGACCTTGAAGAAATTTGTCACTGCAGGGTTGAGTGTGTTGGAATAATATTCTACCTCGGTAGACTGGCCAATGACTTCCCTAGGGCCATATCTGTCCTATTTTTGTGTGCTATGTGAGGACTAGATGTGACTCTCAAGTTGTAATTTTCTGACCCCTGTCCTAACCTTTTCCCCTTTCCACCTCTCACCATTCAGGTTAGGTTAATTTTTTTCTTAAAATATACTGAGATTCTTTGAGATCTTGTTGATTCAAGCAGACTATTGATGTCACTTTCTCATCTCCTGCAAACAGGCATGAGCAGATTAAGTCCCAGATATTTTGGCTGGTGAATCACAGTGGGAATTTTGCTCAGCTGAATCAATTCAAGGGGTTCTCAGTGCCTCTTGGTTTTAATGTCCTCTCCTGATAAGACAGGAGTTAATCTCTTTTTGTTATCTGTTGAATGACCTGTGACTGTATCATTTTGCTCCCATATTGAACCTAAACTACCAGGACATTGACCTAAGTCAGGACTGGCCCAGAAAAGTAGATCTTCCTGGCTTTGAGGTCAGTTCTCTATTCACTGCGTCAAGCTGCTTATTTGAGGCCACTTTGTATATTTAAGTCATTTATACATTTAGAGCTTGTCTTGGCTAGTGAACATTTCCAGTTGGGTATCTCATAGGCATCTGACACTCACTGTGTACAAAACAGAACTAATTGCTCCCTTTCCCCCCAAAAAAGATCCTTCATTTTTGAGTCATTTTCAGTCATGTCTGACTCTCATTGACCCCATTTGGGGTTTTCTTGGTAAAAATACCAGAATAGTTTGCCATTTCCTTCTCCATTTCATTTTGCAGATGAAGAACTGAGGCAAACAAGGTTAAATGACTTGCCCAGAGTCACACAGGTAGTAAGTGTCTGAGGCCAGATTGGAACTCAAATACTCTTGACTCCAGGGCTGGCACTCTATCTACTATACCACTTAACTGTACCTTTCTCTCCCCCTACCCCCCGACAAAACTTCTTACTTTCCCTATTTGTGTCAAGGTCACCACCATCCCTCCAGCCAGCTAGGTTTATAACTTCATAGACATCTTTGACTCTTCTCTCTTCTTCATTCCCTATAAAAAACAGTTGCTAAGACTTGTCAACTTATTCTCCAAAATACCTCTCTTACTTGTTCCCTTCTCTTGATTCACATAGACACCATTCCTTATTTAGGACATCATCACCTCTTGCTTAGACTATGGAAATAGCCTAATTGGTCTCCCTGCCTCAAAGCTTTCCTCTATCCACACCATTCTCCACATGGTTACCAAAATAATATTCCTAGAACGTATGTTTGGCCATGTCAATCCCATGCTCAATAAACTCTAGTGGCTCCTAGCATCACATACTCAGGATTAATAAGTGCTTTTGGGATGAATGAATGAGTGAATGAATGTGGAACAGAAAACCAAGGCCTGAAGATGTAGTAATTTGTCTGAAGTCACCTAGATAGTAGGTATCAGAGCTGGCTTTCAAACATAGGCCCTCTGACCTCCAGATCCTGTGCTCTGTCCTCAACATTGCCAGAACTAGAATGCATACATTATTAGGGAAAATAGAATAGATTGTCATATAACCATAAGTATTTCTTAGACTAAAATTTAGGTCATAAAAGGGGCCTAGGTCTTGGTTCAGGATTGGCCTTCAGCAAAACAATGCAAAGGATGAAATTTATGTTCCATGTACTTTCAGTCAATTTTCCTGCTTCCCATTCACTTCCTTGGGGCCAGAATTTCCAACTTCCTCTTTCCATAGCCAGAGTCTTCCAGCGTAATGCCCCAAAGACCGAAGTAGTGCTTCATATACGACCCCCTCTTATTGCCAACAAAATTTAACAACCCATATCTCCTGCATTTAGTGCCCACATGCTGCCTACACTGCTTTATCAGTTGGTATCTGAATCTAATCCAATTCAGAACAACCTCACTAAATTTCTTCAGGGATTTGCTGTCCATCTTCCCTCTACCAACACTCCCACACTTTAAAATCAGTTGGCATCCAGAAAAAAAATATTGAGTTTGGATGAAAATGGAAGCATACTATTTGCTCTCCTTTTCTTTTGTTGTTTTGTTTTATTGTTTCATTCTGGTGGTTCCTCCCATTAGTTCTAATTGTTCTTTATATCATGACTAATGGGAAAATATGCTTAACGTGAATGTATACACAGAGTCTAAATTGAATTGTATGCCATCTGGATGGGGGGAAGAAATGGGAGGGGGAGAAAATTTCAAACACAAAATCTTATAGAAGTGAATGTTGAAAACTAAAAATAAATTAAGACAAAAAAAAAGAACTCAGTTGACTTTTTCTCCAGAGGCCAAGTCATGAGGTTTTATTTCTTGGGAGCAGGGTTTTGATGATTACAATGACTCACATTTCTAAAGCACCCTAAGGTTTATACAACTTCCTCATAACAGTCTTATAAATTAGGTATTGTAGTGGATTTCAAAGGACTTATGGTGGAACATATCTTCCCTTTCTTGGCACAGAGGTGGTGGATTACAAGTGAGGAATGAGGTCAATGTATTGACTCATTTTTTTTTCTTTTTTTGGCTGGGATACTTTGTTAGCATTCGAAGGTTTTTTGGGGGATAGGAGGAGACTGAATGGTCAATGGAGATTATTTAAGAAAGAAAAAAGTATCAATAATATGTTTAATTATTATATCTATTTTACTGACGAGGAAACTGAGGCTTAGAGATATTAAGGAATATGTTCATGGTCAGACAGGATTCCATTCCAGGTTGTCTTACTCTTGAGTTTAGTGTTCTAACAGCTTTCATAGTTATCTAATGCTTTCATAGTTATAAGGAATGTATTTATATCTCCTTTGTTAACAGGAGCTAGAGTGTGGCAACTATAATAACATAGAAAAAACATTTTATTTGCTAACCAAACACTTAGTGGTTTGGAATTCTCAGCTGTGTTTCCCACCCTCACATTCCAGATTCATTTGAAGTCCTTTCAGTTGGAAGGCTCCTGTCAAGGGCATTTTTTTTTGCCTTCTCTGGAAATAAAGAAAGAAGGACCATGCATTTTCCCTCTCTTGGCACAAGTAACTAATTCCATTTTAGTACTAGTCTTTATTTCAGCTTAGATGGAGTAAGTCTACCCTCATCTCAGTTTTGTTTTGTTTTGTTTTTATCAAAGTTCAGCATGGAGAAAGATTGTCCTAGATAATCATGGGTGAAACAAGTTGCTTCTCTACCCCCTACCCCCAACCCAGCCCTATCTTATAAACTTTAGCGAAAATAACTTGTGTTGTCCTGCCTATAGGCAGTTTTAAGAATAGATTGTCTTGGAGTTCCGCTTCCGGGAGCCAAGATGGTGGAGTGAAAAGGTAGTCACTCTCACTCTCCCCTATCAACCTCTGAAAACCCAGAAAATATCACCCCAGAAAAAAAAAAAACCTGGAACACCTGAACTAGAAGAAAGACAAGGAGCAGCAGTGCAGTAGCCCAGCAAACGGGCCTCAACAAAAACAAAGGGCCCCAGGCGGACAAGCACCCTGCGGCATTCATCTGAAAGGAGGTGAAGAAAACAACCAAAAGGCTTCCTAAAGCCCCAACCTTCCTGATTCCAACCCAACACCAGGTGAGCTGTAGGAGCCCTGAAGCCTCCAACTGTGAAGAAATCCTGAAGCCCAGGTGGTACAGCAGGCAAACACCAACACCTGGACCTCCGAGTGCCTCAGTGAGGGTGGGACCGGTGGAAACCAGCTCAGAAAACCACCAGAGTCTCACATCCACCACAAAGGAATCTCCAGTGCATTAGCAGAAAGAGGGAGACAACACTGCAGGGGGCCCCAGGCAGATAAACATCCTGCAGCACCCATCTAAAAGGAGCAGAAGAAAGCTAAAGGAAAGGAAAAGCAGGCAACCTAGAATTGCCTGAAAGTTCCAGCCTTGCTGATTCCAGCCCAACACCAGGTAAGCTGCCAGAAACCTATAGCCTCCAATTGCCAGCATAAGAGGTCCCAGCACACAAAGCCAGTGACCAAGACCTAGGCTCCCAACACAAGAAGCTTGGGTCAGTACCCTGTGTTCCCCAGCAGGAGAGCTCAATCTCTTTCAAGGCCAGGGAATAAAGAAACACCATGAGTAAAAAGTAACGTACCATAGCTTCATATTAAGAAGAGTGAAGATCAAGACAGAAATTCTGAAGAGGACAACATTGTCAACAAACCCACATCTGCAACAACAAAAGGGAATATGAACTGGTCTGAAGCCCAAAAAGCCTTCTTAGAAGAGCTCAAGAAGGATTTTAATAGTCAAATGAGAGAGGTATAAGAGTCCTTCAAAAATACAATTGGCCAATTGGAAAAAAAATACACTGAAGAAAACAAGTCCCTAAAAAACACAATTGGCCAGTTGAAGAAGGAAGTACAAAAACTAACAGAAGAAAACAATCTGTTAAAAACTAGAATTGGACAAATGGAAACTAATGTCTCTATGAGAGAGCAAGAATCAGTCAAACAGAAAAAAATGAAAAAAATGATGAAAATGTAAAATACCTCATCAGTAAAACAACCAACCTGGAAAATCGACTCAGGAGAGACAATTTAAAAATTATTGGACTACCTGAAAATCATGATGAAAAAAAGAGCCTGGACAGTATCTTTCAGGAAATCATAAAGGAAAACTGCCCAGAAGTCCTAGAACCAGAAGGGAAAATAACCATAGAAAGAATCCACCACTCACCACCTGAAAGAGATCCCAAATTGACAACGCCAAAAATAATAGCAAAATTCCAAAATTACCAGATGAAAGAGAAGGTGCTGCAAGCAGCCAGAAAGAAACAATTTAAATATCATGGAACCACAGTCAGGATTACACAGGACCTTGCAGCTTCTACATTAAAAGACCGCAGGGCATGGAACATGATATTCCATAAGGCAAAGGAGCTTGGAATGCAGCCAAGGATCAATTACCCAGCAAAAATGAGCATCATTTTTCAAGGGAGGAGATGGATATTCAACGAAATAGGAGACTTCCAAACTTTCCTGATAAAAAGACCAGAGCTCAACAAAAAATTTGATCTTCAAGTACAGGACTCAAGAAGGACTTAAAAAGGTAAATGGGACAGAAGATACAATGTTGTTAATGGGGGGGCTGTTTAAACCCCTACAAGGGAATATGACACTTGCAACCCTTGAGAACTGTATTGTTATTACACCTTGTTAAAGGAGTATACATAAAGAGGGTGGATATTAGTTGACTTTGATGTAATGATAAAAAAAAATCTAATCAAGTGGGTTAAATGGATCCAAATAAGTGGATCAATCTGATCTTAGAAAATGTACTGAGAAAGGAGGAGGCAGACAAGGGTAAATTACATTACAGGAAAAGACACAAAATCCTATTACAGCAGAGGGAAAGGGGGGGAGCATTGTTTGAACCTTACTCTCACCAGATTTGGCTCAAGAACGGTATCATACAATCACTTACAAATACAAATCTAACTTGCCCTATACGCAGTAGGAGGGAAAAGGGGAAAGAAAAGGTATGGGGGAACGAAAAGGAAGGGGAAAGAAGGAAAGCAGCAGTAAGATAAAGGGAAAAAAGGGAAAGGGATAATAAAAGGGGAAGGGACTGAAGGAGGCAGTGGTCAAAAGCAAAACACTAGTGAAGGGGAGAAAGGAAAAAGGAGAAAGAAAAGCATAAATGGGGGAAAAGGATGGAGAAAAAGACAGATAGTAATCATAACTGTGAATGTGAATGGGATGAACTCTCCCATAAAACGGAAATGGATTGCAGAATGGATTAAAAACCATAATCCTACAATATGTTGTTTACAGGAAACACATTTGAAAAAGAGTGACACATACAGGGTAAAGGTAAAAGGCTGGAGCAGAATATATTATGCGTCAGCTGAAGTAAAAAAAGCAGGGGTAGCAATCCTGATCTCCGACAAAGCAAAAGCAAAAATAGATCTAATCAAAAGAGATAAGGAAGGAAACTACATCCTGCTAAAAGGCACCATAGACAATGAAGTAATATCATTACTAAACATGTATGCCCCAAATGGTATAGCATCCAAATTCTTACAGGAGAAGTTCAGGGAGTTACAGGAAGAAATAGACAGCAAAACTATACTAGTGGGGGACCCGAACCTCCCCCTCTCAGCACTAGATAAGTCTAACCACAAAATAAACAAGAAAGAAGTTAAGGAGGTGAATAGAACATTAGAAAAGTTAGGTATGATAGACCTCTGGAGAAAACTGAATGGGGATAGAAAGGAATATACTTTTTTCTCAGCAGTACATACACATACACAAAAATTGACCATGTACTAGGGCATAAAAACCTCACAATCCAATGCAGAAAGGCAGAAATATTAAATGCATCCTTTTCAGATCATGATGCAATAAAAATTATATGTAATAAAGGGCCATGGAAAGATAGACTAAAAAATAATTGGAAACTAAATAATCTAATCCTAAAAAATGATTGGGTCAAACAACAAATCATAGAAACAATCAATAATTTCATTCAAGAGAATGACAATAATGAGACAACATACCAAAACCTATGGGATGCAGCGAAAGCAGTTCTTAGGGGAAGTTTTATATCTCTAAATGCTTACATAAATAAAATAGAAAAAGAGGAGATTAATGAATTGGGCATACAACTAAAAAAACTAGAAAAAGAACAACTTAAAAATCCTCAATTAAATACTAAATTAGAAATATTGAAAACCAAAGGAAAAATTAAAAAATTGAAATTAAGAAAACTATTGAACTAAAAAAAAGAGCTTTATGAAAAAACAATAAAATAGATAACCTTTGGTTAATTTAATTAAAAAAAAGAAAAAGAAAACCAAATTACTAGTATCAAGAATGAAAAGGGTGAAGCTACCACCAAAAGAGGAAATTAAAACAATAATTAGGAATTATTTTGCCCAACTATATGCCAACAAATTTGACAATCTTAGTGAAATGGATACATATTTACAAAAATATAAATTGCCCAGATTAAAGAAGAGGAAGTAAAATACTTAAATAACCCCATCTCAGAAAAAGAAATTGAACAAGCCATTGATGAACTCCCTAGGAAAAAATCTCCAGGGCCAGATGGATTTACATGCGAATTCTATCAAACATTTAAAGAACAATTAATTCCAATACTATATAGACTATTTGGGAAAATAGGTGAAGAAGGAGTCTTACCAAATTCTTTTTATGATACAAATATGGTGTTGATACCTAAACCAGGAAGAGTCAAAATAGAGAAAGAAAATTATAGACCAATTTCTCTAATGAATATAGATGCAAAAATTTTAAACAAAATACTAGCAAGTAGATTACAGCAACTTATCACAAGAATAATACACTATGACCAGGTAGGATTTATACCAGGAATGCAGGGTTGGTTCAATATTAGGAAAACTATCAGCATCATTGAGCATATCAACAACAAAACCAACAGAAACCACATGATCATCTCAATAGATGCAGAAAAAGCTTTTGATAAAATACAACACCCATTCCTATTAAAAACACTAGAAAGCATAGGTATAAATGGAGTCTTCCTTAAAATAATAAATAGCATATCTAAAACCCTCAGCAAGCATTATATGTAATGGAGACAGGCTAGAAGCATTTCCAATAAGATCGGTGAACAAGGATGTCCATTATCACCACTGTTATTCAATATTGTACTGGAAACCTTAGCTTTAGCAATAAGAGAAGAAAAAGAAATTGAAGGCATTAGAATAGGCAAAGAAGAAACAAAGCTATCACTCTTTGCAGATGACATGATGATATACTTAGAGAATCCTAGAGAATCAAGTAAAAAACTACTTGAAATAATAAACAACTTTAGCAAAGTTGCAGGCTATAAAATAAACCCACATAAATCATCAGCATTTCTATATATTACCAACAAAGCCCAACAAAGCCCAACAAAGCCCAAAGAGATAGAAAGAGAAATCCCATTTAAACTTACTGTAGACATTATAAAATATTTAGGAGTCTACCTCCCGAAACAAACCCAGGAACTCTATGAACACAATTACAAAACACTTTTCACACAAATAAAATCAGATCTAAATAATTGGAAAAACATCAGTTGCTCATGGGTAGGCCGAGCTAATATAATAAAAATGACAATCCTACCTAAGCTAATTTACTTATTCAGTGCCATACCAATCAAACTACCAAAAAATTATTTTATAGAGTTAGAAAAAATAATAACAAGATTCATTTGGAAAAACAAAAGGTCCAGAATATCAAAGGAACTAATGAAAAGAAATGCAGGGGAAGGTGGCCTAGCAATTCCAGATCTAAATTGTATTATAAAGCAGCAATCATCAAAACTGCTTGGTACTGGCTAAGAAATAGGGAGGTGGATCAGTGGAATAGGTTAAATATGCAAGACACAGTAGTCAATGACTATAGTAATCTATTATTTGATAAACCCAAAGACCCCAGCTTCTGGGATAAGAACCCACTCTTTGAAAAAAACTGCTGGGAAAACTGGAAAAGAGTATGGCAGAAACTAGGCATAGACCCAAATCTCACACCATATACCAAAATAAAGTCAAAATGGGTTCATGACTTAGATATAAAGGCTGATACCATAAGTAAACTGGGAGAACAAGGAATAGTTTACCTATCAGATCTATGGAGAACAGAAGAATTCATGACCAAACAGGAGATAGAGAACATTATGAAAAGCAAAATGGATAATTTTGATTACATTAAATTGAAAAGTTTTTGCACAAACAAAGCCAATGCAACTAAGATTAGAAGGAAGGTAGAAAATTGGGAAAGAATTTTTACAACCAGTCTCTCTGATAAAGGCCTCATTTCTAAAATATATAGAGAATTAAGACAAATTTATAAGAACACAAGCCATTCCCCAATTGATAAATGGTCAAAGGATATGAACAGACAGTTCTCAGATGAAGAAATTAAAGCCATCTATAGTCATATGAAAAAATGCTCTAAATCGTTATTGATTAGAGAAATGCAAATCAAAACAACTCTGAGGTACCACATCACACCTATCAGATTGGCCAACATGACAAAACAGGAAAATGATAAATGTTGGAGAAGATGTGGGAAAATTGGAACACTAATACATTGTTGGTGGAGTTGTGAAATGATCCAACCATTTTGGAGAACAATTTGGAACTATGCCCAAAGGGCTACAAAAATGTGCATACCCTTTGATCCAGCAATAGCACTTCTAGGGCTATATCCCAAAGAGATCAAACAAATGGGAAAAGGACCCACATGTACAAAAATATTCATAGCAGCTCTTTTTGTGGTGGCAAAGAATTGGAAATTGAGAGGATGCCCATCAATTGGGGAATGGCTGAGCAAGTTGTGGTATATGAATGTACTGGAATACTATTGTACTGTAAGAAATGATGAACAGGCTGACTTCAGAAAAACCTGGAAAGACTTATATGGTCTGATGCTGAGTGGAGTGAGCAGAACCAAGAGGACTTTGTACGCAATAACAGCCACGTTATGCAATGACTAAGATTGTTAAACTGAACCTTTCTCAGCATTATGAGGGTCTAAGGCATTTCCAGAGGCCTTGGGAAGGATAAGGCTGTTCACATTCAAAGAAAGAACTATGGAGTTTGAATTGCTGTCACTTATTTTTACCTACTGTTGAGTTTTGTTTCCTCTTTCTGATGGTTCTTCGTATTGGTTTTAATTTTCACTTACAACTTCACTAATGTGAAAATATGTTCAATGAGTATGTAAATATAAAGCCTATATCAGATTGTGTGCCGTCTTGGGGAGGGTGGGGGGGAGGAAAAGGGAGAAAAATTTTCAACTCAAAAGCATATGGAAAAAATAAAAAAATTTAAGTTAAAAACACACACAGACACACATGCACACAGACACACATTATATTTAATGGAAACTAAATAAAGGTTCTATGGTATTTGTGAAAAAAAAAAGAATAGATTGTCTTTCCTGGTGTATAAAAGGTCTGCTTTCTGCAATCTTTAGGGAGGGACCCCTATGTACTCTCTTCCCCATAGCCATGCATCTCTAGGAGTTGAGGTGAGGAGAGAGACTTTCCTTTAGAGTCTTTCCCATAGTTTTGTGTGTGTGTCTCTCTCTCCAAATAAATTTCTTTCTGGCGATTATTTCCATGATTGTTTTGTTAGGTTGCACATTTTTACCGCTCCTCCCCCCACCCAAGTCTCCAAGGCAATGCTCTACTCCAGCAATTCCATTGTGAGGATACCTTCCCCTCAAGATATGATGATTTTTTTCATCCTCTTCTTCCACCCCTTTTGTTTCTTCTCCTCTTGGCTTCTTGCTGCATCCTCTCAGAGATTATGGAGCAGCAAATAGGTTCCAGGGACATCTTCAACTCTTAGAAATTCTTGCAGAAAAGAGTAAAACAAACTTGGGATTCTTCAGTGTAGAAGGTCAGAGGCTGAGACAGTAATGACTGAATGCTACACAATCATGAGGAGGAAGAAGTAGAGAGAAGGAGATATGGCCTTGCTTAGAAGATCCTAAAATACTCTAACAAAGGCACCCCTTGTTGAAGTGGAGAATCTATAAGATTTAGAGATCAACTTGATTGTATAGACAAGAAAACTGAGATCCACAGAGGCTGAATGACTTTCCAGCTAGTAAATGGTAGAAGTGGGATTCAAATCCAAATCTTCTAACTCCAAACCCAGTGTTCTTTCCTTTACTTCATAACACCCTACTTCATAAACTTACAGAACTCAATACCCTAAGATAGTTTCCTGAACTTTTCAAGTTCATGGTACCATGAGTGTTTTAGTAAATTTTTTATAGTGCTCCTAGAATAAAACAAGTACTGAATATTTCTATTTATCAAATAGTTAGGTCTGAGAAACTCAATAATAGCTAATAGCTAACATTTATATAGAGCTTTGAGAATTGCATAACACATTTGTAAATAGTATAGCATTTTATCTTCATGGCAACTCTGAGTGGTAGGTACTATTATCACCTTTATTTTACAAAAGAGGGAGATGAGGCAAGCAGAGGTTAAATTACTTTCCCAGGAAGTGTCTGAAGTCAAATTTGAACTCAGTGTTTCTGGTTCCAGACCCCAGTGCTCTGTCTACTGCACCTAAACACTTAGGAGCCAGATGAAAAAAATTATGTGGAAACTGGAAGAAAAATAGTACTTTATTTCATTCTTAAATAGCCACAATTATTTACTAAGAGGACAATTTCTCAAACCTTGGAATCCGATTAGACATGACTAACTCTCACCTTTCCACCTTTATTTCCATGTAGTAGTTGCTTCCTATCTCTGAAAATCCAGCCTTGTCTCAAGAAATGATGTTGTCAGTGCCAAAGTTTGGAGAAACTACTAATTTGTCAAAAGTACAAGTAAACAAAGAACTTTTTCAAACATTTGAAACAGGGAAAGGAATGTGGCACAATCTGATGTTGAAACTGTGATTTAGAAGCGTGGAACCAAAAGGATGGTGGGAATTGAGCGGCTCTGCTGAGCTCTCTCTACCCAAGTCGCTAAATAACTTGTAAAAAATGCTTCTGCACAACAATGAACACAACAACAGCAACAACAATAATAATAAAGTGGCAGCAGCAACAACAACAGTTACAGTATTTTTTTTTCAAGCTCAGCACAGCTTAGGAGAAACAAACGTCTACAAGCACAGGCAGGAGTAATTTTGTGTTCACACGTCAATGGGCTGACAGACTCACAAATTTAGGGTTGGGAAGGAACGTGAAGGGAACAAGCATTTATTAGGTATCTACTCATTCCAAGGACTGTTCTAAGTGCTTTACAACTATTATCTCATTTAATCTTCACAACAACCCTATGAGGTAAAATGCAGTTATTGTCCCCATTTTACAGTTGAGGAACCTGAAGCAAACAGGGTTAAGTGACTTGCCCAAGGTCACACAGCTAGTAAATGTCTGGGGCCAAATTTGAGCTCAGGAAGATGAGCCTTCCTGATTCCAAGTCTGATGTTCTGTCCACTATACCACCTAACTGCTGAAGTCATACAGGTAGTAAGCAGAAGATACAGGACCTAGACCAAGGGTGGGAAACCTGCAGCCTTGAGGCCACATGTGGCCTTCTAGATCCTTAAATGCAGCCTTCTGACTAAATGTTTTAGATTCAGTCAGAAAGCCACACTTATTTATATTCAGTCAAAAGGCCTCACTTAAGGATCTAGAAGGCCTCATGTAGTCTCAAGGCCACAGGTTCCCCACCCCTGACCTAAATTGAAGTCCTCTGACTCTAAATTCAGTGCTCTTTCTTCTGTATCACAATGGTTACAGCAGTTATGATGAATTTAGGGGTCATCAGACTTTGAAAGAACAGTTGGAGAAGAAAAGGAAAACATGAGTGGGGAGGTATTTGTCCCAAAGATTGGGAAAGTAGAATTAAAACTTCCAGCAGCAAAATAAAGGGGAGAATCCTAGAATATGCAGACATGTGAAAAAGGTTAAAAACCTGTTTTCTAACCTAAGGCTAGTTGTCATTGTGGATAGGAGACTGAACTTAAAATCAGTTTAAACAAGGCCTCAGTCACTTACTAGCTGTATGTCCTCAGGAAAGTCACATAGGTTCTCTTAGCTTCAGTTTCCTCATCTACAAAATAGAGATAATAATAAATACCTACTTCATAGGGCTGTTGTGTGGATAAAATGAGATAATGTATTTAAAGTGCTTTGCAAATCTTAAAGCAATACATGAAGGTAAGTTATTATTATTAATAAAGCTAGATAGACATAATTGAAATGTTACTTAGTGGAAAATTATGTAAGGCAAATTGTAGTTTTTAAATATATATCCATAAAAAAAAGGAGGGGTCCTTCCTAATAATGATTAAGTTCTTTTTCACAGGGGCTGTGAAGCTGGTATAGAATCAGAAATGTTGGTTATGTTTATCATGCTTAGATACCAACTAAATTTATATTTGCCTGGGGATTTGGCACCATACTTCAGGCAAATGATTAGTAGGAAAGCTAGTGTTTGCACACTAAAACACAGAACTTGATGTTAAATCTGTTGATAGGTATGTGCATCAATGTACTGTTTAAATACTTGTATTCTAGTGTGTCAATGTGGTATGGGAAAAATATGATATCTTTCTCTCAAAGATAAATGTAAGTGAAATCAGAAGTTACATGTGCTATCAAGCATGTGTGTGTGTGTGTGTGCGTGTGTGCGTGTGTGTGTGTGTGTGTGTGTGTGTGTGTGTGTATGAGAGAGAGAGAGAGAGAGAGAGAGAGAGAGAGAGAGAGAGAGAGAGAGAGAGAGAGAGAATGAGGGAGGGAGAAGATTGGTGAATACTTTCAGTGAGCAGGAAAGATAAAAAAAAAAGTAAAGCAAAACAAAACCTACTATACTTTCATGAAAGTTTTGCTGGCCTGCAGTGGAGACGAAGGGATATTTGAGTTGGAAATCTACTGATCTTTTGAATTTGATAAGTAGGAAATTGATTTTGGGATTTTAAAGTTTTAACTGATTTATCTTCTTGCAATAGGCATTTGATCATGTTTCAATCCTTGAATTAATTGTGAAGGTACATGTGAATTTGTTTTATCTGTTCATCAGAATATGAATTTTTCCATATGAATACATTTTTCCTACATAAGAGGTCAAGGACCATCTAAACTTTTAGCAAAGAAGATGGCCTGGTATATATAATAATGGCTCCATTTTTAAACACATTTTGCATTTTGGTTTTATAATTCTTTACCAGTACAATTTAGTTTACAACTGCTAGCTTCAATAACATAAGGAAGTTCTTGATTTCCACTTCTTGATTTCCAGTGGTGCCTGGTCCTTACTTTTGTGCCAACTCTAGAGTTTCTTAGCAAATAATTATCGAGAGCCCTCAGTAGGGCATGGGAAGAGACACTGGTATCAGTTCAAGTGGTAGAAATGGCCTCACAGAAACTGTTATGCAGTAGAAAGTGTGTTCTATATGGAATCATAGGACCAGGGTACATGTCCCATCTCTACAACTTCCTATGTGACTTTGAGTAAATGTTGTGGGTATGACTCAGGCTGGTCTTCTGAGATTTGGGGGAAGGAAGTGAGATACTCATTAATTATGACACTTTACTAAAAGTAACTTTGCTTATCCACAGCACAGAAAAGGTATATAATAAGGATGAATCAATGTCTCTATACAGAAATAGAAATAATCTGGTCAACAAAGCAGAAAGTCTGAAGGGCTGCACCTACAGGTGGGCCTTTTATGTCCTGAGGTGACCAGAAAGCCACATCAGCATGACTTGAGATCACTAGGAAGCAGCAGCAGCTATGAGATTTTAGCTCCTTGGATTAATCAAGTCTTGTAGACAGCTTCTTTGCCTCTATGGAAAGAGCTAACCTAACTCATGTGGCATATTGGGGAGGGTGCAGGAGTTGAAGAAATGGAAACCCTGGTAGACATTGATCTTCTCAGTGAAAGTCCCTTAACCTATGTGGGCCTCAGGTTCTTAATTTGCAAAATGAGGGGTTCAGATCATAACCTGGAAGGTACCTTCCAGCTTTGATGTAGGAAGCATCAAGAAAGCCACTGTATTTGATTGAGGTTGGAAAAGTGAAAGAAGAGAAGCATGGGACTGTCAGAGGCTCAGGTTCATGAAATTACTGACCACAAGTGTGAAACAAGGCTGGGCCACTGATAGAATACTACACTTCATTCAATATATGATCATCAGGAATGCAGAAAGCAGTGGAGATATGGAGAGAATTTCAGACACATCAGATAGGGAAACAGAGATGAACAGTGATGAACACTAAAATCTGGAAGGGGGGGGTCTCAAAGATTTGGAGACTAGTTGTATCATTATTATAAAAGTCTCAATTAATCTTCACAATAATCCTGCAAGGCAGGTACTAATTTTGTTCTCATTTCACAACTGATGAAACTGAAGAATCAGAAGTTAAGTGACTTTTTCTAGGGTCACACAGCACGTAAGTATCTAAGGCTGAATTTGAACTCAAGTTTTCCAGATTCCAGACTCAGCTTTCTATCTATTGTGCTACCAGATACCTTCGGAGAGGCAGGAGAAGGCAATTTCTTTTTTTTTTTTTAATTCATTTTGATTTATCAACAACCACTTCCATAAGCTTTTAAGTTTTAAATTTTTCTCCCCCTCTCTCCTTACCTCCCTTCCCAAGAGGGCGTGTAATCTGATATAGGCTATACATATACATTCCTATTAAACATTTTCACATTAGTGATATTGTAAGTAAGAATTAGTACTAATAGGAGGAACCATCAGGTAGAGGAAACAAAAACACAACAGAAGAAAAAAAAATAGCAAATAGTATACTTCAATCTGCATTCAAATTCCATAGTTCATTCTTTGGATGTGGATAGCATTTTCCATCACAAGGCTTTTGGAGATGTCTTACATCCCTGTATTGCTGAGAAGGGTTAAGTCTATCAATATTAGTCATCTCACAACATGGCTGCTACTGTGTACAACATTCTCTTGGTTCTGCTCAAATCACTCAGCATCAGACCATACAAGTCTTTCCAGGTTTTTCTGAAGTCTGCCTGTTCATCATTTCTTATAGTGCAATAGCATTCCATTACATTCATATATCACATTCACAGTTATGATTACTATCTGTGTCTTTCTCTCCATCCCTTTCCCCTCATTTTTATGGATTTCTTTCTCCTTTCCCCTTTTCCCTCCTCACTAACGTTTTGCTTTTGACCACTGCCTCTCTCAGTCCCACCTCCCTTCTAATAGCCCCCTCCCTTTTCTTTCCCCTTTTCCTTCCTACTGCTTATAGGGCATGTTTGATTTCTACACCTAACTAATTATGTTATTCCCTTCTTGAGCCAAATTTGATGACAGTAAGGTTCGAACAATGCTCATCTCCCTCCCTTCTTGCCCTCTGATGTAATAAGTTTTTGTGCCTTTTCCTATAATTTGGAGAAGGCAATTTCAAGAGAACCTGGCCTATACTGTGGTATGAAATGTAAAGCATCATTACTTGTGAGAGCCATCTTGAGAACTGATAATATAGAGATATTATGTGAAACTTATGCAATGTGGACTCCTCGGTGTGAGTGGTTGGATTCCACTTAGTGATATCTGGCAATGGTGGTACGGGTTGCACGGGGCATTGCTGAGCTGTTGGGCAGGGTTATCACTCCTTCTCTGGACCCCCATATTTATGGGCAACACTCCTACTTCCAAGTAATTTCCTCAATGTCTCCACATAGGCACAACTTTTTCCATACCCACTTTGGCTTTCAGACATGGCCTGACTTTCAAACTGTCAATAGGAAGAAGAGACAATGGAAAAAAGAAATGGCCAAGGCCCACCTCCTGTACCAATCCCAGTTCATCATAGACTTCTCACAAACAAAGTTACTGATTCTTTTAGTTAGAAATATCCATATCAATTTATCTCTTAATTTTCTCTAAGTCACCAGGAAGGAAAATTGCCTTGGTGAATAAACACCACACTTGTGAAATCTATTTTTTTCTCTCTCTCCCAAATGCCCCCTCTATTGGGAAAGTGGTAATCAGAAGGAAGTACTTCTGAGGAGGAACAGGGTCAAAAGAAGGAATAGAATAAATGGGGGGGGCAGGATAGGATTAAGGTAAATAGAGTTAGTTTGTCACAACATGTCTACTTTGGAAGTGTTTTGCATAAGTGCACATGTATGGCCTGTATTAACTTGCTTGCCTTTTCAATGAGGGTGGGTGGTGGGAGGAAGGGAGAAAATTTGGAACCGAAGTTTTAAAAACACATGTTAAAAAACATGTTTCCACATGCAACTGGGAAATAAAAATACAGTAAATGAGGTACAGAAATCTATCCTGCCCTACAGGAAAATAGAAGGGGAAGGGGATAAGAGAAGGGGGGGAGAGATAGAAGGGAGGGCAGACTAAGGGAAGGGGTATTCAGAATGCATGTTATCTTGGAGTTGGGGGAGGGGAAAGATGGGGTGAAAATTTGGAATTCAAAATCTTGTGGAAGTAAATGTTGAAAAATAAAAATAAATAAATGTATATTTAAAAAAATTAAAAAAAAACAAATGCCCTCTTTGTTGTCTGTCTCAGCTGCATTTGAGCTATGAAATGCAGAAACCAGTCATGTAATGGTTAACTATTTATCTTCATCAAACTAATTTGAAAAATAAGGTAAATAGAAAGGTATGCTAACTTTAAAGAAACAGATAAATTTCATAAGCAAATAAACATTGTCTCTTGAGAAAGAAGAGGCAACAAAGACATGTGGGCAGGAATACCTATCCTTGAGTATGTTCCTCTGGATGAGCCCAGCAAAAGCACTATCTCTCCATGCACATCTCCTGGCTCCCAGATCTGTGCTGGCTATTTCATCATCATAACTCTGCTTCTTCTTCCGTGGCTGTGGTTCTTTGCAGCTTTGCTTTCTCACTCTCCTACTCTACTGTTTGTTGGGGCTACTCTCCCTGGGTTCCTCCTCCTTCTCTTGGGCAGCTTCTCTCATGCTGGGGACTAATAAGAGTTTACCTTACCTTAGCTTTCATGAGACTTGCATCATCACCTTCCTTTAGAAAGAGAAGGAGGTTGCTTGTCAATCAAGTTCTGGACACATCAGTTCAGAGCCAGGGGATCAAACAGGGTGGAGGGAGAGGGGGCATGTAACATTGATTGTGGTTTTTTGAAACAGCAGCCATTGCTTTCCAGAGACCATATTTTCTTCATAATCCCAAAAGGCATTAGTAATAGTAGCAGCAAAATGTAAGGTCTTTGAGGGCAGGGTCTGTCTCTAAGCTATATTGCAGTCACAGCACAATGAGTAGCACATCGCATTTAATATGTACTTGCTATTGTTTTCTCTACTGGTGTATCTTAAGTGTTATTGTTTTAGTTCTTGCTGTTATGTGTCTTACACTTAGGTTTGGTTCGATTGGTTTATTGTAATTTATGTAAGAAATCATATTTTAATGAGGTGTAGAGCTGAACAAAAGAATGGAGCTGGAATCTTTGGCAATACCTGGTTGGCTTGTTGACATATACTATTCTAAGTATGACAGCCAAGGCACTAGCATTCAAAGAAAGTATCTGTAAGCAACGAATGGGCTCTAGTGAAACTTTGCAAATAAATTACAATTTTCTTAAATAGAAACAAAAATAGGCAAGGAAACTGATAGCAAAAGAATGAAACTTGGTTAAACCTAGCTTGGATGATCAAGACAACCCTGCATAACAACTCTCTCACATCCAAAACACACCTGATTTTGAGTGGAAGTAGTATAAACTATTCTTCCATTCCTTCTCCAATCTCTGTTTTGTAGAGAAAGGGTTATCATGCTAGGGATTAATTATTTGCTATTTTGGAACAAGGTGGACTATTCCAAAATAGGAAGAGAAAGAGGAACAAATAATGAAGAACAAAGATTGCCACCTCTAAGAGATAAAGTGGGAATCAAGATAGAGAAGGTTGAACATAAAATGTACCATAATGATCTTAAGGTTTAATGCATGTGTGTGATATGGAATCTTGCTCCTACATTATGGTGGGTGGATAGGGGGATTTTTGACAAAGGATAGTGATGATATAGGGATAGCCTGGATAGGATGATGTCTTTGGTCATCATAGAGAAGGAGAAGATAAGAAGTTCTGCACAATCTCTAGCCAGTTGAATTAGATCTTGAGAAAGAACATTCTTGTAACTAAGACAAATCACCTTGGACAATGAAGCAATCTAGATGTGCCAATGTCAATCAAACCAGATATTGTACCCCCAAGGATTTAACCTTTTCATTTCCAAATCTCCTATTCTGATTGGCGAATATCTCATAGGGCCCACTATATCAGGTCAGCTCTAGTTATGGTTCATTTTACTCTCCAGCCATCTGTTCAACATATACCTTGCTGCTGCTTGTATAGCTTCTACAATATCTTTCCTTCCCCTGTCTAATTCTTTAGCCATAGTTGATTCAATACTACCATCGTTTTGGAAAGGATGTGCCATTCTATTCCCCTATGCCTCTACTCAACACCCTTGTTACTTTCCGAACTAAAATACCCCTCCCTGGACATAATTCCACTTTATTTGTGCTCTCCTTGTGTCTGCATGTAAACTCCTTTACGGCAGGGACTATGGCTATGATTAAATATGTTTGCATCTGTTATTGGGTATGGCTTTACTTCTGTATTGGCATCCCTAGTTCTTGCCTTGTAGGAAGCAATGAATAAATGCCTTTTAATTATTTCATTCATTAATATCTTAAAATAAATATATATATATATATATGTGTGTGTGTGTATGTGTATATGTGTATATATGTGTATATATACATACATATATGTGTATACATACATACATATATGTATATATATATGTGTGTATACACACACACACACACACATAAAATTGTAAACCCAAACCTCTAAAGTATATAGCAAAGGCTGTGACTGGGCATGAAGGATAATAGCTTTATTTCAGGGAAGGGCTTATTCATCTCAATACCTGAGACCAAGACACTGACATAGGTACCAAGAATTCCAAGTAAAGTGGACTTTATTTAGTATATTAGTATAATCCAAAGCCAGCTTCACCCACCAAAAACATTCAGAAGAGAAAGTAATCTTTGGCTCCTCATGCCTCCAGTGCTTACGTTGTGTTTCCTTCCCTTTATTAGGCTGATATATGGCTATATCTGTTTCTGTTTCTTTTTTTCCCCCTCCTTCCATGCTGAGAAGCTCTCTGACAACCAAAGGACCAGGCATCCATGCCAAGTAAAACAAAAAAACTCTTGCCATTGAGGTCTACTGAGGCTTCTTTCCTATGTGATGGCAGACCTGGTCAGATTAAAGCTCAACATGTTCTCTCTTCACCCCAGCTGGCTCCTTTGACATGACCTGAGTCCAAAATTTGACTTCTTTCTCTAGCAGACTTTTGGCTGCTTTAGGGGTGATGTTAATTTGGAGGTAACCTTCATTCTGATTATAGCTAGGCCACTTTGGCAGTCCTTCCCCGTTAGGGTTTCTGAAAAAAAAAATCAGTATTTTAAAAATAAAAATACTCATTGAATCAGTGGTGGTGGTTAAAAAAAAAGGAGAGAGAGAGAGATAACTACAAAACATACTGAAGCAAAATCCCTAGTAGCTCCCCTGTGTTACTAATCTTACCCATTCTTAGCAAAGTTGGCCCAGTATTTCATCACAGTCCTGCTAAGTTTCTTCTCTTCCTCTGGTGAGCCCACTGAAAATGAGAATTAAAGATATTAGAATGTGACTAGAATATTTTTAGGGATAAAATTGAGAGGTATATACTCAGTGCCCATCTCATGCTTCTTTCACACCCATTCCCACTCATGAGCTCTCCCATGACTCCTGCACTTTACAGTGTTGCATATATCCTGGTCTGTCCTCCCCAGGTATTGCTGTGACCCAATACCTCTCTATTTCTTTAACTTATTTTACTAATCCTACCAGAATTTTACCTTCCTGTTCTCTAGAAGTAATTTTAAGAAATAATCAAATAATACCTAATATTACCTAATAAGTACCAGTACATGGGCGTGCATATTTAGAGAGAAGGAAGGGCCACACTCGAGAAAGTAGAGGGCCACATATGTCCTTGAGGCTGCAGGTTCCCCACTCTTGGTTTAGATTCATACCTTTATCTTACAGATAGTGAGGCTGAAGACTAAGTGATCCATTGTATTAAACATTCAACTTCAAAGCCTTTGCTGAGGGTGACAATTAAAATGTCAAGGTGGTCTGCATTCAGATTTTATCTCATAGAGGAAAATATGTAGAAATCCTCAGGAAGCCCAATAAAGGTGGCCAGAACTGGCTGTGCTTAAAAGGAAAATGGGCATCCAGCTCATGGACCAAGGGTGGGGAACCTGCAGCCTTCAGGCCCCATATGGCCTTCTAGAGCCTTAACAAACTCTTTTGTTCTGTAAAATTTGGATTCAATCAAAAGGCCACACTTAAGGATCTAGAAGGCCACATGTGGCCTGGAGGCCACAGGTTCCCCAACCCTGGGTTAGACTAAAGACCCTAGATCCAAGGTTTGCTGTTACATGGCCATCATATAAATTAACCTTGAACACACTGATTAGCATTTTGATTCTGTGGTACAGAGACTTCTCTAAAGTATACTTTTGCTATGGTCATGTTACTATGAGGAGCCTCTAAAGCAGGGCAGACTATCAGTGAAAGCTACGCCCCAGAAGCAGAAGTATGTGCATGCTCCAGTGACAGGATATAAGCTTATTTTTGTCTTTGACCTCAAGTGCCTACTACAGTGCCCAGATCATAACAGATATTTAATAAACGCTTATTGATTGATTGTTCATGATATTCTTTCACTGAGAATTCTCTCATAATCAGAATTGAAATTTAGATGGACTTTGGATGAAGGATACCTAGTCCATCCAATCCTCAACAGGAATCCCTCCTACAACATTCTTAACAAGTGGCCATTCAGCCTTTGCTTTGTTGTGGTTGCTGTTGTTGTTATCATTTCAGTTATGTCCAACTCATCAAGAAGCCATTTGGGGTTTTCTTGGAGTTAAGTGACTTACCCAGGGTCACACAGTTAGTAAGTATCTGGGTCAGATTTAAATTCAAGTCTTCCTGACTCCAGGGCCAGTGCTCATCTACTGCACCACCAAGCTGCCCTCAGCCTTTGATCTCATGAAACAGAAGGACACTCTGGGACATTTCTAATTATTAAGAAATTTTCTTCACATCAAGCTGAAGTTCATCACTCTCTATAACTTTCATGCACAGCTCCTAGGTCTACCCAAGCAGAAAAAGGTTAATCCTTCAAATACTTGAAAAAGCTCTCAGATCCTGCAAAGTCTCCTCCTCTTCAGGTCAAATATCCTGCTTGTTTCCTTCAAGCATTGCTCATATGACAAAGTCTAAAGGTCCCTCACTCTCCTGGTTCCTTTCCCCTAGATGTTCTCCAGCTTGTCAATGTCTTTTCAAAATATGGTACCAGACCTGAACACAATATGCCAGATACCATCAAAACAAAGAACATTATAAGAATATTATCATCTCACTAATTCTATACACTACGATTCCATCAATTTAGCCCCAAATGCCATTTACTCCTTGTGGTAAGAAGAAACCCTTGTTCAGTGATGACACATAAAGCTTAGGATACATTGCCTAGTGAAAGAATCCTGGGAAGGGGCGTAGGGAGCCAAAAGACCTTCATTTTAGTTCTGGTTCTGCCACTAAATTTAGGTAATGCATTTCTTTTCTCGGGGCCTGTTTCCTTATCGGAGGGAATGGCTGTTAATCATTCCCATTTAAGAAACTCTAGTTGCTCTCTATCATGTCCAAGATCAATATAAAAATTCTTTGTTTGGCATTTAAAACCTTCATTGCCCAGCCAACTCTTAGCTTTCCAGTTTCTTTTATACCTAAATCTCCCCCCACTCACCCACCCTGTTTTCTCTATGATCTGGTGACACTGACCTCCTTGCTGTTGCTTGCACAACACCTTCCATCTCTCTCAACAGTGCATTTTCATTTACGGTTCCTCTCCCGTAATTGGAATTCTCACCCTCCTAATAACTGCTTTGGCTTCTCTGGCTTCCTTCAAGTCTCAGCAAAAATTCTACCTTCTGAAAGAAACCTTTCCTGCTCCTCCTTAGTCTAAGTGCATTTTATCTATCTATCTATCTATCTATCTATCTATCTATCTATCTATCTATCTATCTATGCATCTATCTACCTATCTAGTTTAAATGTAATTATTTGCATGTTATTTCCCCTATTAAACTGTGAGCTCCTTGCGAGCTTGTCTTTTACCTTACTTTTCATCCTTCCCTCTCCATGCATCCCTCAGTGCTTAGCACAGTGCCTGGCACATAGTAAATACTTAACAAATTCTTATTGACTTGACTTGATTTTCTGCTGCATAGGAGATGCTGTGAGAATCAAGTGAGATGACTGGTAAATTAAAAGGGTTAAGCAATTGTTTAAGTTAATATTATTTTTCAAAATAACCAGTAAGTAATGTTTTGATAAGGTTTTTGTAGTAAGCAGAGACCAATCACCTTTCAAAAATGGAGCCCCAAAGACAGAAAGAATTTCATCCCCATGGTCTGCCTTCACTGTCTCTGGTTTCAGGTTGGTTGAGAAGCTTGGCCGATGTTGAAATTCGTACATATATGTGGGTGCACCTGATGCTGAAAGAAAGAAGAGTAGAAAATTCAGTATATCAAGTTTTCTTCCTCAGATGTACTTACAAGGGAGTCTCTAGGGGCCACTTGGTAAATATGAAAGAATTTTGCTCTGAGTTCTTAAGTTAGTTTAATTAATAGGGAACCCTAAGTTCTGGGTATATAAGAGAACTAGAGGAGCTGACAGAGATATGCAGAGTGATGGCTGGTACTGATAGACATGATTTTCCTAATGTTGAAAACTGTCTTCAATTCAGTAAAAGATCTGCAACCTTGATCATATTATCTTAGTTGTCCAGGACCATCTAGTCCAGTCTTCCCTCATCTCCATCAGATGGTTCCTTATTCCTAAGCACATGGTAACATTATTCTACCCCGAGATGAATTAAAGATCCACAGAAGTTCATAGCCGAAAGAAACCTCAGGAGCTTTCTAGTCCAGCCTATCCCTGAAAAAGAATCCCACAACAGCCTAACCAACACGTGAGCAACCATCAGCTGCTTGAAGACCTTTAGTGAGGGGACACCACTACTTTTCACGACAGCCCATTCATTCCACTAGTTTATAACTCTCATTGTTAAGTAGTTCCTTTTTTTTTACATTAAACCTAATTTTCCCTTTTTGCAATAAATCCCTTACTCTCAACTCTTCCCTTTGCAGATACACAGAAAAAGCCTAATCCTTGCCTCCCCCCCTCCACCAAGATAGCCCTTTAAATACTTGCAGAGAGATATCATGTATTTCCTGAACCTTCTCTTCCCCAGGATAAAATCACCAGTTGTTTTTTTTTTAACTTATTTTCACACAGTTTAGATTTGATTTATTTCACAATGTTCATTGTCATTTCTGGAACATTCTCCAATTTATTAATGTCCTTCCTAACTGTAGCATCCAGAAATGAACATGTACTCTACATATGGTATGACCAGCGTGGAATATAATGGAATTAAACATTTTGTTAACTTAACCAGTCCCTCATTTCATTAAGGCAAACATTCTTTGTCTGGATTCTGTTGATTCACTATCCCAACATTCTCATCTCTCCTCAAGCCTCCCACACTTTCATCTGAAGACCTTGACTCTGGCTTCACTGAAAAATATTGAGAATATTTGTCAGGAGCTCTTCCCTTCTCCATTTCTTCTTAAGTCTCACATCACTTGAAAATCTCCTTCCACTTCTCCTTCACTCTGCTCTCAGATGAAGAAGAGGCTCTTCTTGCCATGGCAAATTCCGTTACATGCACCCTTGATTCCACTCCTTCAAAATTCTCAAGCAAATTGCCTCCTACTTTTATCCCCACTCTCATCTTCCAATATGTCCATGTCTCTCCCATCCTTAAAAACTAAAATCTCATGCAATCTGATCATTCTCAGTAGCTATCATCCTATATCTGTCTACTCCTGCATGACTGAAGTCCTTGAGAAAGAAGACTGCAATCAATGCCTCCATTTCCCTTCCTTTCATTCTTTTCTAAACATTGTACAATCTGGCTTCCAACCTCATGATTTAACTGAAACTGCCCTTTCCGAAGTTCTGAATGTTCTCTCAACTACCTATGAGAACTGGCCTTTTCTCATTCTTGATCTTCCTTGCTATCTCTATAGCATTTGACACTATTGATTGTCTTCTTTTCTTGGAAAACGTCTTCTCAAGGCTTTAGTGACACTGCTGTCTT
Organism: Phascolarctos cinereus; assembly: GCF_003287225.1. Classification (NCBI taxonomy): domain Eukaryota; kingdom Metazoa; phylum Chordata; class Mammalia; order Diprotodontia; family Phascolarctidae; genus Phascolarctos; species Phascolarctos cinereus. The sequence goes on along the minus strand of NW_027555625.1, from coordinate 275,287,222 downwards.
CTAGTTCTTTATATCTGACTGTTCCTTCTTATTCTTCTATGCTGGTCACACTTACTAGCTTTGTGGCTTTGGGCAAATAATTGTAATATCTGATCCTGGAGTTAATTGGGAGTTCCTGCAGTTTACTGAATAGGGAAGTTACCTAGTCAGACCTATATTGTAGGATAAGCACACTTTATCACAAAAGCAACATATTAGGACGTCAAGAATATATAAAAATAAAATGTATCTATAACTTTTTTAATCTAAAATGTTCAATGAATCAAAGCAAACTAATGGATTCACAATCTGAAATTCTAGTGTGGCCTATTTAGGTCAAACAGTGTCCTGTGCTCACAAGCTGTTCCTCTCCCCCACATCAAAAAATGTATTGTCCTGTGTCCTAATAAAAAATAGTAGAGTCAGAATTTGAATCAGATTCCCTGAACCTATTACTTTTTTTTGAAATTATTTTTATATTTCATTAAATATTTCCCAATTGTATGTAAAAAAAATTAACAATCATTTTAAACTTTTGAGTCCCAAATTATCTCATTCCTAACCCTCCTCACTCCATGAGAAGGCAAACACTTTGATTTTGATTACATATGTGAGGTAATGGAAAATATATTTTCATATTAGCCATGTTGAAAAAGGAAACACAAACATAATAAAATCATGAAAATAAAGAAAGTTTAAAAAGTATGATTCAATCTGCATTCAGAGTTCACCAGTTCTTTCTCTGGAGGTAGATAACATTTTTCTTCAATTACTTTAGAATTGCATTGAATTATTGTCTTGATCATAGCAGCTAAATCTTTCAGAGTCTATCATCTTTATAACATCGCTGTTAGTGTATGCAATGTTCTCCAGGTTCTGCTCACTTCAGTTTGCATGAGTTCTATCCCTTCAATTTCTATTCTTTGCCACCACACAAAGAGTGACTATTATTATTTTTGTACAAATGCACCATTTTCCCTTTTCTTTGATCTCTTGGAGATATAGACCTAGTAGTGGTATGGCTATATCAAAGGGCACGCATAGTTTTATGATCTTTTGGGCATAGTTCCAAATGGTTCACCGGAATAGTTGGACCAATTCACAACTCCACCTACAGTGCATTAGTGTTCCAATTTTTCTACATCCTCTCTAGAATTTGTCATTTTGCTTTTCTGTCATGTTGGCCATTCTGGGGATGTGAGGTATCTTAGAGGTGCTTTAATTTGTATTTCTCTAATCAATAGTAATTTAGAGCATTTTTCTTGTGACTATTAATAGCTTTAATTTTTTCTTCTGACAATTGCCTGTTTGTAGCCTTTAATGATTTATCCACAAGAGAATAAATCTCATTTTCATGAATTTGACTCAGTTCCCAATATATTTGAGAAATGAGACCTTTATCAGAAAAAAAACTTATTGCAATTTTCCCCCACTTTCCTCTTTTTCTTCTAATTTTGCCAGAATTAGCTTTGTTTATGCAAAAGCTTTTTAATTTCATGTCACCAAAATTATCCATTTTACGTATTGTGATCCTCTCTGTCTCTTGCTTTGTCATAAACTCTTCCATTATCCATAGATCTGACAGGTACACGTTTCAATGATCTCCTGATTTACTTAGGATATTACCCTTTATGTCTAAATCACTTATTCATTTTCCTTTTATCTTGGTATAAAGTGTGAGATGTCAGTCTATGTTTAGTTTCTGCCAAATTGCTTTCTCATTTTTTCAAAACTTTTTTGTCAAACATTGAGTTCTTGGTTTATCAAACACTGGATTACTATACTCATTTACTACTGTGTATTGTGTATCTAATCTCTTCCATTTATCCTCTACTCTTTTCTTATCAAATACCAGAGTATTTTGATGATTACCATTTTTTAATATAGTTCAGAATCTGGCACTGTTGGGCTGCCTTCCTTCACATTTTTTTCATTGATTCCCTTAATATTCTCGACCTTTCATTTTTCCAGATGAATTTTGCTACTTTTTTTTCTAGTTCTATAAAATAACTTGGTAGTTTGATTGGTACAGTACCAAATAAATAAATTAACAGGTAGAACTGTCAGGTATTGTAGCCCAATAATTCTTAAATTAGCTCTCCTCAATATATTGTCCAGGTCAGGTACCTTTCCAAATACATATTTTACCTTTTCTTCCATTTTTCTATTCTTTTGAATTTGTTTTAAAATTGTTTCTTGATGTCTCATGGAGTCATGAGCTCTCTTTGGCCAATTGTAATTTTTAAATAATTATTTCCTTCAGTGATATTTTGTAGCCTCTTTTTCCATTTGGCCAATTCTACTTTTTTTAGGCAATTGGGGTTAAGTGACTTGCCTAGGGTCACAGAGCTAGTAAGTGTCAAGTGTTTGGTCTGAGGCTGGATTTGAACTCAGGTCCTCCTGACTTCTGGGCCAGTGATCTATCCACTGATCCTTCTTTAGATTATTTTTATGCCTCTTTTACCAAGCTGTTGATTGTTTTTTAATATTTTTTCCCTTTGCTTTCATTTCTTTACCTATTTTCTTTCTCTACCGCTCTTACTTGATTTTGAAAAAAAGATGAATTTTCCAAGAATTTTTGTTAGGCTGATGTCTAATTTACATTTTTCCCCTGTACATCTTTGCTTGTAGTTATTTTGATTTCATTGTCTCTTCTAGATTTGTGTTTTGATCTTCTGTATCACCTTATCAAGTTCTTTTTTTGTTGTTTGCTCCTTTTTCCACCCTATTTCTCTATTTGGAACTTTATGTTAATGTTGGGCTCTATTGTAGGCATGAGAGTTGGGATGTGCAATCTTTCCAACTTCAGGCTTTTTCACACTACTGTTTTCATAGCTAGTTCTGGAATTTGGGGTGCTTTCAAGGTGATATGATCTGGGGAGAGGTGTGGTAGTTGCTGTCTTGGTCTGCACCCTTCTCTTATCCAGGAAGGGCCCCTGATCCCTTGGGATTACAATCGATACTGATCCTCAGGGCCCCTCCTTCCTTAGGACTAGAAATGATACTGCATGTCTCGGTCTCTGATCTCTTGGGGCCAAAAGTGATAGCAACTCTTAGGGCCCCCAATCCCTGTTAGCTAAAAATGCTCCTGTCAGCCCTTGAACTTTGGCCCGGAAGTGGGCAAGTGCGATGAAGTTGCCAAGCAACGTCTGGTCCTATATGTAGTGCTACCACAGAGGTACCATGTAATTTCTTACCATTTGCCAGATCTCCTTACCATCTCTGGCTTGGGAGATCCTGAAGCTGCTGCTGCTTCTGTCTCCAATACCTAGTCCAACTAGTAGTGTTTCATCCACATGGTCTCCAGGCCAGCCTCTTCCCCCATGTCAAAAATCTCTCTTCCCAACCTCTTATGTTGTCTTGGACTGGAAGAATGTGTCACTCTGACCTTTTTTCCTTTTTTTTTTTTTTTTGGCTCTGCCACTCTAGAATTCAATTTGAGGTATTATTTTAAAGTTGTTTGGAGAAGAATGTTGGGAGAGCTCTGCTGAGTGCTTTTCTATTACATCATCTTGGCACTTTGCCCCTGAAAGTCTTAATATTCTTTTTACTAAAAAGACAGTATTCTATTTATTCTGTCTCAGGGTAGGGTTTGAGTGCTGAGTATTCATTGTTGCCTAATTATTGAGATGAATAAGGTTGACTCTGTTACTACTTGCTGTTACTCAGGAACTCACCCATATGAAATCGAGCCAACCTCACAGCTGGAATTCCAAATGCCAAGTCTCCTAACAATTTTGCAAACAGGTCTTTCCTTTCAATAGGATCATTTGTCATTCCAAGATATTCCTTAGTTAAAACAGGAGTAAGGTCTTTGTGGATTTTCTGAAATGATAAACAAAGAAGTAAAGAGGGAGAAATGACTGGCTTTTCATGCATTCATTCATTAACTAGTATGCATCACATAAGATTGTATCAATTAACACATTTTTACAACATCATTATACCATAACGAACCTGCATTGTAAAGTTATGGTACTTTGTTATGACATCATTTAGCCAATGCCCATTTATAACACTGCCACTGAACCAAATGTCCTTTGAAATACTGTTTCACCTAATATTATGTTTCTGTAAAGACGTTTATAAATTCTAGGTGAGATATCCTATTTTAAGCACTTATATAATGTTTCTATGGTATGCATGTTAGAAGTTATAGAAATGAATGAGACAGAATTGCTTTCCTCAAAGAGATTATAGTCAAACACATAATATGCTAAGTATATAAGAGAGATATAAACAATGTGATAGGGGGGTCCTTCAGAGAAGGATTAAAGTACTTCCATTTTAAGGGAAGAAAAGGATTAGAGAAGGCTTCATTAATTCACTACGTGCAGTCTTTTACTGACCACTACCTTACAGTGAGGAAAATTATGCTGAAGTTTTCTAGTTCTTAGCCAAAGGAAGGAAATACAAAGTAGAGTAAAATTCTGCCTCTTTTAGTGATTTTTTTTCTGCCTTAGGATGTTAGCCATCATAGTGAATTGAAAATCATGTAGGATTAGGAATCAGAATACTTTGATTTAAACCCTGGCACTACATATACATATACATACATAAGTATAGGTATATATGCATGTGTGTGTGTGTGTGTGCGCGCACGTGCGTATATATATATATATATATATGTATATATATGTATGTATATATATGTATATATATATATATGTATATATATGTATATATGTATGTATATATGTGATATGTGTGTGTGTGTTAGATTCTATGATCCTTTCTAGCTCTGACATTCCAAAGTCTAAGTTCCCTCCCGGCCCTGACATCATAAAGTTCTACATGTCTTACAACAAGTGGGTAGGAGTGCCATAACAGTGCCATTGCTGTTTCTTGGTCCGGTATGCCTTCTGAGAGAGGGAACTTCAAAAACTGCACAAAACAATCATTTCACATAAAAAAAAAAAACAATTAACATATGAAATAAAGCAGGCTTTATGAAACAAACATGGAGAGTACTCATTTTATTTTGCTTTAAATTGAGTTAATCAGTGAATTTACCTGGCTTATTAAATGTCCTAGGAAACATCTGAAGTGGAAATCAGGAAAATGTTTTTAAAAGTATGAGAACAGCAAATGCCCCACTTCTACTCAGCCAACAGGCATATCCATTAATACGAAGATCTCTATGGTGCCCAAATAATCAGAAAATATGAAGCTTCTAGATTACTGTTCCTCAGAGTTTACTTAGGTAACTAGGTAAGGGGGAAACTGAATCTTCAGTCCTTTTAGCAATGCCTTTAGAAGTCTCCCACACACCATTTGTGATTCCTGAAATTCTGGCATTAGAGTTTCCCTTAGCTTATAAGATTGTTCACAAGTAGAATGTAAATAACATTGAGAAATTTAATTGAATGAACTAGTTACTTCTTACATGAGTCATTTAAATTTGGAAGGATAAATTCAGAAAAGGAAGTAACCTCTAAGATCTCCTTGTTCAATGACCTCATTTTAAATATATGCATATACCCCTGTTTAAACCAATTACATAGAATAAGGACAGAGAAACTTAAATGTAAAGGGAAGGACTTTCAGATGTAAAGGTAACATTCTGCAACTTGGATAGGGTGGGAGGTGAAAATAGCATGTGAAGAAGCCATCAAGATAATGGATTTATCCTGAGACCACAGACTATTTCAAAAGCTCTGTTTCCAGCCTTTCATCTGCATGAACTGGACTCTGGGGACTGTAAGGTGGCTGATCATAAGTAAGGGCAGAACTCCTCACTGGGAGAAGCCATCTTTGAAGCAGAAAAAATGGTCAGTCAGAAATGAGTAGACCTCTCTACCCCCTCCCTGGACGTCACAAAACTAAGACCCAAAGCTCTGAAGGAATCAAAGGGGAGAGACTTCTGTCAGTCTCAGGCTAAGGGTTGTGGCCCTTGCTGAAAAGAGCACTGTAACACTTCAGCTGAGAAAAGTGTTGTAAGAGAGCCTGAGATTGTTGAAGATTTCAGATGTCCAACAAACACCAAGCACAGGAAATACAGAAGATAGAATACATACAGCAGAGCCAAGCTCTGGGAAGAGTACAGTGGCCTAGGGATTTATTTGCCTTACCCAGAACAGTAGTAGCTGATATTTTATTTACTTACACAGGTACATAAATAAAGCATGTGTCCAAAAATACACAGTGGTTGGGGGAGGATACTAATGAGGAAAGGCATAGTGAAGGATGTAGCATTTGAGCTGAGTCTTTAAGGAAACTGGGGTCCTGAGAGGTGGAGATGATTAGGGAGAGACAGGAATAAGTAAAGCTTTTCAAAGGCACAGAGACCAGAGATGTAATATTATGCAGAATCAACAGCCAAGTTGGCTTAAGTGCAGTGTAGAGAATAGTGGATAGCTAACTTGAAAAGATATGCTGGAATCAGAGTATGAAGGAATTAAAATGCTCCAGGAGTTTGTATTTTATCCTAAAGGCTTTGGGAAGTCATTGAAACTTACAAGATAGGGAAATTCCATGGTTAGATTTTCACTTTATAAATATCTATTTAGCAGCTTTGAGGAAGATAGATTAGAGAAGGGAAAAACCTGGGTATAGGGGGACCAATCAGGAGGCTATTAAATTAGTGTCTAGGCCAGACCTGTATAACTTTGCAGTAGATAGGGGCCAAAATTAAAATAGGCTAAACTTCTTTGGGCCACAGAGAGGTTTTTAGCTGCTCTCTTTCCAAATAAAGGTATAATAAATGATTAAATTATTTTGCAAATAAACCATATTAACAAAAGGAAATTTAAATTAATATCAATTAATTATACTTGAGATTTTTATTTATTATGAAATTGCTCCTCTCAGACTAGAGACAGACTGAGAATAGTTGGTTGCTGTGGGTCATGTAACACACAGGAGAGAGTACGCAGTGGCAACCCACCTGCCAAGTTACATGATGGGCACAATAGTGACTAGTGGAAGGTGGGTTAAGTGGGGCATGGACAAAGCACTCGTTACTTTTTTACTTTTTTTTACATCCTCTACATTTTTTGTGGGCCACCCAAAATCCTTAGACTGAATGTTGTGCTGGCCTGATCTAGGTAATAGGCAATGATGTCTTTGACTAGGGTGGTTGTGGTATTAGTAAGGAGAGATACTCATGGGAGAATTGTTGGAGAGGCAGAATTCTTGAGGCTTGTTATCCTTACCCTTGGATAAGGGAAGTAAGAGTGAAGAAACAAGGATGACTGTTAGGTTTTGAATTTATATGATTGAACTTGTGCTTCTCTCACCAATAATAGGGGATGGTTGAGTTTAGGGGAAAAAATAGCTCTGCTTTAGATGCGTTGGATTTGAGATGCTTATGAGACATTCAGATGCAGATGTGAATCAGCCAGGTGAAGATGTTGGACTGGAACTCAGGAGGATATGTGGACTCAGGAGCCATCTGTAGAGAACTATTAGTTAAATCTATGGGAACTGGTAAGATTGCATTGACTATTGAGAGAAAAGAAGATGAAGAAAAAAAGAAGACCCACTGCTAGGATATACCCATGCACTAGGGCAGACCATGGATAATGAATCTCTGAATACAAATAAGAAAGAGTAGTTCAACAGGCAGTCCAATGTCACACCAAACACACACACACACACACACACACACACACACACACACAATGGGTCGAGGAGAGATATCCACAGGAAAGAGGGATCAGTGGTGTCAGATTCTGCAGAGAGATCAAAAAAGATAAATTCTCTTTTGGTTCTAACTCTGAGAGACTCTAATATTTACCAACCCTTAAAAGGAACTGGATGGAAAAGACTATAAAATCACTGGATAGCTGATTGTGTGTCCATATTGGGGCAGGAGGCAGTGGGAGAGAGGGTATAAGAAAAAACAGGGAAAGACCCAGGTTTTAATCCTAGCTATGCCACTAACTTACCTTGTCACTCTGAGTCTCAATTTTACCACATGAAAAATAAGAGATTCAGATTAGATGGTCTCTAAAGTTTCTTCTTGGTTTAATATTCCATTCTGTGAGTGAAAGTGCCAAATACCAGGTTTGCCTTTCCAACAATTTTACCGCTACCTAGAGCAGCTATTGAGGAATGAAGTTTGATGCCGATGTGAGGGTGGGGGTGGGGGTAGTTATTGTAATTAGCTCAGAACCTGCAGCAGATTATCTCTAGATCAAGTTATAGATTATTTTTCCAGTTAAACTACAAGGAAGCCCTAGTCCTGCAGACTGCAGAAAGAGAAACATGAGATTCCAGAAAACACAAAACCAAAAACTTAAACAAACAAAAACACAGTGTTCTCACAGTTGGAAGAATCCAGCCAAATTCATGATTGTTAATTCCTATGATATAGGGAACATGATTGAACTTCTTTTCAGCCAGGAGCTCTTCAGGACTTTTTGGCAAAAATACTCCATCAATGACTCCAGACAGGAAAGAAATTTTCTGGAAGAAGATTGAAAAATAAATAACATCTGCTTTCCATTAGTAGAATCGAATAAAAATAGATGACATTACTATGAACTATAATACAGGGGTACTATGCTGGCATTTATCCAAGATCATCATGGAAGCATTCCTCTTGGCTTCTGAAACACAAGGATATTTGAAAGCTAGTGTAGTTATGACATTACCAAAGCGAGATACCCAAGAGAGAACTGTTAGGAAGGCAGAATTCTTCAGACTTGTTCACTTATTGCATAAGGGCAGTAAGAGTTAAGAAACAAGGATGACTCTTAGGTTTTGAATTTATGGGATTGTAAGAATGGTTATTTTCTCATGAGTAATAGATGTCTGTAATCACAAATACTCAGTTCATCAGTGAGCTAATTACTTTCAGCTATATTAAAACTGTATCAACAAAATGACACATTTGGAAAAGTTAAATTGGATTGATATAACAAAATATATATTTTTTATGAATTTAACAAACACCCAAAAAGGAGCATTTCCATACACAAAGTAGAATTTTTAAAAGTATCATAGATGAAACTATAAGTTCCTACTACACACAACTTGCTTTAAAAAAAAAAGGTTTAACTTGTCACTTTCAAAGCTACCCTGCTTGTCTGTTTCTCTCTGAACTTCTTTGCATTTGACTCTCTTTTATTCCATTTCTTCTTCTTCTTCTTCTTCTTCTTCTTCTTCTTCTTCTTCTTCTTCTTCTTCTTCTTCTTCTTCTTCTTCTTCTTCTTCTTTTCTTCTTCTTCTTGAAATGTTGTCATTAGTTCCCTTATTCCCCAAATAAAAAGGGAAAAATAATTATTATAAAAAAACAAGCAGGCAAGCAAAATGAATCTATATATTTGACATGTGCAAAAAATAAATGCCTCATTCTGCACCTTGGTTCTATTATCTCTGATAAGAGAGGGTTAGAATGTTTCATCATCAGTCCTATAGAGTAGTGTTGTTCTCATTGATCAGAGATCTTAAATCTTTAAGTTGTTTTTATTTTATAAATTGCTCTCCTGAGTTGTTCAGTCCACTGTACATCACATCAGTTTATAGAAGTCTTCTAAGGCTTCTCTGAAAGCATTTCATAATGTCAAATGGCACAATAATATGACATAATTTGTTCAGCCATTCCCTAATTGATGGACACCCCTTAGTTTCTAGTTCTTCGCTTCTTCAAAAAGAGCTTCTATAAATATTTTTGTACAAATGGGTTTTTTTAACTTAAAAAATTAATTTCAATAAGTACTTATTAAGCATTTAATATATGCCAGGTACTATGCTAACTTCTGAGAGTACATGTAGGAACAGAAAGACAATCCTTGTCTTCAAGGAGCTTACATTCTAATGGAAGTAGTCAACAAATACCAGGTGAAGTCAAAGCTAAGGGAAAGGAAGGGAGTAGAAATGAAGGTTCTGAGAACTGAGGCATTGCAGAGAAAGTCTGGGAGAATAAGTATAGCCTGGGGAGAAATTAAGATGTGGCTGGCCTGGGCCTCCTGCAAAAGGAGGTTCTGTGAGGAACCAGTCAATCAGAGGGAGAGTGCATACTGGTGAAGAGTACTTCCAATGTGTGAAGTCCGGCAATGGGGTGAACTTTTAAGATGAAGAGATTTTCAGAATAGGAGAGTCTGGGAGTGTCAGGAGTACAGCAGCCTGGAGGTGTTCCTTTGGGGGTACAGGACTACTAATAGTAGCTCTGAGTAAAAGAGGAGGCACAATTTAGTGGCTTCCAAACTGATTTCCAAAATGGCAGTTTCACCAAAAATGTAGCAGAGTACCCGTCTTCCCCCAGTCCCTCCAATGCTGTCATTTTCCTTTTTTGTCATCTTTGCTAATCTGATAGAATTGTTTTAATTTTCATGGCAAAATAAAGTTTTTAAAAATTAGGGCATAAAAACAAGTCCTTCAGGGTTGGGATAGCTGTGCAGGATAATGACCATCCTAGGGCTCAGTGCTTCTGAGATAAAAGCTATCTGTCTTTTCATCTCTCCAACATCAAGTCAAGCCCTACCTCCCTCCAGAAAGTCTTTCCTGACTTTGCCTATACAGATCTCTCCTTCTTCTAAACTCATATAGCACTGCTGTGGAGATGAAAAGATTGCTGAATTTGGAGCCATACCAGGATTCAAGTTCTGGCTCCAACACATCCCAGTCATGTGACTGTGAGCAAATGACTTATACTCTCCAAACCCAACCCTACTTTCCTTAATTATAACAGAGAGAGAGAGAGACAGTTCCAACTGCCTAACTCATGGAATTGAGAGATAAAAAGTTAAAAACAAAAGGAGTCTGAACCAAATTAAAATGTAATTATGAAATATTTAACAAAATCAATGAAATATAATTGAACATAAATAATATTAATATGCAATTACACACACACACACATATATTACCTCATATTAACATTACAAAGTTAATCCTCAACTTTCACAGGGTAACTTTTCTGAAAAATGGTGCAAAAGTCATAAATGCTATTGTTGATACATTGAACCTATGGGAAATAGGGAGTTAGGTTCCAAGGACCACCAAAAATACCATTTTTTTTTACTAGAGTTGGCTGAAAATATACTTTTCTGCATCCAATTGTTTTTTTCCAATTTATTTGTTTATTTTTAGTTTTCAACATTCACTTCCACAAAATTTTGAGTTCAACTCCCTATCTCTCCTCTTCTCCCCCCTCTGTGATGGCATGAATTCTGATTCCTTCCCCCAATCTACCCTTTACCACCTCACCCCTTTTCTGATCCCCTTCTCCTTCTATTTTCCTGTAGGGTAAGATAGATTTCTATACCCCATTGCCCATGTATCTTATTTTCCAGTTGCATGCAAAAAAATTTCCAACATTCATTTTTAAAACTTTGAGTTCCAAATTCTCTCCCTTCTTCCCTCCTCATCCACCCTCCCTGAGAGGGCAAGCAATTAGAGCCTATACCGTATAATCATGCAAAACACTTTCATAATAGTCATGTTGTGAAAAACTAACTGTATTTCTCTCCATTCTATCCCACCCCTCATTTGTTCTATTCTCTCTTTTGACCCTGTCCCTCCTCAAAATGTGTTTGCTTCTGATTACCCCCTCCCCCTGCATCCAATTGTTTATAATAAAACATTAATTTTGATGAAATGAACTTTTCCTAACATAGTAACTATTAAATAACCCATAAAATGCAGTACACAAAATGAAATTGGTAACATGAAAAACATTTTTCTCATTAGTAATTCCCTAGAATTCTGTGACTTTTTGTGCTAACATTTCAATAAAAACAAAACAAAACCTTAATTTCAAACAATATTCACTTTTTATAACACATGATACCCATAGTACCATAAATGCAATAAAGTACAGTAAACAAAATTTTTAGAGCTAAAATATTTTTTAACAAGAATCTCATCTTTCACTGTGTCAGATGGTGGTGTGAGTCTGTGGTATTATATACTGTATTACTGTAAACCTCTCTACCTTGGCTGCACTCTGAAAACCGAAGGAAAGATTGCTGGGGCTTCAGTCACTGCTGTTGGAAGAAGGTAAGACTTCAAAGAATTTGACATCACCTTAGAGTCCAAAGATGTTATACTTTGGAGGCATAATTGCAACACAAAACTCAGTTTTAAAGGCAAACAATGAAAATATTCAAGGAATGCATGAGTACCTCTTTACAATGGTAGGGCGAACAAGATCAGTGAAATGTCTAATAGTGAAATGTCTATTGCTCTACAGACTTACGAGCATCACACCTCTTTTTTTTTCTCTACTTGCACATAGCTGCGAATGTCAAAATGAGGTCACTAATAAAATCACACTGATGCTTGAAGTCACAAAAAAATTAAACATGGTAATGTTAAAGGTTGACTCTGTGTGTCTGTGTATGTGTATGCATTATATAGTACAGAGGACATTTCCTCCCCCAGAAGTGGCCCAGATCAATAAAATCCTTAGTTCCTTTCTGTATCTCTATCACCTAGCTCAGGACTTTTATTTGTGTTTGCTAAATGAATTGTTTAATTGGTAAATTAATAGGAAAAAAAAAGTTTGGAGTCTCAAAAGAGACAGTAACAGCAAATGGTTTTGCAAAAGGCACTGGATTAATACTTTGTTCAAAGCAAAGTGGTTCTGTAGCAGTTGCAAGTATTCACCTCACAAATTGGTGGAGATTAACAGAGAACTGATTGTCTGAAGCCTTGGCCTTATTTCTGAGAGCTACTGAAAGGATTCATCAGCCCAGCTCATGTGGTTCCCTAGAGGCCACTATGAAACTGACAAAGCCAACCACAGCCTCAAGAAAGGGCATGTTTAGCAGTGGCTAATTGTATGTGTGTTGGGGAGGAGGCAAGGTAAGAGAGGAAGACAGGATGGTAGTGGAGGAATGGGACTGAAAGAATTCATGCTGGGCTTCCTCCTGTCTTTAATCAGCACTTGAAGGAGCCAAGATTTAAAACCCATAATTAAGAAAAGAAGAATTTTTTTTTACCTCCAAGGGATCTCCCAAGAAATCCAGGCCAAATAATCCCTGTGAAAACAAACAAAAAGGGTGGATGAGAGAACTTCACATAAAGAGTAGATCATGCTTTACATACTGTTTCAGTTCCTTCTCTCAATGTTCTTATGGATTAAGTGAACAGTTTCTGATCCCTTTCATACCAGGAGCAAACTGAAGCTGGGATAGTTACTGAGATAATGACAAAGTCTCCTGGAGCAAAACTAGGAGTCACCATATAAGGATCTCTTACCCAATTTTTCCCCACATGCTAGGCCTCTGAAGGAGAAAACTGGCCTGTGAATAACAGATGCTTTTTTTTCACTATTTTTGAGAACACCTAATCTGTCAGCAGGCCTTCCCTGCCATCAACCCATTCCCAGCTCCAGAATAGAAGCTGGGGAAATAAGAATGCATTGTTCATTCATATAACTGCAATTAGGATCATATTTGCGCTTGGTGGAAACATTGCCAATGGGCCTAGAACTGATCTAGGAACAGCCCCTTCATTGCTGTTGCACAAACCAGCTGGAGATGATTCCTTCATTACTTAAAGAAACCTGGCTAGAACCTTGACCTATATCACTAGAATTGAGATTCTCCAGAATCCCACCAGCCCCTTACCAACTGAGCTCATATGCATAAAGCAGAGTATTGTTGATATAGCCAAGTTGTGTTCTAAGCCCTGAAAACCACTTTTGCTTCAGTTTCCCAAACGTGTCTTACTTAATTGTTTGGGGCTGGAGCATATCTAGTTAAATATTCTAAGGCTGTATTTTATACTGTATGTGTGGACAGAGAACTAAACATCTGTGGGCAGATGACTTCAACTGAGTAGGCCAGAGAAATCCTGAGAAATGGGCCTATTTGGTGGAGAATTCAGGAGTTCGGCTTCCCTTTCCTCCAGAATGGGAACAAGAGCTCAGTTTCTCCTGAGCACCAAAGCATATACACACCACAGGCCCCTGCCTTTGTCTCCTCTGCAAAGATAGATTCTCAGGAATATCTGACAATGTGGTTTCCTTGAGTGGGCAGGGAATTCAAGAGTTCTTCTGATCTAGCCCCTCAGGTAGTTAGATAAGACATTCAGTAAGAAATCCTGAAGACTAGTTGTCTGGTCATGTCTTAATCAAACAAGGTGAGTTGGAAGGACTTTTATGAAAACATTTTTTTCTTAAAATATGGCTGTCTGTACTTTTGCAGATGAGAATTTCACATTCATAGAGGGCCATTCATTCTGTCTGAGAAAACTGAAGAATCTGAAGGGATCATGGGCATTGGCAATGGATTAGAATCCAAGGTCACTTACCATCTTCAGACCTACATCCAGGAGCTCCTCCTCTGATTTCTGTCGCATACAGTGAACCGTGCTGGCTGAAGTGACTTTTTTGCACCCAGAAAAAGTTGTAATTTTCTGCAACAAGATATAACAAGGACAATTTATGCTATCAGCCTATCCAGATAGGAATGCTGTGCCTAAATCCATGTGTTCTCAGACCTGTGACAGTACACCATAAAGGAAAGAACACTATATTAGAAGCTCAGGGTAAGTCCATGTTGTCATCAATTGCCCCTGCAACCTTCAGCAGGTTACTTTCCTTCTTTGGAATTCAGAATCCACTTCTGTAAAATGAAGGGTTTGGGCTAGATAATCTCAAAGGTCTAGATTCTATGACTCTTTGAAGACAGTAAAGGGTTTGGAATAAAATATAATGCAAAAGGCCTACCTCAGCTACTTCTGTGACACTAGAATTGAGCAAACTATCCAGTAAGGCAACTCCACTCTGAGAAATAGCTCGGTGGAAAAGGTTCTTGGTCAAAGGAGATAAAACCTAAAAGAAGAAAAGAAAGGGAAAAAATTACATTTCAAGAGCAGAGCCAGAGCTAGGATGGGGTCACTATGGCTCTGCCACTGGGCACTGAAATTCGGAGGGCACTGACAGCCCTAACATTTCTTCCCTTGCATTGAAAACAAAACAAGCAAACAAAACCTAATAACAACTGAGTTGGTATGTACATAGCATAAACAATTCATTAAAATAAGAAGCTACCATTTGATGACTACTTCCCCCAACTACTGTACCTTAGGTGAGCTCTTTCCCAACCTAGGCCTAACCTGTTCCTCACCATACATTAGTAGAGGCTTCTGCAACAGCCTTGAGATATTCCCAGGCTTTCTCCCCACCCAGGTCCTTTTTTCTAAGGATTCTCTTCCTTTCTCAAGTAAATTTTTCTTAAATGGTTGATTTGAGGGAATCCTGGGAAGGAGGCTAAATGAGAGATTTCTTAGTAGTAACTCTCCCTCAACTAGATTGAATAATAAAAATAAAGAACCACAAAATGCAAAACCAAAA
Organism: Phascolarctos cinereus; assembly: GCF_003287225.1. Taxonomy (NCBI): domain Eukaryota; kingdom Metazoa; phylum Chordata; class Mammalia; order Diprotodontia; family Phascolarctidae; genus Phascolarctos; species Phascolarctos cinereus. The sequence goes on along the minus strand of NW_027555625.1, from coordinate 275,271,993 downwards.
ATCTTCAATGACAATAAGAGGAAAAGTGAACGGCACCAACACAAATTCTTGGGGAAAGACAACTGGAGACCAACTTATCTGCTTCTGATTTCTCCTGCCATCCTTATTCTTAGAATTCCTTTATTTTACAACCTGGGTGCTAGCCCAGGGTAGAGAACTGCCATGCCCATGGCTGTGGCAGTTTCAGTTAATGACTTTGGAGTTAGTCCCTCGGGAGTCTACCAAGAGTATTCTTGATCCCAGAGCAGGTGGAAGTCTTACCATTCTGGTCCTACACTCTCCCACAGTTAATGTCCTGGTCTTAATAGGCCCTTATTTTAGGACAAGAAGAAACACAGAGGTAGTAGAAAGAATGAGAAAGAAGTGGAGAAGAGAGCCAATTACAAAGATTTTCCAAACACCTCTTTCAGCATTGTCCTGGGGGTCTCTCTCTTAACTCTTTCAAGATTAGCTCCTGGGAGCCATATATGAGTCTGAATAAAGATATATGTAGAGAGGAAAGTGGAAACCAGAAGAGCGAAACTGATAAAGGTGGTGAAAAGTCTCCCTCCTGTGGTATCCCAGAATTTGTTAACTTCACTCTCTAAGGGAAAGAGACCTCATCCATTTCTAGTAGTCTGAGAGAATAGAGAATAGACAGTGAGGGTTAGGGCCATGGGATAACAATACTGAATCTACAGGATGGAAAGGATTGGTTTACTAAGGGACACACTTTCATCAAGGACATGATAGAAAAATCAGCCCAGTGACTGATAAAAACAGACAAAAACTTATTGAATAGGAGACATAGACATTAGAAAAAAAGAAAAAAAAGGAACAAGGATCTTGCAACAAAGGAAACTGAGTAAATAATCACCTAAGCATTATGAAAGTATTGAAACAAATTGTTTGAGAGGCTCAGAAATGACAATTGAACAATTCAAAGAACAAAGTGAAAATATCAGAGAGATAAGAACAGAAATTAGAGATTTTAAGAAAGAAATCAGTGTCCAATCAAAAACTAGAGTGTTCGGAACAAAAGTCAGACATTTTCCCTATAGTACATTCTCTGAAAAAGGAAAAAAAAAGAATTAGAATAAAAAAATGAAAGAGAAGGAAAAATAATGGAGCAATTTTTTCTAAATGGGGGGAAAAAAACATGAAAGTTCTACAAACCAGGAATACTGAACATAAGGGAAGGTACATAAAGAAACAAACTGAAAATCATAGATTTTCCAGAAACACAAACACACACATGCACACACACACACACACACACGCACACACACACACACACACACACACACACACAGAGAAAGAAAACTTGAAACCTGAATATCTTGTAAGAAATCATTCAGAAATAGTGGAAGGACACAACAAAGCACAAATCAAGAGAACCCATAGAACAATGATAAAAAGACCCCCACCCAATTTTAATAAAGAAATCTTATAATCAAATTTTAGAACTGTAACATTAATACATTTTGTAGGTAGCATGGGAAAAATGCTTTACATTCCTAGAATAATCAGAATAGCACAGGATTGCTATTAAAATTAAAGAAGTAAAATTAAAGAAATTAAAAGAAAAATTGGAATATATTGTGATGAACAAAGAAAATCTGTTGACACCCCCAAATGGCATATCTTGCAAAGGTGAATCTCAATTGAAAACAGCAACAACAACAACAACTAATCATTCAGTAAAAGGAAAAGAAAAAAATTCATTCCTTCAAAGGAATCTCAAAGTGAGCTGAATATTTAACATGTAAACTAAGCAAACAGCATAGTTAAGTACTTTCACATAGTAATGAAAGATTAAGAAATGAAGTGTTTGTTTTCAAGAAGCTAGGGCTAGACAAGGATGTGAAAGTAGGCGGGGAGGGTGCTTTAATTATGTGATTTAATTTTTAAAAATATCATCTGAGAGGCAAGCAAAAGTCAACAAAAATATGACATAACTAAGAATAAAAGATATAATGGGAAAAATGAGTAAGTAGAATGAGTCAATCAAAATTTCAGGGAAAAAATTTCATTTTCTCCTAAATCAATATTAAAGGTGATGAAATAATATAGAAGAAAACCTTTTGGATGTGGAGATAGCAAAGTTAAAGTTAATGACAAATCAGGATTCAAGAGGAGAGATGGAAGATCTGTTCATTATCTATTCCCTCAACCACTGGAAAAGTAAGGATAAAAAACAAAACCTGACACTTTGCATAAAGTAACACATTGAAAACATACACACAGTAAAATTAAGGGGAAGAAAGAAAGTTTTTTATGTTTCAACCAACACTAAAAAAAGTAGGAGTTGAAATTGTGGTCTCAAATAATATAAGAATAAAATTTAAAGCCAGGAGTGACAAATAGTGAAATAACCTCATACTTGGTCAATAGAGTTAAAGCCTGAGATAAGACAAGTATGATTTAGTAGCAGAGACATGGAGGGTGGGGGTGAATAAAGATAGCTTTGTTCCAGAGCACCAAAATTCAGAGAATTCTGACAGGACTTTTCATTAGCATAGCCTACATAAATAATGAAAACAATTCTCTTCATCTCCCACCCCACTTTTCTCCTCTCTCTGTATCTGTCTCTCTCCCTCTCTTCTCTCCCTCTCTTCTTTCTCTCTCTCTCTCTCTCTCTCTCTCTCTCTCTCTCTCTCTCTCTCTCTCTCTCTCTCTTCTCTCTCTTCTCTCTCTCTCTCTCTCTCTTTTTCTCTCTCTCTCTCTCTCTCTCTCTCTCTCTCTCTTCTTCTCTCTCTCCTTATGTCTTTGTCTCTGTCTCTCTGTCTCTGGTAGCTTCTAAGTATTTGTTTCTATTGAGCTTTGTTGACTATCTTCTGGTCTAATATTTTCAATGCCATGCAAGTCATATTATACCCTACTAACCAAATTCAGGAAAAGTTGCTTAATGCAACTTTTGCAACCCATGTTCTGGGAAACAGATCATTGATTTCTGTTAAACATAGCTATCTAATTTAGTAGCAGCTGAGCATTCAGATGAAGTTTAGTCTGAATGAAAGTTAGGATAAAAAAGATGAATTCCTAGTTCCTCCACCTACCTAGCCTGTATTCCTGCCTTTGTAGTACATATATACAAGCTGACTTTGCATAGAAAAAGATCCAGCAAAAGAAATTGAGGAGTGATCACATGGGTAGGAGGAAAACCAGGAGAGAGTAGTACCATGTAAACCTAGAGAGAGGAGAATATCAAGAAAAAGGTAATTAACAGAATCAAAGGCTGCTGAGAGATCAAGAAGGCTGAGGATTCAGAAAAGGTCGTTGGATTTGGCAAATTAATATGTGATTGTTAACCTTGGAAAGAGGAGTTTCAGTTGATTGATGAAATCAAAAGCCAAATTGCAAAGATAAGAGAGGGAAAGGAGAGGAAGTAGAGGCACCTATTACAAATGGCCTTCTTGAGGAATTAGCCACAAAAGTGAGGTGAGATAAGCGATGATAGCTAGCTGGGACAGACAGATCAAATGAAGGATTTTTGAGGATGGGAAAGTCATGAGGGTGTTTGTAGGCAGTAGGGAAACAACCACCAGACATGAAGACATTGAAGATTAGTGAGTGAGTTGGGATGATAAAGAGTGCAATCTGCTGGAGATGTTGAAATGGAATTGGAGCATGTATTCATGTAGAAGAGTTATCTTTGCCAAAGAGAAGGGCCCACATGTTCATGTGAGACAGGGGTGAAGGAAGAGATAACTGCAGAAGGCATCTGAGTGATGAGAAAATATCTCATGACTATATAATCAATCTGAATGATAAGAGGATAAGAGGGAGCTTTAGTTAATGGCCTCAATTATTTCAGTGAAATAGGTGGAAGGGGAGGCATCAGAGGAACCAGGAGGCATCAAAAGATTTGGAAAAGCCAGTATGTTGGGCAGAATAGTGAGTCAATCAGGGACGTGTAAAATGATTGCCTCACTACACTGAGGTCCTCATTGAGATTACGAAACACCAATTTCTAATGGAGTTTGTTGACACAATTATAACAATACTACCTAAATTAATTCATATACTTGATATTATCCAATCAAATTACCAAGGGCACACATCTTTGTAGAATTAGAGATAATACCAAAATTCATGTGATAGGGAAAAAGGTCTACAACAGGGTTCTAAACTATGTGTATGTGTGAATCTGTCTGGGTGTCAGTCAGTGTGGTAAAGCTTATAGGTACCTTCTCAGAATCATATCTATAAATACATAAAATGTATAGTATAACAAATCAATTCTATTGAAATCCAGAAATCAAAATTAAAAAAAAAAGTTCATGAACTCCATGTTAAGAACTTTCTGTCTAGGTATGGGGGAAGGAAAGGGGAGGAACCTGCAGCCTCAAGGCCACATGTGGCCTTGTATGTCCTTGGGTGCGGCCCTTCTAACTCAAACTTCACAGAACAAATTCCTTTAATAAAAGAATTTATTCTATAAAATTTGGACTCAATTAAAAGGCCACACCCGAGGACCTAGAAGGCCACATGTGCTATTGAGGCTATAGGTTCCTCATCCCTGGCCAATGTCAGGGGAAATCATGAGAAAAAGAACAAATGACTGGGAAATATTACCAGAACTCAAACTATACAAAGTGTTCTAAAAGTCTTAGGGCAGCTTTAAGCCACTAAAGCTTGATAGGCTTACCTTCTTCAACCTCTTTAAACTTTAGTAGCTTAAAACTGCACTGAAAGTTTGGAATACTATCTACTATAAAACAAGTCTTTTGAACTATTGCATACTGCTAAAAAAAAAAAAAAACAGAAAAGGGGATAAGTAGAACTAACCCGAAAACCAAGACACAGAAGCAAATGAAAATAGCACCCCAGTGTTTGATAAACCCAAGGACAAAAGTTACTTGGGGGAAAGACTCTTTTTGACAAGAACAGCCAGGAAAATTGAAAACAAATTTGGCAGAAATTGAGTTTAAAGCAACATCTTATGCTATATATCATAGTATGCACATAATAGATATAAAAGCCAAACATAAAATGTCATAGTGCAAGAAAAGCAGAAGAGAATAAGACTATGATGAGTAGGCTTATAATTAAGAGAATTATTAGCTAAATTAGGGATAGAAAAGATCATAAAAGAAAAAATAGGCAATGATGACTGCATGTTTTTTAAAATCATACAGATAATATATATATATATATATATATATGTATATATATAATATATATATATATATATATATATATGAAAGTATAATTAGAAGAGAAATGAGAGAGTAGGGAAATATTTAAGCATCACTGATAATAAATTTTAAATCCCAGATGTTTAGGGAATCAATAAAAATAGAAAACATGAAGATGGATTCCCCAACAGAAATGTATGTGAACAATTTTCAAAAGCACTAAAAATCAATCAGTCCATCAACATGCATTTATTAAGCACCAGAAGCCTTAGGGGTAAGGTCTGGGCTTGGGGAATGCAAAGACAAAAGTGAAATAATTCCTACCCTCAAGAAGCTTAATAGGAGAGAGAATGTGCACATGTATTAATACATATACAACACATATAAAGCAGATACAAGATAATCTGTGTGGGGAGAGCACTAACATGGGGGGAATCAGGAAAGGCCTAATGCAGAAAGTGATGCTTTCAATGAATCTTACTAACAACTAGAGAATGAAAGAGGCAAGCAGAGATAAGAAGAGGGAGTATTCCAGGCATGGGAGAGTCAGTGTAAGGGCACAGAGATGGGTGATGGAGTGAATCACTAATAACAAAAGAAATATAAAGTTACAACAGTGAGTGGATGTCAAACTGTGAAGAATGGTGAAGATAAAAAAAAGTGACATCAGTGTTGGAAATACGGATATGGGAAAGCACATACTAATACATTGTTGGTGAGCTGTGAAAAACTCCAGCCATTCTTGATATTAATTTGGAATTATGTTAAAAAGAAAAAAACTATTTATATCCTTTGACCCAAACTTTTCTTTATTGGCCATATAACCCTAAGGGAAATCAAAAATAGAAACAAAAGTCTAGTATATACAAAAAATAAAATCATAGCATCACTCTGTGGTGGCAAAAAGACAGCAACAAAGCACCTTGTGGGAACTTGTGGGGAAAAACCAAATACCAAAAACAAAAAGACAAACTATGCTATATGGATGTAATAGAATATTGCTGTGCAGTAAGAGATTATAGAAATTAAGAATTAAAAGAAACATGGGAAGAACTATAGAAACTAATGTACAAGAAAATGAGAATTCCTTCTGAAATTTATAACTAGCAGTGGGATCTCTAGGTTAAACTATATGGATAGTTTGGGGTTACTTTCTTGGCATAATTCCTAATTCTTTTCCAGAATAAGTGGACTACAGCTCTATCAACAATAAGTCAATGTTCCTTTATTGCTTACTATCTCAGGGAAAGGCAAAGAGAGGAGAGAATATGGAACTCAAAATTTTTTTTAATGAGTGTTAAAAATTGTTTTTAGATATAATTGGGAAGATATTATACAAGGAAAAAAAAAACAAATAGTTTCCTTTATACAATATGTGAGAGGAAAAAGAACTAGAAAGATTGCCTTAGCCAGCCAGTGCCCTCACCACCCCCACCACTCCCATTGCCAGGCTCAATTTACAGAGGTAGAGAAAAATGGAGACAAGAGAAAGAAGAGAAAGAACCAAGAGGCAGAAAAGAGAGAAAACAGATGACAGAGAAAACAAGAAACAACAAAGAATATGGAGGAGAAAAAGGCTTTTCTAACCCCCCCCTCCACCCATTGACACCTTGACCACAAAGCCTTTTAATCTCCTGAGCCAGTCAATAACTTTCCCCTCCACTCGGACCTCATGCAGCTCTTTTGTCAGCACATTTTCAATACACTTATATGGAATATTGTATAGTATAGTCATCTGTGTTTGGGTCTTTTCCCTCTATCTGAGTATAGGGACCATAAATTAAATAAATTTTACATTTTTCCTATTATCTCAATCCTATGTACACAGTTGTCACCTAATAAAACATTTGCTGAATAAATGAGAAAAGGGGAAAATAGGTAGTTAAGAGGAAAAGAGGAGTGGACTGAATCCTCTTGTGCCATGGCATGGTACCCCTGGAAGCTCACCAATGTAGAAACACTGACACCTCCTGCTGACTCCCCAAAGATGGTGACTGAGCCTGGGTCTCCTCCAAAATTGGCGATGTTCTTCTGGACCCATTGGAGGGCAGCCACTTGATCTAAAAAACCCCAGTTTCCTCGGGCATGTTCATCTCCAGTGCTGTAAGGGAGAGGAAGCAAGAGGTATACATTGAATGGAAAAGACAGAGAAGGGATATCAGAGAAACAGTCACAAGTTAAGAGCAGAGCCAATAACCACCCAGACATGACAAACTTGGGTATCAGAAATAATGAGTAATGGTGAGCTTCCCCTTCTACTGAATCCAATTCATTTCATCCACATTGGGGTTTTTTTTTTGTTTGTTTTTGTTTTTGTTTTTACATATCTGTCATATATAAGTCCTGTTCACTTACTAGCTGTGAGACCTTCGGCAAGTTATTTAACCACTGTCTACCTCAGTTTACTTAATTATAAAATGGAAGAATAATAGCACTTAGTTTATAAGTAAGGTAAAAATCAAATGAAGAATATTTGTAACAGGCACTTAGCACAGTGCCTGGCTCTTACTAGGCGCTTAGTAAATGCTTATTTCCTCCTTTCCTCCCCTTCTGCTTCCTTCATTATATGTAAATTTACTAAGCACAGGAAATATGTGCTTGATTTCCTATTAACTCCATACCCCCATATTGCCTTCTGGGGGGGGGGTGTCTATCAGTATTGTTAACTGAATCCCTCAAAAGGGTCAAGATGAAGTCTCTCTTCCTTTGGTGCTCATCTCCTTGTAGTCTCACTATACCATGTTGATGCCCAGAGTCATAACTAGCATGAGGAAAATGGTGCTTTCCTTTACTTGGCCAACATGTAGGGCAGGGAGCATATTTCTTTCCTGGGAGTGTGTGTATGAGGGGTGGGGATGAGGCACAATAAGAGAAAGAATTGTTCTCTTTTGGTGAGCACCACAACCATGCCTTGGCATCCTGAGATTCTCTCCTCCTAGTGTTCTTCTCCCAGGACCACTATTCCCCCACCTCCCTTGAGGTGAAAGTTAGTGACTGTTCTCTTTTTATAACTATACCCAAGATTACAACATTCTCTTAAACACCACTGTTGCCCTCCACAGACACAATGGCTTTTGCTCAAGGCAAAATGATTCCTACTTTTGGCTCAGAATATGCCTTTTTCTCATGTTGTTTTCCTGCCCAAAATGCCTTCTTCCGACCTTTATGATCATGTTCCAAATTCTTTCTACTCCAGGCCACGGTGATTCCTCCCTCGTACGAATACCTGTAACTCTGGAGCTCTGGATTTGGAGACTGAAGGCCCCAATTCATTTAATAACTGCTATTTAATAACCTTGGGCAAGCTGCTTAACTACTACTCTGGGCCTCAGTTTCCTTATTCATAAAATGAGATTATAGTATATGACTGCTAAGGTCCCTGCCAGGGATATGATCCCCCTTAGCCAAATGTCTTTGTATTGTTAGTTTTTTTCAAGTGCACCTCATCTTCCCAGCTAAATGGTGATTTCTTCCTGGCCAAGGGATAGGTCCAACATTTTTATATCTTCTTCAGGGCTTAACTCAGAGCTAGACATAGAACCTTGTATCTGGTACTTAGAATTCATTATGTCAAAAGGGCAGCTAGGTGGCACAGTGGATAAAGTCAGAAAGACTCATCTTCCCAAATTCAAATCCAGCCTTACTGCCTGTGTGATCCTAGGAAAGTCACTTAACCCTGTTTACCTCAGTTTCCTCATCTGTAAAATGAGCTGGAGAAGGAAAAGGCAAACCATTTCAATAGCTTTGTGAAGAAAACCCCAAATGGGGTCACAACGAGTGGAACAGGACTAAAGCGACTGAATAATACAAATGTCAAAAGAGCTATGATTTCTACCGACATAGATTACAACCCCTCCACACTTTAATTTTAACTTTAATCTTCACTTGATGTCTAGAAATGGTGATTTGCCTCTCTGAATTTAGCTAAATTGTTCCTTAAAATAACAGCTTAATAGGGCCTGTCAGAATTTATATTACACTAGCATTCAAATTAAAAACAAACAAACAAACAAAACCATTTGTTTAGTAACTACTTCAGTCAGAGACAAACATTTATGAAGCACCTATTATACTCCAGTGACCTCCTGCCCCCCCCATGAAGTACCTTCTACTTATTTTGCATTTATTCTGTATATAGACATATTTTCTCCTCCAATAGAATGTATCCTCCTTGAGAGCAGAGGTTGTTCCATTTTGTCTTTATGTCCTCAGGGCCTAGTAGTGCCTTAATAAATGCTTACTAATCTATTAACTTAATGAGTAGCAGGTATATAATGCAAAACTCTTAATTCCATGATAGTAACTGGCACTCCAAGATGCATCTCACCAATCATAGGATAATAAGATTATAAATTTACAGCTCAGGGACCTTAGAGGCCATTTAATCCAACCACCTCATTTTACATGAGGTAAATGAGACTAGAGGAAGTTAAATGACTTGCTGAGGGAGAAGTGTGGGAGGGAGAATTTGAACTCAGATTCTCTTCAGATTCAAAGCCCTTTCTTCACTACTTCATTTGTGGATAAACAGTGACCCTGGCTATAGCTGTGAGATGCTGATGACATGATAGACTTTATGCCACAGTCTGTGACATTAAGAAGAGTAATTAGAGAAGAAGTCAAATAGGACCCATTTGTAGGCCAAGTTCCACTAAAGCACAAGGACACATAGAAGTGGTCTCTAGCAGGATGAGTTCACCATATTCCTGTGTCATGTGTTTCTCGAGAGTAGTTGTCATGGGAGAATCACAGCATTTCAGATTTGGATAGTGTCTAGGGTTCATATTGCCCTGTGGGGGTTCCTAGGTGGTAGATCTTACCTAAAGAGTCCAAAGATTCCCAGGCGATACTGAATGGCTACCACTACTACATCCTCAAAGGCTGAGAGGGCCAGCCCATCGTAGGTTGATGCAGCACCCACCAAAAGACCCCCTCCATGGATCCACACCATCACCTGAGGAAGTAACAAAGAATCGTACTGTCCACAGGAGCCCAGAGTTGAGAAAGCTCTCGAGGGGTCCCTTTCTGTAGCCCTAATTTCAGGAATATGAATTAATATTTAAACCACTCAGACCAGGTGTTATACCCATAGGTTCACACTTTTAGAACTGGAAAGGCCCTTAGTCCAACCCCCTCATTTTACACATAATACAACTGATGCTCTGACAGGTTAAATGACTTATTTGAAGTCACAAGGGCGGTGTGAGAGCTTGGATTTCAACCTAGATCCCTTGTCTACAAATCCAATATCATTTCCACTGTCTCCCTTCCAGTGACATCTAGGGAGTCGGTATAGGCATAGGTCTAGGAGATAGGAGACTTGGGTTCTAATCCTAGCATTCCCACTAACGTATTATATGAATTCAGATAAATTCCCTTCCTTTTACAAGCCTCATTTTATACCAAAAAAAAAATGAGAATGTTGTGCTAGGTGATCTCCAAGGTTCTTTTCAGCTCAGACATTCTGATTCTGAATGTCCTCTGATGGATAGATGGAAACAAAGGCCTGCTGGTAAATGTTTTGAAATTAGCTCTCTGATTTTAAAAAAAAAAAATGTATACAACACTCTTAACTTTAATCTGTTTCACTAATGTTTTCTCCATTACTTAGATCTAGACAATCAACAAAATATCAACAAAACAATCAAGAATTGTAGCATTTGTGGATTTCTGAAATGCATAAAAATGAACAATTGGCCCCTACTAGCCAGTCTGAGCTGGCTTCAGCACACCCTGGGATGGCAGGAAGGAAAAAATATCTCCAGCGATTAATCCCTGTTTTCAGTGTCTTTGTACCACACCTCTGAACCAGTTTTTAGTGTGGGAGCTCTAGTGTAAGATGATGGAAAGCGATAAACAGAGACAAATAATGCACACCTTAGCTCTATGGGCCGAACTAATTGGGAAGGGAAACCACTGGTGATGAAGGAAAGTAGAAGGTAATACTGTGCTTCCCATTCAAGTTTGTTAAAGAAATGTGATGTTTAAAAAGTTTGGGAGACATAATTTCTGGGTGATTTAATCATTTTATTAATAATGCCAGTATATTTATTAATAAAAGGATTTTATTTGGCTGTCTGTCTCTTAGACCAAAGACAATCATGGCAGGCTCATGGCTTATATGCCTTTTGGAAGAGGAGTGCTTCTGAGGGTGGCAATCAACTCTGACTGGTTAACAATTAATGAGAGGTAGACTTTACAAAGAGAAGTGTGCTCACTGCAATAAGGGGCTGAGAGTGACATCTTGTCACTCTTGGCCAGAGAGACTATCCCTATACCCAGACCACACCCAACCTTGGGCAATCTAGACAAAGAATCTATATCCCCCATCTAAGCCTGAGCTAGTTGGGTGGAGTAGCAATAACTAGAAAAAGGAGAATGCTCATCCTATCTTTCATCAGCCTGGTCCTTCAGAAAATGGACAGGAAAGTAGGAAGAGTAGATAAAACTGGGGTCTCCCCAATTTTGATAATTGTCCACTAATATGAGAGAGAAATAAACATTTCTCTCAGAAACTAGTGATGTTTGCCCTGGAGAACACTTCCGGGGAGATGAGTTTAGGTAGCTATTATCAAGTATATGAAGGACCGGCATGCAGAAAAAAAAAAAAAACTAAACAATAAACTTGTTCTGTGTGGCCCCAGAGGGAAGAACCTGAAGCAATGAATGGAAATTACAAGGAAACAGATTCTAACTCAATGTCAGAAAAAAATTTCCTAACACTAAGAGTTCCTTAAAAGGTGAATGGGATGCCTCAGTTGATCTCTCATTTTTCCTCATTGGAGGTCTTCAGGCAGTGGTTTCTTTATCATTTTTTCAGGTATGCTATAGGGGAGACTCCAGTTCTGGCATGGGTTGACTCGATAATCTCTGAATTAGTTCTAGCTCAGAAATTCTGTAATTAAGCTGGAGAACCTCCAGATGTTAGTGACCATGGTAGAGAAAAGCCTGAAGACAGGAGAAGCTTGGAGAAGATTCAGGTATAATATACCATTTTCATGTACATAAAAGAATGGCATAGGCCCATTAGTTCTCAAGAACAGAGCTAGAACGAGAGAGGAAGATAAGGAGCAACTTTTTAACAATTAGAGTTCTCCAACAATGTACTGGACCTCATGGAGGAGTGAAGTGCTGTGTGTTATCTTAGGCAAAACAATTTCGATCTGTTATCTAATACTTGAGGAGTTAAGGGTTTTCCAGCAATCCAAATTAAATAGGAAGCAGGGAGGTGGAAATGTCATGTTTCAGGGCTGTTCAGGTAGACTATCTATCTTCCAGATTAGAATTGGATTCAAGTTTGGTTCCAAGCTACCCCATCTGGCCTCTAAGAGAAGCCATATACCTCTATATGCCCAAGGAATTCTATTCCATTCTTAGAATTGTACAAATTAAAAAGAAATAAACAAGGAGTACAAATTTAGGCTTGAGAGGAACCTTAAAGACCATCCAGTTGAAGCCCATAACTTTACAGATGGGAAAACTGAGGCCAAGAGAAATTATCTTCAAGAAAATTGCAGAATACTTTGCAAAGTCAATCAGAATCCTATTAAATTGTTCATGCTGCTAGTTCTCTTTCTCATTGATGTGGATAAATGACAGTTATGGAGGAGAGGAGGAGTTACTAATCTAATGCAAGGGCCTTAAACAGAATCAGGAGACCAGATCTAAAGTTTTGGTGGAGGAAATGAAAACACGTCCCACGGAGAATACATGATTTGGGATAAGGGTGGGAGTACAATAGCTGCCTGCAGGCATTTAACAACCCATCACGTGGAATCAGTGGAGCATAGTATACAGATAGAGAGTCAGACTTCAAGCCAGAAAGACCTGGGCTCAGGTCCTGCCTCTGATATTCTGGCTATGTGACTCTAGGCAAACTAAGTTGAAGAGAAAAGTGCTGACCAACACAGGTAAAGGAAGATTCTTTACCTGCAAATTCTTTATACCAGAGGTGTCAAACACTTCAGCTGGCCTGAGCCAGATTAAAGTAAAATTGGGAAATATTTAACAAGATAGCTACAAATACAATAGAACAAAAATAATATTAACTTTAGGACAATTAGGTGGTGCGGTGAATAGAATTCTAGGCCTGGAGACAGAAGACTTAATTTCCTGAGTTCGAATCTGGCTTCAGACACTTAGTAAATGTGTGACCCTGGGCAAGTCACTTTACTCTATTTGCTTCAGTTTTCTCATCCGTAAAATGAATTGGAGAAGGAAATGGCAAACCATTCCTTGCCAAGAAAATCCCAAATGGAGTCATGAAGAGTTCAACATGTCTGAAATGACTGAACAACAATAAAATATTAATATGTAGCTTTCTAAGCCTATATGGCCTAGAGAGAGTCTTACATATGTTTTAGTCCTATTTCTATTTGAGTTAACACTACTGTTCTATACCAAAGTAATCATAATTCTAGCCTTTATCTTTTATCATATGGTATAGGGATTAGACTTTTCTCTTTTGCCAGAGAAAGCAGGGCTCATAATATCAGGGATGAATTACTGAGAGATTTGGCTGCCTTGAGAAGTAGTGGGTTCCCCCTCAAAGGAAGACTCTAAGCAGAAACTGGATGACCACATGTTAGAGATGTAGTAAAAGTTCTGGCTCAGTCATGTTTTTGAATTGATGCTCTCTGGGTTGCTGGTCAATTCTGAAATTCTGTGATATTGTCAGAGTTTCATCTCTTTCAGCTGGTCAACAAGCAGTGATGATGATGATGATGATGATGATGGCAGCTAGATGACTCAGTATATAGAGCAGTAAGCCTGGAGTCAGGAAGATCTGAGTTCAAATTTGCTCTCAGACATAGCTGAGAGACCTTGGACAAGTCATTTAATCTGTTTGACTTAGTTTTCTCATCTGTAAAACGGTAGTAATAATAATAGCACCTACCTCCTGGATTTGTTATGAGGTTTAAATGAGATAAGAATTGTGAATTTCTTAACCTAGTGCCTGCCATGTAGTGTTATATAATTGTTAGGTATAATAAAAATAAGAACTAATATCTATGTAGCACTTACCATATGCCAGGCACTATGTTAAGCTCTGGGGAAATAAAGAAGGGCAAAAGATGGTCCCTATTCTCAAGGAATTCAGAGTCTAATGGATGAGACAACATGTAAACAGCAATATATAAACAAGCTACATGCAGTATAAATAAAAAATGATTAGCAGCAGGAAGCCACTTTAATTAAAGGAGATTGGAAAAGACTTCCTATAGCTGGGACTTGAAGGAAGCCTGGAGACAGAGATGAGGAGGAAGAACATTTCAGACATGAGGGACAGCCAGAGAAAATGCCTGGGTCTGAGAGATGGAGGCTATTGTATCTGGATCTCAGAGTGAAGTGGGGGTGGTTTGGGAGGGCATAAGGTATAAGAAAACTGGAAAGGGGTGTGTGTGTGTGTGTGTGTGTGTGTGTGTGTGTGTGTGTGTGTGTGTGTGTAATTCAGAAGGGCTTTAAATGCCAAATAGAGAATTTTATATTTGATCACAGAAGTGATAGAGAGTAACTGGAGTTTATTGTGTAGAGAAATGACATGGTCAATTCTGTCCTTTAGGGAAATCATTTTGACAGCTGAGTGGAACATAAGCTGGAGTGGGGAGAGACTTGTGACAAGAAGACCGCTCAGTAGGCCAAGAGTCTATTGTGATAGACTAGGTACGAAATACCTAGTCTGTACCAGGGTGGTGGCAGTTTTAGAGGGGAAAAGGGACCTTATGCAAAAGATGTTGCAAAGATAAAATCAACAAGCCTTAGCAACAGATTAGATATGAGGGGTTAGGGGTAGAGTAAGGAGTCAAGGATGGCACCTAGATGATGAACTTGGGTGACTGGGAGGATGGTGGTACCCTTGACAGTAATAAGAAAATTAGGAAGAGGGGTAGGTTTGGGGGAAAGATAATGGATTTAGTTTTGTCCATGTTGAGTTTAAGATATGTATGAGATATCTGATAATTGGATATACCACTAACCAGCTGTGTTAACTTTGGTCACTCTCTGGATCTCATTTTCCTTCTCTGTCAAATGGAGAAGATAACATTTGTCCCTAGGGTTGAATGAAATAATGTGGATGAAAGAGTTTCACAAATGTAAGAGATATGTAACATTTTACTCTAAGTTACCACTGTGAGTTTCCTGCCACCTTCCAAGGCTATATAAATAAAGAAAACTGAGGTGAAGAGAGAGAAGCTATGTGTCTTTAAAAGGCTAAACAGCTTGCTGCTGAGAACCAATGGAAAAATCAGTATCCCAAGTCCCTGTTCCCCTCTTCCAGACCATGGGCTCTTTCTCTATCCTCTTCTACTGTAGATGCATGTAAGGACAATAAATCCCCAACTCTAAAGTCACAGTAAACCCCATCTACAGCCTCCTTACAGGTAAGTTGGTCTTCTTTGATAGGTCAGCAGGGGTATAAATATTTAGGTATAAACAGTCTTCAGATACTTTCAAGGAAATTTTTTCTTCCCGGTTGGTAAAAAGGTCAGAGAGTAATTGTCCAGAAACTGGATCCTGGGCACACCTGTGCAAGGAAACATGACAAAAACATCATTTATTTTCAACACCATAGACATGGAACTATAAGAGACCTTAGAAATCATCCAGCTCAACCGCTCCATTTTACAGACAGGGAAACTGAGATCCAGAGAACATAATGGACATCTAGTAAGTGTTCCTTGATTAACAAGTTGATTGTTAAGTGCATAAAAATAAGTGGCACAGCACGGGCTCCTGGTTTCTGCCTCTAAATTCAAATTGTCCTATACAGCAGCACATCTGGGAAATTTTACTTGAAGCCATAGACTCAAAGATCACAGATCATAATGGGTTTGAGGCTGGAAGGGACCTTAGAGGTCACCTAATCCAACCCCTTCATTTTACAGTTGACAAATTTGAAGCCCAAAGAGATGAAGTGATGCCTAATGTCATATAGGTTGGAGCAGAGACAGGATGTTGAGCCAGGTTCTTTGATCCCTCTCCCAATTCCTTCCCCTAATTATTTAATGGAAAGGGTAATTATGGTTTGGCTTTGAATGATTTATTTATTTTTTGAAAGTTTCTAATATGAACTACTTACTTTCAATGTGGCCTTGGGCAGGCCCTTCCCTGTCTAGATAACATTTCTCCCTCTGGATCATGAAGGGTTTATATTAGATGATTTCTAATGTCTCTTCCAAATCTAACATTCTATAGATAACTTAGGTTTAGGGACATCAGAATGGTAAGGAGAAAGAGAGTTGTAATGAGAGAGAGAGAGAGAGAGAGAGAGAGAGAGAGAGCCTGAAGATATCAGATTCATTTGGTAAACACTGAGATATTTCCAGGGCCAGCCATGAGCATATGTGGTAAAAAGAATTCTTCATGCCCTTTTACTCCCCATTTCTACTTAGTGTCCTCCCAATACACTTGAGCTGTCCCTAAGTTCCTTGGGGATCTGCTGTCCCTCTCCCAGATATTCCCTGTGCTCTGTAGATGCCAGTGGTCAAAGATCAGATCCACGCCTTTCCTCCTAAATCTCCTGATTTAAAGGTTAATGGCTCACCAATTACAAACATTTTATGGCTCAGGATCAGTCCTGACATGAGGGAAGAATAGAGGTGAAGTTCATTTGCCATTGTGCTTGGCAGTGTTCCCCTTCAGTAGATAAAATATCCACATACAAAAGAGGCAAAGGGCAGTGCCTTCTAATCACATGAAGGAAACAAACTCAAGAGATTTTAGGAATACTAGTGTCATCTGGCAGCAGTTAACTCATTTGGTCATTTGGCTGGGATACCCCAAGGCAGGCCAATCATTTCACAGCTTTAGGGAAGACCACTGTGCAGACCTGCTAGGTTCCCCTACAAGAGGCCCTCCAATCTCTGACAGTGCTTAAGCTCTGGGGTGAGCAAGTTGAAGGAACAGGAATGTTTCTCATTGAGTAAGGCAGAGGGCATGTTCTCTTAACTCTTCCCATCCTCAGAAGAAGCTGAAGGCTGATGGCTTACATGGGTGGGTAAGTAGTGGTGCTCTTCACATAGTCCCAGGGCTCTGCAGGCTGTGGTGGAGTAAATCTCAGGGGTCCAAGAGGAGCTTTGGCAAAAGGGACACCCAGGAAAACATTGACAGTTTTGTCAAATCCTTGTAGGCTCTCAAGTTTGCCTTGGACTTTTCCATACTGAGTGTCCACTACAGGTGTTGAGGACTGCTGCCCTGTGAAACATAGAAAAAGAGAGAAAGAGGGGTGATTGGATTGGGGAGGTAATATGGTGGAGTGGAAAAACCACTGGACTAGGGCTCAGGAAACCTTAGTGCTAGTCCTAAATCCATTTTTCACAAGCTTTATGACCTTGGGTAAGTAACTTAATCTCTCTGGTCTCTGCTTTTTCCCCTATAAGTACAGTACTAAGTCAATAATTCACATTTCTTTAGTGCTTTATAGTTCATAAAGTGTCTTCCTCACAACCTTGGAGTCAGGTAGCATAATTATCTCCATTTTGCATATGGGGAAACTGAGGATTCTAAAGGTTATATGATTTGCCCAAGACCACATAATAGGGTAACAGTTTCTAAAAAACCAAGATCTGTGCATTTTATACTATACCACAGCTTCATTTGCAAGGATTGGTTGATAGGAATGCATGAATTTTTTGGTATTTCTTCCCATGAAAAGTTCTGCATTTATTTGGTTATTATTTATCAAAGACCTACTATATGCTGGAAGTTGAGGACTACACAGATGAATAAGACCCAGTACTTTTCCTCAATGAGCTTATACCCTAGTAGGATAGATGACATATATAAATGGGTTCATTAAGGATGTGTGATTTTTCCAGCTAAGGAACTACCAGATGGAACTCTCTCCATTACTCATTTAGGTAAGTCCTAGGATCTCATCTGAGGTACACAGAGGTCAGGTGACATGGCTAGGGCCACATGGCTAGTAAATATCAGAGGCAGAGTTTGACCCTAGGTCTTCTAAGTTATAAATATAGCATTCTCTCCATCATGACACATTGCCTTTGAGTACACAACTAATTGATACAAAATAGAATGAAACATATAAAGAAAGATAGGAAGAAAGTGCTTCAGGAATACAAATGAGAGAAATTATTTCTAGCTGGGAACATCAGAGAAAGCTGTTGGTGGTACCACATCCTCCCAGTCACTTAGGCACTCCAGAGTTATTTGATTCCTCCCTCCCTTCATTACTCATGCTTGGTTAATCATGAGATTTATTAGTTCTTGGTAGGGGTGAGATATTTTTATAAAAATGTGGATAAAATACTCTATAGATAAAAAGCCCCATGAGGGCAGGAACTTTATATCTCCCTGAAAAACCTTGTACAGTTCTTATCTCAGTACATAGGAGATTCTTCATGAATGTTTATTAAATTAGGCCTTCTTTTTAGAACTGACTTCCCCCGTATAACTAGGCCTCCCCATTTAGAATGTGGCCTGTCCTTTTGAAGGCTATTACAAAGAGAGGAAAGATAAAGTTATTAATGATTATACACAGGTACTTGTGAGCAAGTGGACTCTGAATCCTTCCTTAGATATCTGGGGAATCATTTTTTTTTTCCTGTGGATTGTGCCAAACGTAACCGTAGTGGAGGGAAAAGTGCTTAGTTGACATTTTCTGACATTACCTAGAAGGCTAATAGAACATTTGGATAGCAGCCCAAAAGTCTTTGCCTTTGATCCCCTGAAGCTTTTTGTACTTTGGCTATGAAAACAGTTTTTAGACAAAAGTCTTGATTTCATAAAACTTGGAGGGGAATCACAC
This sequence comes from Phascolarctos cinereus, assembly GCF_003287225.1. Lineage (NCBI taxonomy): Eukaryota > Metazoa > Chordata > Mammalia > Diprotodontia > Phascolarctidae > Phascolarctos > Phascolarctos cinereus. Next base: position 275,253,105 of record NW_027555625.1, on the reverse strand, counting down.
CCAGGATTAGGAACACAGATTTGTGGAGCCTAATTGAAGAGGTTGGGCTGAAGTTTGGAATTAAACAGATGTCAAAAGTTCCAAGTTGCCCAGCCATTTGGCACCTTTCTAGCTACCTACAATTGGTAGAAATGTTCTATAGCATTGAGCCAAGCAAACATGATACAAGTGGGTATCAGAAGGCCTAAATTTAGTCAGAAGACATGGGAATTGACTTGATATGGTCTCCCAAGTAGAATGGATTAGAGCTTGGGCTATCCTGTTTGCTCAGAGATGGAGGGTCTCTATCAGCAGACACATGGGCCTGGAGGAAAGAAGCAAAAAGATGGGCAGCCCTAGTAATAAGTTGACAAGGGCATATTAGATTGGACTATGGGACTCATAGAGCTCCTCTTGCAAGAAATTTGAGACCTGAAATATCAAATCTTTCAGCTCTTCCTCTTGGCTCTAGTCCATACACTCTACAATGATATGTATAGTAACACCAGGGCTAACAGGTTACCCCACAGAGACTATGGCTACTGTTTATCTTCAAGACACACAAGAGATTCTTGAAGAACTTGGCTGTTTAGTTTTCATTCTGGAGAGATGGTTGAGTAATAGCTTGAGAGAAACAGTGAGAATACAAAAAGAATAAAGGGCTTTTCTGTTTTTTAGAGAGAACTCTTTCAACTTTGATCTTGGGAAGAAGATGAACAGAATTCTTAAAGGGCCGAAGGATGTGGAATAGACCTGTGAATTTATTGATAGAGAATACTCCCAGATAAAGATTGGCTTCTTCTAACCAATGTATAGTCCTAGAGAGTTGCCCTTAGCACTGAGAGGATGGTGGTATCCTGATAGAATTGAATGGCAAGACTGTGAACAGGATTAGGAAGTGTCTTAGTAGCTGGTTAGGGTCATAGATTTAGAATTTCAAGAGACTATCCAGCTGAACAGCTTCATTTTATAGATGGGGAAACCAAGGTCCAGGGCATATAATGGGCATCTAACAAGCATTTGTTGATTTACAGATTGATAACTAAGTGCATAGAAATAAGTAGCACAGTGCGCCTTCTGGTTTCTTTGACTCTAAATTCAGTGCTCTCTTCTATTGTTCCACAGAGCAGCACCTCTGGGAAAGTAGTTGTAATTATGGTTAGAGGACTGGCTGTGAACTTTCTTAGAGCTAAAACATTGTAAAAAAAATATGCTTTTGTGTAACTATTTGTCACATTGTTTAAAATGCATAGCCAGTAATTTTTATGTTTACTTAAGCCTAGAAGATTAGAGGTTTGGACAGATTGATAGATAGATAGATAGACAGACAGACAAATGTTTTTGGGAAAATAGGTCGCTTTAGCTTATTAAATGAGTAATATTTAATAAATGGGGGTGAGATTCAAAGAAAACTGATTAATTAATGAGAGTCTTCAATTTTAGTAATTATTAAGGAAATTCCCAAGCATATACATGTATTAACTTAGAATGCAGGATGATAAGAATGAATTTTATAAAGAGGTAAATAGCAGACTGAGAGGTGACCACAATATATAGGTGGAATGTGAAGCAGTTCACCCCCAAATTCTGCTATGGAGGAGGGTTTATGTCTGAGATCTATATTTTTTATTTCTTTCCCATGGAAAAATTCTCATTGAATCATAAATGCAAAGTATCTGGCAATCACTATTGTCTGTTATTAATGATATTAACTTGCTTGTTTTAGATTTTAATTGATAATTGCTAGAACTGTTAGTTTATTTCTTATATAGATTTTTATTTAGATTTATTGTTTTGATAAATTGTTCACTATATATTATATAGACTTCATGTTAAGTAATTGGCTAGCCTTATTGGTTTTCTAACTATACCTTTTATATCATCTCTATTTAAAAATGGAATGTATCATGCTTCAAAAGTATTGTGATGTATTTGTACTGGGAATTCGTTAAGGGTCCCTTAATTTTAGGAGAGATCTGGAAAATAATAACTAGAGTGTTATAAGAATTTTAAAAAGAAAGCTCAGTAGCATCATAAAAGTGGCAGAATCTGGCTTAGAAAGAGGGACACATCAATGAAGAATCTTATAGGTTTGTCTTATGGACCTATAGAAGGTATAAGATTTTCCTAGCCTGATATCACATGATGAACTTATTCCTAAAAACCTGAGAAGCATTTGGGGAATAATAAAATAGCAGGTCATCTATATGCTGCATTCATCGAATCTGCATTTAAAAGCATAGGGGAAACTCCCTCTACCTTTGTAAATGCATTTGAAATTCATGTTACAGAAATTGCTAAGAGATGGGTAACTACAAAACAGTTTCTATTCTTTCCTTCTTTGGGACTTAGAAGTTTAGTTCTGGGGTGATTTGTTGATCACTCTTAGGATGATCAAGATATTCTGGCCATTCCAGGGTTGAGGGAAGGGGACAGGCCATAATCAAGTCCATACAGGGGGAAGGAATACTGACTGCAAGCAGCTGTTGAGTGAGGGAAATGGTGGACACAGTATAATGAAGGGAGCTGGGCCCCAGTCTCTACAATGAATTGTATATTCCAGACCCCATGATATTTCAATGATGACAGTGCTTTCATGTGGTACCACAAACAGAAGCTAAGGAAGAATAGAGATGATGTGGGATGTGACACTCAGATTACACTGATCACTAGAATCTCCTGGTCAGGGAGATGGCAAACCAATTTGTCTAATCTCCCCAGTGGTTGAGGGGGCCAGGCCTTATGTATTTTGGGACTGGAGGAGGAGTTATTTCCATTCATTTTACAACCCAGAGAATGAAAAGACTAAGTGGCTTGACATGAATTGGTTCTCCTTTTACAAGTATGTTGAACAAAAGCAGTAAAAAGACAGTATATACAATGGGAGATTAATCTGAAGGCTACCTTAAAAAATGGGTGGAGATACAGATTCCATGTGCACTAATTGGCTGGACATCGTATTTTCAAAAGAAATTTCACCCTAAGTTTCTGATGAAGAAAACTGGCTCAGAGGGCTTGGCTTGAGACCAAAAAAAAAAATGGTAGGGGAGAAGCTAATGCCACTTTTGCTCTCAAAGGGAAAAAAAAATAGAGCTCTAGTAAATACCAGGAGTTTTTCTACCATGTAAGTTAAAAACAGAAATTCCAAGATGTTGTTGCCATCAAATGTCATTCAATTAATACATCCCCTAGATATAGTCCTTGCAAAAATGATATTCTTTTCTCTGAACAAAATCCTTGATATAACGTTGACTCAAACTTAAACTTTAAATATTTCTTTAGGTCATACAGGGGATAGAGCACTGGACTTGGAATCAGGAAGACTCATCTTCCTGAGTTCAAATCTGGCCTCACACACTGACTAGCTATGTGACCCTGGACATGGCCCTTAGCCCTGTTTGCCTCAGTTTTCTCATTTGTGAAATGAGCTGGGGAAGGAAACAGCAAACCACTCCAGAATTTTTGCCAAGAAAACCCCAAATGAGGTCATAAACAGTCAGATATGACTGGCAAAACAACTGAATAACAACAACAACAACAACAAACTAGTTTAGGAAGTCTTGATCTTTTCAAGATATTATATTAGGTTAGAGTGTTTTTCTATTTTATGATTTAAAGTTTTATTGATGCTTTATTTTTACATTATAAACATTTATTTACACATTATTCCCAGTTCATGAGGGGACTCGTAACAAAATAAAACAAGTATAATGATGAATATAGTGACTTCATCTGAAAGGGCGTGTGACATTTCATATTAGTGGCACCTCTACCTCTTTAAATCCAACACCTCTGTCAGAATATGTTTCATGTGGAATTATGAATGGTCATTGTCCTCACGGTTTTCAAAGTTGTCTATTTTCACACTATTGTTATTTTACAAATTTTTCTGGCTGGTTCTGCTCATTTCCTTCATCAGTTTCTGAGAGTCCTCAAAATTGTTTATAATTTTCATAATGATATTACAATATAAATTGTTCTTTTGTCTCTGCTTGCTTTACTTTTAGACAGTTTACATAAGCCTTTCCATGTATTTTTGAAATAATTTATTTCCTCATTTCTTAACAGTACGATAATATTCCATCACATTTATGTACTATGACTGATTTAGGAGTTCTTCAGTTTCTGGGCATCCCCTTACTTCCTAATTTTTTATTTTGTTTTGTTTTGCTACAATAAAAAGTGGGCCTTTTATCTTTTTTTGATCTCTTTTGGGTGTAGGTCTAGAACTGCTCGGTAACCTTTTGTGCATAACTGCAAACTGCTTTCCAAAATGCCTGTGCCCATTTACAGCTCCACCAACAGTGGATCAATATTCCTGCTTTCCACAATCCCTTGTTGTCAATTTTACTCATATTTTTCTCTTTAATTAACTTTTCTCATAATTTTTACTTTTTTTTTCAGTTGAGGGAAAATTGAAGTTCAATGAGAAATGTAAACTAGTTTCTCTGAGACTTTGAATGGCAAGGGAGCCAGTACCAAAATATGCCACCAATCAAGGATGAAGGCCTGGCTGCCAAGTTTGTCAGGTGCACTGATCCTCTCTTGTACTTAATTGGGTATCCATTACCTGGGGGACCCCCTCTGCTACCTCATGGCAAGTTGTCTATATCAATTCTCTGCTATCATTTCAGGATATCAATATTAATGCAAACTATGACATTGGCTGGCCTAATATCCATAATAGATGGTATTAAACAGTCACAGCTGGTATGGAGTGAATGTGGATTTGTCCCAGGGCACCAAAATGGTTGGTGGGAAAGGGAGTGGGGTTCTTCTTTCTCTGTAGAGCAACTTCTATCTCATTCCCCCTAGGCTCTATACATAAAGTAGAACCACCTAATATCCCTAGGATCCTAATATCATGGAATCCTTCTCCTGGGATTCTGTCATTGCCACTCCCCAATACACTTTGGAAGTCAAATCTCCCACTGTGGATGAACTATGTTTTCTTTCACCTCTGTCCCATCCCCATATACTTCAGATAACCCTTTTTATACTATACAAAAATAAAAAATTCTTTATTACAGCTATTGTGTATAATAGAAATGTGTCTTTTCTTCCCTCATGGGATGCTGCAGAGGATTGCCTCTGATGATGATGACACCCCCTTCCTAGCCCAGGAAGTGCAATATTAGGTTCATACTCTGACCTCTAGATAGACATAATCACATCTTAAATACCTTGGAAGATGCAGACCTCAAGAACTTAGAATGAGCTTTTAAAGTAGTATTTATTCAACTTGCTGTCCCCCTCTTTTCTGGCAGGCTGGGGGTACCTACCTCACTCAGGCAGTCTGCAGAGTTGAACACCTTGTTCCTCTGTGGCATTAACCATAACAGGCTAATAGAGTAAGGAAGGGGATGAAAAAGCAAACAACGAAGGGGTCCAGAGGTGGCAATAATGATTTGACCAATATCATTTACCTGCTTCCTCAAATCAAAATGAAAACCAGAATCTATAAATACCCTCTTTTCAGTTCCTACTCTGGAAGTAAAAGAGCAGTAAGACTATGTCCCCAGACCAGAAGAATGGGAATACTAAATCTGAGGGAACCCACCTTTCCTAAAAGCACAGGATTTGTATTCTCTAACCCAAATGGATATAGCTTACTTTTAGAATAGGTCTGGCCTAGCAGTTTAGAATGAGTTACAGACCAATTTTGAAAAAGCTGGGGAATTAATGATTTCATGAAATGTATTTATTAAGTACTTACTGTGTGCCAGGCACTGCAGATAAAAAATACAGTGAGACAGTTCCCTAAGGAATGGATGTTCTTTTAAAACATTTTGTTATTATATTTTGTTTTTATATAACTTAGATTTCCCATTAATCCTTCCTCCTTCCTCTTTCAGAAGGGTAATCACTGTCCTTTGTGGTAAAGAATTTTAAAAACAAACAAAAATTCTTTCAGAGAAAATTAAAGAATACATAGAAAGAATCTGACATTTTATACAGTCTTCCATATCCTAGTTCCCTCATCTCTTCAAAGAAATGTGGAAGATGTCTTCTCATAGCTATTCTCTGGGGCCAAACTTAGTTATTAGAATTTCATAGCATTAATTTTCAGTTGTTTTATTTGTGTAATTTCCATTTAATTTTTAATAATCATGTTTTATATACGGGGCCAGTTTAGACAATTATCCCACCTTACTTAAAGTTAATGACTAGATAGCCAGGCATGGTATTTGCCATTACCTGTTACTGGGGAAGGCTGAGGCAAGTGGATCATTGGAACTCATGAGGAATTCTGAAATGTAGGAGGGCTAAAACCGATTGGATGTCCATACTGAGCCTGGCACTAATATGGGAAGCCCCAAAGAGCAAGGGGCACCTGGTTTTCTTAGGAGGGGCAAACCAGCTCAGGACAAACAGAGCTAGTCAAAATTTCTATGCATTCAGCCAACAGTGGGATTGAGACCATAAATGGCTACTGCACTTCCATCTTGGGCTTGTAAGGAAGACTCAGTCTCAAAAAAAGTGACAATTTGCAACTCCTAATGCCTTAATTGTGTGAGAATGTATATTGATTGATCACTAGATATGAACAAGGTCTGGAAGTCTCTCTTGAATCAATAAATTAATCATGGACTTTATATTATATGTAAAACATCCTGATTGATTTAGATGTCATTGAGAGTCATTGAATAAACTGAAGTGATGTTACATAAGAAGTCTATTTGTTTGGCTGAAAACTTTGTTACATCCTGTGGGACTTGTTATAAAATCACTGAGATAGATGGAATTAGAATTGGATTGTCTAGTGGTGGATTGGGAAAAAAAAGGAAAAAACAAAACAAAACTTGAGACCTTAAGAGATGAGCTAGAAAGAATTAGCAGCACAGGGACAACAAATAAGAAGGAAAGGAGAAATTGAAGAGGGCCATTGGTCCCAGAGCCATTTTGGAGAAGATTTGTCATCATAAAGTATCCATTGAACCCATTTCCTTAACTACTGAAGGACATTCCAGGAAAAGTTCTACTTTTTCCCCAATTTGTCCACTTGGTGCCTGTCTATAACATGATCTATTTACTTCTTTACCCAAATGTTCCACAGGAATTTTGCCTCAATGATAAAGAGACTAGGAGTGAATTAGAAAGATTAACATAACCAAACCCCAACCTAAATGTTAGGAATTTTCCTAAATGGGGACTAAGCGATTGTCATTGTGCTCCTGGTTTTTCATTTAATATAAATTCCTTTAAGCAGCAGAGAACTACATGAACCTGAAGTGCCATTATCTTGCCCCTAGTATACATTGTAACAGGTTATGGCTGATTAGATCTCTAGAGATGAAGGGAAGAAAGGAGGGAAGGTTGAAAGAGCAGTGATGACTGTCTCTGGTCACCTACAATACTACATCCGTTGTTATTACATGCATATTAATTTCCAGATCTCACATTGTATCAGTTCATACAAATCTTGGTATGCTTCATTGGAAGCTCCACGTATTCATGGAGCTAAACCCATAGGAAGAGATAGTAAATGTAGAGGAATGGTTGCTAGAGTATTGAATTTTGGTCTGGTGAATCACAGGGATGAGGAGTTAAAGAGATGCAGCCATACAACTCCACTGTTATCTCCTTTCCAGAAGCAACATTAGCATTGATTTTATTTCTGTTCCAGAACAAAAACTGGAAAGCAAAGAGGGTGAGAGCATAAGAGGAAAGGCTGGCAGGCGTAAGGTATAATTCAAGTAGTGGGACAGATTAGAAGATATCCAGATGGATACAAAGAATGGTCAGGGTTAACCAGGATGGGAGACATAGTCTAGTCTGGATGGTGCTATTCTAGGAATGTTGGGCAGGGATAAGGGGAGGGAGGCAGTAGCAAGGCAGATTTGAAGATGTACAAATACTTTAAGGATGAATGGATTAAAATATGGTCTGGGAACAGTGAGATATGGTTAGTTTGATGATATTTAACTCACTTTCCAATCAAGTGATTGGAAATACCCCTACTAAATGAGAAGAAGAACAAATTGTCCAGATAGTATGGTTCAGATCCAGAAGGTGAAAAAAAAAGTAGTATTAGGCCCAGTCGTTTCATAATAATTCAAAATGATCCAAATATCAAATTGGTTGACTTGAGAGAAGCAATGGATTTCTTATCACAGGAGTAAAATCCATGGTTCCAAGGTCATCTGTGCCTCCAAAAGAGTCATGAGGAAAATGCCAGAAAAAAACTAGCTCTTATCCTGGGACTAAAGTTCATGTTTTGGACTTTCTGTTTACAAGTCACTCTTACTGGTTCTCTGACTTTCTGAATTTTAGAAAAATGCAATAAACTCCCTTTTGTCTTCACTTATTTCCATGAACTTGGCCTCTTGTCTGCCTAGTTCCTCAATAATATACCAGTCCTCTCTTGCCAAGTTTTGCCTCCTTATTACCTACAACACTGTGTGACAAAGACATTCCAAGTTTTATATTTCAAGAGAACCATTGGATAGAATCAGTCAAAAAAAGAAATATTCATCCTGCTAATGAAGGGAATTAATAAATCATCATGAGAGTTACTTTAAGAAGCCCTACTTATTGTGTTAGCTCTCAATGAATTATGTAAAAACAAACTTAGCCTAATAAATCCAAACCACAGATAACCCTTAGGATATTCCTATCAGGCATAATAAAAAAAACCAAAACACTCTTTGTGTATAGGGACCATGGGGAAAAGCCTGTCTACTCTTCTAACAGTCAGAAAAAAAAAAATGGAAAGCTGGCTGATAAATACAACCAGCCCTTAAAATAGATGCCTTTGAATTACAACTTATACCAATTTTTTCTACCTACTGTTATTCCTCTCTTTGAAATTCTATTCCTAAGGAATACAGGTGTACTCTTTATTTCTGTAAAGAATATCTAAACTGGGAGAAGAGAGGACTTCCTTGATCCCATGGAAAGAAGTCACAGAATCAAAGAATTTGAGTGTCAAAAAGAATCTCAGAGGCCATCTAGGTCAATGTCCACTGTAACATAACTGAAAAAAGGTCATCCAGCCTCCATTTGAAGATCTTCAATGAGGTGTAAGCCACTATCTCCCAAGGCAGCCCATTCCATTAATGTATAGTTCTAACTGATGGGAAGTTTTTCCAAACATTGAGAACAAACTCTCCTCTTTGCAACTTCTGTCCATTGCTACTGACTTGATGCCTTTTCTGTATGACAGCCCTTCACGTACTTGAACACAATTGTCATGTATTTTTCTTTCCCTATCCCCAAATTTTCTGCAGATTAAGCATTCTTTCAAACAATCATAAAATGACATAGATTCAAGGCCCTCATGATCCTAGTTGCCCTCCTCTGGCTACTTTCTACCATATCAATGTTCTTAAATTGCATTAGCCAGAACTGAACACAGTATTCCAGATATAGGATAATTTCAAGGACTTTCAGCTAAGATGGTTGGTAGATTACACACAAACTCAATTCTCTCACTCTTACTTCAGCGGTGGTTTAAAAAGAGGGCCAGATTGAATAACAAACAAAAAAGTCAAAGAGAAACTACAATTCTCTTCAATCTCCCTCACCACCGCTCCCCCCCCCCCAAGCTATGATTATACAAAAAAGTGAGAAGGCATAGACAGTGGCAGGGGAGTCTTGCCAAATAAATCAGTAGGAGAATAGATAAAGCAGACCATAAACTTTCCTAAAGAAGAACTGAAGAAAGAATCCTAAAGTAGAGCCCATCACCTTGACTGGAGCTCTAAAGGAGATAGAAGATGTAATACTTCATTATCGAGGAGTGAAGAAAGGGGCAGAGTCTGGTCCTGGCACTGTTTCAGTTAGGAAGTAAAGCTTGAAAAATAATTAAGAATAAGAAAACATTGCTGATAAAGAAATGTTATAGGCCAGAGATGTTCCAGAAACAAGCCCATAAGAACAGAATAACTCCACATTATCTATAAGCAAATAGTGAACAAAAATCACAGCTTTGCCACACAGTCTACTGGAATTTCTAGAATAAATGTGGTATGCTTGAAATAATCATATAATAAAATGAAAGCTACTGAGGAAAGAATGGGAAAGGAAATGAGAGTTCAGGGAGAAATAATTCGAGCTTAATTCAGGAGCTATAAAACTTTATTCAAGTAAGGGGCAGCTAGGGGGCACACTGAATAGAGCACCTGCCCTGAAGTCAGGAGGACCTGAGTTCAAATCCAGCCTCAGACCAAACACTTGACACTTACTAGATGTGTGACCTTGGGCAAGTCACATAACCCCAACTGCCTAAAAGCAAAAAACAAACAAACAAACAAAAAACCAAACCTTTATTCAAGTAACAGATTCCTTGAAATTTAGCTTGTAACAGAGTCCAATGATTACAAGAGACAGTGAAATATATCAAAACAAAATAGAAAGACTAAATAAACCCTCATAAAATGTAAAGTATTGTCTATCAAGAACAAATATCAAACAAATATATCTATGAATCATCAGACTAACCTGCAAAGCCCACCAGAAAGAGTCTATCAGGAATATCACATTTCATAAATTTATAAGTGAAAACTGGTCAGACCAACCAGAACAAGAGAACAAAGCAAATATAAAAAGAGTGCACTAGTTACTTCCTGAAAGAAATCTCAAAATGAAAACTCTCAGGAATGTCATGGACAAAATCCCAAACTTCCAGATCAAGAAAAAAAAATTGGCAGTATGTAATTAGCCAGAATGAAAGAGCTGAAGTACCAAGGAGTCACAATGAGGATTGTGCCAGACCTGGAAGTTTCCACCATAAAGGAAAACTTGAAATAAGATAAGTAGAAGGCAACAGATATAAGCTTATAACTTAAGAATAGCACCAAGAAAAGTTGAGCACATATAATCTTTTAGAGGGGGGAAATGGATCTTTAGTGAAATAGAGCACCTCTAAATATTCTTGACGAAGAGATCAGAGGTAGATACTCTGAAATGGAAACACAAGAGGCAAAAGAAACAAAGGCAAATACATTAGAAGAAGACTCAGAGGAATGTCTCTAGCCTATAACATTTCTTTATCAGTAAGAAGACTCAGGGGTTTCCCTATTCTAATGAGGAGGGGGAAAAAAGTGTCCTCTCAGAATCTCACTTCCTTCAAGGGTCAGAGAGAGAGAAAAAAAACTTCTGTACTAAATTTTGATGACCCTAACAGGAAAAAGGAATATGCTAAGAAGAAAGAAAGAGAGAAGGTAGAATTTATTATTTCTTATAAAGTGGATATTTGAGAAAATAGTATACAAATATAGAAAGAAGTGTGGTATGCATAAACTTCACTTTCTTTTGAACTGGAAAAGGAGAATTGAGTATGTGCACACAGTGAGGAAGAGTTTGGTATAGAAATACATTAAAGTCAACAAAGATTTAGATAGAGAAGTATCAAGAGGGAGGGCTTAGGGAGAGATTTATTATGACCAAAATAAACTCTATCTTCAGAGGGTACAATGTAAAGGAAAAGAATAAAAAGAAAGAATGGTTAATTTATTTTAATATAAACTATTGCTGCACGGTGGTTAAAACTTTGGCACTCAACCACACTGCCAAAGAAGAAAAGTAACAATACACTGCATTATCTTGCTACTACTTTTTTTTTTTTAAATCAATGCATTGCCTTAATGGAGTAGAACTGCTAGTGATAGTATTGTTGTTGGAAATAAATGAAGAGTATTTATTGGAAAAAATAATGTAAGTACCTAGGATTTAAAGTGGATGCCATTTGCATTTTTAAATCATTGACTTGTTAAAACACATATGTTGTGTAATAAAATAAAATTTTAGAAGAAAAAAAAAAACTGTGACTGAGGCCTAGATGGAAGGAGAGACCAGAAGTAGTTGAATAGAAGTAAAATGCATAAAATGTAAATCACCAGTGTTGAATATAACTCTTTCAAAATGCTCACTTCATTGAAAGAAGGGCTGATGAAGAGAATGAGAGGATGAAACAAGGAAAAAGTATAGAAGGACAAGAGAAAAGAAAATGTACAATTAACAAGTATAACTATGTGAATGAGATCCATTCACTCAAACAATAGACAAAGGTAATAAAGTAGATTAGAAAGCAGAATCCCCAAATACTGGATATATCCAAAAATACTGTGTTTGCAAGAAAAACACTTAGAACAAAAGTATTGCTGGAATATTAATATGGGAGTCAAGGAAAAAATTATGCTTCTAATATACTCAAAAGTCAGTGGCAGCAAGTATGATCTTAAATAAGGCAATAATAAAATTAGAGTTGATTGAAAGAAATAAATAGGGAAACCACATTATATTTAAAAGTACCATAGATAATGAATTATTCAATACATTTGCATAAAATAGCATAGCATCTAAATATTTAAAAGAAAAATTTGATCAATTTGCAGAAAAAATGGTAAAACCATAGTGGATGAGGATCTCAACGGCATTCCTCTTAGACTTTGACAAATCTAGTCAAAAGAATAGGAAATAAGTTAAGGCCCTAAATAGAATTTGAGAAATACTAAACATGATAGATCTGTGGCGACTATTGAATAGGAAAGAAACGAATATACATATTTCTTGCTTGTGTGTGGCATTAAAAAAAACTGACCATATATTAGCACATGTGAACTTTATAAAATTATTTTTAGTTGTGTACAGAACTCTGTCCACTAATCTACAGCAAAAATCTCACCATATTTCCATGATTTACCTTGGTTCTGACTTAATAAGCATAAATCATAGAATTGCAGAGTTTATAGCTAGGAGACACCTTAGAAATTATCTTATCTAATCACTTTATTTTACAAAGGAAGATACTCAAACCAGAGACTAGTATGAGCATAAAATAAATACCCGAGTGTTTTGACTTGCTCCCCTTCATCTTACCAAATTTAAGAGATTTCTTATCTTGGTCAGGAGATTTTTCTCACAATCTATCTCCTTCCAGCCAACATTGAATTATTCTTTTTAATACTAATTATTTTCATTTGCTTCTTGAGAACCTGATAGGCTTACTGACTGTTAGAGCTGGGAAATATTATGTTAATTATCTAGTCATTAGTGATATTAATTATTATTGTCTAGTTCAGGGGTTCTTAACTTTTTCATGTCATGAACTTCTTAGGTAGTCTGGTGAGCTTATGGAATAATGTTAAGAATAATGTTTTTAAATACATAAATTAAAATACATAGAATTACAAAGGAAAGTAGTTATATTGAAATAAAGATATAATTGTTTTCTACCCAAGTTCATAGACCCCTTAAATCTACCCATAAACCCCTGGGGTCTCTAGACCCCAGGTTTAACAACCCCTGTTCTAGCCCAGATCCTTCCTTTTATAGCGCCTTACCATACATATTTTTTTCTAAAGGAACAGAAAGAGACAAATGGTTCTTTTGAACTAGAGTCTTATCAGGGAGCTAGCTGCACACTGGATTTTCCCTCTATAAATCCCAACTCCATATAAGCAAATATACAAAGTGAACTGAGTTACTAAGGTGATATTTAATATGTCCAGGTAATGCAAAATCACAAGATGCAGATAAATCAAGGGCAAACTTGTTTTAAATCTTGATAAGTGTCAGTTTGCCATCTCATTTACATGCCCAATCTAGGCATGAAAGATTTTACCTCTTTTCCTCTTTAAGCCTGCCCCTGAATACCTACTCCCATATCCCACTCTAATCACCCCCAAGCAAATGCTTTTGCTCATTATCGAGAGCTTATCAATCAGTAGCAGAAATCTCTTCACCAGGTACAGCCCACTCTGTTCCCTCATACACTCTCTTCCTTTTTTACCTATTGAAACCTATTATTTGCTGTGAGCAGAGTACTCATTCTTGGGCACCTTGATCACCCTCTAACTGTACCTTTACTTGTGTTACTGATCAAGATCTTTTTAACCCTCAGCTTTATAACAAATGAGTGTTTTTGCCTATGAGGAAGGGGTAACTTTTTAACAAATTCCATAGAATGACAATGTAAAGAACAAACACTTAACCAGATTTTTTGTTGATTCTGCCATAAACTAGCTTGATGCTCTTAAACAAATCATTTCCCCTTACTAGGCCTCAATTTTGTTCATTGGATGATAGGGTTGACTTAGATAATCTCTCAGGTCCCTTTCAACTTTTATCATTCTCTGATTTGGACTATCCAAATGATTTGGACAAATGCACAAAATACTAGCATGCAAATTTTCTAGCTGTTTTAGAAAGCATTTTTTCTTTTTTTCTTTTCTCTGTCATTAATAAGATATCCATTTCCCATTGTTTCTGTGATTATTGAGATTCCATTAGCTTTATTTTAAAGTAGGAACTGGTTTGTTTGTTAAGTGGTTTCCTTTCCCAGATACTTATTCCAGTTCATCCAAAGCCAGAAACAGCACCCTGACCTCCTTAAGTAGGACACTAATTAGCCTAGAAGGAGGTGGCCCACCCTATCAGCTTTCTCACACAATTACTACCTTAATAAAACCACAGATCTCTTCTGGTAGAGAGTTATCCAAAGGCAAGTTCCAAATGTATCAGGAAAAACAAAACAAACCCAAAGAAACCATAAAATAAAACAACCCCCAAACCAGTCCTCACTTAGTTTTCTACCAAGTTAACACTACATCTTTCTAAGGTTTATAATTGTTCTCGGTTGGAAATTAAGAGAAAACAAACAAACAAAACAAAACAAATAAGCCCTTACCCTGCACAGAGACAGCAGTGAGGGAGCAGAAGAACAGGGAAAGCAGCCACATCTTGTCTGGAGCAGTGTGTTTCCAGCTGCTTGGTACAGGTATCTGAGTTGTTCTGCAGGGCTGCCTCTGCTGTGAGCTACACAGGAGTTAGCTGACTAGTTGGCTGGCTGATTGCCTATCTGAGCGACAGACCTATAGCCCAAACAGGCAAAAGCCAAGTCAGTGAGAAAAAAATAACAAAGATTTACCTTCTTCCAAAGATCTTGGTGTACTTCAGTGTTGGTATCTTGAAACTCCAACCACAAAATAAACTTTCCCTCTTTATTTGTGTGGCTCTAATTCCAGAAACACTCAGATTACAGTCTCAACACCCACATCAGTACACAAGGCCAGGGTTACATAATGGTGAACTATAATCTTGAAAACTAATCTGGAGTTTCTATCCATTTCTGAGATTCGCGAAAATCCAGTAGGCTCTGGAGAGCAAACAATAGGCTGGGAAAAGTCTGGGGCTGACCCCCCATACAGATGTACACTCCCTGTCTGTGTGACTTTGAAGAACTTTCCGAATTTTTAGTCGTTTTTCCAAGCATTACAAAAGGGCATGAATCCCTTACTCTCAGGTAATGAGTTCTTTAGAGAAGGAATTTCTCTAATTTATTAGGAAACACTGAGTTCTGACTGCACTATCAGGAGACAGAAAGAGACCACAATACATGGAAACTTGGCCTTAAGGAAGTTCAAGTTCACTAGGAGAAGACATTCACATTAGAAAAATAAGAAGAAATAATGACATCATAATAGAAATAATCATTCTCATTTCTCTGGCACTTTAAAGTTTATAAACCACTTCAAAGTTCTTTTAATATGCATTTCTCTAATGTCTAATTTAGAGCACTTTTTCATATGACTATTGATAGTTTTGATCCCTTCTTCTGAAAAATTGCCTGTTCATATTCTTTGACCATTTATCAATTGAGGAATGACTTAAATTCTTATAAATTTGGTTCATTTCCCTACACATTGTATTTGAGAAATGAGGCCTTAAAAGAAACATGCTGTAAACCCTGCCACACCCCCAGTTTCTTGCTTTCCTTCTAATCTTGGCTTCATTGGTTTTGCTGCTGCAAAAACTTTTTAATATAATATAATCCAAATTATCCATCTTATTTCCTATTATCCTCTTTGTCTCGTTTGGCCATAAATTTCTTCCTTATTCATCGATCTGATACGTAAAATTTTCCATGCTCCCTTAATTTTCTTGTGATATTATCCTTTATTTATCCATTAATTATGTACCAATATTGACCTTATCTTGGTATATGGTGTGAGATGTTGGTCTATGCCTTCCCAGAAATTTTTATCTAATAGTGAGTCCTAAACCCAAAGTTTGGGTCTTTGGGTTTATCGAACTAGATTACTATGGTGATTTACTACGGTGAATTGGGTACCTGATCCACTGTTTCATTTCTTAGCCGGTACCAGATTGTCTTGATGATTATCACTTTGTAATATAGTCTGAAATCTGGTACTCCTAGGCCACTTTCCTTCACATTTTTTCATTGATTGCCTTGATAGTCTTGACCTTTCGTTGTTCCGTATGAATTATTTTATTATTTTTCTAGCTTTACAAAATAATTTTTGGTGGTTTGATTATTATGGCACTGAATTAGTAAGTTAACATTGGTAGAATTTTCATTTTTATTATATTGGCTTGGCCTACCCATGAGCAATTAATATTTTTTCCAGTTTTTCAGATCTGACTTCATTTGTGTGAAATGTGTTTTGCAATTGTGTCATATAGTTCCTGGGTTTGTCCTGTGAGATAGACTTCCAAGTATTTTATGTTGTCTGCAGTTATTTTAAATGAAGTTTCTCTTTCTATCTCTACCTGATGAACTTCAATGTTAATATATAGAAATGCTGATGATTTCTGTCAGTTTGTTTTATGTCTTGCAACTTTGCTAAAGTTGTTCATTGTTTAAATTAGTTTTTCAATTGATTCTCTAGAGTTCTCTAAGTATAGCATCAAGTCATTTGCAAAAACAATAGTTTTGTTTTCTTATTAGCTATTTCATATTCTAATTCCTTCGATTTTTTTTTCTTTTCTTATTGCAATAGCTATCATTTCTGGTACAATATTGAATTAATTATTGAGCGTCCTTGCTTCATCCCCGCTCTTATTGAAAAGGCTTTTAGCTTATCCCCATTACAGATGTTTGCTAATTGTTTTAGATAGACACTACTTGTCATTTGAAGGAAAGCTCCATTTATTCTTATGCTTCCTAGTGTTTTTTTTAATATGAACCATTTTTTTTCAAAATTGTTTTTCTCCATCTATTAATATAATCACATGATTTTTGTTGGTTTTGTTATTGATATGGTTAATTATGCTAATAGTTTTCTTAATATTAAACCAGATCTGCATTCCTGGTATAAATCTCAACTGGTAATTCCCCATATATTTTTGCTATCATGGTTAGCAGAGGTGTCAGATGAATATTTTCAGACTACTATTATGCTTCTTTTCATTGCTTCATTGATTTTATGTGCCAAAAGTCTTCAATTTTGCATAATCAAAATTATCTATTGTATATTTCATGATTACTTCCACAACTTGCTATTCCTTTAAAATATACAAAAATATCACAAAAATTTCTTTTGTTCCTCTCTCCCCACTGCCATTGCCCTAGAGATTGCTACCATTAGACACAAATAGGTATGTATATATAAAATTATTCTATATATACTTATATCTATCAGTTCTTTCTCTGGGTATACTTAGCATCTTTCTTTATATGGCTTGTAGAGTTACTTTGGGTATTTATAATAGACAAAATAACTTATTTGCTGAAAGTCATTCTTAAAACAATATTGCGGTTACTACATACAATGTTCATTTCTTTTTAAAAATTAATTTATTTGTTTTTAATTTCCAACTTTCACTTCTGCAAGATTTTGAGTTTCAAATTTTCTCCTTATCTCTACCCTCCACCCCACTCCAACATGGCATAAATTCTTATTACCCCTTCCTCCCATCTGCCCTCCCTTCTATCATAACCTCCCCTTTCTCTTATCTCCTTCCTCTTCTATTTTCCCATAGGATAAGATAGATTTCTATACCCCATTGCCTGTGTATTTTATTTACCAGTTACATGTAAAAACGATGTTTAACATTTTTTTAAAAAACTTTGAATTCCAAATTCTCTCCCTTCCTTCCTCCTCACCCAACCTCTCTGAGAAGTCAAGCAATTCAATATAGGTTACACATGTGTAGTCATGCAAATCACATCCTTAACAATAATGTTATGAAAGACTATATTTCCCTCCATCCTATCCTGTCCTCCACCCTCACTTATTCTATTTTCTCCTTTGACCCTGTCCCTCCTCAAAAGTGTTTGTTTCTGATTACCCCCTCCTCCAATATGCCTTCCCTTCCATCACCCTACCTCTTATCCCCTTTCTCTCTACTTTCCTACAGGGTAAAATAAGTTTCCATACTCAAGTGATTGTGTATGTTATTCCCTCCTTAAGCCAAATCCGATTAGAGTAATGTTTACTCACTTCCTCTCACCTCACCCTTTGTTCCCCTCCGCGGCAAAAGCTTTCTCTTGCCTCTTTGATGTGAGATAATTTACCCCACTCTACCTCTCTCTTTCTCCTTCTCCCAATACATTCTTCTTTCACCCCTTAATTTTATTTTTAGATAGCACCCTTTTGTACTTAACTCACTCTGTGCCCTCTGCTTATATATATTCTGCAAGTACCCTAATAGCAAGAAAGGTCTCATGAGTTACAAATATCATTGTTCCATACAGTAATGTAAACAATTCTACTTTAATACATCCTTAATTATTTCTCTTTCCTGTTTATCTTTTCATGCTTTTCTTGAGTCTTGTATCTGAAAGTCATTTTTTTCTACAATATAGCCAAATTCCAGAGTTCCCAGGTCAAGGAGAAAATATTGCAAGCAGTCAGAAAGAAACAATTCAAGTATTGTGGAACCACAGTCAGGATAACAGAAGATTTAGCAACTTCTACATTAAGGGACCGCAGGGCTTGGAATATAATATTCTGGAGGAATTATTTTCTTCAGTGAGCTTTTGGGCCTTCTTTTCAATTTGGCCAAATCTACTTTTTAAGGCATTCTTCTCCCCATTGGCTTTTTGGACCTCTTTTGCCATTTGGTGTAGTCTATGTTGTAAGGTGCTATTTTCTTTAGCATTTTGGGGGGATTTCCTTAAGTAAGCTGCTGACTTATTTTTCATGATTTTCTTGCATCACTCTTTTCTTCTCAATTTTTCATCTTCTTCTCTTACTTGATTTTCAAAATCCTTTTTGCGTTCTTCCACGGACTGAGACCAATTCATATTTTTGTTGGAGGCTTTGGATGTAGGAGCTTGGATTTTGTTGCCTTCTCAATATATATTTTGGTCTTCCTTGTCACCACAATAAGATTCTATACTCTGAGGTTTTTTGTTCTGTTTGCTCATTTTCCCAGCCAATTACTTGACTTTTAAACTCTTTTTGTTAAGGTAGGAATCTGCTTTAAGTGTGGAGAATGTACTGTCCCAAGCTTCAGGGGTTTTGTGCAGCTATTTTCAGAGATACTTCTTGGACCTGTAAGTTTTCTGTTCTTCCAAGGTGGTATGATCTAAGGATAAGTGTTTACTCCTCTCCTGGTCTGTGCTCTGCTCTTTGAGTGACCACAAGCAATCGTTTCTGGCCTGGAATTGTAAGGAGGGTTCTCTCTCCACTGCTGGCAGAAGCCCTGCTATGCCAGTGTTCCTCCTTGCCGCAGTACTTCCACCCAGGAATGCAACCCAGATCCAAATGTGGACAAAGCAACAGAATCCTGCCTGGGTACCAGCAAAGAGCCCCCTGCAATCTCCTTTTGATCAGGTGTTCTATCCCCTTACCATCTGCATGTTGAGAGCACTGGAAGCCAGCACTGTTGCTGCCACTGCCACTGCTACCACTGCCACTGCCACTACCACTGTCACTGCCCTGTGGCCGTGGCTGGACTGCAGTCATCTTTTACCCAGGTCTGACAGACCTTTCCTACTGACCTTCTAAGTTGTTTTTAGCATTTGTGGTTGAGAAGTCTGGAAACTGCCACAACTACCAGTTATTCAGTCCCCTGAAGCCTACTCCAGGCTGCTGGGCCCTTGTTTGTGCTGGAATGCTTTCCTGAACAGCACTCCTCTCCCAGCCTGACATAAATTTCATGAGCAAATAAACATTGTCTCTTGAGAAGTAAGAGGCAACAAAGACATGTGGGCAGGAATACCTATCCTTAAGTGTGTTCCTCTGGATGAGCCCAGAAAAAGCACTATCTCTCCATGCACATCTCCTGGCTCCCAGATCTGTGCTGGCTATTTCATCATCATAACTCTGCTTCTTCTTTCATGGCTGTGGTTTTTTGAAGCTTTGCTTTCTCACTCTCCTACTCTACTGTTTGTTGGGGCTACTCTCCCTGGGTTCCTTCTCCTTCTCTTGGGTAGCTTCTCTCATGCTGGGGACTAATAAGAGTTTACCTTACCCTAGCTTTCATGAGACTTGCATCATCACCTTCCTTTAGAAAGAGAAGGAGGTTGCTTGTCAATGAAGTTCTGGCCACATCAGTTCAGAGCCAGGGAAGTTTTCCAGGGGATCAAAAAGCTGGGAGGTGGAGGGAGGCACGTAACATTGATTGTGGTTTTTGTTTGAATCAGCAGCCATTGCTTTCCAGAGACCATATTTTCTTCATAATCACAAAGGGCATTAGTAATAGTAGTAGCAAAATGTAAGGTCCTTGAGGGCAGGGTCTGTCTCTAAGCTATATTGCACTCATAGCACAAAGACTAGCACATCACATTTAATATGTACTTGCTATTGTTTTCTCTACTGGTGTATCTTAAATGTTGTTGTTTTAGTTCTTGCTGTTATGTGTCTTACACTTAGGTTTGGTTCTGTTGGTTTATTGTAATTTATGTAAGAAATCATATTTCAATGAGGTGTAGAGCTGAACAAAAGAATGGAGCTGGAATCTTTGGCAATACCTGGTTGGCTTGTTGACATATACTATTCTAAGTATGACAGCCAAGGCACTAGCATTCAAAGAAAGTATCTGCAAGTAATGAATGGGCTGTAGTGAAACTTTGCAAATAAATTACAATTTTCTTAAATAGAAACAAAAATAGGCAAGGAAACTGATAGCAAAAGAATGAAACTTGGTTAAACCTAGCTTGGATGATCAAGACAACCCTGCATAACAACTCTCTCACATCCAAGGGGGATTTTTGACAAAGGATAGTGATGATATAGGGATAGCCTGGATAGGATGATGTCTTTGGTCATCATAGAGAAGGAGAAGATAAGAAGTTCTGCACAATCTCTAGCCAGTTGAATTAGATCTTGAGAAAGAACATTCTTGTAACTAAGACAAATCACCTTGGACAATGAAGCAATCTAGATGTGCCAATGTCAATCAAACCAGATATTGTGCCCCTAAGGATTTAACCTTTTCATTTCCAAATCTCCTATTCTGATTGTTGAATGCCTCATAGGGCCCACTATATCAGGTCAGCTCTAGTTATGGTTCATTTTACTCTCTAGCCATCTGTTCAACATATACCTTGCTGCTGCTTGTATAGCTTCTACAACATCTTTCCTTCCCCTGTCTAATTCTTTAGCCATAATTGATTCAATACTGCCATCGTTTTTGGAAAGGATGTGCCATTGTATTCCCTTATGCCTCTACTCATCACCCTTGTTACTTTCTGAACCAAAATACCCCTCTCTGGCCATAATTCCCCTTTATTTGTGCTCTTCCTGTGTCTGCATGTAAACTCCTTTAGGGCAGGGACTATGGATATGATTAGATATGTTTGCATCTGTTATTTGGTATGGCTTTACTTTTGTATTTGTATCCCTAGTTCTTGGCTTTTAGGAAGTACTGAATAAATGCCTTTTAATTATTTCATTCATTAATATCTTAAAGTACAGATCTATATCTATATTTATGTATATGTATATGTATATGTATATGTATATGTATATGTATATGTATATGTATATGTATATGTATATGTATATGTATATGTATATGTATATGTATATGTATCTCTATCTCTATCTCTATCTCTATCTCTATATCAATCTATAGAGATTGATATAGAGATAGAGATAGAGATAGAGATAGAGATAGAGATAGAGATAGAGATAGAGATAGAGATAGAGATAGAGATAGAGATAGAGATAGAGATAGAGATAGAGATAGAGATAGAGATAGATAAAATTGTAAACCCAAACCTCTAAAGTATATAGCAAAGGCCGTGACTGGGCATGAAGGATAATAGCTTTATTTCAGGGAAGGGCTTATTCATCTCAATACCTGAAACCAAGACACTGACATAGGTACCAAGAATTCCAAGTAAAGTGGACTTTATTTAATATATTAGCATAATCCAAAGCCAGCCTCACCCACTAAAAACATTTCAGAAGAGAAAGTAATCTTTGGCTCCTCATGGCCCCCAGTGCTAAAGTTTTGTTTCCTTCCCTTTATGAGACTGATATACGGCTATTTCTGTTTCTGTTTCTTTTTTTTTCCCTCCACCCATGCTGAGAAGCTCTCTGACCACCAAAGGACCAGGCATCTATGCCAAGTGAAACAAAAATCTCTTGCCTTTGAGGTCTACTGAAGCCTCTTTACTATGTAATGGCAGACCTCACCAGATTAAAGCTCAACGTATTCTCTCTTCACCCCAGCTGTCTCCTTTGATATGACCTCAGTCCAAAATTCTACTTCTTTCTCCTTCAGATTTTTGGCTGCTTTGGGGGTGATGTTAATTTGGAGGCAACCTTCATTCTGATTATAGCCAGGCCACTTTGGCAGTCCTTCCCCATTAGGGTTTCTGAAAAAAAATTCAATATTTTAAAAATGAAAATACTCATTGAATCAGTGGTGGTGGTTAAAAAAAAAAAAGGAGAGATACCTACAAAACATACTAAAGGAAAAATCCCTAGTAGCTCCCCTGTGTTACCAGTCTTACCCATTCTTAGCAAAGTTAGCCGAGTATTTCATCACAGTCCTGCTAAGTTTCTTCTCCTCCTCTGATGAGTCTGCTGAAAATGAGAATTGAAGATATTAGAATGTGACTAGAATATTTTTAGGCATAAAATTGGGAGCTATATGCTCAGTGCCCATCTCATACTCCTTTCACACCTACTCCCACTTGTGAGTTTTCCCATACTCCTGCACTTTACAATGTTGCATACATCCTGGTGTGTCCTGCCCAGGTATTGCTATGACCCAATACCTCTTTATTTCTTTAACTTTTTTTTTGCTAATCCCACCAAGATTTTACCTTTCTTTTCTCTAGAAGTAATTTTAAGAAATAATCAAATAACATCTAATAGATGCCATGTCATGTGCATATGTATTTAAAGAGAAGGAACCAATTGTAAAGGAATTAGTCTCTAATGGTGGAATTTCAGGGATAAGCAATAGCTTAGCAGGAGAGAGATTTTGGAAAGGAGAATGAATACTAATAAATAGTATCAAGGATCATAAAATTTTACTTACAGGAACCATCTAGATCTTTGATAGTCAAAGGGCCATACTTGAGGACCTAGAGGGCCACATGTGGCCTTGAGGCTGCAGATTCCCCACCCTTGGCCTAGGACCCCTCCCCTTTATTTTGTAGATAATGAGGCTAAAGAGTAAGTGACTTGTCCAAGGTCATATATCTAATAAGCAGCAAAGCTTAGATTTGATGTCTTCTTAGGTCTTCTGACTCCAAATCCATTTGTTATGTTACACCACTTCCAGCTTGTATCTAAGGCCTAGGGATCCATTGTGTTAAACATTAAACCTCAAAGCCTTTGCTGAGAGTAGCAATTAAAATGTCAAGGTGGTCTGCATTCAGATTTTCTCTCAGAGGCGGAAATATGTAGAAATCCTCAGGAAGCCCAATAAAGGTGGCCAGAACTGGCTGTGCTTGAAAGGAAAATGGGCATCCAGTGCATAGAGCAGGGGTGGGGAACCTGCGGCCTTCAGGCCACAAGTGGTATTATACCTCCTTAACAAACTGCTTTGTTCTGTAAAATTTGGATTCAATCAAAAGGCCACACTTAAGTATCTAGAAGGCCACATGTGGCCTTCAGGCCACAGGTTGCCCAACCCTGGGTTAGACCAAAACCCCTAGACGCAAGGGTTGCTGTTACATGGCCATCATATAAATTAACCTTGAACACACTGATTAGCATTTTGATTCTGTGGCACAGAGACTCCTCTAAAGTATATCTTTCCTGTGTCCATGTTACTATGAGGAGCCTCTAAAGCAGGGCAGACTATCAGTGAAAGCTAGGCCCAAGAGGTAGAGCTATGTGAATACTCTAGTGACAGGATATAAGCTTATTTTTTTCTTCGACCCCAAGTGCCTACTTCGGTGCCCAGACCTTCAATAAATGCTTATTGATTTATTGATTGTTCATGATATTCTTTCACCGAGAATGCTCTCATAATTGGAATTAGAATTAAGATGAACTTTGGATGAAGGATACCTAGTCCATCCAATCCTCAACAGGAATCCCTCCTACAACATTCTTAACAAGTGGCCATTCAGCCTTTGCTTTGTTGTGGTTGCTGTTGTTGTTATCATTTCAGTTATGTCCAACTCATCAAGAAGCCATTTGGGGTTTTCTTGGCAAAGATGCTGAAGTAGCTTGCCATTTCTTTCTCCAGCTCATTTTGCAGATGAGGAAACTGAGACAAATAGAGTTAAGTGACTTACCCAGGGTCACACAGTTAGTAAGTATCTGGGTCAGATTTAAATTCAGGTCTTCCTGACTCCAGGGCCAGTGCTCATCTACTGCACCACCAAGCTGCCCTCAGCCTTTGATCTCATGAAACAGAAGGACACTCTGGGACATTTCTAATTATTAAGAAATTTTCTTCACATCAAGCTGAAGTTCATCTCTCTCTATAACTTTCATGCACAGCTCCTAGGTCTACCCAAGCAGAGCAAGGTTAATTCTTCAAATCCTTGACAAAGCTGTCCGATCCTGCAAAGTCTTCTCCTCTTCAGGTTAAATATCCTGTTTGTTTCCTTCAAGCATTGCTCATATGACAAAGTCTAAAGGCCCCTCACTCTCCTGGTTCCTTTCCCCTGGATGTTCTACAGCTTGTCAATGTCTTTTCAAAATATGGTACCAGACCTGAACGCAATATGCCAGATACCATCAAAACAAAGAACATTATAAGAATATTATCATCTCACTAATTCTATACACTACGATTCCATCAGTTTAGCCCCAAATGCCATTTACTCCTTGTGGTAAGAAGAAACCCTTGTTCAGTGATGACACATAAAGCTTAGGATACATTGCCTAGTGAAAGAATCCTGGGAAGGGGCGTAGGGAGCCAAAAGATCTTCATTTTAGTTCTGGTTCTGCCACTAAATTTAGGGAATGCGTGTCATTTCTCAGGGCCTGTTTCCTTATCTGGGGGGAATAGCTAATAACCATTCCCATTTAAGAAACTTTAATTGCTTTCTATCATGTCCAAGATCAATATAAAAATCCTTTGTTTGGCATTTAAAACCTTCATTGCCCAGCCAACTCTTAGCTTTCCAGTTTCTTTTATACCTAAATCTCCCCCCACTCACCCACCCCTGTTTTCTCTATGATCCAGTGACACTGACCTCCTTACTGTTCCTTGCACAATACCATCTCACCCAACAGTGCATTTTCACTGACGGTTCCCCTCCCATAATTTAAATTCTCGCACTCCTGATAACTGCTTTGGCTTCACTGGCTTCCTTCAAGTCTCAGTAAAAATTCCACCTTCTGAAAGAAGCCTTTCCTGCTCCTCCTTAGTCTATGTGCTTTCTCTCTGAGATGATTATCTGTAATTTACTCTATCTGTCCATCTATCTATCTATCTATCTAGTTTGAATATAATAATTTGCATGTTGTTTCCCCTATGAAACTGTTAGCTCTTTGAGAGCAGGGGCTGTCTTTCACCTTACTTTACATCCTTCCATCTCCATGCTCCCCTCAGTGCTCAGCACAGTGCCTGGCACATACTAAGTACTTAAATTCTTATTGACTTCACTTGATTTTCTGCTTCATAGGAGATGCTGTGAGAATCAAGTGAGATGATTGGTAAATTAAAAGGGTTAAGGAATTGTTTAAGTTAAATATTATTTTCCAAATAACCAGTAAGTAATATTTTGATAAGGTTTTTATAGCAAGAAGAGATCAATCACCTTTCAAAAATGGAATCCCAGGGGCAGAGGCAAGATGGCGGAGTGAAAGCAGTGACTTGCTTGAGCTCTCCTCCAAACCCCTTCAAATACTCATAAAAAATGGATCTAAACAAATTCTGAAGCAGCAGAAACCACAAAAAAACAGAGTGAAACAAATTTACAGCCCAAGACAACATGGATGATTGATCAGAAAGGTGTGTCCCGCCGGGCTGGGAGCACAGCGCAGCACAGCATGGGTGCGCAGGCTGCAGCAAACCTGGAGCAGGCCTCAGAGGACTGAATGACGGGCAGCTGTGGAGGTTTCCAGACTCCTCAATCCACAAATGCCAAAGACAACTTAGAAGGTCAGTGGGAAAAGTCTGTTTCTGTGGTGCCTGAGAAAGGAAGGCGGCATTTCAGCTCCATTCCCTAAGAGCGTGGCCCTGTGGGGGGCAGCTGCTTCCCGAGCTTCCGGCCCACAGACTGAGGGGGAATCCAGTGGCTGATCAGAGAGGGATTGCAGGGATCTCTTTGCCAGTGCTGAGGCAGGAATCTCTTGCTTTGCCCATGTTTGGATCTGGGCCACAGTTCTGGGCAGCGGTGCTGGGGTGAGGAGGAGTGCTGGTGTGGTGGAGCTTGTAGTGATTGTGGAGAGAAGGCCCTCCTCACAGTTACAGGACAGAAAGGAGTACTTATAGTCGCAGGCCAGGAAAGGAGTAAACACCTGGCCCCTTATCATACCACCTTGGAAGAACTGAAAATTTACAGGTCCCTACAAGTATCTCTGAAAACAGCTGTACAAACCCCCCGAAGCTTGGGACAGTACATTCTCCACATTGGAAGCAGATTCGTACCTTAACAAAGAGTTTAAAACTCAAGTAATTGGCCGGGATCATGAGCAAGCAGCACAAAAAGAGTCAGACTATATTATCTTACTTTGGTGAAAAAGAAGACCAAAATATACAACCAGAAGAAGACAACAAAGTCAAAGCCCCTACATCCAAAGCCTCCAAGAAAAATATGAATTGGTCCCAGGCCATGGAAGAGCTCAAAAATGATTTTGAGAAGCAAGTTAGAGAAGTAGAGGAAAAACTGAGAGTGATGCTAAAGGAGACCCAAAAAAATACTGAAGAAAATAACACCTTAAAAAATAGCCTAACCCAAATGGCAAAAGAGGTCCAAAAAGCCAATGAGGAGAAAAATGCCCTAAAAAGAAAAATTGGCCAATGGAAAAGGAAGTCCAAAAGCTTACTGAAGAAAATACTTCCTTAAAAATTAGAATAGAGCAATTGGAAGATAGTGACTTTATGAGAAATCAAGACACAGTAGAACAAATCCAAAAGAATGAAAAATTAGAAAACAATGTGAAATATCTCATTGGAAAAACAACTGACCTGGAAAATAGATCCAGGAGAGAGAATTTAAAAATTATTGGACTATCTGAAAGCCATGATCAAAAAAAGAGCCTAGACATCATCTTTCAAGAAATTATCAAGGAAAACTGCCCTGATATATTAGAACCAGAGGGCAAAATAGAAATTGAAAGAATCCACAGATCTCCTCCTGAAAGAGATCCCCAAAGGAAAACTCCTAGGAATATTGTAGCCAAATTCCAGAGTTCCCAGGTCAAGGAGAAAATATTACAAGCTGCCAGAAGGAAACAGTTCAAGTACTGTGGAAACACAATCAGGATAACACAAGATTTAGCAGCTTCTACATTAAAGGACCGTAGGGCATGGAATATAATATTCCGGAGGGCAAAGGAGATAGGATTACAACCAAGAATCACCTACCCAGCAAAACTGAGTATAATCCTTCAGGGGAAAAAATGGTCATTCAGTGAAATAGAGGACTTTCAAGCATTCTGATGAAAAGACCAGAGCTGAATAGAAAATTTGACTTTCAAATACAGGACTCAAGTGGAACATGAAGAGGTAAACAGGAAAGAGAAATCATAAGAGACTTATTAAGATTGAACTGTTTACATTCCTGCATGGAAAGATGATATTTATAACTCATGAGACCTTTGTCAGTATCAGGGTAGTTGGAGGGAAAAAATTATATGTATGTATATGTAGATAGACAGATAGAGGGCACAGGGTGAGTTGAAGATTAGAGGGTCATATCTGGAGAATAAAATTAAGGGATGAGAGAGGATTATATTAGGAGAAGAAGAAAGGGAGAGGTAGAATGGGGTAAATTATCTCACAAAAAAAAAACAACAGAAAAGTCTCTTACAGTGGAAGGGGAAACAGGGGAAGGTGAGAGGGAATGAGTGAATCTTATTCTCATAGGATTTGGCTTAAGGAGGGAATAACATACACATTCAATTGGGTATGGAAATCTGTCTTACCCTACAGGAAAATGGGGGGGGGGAAGGGGACAAGAGAGCAGGGGAATGATAGAGAGGAGGGCAGATTGCGAAAGGGGTTAATCAGAAGTAAATACTTCTGAGGAATACAGGATCAAAAGAAAGAATAGAATAAATGGGAGGGCAGGATAGGATTAAGGGAAATAGAGTTAGTTTTTCACAACATGTCTACTATGGACGTGTTTTGCATAACTGCACATGTACAACTTATATTGAGTTGCTTGCCTTTTCAATGAGGGTGGGTGGGGAGGGAGGAAGAGAGAAAATTTGAAACCTAAAGTTTTAAAAACATATGTTTAAAAAAAATGTTTTCACATGCTCTTGGGAAATAAATATAGGAAATGGGGTACAGAAGTCTATCCTGCCCTACAGGAAAATAGAAGGGGAAGGGGATAAGAGAAGGGGAGAGAGATAGAAGAGAGGACAGAGTAGGGGAAGGGATATTCAGAATGCATGCCATCTGGGGGTGGGGGCAAGGGGGAGATGGGGTGAAAATTTGGAACTCAAAAACTTGTGGAAGTGAATGTTGAAAACTAAAAATAAATAAATTTATATTAAAAAAAAACAAAAGAAAACAAAAATGGAGTCCCAACGACATAAAGAATTTCATCCCCATGGTCTGCCTTCACTGTCTCTGGTTTCAGGTTGGTTGAGAAGTTTGGCCAATGCTGAAATTCATACATGTATGTGGGTGCACCTGATGCTGAAAGAAAGAAGAGTGGAAAATTCAGTATATCAAGTTTTCTACCTCAGATATACTTACTTGCAAGGGAGTCCCTACAGGATGCTTGGTAAATACGAAAGAATTTTGCTCTGAGTTCTTATGTTAATTTAATTAATAGGGGACCTTAAATTCTGGGTATATAAGAGAACTAGAGGAGCTGACAGAGATATACAGAGTGATAGCTGGTACTGATAGACATAATTTTCCTAATGTTGAATACCATCTTCAATTCAGTAAAAGATCTGCAGCCTTGATCACAGAATCTTAGTTGTCCAGGACCATTTAGTCCAGTCTTCCCTCATTTCCATCAGATGGTTCCTTATTCCTAAGCACATGGTAACATTATTATACCCCAAGATGAATTAAAGTTCCACAGAAGTTCATAGCCGAAAGAAACCTCAGGAGCTTTCTAGTCCAGCCTATCCCTGAAAAAGAATCCCACAACAGCCTAACCAACGCATGAGCAACCATCAGCTGCTTGAAGACCTTCAGTAAGGGGACACCACTACTTTTCATGACAGCCCATTCATTCCACTAGTTTATAACTCTGAGTAGGTTATCTACCTATATATAAGCAGTTCTTTTTTTTTACATTAAACCTAATATTCCCTTTTTGTAATCAATCCCTTACTCTCAACTCTTCCCTTTGCAGATACACAGAACAAGCTTAATCCTTGCCTCCCCTCCTCCACCAAGATACCTCTTTAAATACTTGCAGAGAGATATCATGTATTTCCTGAACCTTCTCTTCCCCAGGATAAAATCACCAGTTGTTTTTTTTTAACTTATTTTCACATAGTTTAGATTTGATTTATTTCACAATGTTCATTGTCATTTCTGGAATGTTCTCCAATTTATTAATGTCCTTCCTACTGTGGCACCCAGAAATGAACACGTACTCTACGTATGGTATGACCAGCACAGAATATAATGGAATTAAACGTTCTGTTAACTTAACCAGGCCCTCATTTCATTAAGGCAAACATTCTTTGTCTGGATTCTGTTGATTCATTATCCCAACATTCTTATCTCTCCTCAAGCCTCCCACACATTCATCTGAAGACCTTGACTCTGGCTTCACTGAAAAATATTGAGAATATTTGTCAGGAGCTCTTCCCTTCTCCATTTCTTCTTATGTCTCACATCACTTGAAAATCTCCTTCCACTTCTCCTTCACTCTGCTCTCAGATGAAGAAGAGGTTCTTCTTGCCATGGCAAATTCCTTTACATGCACCCTTGATTCCACTCCTTCAAAATTCTCAAGCAAATTGCCTCCTACTTTTATCCCCACTCTCATCTTCCAATATGTCCATGTCTCTCCCATCCTTAAAAACTAAAATCTCATGCAATCTGATCATTCTCAGTAGCTATCATCCTATATCTGTCTACTCCTGCATGACTGAAGTCCTTGAGAAAGAAGACTGCAATCAATGCCTCCATTTCCCTTCCTTTCATTCTTTTCTAAACATTGTACAATCTGGCTTCCAACCTCATGATTTAACTGAAACTGCCCTTTCCGAAGTTCTGAATGTTCTCTCAACTACCTATGAGAACTGGCCTTTTCTCATTCTTGATCTTCCTTGCTATCTCTATAGCATTTGACACTGTTGATTGTCTTCTTTTCTTGGAAAACGTCTTCTCAAGGTTTTAGTGACACTGCTGTCTTCTAGTTCTTTATATCTGACTGTTCCTTCTTATTCTTCTATGCTGGTCACACTGACTAGCTTTGTGGCCTTGGGGGAATAACTGTAATATCTGACCCTGGAGTTAATTGGTAGTTGCTGCAGTTTACTGAATAGGGAGATTACCTAGTCAGACCTATAGTCTAGGATAAGTACGCTATATCACAAAAGCAACATATTAGGACGTCAAGAATATATAAAAATAAAATATATCTATACCTTTTTTTAATCTAGAATTTTCAATGAATCAAAGCAAACTAATGGATTCACAATCTGAAATTCTAGTGTGGCCTATTTAGGTCAAACAGTGTCCTGTGCTCAAAAGCTGTTCCTGTCCACTACATCAAAAAACATATTGCCCTGTGTCCTAATAAAAAATAGTAGAATCAGAATTTGAATCAGATTCTCTGAACCTATTACTCTTTTCTGAAATTATTTTTATATTTCATTAAATATTTCCCAATTGCATGTGAAAACATTTTAACAGTCATGTTTTAAACTTTTGAATTCCAAATTATCTCCCTCCTAACCTTCCTCCCTCCATGAGAAGGGAAACACTTTGATTTTGATTACATATGTGAGGTCATGCAAATATATACATTTCCATATTAGCCATGTTGAAAAAGGAAACACAAACATAATAAAATCATGAAAATAAAGAGAGTTTAAAAAGTATGATTCAATCTGCATTCAGAGTTCATCAGTTCTTTCTCTGGAGGTAGATAACATTTTTCTTCAATTACTTTAGAATTGCATTGGATTATTGTCTTGATCATAGCAGCTAAATCTTTCACAGTCTATCATCTTTATAATATCGCTGTTACTGTATGCAATGTTCTCCAGGTTCTGCTCACTTCAGTTTGCATGAGTTCTATCCCTTCAATTTCTATTCTTTGCCACCACACAAAGAGTGGCTATTATTATTTTTGTACAAATGCACCATTTTTCCTTTTCTTTGATCTCTTGGAGATATAGACCTAGTAGTGGTATGGCTATATCAAAGGGCACACATAGTTTTATGATCTTTTGGGCATAGTTCCAAATGGTTCGCCAGAATAGTTGGACCAATTCACAACTCCACGTACAGTGCATTAGTGTTCCAATTTTTCTACGTCCTCTCTAGAATTCATCATTTTGTTTTTCTGTCATGTTAGCCATTCTGGGGATGTGAGGTGTCTTAGAGATGTTTTAATTTGTATTTCTCTAATCAATAGTAATTTAGAGCATTTTTCTTGTGACTATTGATAGCTTTAATTTTTTTTCTTCTAAAAATTGCCTATTCATATCCTTTAACCATTTATCAATAAGAGAATGAATCTCATTTTTATGAATTTGACTCAGTTCCCAATATATTTGAGAAATGAGACCTTTATCAGAAAAAACTAATTGCAATTTCCTTCCACTTTCCTCTTTTTCTTCTAATTTTGCCAGAATTAGTTCTGTTTATGCAAAAGCTTTTTAATTTCATGTCATCAAAATTATCCATTTTACTTATTGCGATCCTCTCTGTCTCTTGCTTTGTCATAAACTCTTCCATTATCCATAGATCTGACAGCTACACTTTTTGATGCTCTCCTAATTTACTTAGGATATTACCCTTTATGTCTAAATCACCTATTCATTTTTATCTTATCTTGGTATAAAGTGTAAGATGTTGGTCTATGTTTACTTTCTGCCAAACCGCTTTCTAGTTTTTCCAAAATATTTTGGTCAAACATTGAGTTCTTGTTTTATCAAACACTAGATTACTATAGTCATTTACTACTGTGTATTGTGTATCTAATCTCTTCTATTTATCCTCTACTATTTTTTTTATCACATACCAGATTATTTTAATCATTACCATTTTGTAATATAATTTGAAATCTGGTACTGGTGGGCTGCCTTCCTTCACATTTTTTTTCATTGATTCTCTTAATATTCTTGACCTTTCATTTTTCCAGATGAATTTTGCTACTTTTTTTTCTAGCTCTACAAAATAACTTTTGGTAGTTTGATTTGTACAGTACTGAATAAATAAATTAACAGGTAGAACTGTCAGGTATTGTAGCCCAATAATTCTTAAATTAGCTCTCCTCAATATATTGTCCAGGTCAGGTACCTTTCCAAATACATATTTTACCTTTTCTTCCATTTTTCTATTCTTTTGAATTTGTTTTAAAATTGTTTCTTGATGTCTCATGGAGTCATGAGCTCTCTTTGGCCAATTGTAATTTTTAAATAATTATTTTCTTCAGTGATATTGTGTAGCCTCTTTTTCCATTTGGCCAATTCTACTTTTTTTAGGCAATTGGGGTTAAATGACTTGCCTAGGGTCACACAGCTAATAAGTGTCAAGTGTTTGGTCTGAGGCTGGATTTGAACTCAGATCCTACTGACTTCTGTTCTATCCACTGAACAACCTAGTTGACCTTTCTTTAGGTTATTTTTCTGCCTCTTTTACCAAGTTGTTAATTTTCCTTTAATATTTTTCCCTTTACTTTCATTTTTTTTACCTATCGTCTTTCTCTACCACTCTGATTTTGAAAAAAAATAGATTTTCAAGAATTTTTGTTGGGCTTATGTCCAATTTACATTTTTCCCCTCTACAGCTTTGCTTGTAGTTATTATGATTTCATTGTCTCTTCTAGATTTGTGTTTTGATCTTCTGTATCACCTTAGTAGCTTTTTATGGTCAAGTCCTTTTTTTGTTGTTTGCTCCTTTTTCAACCCTATTTCTTGATTTGGAATTTTTTGTTAATGTTGGGCTCTATTCTAAGCATGAGAGTTGGGATGTGCTCTTTTTCAAACTTCAGGCTTTTTCACACTACTGTTTTCATAGCTAGTTCTGGAATTTGGGGTGCTTTCAAGGTGGTATGATCTGGGGAGAGGTGTGGTAGTTGCCATCTTGGTCTGCACCTTTCTCTTACCCAGGAAGGGCCCCTAATCCCTTGGTTTTACAATCAATACTGATCCTCAGGGCCCCTCCTTCCTTGGGACTAGAAACGATACTGCATGTCTCGGTCTCTGATCTCTTGGGGCCAAAAGTGATAGTGACTCTTAGGGCCCCCAATCGCTTTTAGCTAAGAATGCTCCTCTCTGCCCCTTGAACTTTGGCCCAGAAGTGGGTATGTGCGATGGAGTTGCCAAGCAACATCTGGTCCTGTATGTAGTGCTACCATAGAGGTACCATGCAATCTCTTACCGTTTGCCAGATCCCCTTACCATCTCTGGCTTGGGATATCCTGAAGCTGCTGCTGCTTCTGTCTCCAATACCTAGTCCAACTGGTAGTGTTTCATCCACATGGTCTCCAGGCCAGCCTCTTCCCCCATGTCACAGATCTCTTTTCCCAACCTCTTATGTTGTTTTGGACTGGAAGAAAGTGTCACTCTGACCTTTTTTCCTTTTTTTTTTTTTTTTTTGGCTCTGCCACTCTAGAATTCAATTTGAGGTATTATTTTAAAGTTGTTTGGAGAAGAATGTTGGGAGAGCTCTGCTGAGTGCTTTTCTATTACATCATCTTGGCACTTTGCCCCTGAAAGCCTTAATGTTCTTTTACTAAAAAGAAGGTCTTTTATTTATTCTGTCTCAGGGTAGGGTTTGAATACTGAGTATTCATTGTTGCCTAATTATTGAGATGAATAAGGTTGACTCTGTTACTACTTGCTATTACTCAGGAACTCACCCATATGAAATCAAGCCAACCTCACAGATGGAATTCCAAATACCAAGTCTTCTAACAATTTTGCAAACAGGTCTTTCCTTTCGATAGGATCATTTGTCATTCCAAGATATTCCTTAGTTAAAACAGGAGTAAGGTCTTTGTGGATTTTCTGAAATGATAAACAAAGAAGTAAAGAGGGAGAAATGACTGGCTTTTCATGCATTCATTCATTAACTAGTATGCATCACATAAGATTGTACCAATTAACAC
This sequence comes from Phascolarctos cinereus, assembly GCF_003287225.1. Taxonomy (NCBI): domain Eukaryota; kingdom Metazoa; phylum Chordata; class Mammalia; order Diprotodontia; family Phascolarctidae; genus Phascolarctos; species Phascolarctos cinereus. Next base: position 275,218,580 of record NW_027555625.1, on the reverse strand, counting down.
GTTTTTACAACATCATTATACCATAACAAACCTGCACTATAAAGTTATGGTACTTTGTTATGACATCATTTAGCCAATGCCCATTTATAACACTGCCACTGAACCAAATGTCCTTTGAAATACTGTTTCACCTTACATTATGTTTCTGTAAAGACATTTATAAATTTTATGTGAGATATCCTATTTTATGCACTTATATAATGTTTCTATGGTATGCATGTTAGAAGTTATAGAAGTGAATAAGACAGAATTCCTTTCCTCAAAGAGATTATAGTCAAACATAATGTGGCAAGTATATAAGAGAGATATAAACAATGTGATATGGAGGTCCTTCAGAGAAGGATTAGAGTACTTCCATCTTAGAGGAAGAAAAGAATTGGAGAAGGCCTCATTAATTCACTACGTGCAGTCTTTTACTGATCACTGCCTTACAGTGAGGAAAATTAGCTTAAGTTTTCTAGTTCTTAACCAAAGGAAGGAAATACAAAGTAGAGTAAAATTCTGCCTTTTGGAGTGATTTTTTTTTTTGCCTTAGGATGCTAGGCATCATAGTGACTTGAAAATCATGTAGGATTAAGAGTCAGAATTCTTTGATTTAAACCCTGGTACATATATATATATATATATATATATATATATATATATATATATATACATACATATATGTTTGTGTGTCTGTGTGTGTGCGTGTATATATATATATATGTATATATGTATATATTTATATACGTATATTTATATGTATGTGTGTATATGCATACACACACACACACACACACATATATATATATATATATATATATATATATATATATATATATATATATATATATATATATATATATATATATATATATATATATATATATATATATATATATATATGTATGTATGTATTGGATTCTATGATCCTTTCTAGCTCTGACATTCCAAAGTCTAAGTTCCCTCCCGGCCCTGACATCATAAAGTTCTACATGTCTTACAACAAGTGGGTAGGAGTGCCATAACAGTGCCATTGCTGTTTCTTGGTCCGGTATGCCTTCTGAGAGAGGGAACTTCATCAACTGCACAAAACAATCATTTCACATAAAAAAAAAAACAATTAACATATGAAATAAAGCAGGCTTTATGAAACAAACATGGAGAGTACTCATTTTATTTTGGCTTAAATTGAGTTAATCAGTGAATTTACCTGGCTTATTAAATGTCCTAGGAAACATCTGAAGTGGAAATCAGGTAAATGTTTTTAAAAGTATGAGAACAGCAAATGCCCCACTTCTACTCAGCCAACAGGCATATCCATTAATACGAAGATCTCTGTGGTGCCCAAATAATCAGAAAATATGAAGCTTCTAGATTACTGTTCCTCAGAGTTTACTTAGGTAACTAGGTAAGGGGGGAAACTGAATCTTCAGTCCTTTTAGCAATGCCTTTAGAAGTCTCCCACACACCATCTGTGATTCCTGAAATTCTGGCATTAGAGTTTCCTTTAGATTATAAGATTGTTCACAAGTAGAATATAAATAACATTGAGAAATTTAATTGAATGAACTAGTTACTTCTTACATGAGCCATTTAAATTTGGGAAGATAAATTCAGAAAAGGATTTAGAGCTGGAAGTAACCTCTAAGATCTCCTTGTTCAATGACCTCATTTTAAATATATGCATATACCCCTGTTTAAACCAATTACATAGAATAAGGACAGAGAAACTTAAATGTAAAGGGAAGGACTTTCAGATGTAAAGGTAACATTCTGCAACTTGGATAGGGTGGGAGGTGAAAATAGCATGTGAAGAAGCCATCAAGATAATGGATTTATCCTGAGACCACAGACTATTTCAAAAGCTCTGTTTCCAGCCTTTCATCTGCATGAACTGGACTCTGGGGACTGTAAGGTGGCTGATCATAAGTAAGGGCAGAACTCCTCACTGGGAGAAGCCATCTTTGAAGCAGAAAAAATGGTCAGTCAGAAATGAGTAGACCTCTCTACCCCCTCCCTGGACGTCACAAAACTAAGACCCAAAGCTCTGAAGGAATCAAAGGGGAGAGACTTCTGTCAGTCTCAGGCTAAGGGTTGTGGCCCTTGCTGAAAAGAGCACTGTAACACTTCAGCTGAGAAAAGTGTTGTAAGAGAGCCTGAGATTGTTGAAGATTTCAGATGTCCAACAAACACCAAGCACAGGAAATACAGAAGATAGAATACATACAGCAGAGCCAAGCTCTGGGAAGAGTACAGTGGCCTAGGGATTTATTTGCCTTACCCAGAACAGTAGTAGCTGATATTTTATTTACTTACACAGGTACATAAATAAAGCATGTGTCCAAAAATACACAGTGGTTGGGGGAGGATACTAATGAGGAAAGGCATAGTGAAGGATGTAGCATTTGAGCTGAGTCTTTAAGGAAACTGGGGTCCTGAGAGGTGGAGATGATTAGGGAGAGACAGGAATAAGTAAAGCTTTTCAAAGGCACAGAGACCAGAGATGTAATATTATGCAGGATCAACAGCCAAGTTGGCTTAAGTGCAGTGTAGAGAATAGTGGATAGCTAACTTGAAAAGATATGCTGGAATCAGAGTATGAAGGAATTAAAATGCTCCAGGAGTTTGTATTTTATCCTAAAGGCTTTGGGAAGTCATTGAAACTTACAAGATAGGGAAATTCCATGGTTAGATTTTCACTTTATAAATATCTATTTAGCAGCTTTGAGGAAGATAGATTAGAGAAGGGAAAATCCTGGATATAGGGGGACCAATCAGAAGGCTATTAAATTAGTGTCTAGGCCAGACCTGTATAACTTTGCAGTAGATAGGGGCCAAAATTAAAATAGGCTAAACTTCTTTGGGCCACAGAGAGGTTTTTAGCTGCTCTCTTTCCAAATAAAGGTATAATAAATGATTAAATTATTTTGCAAATAAACCATATTAACAAAAGGAAATTTAAATTAATATCAATTAATTATACTTGAGATTTTTATTTATCATGAAATTGCTTCTCCCAGACTAGAGACAGACTGAGAATAGTTGGTTGCTGTGGGTCATGTAACACACAGGAGAGAGTACGCAGTGGCAACCCACCTGCCAAGTTACATGATGGGCACAATAGTGACTAGTGGAAGGTGGGTTAAGTGGGGCATGGACAAAGCACTCATTACTTTTTTACTTTTTTTTACATCCTTTACATTTTTTGTGGGCCACCCAAAATCCTTAGGCTGAATGTTGTGCTGGCCTGGTCTAGGTAATAGGCAATGATGTCTTTGACTAAGGTGGTTGTGGTATTAGTAAGGAGAGATACTCATGGGAGAATTGTTGGAGAGGCAGAATTCTTGAGGCTTGTTATCCTTACCCTTGGATAAGGGAAGTAAGAGTGAAGAAACAAGGATGACTGTTAGGTTTTGAATTTATATGATTGAACTTGTGCTTCTCTCACCAATAATAGGGGATGGTTGAGTTTAGGGGAAAAAATAGCTCTGCTTTAGATGCGTTGGATTTGAGATGCTTATGAGACATTCAGATGCAGATGTGAATCAGCCAGGTGAAGATGTTGGACTGGAACTCAGGAGAATATGTGGACTCAGGAGCCATCTGTAGAGAACTATTAGTTAAATCTATGGGAACTGGTAAGATTGCATTGACTATTGAGAGAAAAGAAGATGAAGAAAAAGAGAAGACCCACTGCTAGGATATACCCATGCACTAGGGCAGACCATGGATAATGAATCTCCGAATACAAATAAGAAAGAGTAGTTCAACAGGCAGTCCAATGTCACACCAAACACACACACACACACACACACACACACACACACACATGCACAATGGGACGAGGAGAGATATCTACAGGAAAGAGGGATCAGTGGTGTCAGATTCTGCAGAGAGATCAAAAAAGATAAATTCTCTTTTGGTTCTAACTCTGAGAGACTCTAATATTTACCAACCCTTAAAAGGAACTGGATGGAAAAGACTATAAAATCACTGGATAGCTGATTGTGTGTCCATATTGGGGCAGGAGGCAGTGGGAGAGAGGGTATAAGAAAAAACAGGGAAAGACCCAGGTTTTAATCCTAGCTATGCCACTAACTTACCTTGTCACTCTGAGTCTCAATTTTACCACATGAAAAATAAGAGATTCAGATTAGATGGTCTCTAAAGTTTCTTCTTGGTTTAATATTCCATTCTATGAGTGAAAGTGCCAAATACCAGGTTTGCCTTTCCAACAATTTTACCGCTACCTAGAGCAGCTATTGAGGAATGAAGTTTGATGCCGATGTGAGGGTGGGGGTGGGGTAGTTATTGTAATTAGCTCAGAACCTGCAGCAGATTATCTCTAGATCAAGTTATAGATTATTTTTCCAATTAAATTACAAGGAAGCCCTAGTCCTGCAGACTGCAGAAGGAGAAGCATGAGATTCCAGAAAACACAAAACCAAAAACTTAAACAAACAAAAACACAGTGTTCTCACAGTTGGAAGAATCCAGCCAAATTCATGATTGTTAATTCCTATGATATAGCGAACACGATTGAACTTCTTTTCAGCCAGGAGCTCTTCAGGACTTTTTGGCAAAAATACTCCATCAATGACTCCAGACAGGAAAGAAATTTTGGAAGAAGATTGAAAAATAAATAACATCTGCTTTCCTTTAGTAGAATCGAATAAAAATAGATGACATTACTATGAACTATAATACAGGGGTACTATGCTGGCATTTATCCAAGATCATCATGGAAGCATTCCTCTTGGCTTCTGAAACACAAGGATATTTGAAAGCTAGTGTAGTTATGACATTACCAAAGCGAGATACCCAAGAGAGAACTGTTAGGAAGGCAGAATTCTTCAGACTTGTTCACTGATTGCATAAAGGGAGTAAGAGTGAAGAGACAAGGATGACTCTTAGGTTTTGAATTTATGGGATTGGAAGAATAGTGATTTCCCCATCAGTAATAGGAGATGTGTGTGACTCACAAATACTCAGTTCATCAGTGAAGCTAATTACTTTCAGCTAGATTAAAATTGTTTCAACACAATGACACATTTGGAAAAGTTAAATTGAATAAACATAACAAAATACTTATTTTTTCTCAATTTGACAAATGCCCCAAAAGGAGCATTTCCATATGCAAAGTAGAATTTTAAAAAGGATCATAGGTGAAACTATAAGTTTCTACTACATACAACTTGCTTTAAAAAAAAAGTTTAACTTGTTACTTTCAAAGCTACTCTGCTTGTCTGCTTCTCTCTGAACTTCCTCTTTGCATTTGACTCTCTTTTATTCCATTTCTTCTTGTTCTTGTTCTTCTTGTTCTTCTTCCTCATCTTCTTCTTCTTCTTTTGGCAATACTATCACTAGTTCCCTCTGTTCCCCAAATAAAAATGGAAAAATAATCATTATAGAAAAAAAACATACAGGCAAGCAAAATGAATCTATTATTTGACATGTGCAAAAAATAAATGCTTCATTCTACACCTTCATTCTATTATCTCTGATAAGAGATGGGTAGAATGTTTCATCATCAGTCCTTTGGAGTACTGTTGTCATTGATCAGAGATCTTACATCTTTCCAAGTTGTTTTTATTTTATAAATTGTTCTAAATTGTTCAGTCTGCTTTACATCACATCAGTTTATACAAGTCTTGTAAGGCTTCTCTGAAACCGTTTCATAATGTCAAATGACACAATAATACTACATAATTTGTAATATTACATAATTTCCAAAGTGGCAGTTTCACCAAAAATGTAGTAGAGTACTTGTCTTCCCCCAGTCCCTCCAATGCTGTTGTTTTCCTTTTTTGTCATCTCTGTTAATCTGATAGATATAAGGTGAATCCTCAGAGTTGTTTTAATTTTCATGCAAAAAAAATGTTTTTAAAAATTAGGGCATAAAAACAAATCTGTCAGGATTGGGATGGCTGTGCAGGATGATGATCATCCTATGGCTCAGTGCTTCTTTATCTGTCTTTTCATCTCTCTAATACCAAGTCAAGCCCTACCTCCCTCCAGAAAGTCTTTCCTGATTTGCCTATACAGATCTCTCCTTCTTCTAAACTCATAAAGCACTGCTTTGGAGATGAAAAGATTGCTGAATTTGGAGCCAGACCTGGATTCAAGTTCTGGCTCCAACACATCCTAGACATGTGATTGTGAGCAAGTCACTTACTCTCTAAACTCAACCCTACTTTCCTTAATTATAAGAGAGAGAGACATTTCCAGCTGCCAACTCATGGAATTGAGAGATAAAAAGTGAAAAACAAAAGGAGCCAGAACCAAATCAAAATATAATTAGGAAATATTTGACAAAATAAATAAAAATATAATAGAACATAGATAATATTAATATGTGATTATACACACACACATATATTGCCTTGTATTAAATTTATAAAGTTAATCCTCTACTTTCACAGGGTAACTTTTCTAGAAAATGGCACAAAAGTCAAAAATGCTAATGTTGATACCTTGAACCTATGGGAAGTAGGGAGTTAGTTTCCCAGGACCACCAAAAGCAAAAGCTGTCATTTTTTTTTGCTAAAGATTGCTGAAAATATATTTTTCTGCATCCAATTGTTTTTTCCAATTTATTTGTTTATTTTTAGTTTTCAACATTCACTTCCACAAAATTTTGAGTTCAACTCCCCATCTCTCCCCTTCTCCCCCCTCCATAATGATATGCATTCTGATCCCTTCCCCTAATCTACACTTCGTACCTGTATGCCTTTTCTGATCCCTTTCCCCTTCTATTTTCCTGTAGGGTAAGATAGATTTCTATGCCCCATTGCCTGTGTATCTTATTTCCCAGTTTCATGCAAAAAAATTTCCAACATTCAGTTTTAAAACTTTGAGTTCCAAATTCTCTCCCTTCCTCCTTCCTCACCCACCCTCCCTGAGAGGGCAAGCAAATAGATATAGTCTATATATGTGTAATCATGTAAAATACTTCCATAATAGTCATGTTGTGAAAGACTAACTATATTTCACTCAATTCCATCCCACCCCCCAATTATTCTATTCTCTCCTTTGACCCTGTCCCTCCTCAAAAGTGTTTGCTTCTGATTACCCCCTCCTCCTGCATGCAATTCTTTATAACAAAACATTAATTTTGATCAAATGAACTTTTCCTAACATAGTAAATATTAAATAACCATAAAATGCAGTACACAAAATGAAATTGGTAACATGAAAAACATTTTTCTCATCAGTAATTCCCTAGAATTCTGTGACCTTCACGCTAACATCTCAATAAAAACAAAACAAAACCTTAATTTCAAACAATATTCACTTTTCATAACACATGAAATCCATAGTACCATAAATACAATAAAGTACAGTTAACAAAATTTTTTGAGCTAAAATACTTTTTAACAAGAACCTTATCTTTCACTGTGTCATATGGTGGTATAAGGCTGTGCTATTATATTCTATACTACTGTAAACCTCTCTACCTTGGCTGCACTCTGAAAACCAAGGGAAAGGTTGCTGGGGCTTCAGTCACTGCTGTTGGAAGAAGGTAAGACTTCAAAGAATTTGGCATCAGCTTAGAGCCCAAAGGCATTATTTTAGAGGAATAACTGCAACACAAAACTTGAGTTTTAAAGGCAAACAATGAAAATATTCAAGGAATGCACTTTGTACCTCTTTACAATGGTAGGGTGAACAAGATCAATGAAATGTCTAATAGTGAAATGTTTGTTGCTCTACAGATCTACGAGCATCACACCTCTTATTTTTTTTTCTCTACTTGCACATAGCTGCTAATGTGAAAATGAGGTCACTAATAAAATCACACTGATGCTTGAAATCACACAAAAAAAACATGGTAATATTAAAGATTGACTCTGTATGTATATGTTTGTGTATGCATTATATAGTACAGAGGGCATTTCCTCCCCCAGAAGTGCCCCAAATCAATAAAATCCTAAGTCTAGTTCCTTTCTGTATTTCCACCACCTAGCTCAGGACTTTTATTTGTGTTTACTAAATGAACTGTTTAATTGGTAAATTGATAAGAAAAAAAAAGTTTGGAGTCTCAAAAGAGATAGTCACAGCAAATGGTTTTGCAAAAGGCACTGGATTAATACTTCTTTCAAAGCAAAGTGGTTCTGTAGCAGTTACAAGTATTCACCTCACAAACTGGTGGGTATTAACAGAGAGCTGATTGCCTGAAGCCTTGGACTTATTTCTCAGAGCTACTGAAAGGATTCATCAGTGCAGCTCATGTGTTTCCCTAGAGGCCACTATGAAACTGACAAAACCAACCATAGCCTCAAAAAAGGGCATGTTTAGCAGTGGCTAATTGTATGTGTGTTGGGGAGGAGGCAAGGTAAGAGAGGAAGACAGGATGGTAGTGGAGGAATGGGACTGAAAGAATTCATGCTGGGCTTCCTCCTGTCTTTAATCAGCACTTGAAGGAGCCAAGATTTAAAACCTATAATTAAGAAAACAAGAATGCTTTTTTTTTTTTACCTCCAAGGGTTCTCCCAGGGAATCCAGGCCTAATACTTCCCTTGAAAACAAACAAAAAGGGTGGATGAGAGAACTTCACATAAAGAGCAGATCATGCTTTACCTGCTGTTCCAGTTCCTTCTCTCAATGTTCTTATGGATTAAGTGAACTCCCTTTCATACCAGGAGCAAACTGAAGCTGGGATAGTTACTGAGATAATGACAAAGTCTCCTGGAGCAAAACTAGGAGTCACCATATGAGGATCTCTTACCCAATTTTTCCCTACATGCTAGGCCTCTGAAGGAGAAAACTGGCCTGTGAATAACAGATGCTTTTTTTTCACTATTTTTGAGAACACCTAATCTGTCAGCAGGCCTTCCCTGCCATCAACCCATTCCCAGCTCCAGAATAGAAGCTGGGGAAATAAGAATGCATTGTTCATTCATATAACTGCAATTAGGATCATATTTGCGCTTGGTGGAAACATTGCCAATGGGCCTAGAACTGATCTAGGAACAGCCCCTTCATTGCTGTTGCACAAACCAGCTGGAGATGATTCCTTCATTACTTAAAGAAACCTGGCTAGAACCTTGACCTATATCACTAGAATTGAGATTCTCCAGAATCCCACCAGCCCCTTACCAACTGAGCTCATATGCATAAAGCAGAGTATTGTTGATATAGCCAAGTTGTGTTCTAAGCCCTGAAAACCACTTTTGCTTCAGTTTCCCAAACGTGTCTTACTTAATTGTTTGGGGCTGGAGCATATCTAGTTAAATATTCTAAGGCTGTATTTTATACTGCATGTGTGGATGGAGAATTAAATGTGTGTGGGCAGATGATTTCAACTGAGTAGGCCAGAGAAATCCTGAGAAATGGACCTATTTGGTGGAGAATTCAGGAGTTCGGCCTCCCTTCTCTCAGGGATGGGGACAAGAGCACAGTTTCTCCTGAGCACCAAAGCATATACACACCACAGGCCCCTGCCTTTGTTTTCTCTGCAAGGATAGATTCTCAGGAATATCTGACAATGTGGTTTCCTTGAGCAGGTAGGGAATTCAAGAGTTCTTCTGATCTAGCCCCTCAGGTAATTAGATAAGAAATCAAGTAAGAATGCCTGAAAACCATTTCTCTGGTCATGCCTTAATCAAACAAGGTGAGTTGGAAGAACTTTTATGAAAATATTTTTTCTTAAAATATGGCTCTCTGTACTTTTACAGATGAGAATTTCACATATATAGAAGACCATTCATTCTGTTGAGAGAACTGAAGAGTCTGAAGGGATCATGGGCATTGGCAATGGATGAGAATCCAAGGTCACCTACCATGACAAAACAGGAAAATGATAAGTGTTTGAGAAGATGTGGGAAAATTGGAACACTAATGCATTGTTGATGGAGTTGTGAAATGATCTGACGATTCTGGAGAGTAATTTGGAACTATGCCCAAGAGACTATAAAAATGTGCACACCCTTTTACCCAGGAATAGCACTTCTAGGGCTATATCCCTAAGAGATCATACAAATGGGAAAAGGACCCACATGTACAAAAATATTCATAGCAGCTCTTTTTGTGGTGGCAAGGAATTGGAAATTGAGAGGATGCCCATCAATTGGGGAATGGCTGAACAAGTTGTTTTTTATGAATGTAATAGAACACTACTCTGCTATAAGAAATGATAAACAGGCTAACTTCAGAAAAACCTGGAAAGACTTGTATGGTCTGATGCTGATTGAAATGAGCAGAACCAAGAGAACATTGTGCACAATAACATCCTCATCGTGTGATGACTAATATTGATAAACTTAACCCTTCCCAGCAAAACAAGGATCTAAGGCATCTGCAAAGGTGTCGTGACAAAAAATGCTATCCCCATCCAAAGAAAGAACTGTGAAATTTGAATGCAGATTGAAGTATACTATTTGCTATTTTTTTCCCCTCTTCTGTTGAGTTTTGTTTCCTCTTTCTGGTGGTTCCTATTGGTTCTAATTTTTACTTATAACATCACTAATCTGAAAACATATTTAATAAGAATGTGCATATATAGCCTATATCGGATTGTGTGCTGTTGTCGTGGGGAGGAAGGTGGAGAAAAAGTTGAAACTCAAAAGCATATGGAAGTGATTGTTGATCAATCAAAATAAATAAATAAATACATGAAATTTTTTTTAAAAGACCATGCTTACCCATGTTCAGAGGCTAACTTCTTTACCTTGAGTAGGATGTGCTGAACCTGGATGATGCTTCCAGGCAAAAGTTACCCCAGGGCGCAAGGCCATTACCAGAGGAGTCCATGCTGTAGCTGCTGCCCCTCCACCCTCCTTCCTTTTCCTTTCCCCAGGTGTGGGAGGGCAAAATAAAAGGTGAGGAGTAAAGGGTGAAACTCTTTTCTCCTTTGAGAAGAGTTAACAGATATCCTCATGACTCAAGCAAAGGGAGTGACTAGGGTTGTACAGAGGTTTTTCAAAACTCCTTAATGATTGATCACAAAATCTCCAGAATGTGCTAACGTGTTTTTGGCTGTTCTAACTTGTCCCCATAAACTCCATGAAGGAGGAGCCAGGGGTTTACAGGGAAAGGAACAAGTAAGCCTCAGGGAACCAAAAAGCACCTGCAGTTTTCCCAATTCCCTAGTGCCTAGAGAATTGACAGAATTGGGCATAGGCTTTTGGATAGGGTGTCTGTCTTCTTCTTCTATGCTGCGGAGGGTGTACCCAGGTCCATGGCCTCAAACTGAACCAATGGACCAAGAGCCTGAGAGCATCAGGCTGAGTGCAAGATAGCCACATAACTGTATGCCTTCCTGAAAAGCACCTCCAAGCCTTCCTAGGTGCTTGGAGAGCAAATCCAACTGCAGGGCAAGAAAGAGGGGTGGGAGGCTTACAGACCTGTTAGTCTTAGTTGGAGAAAAACTTGGGGTTATGTAGCTTCCCTGTATGGACCACCAGAATATTGAGGTGTAGGGGTTTAGGAGTGCTGGGACAACAAAATCACGACACGTGAGTCCTTCCCAAATGAATTCAACTCAGTCCTTCTTTTAACCAAAGACAGGGTTTATTAGAACATCCTGCATATTGGCCAGACTCTTAAGGAATCTGAAAATTAATGAGCTATTGGCTAGATTATAAGAATAAGAATCTTAGCAGTGGCTAGATTTTAGGAATCTGAGCCTTAACTTTTTTTTGCATGTAATTGGGAAATATTTAATGAAATGAATAAATATCTATATTTTTTAAAAGTCTCCTGGGGGGATACATTATGTAAATCTAAGTTTAAACCTAACAATTTGAGGAGGGAGAGTGCACTAAGAGAAGGCAGTATTTGACCTGAACCCTGAAGGGAGATATGGATACTAAAAGGGAAATATGAAGATTTAATGCCTTCATGGCATGCAGGATTGACTGTGCAAATGCACAAAAGAGAGATGGAATAATAAGTTCAGAAATTGCAATTAGACTGACTTGTCTGGAAAGCAAAGTACTTAAAGTGGAGCGATATGAAATAATCATACAAAAATAGGCCTAGGGTCAGATTGCAAAGGGTTTTAAACACCAAGGTGAAGAATTTGTATTTTATCCTAAAAACAATAGGGAATCAATGAAGGGTTCTTGAGCAGTGTAACTTGCCTCTTTGTGAGGATTATTTTTGACAACTAAGAAAGATGGCTTGTACAGGAAAGAGAACTGAAGTTAGATGTGTAGTAGTCAATAAATGAAAGAAAATAAAAGCTTACTCTGTACAAAGCACTATGCTACATCCTGGGGATTCATGTAGATGAACAAGATAGACCCTGCTCTAAGGAGCTCACATTCTATTGGGGGCAAAAAAAAAATAATACAGGAAGTTTCAGCTGCAAATAAGACAGAAAGATCTTATGATTGTTACAAAACAACATCAGATGGTGACAGTTCTTTAATGTCACTACCATTGATGAAAACCTATCTGTTTCCTAGGGTGAAGCATATGAGCAGATAAACTAGGCTGATGGTCATGGGAGGGAAGATAAGGGGATCAATTTCAAGAGATGTTTTGTGGTAGCAAAATAAACAGTACTTGGTCACCGATTGGGTAGGAAGGTAGGTAAAGGGAGAAGCAAGTGTTAGGGATGATTTGGTGGTTGCAAACCAAAATGACTGAAAGGATGGAAGTGACTTTGGGAGGTAATGAATTTGTTTTAGGTATGTTAAATTTAGACCTAAGAAACATGAGAATACCTATCCCTATCCCAAGTCAACTCCACAACCCCAGTCTGTCTTGTGATGGAAGTACCAAAGGAGAGTTTGGAGGAAGGCTCATTTAGTTAACTTACCCAAACATATCTGACTTCCTCTTTGATTAAATTCTCTGATGTTTCTCAACATCCTCTTTAGTTGTAGCTCTTTCCATGTAGAAAGTCAACTCAGTCAGCTCTGCTTTTATTGAGGCCTCTACCAGCCCAGTGTGTCTCCTGTGTTTCCCTCCTTTAACATTGACCTTATCAGCATCAACATGTCCTCAAAAGTATGCAAGTGCTGGTGAAAAGGAGCAGTGTATTTCAGAGCAAATGTGGTTGCTGTTTCACCTAAGTTGACTTTCAAAATGGGGATCCCTTGGACACTATTATGTCAGGTGAGATGAAATTCTTTCTTCCCTGATGAAATCACATGTTATCTGAAGAGCTGCAACCAAAGAAGGTCATCAGTCATAGACCTTTTATTTTATTAATCACCAAAATGTTTTCCCAATGTAAGATCAACAAATTGTAGTGTTAACAGGATTTTAAAAGTAGTCTGGACAGGACTACTTTCTAACCTGTGAATACTCAGAGCTGCACAAAGCAGGCCTAGAGATAGGACTGCCAGGAATCAAGTAGTGGTTGAATTAATCAGTTTCAGAGTAAGGAATGCTCTCTATGCTGGAGTAGAGGCACAGCTTATGTACATAAACCAAAAGTGGGGAAGGAGAGGAAATGGATTACAAAACAATCATTTCTAGGGCCTGAGTAGTTTCCCATGACAAGCCCATGAGTCCACAATACAGGTGCTCTGGAATCTGTGGGAACAGCATTGTTTCAAGTCTTTGGGGGTCATTACTTGGTGAGGCACAGGGCCAGAGTTCTGTGGCAGGAACAGGTTCTACAATCTTGGATTCTTTGATTCACTTCACTTTAACATATCCAGGCCTAGGAAAGTAGTGATTGTGATAGTTTTGTTAAGGTTTTGATTGTTTATTTCAAGCTGCATTATAAGCTTCTGACTCCCAAGGCAGATGAGGCTGAGGAACCTAAATTATTAGTATATTCACTATGCATATCATATAGATTAATGAGGAAATCATGAATCCCTTCACAGTGTATAGTAGTACATTACCTCCAAAAGTTTAAGGAATGTCACCTTGTCCTTTTGGTCCTTGTACATTTCCAGTAAGGCTCTGTGTGTATGCTCCCTAGGTTGGAAATGACTTTTATTACTAGCCATAGCATCCAAAATACATCCTGATGTATCATTGATGTTTAATAAATGTTTATTGATTGATTAAAGAAAAACAGAAAAAAATATAAAAATGAAGAAAAAAGTTATAGAAAGGAAAATTGAAATAGAGGAACAGAAATAAGAAGAGGAAGAGTAATAAGAAGCAGAAGAAAAAAAGAGGAAGAAAGGTAGAAAGCTAAGCATTAGTGTGCCATAATGATTGTAGGACTTAGTGAGGGTATGTAGTATGAGAGCTCTGTCTCTATGGGTTTTGGGGAATAGGATAGAAAGATAATATAGGGAAAGAAAGAATAAGGTGATGCATGATAGGCAAGGAGTGATCCATATGCCTTCAAGGGACTTAAGTTGGATTGTGTAAGCAGATGGGACGCACATATTTTGATTAAGTTGAGTTACATGGTATGATAAAGATTCTTTGATGTATCTTTGAAAGTCTCAACTTCCACTTTATCCTCAAAAAAGAATGTGGTAGAGAGGGGTCCTAATTAAAATTCATGTATGCATTAAATTTTATTTCAAATGTGGACTTATTTATTTCCATGGATAAGACTAAAATCCTGGCATAGTTAGGAAGAATCACAAATAAAGTAGATTTCATTTAACATAACCATAAGCAAACTCCACCCAAGGAAAACTGGTTCTTCTAAGCATTCTCAAAAAAAAGCAATGGTATGTTGTCCCACTGTGTGAGAGCTGTGGGGCCCTAAACTCCTAATAATTGCCCAATATGTTGATGTCTGGCTGGTTCCATTTGTCCCCTCCACCTTCATGTTGAAAAGTCCTCCAAACACAAAATAACCAGACACCCATCTTAATTCTGAAAGATACTGTTTTCATGTTTCATAGAGGCTTCTTGTGAAAGAGAAATAATGGACCTTTTCAAATTATAACTCTGTAATCTCTCTTTTCACTCCACCTGGCTTCTCTGAGAAGAGCTTACTCAAAATGCCAGTTCCTTTTCCTTTAGCTTTGTGGCTGTCTTCATGGTGATGTTAATTTGAAGATACTCTTCATTCTCATCATATACAGGCCACTTTAGCAGGCCTTCACCATTGGGGTTTCTGGAAAAGTAACAACATTTTAAAAAATGTATTAATCATTTAAACATTGATGATGGCCACGGTTTTTAAAAAGTGGTACACAGTGAAGAACTCACTCATTAGTCACACAAAGCCAAATTCCCTAGGTTTGAGGCATTATTAAGTTTCTACCTTCTCAATTTCACTTCAAGTTCTCATATGGTGCAATAAAGCAATAATCATTAACCATTGTTATAAAACAGACAAGTGAATCAGTGGAACAGAATTATAAACAATTGAACATAATAACAGAGTTTTTGATAAACTAAAGAACATAAATTAGTAAATTATTGGGGACAAATTCCATATTTGACAGTGGAAAAGATATGTGAGGGAAAATTGGTTCCTTCCTCTGCTTCTAGCTCAATTAATGCAAGTAAAATTTATAAGCAGAACTGACAAAATATTAATGTGTTAACAAGGTGCTAACACCTTGTAATCTGCTTCAAAAGGGTGAATACCTATCTGTAATTGAATTAGAAAAGGCACCCATTGGCTGGGCAAAAATTGGCAGGGCCTCTTAGGTACCTTGAAAGTCTGAGTTGCTAGTTCTGCAGTCCCACAAAGAGGAACCTAACCCTCAAGAGGTAATGGAGGCAGAGGAAGTAATTTTTTTTTCCTTCCCCACCTCTGACTAAGAGAACTACTTGCTTAGAAAGAGAGACTCCATCTAGTAGTTGTAAAAATCACTTTAAGTAATTTTAAGGCTTATTTGAGGAAGATTGAGACATAAACATTCACTCAGGGATGGAAGCAATATTGAATAGCAGGACCTCTGGTAAAAAGAGAGAGAGAGAGAGAGAGAGAGAGAGAGAGAGAGCAAGTCCTCTTGTTACAGACTTAAGATAGACTTAGTTCTGTATATCTAGAGCCATTCTTCAGTGAGAAATTTAAACTCTGGAAGTCAAGGTAAGAAATTATGCCGTCTTGGGTATGATGCAGTGGAATGTGGTGAGATAGAATCAGTGGAGGGCTTGGTGCTTGGTGACAATTTGACAGGAGACTAAAGACTTCAGCACCCCAGTGTCCTGGAGTAGTGAATGGCCTTGTCCTTATGTATTCCCCACTTGTATGCCTAACTACCAATGAACTCCAAATTTATATCTACTCTTCCCACATAAGCTGTGAGCATTCATGGGAAATTATTCCCCAAGTTCAAAGGGGAAATGTTTTGTTGTTTTGTAGCTACTCTTCTTATATGTGATCTTGTTAAATGCCTTTGTTTTCAAGCTAATTTTGTCTACTGGCTGACCATTACTGAGAAGTACACTGGGGAAGAGGGGAGCTTGTGAACTGTATAGTTTTTAGGATTTATAGCCTCAAAGACCTTTGTCAAATCTACAAATGTTGTAAACAGTCCTCTGTTCTGCTTCTGGCATTTCTCCTGGAGACTTTGGGAAGCAAACACCATATCAATCATTCTTCAGGTCTTTCTGAAGCCACACTGGCTCTCAGATAGATGACCATCTTCTAGGTGAAAAATCAGCCTATTAAGGAGAACTCTGGCAAGAATCTTGCCAGCAATGACTTAGAGAGAGACCCTCCTGTGATTGTCAAAGGACATTCTATTTCCTTTACCTTTATAGAGATGGACAATGGAGGCATCTTTGAATTCGTAGGGGATAACTTAAATTCCACAGGGTTTACCAGCAGAATAGTTTATCCATCTCTAAGAAGGCAGCATTTAATTCCATGAAAAGTAAAGTATAAGCAAAGCTTAGAGAGATGCAGGATTCTTGGCTCAATAAGAAGGCAAATGAAATTCAGTTTTATGCTGATAGTAACAACCCAAAACACTTTTATGAGGCCCTGAAGGCTATTTATGGGCAAAAGACCTATGGTGCATCTCAATGACTCAGTGCTGATGGAGCCACATTGATTAGGTCATATTCACATTAGGTCACTGATAAGTTCATGATCCTAGGGAGATGGGCTAAACACTTCCATAATGTTCTCAACATACCATCATTAATCAATGCTGAAGCCACTGACTGTTTACCTCAAGTTGAAGTCAATCCCTCTCTAGCTGAAGTTCCAACTGAAGAATAGGTTTTGAATGCCATTGAGCTCCTTTTGTGAGGCAAAGCACCTGGTGCTGATTCTATTCCAGCTGAGATTTTTGTTCATACAAAAGCTGCCTGAAAGAGCTGGGGTATTGCTAGGTTAGGTATGCATGGTTTTATAGCATTTGTGTATAGGTCCAAATTACTGTATAGAATAGTCGGATCAGTTCACAACTCTCCCAACAATGCATTAATGTCTCATTTTTTCCCTACATTCCTTCCACCACCGATCATTTCCTTTTCTTTCCTATTAGCTAATCTAATACATATGAGGTAATACCTCAGAATTGTTTTGATTTCATTTCTCCAAACAATAGTGGGCTAGAGCATTTTTTTCATATGCCTATAGATAGCTTTGATTACTTCATCTGAAAACTGTTCATATCTTTTCATCATTTATCAATTAGGAAATGCCTATTTTATAAATTTTCCTCAGCTCTCTATATGTTTGAGAAATGAGGCCTTTTCAGAGAAACTTGCTTCAATTCTTTTTCAAAGTTACTATTGCTAACTGTATTTCCCTTAATCCTATCTCTCCCCCGCCATTTATTTTGTCCTCTCTTTCCTTTCACTCTGTCCCTCTTCAAAAGGGTTCTGCTTCTGACTATCCCCTCCCCCAATCTGCACTTCATTTTTTTTATGAGGCAATTGGGGTTAAGTGACTTGCCCAGAATCACACAACAATTAAGTGCTATGTGTTTGAGGCCGGAGTTGAACTCAGGTCCTCCTGACTCCAGGCCAGTGCTCGTCCACTGTGCCACCTAGCTGCCCCTACTGTTCCTTCTTTCACCCTCCCTCCCTTCTCTTATCCCTTTCCCCTCCTACTTTCCTATAGGGTAAGATATATTTCTATACCCAATTGAATGTGTGTTTTATACTCTCTTTGAGCCAATTCTGATGAAGGTAAGGTTCACTCACTACCCTTCACTTCCCCCCTCTTCTATAAAATCTTTCTCTTGCTTCTTTTATGTGAGATAATTATGTGAGATAAAAACCCCAGTCTACCTCTCCCTTTCCCTTTCTCCTGCTACGTTTCTTTCTCACCCCCTTTATTTTACTTTATTTTTATTTTTTAGCTATCATTCCTTCATATTCAACTCACACCTGTGTCCTCTGTCTACATATACTCCTTCTAGCTGCCCTAATAGTGAGAAAGTTCCTATGAGAAGTGTCATCTTCCCATATAGGAATGTAATCAGTTTAACCTGATTATGTCCCTTATGATTTCCCTTTTCTGTTTACCTTTTTATACTTCCCTTGAATCTTGTATTTAAAAGTCACGTCAGTTCTAGTCTTTTAATCAAAAATGCTTAGAAGACTTCCAGGAGCCAAGATGGCAGAGTAAGCAGTGAGTTGCTCTCACTCTCCCTTTTGACCTTGAAAAACCCAGAAAATACTGTCCCAGGCAAAAGCCTGCAACAGTGGAGCCAGCAGAAAGATAGGGTACAGCACGGGGTTTTTTTGTTTGTTTGTTTAGCACGTGAGGCTAGGGGGATTAATGGGAAAAATCTCTCCTGCTGTGGCTCAAGGGGACCTGTACAGGATGGGAGACATCCCAGCAAGCCAGAGAAGTTCCTGAGCTCCAGAGAGGTGGACTGGGCAAGTGCAATAGAAATGAAGGTGATGGGAGAAATAAAGATATGGTAACATTTTTGGAGGAAAAAATTTCCCTCTTTTCTGTTACTAGTCTTACCCATTCCAAGAAAAGTTGGCCCAATACTTCATCATTGTCCTGCTAAGTTGTTTCTCCTATTCTAAAAAAACTCTCTGAAAATAAGTGCAAAAGATGGAATGCAAGTAGATGTTAAGGATCAATACTAGTTATTTTTCAGGGTCCCATACCACTTTTGACTTCACACTGTGCTTCCTTTAGGGAGCTCCCCTTCATAAACTTCCAAGTTTTTTACTTTGCCCAGTGCCCTCTCTAAGCAATACTTTGATTTTATCCATGAAACTTAGAAGGGGTTTTGATTTCCATGTATCCACCTCCCAGGGAAATTTACCTATTATCAAAAGACAATAAATTAAAGGAATTTAATCCCCAGTGGCAGCATTTCAAATGCTAGCAAGTTTTTGGGAAAGATGATGATGATATCTGATAAATATTATTTATTATCATAAGATTTTACAGCTTGTGGCAGGACCCATCTAGTTGAACCCCTTTATTTTACAGATTGGGAAACTGAGGGCCGGAGTTAAGTGCCCTGCACAAAATCATACAAGTAAAAGTAATAAAGCTAGGATTTGACTGCAGGTTCTCAAAGCCCAAACTTACTGTTCTCACTATGCCAAAATCCAACTTTCCATCTAAAACATGAGTGTCCTTAATATTATCATTCTACCTGAAGGTTATTACTGCTACTAGCAAGGAAAAAATAAAGAAAAAGAGAAAATGGGCCCAGGTTTTCTTTCTGAATCTTCATGAAGCCCCATGAAGCCACCCAGAGTTTACAGCACTTGAATGGAAAAATAGAAAAAATGGAGAGACCTGAATTCCATGATGGAAAGAGGTGAAATCATGGGACTATAGCATGTAGCATGGGGCATGTAGCATCACTAATAGATTCTGTGACTCTGATACACAAAGACTCTTCCAAAGTATGGCATCATGTGTCCTCCTAACATTATTACCAAGGTCAGCTAAATGGCCCAGTGGATAGAGCTCTGGGCCTCTGGTTCGGAAGAGTCATCTTCTTGAGTTCAATCTTGTCTCAGTTACTTACTAGCCATCTGACCCTAGGCAAATCACTTTATCCTGTTTGTCTCAGTTCCTCATCTATAAAATGTGCTGGAGAAGAAAGTGGCACACCACTGTAGCATCTTTGCCAAGAAAACTCCAGTGGGTTTCCTTATTTGGAAAATGTCTGATGACGAGTCTGACATGACTGAAACAACACAACTGAATCTCATTACCAACATATTTTAAAGCAAGGCAGTCATCAAAGGGAATCAAGGACCTGGAGCAGAGTTGTCTGGAATATTCATGGTATTCTGCCTATAGAAATGCACTCAGATTATCTTATATTCCACAATACATTCTAAATGGATATCCAATTTAAATATTAAAAAGATTGTATAATAAAAATTAGAAGATAAGCAAATCATATACCCTTCATAGCTATAAGTACAATATGTATCCTTAACTAAATATTCATTAGAGATGATTACAAAAGATAAAATTAATAATTTTGATTGCATGAAATATAATATATTTATATATTAAAATAATATCAACATATTACATTAATCATTATACAATAATTATGCCATAATTACATAGTATTAATTATTATATAATATGATACAATGTTTAAAAAATATATGTATGTATGCATGTGTGTATATATGTATGTATGTATATATACATATACACATATGTGTGTGCATGTATGTATTTGCTATTCCCCAATACATAAGTGGTCAAAGAATATGAACAAACATTTCTCAAATGGAGAATTACAAAATATTTATGGCTACATGAATGAATGCTCCAAATCACTAATATTAAGAGAGTCATAAATCAAAGCAACCCTTAGGTTTTACCTTACACTTTGAGAATTGGCAAAGATAACAAAAAATGTCAATAATCAATGTTGGAGGATAATAAGCACACTATACACTGTTGGTGGAGCTGTGAATTGGTAAAAAAAAAAGGATAGAAAGCAATTTGGCATCATGCAAATAAAATTACTAATATATCTATGCCCTTTGACCCAGAGACTCCATTACAGTGAATATACCCTGAGGAACTCATCAAGAAGATCAAAGTCCCCATGTATACCAAAAAATTTATAGCATTATGTTTGATAGGGTAAGAAAGAAACCAAAATAAAGTAAATGGTTATCAATTAAGAAATGGCTAAAAAAATTGTGGTACATGAATGTAATAGAATACTACTCTACTGTAAGAATTGATGACTGTGATGAATACATAGAAGCATAAAAAGATATACATGAGTTAAGACCTACATAAAGTTAACAATGCCCCCAAACTCCAACATACAAATGGCAACAACAATGTAAATATAAAGAAGAACCACTCCAAAAAATCAAAAGTGAATATGGCAAAATCTAAGCAAAATTCAAAAGAAAAATTATGAGTGGACATTGCTAATCTTCTCCTTTGTGGAAGAGGAAGACCCACAGGTTATGCACATTATGCATGATTCCCCTTTTTTATTTTTTAAAATGCTATTTGCTGTATAGGATAGCTGTCTGGGAAGGGAAGGGGCAGGGATATTTGGGAAAACTATCATGATGTTAAAAACATGAATGAGAGCTTCCTTTAAAAAAATACACTCAGAATCGTAAACTCTCCAAACTGAAAGGGGGCTCAGATGGCATCTAGCCCAAAACACCATGAACAAGAATAACCTTTTCAACTCACCTAACAAGTGGCCATATAGCTTTGACTTGAATGGTCAAGTAGTAGGGAACACATTACCTTAATAGAAAGAACAAGGATGCTTTTAAACAGCCAAAATATTTCCTTACATCAGTCAAAGTATACCTCTATGTAACTTTTTATTCATTATTTTTATTTTCACCCAAGACCAAGTCTAATATAGTTGAAGAGAGCTAGTTATCATGCTGCTGCAGCCTTCTCTTCATGCTAAATCTCCTCAGATTCTTCAACTATTCTCTTTCAGCTTGGTCTCCAAGTTCCTCCATAATCTGGAAATTGGTAGGAAATTTAGAACTTCAAGTCTCTTAGCATTGATGGAGCTTCTTAGAGACCATTTAAAATGTAATAAAAGATTTCTGCTCGAGGACATTCAGCTATTTTAAATAATGAGACTGTAAGTCCAAGGCAAAATACCTAGATTTTTCAACAGAGGCATGCAAAATGATATTGCACATTATTTATATTCTCTAAAGTTGTTATTCATAATTAATGCTCTTCTTTCTTGATTACAGAATCTTAGTGATGGCTAGGATATTCAAGATCTTATTGTATAATATCCTATGGGCATTCTCAATATAAGTCATCAAATCTCTGCTTGATAAAGGCAGGCCATTCTATATACCCAGGTACCAAGTGTCATCGTGATGCTGTCCCCAGCTGACCAATGTCACCTGCTCACAAACTGTTGCTTTTTCCTCTACCAAAACCTTTACATCTTTCCTATTCATATTTAGAAAATATGAAAGCTAGGATTTGATCTTAGCTGTCCTGTCTTCAAGCCCAGCATTATCTCATTTATATATACAGTTATCTACATCATCTCCAAATACAATTAGTTAGCATCTTTGGCTAAAAAGTGGAAGGACTAAATCTGACTGTATCACTACACTCCTACTTGGTGTCTTTGGGAACTCACCTCTATGAAGCTGAGCCACTATTATAGATGGAAGCCCAAAAATCAAGTCTCCCATCATATCCTGAAATAGGCCTTTCTCTTTTACAGGATCTTCTGTCACTCCAAGATATTCCTCAGTTATCACAGGAGTAAGGCCTTTGGGGATTTTCTGAATAAGTCTTAAGTGAAAAGCAATGGTCATTCATTCAGAGCTTGCATTTTTTCACCCATACACACATCATTTCCTCTATTCATTGATTTTATATCTTACAAAAGAATGGCCCAAGCAACAGCTTTTCCAAATGGCATTGTCAATCTGTTGTAACCAAGCCTCATTACAAAATTATGAAATATTACTATGAATTGTTAAGCCAATCATCCATTTATAACATTACTTACTAAGGCTAACTGAACACTGAACATACTGTTTTATTTAAAATAATGTATTTATGGAACCATCATACTGTTGCTCAGTTGTTCAGTCATGTCCAATTCTTTGTGACCCCATTTGGGGTGTTCTTGGCCAAGATACTGGAGTGGTTTGCCATGTCTTTCTCTAGCTCATTTCACAAATGAGGAAACTGAGACAAACACTTAAATGACTTGCCCAGCTAGTAAGTGTCTCAGGACAGATTTTAACTTATGTCTTATGGATGCCAGACCCCATACTCTATCCAATCCAGCCACTGAGCTCACCCTGGAACCATTAGAGTTCAGCAGAAAATCTATATTGATAACCTGGTTCTGCCCCTGAGGGAAATAATTTTACTTCTTTGTGGCAGAGGCTCTCGATTTTTACAATGAAGGTATTGATCTACTTTTCTTCTAGGTCCCTTGAGTTCTAATATTTCTGCATTCTAACCTTCCCCCTCACCCACTCATCTGTGAATTTATATTGTAAGTTTCTTCTCAGCTCTGAAATTCTATGATTCTTGATCCCTTACAAAAAGTGCATAGGAACTCCACAAAAGAGCTGTTGCTGTTTGTTGATCCAGTCTTCTCCTGATAGAGGATATCCCAGAAGCTGCAAAATAAATAAATAAAAAGCAATTATTTCTTTAATTAAATGAAAAATAAAGTTTTGATAGTATTTTTTCCAAATTTCATGTCAAGACTATTTTTAGGATGAATTTTTACTAGATTTTGAGTTTCAAAATTTTTTCCCTCCCTCCTTCCCCTCCCTCCTTCCAAAATTGGTAGGCAATTTGATATAGGTTATACATGTGCTACTGGGTAAAATATATTTCCATATTAGTCAAAGCTGTGAAAAAAGAAACAGATCAAAAGGAACTAAAAAACATGAAAAAGAACAAAGTAAATAAAAAAATGCTTTATTATGCATTAAGAGTCTATCAGTTTTTTTTCTTTCAATCTGGATGTGGCTTGCATTTTTCTTCCTGAATCCTTTGTAATTGTCTTGGATCACTGTATTGCTAAGAAGAGCTGAGTCATACATAGTTGGTCATCACACGATGTTGCTAATGCTGTGTATAATATTTTCTTGGTTCTGCTCACTTCACTTTTCTTCAGTTTGTACAAGTGTTTCCAGGTTTTTCTGAAATCTGCCTGTTCATTATTTCTTATTGCCTGATACTAATCCATCATGTATATACCACAGCTTGTTCAGCCATTCCCCAATTGATTGGCATCCCCACAATTTCCAATATTTTGCCATCACAAAAAAGGCTACTTTAAATATTTTTGCACATGTAGGTCCTTTTCCCTTTTGATGATCTCTTTGGGATATGGATCTAGTAGTGGTATTGCTGGATCAGAGGGCGTACACCACTTGGTTGCCCTTTGGGCATAGTGCCAAAGTGCTTTCCAGAATGGTTAGATCAGTTCACATCTCTACCAACAGTGCATTAGTGTCCCAATTTTCCCACATCCTCTCCAATATTTATTATTTTAATTTTTTGTCATATTGGCTAATCTGGTAGTTGTAACGTGGTGCCTCAGAGTTGTTTTAATTTGCACTTCCCTAATCAAAAATGATTTAGAGCATTTTTATATGCCTGTAGATATCTTTGATCTCTTTATCTGAAAACTACCTCTTCATATCCTTTGACCATTTGTATGTTGGGAATGGCTTGTATTCTTGTAAATTTGACTTATTTCTCTCTATATTTGAGAAATGAGGCATTTATCAGAGACACTTGCTGCAAAAATTATTTCTCAGTTTTCTGCTTTCCTTCAAATTTTTGTTGTATTGGTTTTGTTTGTAAAAGCTTTTTAATTACTACAATGAAAATTATCTATTTTGCATTTTGTAAAGCTCTCTGTCTCTTTTTTGGACATGAATTCTTTCCTTCTCCATAGATCTGATAAGTAGACTATTCCTTGTTCTTCTAATTTGCTTATAGTGTCACCTTTTATGTCTAAATCACGTACCCATTTTGATTTTATTTTCATATATGGTATGAGATGTTGGTCTACACCTAGTTTGTGCCCTTTTGTTTACTAGTTTTCCCAGCAATTTTTGTCAAATAGTGACTTCTTATTCCCAAAGCTGGGGTCTTTGTGTTTATCAAACACTAGATTACTATGGCCATTGCCTTACTATGTCTTATATACCCCATCTATTCTATGAATTGACCACTCTCTTTCCTAGTCAGTACCAAATGGTTTTGATGATTACTACTATAGTTTGAGATTTGGTATTGATAGGCTACCTTCTTTTTAATTTTTTTTTCATTAATTCTCTTCATAGTCTTGACTTTTTACTCTTCCAGATGATTTTTGTTTTTACTTTTCCTAGCTCTATCAAATAATTTTTAGGTAGTTTGATTTGTATAGAACTGAATAAATAAATCAGTTTAGGCAGAATTGTCATTCTTATTCTATTGGCTCAATCTACTCATGAGCAATTGAGGGTATTTCAATCGTTTAAATATAACTTTATTTGTGTGAAAAATGTTTTTTTTTAATTGTGTTCATATAGTTCCTGGGTTTGGTAGACTCCCAAGTAATTTATATTGTTTACAGGTATTTTAAATGAAATTTATTTCTCTCTTGCTGATGGGTTATGTTGGTCATATAAAGAATTGCTGATGATTGGATTCAAGTGGATTCAAAATGGCAGAATAGGAGCCAAGATGGTGGAGTGAAAGCAGTGACTTGCTTAAGCTATCCCCCAAAACCCTCCAAATACTCATAAAAAATGGCTCTAAAAGATTCTGAAGCAGCAGAACCCAAAAAAACACAGAGTGAAACAAATTTCCAGCCCAAGACAACCTGGATGATTGATCAGAAAGCTGTATTGTGCCGGGCTGGGAGCGCAGCGCAGGGTTGCATGGGCGCACAGGCCACAGCAAACCTGGAGCAGGCCTCAGAGGACTGAATCGCGGGAAGCTGTGCAGGTTTCCAGACTCCTCAATCCACAAACGCCAAAGACAACTTAGAAGGTCAGTGGGAAAAGTCTGTTTCTGTCAGTGCTGAAAGAGGAAGGTGGGGTTTCAGCCTCATTCCCCAAGAGCGTGGCCCTGGGGCGGCAGCTGCTTCCTGAGCTTCAGGCCCATAGACTGAGGGGGAATCCAATGGCTGATCAGAGAGGGATTGCAGGGATCTTTTTGTCAATGCTGAGACAGGAATCTTTTGCTTTGCCCTGTTTGGATCTGGGTCACAGTTCTGGGGCAGTGCTGGGGTGAGGAGGACTCGATGGTGGAGCTTGTAGTGGCTGTGGAGAGGAGCCCCTCCTCACAGTTACAAAAGAGAAAGGAATACCTGTGGTCACAGACCAGGAAAAGAGTAAACACCTCACCCCTTACCATACCACCTTGGAAGAACTGAAAATTTACAGGTCCCTACAAGGATCTGTGAAAACAGCTACACAAACCCCTGAAGCTTGGGACAGTATACTCTCCACACTGGAAGCAGACTCTTACCTTAACAAAGAGTTTAAAACTCAAGTAATTGGCTGGGATCATGAGCAACAGCGCAAAAAGAGTCAGACTATATTATCTTACTTTGGTGAAAAAGAAGATCAAATATACAACCAGAAGAAGACAACAAAATCTACATCCAAAGCCTCCAAAATATGAATCAGTCCCAGGCCTTGGAAGAGCTCAAAAGGGATTTTGAGAAGCAAGTAAGGGAAGTAGAGGAAAAACTGGGAAGAGAAATGAGAGTGATGCAAGAAAATCATGAAAAACAAGTCAACAGCTTGCTAAAGGAGACCCAAAAAAATACTGAAGAAAATAACACCTTAAAAAACAGCCTAACCCAAATGGCAAAAGAGGTCCAAAAAGCCAATGAGGAGAAAAATGCCCTAAAAAGAAAAATTGGCCAAATGGAAAAGGAAGTCCAAAAGATTACTGAAGAAAATACTTCCTTAAAAATTAGAATAGAGCAATTGGAAGCTAGTGACTTTATGAGAAATCAAGACACTGTAAAACAAATCCAAAAGAATGAAAAATTAGAAAACAATGTGAAATATCTCATTGGAAAAACAACTGACCTGGAAAATAGATCCAGGAGAGAGAATTTAAAAATTATTGGACTATCTGAAAGCCATGATCAAAAAAAGAGCCTAGACATCATCTTTCAAGAAATTATCAAGGAAAACTGCCCTGATATTAGAACCAGAGGGCAAAATAGAAATTGAAAGAATCCACAGATCTCCTCCTGAAAGAGATCCCCAAAGGAAAACTCCTAGGAATATTGTAGCCAAATTCCAGAGTTCCCAGGTCAAGGAGAAAATATTACAAGCTGCCAGAAGGAAACAATTCAAGTACTGTGGAAACACAATCAGGATAACACAAGATTTAGCAGCTTCTACATTAAAGGACCGCAGGGCATGGAATATAATATTCCAGAGGGCAAAGGAGATAGGATTACAACCAAGAATCACCTACCCAGCAAAACTGAGTATAATCCTTCAGGGGAAAAAATGGTCATTCAGTGAAATAGAGGACTTTCAAGCATTCTGATGAAAAGACCAGAGCTAAACAGAAAATTTGACTTTCAAATACAGGACTCCAGTGGAACATGAAGAGGTAAACAGGAAAGAGAAATCATAAGAGACTTATTAAGATTGAACTGTTTACATTCCTGCATGGAAAGATGATATTTGTAACTCATGAGAACTTTGTCAGTATTAGGGTAGTTGAAGGAAAAAAATTATATGTATGTATATGTAGATAGATAGATAGAGGGCACAGGGTGAGTTGAAGATTAAGGGGTCATATCTGGAGAATAAAATTAAGGGATGAGAGAGGATGATACTCAAGAAGAAAGGGAAAGGTAGAATGGGGTAAATTATCTCACAAAAAAAAACAGAAAAGAAAAGTCTCTCACAGTGGAGGGGAAACAGGGGAAGGTGAGAGGGAATGAGGGAATCTTATTCTCATAGGATTTGGCTTAAGGAGAGAATAACATACACATTCAATTGGGTATGGAAATCTGTCTTACCCTACAGGAAAATAGGGGGAGAAGGGGACAAGAGAGCAGGGGGATGATAGAGAGGAGGGCAGATTGGGAAAGAGGGTAATCAGAAGCAAATACTTCTGAGGAGGGACAGGGTCAAAAGAAAGAATAGAATAAATGGGAGGGCAGGATAGGATTAAGGGAAATAGAGTTAGTTTTTCACAACATGTCTACTATGGAAGTGTTTTGCATAACTGCACATGTACAACTTATATTGAGTTGCTTGCCTTTTCAATGAGGGTGGGTGGGGAGGGAGGAAGGGAGAAAATTTGGAACTCAAAGTTTTAAAAACACGTGTTTTAAAAAAAATGTTTTCACATGCAACTGGGAAATAAGAAATACAGGAAATGGGGTACAGAAGTCTATCCTGCTGTACAGGAAAATAGAAGGGGAAGGGCATAAGAGAAGAGGGGGGAGAGATAGAAGAGAAGGCAGACCAGGGGAAGGGGTATTCAGAATGCATGCCATCTTGGGGTGGAGGGAGGGGTGAGAAATTTGGAACTCAAAAATCTTGTGGAAGTGAATATTGAAAACTAAAAGTAAATAAATTTATATTTTAAAAAAATGGCTCAGTAAAGCCAGGGACTTGCCTAAGATTTTCCCCAAACCCTTCCAAATACCTTTAAAAATGATTAAACAAATTCTAAAGCAGCAAAACCTACAAAAACATGGAGTGAAACAAATTTCCATCCCAAGGCAACTTGAAAGGTCATCAGGAAAGGTCTATTACACCAGAGTGAGAGAGGAGCACAGTACAGCTCAGGCTGCATAAGCACAGGCTGGGCCCTAGAAAACATGTAACAGACTTTGGGGTGCAGCCAGGGAGGTTTCCAGACCTCTCAGTTTACAGATGCCAAAGAAAACTTAGATCAGCAGGAAAGGTCTGTTGCATCTGAGTGAGAGTAGAGTACAGTCTAACATAAGACTCCCTCACATAGCTCCTGGCCCAGCAAACCAGGAGCAGGCTGTCTACAACCAGAGGCTAAAATACAGATGGACAGAATCCAATGATCACCTCTTAACAGAGATCCCAAAACAAAAACTGCCAGGAATATCATAGCCAAATTCCAGAGTTACCAGGTCAAGGAGAAAATATTGCAAGTATCCAGGAAAAAAAAAAATTCAAATGTCATGGAGTCACAGTCAGGATAACATAAAATTTAGCAGCTTTCACATTAAAGGTTCAGAGGGCTTGGAATATGATATCCAGAGCACAAAGGAGCTATGATTACACTAAGAATCACTTACCAAGCAAAGTTCAGTATAATCTTTCAGGGGAAAAAATAGATATTCAATGAGATAGAGGACTTTCAAGAATTCTTGATGAAAAGATCATAACTGAATAGAAAATTTGACTTTTAAATACAAGACTGAAGAGAAGCATAAAAAGGTAAACAGTAAAGGGAAATCATAAAGGACTTAATAATGTTTAACTGTTTATATTCCTACGTGGGGAGATATAGTTGTAATTCATATGACATTTCTCATTATTGAGGTACTTAGAAGGAGTATATATAGACTGAGAGCACAGATGTGAGTTGAATATGAAGGGATGATATCTAAAAAATAAAATGAATAGGTGAGAGAGGAATGTGCTGGGAGACAGTGAAAGGGAGAGGAAAAATGGGATAAATTACCTTCCATAAAAGAGGCAAGAAAAGTTTTTAAAATGGAGTGGAATGGGGGTGCGGAGAAGAGACCAGGAATGAGTGAACCTTACTTTCTTTAGAAATTGGCTCAAGGAAGGAGTAACATACACACTTATTTGGGTATGCAAATCTATCTTACCCTATAGGAAATTAGGAGGGGAAGGGGATAGGAGAAGATGGGATGATAGAAGGGAGGATAGATTGGTGGAAGGGGGCACTTTTGAGGAGGGACTGTGTGAAAAGAGAGAGAATTGAATAAATGTCGGGGAGGAATAGGATGGAGGGAAATACAGTTAGCAATAATAACTGCAAAAAAAAATAAATCTTTAAGCAAATTTCTCCAATAAAGGCCTCATTTTTCAGACATATAGAGAAGTGAGTCAAATTTATAAAAACCAGAGCCATTCCATAATTAACAAATGATCAAAAGCTATGATAAATTTTCAGATGAAATAACCAAAGCTATCTATAGTCATACAAAAATACTCCAACTCACTATTGATTGGAGAAATGCAAAATAAAACAATTCTGAGGAAATACTTCATACCTATTGGATTGACTAATAGGATAGAAAAATTAAATGACAAATGTTGGAGGGGATGTGGGAAAAATGAAACATTAATGCACTATTGGTGGAATTATGAATTAATTCAATCATTCTGTAGAGCAATTTGGAACTTTTGCCAAAAGGTTACAAAACCATGCATACCCTTTGACCTAGCAGTACCACTACTAAGTCTGTATCCCAAAAGAGATAAAAAATGAAAGGAAAAGAACTTATTTCTACAAAAATATTTATAGCAGCTCTTTTCTAGGGGCAAAGAATTAGAAATTGAGGGGACAGTTATCAATTGGGGAGTGGCTGAACAAGTTGTGGTATGTGATTATGATGGAATGTTATTGTACTTTAAGAAATGATAAACAGGATGTTCTCAGAAAAACCTAGAAAGACTTTTATGGGCTGATACAAAATAAAATGCACTATACACAAATTAATAGCAATATTCTGATGATCAGCTGTGAATGACTTAACTGTTCTCAAAATACAATGATCCAAGGCAACTCTGAAAGACATATGATGAAAAATGCTATCCACCCCCAAAAAAAGAATTGATAGCATCTAAATACAGGTTGAATCATCCTTTTTTTTTTTTTACTTTCATTATTTTTCTTGAGGTTTTTTTTTTGTGGTTATTTTCTGTTTTGTTTCACAACATGACCATTATGGATACATTTTACATGGATGGCTACATGTGTATAACCTATATCAAATTGTTTGCCTTTTCAATGAGGGGAAGTGGGGCAGGGAGAAGGGAGAGAATTTGGAATTCAATATTTTTAAAAAGAATGTTAAAAATTTGTTTTTACATGCAACTGGGGGACAAATGCTATGGCTTATAGTTATATTTTGCTGCTATTATATTAAAATTGCTTTCTAAATGCCATGTATTTTCTATATATTTGAAGTTTTTATTCAGTAGTAAGGATGAAGAACTTTATAAAAAAGAAAACCAGATGATTTATATGGGTTTATCTTATATCCTGCAACTTTAATTGTTAATTATGGCAAGCAGTTTTTTTTTTTACTTGATTCTCTAGAGTTCTCTTAACATACCATCATATCATTTGCAAAGAATGATAGTTTTGTTTCCTCATTGCCTATTCTAATTCCTTCAGTTTCTTTTTTTTTTAATTGCTGGAACTAACAATCTAATGCAATATTGAATAAGTGGTGATTATAGGCATCCTTGCTTCACCCCTGATCTTTTTGGGAAGGCTTCTATCTTATTCCAACTACAGATAATGCTAGATGATGGTTTTAGATAGATACTGCTTATCATTTTAAGAAATGTCCTCTTTATTCTTATGCTCTCTATTGTTTTTAAGTATGAATGGGTACTTTATTTGCTCAAAAGCTTTTTCAGCATCTATTGAGATATCATGATTTCTGTTGGTTTTGTTGTTGATATGGTCAATTATGTTGATAATTTTCCTAATAGCGAACCAACCCTGCAGTCTTGGTATAAATACCACTTGTTCATAGTGAATAATCTTTTTGATGTATTGCTTTAGTTGCCTTGCTAACATCGTGTTCAAAATTTTTGCACTGATATTCATTAGGGACATTTTGCTATAATGTTTTTCTCTGTCTTAGTTTCTCCTGGTTTAGGTATCAGCATCATATTTGTGTCATAAAAGGTGTTTCATAGGACTACTTCACCTATTTTTCAAAATAGTTTATATGGTATTGGAATTAATTGCTCTTCAAATGTTTGGTAGAATTCACTTGTGAATGAACCCATCTGGCTCTGTAGATATTTTCTTAGGGAGTTCATTAATGGCTTGTTCAATTTCTTTTTCTAGGATGGGGCTGTTTAGGTATTCTATATCTTGATCTATTAATCCCAGTAATTTACATTTTCATAAACATTCATCAATTTCTCTCATATTGCCAGATTTATTGACATATAATTCCTAATGATCAATTTCTTCTTCATTGGTGGTGACTTCACCCTTTTCATTTTTGATATTGGATATTTGATTTTCTTTCTTTTTTTAATCAAAGTAATCAATGAGATCTATTTTATTTAAAAAAACAGGTCCTAGTTCTATTTATTAGCTTAGTATATTTTCCTTTGTTTTCAATTTTATTAATCTCATCTTTGATATTCAGGATTTCCAATTTAGTACTCAATTATTAAATTAAATTAAATTTTGTTCTTTCTCTAGTTTTTTTTAGTTGCTTGCCTAATTCATTGATCTGCTCTTTCTCTATTTTGCTGATGTAAGAAATTTTTTTAAATTTAATTCAATAACCATTTATTAAACACCTAATGTACATGTTAGGCACAATGTAAAGAACTGGACATACATAAACAAAAGTAAAATCATCTCTTTTCTTATTCCAGGACAGAGGTGAGAAAAAGATGTACACAGATAAGTAAAGATAAAATATATATGCTCCGACTGAAGTTTTTGGATAGCCCAAAAAAAGACATCAAAGCAACTAAGTTTTGCTGCTGAGTACTGTGTGTGATAAAAGCAGGAATGTGGTCTGGTGGGTGGAGAAAAATGACCTTTTCTCCTTAGATTACCTTTTGTTCTGGCTTAAATTCATCTGCATGTTAATGTACAAGGATTTTGTGATTACACAACCATAAATTAGCTAGGTTTTTTTTTTTTGCACATTCTCCTGTGTGCGGTTTTTTTTATTGATTTATTTTGATTTATCAACAATCACTTCCATAAGTTTTTGAGTTTTAAATTTTTCTCCCTCTCCCTTCCCACCTCCCTCCCCAAGACAGAACACAATCTGATATGGGCTATATATATACACATTCTTATTAAACATATTTTCACATTGGTGATGTTGTAAGTAAGAATTAGAACCAATAGGAGGAACCACTAGAAAGAGGAAACAAAACACAGCAGAAACAACAAAAAAAAACAAATAGTATGCTTTGATTTATATTCAAATTCCATAGTTCTTTCTTCAGATGTGGATAGGCCTCCATTATGAGGCCTTTGGAGTTATCTCAGATCCTTGTATTACTGAGAAAGGTTAAGTCTATTAATATTAGTACCTAATTGATTATGTTATTCCCTTCTTGAGCCAAATCTGATGAGAGTAAGGTTCAAACAATGCTCATCTCCCTCCCTTCTTTCCCTCTGCTGTAATAGGTTTTTGTGCCTTTTCTTGTAATGTAATTTGTCGTTATCTTTTTCCTCCTTTCCTTTTCTCTTAGTACATTTTCTTAATTAGATCAGATTGATCCACTTACTTGGATCCAATTTAACCCACCTGAATAGATTTTTTTTTTTATCATTTAATCAAGTCAACTTATATCCACCCCTTTTATGTATACCACTTTAACATGGTATAATAACAACACAGTTCTCAGGGGTTACAAGTATCCTCTTCCCTTGTAGGGTTATAAACAGTTTGCCCTTATTAATAACATGTTGTTTTTTTCTGTCTTGTTTACTTTTTCATATCTCTCTTGAGTCTTGTATTTGAAGATCAAATTTTCTGTTGAGCTCTGGTCTTTTTATCAGGAAGATTTGGAAGTCCCCTATTTTGTTAAATATCCATCTCCTCCCCTGAAAGATCATGCTCATTTTCAATGGGTACTTGATCCTTGGTTGTAATCCAAGCTCCTTTGCCTTATGAAATATCATATTCCACACCCTATGATCTTTTAATGTAGAAGCTGCAAGGTCATGTGTAAATCTGACTGTGGTTCCATGATATTTAAATTGTTTTTTTTCTCCTGGCTGCTTGTAGTATTTTCTCTTTGACCTGGTAATTTTGGAATTTGGCTACTATATTTTTTAATTTTTATGGCATTTTTAATTTTGGATCTCTTTGAGGAGATGATCGGTGGATTCTTTTTTTTTATGTTTTTAAAATTTGGGGTTATAAATTTTCTTCCTTCCTCCCTCCTCACCCACCCTCATTGAAAAGGCAAGCAACTTGATACAGGTTATAAATGTGTAGTCATGCAAAACACTTCCATAATAGCCATGTTGTGAAAAACTAAGTATATTTCCCTTCATCCTATCCTACTCCCCATTTGTTTTATTCTCTCTTTTGACCCTGTCCCTCCTCAGAAGTGTTTGCTTCTGATATCTCCTCCCCCAATCTGCTCTCCCGTCTATCATCCCCCTGCTCTTTTATCCCCTTCCCCCCTTATTTTCCTGTAGGGTAAGACAGATTTCCATACCCAATTGTATGTGTATGTTATTCCCTCCTCCAGCCAAATCCTATGAGAATAAGATTCACTCATTCCCTCTCACCTTCCCCCATTTCCCCTCCATTGTAAAAGCCTTTTCTTGTCCATTTCATGTGAGATAGTTTACCCCATTCTATTCTCTCTCTTTCTTCTTCTCCTAGTATAATCCTCTCTCATCCCTTAATTTTATTTTCTAGATATCACCCCTTCATCTTCAACTCACCCTATGCCCTCTATCTATCAATCTATCTATCTATCTGTCTATCTATCTACATACATATAATTTTTTTTCCCTCCAAATACCCTAATACTGACAAAGGACTTATGAGTTACAAATATCATCCTTCCATGCAGGAATCTAAACAGTTCAACCTTAATGTATCTCTTATGATTTCTCTTTCCTGTTTATCTCTTCCATGTTTCACTTGAGTCTTTTATTTGAAAATTAAATTTTCTATTTAGCTCTGGTCTTTTCATCAAGAATGCTTTAAAGTCCCCTATTTCACTGAATAATCATTTTTTACCCTGAAGGATTATACTCAGTTTTGCTTGGTAGGTGATTCTTAGTTGTAATTGTATCTCCTTTGCCTCCAGAATATTATATTTCATGCTCTGTGATCCCTTAATGTAGAAGCTGATAAATCTTGTGTTATCCTGATTGTGTTTCCACAATGCTTGAATTGTTTCTTTCTGACTGTTTGCAATATTTTCTCCTTGACCTGGGAACTCTGGAATTTGACTACAATATTCCTAGGAGTTTTCCTTTGGGGATCTTTTCAGGAGCTGATTGGTGGATTCTTTCCATTTCTATTTTGGCTTCTGGTTCTAAAATATCAGGGCAGTTTTCCTTGATAATTTCTTGAAAGATGATGTCTAAACTCTTTTTTTGATCTTGGCTTTCAGATAGCCCAATAATTTTAAAATTCTCTCTCCTGGATCTATTTTCCAGGTCAATTGTTTTTCCAATGAGATATTTCACATTCTTTTCTATTTTTTCATTCTTTTGGATTTGTTTTACAATGCCTTGATTTCTTATAAAGTCATTAGCTTCCAATTACTCCATTCCAATTTTTAAGGAAGCATTTTCTTCAGTAAACTTTTGGACTTCCTTTTCCATTTGGCCAATTTTTCTTTTTAGGGCATTTTTCTTCTCATTGGCTTTTTGGACCTCTTTTGCCATTTCAATTAGGTTATTTTTTAAGGTGTTATTTTCCTCAGTATTTTTTTTGGGTCTCCTTTAACATCACTCTTAGTTTTTCCTCTACTTCTCTTACTTGCTTCTCAAAATCCCTTTTGAGCTCTTCCAAGTCCTGGGACCAATTCATATTTTTCTTGGAGGCTTTGGATGTAGGAGCTTTGGGTTTGTTGTTTTCTTCTGGTTCTATGTTTTGAACTTCTTTGTCACCAAAGTAATATAATATAGCTTAACTCTTTTTGTGCTGCTTGGTCATGATACCAGTCAATTACTTGAGTTATAAACTCTTTGTTAAGGTAGGGGTCTATTTTCAGCGTGGAGAATGTACTGTCTCACACTTCAGGGGTTTTGTGCAGCTGTTTTCAGAGATACTTCTAGGGACCTGTAAATTTTTGGTTCTTCCAAGATGCTGTGACCAAGGGTGAGGTATTTACTCCTTTCCTAGAATGTGCTCTGGTCTATGAGTGACCACAAGCACTCTTTTCTCTCTTGGAACTGTGAGGAGGATTTTCTCTTTACTGCCACTACAAGCTCTACCATGCCAGTGCTCCTCCTCACTGAAGGACTGCCACCCAGAACTGCGACCTAGATCCAAGCACAGGCAAAACAAGAGAATCCTGCACCAGCAGAGAGATATCCTTGCAATCCCCCTCTCATCAGCCACTTGATTCCCCCTCAATCTGTTGGCTGAAAGCTCCAAAGGCAGCCACCGCCCCAAGGCTGAGCTGGGGGACTGGAGCTGAGACCACCACATTTCTCTCTCTCACCACAGACACAGGCTTTTCCCACTGACCTTCTAAGCTGTCTTTGTCATTCATGGTTTTAGATTTCTGGAATCCTCCACAGCTGCCCATAATTCAGTCCTCTGAGGCCTACTCCAGGTTTGCTGAGGCCTGTGTGCCTGCACTGAACTGCATTCCTCTCCCAGCCCAGAGCAATATACCTTTCTGATCAACCATCCAGGTTGTCTTGTGCTGCAAATTTTTTTCACTTTGTCTTTTTGTGGGCTATGCTGCTATAGAATTTGTTTAGAGCCGTTTTTTATATGTATTTAGAGGGGTTTTGGGGACAGCTCAAGCAAGTCACTGCTTTTACCATGACATCTTTTCGGTGGATTCTTTCTTTGGCTATTTTGC
Organism: Phascolarctos cinereus; assembly: GCF_003287225.1. Lineage (NCBI taxonomy): Eukaryota > Metazoa > Chordata > Mammalia > Diprotodontia > Phascolarctidae > Phascolarctos > Phascolarctos cinereus. The sequence goes on along the minus strand of NW_027555625.1, from coordinate 275,182,091 downwards.
CCTCTGGTCCTAGGACCTCAGGGCAGTTTTCCTTTATGATTTCCTGAAAGATACTGTCCAGGCTCTTTTTTTCATCATAATTTTCAGGTAGACCAGTAATTTTTAAATTGTCTCTTCTACATTGTTTTTTCTAGGTCAGTTGTTTTACCAATGAGGTATTTTACATTTTCATCTATTTTTTTTTCATTCTTGCATTTTTGTTTGGCTGATTTTTGCTCTGAAAGAGTCATTAGCTTCCATTTGCCCAATTCTAATTTTTAACAAATTGTTTTCTTCTCTTAGATTTTGTATGTCTTTCCCCATTTGGCCAATTGTATTTTTTAGGGATTTGTTTTCTTCAGTGTACTTTTTTCCAGTTGGCCAAGTGTATTTTGTAAGGACTTGTTTCTATAGTTAAATTTTGTCCTTCCTTTACCGCGCTATTAACTCTTTCTTGCTTACCCTCATTTCTTTTCCCATTTTTTTCTTCTACCTCTCTCATTTGACTTTTAAAATCCCTCTTGAGCTCTTCTAAGAAGGCTCTTTGGGCTTCAGATCAGTTCGTATTCCCTTTTGAGGTTCCAGATGTGGGTTTGTTGACAATGTTGTCCTCTTCGGAATTTCTGCCTTGAACTTCACTCTTCCCTTAATAAGAATCTATGGTACATTTCTTTTTGCTCATGGTGTTTGCTTATTTCCTGGCCTTTAAAGAGATTAATCCTCCTGCTGCAGTGCAGAGGGCACTGCTCCAAGCTTCTTGTGTTTGGAGCTTTGGGCTTGGTCACTGGCTTTGTGTGCTGGGGCCTCCAATGCCCCCAGTTGGAGACTGTAGGGTTTTGGAAGCTTACCTGGTGTTGGGCTGGAATCAGCAACACTGTAATTCTAGGGATAGGATTGGTTAGTGTGATTCCTGGAGATTTCTCTTCACTTGGGCCTTTCCTTTCTTTTGCTTTCTTCAGCCCCTTTCAGATGGATGTTGCAGGATATTTATCCACCTGGGGCTCCTTGGAAAGCTGCTTCCCTTAGTTTTGCTGAGGCACTGGGAGACCTGGTTGCTGTAGAATGCTGAGGCACATGGTGGTTCTCTATGCTGGTTTCCACTGATTCCCTTGCCCTCACTGAGGCACTTGGGGGTCCTGGTGTTGGTGTTTGCGTGCTCCACTACCTGGGTTTTACAATCTCCTCTTCGTATGCTGAGATGGGGCTTTCCACTAGCTTTCTGGGATGCCTACCATTTTATACTGCTTCCCTTCCCCCAGGGTAAGAGGGGCCTTTCCCATTAATCCCTCAAACTACCTGGGCTACTTGACTGCTGTATCCCATCCTTCTTCTGTTTCAAATATTTCAGGGTTTTTCTTGAGGTGATATTTTCTGGGCTTTCAGAGGTTAATAAGGGAGGGTAAGAATGACTTACTTCTTATTCTGCCATCTTGGCTCACAGAAGCAAAAGCCCCAATGTAAGAATTTTAAGAAATAAATTTCTCCCTAAATACAACTTTGGCTGCATCCTGTAAATTTTGGGATGCTATCTCGTTGTTGTCATTCTCCTTAATGAATTTATTGATTGTTTCTGTGATTTGTTCTTTGACCCACTTATTCTTTAGGATTAGATTATTTAGTTTACAATTAATTTTTAGTCTATTTTTCCATCGCCCTTTGTTGAATTTCATTTTTATTGCATTATGATCCAAAAATAAAACAGTTAATATTTCTGCCTTTTTACATTTGGTTTTTCAGGGTTTATGGCCTAATACGCGGTCAATTTTTATGTAGGTGCTATATGCTGCTGAGGAAATGGCATATTCCTTTCTGTTCCTATTAAGTTTTCTCCAAAGGTTCATCATATCTAATTTTTCTAATATTCTATTTACCTCTTTAGTTTCTCTCTTGTTAATTTTTTTTGTTGGATTTATCAAATTCTGAGGGGGGACAGTTGAGATCCCACACTAGTATAATTTTGTTATCTATTTCATCTTGTAACTCACTTAAGTTCTCTAAGAATTTGGATACTATACCACTTGGTGCATATATGTTTAGTATTACTATTCATTGTCTATAGTATCTTGTACAAGTTGTAGTTTCCTTCTTTATATGTGTTAATTAGGTCTCTTTTTTTTTTTGCTTTGTCTGAGATCAGGATGGTTACCCCTGATTTTTCTACTTCTATTGAAGCAAAATAGATTCTTCTCCAACCCTTTACCTTTACTCTGTGTGTGTCTCTCTCTACTTCAAGTGTGTTTCTAGTGAACAACGTATTGTAGGATTCTGGTTTTTGATCCACTCTGCCATCCACTTCCATTTTATGGGAGAGTTCGTTCAATTAACATTTACGGTTATGACTAAAACTGTGTGATGGAGGGAAATCCTCCATTCTATTTTTCCTCCTGTTTGTCCTCTCTCTCCTTTTCCCCTTTCCCTCCTCATCAGTGTCTTGCTTCTGTCTCCCACCTCCTTGCCCCTCTTTTCTTAATCTCTTCCTCTCTTATTTTCCTGTCATGTAACATAGATTTTTATATTCAACTGATTGTGAATGTTGTTCCCTCTGAGCCAATATTGATGAGAGTAAGGTCAAGCAATGCCCATTGCCAACCCTTCCACCTTTCCCTTCAGTGTAATTTGTTTTTCATGCCTCTTCATGTGAAATTTGTCCCATTCCACCTATTACTTCCTTCTGTACTCAGTGTATGCCTCCTTCTCATCTCTTAATTATTTTTTATGTCATATCCTCAAGTTCACCTGATACCTCTACCCTCTGTCTATATACATTCCTTCTATTAGTAACACAATTTTAAAGAATTAGAAGTATCATCTTTCCATGTAGGGATGTAAACATTTTAGCTTCATTGAATCTCTTATGTTTTTTTAAACCCTTTTAGGCATCTCAAGTCAATATTGGAGAACATTTTTCTTTGGTTCAACTCTGATCTTATGAGAGCTTGAAATCTTTCTATTTTATTGAATGACCATGTTTTCTTTTGAAGTATTATACTTGATTTCACCAGGTAGATGATTCATGGTTGTAGTCCTAGATCCTTTGCATTCTGAAATATCATGTTATATGACCTTTGATCTTTTAATATTACAGCTGTTGAGTCCTTTATAATCCTGATTGTGACTCCCCAATATTTGAATTGTTTCTTTCTGACCACTTGCAGTATTTGTCTTTGAGCTAATAGTTGTAAAATTTGGTTATAATGTTCCTTGTAGTTTTCATTTTGGGATCCTTTCCCTGAGGTGATTGGTGGATTCTTTCAATGCCTATTTTGCTCTCTGAATCCAGGACATTAGAACAGTTTTCCTTGATAATTTATTGAAAGATGCCGTCCAGGTCTTCTTTTTGAGCATGGCTTTCAGGTAATCCAATGATTCTGACATTGTTTCTCCTGGATCTCTTTTCCAGGTCAGTTGTTTATCCAATGAATTATTTTAAATTTTCTTCTATTTTTGTTTTCATTCTTTTGGATTTGTTTGATAGATTCTTGATGTCTCATAGAGTCATTAGCTTCCACTCATCCAATTCTAATATTTAACAGGTTATTTCCCTCAGTTATCTTTTGTATCTTTTTTTTTTCATTTGGCCAATTGTATTCTTTAAGGGGGTGTGTTCTTCAGTGGATTTTTGTGTCTCCTTTTCTATTTGGCCAATTTCTTTTTCCAAGTTATTTCTCTTTTTTTTTCATAATTTTCTTGCATCACTATAATTTCTTTTCCTAATTTTTCTTCTACTTCTCTAATATAATTTTTAAGCTCCTTTTTGAGCTCTTACATGAATTCTTTCTGGGTTTGAGACTACTTCCTATTTTTGTTTGGGGCTTTGCCTATAGGTGTTTTGACATTATTGTCCTCTTCTGAATTTGTGTCTTGGTCTTCTTGGTCACCATAATAACTTTCTATGGTCAGATTCTTTTTTTGGGGACACTGTCTCAAGCTTCTTGTGCCAAGGGCTGCAGGCCCTGGATGTTTACCTGGTGCAGCACAGAAGTTGCCCTGATGCCCATGGGGGGACTCTTGTGTCTGGTGTTTCGCTGGGGGTGATTGGTACTGCTGGAGGCTTTAGGGGTCTGGCAACTTACCTGGTGCTTAACCAGGGTTCTAATGGTGTTATCTGGTGTGTGCTGAGGCTGGTAGAGTGGTTCTACATTTCCCTGTGGCTATGCTGAAGCACATGGTTGGGGCCCTCTTAGTGGCTGCCTGTTTGCTTAAACACCCTTAAGTTGGTATCTATGTGTTTGCCCAGGGCTATGCTAAAGCACTTGGTGGTTCTAGGCACTGGGATCTATCCATTCCCCTGGCTATCCTGGGGCACCTGGGAGGTCCTAGTGTTGGCATTTGCCTGCTCAACCACATTGAGGCTCAAGATCTCCCACTGGTTTGCTAAGCTGGGGATTGCTGCTGGCCTACTGGGATGCTTCCTGTCCTGGACTGCACTTTCCTTTTACCTGAGTGAGACAGATCTTTCCTGCTGATCTTCCAAGATTTTGGGCTAAAAAGTTGTTTCACTGCGTCTTTTTGCTAGTTTTGCTGTTCCAGGATTTTTGGGGGACACTATGTTATGCTTGTTGAAAGTGACTATGGGAGAGTTCCATTGATTTACTTTTTACTCCGCCATCTTGGCTCTTGGAAGTCCCTTCCATTCATAAAAATGAAAATTTACAAAAAGCAATGGCAGTCAACAAATGAAGTAAAGTATTCCTTTTGAAACAAGTGAAGAAGAGCCACTCTGTCATTGAATTAAGATTTTTCAAGTTGGGTTAGATCAATGAATTCATTTAGTCTATAAAATATTCCAAGAAACTACAAAAAATAGGAACATGATTTTTTAAATCATGAAAATAATAGTTGCCTCAAATTTATCCAACTGATAAAAAACATCCTAGGGTTCTTATTGTGTTTGGAAGGCTGGCCAATGGGTCACTTCCTGGCCATTAAGTCTTATATATCCTTGGTTCTCCATTATCTCTCATACCCCATATCCAAGCTGCTGCCAAGAGCCTGTCCATTTGACCTTTGTAACACCTCTCAAATTTGACCCCATCTCTTCTGCCACCACTCCAGTGTATGGCTTCATCAACTCATGCTTGGACTATTCTAATAGCCTGCTGGTGGGTCTGCCTGCTTCAAGTCACTCCCCACTGAATTCATACTCCAATAATCTGCCCAAATGATTTTTTTCCTAAAGCAGTTATCAAACCATGTCTCCCCACCTCTTTTACACCCACTCAGTAAACTACAGTGACTTCCTATAACCAGTATGGTCAACTAGGAAGTTGGAGGGAGCATGAGGATCCTATGCACTGTGTTGTAGGACTAGAACCCCAAAAGGGAAAAGAACTAAGTTTTATTTCTAAGTCTGCTACTAACTCGTGTGTGGCCTCCTGATGACCCCTTCTTCTTTAGACCTTAGATTTCTTATTTGCAAAATGAAATAATTAGATGAGATGGTCTCTAAGTTCACTGATCTTTGATTTAGGGAGTACTAAATGCCATCTTTACATCTCCAATAACTTGAACACTGTCTAGAGCAATTCTTTGGAAATACAGTCCTATGTGAAGGGTGAGAAGTACAGTGCTAACACAACAGAATGGTTCCATCACAAAGAAGACAATTTTTTTTGAGTTAATCAGTAGGAGGTTTCTGGTCCTGGAGAGAGAAGAAACATGAGAATAAAGAAAAACAGTGTTCTCACAGTTGGAAGAAGCCAGCCAAATTCATTGCTGTTGAATCCCACAATATAGGGGACATGATTGAACTGCTTTTCAGTGAGGAGGTCTTTGGGACTCTTGGGGAAAAATATTCCATCCACAACTGTAGGAGGCAATACAATTTTCTGAAAGGAAAAAATAATAACACAAACATTTTCTCATGCTAGCTCTAAGAGAATTAAACTATGTGATATGTTTAATTACCTTCTTCTATGAACTATGGAGTGACACATTCTCCCCATTCATTGATGAGGTGAGGAGGGACAAGAGCCTGCAGGTTTATTCTAAACCACAAGGACTTTTATGGGTACTATCTTTATCTCACCAATGGATTATTTGTGAACCACTTACATTTTCCTCTCTTATAATTGATTCAAATATAATGGATTAGACAATCAGTTAAGTAAACTTAATTCAGTTAATATGGTCAAATGTGTAGAAAAATATGAGTTTATAAAAATTAACCTCTAGTAAAAGGCTCTCCTTGTTGCAGAGATGAAAAGTATTGAATGGTGTCTTCATCTTTTTGAGACAACGTTTAAGTACTACATTCTCTAAGGAACCTTCCAAGATTACTCTAACCCAGGTGTTCGTATATTTTTTGTGGCATGGACTCCTCAGAATTTTTTAAAATGCATTAAATAGAGTTACAAAAGAAAGCAATGATATTGAAACATATTAATTTGACATATAGAAATATATCAATTATCAAAATGCTTTTTCAAAAATCAAGTTCATAGATGTGAGCTTAGGAACCCTTTCACTAGCCATATAGATCTCTCCATCCTATAATCACACACATATGCATACATATGTGTATGTACATATGTATATATGCATATGTGTATGTATGTATATGTGTGTATATGTGTGTGTATAAATATTTTAAAAAACCCACCAATCTCAGAGCCAAGAATACAAAGTTTGAGTCAATATTCCATAGTTATGACACTATGGACAAGTCACTTACTCTCTATACTTCAGTTAACTCACCTGTAAAATGAGGATAATGATAAATATCTACACTCTGTACTTTATAGGGCTATGAGGAAAGCAAAAAAAACCCACAACTGGTTATATTTCTATACCAATTTAGATTAAGCCAATGAAAATATTTTGTCAATCATTTTGCAGTGATGTCCAAAGCTTTGTGACCCCATTTGGAGTTTTATTGGCAAAGATATTTGAGAGGTTTGCCATTTCCTTCTCCAGTTCATTTTACAGATGAGGAAAATGAGGCAAATTGGATTAAATGACTTGCCCAAAGTCACACAGCTAGTATCTGAGGCCAGATTTGAACTCAGATCTTCCTGACTCTAGGCCTAATGCTCTATCTACTGTGCATTTTAATTGTTTTAAGTGTGATAGTCCTGTTACAAAACTAAGAATCTCAAAGTTGTAAAGTGCTCAGGTGCAATCTAGTCTAACCCACAATTGAAAAGGAATCCCTTCTACAACATACCCAAAGAAATAGATATCCTTCAAAAGACCTCCGATGAGGTAGAATTCTTTACCTTTTTAGGTAGAACATTCCACTTTGTGATATTTCTGGTTATTAAGAATGGTTTCCTATGTCTATTCACTTTTCCTAGGTCTAGTCTATGAGGCCAAAATGAACAGATGTACAAATCTAATCCCCACTATAATATACCTGAAAGTGATTGTATCAGGATCTCCCCTCTGATAAGGATGAACCCACTAACTCTCATTCTACTTTTGGTCCTTCTAATTCTGAAATTTTGTGAGTCAGTGAATAAAAGTATGTGTAAGTACAGAATTGTCCCACCTGTAAATTACACCAACACCCATTATCAGATTTAGTCATAACTATGTAATAATTCCATTTTATCTATGAGGAAACTATGGCTAAAAAGCATCATAGACTCTTTAATTCTGAGAGATAAAAGAGACCTTAGAAATAGTTTAGTCTAACTCTGTTATTCAATAAATATTGATCAAATATTTATTGTGGGCTAGCCCTGGGGAATACAAACATAAAACCTAAGCAATCCCTGTTCTCAAAGCTTTCATTTTCACCTATGAACTTAACATTTCTATATGTCCTCCACTTGGAGAGATGGAAACTAAGGCTCAGAGAGGAAGTGAGGTACTCCAAGTATAATGATTATTAAGCTACAGAATCAGGACTTATAGACTAATTTCCCATCACCTGACTCTTTCCAGGGTTCTTTCCACTGTACCATGATGCCACTAGTGCAAAACGGACTGCAGGTCATCAGTTCAATATGGCAACTGGGCTAAGAAGAGAGGAAACATTTATACATACAAACCATGGATGTTTGGATGGGGTAAGAATCTGGGAAGATTCCAAATTCCAAACTTAGACACAGTGGGGTTGGAGGGAAATTATTATTTTTAATATTTTTTATTACTATTTTTCTCTTTTGATTTCTTCAAGAGCATTCCTTGGAGCAGGTGGAATTTAAAGGATAATTTAAATTAAAATGTGGCCCTAGAGTCTTCTACAAATATTGAAATGGGGACTAACTTTAGTGATGGTGATGTGAGCCAGGGAAAATATTTATTATTATACAACTGAGTGGAAAAATATAATGGACAAGTCACTTACTCTCTATACTTCAGTTAACTCACCTGTAAAGTGAGGATAGTGATAAACATCTACACTCTGTACTTTATATGGCCAATCAGTCCCACAACATTTCTTCTTAATAATTAGCCCAAAGCAAAGACTTACAGACATTATCCTCCTAGGATACATAAGAGGTGGTTGACATTAACAATCATAGACTTTCTTGCCTGGAGCCTTGGCAACATCTCTTACAACTTATGAAATAATTTGTAAGCCCAGTTATTTCCCTAGGGTGCTGCTTTGAAAGTGAAAAAGAACAACTTTGGCCTCTTGAAGAGGGCATTTTCATTAGTGGTTATTATGGAATGTTAACTTGACAGTAGCTTGAGAATGGGGCAGACTACTTCTCAAGGCTATGGGACTGAAATGATTCCATTCAAATAGGGTTGCCTTCTTTTTGTTTACCTGGAACTTAAAGAAATCAAGATTCAAATAATTAAAAAAAAACAAAAACAACAAGGATGTCTAACCAGTGTAGGATCTCGCATGAAATCCATGCTGAATAGTTCCTGTGAAGACAGAAAAAAATGGGTGAGAAAAATTTCTTAGGAAGTGCTTCTCTTGCTGCTTTACCTGATTTTTTCATATTTTGTCAAGATTAGGTTCAGGTCTGAAGTACACAGGATTTCTGGTTGCCTGTGTTTCACAAGAGGAGTAAAGCCAGGCTATGGAATCCATGAAGAGAGTCACAAGGTCTCTTAGAATTCTAACTTGGAGCAACGGCCTGAAAATCAAGGGCTTTTGCTCTGCTACCTACAATTTCCCCAAACTGGTCCTTTAGAAGAAAAGCCTGAAGAGGCATATATGCCAACGAAGGGGCACTTTGTCCAAGACTTTTGAATGTCTAATATTGAAGTTAGTGCAGAGGCTCAGATTCTTAAAATCTAGCCACTGCTCTGATTCTTATAATCTAGCCAATAGTTCACTAATGTTCAGACTTTTTAATGGTTTGACTCTAATATGATAGATGTTCTAATAAACCTTTTCTTTGGCTGAAAAAAAAAATACATGATTCTAAATCCAAGGCCTCCCAGTCCTAGATTCACAGAGAGCAAGTCCAATATTGGGAACTATTCTAAAAGATGTTTTTTCCCCTTTTTGACTCATTATGCCCCACTCACACACCCAAAGAAATTTCAGGAGCTCTAGATCTCTACAAATGGTGGTAATTATGAGGATGGGATCTAGACTCCAAAAAGGAAAAACCCTAGACTTTCCTACTTGGCCAAATCTCTGGAGTTTGCCTGAGGCTATAATCCCATCAACTGGCCTTTTGTTATTGCCTACACCCAAACTACCAATTCTTTGTTACCCTTAATCTAGCCCATTCCTCCATTGTTTTACCTCCCCATAGCCTAGAGCCATAGGGGTCTCAGGAGATCATATAAAATGATTCTTAGTAAAGAGACAAGGGGTCAGAACTCTAAGGACACCTACCATCTTTAAAGCAGAGTTCAAGATCTCTTCTTCTGTCTTCTGCCTCATACAGTGAACCATGCTGGCTGAAATGGTTGTTTTACACCCAGCAAAGGCTGCAATTTTCTGTAACAAAATTTGACAGGGACAACCTTATATTCCTGAAGGTGGGACATAGTACACTGGGAAAATTTTCAGAATGGAAGCCAGAAAAGTGAAATTCAAAAAACCCTGCTCCTTCCTATGTGATTTATGATCACAGAGATAGATTAGGCACACTACTTGCTGAAACAATAAATCTGAAGATCTCAATTATCGGGGTAAACACTTACTATTTGACAAAACCTACTAGGAAAAGTAGACAGCAATGTGGCACATACTTGGCTTAGCCCAATACCTCATGTGATGTATCAAGATAATTTCTAAATGGATTCATGAGTTAAGTATAAAAGGCCGTATTGTAAACAAATAGAGGTCAAGGAAGAAATTACCTTTTTAGATCAACGAACGGGGAAAAATTCCCAATCAAACAAGGAACAGAGAAGATAGCAGAATATAAAGAATTTTGATTATATAATTTAATTCAAAAAACTAATCCAGTTCAGTTAGGATTAAAAGAGAAACAGTGAAGTAGAGAGATATAGGCTGCATTTCTAAGATATATCAGGAACTGATTCAAATGTGTAAGAATGCATATCATTCAACAATTGATAAATTATTAAATATGTGAAAAGTTTGCTCTCAAGTGAAAAAATCCAAGGTACTTAAAATTCATTTTTAAAATGTTTGAAATCATCAATAATTAGAAAAAATGAAAGCATCACTGAGATCATCTATCAGATTGGAAAAATTGACAAAAAAGGAAAATTATAGAAGTTGGAAGGGATTCAGAAAAAGGACATTGATACAATTGATGGAGTTATGAAATGGTCTAGACATTTTAGAAATGAATTTGAAACTATTGCTAAAACATTACTAACCTAGACATACCTTTTGACCTAGAGATAACTCTTTTAGACTTATATGCCCAAAGTGATAAAAAAAAAGAGGAAAAGGTACTATATGTACAAATATACTTAGAAAAGCTTTTGGTAAAGTCAAATAAATGGGAAATAGTTGACAAATTATGCTATATAAATATAATGGAAAACTATTGTATTCAAGGAAATGAGGAAGGACATGGTTTCAGAGAAATCTGGGAAGACTTGTATGAACTGAACACAAAGTAAAGTGAGATGAACCAGGAGAACAATTTGTATAGTACAACAGAATTTTAAAGACAGTTTTGAAGGATTTAAGAACACAGATCAACAAAATTATGAATTGTGATTCCAAAGGACTGACATTGAAGAATGTTGTCTATCTCCTGAGGGAGACATGATGGACTAATATGAAAGAGAAGAAAAACATTCTTTAACTTAGCCATTCTGGGAATTTTTGCTTGACTATGCATGTTTATGATAAGACTTTTGCTGTTTTTCTTTTTTCTTTTCTAGTATGGAAGTGAATTTGAAGGAAAAAAAACCAGAAAACAGATGCTTGCTAATTTAAAAAAAATAGTTAACAAAGACATTTCTTTGTGACTTAGACAAGTCAATTCTTTATGCAGGGATTCCATTTTTACCTCTGGAAAATGAGAAGACATCCCTAAATTATTTCTAATATTCCTTATAACTCTAAATCCCTTTAAATCTGTAAATGGAGTCAAGTTTTTGGAGAGTCATGTAATATCAAAAACCAACCTCAGCTGTTGATTTGATGTTAGAAATAAATATGGATTCCATAATGGCAACTCCACTCTGGGAAATGGCTCGGTGGAAGAGATTCGTTGTCAAAGGAGAAAGAACCTGAAGGGGACAAAAAGGAAAGAATTGAGATTATGATTTAGGATTAGAAATCTAACTAGGGTAAGAAAATTGTAGCTTTGCCTGAGGACATTGGGAGGATGTTGACAATACTCCTTCACCAATATAAAAATTGTCAGTTAGCATCCTGCTACAAAAAAAACATTAGTTGAAATGAAGAAAGCTGGACTAGTTGTGGTATGGATAGAAGGCCAGCCTTGAAATTAGAAAACCTGAGTTTAAACCCTATCACTGACATATACTGACTATTTAACCTTGGACAGCTGACAACTTATTAGTATCTCTTATTGTTGATTTGCTTCTAAAGTAGAGTTTTTCTCATCAGGATTTCCTCAACTATTGAAATCACTTAGACATTTCCCCAAAGAATTAAAGTTGGAAGGCACCAGAAAGAAAAATTTCTCCTCTTGACTAACCCTCCTCAAGTGAATTCCTTCCTGTCTCAGGTCTGTAGGGCTCCTCTGCCCCATCCAATGGAGGCTTTCCTAGAAGTAGACTATCAATTGTATCTTTAGCTGTTGTTTCTTTTTAAAGGTATACAAACATCTTAAAGGCAGAAATTCTCTATTTGTCTTTATATTTCCAGCATCTAGCACTAGCACAAACTCTCTGTGTGTGTGTCTCTCTCTGTCTCTCTTTGTTTCTGTCTCTGTCACTCGCTGCCTTTCCGTGTCTCTGCCATTAATCTTAAATTTTTGATTTTGGGGCATATTTCTAGCTCCTTGCCCCAAATGCCAAAATGGCTAGTTATAGCATTATTAAATAACACTGATTGGGTAGATCAAGGTAGATCCACTCATGCTCAAAAAATACTATCTCTCTCATGTGATCCTAGAAAATATGTATTCCCTTCAGCTTTAGCTTTTCCATTTTGCATTATTTCATCACTGTTTTTTCAAGATTTCTTTGTGTGCTTTCTTCTTGTATTGATTTTTGTATATATTCTGTCTATTTGTATTTACAAATGAGCATATTGGCTTCCTGGAAGAATGTAACCACTTTAAGGGAAGTCTCATTTTATTTTTGTCTTTGTATCCCTGGCACTTGCCATAGGACTTAGTAAATAGTAAGTACTTCATAAAATCTGGTTGTTTTACTAACTGAACTCATAAATTTACCTAATATGTTTGACATTTTTCTTACAGTTACATTTAGGAACTTTCATTTTGCTATGGAAACCTTTGAACACACTGATTTTTTTGTTTCTTTTTAATAATACTTCAAGGGAAATGTTCATAGCAATGTAATTATGGTTAAAAAGATAGGAAATTGACTGAAAAACCATGTCGCATTACAGTAAAAGAATACTGTTCTTACAATGAGAAATGAGGAATCCAGAGAAATATTGAAATATTTGTTTGAACTGACATAGAATGCAATTAGCAGAACCAATAGAAAAATATGAACAATAACTCTAACAATATAAATGAGATAACAAAAACAAAACTGGTTTCTTTTTTTCTTCTGTTTTACTTTTAGGTCTTGAGACGATACCTTTACCCACAGCCAGTACTTCTCCTCCCAAGTAATGTTCTGTAAGTCACACACATGTACACACACACACACACACACACACACACACACACACACACACACTAAAGTCACCATGGGTTAATCCATTTGTGACAATATGGAGCATCCTCAGCAATAGCTTCTTCGAAATGCTTATCCCTTCTGATGGTTTCAAGTGAGATGCTAATAATGATAGACAGCTGTTAACCAAAACAGAGAGAAGTCATTGTTTATCTGTCATCTATAAACATGGCAGGCAGAGACAACAGAGAGGTAAACATGCCACACTAATAGTACATATGAAAATAACTCATTGATAATGTACAAAACAAAATTGTTAAAGATACAGGCTTCATGGTAGCAAGATGGCCAATGTGAAGGCCGATAGATTAGGAATATGGTACAAATTATAATCAGGTGCTGCACTAGAATTAGATATATATTTTTTTAAATTTACCATGAGCTAGTTCCCTGCCTGTGTGGAATTATAATCAAATAATTTATCTGTCATTTTCAAGGGATATAGAACTCCATGTCAAATAACAGAAATGAGTAGACAGAAAAAGTGAACAGGCACTCAAGGGGAACTAAGGCACAGTAAAGTCCATTTATGATAGCCCAGATCATTGGCTGCTGAAAAAGGTCTTTTGGCACAAGAGGAAACATCCTACATAAACACACAAAAGTATCCCAGCTACTTTTTTCATAGAAACACAGCAATAGTAAGGGCCATAAAGGCCATATAGTCATGTATTCCCCACTTAAATCATGAATCCTGGCCACTACTATAAAACTTCTCAAAAGTGGTTATCCAGTTAATAATTAAATACTACAGACACAGGGAACTAACTAAATGGCAAGGCAGCCCTTGTTATAATTAGAAATTTCTCATTAAATATTTCTTAAGAAGCTATCCTCTATTTTAAATTGGCAGTTTCCACTCTAACTTTCCTTAATTTAAGCCCTCAGTCATCATATCTCCCTTCTCATATGTGAATATATGGATATAGATAGAGATGATATAAATAAAGATGAAATAGGTATACAACTATAGATATTTCCTTTAGACTAATCATGATCTGTTCCTTTAAGCCTTGCATGGCTTAGCAAACAGACCTCAAATGCTATGGAGATGTTACCTTTAATAAAATTATCACATTTTCCACCTCAAATGTTTTCTGTCAACGTCCCTTCTAAATGATGGTGTGCAGAGTAAACAGTACTGGACCAGATGACCTCTGAGAACTCTTTCTCAGTCTATGATCTTATGCTCCTATAATTTGAACATGATACTCCTAATATTGTATGATAGAAGTCTGACTGGTGTTTTCCTTTGTTTCCTATCTCAGATCAATTCTTACCCAGGCAACTTCTTGCATATGTGTACAGATATTAATGATACACCATTGCCCAGGGTTCATCTGTTAAAAACTAGGAAGTGAACTGTGAGGTCCCCTGAAGTGAAAGGTCCTACACAATCTCCTACATCCTCACTGGGATAGAAGTGAGACTCTGAAAAAGGGTATTCTAGTAATGTGAGTAAATCTTCCCTGTCCCTGTTCCAAGGTTTCTAATTGGATCTAGCTCTTGATTCTCTACTTTCTTAAGGACGTCCTCACCCTTCCCCAAAATAATTCACTTCCTTGAGGGGGTATGAAGATGAGAGATGCTGAGGAAAGAATCCTTGCCCAACACATAGTTGGCACTGCCCACACTTGAGAGAAATGTCTCTTATTAATGGCATATTTAGAAACATGAGAATATTTGGTGCCTGGATTGTTGTCTGAACTTTGTAGGAGTGACTGATGTGTGTGTGTGTGTGTGTGTGTGTGTGTGTGTGTGTGTGTGTGTGTAAAATTGTACTCTGAAGATGAGTATGGCAGGAAAATTAGTTTCAAAGTATTTTCTCAATAAGAAGAGCTAGTACAAGTACCTTGACGGTACACTACATTAAGTGCCAGGTCTGCAGTCAGAAAGACTCAGCTTTCTGGGTTCAAATCTGGCCTCAAATACCTGTGTGACGCTGGCCAAGTCCCCCAACACACTACCCTCAGCCTTTTTATCTGCAAAATGAGCCAGAGGAGAAAATGGCAAACCACTCCAATATTCCTGCAAAGAAAATCCTAAATGAGGAGACAAAGAATCAGATTGAAAACAACTGAACAACAACAACAACAAAAGCAGAATCCTCAATAACATTGTCTTAGACACTACTCAGCTCTGAAGGCCCTCCAGGGAGGGAAAACAGCACTTTCCATTTCTGATCAAAGGATACTAACATTGGTCTGGATTATTCTATACTGCAACTTCCACCATAGGAGGATATGCAGGCATCTAGCACCATCTGGGGTGTCCACATAAGGACCATGGCCAAGAGGATTCCTGAGTTATGCACAAAGCAAACACAATGAAACATACTCAATAAAACTGATTTATTAAAAATGGAAAAATCCAGGAAGATTTTGAAGAACAGATGATGAAACATTGCTCCTTCCTCATGTCGGAAGTGGGGACTAGTAATACAATGTCAGATGCAATCAAGGCGTCAGATGATTTTTACTTCATTGATTTCCTTATTCACAAGGGAGGCTCAGTCTGCAGAGTAGGTTTTAAATGAAGGTAACAGAAAATCAAAGGTTAACAATAAAATATTTTTTTTAAAAGAAGATTCTTCAAGTATGCCATTACAGCAGTACTAGATGAATATATAGTTTCCTCTACAATGCAATAGTGCCTGTTGCGACCATGCTTTAATTATTTGGTTTGCCTTTTCCCTCTGCTTCATGAAGGTAGAAATCACATTTTATATAAACTTCATGAGTTCCAGAGTTCCTAAGGCAACACTGAATATACAATAGGCACTTAATAAATGTTTCTTGAATTTTTTTGAAAAAGAGGGACTTCTGGGAGCCAAGATGACAGAGTAAAAAGTAAATCACTCTCATCTTCCCTTACTGACCTCTGAAAGCTCAGAAAATATCACCCCAGGGGCAGCTACGTGGCACAGTGGATAGAGCACCGGCCCTGAAGTTAGGAGGAGCTGAGTTCAAATCTGGCCTCGGACCAAACACTTGACATTTCCTAGCTGTGTGACCCAGGGCAAGTCACTTAACCCCAATTGCCTAAAAGCAAATATATATATACATATATATATATACACATATATATATATATATGTATATATATATATATATACATATATGTATGTATATATATATACATATATATATACACACATATATACACACACACACACACACACACACACACACATATATATATATATATATATATATATATATATATATATATATATATGTATCACTCCAGGAAAAATCCTAAATATATATATATATATATATATATATATATATATATATATATATATATATATGTATATGTATGTATATATATATATATATATGTATATGTATTATGTATATATATATATATATATATGTATATATATATATATATATATATATATATATGTATATATATTATATATATATATATATATATATATATATATATATATATATGTATCACTCCAGGAAAAATCCTGAAATAGCTGAGCCAGCAGAAAGACAGAGTACAGCAGTCTTATAGCCCAGGATTCTTCAGGGATTAATGGGAAAGGCCCATCTTGCTCTGTGGGATGGGGAGCAGTACAGGATGGAAGGCATCCCAGCAAGTCAGCAGCAAGTCCCACCTCAGCAAACCGAAGAAAGATATTGAGCCCCAGGGTGGTGGAGCAGGGAAACACCAACACCAAGACCCCCTGAGTGCCTCAGCACTGGGAGGGAACTGGTAAACACCGGCTCTGAAAACCACTTGTGCTACCATTCTGCAGAAGCCAAATCTCCCAGTCCTTTAGCACAACTCAAGGCTCCCACACATCTTCCAGCAGCCAAACATTCCAGTGCTTTAAAGAAGCCCAGGTGAGCAGGAGTCCTCCATAGGCCAGGTTCCCAACCTCCACCCTGAAAGCTCCAGTGCTGCTGACCCCAGTTGAGCATCAGGTAAGCTGCCATACCCCTACAGTGTTCAGCTGCCAGCACTCATGAGGTCAGTGACCCTTTGCCACAGAAGTAGAGACTGACTTTAAAAGCCAGGAAATAGGCAAACACCATGAGCAGAAAGCAGGAATGGATAATGACCACAGATTCTTTCTTTGAGGACAGGGAAGATCAAAACACAAATTCAGACAAAAACAACATTGTCAGTATACCTACAACCAAAACCTCAACAGGGAATATGAACTGGTCTCAAGCCCAAAAAGCCTTCTTGGAAGAGCTCATGAAGAATTTTAAAAGTCAGATAAGAGAGGTAGAAGAAAAATTGGGAAAGGAAATGAGAGATATGCAAGAGAGAGTCAATAGCCTAGAAAAGGAAGGACAAAAATTGATCATAGAAAACAAGTCCTTAAAAAGCTATAATTGGCCAAAGAGAAAAAAAATACACTGAAGAAAATAAGTCCTTAAAAAGTATAATAGGTCAAATGGAAAAGGAGGTACAAAGCCTCAATGAGGAGAACTGTTTAAAAAGTAAAATGGGCCAAATGGAAAAGTAGGTACAAAATCTAAGAGAAGGAAATAATTCATTAAAAATTGTAATTGGGCAAGTAGAAGCTAATGATTTTATGAGATATCAAGAATCAAGATATCAAGATATTAAAAAAGTCAAACAGAAACAAAAGAATGATAAAATAGAAGAAAATGTAAAATACCTTATTGGTAAAAAAATATGATCTGGAAAATAGATCCAGGAGAGACAATTTTAACATTATTAGTCTACCTGAAAACCATGATGAAAAAAGAGCCTAGACAGCATCTTTTAGGAAATCATGAAGGAAAACTACCCTGAGGTCCTAGAACCAGAAGGCAAAATAGTTATCAAAAGAATTCAATGATCACCTCCTGAAACAGATCCCAAATTGAAAATACCAAGGAATGTTGCAGCCAAATTCCCAAATTACTAGGTCAAAGAGAAAATACTACAGGCACCCAGAAAGAAACAATTCAAATATTGCAGAAGCATAATTAGGATAGCACATGATTTAGCAGATTCTACTTTAAGGGACTGGAGGGCTTGTAATATAATGTTCCAGAGGTCAAAGGCAATAGGATTAAAACCGAGAATTACCTACCCAGCAAAACTGAGTATAATCTATCAGGGGAAAAAATGGATATTCAGTGAAATAGAGGACTTTTAAGCATTCTTGATCTAAAGACCAGAGCTGAATAGAAAATTTGACTTTCAAATACAAGACTAAAGAGAAGCATGAAGAGGTAAACAGGAAAGAAAAATCACAAGACACTTATGAAAGTTGACCCGTCTACACACCTGCATGGAAAGATATTTGTAACTCATGAAACCTTTTTCAGTATTAAGGTAGTTGGAGGAAAAACAATATGTATATATAGACAGATAAATAGATATAGGGCACAGGGTGAGTTGAAGATGAAGGAGTGATATCTAAAAAGGGGTACACTAAGACAGAGGGGATGGGTGTAAGTTGACTTTGATGTGAAGATTAAAAATCTAATTAAGTGGTGAAAAAAGATTGTTATGGGAGAAGAGGAAAGGATGAGACAGACAAGGGTAAATCACGTCACATGAAAAGGCACAAAAACATATTACAGTACAGGGAAAGAAGGGAGGGAGATGAGCATTGTTTAAACCTTACTCTCATCAGATTTGGCTCAAATAGAGAATAACATAATCAATTATGTATAGAAATCCAACTTACCCTAAAAGAAGTAGGAGGGGAAAAGGGAAAGAACAGGGAAGGGGTAGATAGAAGGAAGGGAAGAAGTAGTAAAGGTAAAAGGAAAGAAAAGAGAAGGGGCTGAGAGAAGGCAGGGTAGATAGAGGGATGTGGTGGTTGAAAGCAAAAGTCTAGTGATGAGGGAAAGGGAGGAAGGAGAGAAAAAAGCACAAACAGAGGGGAATAAGATGGAGAGAAAGACATGGATAATAATCATAACTGTGAATGAGAATGGGATGAACTCTCCCACCAAACAGATGCAGATAACAGATTGGATTATAAACCATAATCCTACAATATGTTGTTTAAAAACCTGGGAAGACTTTTACAAACTGATGCTGAGTGAATTGAGCAGGACCAGAAAAACATTGTATGTAGTAACAACCAGGTTGTGTGATGACTAACTTTGATAGACTTAGCTTTTCTTAGCAATGCAAGGATTTTAAACAACTCCAAAAGACCCATGATGGAAAATGCTGTCTATGTTCAGAGAAAGAACTTTAGAGTCTGAATGCAGATGGAAGCATACTATTTGCTCTCCTTTTCTTTTGTTGTTTGTTTTGTTTCTTCTTTCTCGTGGTTCTTCCTATTAGTTCTAACTCTTCTTTACATCATGACTAATATAAAAATATTTTTTCATATGAATCTGTAAGTACAGCCTATATCAAATTGTATGCCATCTTGGAGATGGGAAAGGAGAGAAATTAGGAGAAAATTTAAAAATCAAAATCTTATGGAAGTGAATGTTGAAAACTAAGAATAAATTATTAAAAAAACCAAAAAAAGTAAGAGAGTACTAAGCAGAAAGAAAATGAAAAAAAAAAAACAAAAGAAAGTGGGAAGATGGGTCCCAGAACTATATTTTGATTTTTTCCATGTTTGCCCAGAGTTGTCAAGAGAAAATAGGAGTCAGGGATCACAAGAGTTTTCATCCACTCAGAAGGGCATGCAATGGTTCAGTGAAAGGCTTGCTAAGTGTTCATTGCGATGATTTTGTTAGTTACTTTGTAGTGTTGCTGTGAGAGGGCTAGGTGGCACAGCAAATAGAATGCTGGACCTGGGGTCAAGGAGACTCATTTTTCTCAGTTCAAATCCAGCCTCAGACACTTATTAGCTGTGTGATCTGAGCCAAGTCACTTAACCCTGATTGCCTCAGTTTCCTCAACAGTAAAATGAGCTGGAGAAGGAAACAACAAACTACTCCAGTATCTTTGCCAAAAAAGAAAAACAAAAACAAAAATGGGCTCATAAAGAGTCTGACACAATTAAAAACAATGGAGCAACAAAGAGATGCTATGAGTGGAAAGAACATTGGGTCTGGAATTTGATTGTGAATCCAGCTCAGATATCTCATAACTGCATGATTTTAAGCAAGTCACTTTATCACACAGAAATTTAGTTTCCTCATCTGTACAAATATGAATGATAATGCTTTTATTACCTAACTCATAGAGTAGCTATGAGGAAACTGATTTTAAGTATTTTTTAATGTAAATTGTTATTTTATTATAAAAGAAACAACACATTACAAAACTGAATCAACTCTTCAGTCCCACAGACCTTCACTGTTAAACTTCTACAGTTAGTCTTGGGGCATGGTAAGCTCTACATTCTCATCTTCTCTACTTCATTACCTGATTAGGAAAGAAAACTCACTGCCTAGAATCAAGCATGGTCCTGTGGAAGAATCAAAGCAATTAGCAGTCAATAAAAAACATCTGCATGAGGTTAGGGCTCACATTCTGTGCTAACAGACATTTCTGGAACAATTCTGAATTCGAGCATGACACCCTGAAAACTTACCAGTGCTGAAACACTGATAATTCCTGCTGATGAACCAAAAATGGTCACCGAGTTTGGTTCTACTCCAAGGTTGACAATGTTTTTCTGAACCCATTGGAGTTCAGCCATTTGGTCTAAGTAACCCCAGTTCCCTCGGGCATGTTCGTCTCCTGTGCTACAAAGAAGAGAAGGAAGGAGGAAAATGGGTGGTTAGAAATAAAGTGCCTATTAGTATAACAAGGAAGGAAATGGGAGGAAGCATGATGTAATAGAAAGATTGACTAATAGTTAGGAGATACCCAGATTTAAATATGGCCTGGGAAACATAATTCGTGACCACAAATAAGTCACTTAAGTTTTCACAGCTAGTTTCCTAATTTATAAACTGGAGATATCAATAGCACTTACCACATGTAGTTGTTGTTAGACTTGAACCTTGTAAGAAGTATAACACACAGCAATTACTTTAAGAACAAGTGGTGCTATGGGAAATATGGAATAATGCTAAGCTTCCTACTTTTACTGTGTGGTCAACTTTTGTTGTTGTTGTTCAGTCATTTTTTTAGTCATGTTTGACTTTTCATGACCTCATTTAGGATTTTCTTGCCAAAGCTTCTGGAGAGGTTTGCCATTTCCTTCTCCAGATCAGATTTTATAGTTGAGGAAACTATACACAAATGGGGTTAAGTGACTAGCCCAGGGTCACACAGCTATTACATGCATGGGGACAGATTTAAACTTAGGAAGATAAGTCATCCTGACTCCAGACCAAACACTTTAACCACTATGCCACCTAGATGCTGGTCAACTTACCACCTTAGCATTGTTAAGTTTATGTCCGGGTCCTGTTTTTTTTTTCTTTTAAATAAAATTTGATGAGGGTAGGAATCAGGTCTTCCAATTTTCTTCTGTTGCCTTCATGACCCCACCTAGCACTCAAGCAAACTGATTAGTATTATTGATCTTCATCCCCAGCAGGCCTTGGGGGAAACCCCTAACTCTTCTCTTGACTGGAATGTCTTTCTGTCCAATCTGCCCATCCAAATGTCTCAGTCCCTCTCCTATCTCCTCCAGGAAGTTTGAATTTGACCTAAGCCAATTGAAATTCCTCCTTCCTCTGAACTCTAATACTGAATTGAGCATATATTATACACTTAATAAATGCTAAATTGAATAGTTTGCACATAGAAGATACTCAGTAAATATTCACTCAATAAGACAATACATAGCAGTTATTCAATCGATCCTTACTCAACTAGACTGAAAAGAATTTTTAGCCCCTAAGTACAGATAGCTGACTGTAGGTTTGCAATAATATTGGTTATATTTTTACATGATCACAATGCATCAAGCACTATACTTGCCTAAAGCCTTGAACCCAAAGAGACTACATTAGGGAAAAAGTCTAATAAACACATATATATGCCTAAGGAAACAAAAGGAAAGACAAACATTGTCTGCCAGGGTCAGGTAATTGTGTGCTTTTGGAACCTCTTAAGAGAAGTGACATAAAATCACAAAATGTCAGAGTTGAAAGTACCACAGACTACTTTGTGTCAACTGGGTTCCCATCCTCCAGGTCTTACCTATAGAATCCAAAGATTCCCAGACAGTACTGAATGGCTACCACAACATTCTCGAAAGCTGAGAGATACAGGCCCTCCAAAGTTGAAGCATCACCCACCAAAAAAGCTCTTCCGTGGATCCACACCATCACCTAGGGGATGAGACAAGAATCTTATTGGTCACACCACCCCTGAATTAAAAGGAACCTTTAGAAAATACGTGCTTAAACCACTCAGCCCAAGTAATCTCTATTCTAGAAACCTCTTTAGAGATATTAGGGTATAATGGAATGAAAACTGGGCTAGAGGCCAGAAGAACTGAATTCTAATCTGGGTTCTACTACTAACATACTATATGAGTTGAGAAAACTTAGTTCTGTTTTCTAAGTCTCAAGTTGTCCAACTGTCTACAAGGAAGGGTTTGGACTAGATAATCTTTAAGGTCCTTTCTAGTTCTGATTTTATGACTTTGTTTTTCCTCTGATAGAGTCCCAAATTTAGGGAGGGGGTGAAGTCAGGATGGATCAGGCAGCTTAAAGGAGTCATCATAATCTTCATGTCTGGATCAATTTACATCTTCACCAATAGTGCATCTGTCTTCCTGTTTTCCTACAGCTTGTTCAACATTGGTCATTTTCTGTTTTTTACTTTTAAAAATTTTTTCAGGGGTGTGTGTTGTCATTAGTAACCTGATGAATGACAGCAGAAATTCAGAGTTGCTTTAATATTTACTTCTCTGTCTATTAGAGATTTGGAGATTTTTTTCATCTATAGTTGATAGCATGGATTTAATTTGAAAACTTCCTGTTTGTATACTTTTATGATGGAGGAATAGAAAGATAAAAGGTTAAAAACTTTATAATTTAAACAACAACAATGGGATACTCACAAATCCTTTGGCAACTATATTGGAGGGCTCGTTCAAGTAGAAATCAAACCATTAATAATTATTTTTTAGGTCTAGTCATTAAGCTTGTTCTAAATCCATCTCTCTGTAAGTCATATTATTGCTTGCATGTTATTTCCCCTATTTTACAAAGAAGGAAAATGGGGCCTGGAAATGGAAAGAACATTAGTTTGGGAATCAAAGGACCTGAGATTCAGGCCTGTTTTTCCTGTTGACTACATGTTTGATCTTGGGAAAATCACTTCAACTCCAGATACTTTTGCTTTCTCAAGCTGTAAAATGAAGGGGCCACACAAGATAATCTCTGAATTTTCTTCCAGTGCCAAATGCCATCATTCCGTGATTCTAAATAGTGATGAATATGTCACTCAAAAGGGGTCAGAAGTAGAATATGCTGAAGGAACGTCTCTTCCAGTTATTGATTCATGGTTCTATGCTCCCTTTCCCCTAAAACAATGTCTGTCATTTTGTAGATCCTCAATAATTGATTTAAATTGAATTGATGACCATTTCTGCACTTGTACTCAGGTCTCTCAAGGACAGATATATATAAGTATATACACATATATACATACACATATGCATATACACACACACATACACGTATATATACACATACACATACATACATACACATATTATATATACATATATGTGTGTGTGTATATATATATATATATATATATATATATATATATATATATATATATATATATATATACCTATGATTCAAATCTTTTCATCTTGATAGAAAGCTACTGGAGTTTACATTCTGTTGGCATGACTTTCCAAACCCCAGGCTCACAATGAGACAATCAGAGAAATATATTTGTAAGGGTGTTGACCAGGTCAGTAAGTGAAAAATTTACAGTAATGTATAAGGTTAGATTGCTTGTGATACCCAAATAAAAGAAATTAATTTTTATTTTTATAATACAATAGAAAGAATCTGATTTCATCAATATGATAACTCCTTCCACCTACAAAAATCACAGTTATCAGTGACAGGAAATATTTGAACTCACATTTTTCAGACACCAAGTTCAATGGTCTTATTATTATTCCACACTACTTCATTAAAAACAAATTTATATGCACATCATCATTATGTAATGGATTGCATTTTAGGATTTTCTCTTCATGCCTTGTGTCTATTTTCATAGATTGACATTCTATAGCGCTTCATTGTAGCTAGTTATCCCCAGTCTGTTGTTTTTATGCAGAGGATTTGCCCAGGTGAGATGTAGTCCTTTGGCAAAGTGAGCCACCACCTAACATTAGAACCTATATGTTCTTGTACATACTATTCTTTGTGCCAGTAAGGATTTAGACAAAATATATGAAGATCCAGCCTAGCGTTTCTGAATTTAACCAGGAAAGTCTGTCTTTCTTGTTTAAGTGGTGAAATCTAATTGAAATATGCCTCTGTAAAACCAGGCTTTGTTAAATCCCATTGTGATGCAAATAGAGCTACTTGACTATGCCTTTAAACCCAAATCAATCTGGGATTCACTGATTGGCCAATAATAGGTCCAGCCCAAGACTTATTTGCTCATTGTTTGGTTTTGATGGCTCAGAATGAGTGTTAATAGCAATTATTTCTATTCTTGCCAGAAACTCTGAAGTTCTTCCCCTCCCACACTGATTCTTTTATGAAGGCAAACTAGGTCATCTTTTGCCTCAATTCTTACCTAACCTGTAATTACTGAATAAGCTTTGCCTCAAACAAACTGAGACATGGGGAAAATCTTAATCAAAAAGGTCAAAGTCCCCTTTTGTGTCCTGGGCCATCAGCAGTCATCTTGATCAATGTCTTGCCATTAGACTCTAATGACTCTGGAGGAGAGAAGGAAGCTGATGGCTTTACACAGCTCTGCCTCACTTAAATTCAATTCGTTTCCAAGTCAAGACATTATCCTTTTGATGTCATTGGTCCTCTTTAAGAAAAAAAGATGAACAACAGCAATCTGAATCTAATCCAGCTCAAGAAGCTTTTATTATACCCCACTGAAATGTAAGCTTCTTACAAGTAGAGATGGTTTCATTCAACTGTATTTCTATCACTAGTGCCTAGTATGGTGCCTGAACATAGTTGGTGGTAGTTGATTTCTCACAGTATGAGCAGAGTACAGAATTTTGGTTTTGGAGAGTCACTGTAGAGACAAAAATTGAAATGAGTCAGTGATAAAGAAAAAGAGGTATTTTGTGATTCAAGTCAAGAGAGTGGGAGACTAAACATTGGGGTAGTCTAGCTGTCTGAGCTTCTGGAGATGGAGTTGCTTCCTCTATCAGGGCCAGAAGGCTAGTTGAAAGGCACTGAAGACATCTGAGGTACTAGTAGTTACTGACTTTGCACTCTGAAAAATATCCCTGAAAGAGCCCCCTAAAGATTTTTTTGTAAGTTGATTGACATTGTCATTAAGAGATACTTCGGGTTCATATTTGAACTTAACTCAGAGTAAGTTGCTCTTTGGATATGTTCATTCAATTTCTCATCCCCACCCTGAGTAAAAGTTTCTTTGACTCTCAAATAAGGACAGTAATAAATATTGTGAAGCCATTATGGCTTTGCTGCAAGACTTCCAGTATTCCTTCAGTAACAAAGGCTTAGCATCTAATTAGCTTAGGAAGCTATCAAAGGATTTTCCCCATCCCATATTGAAAGTGAGCTCCTCACTAGGCCTGTTGACATTCCAGGCTCCTTTCCAACTCCTTTTCCCTGAGCAAACTTGCCAACCTTACAATATCCACTTACAAGGGCCAGTGGCCTAGGCAATCTTTTGTCCCCTTTCTCCTGTTCCCCACCACCATCAAATGGGTCTGTCTTCCAGAGTTGGTTTATTTTTCCCCACTAGGCCTTTTAGGAATACAGTATTGTATTGTATGGTTCTATGAGTAAAGATGACAGTCTCTGACTAATTCTGGTGCACTAGTACTTGAATTAGAAGAAAGCAGAGGTGAAAGAATTTATAAAGGCATAAAACATGGAACAAATGTACCAAAATAACAAAATGTTGTTCAGCTGCAGAGCGTTTTTCATGGGGTGCAGTACATGCTTCTGGAGCTAAGAAAGATGAATAAGAAAGTAATCTATCTCCTCATAGAGCTCACACTGACATATAGTGGATAACATCAAATGGAGTAAGTGTAAAGTACTTTCTAAACCGTAAAAGAAATACGTATTAACTATTATTTTGTAGAGGGTACTAGGGATATATTGTGGACTTGGAATTAGGGAATCAAGAGTTCAAATCCAGGCTAACTTAGTATCTATATGACTCTAGACAAGTTCCTCAAACTCTCTGTGATTCATTTTTTTCTTCTGTTAAATTGGAATAATAATAGCACCTACCTCACAAGTTTGTTGTGCAGATTAAATGAGATATATTTGTATGCAGTTCATTAAACAAAGAAATATTTGTAAAGGATTTTGTAAAAGTTAAAGTGCTATAAATGCTAATAGCGCATGAATACAACTAATTCTAGTAAAATCATGGATTGTAAGATACAGGTACAAATAATTTTAATATAAGACACTCAGAAATCATTTATTAAGAATTTATTATGTGCCAAGCATTCTACTACTTTTGGGATTATGACAGAAAGAAAATGCAAAATTTCCTTCCTCTCAAGAGTCTCTTTCTAAACAATTTAATCAAAGCTCACATTCTAGGAAGACAACGTGCAAATAACTATGTACGTATATAATATGTACTGAGGAGATAGAAGAAAATCACAGAGGAAAGACACAATGGTACCAAACTGTCCATATACAAAACTTAGAAATAAAAATTCACATTTTCAATAAATTGCAGGAGCAAAGAATAAATCATCATCTGGTAATTATGATTAATTGAAGAGTTCATGACTAAAAATAACTGATAAAGATGATCATAAATGTTAAAATAGACAATTTGGTAGCTTAATAACTTTCCTCTATGGTTATTTTCGGTATCATTTTTGTCATTTTCTTTGATGCAATTTTTGTTTTTGTTATGTGTTTGACCTACCTGTTCTTTAGAATTAGGTCTACCAGTTTTGAATAGATTAAGGGCTTTTTTTTTTTTTAATGGCATTATGATCAGTCAGTGATTGGTGAAGTCTTTATACCACATTATCTGCTCCATTTTTCCAAAGGTGCCGTGTACAGCTGAGAAATATGTAAATTCATTTCTATTCCAACTACAATCATTTAAAAAGATTAATTTTTTAAGTTTTATTTGGGTCCTTAATTGTTTTCTGGTTTATCTTTTGGTTAGATTTGTCTAAGTCTGTCTAGGGCATTTTCTAGGACATTAAGGTCACCTAGTAGTATACTTTTGCTCTCAATGTCTCTTTTGAATATAATTCACTTTTCCTTTCAGTATTCAGATGTTTGTTTTTAAATCCATCATGTATTAACTATTAATAGTAATTCCATCACTCTGGTACCTTTTAGCATAATGTAATTTCCCTGGTTATCACTTTTTGTTTTTTCTATATTTACCGTAACCTTTTCTGAGCTCATAATTGCTTTCCTTTTTTTTTAATTTAACTGAACCACAATAGATTTTGCTTGTTCCCTTTAACTCTCTGTTAATCTTTGTACTTGAAGTGTATTTCTTTTTTTTAATATAAATTTATTTTTAGTTTTCAACATTCACTTCCACAAGTTTTTGAGTTCCAAATTTTCACCCCATCTCACCCCTGCCCCCACCCCAAGATGACATGCATTCTGAATATCCCTTCCCCTAGTCTCTCCTCTCTTCTATCTCTTCCTCCCCTTTCTCTCATCCCCTTCCCCTTCTATTTTTCTATAGGGCAGGATACACTTCTGTACCCCATTTCCTGTATTTCTTACTTCCCAGTAGCATATGAAAACACTTTTTTTAAACATGTTTTTAAAACTTTCAGTTTCACATTTTCTTCCTCCCTCCCCACCCACCCTCAATGAAAAGGCAAACAACTCAATATAGGTTGCACTTGTGCAGTTAAGCAAAACACTTCCATAGTAGACATGTTGTGAAAAACTAACTCTATTTCCCTTAATCCTATCCTGCCCTCCCATTTATTCTATTCTTTCTTTTGACCCTGTCCCTCCTCAGAAGTATTTACTTCTGATTACCCCTTTCCCAATCTGCCCTCCTCTCTATCATCCCCTGCTCTCTTGTCCCCTTCCCCTCCTATTTTCCTGTAGGGCAAGACAGATTTCCATACCCAATTGAATGTGTATGTTATTCCCTCCTTAAGCCAAATCCTATGAGAATAAGATTCACTCATTCCCTCTCACCTTCCCCTGTTTCCCTCCACTGTAAGAGACTTTTCTTTTCTGTTTTTTTTTTGTGAGATAATTTACCCCATTCTACCTCTCCCTTTCTTCTTCTCTGAGTATATCATCCCTCTCATCCCTTAATTTTATTCTCCAGATATGACCCCTTAATCTTCAACTCACCCTGTGCTCTATCTATCTCTCTATCTTCTATATACTATCTACATAAATATTTTTCCTCAACTACCCTAATACTGACAAAGTCTCATGAGTTATAAATATCATCTTTCCATGCAGGAATGTAAACAGTTCAATCTTAATAAGTCTCTTATGATTTCTCTTTCCTGTTTACCTCTTCATGTTCCACTTGAGTCCTGTATTTGAAAGTCAAATTTTCTATTCAGCTCTGGTCTTTTCATCAGAATGCTTGAAAGTCCTCTATTTCACTGAATGACCATTTTTTCCCCTGAAGGATTATACTCAGTTTTGCTGGGTAGGTGATTCTTGGTTGTAATCCTATCTCCTTTGCCCTCTGGAATATTATATTCCATGCCCTGCTCCTTTAATGTAGAAGCTGCTAAATCTTGTGTTATCCTGATTGTGTTTCCACAGTACTTGAATTGTTTCCTTCTGGCAGCTTGTAATATTTTCTCCTTGACCTGGGAACTCTGGAATTTGGCTACAATATTCCTAGGAGTTTTCCTTTGGGGATCTCTTTCAGGAGGAGATCTGTGGATTCTTTCAATTTCTATTTTGCCCTCTGGTTCTAATATATCAGGGCAGTTTTCCTTGATAATTTCTTGAAAGATGATGTCTAGGCTCTTTTTTTGATCATGGCTTTCAGATAGTCCAATAATTTTTAAATTCTCTCTCCTGGATCTATTTTCCAGGTCAGTTGTTTTTCCAATGAGATATTTCACATTGTTTTCTAATTTTTCATTCTTTTGGATTTGTTTTACTGTGTCTTGATTTCTCATAAAGTCACTAGCTTCCAATTGCTCTATTCTAATTTTTAAGGAAGTATTTTCTTCAGTAATCTTTTGGACTTCCTTTTCCATTTGGCCAATTTTCTTTTTAGGGCATTCTCCTCATTGGCTTTTTGGACCTCTTTTGCCATTTGGGTTAGGCTATTTTTTAAGGTGTTATTTTCTTCAGTATTTTTTTGGGTCTCCTTTAGCAAGCTGTTGACTTGTTTTTCATGATTTTCTTGCATCACTCTCATTTCTCTTCCCAGTTTTTCCTCTACTTCCCTTACTTGCTTCTCAAAATCCCTTTTGAGCTCTTCCAAGGCCTGGGACTGATTCATATTTTTCTTGGAGGCTTTGGATGTAGGAGCTTTGACTTTGTTGTCTTCTTCTGGTTGTATATTTTGGTCTTCTTTTTCACCAAAGTAAGATAATATAGTCTGACTTTTTTGATGCTTGATCATGATCCCAGCCAATTACTTGAGTTTTAAACTCTTCGTTAAGGTACAAATCTGCTTCCAATGTGGAGAATGTACTGTTCCAAGCTTCAGGGGTTTGTACAGCTGTTTTCAGAGACACTTGTAGGGACCTGTAAATTTTCAGTTCTTCCAAGGTGGTATGGTAAGGGGTGAGGTGTTTACTCCTTTCCTGGCCTGTGACCACAAGTATTCCTTTCTCTTCTGTAACTGTGAGGAAGGGTTTCTCTCCACAGCCACTATAAGCTCCACCTCGATAGCACTCCTCCTCACCCCAGCACTGCCTCCCAGAACTGTCACCTAGATCCAAATACAGGCAAAGCAAAAGATTCCTGTCTCAGCATTGACAAAAAGATCCCTGCAATCCCTCTGATCAGCCACTGGATTCCCCCTCAGTCTATGGGCTGGAAGCTTGGGAAGCAGCTGCCACCCCAGGGCCATGCTCTTGTGGAATGTGGCTGAGACCCTACCTTCCTGTCTCAGCACCAAAAGAAACAGACTTTTCCCACTGACCTTCTAAGTTGTCTTTGGCGTTTGTGGATTGAGGAGTCTGGAAACCTGCACAGCTGCCCAAGATTCAGGTCTCTGAGGCCGGCTGCAGGTTTGCTGTGGCCTGCACGCCCCAGCTGTGCTCCCACCCTGTCGCGATATACCTTTCTGATCAACCATCCAGGTTTTCTTGGGCTGGAAATTTGCTTCACTCTGTCTTTTTGTGGGTTCTGCTGCTTCAGAATTTGTTTAGAGCGATCTTTTATGAGTATTTGAAGGGGTTTGGGGGGTAGAGCTCAAGCAAGTCACTGCTTTCACTCTGCTATCTTGGCCCCACCAAGTGTATTTCTTCTTAACGATAAATTGTCAAATTCTATTTTCCAGTCCACTCTGCTGCCTTCTTCCATTTTGTGGGTGAAATAATCCATTCATGTTCAGAGTTATGACTGTTAATTTTTTATTTCTCTCAGTCCTGTTTTATTTTGTATTGTTCCCCACTCTTTACTCCCACCTTCCTCTTAACAAATAAGAGGAAGGTGGTAGAATAGAGGAAATTTGTGTGACATTTAAGATCTTATAAAGTGAAAAAACCTGTTTCCTTCCTCTTACAGATCTTTTCCTTTCTTTATTCCACTCCTAGCGTTTTTTTTTTCTTCCTTTGTTTGTAACCCTTGCATCATTTTCCTCTTTCCAACACTGGAGACAGTTTTGCTATGAGTATTTCTTTACTTTGTAGTCCTCTGTCTTAGACTCCTTTTTTTCCTCCTTTGTTATTAACCCTTCTTATTTCTCTTTTGAGTTTAATGTATTCTATGCAAAGATTTCTACATATGTGTAGGGAACGCAATGTGTGTGTGTGTGTGTGTGTGTGTGTTGTTTGTATTCAATCTGCCTTTATTTGATTTAGTTGAAAGTGAAGTTCATGGATTAATCATTACCCCAGCCTTTGGATCAATGGCGATACACTTTATCACATATACCTATATTATATAATGATAATTTCCCTCCCTTTCTTTATTCTTTCCTCTCAAGTATAGTTCACTGTCCTTTCCATTTTTTTCTTCGCATTGGAGAAAATTGATTGATCATTGAAACAGAATGAAATCATCTACAGAATCCTCTGTCATTTTAGTTTTTCTCATTACCCTTAAGCATGTTGTTTCTGAGAAGTTATTTATTTCTCATTTCTCTATTAACATATAAACAATTCATCCCCACATATTCCCTTTCAATTGTACAAATGTACATACCTTTCTTTCTTTTGGCTCCTCTATTTCTATTTCCAAATGTCTACATAAATCTGGCCTTTTATCAGGAATGTTTGATATTCCTCTGTGCCATTTTAGATCCATCTTTCTTTGTAAGATAATAGTTGTTTTGCCAGATAGGTTATATTTGGTAATAAACGCCTGTTTCTTTCCTTCTGGAATACCGTATTTCAAGACCTCTTCTTTTTTATAATCACATTTGCTAAATCTTGTATAATCCTTGTTGAAGCTTCTTGGTATTTAAATGTGGTATTTAAAAGTCCATTTTGGCTGCTTGGAATTTTTTTTCTTTTAACTGGAAGCTGTATTTTTGAATATGATGTGCCTGAGAGTTTTCATTTTAGAGTTTCTTTTTGGAGGTGACTAAAAGATTCTTTGAATTTTTACTTTTGCCTCAGATTCTAAGAATTCTGGATAATTATCATCCATAATTTTTTGAAATATGGCCTGCAGACTAATTTTTTTCTGATCATAATTTTTGAAGAATCTGATAATTCTTAGATTGCTTTTCCTTCACCTGTTTTCCTGGTCAATTAATTGTCTTTGACATTATATTTCTTAGATTTCCTTCTGCTTTTATTTTTTCAATTTTGTTTTGTTTTGTTTTTATGTTCCCTTGGAATCATTATTTTTTGTCTGGTCCATTCTCATTTCTAGGGAATATAGTTCTTGAATGAAGTTTTCCATAGTCAGCTCTAAAGTGCCAGTTGTCCACCCTTACTTTTCCTTCTGTCTCTTGTTTTACTTAGTTATTTGTTTGTTTTATTATCTTATTTAAACTGTGACAATTAACTCTTTTTGTCTCCTAGTTTTACTTCATGGTTTCTTGAATATCACTCTGGTAAACCAGGTTTTGATAAAACCCATTGGATTCAAATGGATCTATTTGACTATGCCTTTAAATCCAAATCACTAGGGCTCTCATTGATTGGCCAATAATAGGTTAGGAATTTGTATTTTATCCTACAAACAATAGAGAATCAATGAAGGTTCTTGAGCAGGGTAACCTGCCTTTTTGTGAGGGTTATTTTTGACAACTAAGAAAGATGGCTTGTAGAGGAGAGAACTGAAGTAGATGTGTAGTAGTTAATAAACGAAAGAAAATAAAAGCTTACTCTGTGCAAAGCACTATGCTAATCCTGGGGATTCATGTAGATGAACAAGATAGACCCTGCTCTAAGGAGCTCACATTCTATTGGGAGCAAAAAAAAAATACAGGAAGTTTCAGCTGCAAATAAGACAGAAAGATCTTGTGATTCTTACAATACAATATCAGATGGTGACAGTTCTTTAATGTCACTACCACTGATGAAAACCTATCTGTTTCCTAAGGAGAAGCATATGAGCAGATAAACTAGGCTGATGGTCATGGGAGGAAAGATAAGGGGATCAATCTTAAGAGATGTTTTATGGAACAAAAAAAAACAGTACTTGGTAACTGATTGGGTAGGAAGGTAGGTAAAGGGAGAAGCAAGTATTAGGGATGATTTGGTGGTTACAAACCTAAATGACTGGAAAGAAGGCAGTGACTCTGGGAGGTAATGAGTTCTATTTTAGGTATGTTAAATTTAGACCTAAGAAACATGAGAATACCTATCCCTATCCCAGGTCACTCCACAGACCCCAGTATGTCTGTGATGGAAGTACCAAAGGAGAGTTTGGAGGAAGGCTCATTTAGTCAACTTACCCAAACATATCTGACTTCCTCTTTGATTAAATTCTCTGAAGTTCCTCAACATCCTTTGTAGTTGTAGCTCTCCTCATGTAGAGAGTCAACTCGGTAAGCTCTGCGTTTGCTGAGGCCTCTAGCAGCCCTGCCCTGTGTGTCTCTTGTGTTTCCTTCCTTTAACATTGACCTTATCAGCATCAAAATGCCCTTAAATGTATGCAAGTGCTGGTGAAAAAATAGCAGTGTATTTCAGGGCAAATGTGGTTTCTGTTTCACCTAAGTTGACTTTTAAACTGGAGAGCTCCTTGGACACCATTATGTCAAAGAAGATGAAATTCTTTCTTACCTGATGAAATCACATGTTGTTTGGGGACCTGCAACCAAAGAGGATCACTAGTCATCAACCTCTTATTTTATTAATCACCAAAATGTTTTCCCAATGTAGGGTCATCAAATGGTAGTACTAACATGATTTTAAATGTAATCTGGACAGGACCACTTTCTAACCTGTGAATACTCAGAGTTGCACAAAGCAGGCCTGGAGGAGGGATTGCCAAGAACCAAGTAATTATTGCACTAATCAGTTTCAGAGTGAGGAATGCTTTCTATGCTGGAGTAAATGCACAACTTATGAACATAAATCAAAAGCAGGGAAAGGGATGAGATGGATTACAAAATAATCATTTCTAGGGCCTGCATGGTTTCCTATGACAAGCCCATGAGTCCACAAAAAAGATGTTCTGTAGTCTTGTGGGAACAGCATTGTTTCACATCTTTGGGAGTCATTACTTGGTGGGGCACAGGACCAGATTTCTGTGACAGAAACAGGTTCTACAATCTTTGATCCTTTTATTCACTTCACTTTAACATACAGGACCAGGAATGTAATGATTGTGAGAGTTTTGTCAAGGGTTTTATTAATCATTTCAAGATGCATTATAAGCTTCTGACTCCCAGGGCTGATGAGGGAGCTCTGAGGAATCTAAATTATTAATACATTCATCACACATGTCACATAGATTAATGTCTGTGGGGCCCTTGTGCATTTCCAGTAAAGCTCTGCACACATGGTGCCTGGGATGGACATGACTTTTATTACTAGCCATAGCATTCAAAATACAGCCTGATATATCATCAGCATTGAATAAATGTTTACTGATTGATTAAATAAAAATAGAAAAAAATATTTTAAAAGATAGAAAAAAGTTATAGAAAATAAAATTGAAGTAGGGGAACAAGAATAATAAGAGGAACAGTAATAAGAAGCAGAATAAAGAAAGAGGAAGAAAGGCAGAAAGGTAAGCATTAGTGTGCTATAGTGATTGTAGGACTTGGTTATGGTATGTGGCATGAGAGCTCTGTCTCTATGGGTAGAGAGTTTTGGGGTATAGGATAGAAATATAGTACAGGATAAAAAAGAATAAGGCAATGCATGATAGACAAGGAATGATTCATATGCCTTCAAGGAACTTAAGTTGGATTGTGTAAGAGATGGGACTGTATTTTTTGATTAAACTGAGTAACATGGTATGATAAAGATTCTTTGATGTATCTTTGAAAGTGTCAACTTCCACTTTATCCTTGAAAAAGAATGTGGTAGAGAGGGGTCCTAATTAAAATTCGTGTATGCACTAAATTTTATTTCAAATGTGGACTTATTTATTTCCATGGATAAGACTAAAATCCTGGCATAGGTAGGAAGAATCACAAATAAAGTAGATTTCATTTAACATAACCATAAGCAAACTCCACCCAAGGAAAACTAGTTCTTCCAAGCATTCTAAAAAGAAAGCAATGGTATGTTTTCCCCTTGTGTGAGAGCTGTGGGGCCCTTAACTCTTAATAATTGCCCAATATGTTGATGTCTGGCTGGTTCCATTTGTCCCCTCCACCTTCATGTTGAAAAGTCCTCCAAACACAAAATAACCAGACACCCATCTTAATTCTGAAAGATATTGTTTTCATGTTTCATAGAGGCTTCTTGTGAAAGAGAAATAATGGACCTTTCAAATTATAACTCTGTAATCTCTCTTTTCACTTCAACTGGCTTCTCTGAGAAGAGCTTATTCCAAAATGCTAGTTCCTTTTCCTTTAGCTTTGTGGCTGTCTTCATGGTGATGTTAATTTGAAGATACTCTTCATTCTCATCATATACAGGCCACTTTAGCAGGCCTTCACCATTGGGGTTTCTGGAAAAGTAACAACATTTTAAAAAATGTATTAATCATTTAAACATTGATGATGGCCATGGTTTTTAAAAAGTGGTACACAGTGAAGAACTCACTCATTAGTCACACAAAGCCAAATTCCCTAGGTTTGAGGCATTATTAGGTTTCTACCTTCTCAATTTCACTTCAAGTTCTCATATGGTGCAATAAAGCAATAATCATTAACCATTTGTTATAAAACAGACAAGTAAATCAGTGGAACAGAATTATAAACAATTGAACACAATAACAGAGTTTTTGATAAACTAAAGAACATAAATTAGTAAATTATTGGGGACAAATTCCATATTTGACAGTGGAAAAGATATGTGAGGGAAAATTGGTTCCTTCCTCTGCTTCTAGCTCAATTAATGCAAGTAAAATTTATAAGCAGAACTGACAAAATATTAATGTGTTAACAAGGTGCTAACACCTTGTAATCTGCTTCAAAAGGGTGAATACCTATCTGTAATTGAATTAGAAAAGGCACCCATTGGCTGGGCAAAAATTGGCAGGGCCTCTTAGGTACCTTGAAAGTCTGAGTTGCTAGTTCTGCAGTCCCACAAAGAGGAACCTAACCCTCAAGAGGTAATGGAGGCAGAGGAAGTAATTTTTTTTTTCCCCCACCTCTGACTAAGAGAACTACTTGCTTAGAAAGAGAGACTCCATCTAGTAGTTGTAAAAATCACTTTAAGTAATTTTAAGGCTTATTTGAGGAAGATTGAGACATAAACATTCACTCAGGGATGGAAGCAATATTGAATAGCAGGACCTCTGGTAAAAAGAGAGAGAGAGAGAGAGAGAGAGAGAGAGAGCAAGTCCTCTTGTTACAGACTTAAGATAGACTTAGTTCTGTATATCTAGAGCCATTCTTCAGTGAGAAATTTAAACTCTGGAAGTCAAGGTAAGAAATTATGCCATCTTGGGTATGATGCAGTGGAATGTGGTGAGATAGAATCAGTGGAGGGCTTGGTGCTTGGTGACAATTTGACAGGAGACTAAAGACTTCAGCACCCCAGTGTCCTGGAGTAGTGAATGGCCTTGTCCTTATGTATTCCCCACTTGTATGCCTCTCTACCAATGAACTGTAAATTTATTTTCACTCTTCCTATATAAACTGTGAGCATTTGTGGAAAATTATGCCCCAAGTTCAAAGGGGGAATGTTCTGGTTTTTTTTCTTTTTGTTTTTTAGGCAATTGGGGTTAAGTGACTTGTCCAGGGTCACACAGCTAGTAAGTGTCAAGTGTTTCCTCTGAGACTGTATTTGAAATCAGGTCCTCCTGACTTTAAGGCCAGTGTTCTATCCACTGAGCCACCTAGCTGCCCCCTGTTCTGTTGTTTTGTAGCTACTGTTCTTATTATGTGATCTTGTTAAATGCCTTTGTTTTAAAGATGCTTTTGTCTACTGGCTGACCATTACTGAGAAGTACACTGGGGAAGAGGAGAGCTTTTAAATTACATAGCTTTAGGATTTATAGCCTCAAAGGGTAAAGCCTAGATCCTGGCAGTAGAAGGTGTCCTCTTGAAAATTAATCTTTGGTGGAGCCAAGATGGAGGAATGAAAGCAGTGACTTGCTTAAGCTCTCCCCAAAACCCCTCCAAATGCCCATAAAAAAGTCTTTAAACAAGTTGTAAAGCAGCAGAACCCACAAAAAGACAGAGTAAAACAAATTTCCAGCCCAAGACCACCTGGATGGTTGATTAGAAAAGTATATTGCACAATCCAGGTAGAGGAGCACAGTGCAGCTTGGGCACACAGGCCACAGCACACCTGGAGCAGGCCTTAGAGGACTGAATCTCATATAGCTATGGTGGTTTCCATAATTCTCAATTCAGGAATGCCAAAGACAACTTAGATGGTCAGTGGGAAAAGTCTGTTTCTGTGGTGAGAGAAGCACAGGATCTCATCTCTATTCCCCAAGGAGCTCAGCCTTGGGGAGGTGGCTGCTTGCTGACCTTCTGGCCCACAGACTGAGGCTGATCAGAGGAGGAGTGCAAGGATGTCTTTGTCAGTGCTGAGGTAAGAATCTCTTGCTTTGCCCATCCTTAGATCTGGTTCACAGTTCTGTGTGGTGGTCCTGGGGTAAGGAGGAGTGTTGGCATGGTGGAGCTTGTAGTGGTGATGGAAAGGAAACCCTCCTCACAGTTCCAAGACAGAGAAGACTGCTTGTGGTCTGTCACTCATAGACAATAGCACAGGCCAGGAAAAGACTAAACACCTTACCCTTATCATACCACCTTGGAAGAACAGAAAACTTTCAGGTCCTTAGAAGTATCTCAGAAAACAGTTGGATAGACTCCCAAAGCTTGGGGCAGTACATTCTCCACATTACAAGCAGACTCTTACCTTAACAAAGAGTTTAAAACTCAAGTAATTGGCTGAGTTTATGATCAAACCTCACAAAAAGTGTCAGACTATGTTATCTTACTTTGGTGACAAAGAAGATCAAAGCATACAACCAGAAGAAGACAACAAACTCAAAGCTCCTACATCCGAAGTCTCCAAAAAAAATATGAATCAGTCCCCGGCCTTGGGAGAGCTCAAAAGGAATTTTGAGAAGCAAGTAAGAGAAGTAGAAGAAAAACTGGGAAATGAGAGGGATGCAAGAAAATCATGAAAAACAAGTCAACAGCTTGCTAAAGGAGACCCCAAAAAATACTGAAGAAAATAACACCTTAAAAAATAGCCTAACCCAAATGGCAAAAGAATTCCAAAACACCAGTGAGGAGAAGAATGCCTTAAAAAGAAAAATTAGCCAAATGGAAAAGGAAGTCCAAAAGATAACTGAAGAAAATACTTACTTGAAAATTAGAATAGAGCAGTTGGAAGCTAGTGACTTTATGAGAAATCAAGACACTGTAAAACAAATCCAAAAGAATGAAAAATTAGAACAATGTGAAATATCTCATTGGAAAAACAACTGACCTGGAAAATAGATCCAGGAGAGAGAATTTAAAAATTATTGGACTATCTGAAAGCCATGATCAAAAAAAGAGCCTAGACATCATCTTTCAAGAAATTATCAAGGAAAACTGCCCTGATATTTAGAACCAGAGGGCAAAATAGAAATTGAAAGAATCCACAGATCTCCTCCTGAAAGAGATCCCCAAAGGAAAACTCCTAGGAATATTGTAGCCAAATTCCAGAGTTCCCAGGTCAAGGAGAAAATATTACAAGCTGCCAGAAAGAAACAATTCAAGTATGTGGAAACACAATCAGGATAACACAAGATTTAGCAGCTTCTACATTAAGGGACCACAGGGCATGGAATATAATATTCCAGAGGGCAAAGGAGATAGGATTACAACCAAGAATCACCTACCCAGCAAAACTGAGTATAATCCTTCAGGGGAAAAAATGGTCATTCAGTGAAATAGAGGACTTTCAAGCATTCTTGATGAAAAGACCAGAGCTGAATAGAAAATTTGACTTTCAAATACAGACTCAAGTGGAACATGAAGAGGTAAACAGGAAAGAGAAATCATAAGAGACTTATTAAGATTGAACTGTTTACATTCCTGCATGGAAAGATGATATTTATAACTCATGAGACCTTTGTCAGTATTAGGGTAGTTGAGGAAAATTAATTATGTAGATAGATAGATAGATAGATAGATAGATAGATAGATAGATAGATAGAGGGCACAGGGTGAGTTGAAGATTAAGGGGTCATATCTGGAGAATAAAATTAAGGGATGAGAGAGGATTATAGGAGAAGAAGAAAGGGAGAGGGAGAATGGGGTAAATTATCTCACAAAAAAAAAAACAGAAAAGCTCTTACAGTGGAGGGGAAACAGGGGAAGGTGAGAGGGAATGAGTGAATCTTATTCTCATAGGATTTGGCTTAAGGAGGGAATAACATACACATTCAATTGGGTATGGAAATCTGTCTTGCCCTACAGGAAAATAGGGGGAAGGGGACAAGAGAGCAGGGGGATGATAGAGAGGAGGGCAGATTGGGAAAGGGGTAATCAGAAGTAAATACTTCTGAGGAGGGACAGGGTCAAAAGAAAGAATAGAATAAATGGGAGGGCAGGATAGGATTAAGGGAAATAGAGTTAGTTTTTCACAACATGTCTACTATGGAAGTGTTTTGCATAACTGCACATGTAAACCTATATTGAGTTGCTTGCCTTTTCAATGAGGGTGGGTGGGGAGGGAGGAAAGGAGAAAATTTCTAACCCAAAGTTTTAAAAACACATTTAAATAATGTTTTCACATGCAACTGGGAAACAAGAAATACAGGAAATGGGGTACAGAAGTCTATCATGCCCTAAAAGAAAATAGAAGGGGAAGGGGATAAGAGAAGGGGGGAGAGATAGAAGAGAGGGCAGACTAGGGGAAGGGATATTCAGAATACATGCCATCTTGGGGTGGGGGAGGGAGATGGGTGAAAATTTGGAACTCAAAAACTTGTGGAAGTAAATGTTGAAAACTAAAAATAAATAAATTTATATAAAAACAAAAAATTAAAAAGAATTAAAAACTTCAGAAAAAAGAAAATTAATATTTGAGAACAAGGTGGGAAGAGAACATAGGTGTTGATTCAACAACCACAACAAAAATTGTTAACCTAGAAAGAAGTTTAGTAGAAATTGCATCTACATTAATAACTTCAATATTGTATACCTTAGCAAACTCAAAATTGATATGTAAACCAAATATTTAAAATACCATTAATGATTAGTTAACCAGAAAAGTTACCTTTCATAATTATGGCTAGGGGATGAATCCTTAACCAAAAGATTAAAGTAATCACAAAAGATGGAATAGGTTATATCAATGATATGAAATTGAACAGTTTTTGCATGGACAAAATTAGTGCTAAAAAGATCAGAAGGGAAATAATCTATTGGGAGAGTGAAACTTTGCATAAACTCTTTGGTATGGCTTTGACAGCCAAGTTATTTTGTTTTCTTTTTTTATTTCAGAATTCATTTTTCCATAGTTACATGTAAAAACAGTTCTTAACATTCATTTTTAAAACTTTAAGTTCTGAATTCTCTCCTTTCCTCCTATCCCCCAATCCTTCCTTTCCCCACTGAAAAGGCAAGCAATTCAATATAGGTTATAAATGTGTAGTCATGCAAAACATTTCAATAATAGTTAAGTTGTGAAAGAAAACAGAGTCCAAAAAACCCATCAAGAAAAATAAAGTAAACAATGCAAAACAAAACAAAACAGAACAAAACAACCATATGTTTCAATCTGTATTCAGACATCATCAATTTTTTCTCTGGGGATGAATAGCATTTTTCATCTTAAGTTCTTCACAACTATCTTGCATCGTTGAATTGCTGAGAATAGCTAAATCATTCACAGCTGATCATATTGCAATATTGTTGTTACTTTATACACAGTACATTTAAATTTGCATCAGTTCATGTAAGCCCAGGTTTTTCTGAGAGTATTGTGCTCATTGTTTCTTATAGCACAATAGTATTCCATCACGATCATATATCACATTTCCTTCAGCCATTCCTCAACTGATGGGCATCCCTTCAATTTCCAATTCTTTGCCATCAAAAATGAGCTGTTATAAATATTTTTTGTCTATATAGGTCCTTTTCCTTTTTGTTTTTTTAATCTCTTTTGGGATACAGTGCTAGTAGTGGTTTGTTGCTGTCCTTCATTTTTGAAGAGGACCAATATGGCATCACTATGCTAGAGTGAAGTTTTAGTGCAGAGAACCACCAATTGTGTGGCAGATGGGAGTCCACCAGAGGCTGAGCCTACCCATATGTTAGCACAGCCATAGGTGAGGAGATGACCTCCAGCAACCAGACTACCTCCACCCCCTACACTGTACCCAAAGAGCTCCAGTGTAACCCTGAAGAAATGCAGAAAAACTTCACTTAGCTTTTGCACCCACCAGCCACCACCACCATCTCCATCTCAGCACCAGATAAGCTGCCAGAACACTACAGCCTCCAACTGCTAGAACTGGAGGCCCCAGCACACGAAGACAGTAACCAAGCCCCTACCCTACAGCACAAAGTGTGAATTAATGCCCTCTGCATCCCAGAAGCACAGATCAATTTCAAAAGCCATGAAAAAGGCAAATACCATGAGCAAAATGCAACAGAAAGACGAAGATCATAGTTTCTTACTATGGGGATAGGGAAGACCAAAACACAAATTCAGAAGAAGACAGCATTGTCAATTTACCCAATATGAAACCTCAAAGGGGAATATGAACTGGTCTTAAGCCCAAAAAGCCATCTTGGAAGAACTCAAGAAGGATTTTAAAAGTCAAATAAGAGAGGTAGAAGAAAAACTGGGAAAGGAAATGAGAGGTATTCAAGAAAGAGTTGATAGCTTGGAAAAGGAAGGACACAAATTGACTAGAAAACAAGTACTTAAAAAATTCAATGGACCAAATGGAAAAAAAAAAGTACGCTGAAGAAAGCAACTCCTTAAAAAGCAGAATTGGCCGAATGGAAAAGGAGGTACAAAAGCTAACTGAAGAAAGAATGCTTGAAAGTCCTCTATTTTATTGGATACCCATTTTTTTTCCTCTGAAGGATTATACTCAGTTTTGCTGTGTAGGTTACTCTTGGTTGTAATCCTAGTTCCTTTGCCTTCCAGAATATCGTATTCTAAGCTCTCCATTCCTTTAAAGGAGAAGCTGCTAAATCTTGTGTTATACTGACTGTGACTGCATGATACTTGAAATATTTCTTTCTGGATGCTTGCAATATTTTCTCCTTGACATGGGAGCTCTGGAATTTGGCTATAATATTCTTGGCAATTTTCATTTTGGTATTTGTTTCAGGAGGTGATTGGTGGATTCTTTTAATTTCTATTTTGCCCTCTCTTTCTAGAATATCAGGTCAGTTTTCCTCAACAATTTCTTGAAAGCTGATATCTAGGCTCTTTTTTATTTTAACATGGATTTCAAGTAGTCGAATAATTTTTACATTATTTCTCCTGGATTCATTTTATAGGTCATTTGTTTTTTCCAATGAGTTATTTCCCATTGTTTACTATTTTTTTTTCATTCTTTTGGTTTTGTTTTATTGTTTCTTGATTTCTCATAAAGTCATTAGATTCCATTTGTTCAATTCTAATTTTTAAGGAATTATTTTCTTCATTGAGCTTCTGGACCTCCTTTTTCCATTTGGCAAACTATGGTTTTTAAGTTATGGGCTTTTTGAACCTCTTTTTCCATTTGGCCTAGTCCATTTTTTAAGGTGTTATTTTCTTCACTATTTTTTTCTATCTCCTTTACCAAGTTGTCGACTCATTTTTCATGATTTTATTGCATTCTTCTCATTTCTCTCCCAATTTTTCTTCTACTTTTCCTACTTGATTTTCAAAAATTTTTTGAGCTCTTGCATGGTCTGGGACCATTCCATATTTTGTTTTTGGAGGCTTTGGATGTAGTATTTTTGTTATCTTCTTCGAGTGAGTATTTTCATCTTCCTTGTCACTGTAGTAATTTTCTATGGTCAAAATGTTCTGCTGTTTCTCATTTTCCCAGCCTATTACTTGACTTTTAACTCTTTGTTAAAGTAAGGCTCTACTTCCAGGGTGGAGGGTGCACTGTCCAAGCTTCAGGAGTTTTGTGCAGCTGTTTTCAGAGATACTTCTAGGGACCTATAAGTTTTTACCTCCTCCAAGGTAGTATGATCTAAGGAGAGGTGTGTTTGCTAATTTCCTGGCCTGTGCTCTGGTCTTTAAGCAACCACAAGCACACTTTTCTACCCCAGAACTGTGACAAGGGTCCCTGCTCCATAGTGGCTGCAAGCTTGGTGTGCTAGTGGTTCTCCTTGCACTGTGATTGCCACCCAGGACTGCGATCTGGATCCAAGTGTGGGTAAAGCAACAGAGTCCTGCCTCAGTGCTAGCAAAAAGACTTGTGATCACCTTCTGACTAGTCGTTCAACTTCCTTACTATCTGTGGGCTGAGAGTTCTGGAAGCACCTGCTGCAACTGCTGATTCAGTGGCTTCCAAGGCCTGCACTTGTTTTGTTGGGGTCAGGGCTCTTTTGGTGTGACCTGCACTGGACTTTGGTCCACTCTTTTCCAAGTTTGACATATCTTCCCTTCTGACTTGTAAGTTGTCTTTGACATCTGTGGGCTCTGAGATCTGGAAACCACCACTGCTTCCCCTGATTCAGTCACACTGAGGCCTGCTCATGGTTTATTGGGGCTCTGTCTGCACTGTCATGGCCTGAATCAGACTGTGTTCCTCTCTCACCCTGGTGCAACAGACATGACCTGTTGACTTCCCAAGTTGGCTTTGGCAGGAAAAAAAATTTCATTCCACCTTTTCATGGGTTCTGCTGCTCTAGAATTTGTTTAGAATCATTATGTGAAGATATTTGGAAGGGGTTAAGGGAGAGCTCATTCAGGTCCTGGCTTTACTCTGTCATCTTGGCTCCAGGTCCTCTCAGACAACTTATATCAGGAAATAATGTAAATA
This sequence comes from Phascolarctos cinereus, assembly GCF_003287225.1. Lineage (NCBI taxonomy): Eukaryota > Metazoa > Chordata > Mammalia > Diprotodontia > Phascolarctidae > Phascolarctos > Phascolarctos cinereus. Next base: position 275,138,229 of record NW_027555625.1, on the reverse strand, counting down.
TATGAAATAAAGAAATAATCAAATAATATGAGCACATACACAATAACTACAATAGGAACACTTTAAAAGTATTATAAACAAGTTTGGCCCCAAAGAAGAAATATGAAAATTTACTTCTTTATGAATTATGGGATGGTGTATATAGAAGTTTACATATGTCATACTTATTTGACAAGTAAATTAGTTCTCATGAACTTTTTTCCCCAATACACATGTAAACATGCATATATACACATGCACAAACTTAAAAAAATATATATTTCATCAAGATAGGAGAATCTCTAACAGAGCGAGGAAAGACAGATACATGATAGAAATGTAGGTGATAGGAGAAATAAAAGATATTGTAACATTTTGGGGGAAAAAGTATCTCTCTTCTCTATTACTAGTCTTACCCATTCCGAGCAAAGTTGGCCCAATATTTCATCATTGTTCTACTAAGCTGCTTCTCCTCTTCTGAGAAACTCTCTGAAAATAAGTGCAAAAGATAGAATTCAAATAGATGTTAAGAATCAATACCATTTATTTTTTAGGGTCCCATACCACTTTTGCCTTCACACCATGCTTCCTTTAGAGAGCTCTCCTTTTCATAAATGCCCAGTTTTCCACTTTGCCCAGTGCCCTCTCTAAACAATGCTCTCATTTTATCTGTGAAAATTAAAATGGGTTTTGATTTCCATGTATCCTACCTCCCAGAGGAATTTACCTATTATCAAAAGATAATAAATTAAAGGAATTTAATCCTCAGTTACAGCATTTCAAATGCTAGCAAGTTTTTGGAAAAGATGATTACAGTATCTAATAAATATTATTTAGTATCTAAGATTCTACAGCTCGTGACAGGACCCATTTAGTTGAACCCCTTTATTTTACAGACTGGGAAAATGAGGGCCAGAATTAAGTGACCTGCACACGATCATACAAGTAAAAGTAATAAAGCTAGGATTTGACCACAAGTTCTCAAACCCCCAACCTGTTGTTCTCAATATGCCAAAATCCAACTTTACACCTAAAACATGAATTCCTTTAGTATTACCATTGTACCTGAAGGTTATTGCTGCTACTAGCAAGGAAAAAATACAGACAAAGGGAAAATTTGCTCAGGTTTTCTTTCTGAATCTTCATGAAGCCCCCTGAAGCCAGCTAGAGCCTACAACACTTGAATGGAAAAATGGAAACAATGGAGAGGCCTAAATTCCATGATGGGAAGAGGTGAAATCATGGGGCTGTAGCATGAACTTCCAGAACACTAACAGATCCTGTGACTCTGATACACGGAGAGTCTTCTAAATATGGCATCACATGCTTTCATAACATTATTACCAAGGGCAGCTGTGTGACCCAGTGGATAGAGCTCTGGGCTTCTGGTTAAGAAGACTCATCTTGAGTTCAAATCTGGCCTCAGTTACTTACTAGCCATCTGACCCTGGGCAAGTCACTTAATCCTGTTTGTCTCAGTTCTTCATCTACAAAATGAGCTGGAGAAGGAAATGGTAAACCACTCCAGTATCTTTGCCAATAAAACTCCAAATGGTTTTCCCCATTTGGAAAATGTCTGATGACAAGTATGACAAGACTGAAACAACTAAAATGAACCTCATTACCAACAAATTTTAAAGCAGGGAAGTCATCAAAAGGAATCAAGGACCTGGAGCAGAGTTGTCTGGAATACTCATGGTATTCTGCCTATAGAAATGCACTCAGATTATATTATATTACAGAATGCATTCTAAGTGGACATCCAATTTAAATATTCAAAAGATCATATAATAAATAATTAGAAGATAAGCAAATCATGTAGCTTTCATAACTATAGGTATAAGATGTATCCTTAACCAAATAGTGGACAGAGGCAATTACAAAAGGTAAAATTGATGATTTTAATTATATGAAATTGAAATTCTTCTGCAGTGAGAGAATTAATGTGCCTAGAAAAGTAAGGGAAATGGTTGAATGGGGAAAATATTTTTATTCAATTTCTCTAGTAAACATGTGGTATTAAAGATATATAAATAGCCAACAAATTATATACATATATGTATGTATGTATATATGTATGTATGTTTATATATGTATACATATACACACATACATATGTGTGTATGTATATATATATATATATATGCTATCCTCCAATACCTAAGTGGTCAAAGAATGCAAACAAAAACAAATGGAGAATTGCAAGACTTTTTACAGTTACATTAATGAATGCTCCAAATCCCTAATATTAAGAGAGACATAAATCAAAGACACCCTGAGGTTTCACCTCATACTTTGCAAACTGGCAAAGATAGCAAAAAATGGCAATAATCGATATTAGAGGATGATAGGCATACTATGCATTGTTGGTGGAGGTGTGAATTGGTTAAAAAATTAGAAAGCAGTTTGGCATATTACTATTACATACAAAATTACTAAAGCGTCCATGCCCTTTGACCCAGAGACTTCATTATAGGGAATATACCCTGAGGAAGTCATCAAGAAGAACAAAATCCCCAGGTACACAAAAACATTCATAGCAGTATCTTTGAGTTATACCAAAGAAATTAAAATAAAGTAAATGGTCATCAATTAGTAAATGGCTAAAAAAAATTGTGGTACATAAATGTAATGAAATACTACTCTGCTACAAGAATTTATGACTGTGATGAACACATAAAAGCATAAATAATTTGCATGAGTTAGTATCTACATAAAATTAGCAGTGCCTTCAAACCCCGATATACAAATGGCAACAACAATGTAAATAGAAAGAATAACCACTCCAAAAAATCAAAAGTTAATATGGAAAAATCCAAGCAAAATTCAAAAGAACTGTGAGAGATCAACAACTTCTGCACATTGTGCAATTTTTGTACTTTTTCAATATATTGTGCTGATTATTCTTTTTATTTTTAAAAATATTTGCTACATAGGATAGCTCTCTGGGAGGGGAAGAGGCAGGAATTCTTGGGAAAACTATTATGATGTTTAAAAGTGAATAAAAACTTATTTTTAAATTAATTTATTTTGAATTATCAACAATCACTTCCATAAGCTTCTGATACAAAAATTTATTTTTAAAACAATGCACTCAGCATCCCAGACTCTCCAAACTGAAAGGAGCCTCAAATAGCACCTCGCCCAAAGCACCCTGAACAAGAGTAACTTTTCCAAATCCTTTAACAAGTGGCCATATAGCTTTGACTTGAATAGGCAAGTAGTGGGGAACTCATTACCTTAATAGAAAACAAGGATGTTTTTGAACAGTCAAAATATTTCCTTACATCAATTCAAAGTGCATCTCTATGTAATGTTTATCCATCATTCTTGTTTTCACCCAACAAGACCAAATCTAATATACTTGAAGATAGCTAGCTATCATGCCCTACAGCATTCTCTTCATGCTAAATCTCCCCAGCTTCCTCAACTATTCTCTTTCAGCATGGTCTCCAAGTTCCTCCACAATCTAGGTACTTTTCCTTCAATCATTATGACAGGATACTCCAGATATTGTCTGACCAGGATGTAGCATAACAAAATTATGACCTTCCTTATCCTAAATACTAGACTACTGTTAATGAAGCCTAGCATCACTTCTTAAAGAAAATAAGGGGTCCTTAACTCAGTTTTGACACCTTGTTGGCATGTTCATTGGGACAGGAAATCAAATGATGATTATTGTAGTTCTAGTTCTATCACCAACCTTAACCAAATCACTTTGCCTATCTGGGCCCATTTCTTCATCTGTAAATTGGTATGTTAAAATAATGTCCTTTCTGTGCCACAGGACTTCTATGATTATAAAGAGAGATAATGGAGAGAAAGACACTTTGTTAAGTTAAAAGGGCTATGCTAATAATTAACCATCAGAAATGGGTAGTAGGTGATATTGTTTATGAAGCTTTTGTAGCAAGCAAAGAATCATTACCCATTAGAAATGGAATCCCAAAGACAAAGAAAACTTCATCCGCATGGTCTGCCTTTATTGTCACTGGTTTCAGGTTTCCCCAAGAGCTTGGCCGATGCTGAAATTCGTACATATAGGTAGGTGCACCCGAAGCTGAAAGTAAAGAAAATGGTGGGAAATTTAGAACTTCAAGTCTCTTACCATTGATGGAGCTCCTTGGAGGCCATTTAAAATGTAATAAAAAGCTTCTGCTCAAGGACATTCAGCTAATTTAAATAATGAGACTGTAGGTCTTGGCCACAATACCTAGATTTACCAACAGAGGCATGCAGAATAATATTGCACATTATTTATTTTCTCTAAAGTTGTTATTCATATCTAATGCACTTCTTACTGGATTATAGAATCTTATTGATGGTTAGGATATTCAAGATCATATTGTATAATCTCCTATGGGCATCCTCAATATGTCATCAAATCTCTGCTTGATAAAGGCACGCCATTCTAGATTCCCAGGTGCCAAGTGTCATCATGATGCTGCCCTGAGCTGACTAATGTTACTTGCTCACAAACTGTTGCTTTCTCCTGTAACAAAACCTTTATATCCTTCCCATTCATATCGAGAAAATATGAAAGCCAGGATTTGATCTTAGGTGTCCTATCTTCAAGCTCAGCATTGTCTTATTTATATATATATAGCTATCTACTCTGTCTTTGGTTAGAATGAATTAGCATCCTTAGCTAAAAAGTGGAAGGACTAAACCTGACTGTATCACTACCCTCCTATTTGGTGTCTTTGGGAACTCACCTCTGTGAAATTGAGCCACTATTATGGATGGAAGCCCAAACATCAAGTCTCCCATCATGTCCTGAAATAGGCTTTTCTTTTTTACAGGATCTTCTGTCACTCCAAGATACTCCTCAGTCATCACAGGAGTAAGGTCTTTGGGGATTTTCTGAATGAGTCATGAGTGAAAAGTGATGATCATTCATTCAAAGCTTCCATTTTGTCATCCATACATATATCATTTCATCTATTCATTGACTTAATACCCTAAAAAAGATTGGCCCAAGTAACATCTTTTCCCAATGACATTGTGAATCCACTGTAACTAAGCCTCATTATAAAATTATGAAACCTTGCTATGAATTGTTAAGCCAATCATCCATTTATAATATTACTTATATAAGGCTAACTACCCACTAAAAATATTGTTTCATTTAAAATCATGTATTTATAGAACCATCATACTGTTGCTCAGTTGTTCAGTCATGTCCAATTCTTCATGACCCCATTTGGGGTGTTCTTGGCAAAGATATTGGTTTGCCAAAGATATGTGGTTTGCCACATTTTTCTCCAGTCCATTTCACAAATGAGGAAACTTAAATGACTTGCCCAGGGTCACACAGCCAGTAAGTGGCTCAGGACAGATTTTAGCTCATGTCTTGTGGATGCCAGGCCCCATACTCTATCCAATCCGGCCACTGAGATGACCCTGGAATCATTAGAGTTCAGCAGAAAATCTGTGTTCATAACCTGGTTCTGCCACTGAACAACTGTCTAGAGGGAAATCATTTTACTTCTCTGCAGCTCAGGGTCCCGATTATTGAAATGAAGATATTGATCTACTTTGCTTCTAGATCCCTTGATTTCTAACATTTCTGTATTCTAAACTTAGCCCCTCACCCACCCATATCTGAATTCATAGTGTAAATTCTTTCTCAGCTCTGAAATTCTAGGATTCTTGATCCCTTACAAAAAGTGGGTAGGACTCCATAATAGAGCTGTTGCTGTCTCTTGGTCCAGACTGTCTCCTGATAGAGGATATCCCAGCAGCTGCAAAATAAATAAACAAAAAGCAATTATTTATTCAATTAGATTACAAATAAAATTTTAATAGTTTTTTTTGCCAAATTTCATGTCAAGACTATTTTTAGGATCAATTTTTATGAGATTTTGAGTTCCAAAATTTTTTCCCTCCCTCCTTCCCCTCTTCTTAAATTGTGGGCAATTTGACATAGGTTATTCAGTGCTATTGGGTAAAATATATTTCCATATTAGTCAAAGTTGTGAAAAAAGAAATGCATCAAAAGGAATTAATAAACCATGAAAAAGAATAAAGTAAATGAAAAAAATATGCTTCAATATTCATTAAAAGTCTATCAGTTGTTTTGTTTTTGTTTCTGTTTTTTTTTTAACAAGGATGTGGCTTGCATTTTCCTTCCTGAATCCTTTATACTTGTCTTGGATCATCATATTGCTGAGAAGAGCTGAGTCATGCATACTTGACCATCACACATTGTTGCTGATGTAAAATAATTTCCTAGTTCTGCTCATTTCACTTTCCTTTGGTTTGTACAAATGTTTCCAGGTTTTTCTGAAATCTGCCTGTTCATTATTTCTTATTGCCCAATACTAATCCATTACATGCATATACCACAACTTGTTTAGCCATTCCCCAATTGATTGGCATTCCCACAATTTCCAATATTTTGCCACCACAAAAAGACTACTTTAAATATTTTTGCACATGTAGGTCTTTTTTTCCTTTTGATTATGTCTTTGGGATATGAACTTAGTAATGGTATTGCTGGATCAATGGGTATGCACTGCTTGGTTGCCCTTTGGGCCTAGTTCCAAAATGTTCTCCAGAATGGTTGGATCAATTCACATGTCCACCAACAGTTCATCAGTGTTTCAATTTTCCCACATCCTCTCCAATATTTATTATTTTACTTTTTTTTGTCATAGTGGCCAATCTGACAGGTGTGAGGTGGTACCTCAGAGTTCTTTTAATTTGCGCTTCTACAATCAAAAGTGATTTAGAGTACTTTTATATGCCTATAGATACCTTTGATCTCTTCATCTGAAAGCCACCTGTTCATATACTTTGACCACTTATCAGTTGGGCAATGGCTTATATTCTTATATATTTGACTTAGTTCTTTATATATTTGAGAAACAAGGACTTTATCAGAGATACTTGCTGTAAAGATTGTTTCTCAGCTTTCTGCTTTCCTTCAAATCTTGGTTGTATTGATTTTGTTTGTGTAAAAGCTTTTTAATTTACTACAATGAAAATTATCTATTTTATATTTTGTAATGCTCTCTATCTCTTTTTTGGTCATGAATTCTTTCCTTCTCCATAGATCTGAGAGGAAGACTATTCCTTGGTATTCTAATTTGTTTATAGTGTCACTTTTTATGTCTAAATCATGTACCCATTTTTGACTCTATCTTGGTATATAGTATGCATGTTGCTCTATACCTAGTTTGTGCCCTGTTGTTTTGTAGTTTTCCCAGAAATTTTTGTGAAATAGTGAGTTCTTATTCCCAAAGCTGGGGTTTTTGTGTTTATCAAACACTAGGTTACTATGGTCATTAACTTACTGCGTCTTATATACCTGATCTATTCCACTGATTGCCCACTCTTTCTTTTTCTGTTTCTTTTTTTTAACTAATCTTTTTAGTTTTCAACATTCACTTCCACAAGATTTTTGAGTTCCAAACTTTTTCCTCCTCTTTCCCCTCCCCACCCCAAGATGGCATGCATTCTGAATACCCCTCCTTTGCTCTGCTCTCCCTTCTATCACCTACCCCTCTCTCATCCCTTCCCCCTTCTATTTCCCTGTAGGGCAGGATAGATTTCTATATCCCATTGCTCGTGTCTTATTTCCCAGTTGCATGTGAAAACAAATTTTAGCATTTGTTTTTAAAACTTTGGGTTCCAAATTCTCTCCCTTCTTCTCTACCCACCCATCCTCATTGAAAAGGCAAGCAACTCAATATAGGTTATACATGTGTAGTCACACAAAACACTTCCATAATAGCCAGTTGTGTAAAACTAACCATATATCCCTTTATCTCATCCCACCCCCATTTATTGTATTCTCTCCTTTGACTGTCCCTCCTCAAAAATATTTGCTTCTGATTACCCCCTCCCCAATCTGCCCTCTCTTCTTTCATCCCCACTTCTAATCCCCATCCCCATTTTTTTCCTGTAGGGTAAGATCGATTTCCATACCCGATTGAGTGTGTATATTATTCTGTCCTTAAACTAAATACATTGAGAGTAAGATTCATTCATTCTCTCCTACCTTTCCCTTCTTCCCCTCCACAGTAAAAGCTTTTTCTTGTATGTTTTATGTGAGATAATTTACCTCATTCTACATCTCCCTTTCTCTTTCTTCCAGTATAACCCTCTCTCACCCATTAATTTTATTTTTCAGACATCATCCCTTCATATTTAACTCACCTTGTACCCTCTGTCTACATATATATTCCCTCCAACTACCCTAATACTGAGAAAGGTTTCATGAGTTACAAATAGCATCTTTCCATGTAGGAATGTAAACAGTTCATCTTTAAAAAGTCCCTTATGATTTCTTTTTCCTGTTTACCTTTCCACGCTTCTCTTGTGTCTTGTGTTTGAAAGTCAAATTTTCTACTTAGCTCTGGTCTTTTCATCAAGAATGCTTGAAAGTCTTCTGTTTCACTGAATGTCCATTTTTTTCCTGGAAGGATTATACTTAGTTTTGCTGAGTAGGTGATTCATGGTTTTAATCCTAGGTCTTTTGACCTCTGGAATATCATATTGCAAGCCCTCTGATCCCTTAATGTAGAAGCTGCTAAATCTTGTGTTATCCTGATTGTATTTCCGCAATACTGAATTATTTCTTTCTGGTTGCTTGCAATATTTTCTCCTTGCCCTGGCAACTCTGGAATTTGGCTATAATATTCCTAGAAGTTTTCCCAACCACTCTATTTCTTAGACAGTACTAGATGGTTTTGATGATTACTTCTTTATATATATGGTTTGAGATCTGGTATTGATAAGCTACCTTTTTTTTTTCATTTTTTTCCCATTAATTCTCTTGATATTCTTAACTTTTTGTTCTTCTAGATGAATTTTGTTTTTATTTTTTCTACCTCTATCAAATAATTTTTTGGTAGTTTGATTGGTATAACACTGAAGGCAAAATTGTGATTTTTATTATATTGGCTTGACCTGCTCATGAGAAATTGATGGCTTTTCAACTGTTTAGATTTGACTTTATTTGTGTGAAAGATGTTCTTTAATTGTGTTCATAGAGTTCCTGGGTTTCTTTTAGCACATAGACTCTCAAGTATTTTGTATTGTTTACAGGTATTTTAAATGAAATTTATTTCTATCTCTTGCTGCTGGGTTTTGCTGTTCATATAACAAAATGCTGATGATTGAAGGTAGAGTAAAGATGGCAGAGTAAAGGCAGGGATATGTCTAAGCTTTCCCACAAACCCCTCCAAATACTTTAAAAAATTACTCTAAAGAAATTCTAAAGCAGCAGAACCCACAAAAACATGGAGTGAAACAAATTTCCAGTCCAAGGCAACTTGGAAGGTCAGCAGGAAAAGTCTATTGCACCAGAGTGAGATCACAGTCCAGCTCAGGCTACACAAGCACAGACCATGCCCCAGCAAACCTGGAACATGCCTCAGGGTGACTGAATCAGTGGCAACCATGGAGGTTTCCAGACCTATCAATCCAAAAATGCCAAGACAACTTAGAATATCAGCAGGAAAGACCTGTTACACCTGGGTGAGAGTGGAGTGCAATCCAGCATAAGCTACCCCAGCATAGCCCTGGCCCCAGCAAACCAGAATCAAGCCTTGCAAAACTACCCTCATATTCTACAACCAAAGGGAAAAATACAGATTGAAAGACTCTGCTGATCACCTTCTGACAGAGATCCCAAAACAAAAACTGCCAGGAATATTATATCCGAATTCCATAGTTCCGAGGTCAAGGAGAAAATATTACAAGTATCCAGAAAGAAATAATTCAAATGTCATGGAGCCACAGTCAGAATAACATAAGATTTAGCAGCTTTTATATTAAACATTAGAGAGCTTGGAATATGATATTCCAGAGGGCAAAGGAGCCATGATTACAACCAAGAATCACCTATCAAGCAAAATCAAGTATAATCTTTTAGGGGGGAAATGGAAATTTGATGAGATAGAGGACTTTCAAACATTTTTGATGAAAAGACCATGGCTTAATAGAAAATTCAATTTTTAAATACAATACTTAAGAGAAGCATAAAAAGGTGAATAGTAAAGGGAAATCATAAAGGACTTAATAAGGTTTAACTATTTATATTCCTATGTGGGAAGATGATATTTGTAAGTCATAAAATCTTTCTCATTATTAGGGTATTTAAAAGAATATATACAGACTGAGAGCACAGGTGTGAGTTGAATATGAAGGGACAATATCTAAAAACTAAAATTAAGAGATGAGAGAGGAATGTGCTGGGAGAAAGAGAAAGGGGGAGCAAAAATGGGATAAATTATCTCCCATAAAAGAGGCAAGAAAAAAGCTTTTACAATGGAATGGAATTGGGGGGGAGAGAAGTGAGGGAGAGTGAGTGAACCTTACTCTCTTCAGAATTTGCTCAAAGATGGAATATCATACACACTCAATTGGGTATAGAAACCTATCTTACCATACAGGAAGGTAGGAGGGGAAGGGAATAAGAGAAGGCAGGGTGATAGAAGGGAGGCAAATTGGTGGACGGGAGTAGTCAGGAGCAAAACACTGTTGTGGAAGGACTGTATGAAAAGAGAGAGAATTGAATAAATATGGGGGAGGCATAGGATGGGGGAAAATGCAGTGAGCAATAGTAACTGCAAAAAAAAAATTCTTGAAGCAAATTTCTCTGATAAAGCCTCATTTCTCAGACATATAGAAAACTGAGTCAAATTTATAAAAATAAGAGCCATTGCCCAATTAACAAATGATCAAAAGATAAGTTTTTAGATGAAATACCAAAGCTATATATAGTCACATAAAAACACTCCAACTCACTATTGGTTGGAGAAATGCAAAATAAAACAATTCAGAGGTAATACCACATACCTATGAGCTTGACTAATAGGATAGAAAAGTTAAATAGCAAATGTTAAAGGAGATATGGGAAAAATGAAACATTAATGCACTGTTAGTGGAGTTATGAATTGATTCAACCATTCTGTAGAGCAATTTGGAACTTTGGCCAAAGGGTTATAAAACCATGCATACCTTTTGACCTAGCAATACCACTACTAGCTCTGTATCCCAAAAAGAGATAAAAAAAATGAAAGGAAAAGAACTTATTTGTACAAAAATATTCATAGCAGCTCTTTTCAGGGGGTAAAGAATAAGAAATTGAGGGGGTGCCTATCAACTGGGGAGTGTTGTGGTATGTGCTTATGACAGAATGTTATTGTACTTTAAGAAATGATGAGCATGATGCTCTCAGAAAAACCTGGAAAGACTTTTATGAGCTAAGCAAAATAAAATGTACTATGTACCAATTAATAGTAATATTGTAAGATGATCAACTGTGAATTACTTAGCTATTCTCAACAATATGATGATCCAAGACAACTCTGAAAGTCATTTTTTTTATCCCTTTTTGGGATACAGACCTAGTAGTGGTATTGCTAGGTCAAAAGGTATGCATGGTTTTATAACCCTTTGGCCGAAGTTCCAAATTGCTCTACAGAATGGTTGAATCAATTCATAACTCCACTAAGAGTGCATTAATGTTTCATTTTTTCCCATATCTCCTCTAACATTTGCTATTTAACTTTTCTATCCTATTAGTCTTTCTATCCCCAAATAAAGAACGAATGGCATCTGAATACAAATTGAATCATACTTTTTTCTTTTACTTTCAATATTTTTTCTTGAATTTTTTTTTTGGTCTGTTTTCTTTCGCAACATGGCCATTATGGATACATTTTGCTTGACTATATGTGTATAACCAAGATCAAATTGCTTGCCTTTTCAATGAGGGGAAGGAGGGAGGAAGGAAGAGAATTTGGAACTCAAAAATTGTAAAAAGAATGTTAAAATTTGTTTTTACTTGTAACTAGGGGACAAATGGTGTGGCTTATAGTTATATTTTTGCTGCTACTATATTAAAATTGCTTTCTAAATGTCACCTATTTTCTACATATTTGAAGTTTTTGTTCAGCAGTGAAGATGAAGAAATTAAAAAAAAAGAAATGATGATAGTTTATGTGGGTTTATCTTATACCTTGCAACTTTTCTAATGTAGTTAATTATGGCAAGTAGTTTTTTAGTTGATTCTCTAGAGTTCTCTTTGTTTACCATCATCTCCTCTGTGAAGAGTGATAGTTTTATTTCCTCATTGCCTCCTCCAATTCCTTCAATTTGTTTTTCTCCTGTAATTGTTATAACTAACAAGCTAGTACAATATTAAATAATAGTGGTGATTATGGGCATCCTTGCTTCACCTCTGACCTTGTTGAGAAGGTTTCTATCTTATTCCAATGACATAAAATGCTTGCTGATGATTTTAGATACATACTGCTTATCATTTCAAGGAATGCTCCCTTTATTCTGATGCTCTCCTTTGTTTTTAAATAGGAATGGGCACTTTATTTTGTCAAAAGCTTTTTCAACATCTGTTAAGATGACAATATGATTTCTGTTAGTTTTGTTACTGATGTATGTTGATAGTTTTCCTGATATTGAGCCAAACCTGTAAACTTAGTATAAATACCACGAGGTTATAGTGAATAATTCTTGTGATATATTGCTTTAATCGCCTTGCTAGCACCTTGTTCAAAATTTTTGCACCAAAATTCATTAGGGAAATTTATCTATAATATTCTTTCTTTGTCTTAGCTATTCCTGGTTTAGGTATCAGCATCATATTTGTGTCATAAAAGGTGTTTTGTAGGACTCCTATTTTTCAAAATAGTTTATATAGTATTAGAATTAATTGTTCTTCAAATGTTTGATAGAATTCACTTGTAATGAACACATTAGGCCCTGAAATTTTTTTTCTTAGGTACTTCATTAATGGCTTGTTCAATTTCTTTTTCTAAGATTGGTTTGTTTAGGAATTCTATATCCTTATCTATTAATCTCAGTAATTTATATTTTCATAAATATTCATCAGTTTCTATCATATTGACAGATTTATTGCATATAATTGGGCAAAAAAAATTCCTAATGATTACTTTAATTTCTTCTTCATTGGTGATGATTTTACCTTTTTCACTTTAACACTGGATATTTGATTTTCTTCTTTCTTTTTTTTAAAAATCAAATTAACCAATGACATCTATCTTATTTTTTTAATAAAAACAGCACCTAGTTTTATTTATTAGCTCTCTCTGTCTCTCTCTCTGTCTCTGTCTCTCTGTCTGTCTCTCTCTATACACACACACACACACACACATACACACACACACACATATATATATATATATATAATTTTTAAATTTTATTAATTTCACCTTCAATTTTCAGGATTTCCAATTTGACACTCAATTATTAAATTAAATTAAATTTTGTTCTTTTTCTACTTTTTTTGAGTTGCTTACCTAATTCATTGATATGCTCTTTCTCTATTTTGTTGATGTAAGACTTTTAAGAAATAAAATTTCCCCCAAATACTGCTTTGGCTTCATCCCATAAATTTTGGGATGTCGTCTCATTGTTGTCATTTTCTTTAATGAAGTTACTGATTGTTTCTATGATTTGTTCTTTGACCCACTCATTACTTAGGGTTAAATTATTTAGTTTACAATTAATTTTTAGTCTATCTTTTCATTGCCCTTTGTTGAATGTCTTTTTTTATTGCATTATGATCCAAAAATAAAACATTTAGCATTTCTGTCTTTTTGCATTTAACTCTTCAGAGTTTATGCCCTGATACATGGTCAATTTTTGTGTAGGTGCCATGTGCTACCACAATATGTTCCTTTCTGTTCCCATTAGGTTTTTTCCAAAGGTTTGTCATATCTAACTTTTCTAACATTCTATTTACCTCTTTAGTTTCTCTCTTATTTATTTTTTATTGGATTTATCAAATTCTGAGAGGGGACAGTTGAGGTGCCCCACTAGTATAATTTTGTTGTCTATTTCATCCTGTAACTCACTTAACTCCTCTGACAATTTGGATGCTAACCACTTGGTGCATATATGTTTAATATTGCTATTCATTGTCTATAGTACCTTTTAACAAGACATAATTTCCTTCCTTATCTTTGTTAATTAGGTCTATTTTTGGTTTTTGCTTTGTCCAAGATCAAGATGGCTACCCCTGATTTTTCTACTTCTACTGAAGCATAATAGATTCTGCTCCACCACTTATCTTTACTCTGTGTGATATTGCCCTGACACTCACTGGGGCACCTGTGTGTCTAGTACTGCACTAAGGGGGTGCATTGGGGGTGGCTGGCAATGATGTAGGCTTTAGGGGTCTGACAACTTACCCGGTGCTGAGCTAGGGTACTAATGGTGTTGTCTGGTATGGGCTGAGGCCTGTAGAGTGTTTCTGCATTTCCCTGGGGCTATGCTGAAGCACACAGTGGGGGCCCTCCTATTAGATGCCTTTTTGCCTAAACACCCTTAGGTTGGTATCTATGTGTTTGCCCAGGGCTAGGCTAAAGCACTTGGTGGTTCTAGTCACTGGGATCTATCCATTCCCTTGGCTATGCTGAGGCACATGGGATGTCCTGGTGTTGGCATTTGCCTGCTCCACCACATTGGGGCTAAGGGTCTCCCACTTGTTTGCTAAGGTGGAGCTTGCCACTGGCTTGCTGGGACACTTTCTGTCCTGAACTACTTTCCTTTTTCCTGAGTGAGACAGACCTCTCCTGCTGATCTTCCAAGTGTTGCTCCACCCCCTCTTTTTGGTGGTTCTGCTGTTCCAAAATTTGTTTGGGGGCACTATTTTATGCTTGTTGGAGGTGCCTATGGGACATCGATTTATTGCTTAGTCCACTACCTTGGCTCCTGGAAGTCCTTTCCATTCATAAAAATGAAAACTTACAAAAAGCAATGGCAGTCAACAAATGAAGTGAAGTATTCCTTTTGAAACAAGTAAAGAAAACACTTTGTCATTGAAACAAGATCTTCCATGTTGGGTTAGATCAATGAATTAATTTAGTGTATAAAATATTCCAAGAAAATACAAAAATAGGAACATGATTTTTAAAATTATGAAAATAATAGTTGCCTCACATTTGTCCAACTGATGAAAACATCCTAGGGTTCTCATTGTGTTTAGAAGGCTGGCCAATGGGTCATTTCATGACCATTAAGTCTTATTTATCTTTGGCTCTGCACTATCTCTCATGCCCTGTATCCAAGCTGCTGCCAAGATCCTATCCATTTCACCTTTGTAACACTTCTCAAATTTGCCACCTTCTCTTCTGCCAGCACTTTGTTATATGCATTCATCAACTCGTGCTTGGACTCTTCTAATATCCTGCTGGTGGGTCTGCCTGCTTCAAGTCTCTCCCCACTGAATTCACATTCCAATAATCTACCCAAATGATTTTTTTTCCTGAAGCAGTTATGTAAGAATGTCTCCCCACCCCTTTCACCCCTCACTCAAGAAACTATAGTGACTTCCTATAACCAGTATGGTCAACTAGGAAGTTGGAGGGAGCATGAGGATCCTATGCACTGTGTTGTAGGAATAGAACCCCAAAAGGGAAAAGGCCTAAGTTTTATTTCTAAGTCCACTACTAACTCATATGTGACCTCCTGATGACCCCTTCCTTCTTTAGATCTTAGTTTTCTTATTTGCAAATGAAGTGATTAGATTAGATGGTCTCTAATGTCACTGATCTTTGAATTAGGGAGCACTAAACACCAGCTTTATCTGTCCAATAACTTGACCACTGTCTGGAGCACTTCTTTCGAAATACAGTCCTATGCCAAAGGTGAGAAGTAAAGTGCTAACATGGCATAATGGTCCTATAACAAAGAAGACATTTTTTTCTTTACTCAACCAGTAAGGGTGGATGTGGAGGGGAAGGTCCTCATCCTGGAGACAGAACAAACATGAGATAAGGAATAAAAACAGTGTTCTCACAGTTGGAAGAATCCAGCCAAATTCATTGCTGTTGAATCCCACAATATAGGGGACACGACTGAACTGCTTTTCAGTGAGGAGGTCTTTGGGACTCTTGGGGAAAAATATTCCATCCACAACTGTAGGAGGCAATACAATGTTCTGAAAGGAAAAAAATAGTGATGCAAACATTTTTTTCAGATGAAGAAACTGAGGGACCTAGGACTAAATGACTTGTCCAGAGTACACAGCTCATATCTGAGGTCAGATGTGAACTCAGGTCTTTATGACTCTAGGCCCAGTGCTCTATCTACTATGCCTGTTAATTGTTTTAAGTGATAGTCCCATCACAAAACTAAGAATCTCAAAGTTGTAAGAGTACTCAGATGCAATCTAGTCCAACTCATAATTGAAAAGGAATCCCTTCTCTGACATACCCAAAGAAATAGATATCCTTCACCCATTCTCTTCCATGAGGTAGAATGCTTAAACCTTTCAGGCAGCACATTCAACTTTTGGATAGTTCTAGTCATTAGGAATCGTTTCCTTAGGTCAAGCTTAAATCCGGCCTTCTGCAATATCCTTTCACTGTTCCTAGGTCGAGTTCATGGGGTCAAAATGAACAAATCTAATTTGCTTTGTCACATAGGAGCAATTCATCTGCTTGAAGGAAACTACCATGTCCTTGTTAAACATTTGGTGTAAATATCTTTACATGATCTTCATCTGGCATAAAGTAGAAGTCTGTCAGAATTCTAATTTCTAGCCAATCTTCACCTTACTCATGTTCTTAATAAATTGTTGCACTGAGAATTTGATATAATACTATCACCAGGGTAAAATACAGAATATCACTATTCAATAGCCTCTTTGCTCTTAGAAACCATGTCTATTTTAATGCAGCCCAATTTTTCATTTGCTTTTTTTTTTCATTCAGAAGCAGAGCTCTACATTTGGAGAAAGCAGATTTCAACAGTTCAGTGGAAGCATGGACAGGATAACAATAAAAGTAAATAATAAAATAATATCCCACATTTATACAACACCTAAGGTTTGCAAAGCACTGCTCATGTTGCCTCTTTACAATCTTGTGAGGTAAATGCTGTTATTAATCCTTATTTTACAGATGTGGAAACTGACACAGAAAATTAAGTGACTTGCCCATGATTACACAGATAATAAATTTTTGAGGTTAGATTGGAACTCAGATCTTTTTGACTCCACTTCTATCCAAATTACACACAATACCACCTAATTGCTTCTAGGATACCATGGACTAAAATTCTACTGGCAAAATCAATCCAGGAAGGAGGAGAACCTCTCAGGAATGAAATTTTGAAGTAGAAATAGAAGTAATGCCAATGCATAAGAAAAATGGGAGTTGTCTGAAGTGAAATAGGATACTCTTTAAGCAAATGAGATTTTTTTTCAAAGGCATGTAGAAGAAATGTAAACAAGCTTCCAAAGGGGGCCAACCAGATGGTGAAGGTCCTTGATTTCATGTCAAATAAAATTTGTTGAAGGAGCTTGGAATATTTAGCCCAAAGCCTAAAGACTCAGGAGGATTATGACAGCTGTGTTCAGATATGGAAGGCTGTCATGGAGAATACAGATTGGATTTGTTTTCTTTGGCTACAGGAGGTGGAACCAGGAGCAAGATATGGAAATTACAAAGAAGAGAATACAGATCTTAGGACTGGAAATTTTCCCTCAGCAGTCATATAGCACAACCATATGTGAAAGAAATCCCCATTATAGTATACCTGAAAGTGATTGTATTAGGGTCTCCCCTCCAAGAAGGATGAACCCACTATCTCTCTTTCTATTTTTGGTCCTTCTAATTCTTAAATTTTGTGATTCTGTGAATAAAACTATACATATGTACAGAATTTCCCCACTTACAAATTACACTAACACCCATTATTACATTTAGTCATAACCATGTAATAATTCCATTATACAGATGAGGAAATTGTGGCTGAAAAGTATTATAGACTCTTGAATTTCTAGAGATAAGAGATCTTAGAGAACATAATTCTCTTATTCCACAAATATTGATCATGTACTTATTGTGGACTAGCTACTTGACTCTTAATCCAGGGTTCTTTCCACTATACCACGATTTGCCACTAGTGCAAAACAGACTGCAGGTCATCAGTTCAATATGGCAACTAGGCTAAGAAGAGAAGAAACATTTATACATACAAACCATGGATGTTTAGATGGGGTAAGAATTTGGGAAGATTCAAAAGTCCAAACTTAAGGACAGTGGGGTTGGAGGGAAATTATTTTTTCTCTTTTGATAAGTCCAAGAGGATTTCTTGGAGCAGGTAGAATTTAAGGGATAATCTGAATTAAAAAGTGGCCCAAGAGTCTCCTACAAATATTGTAATGGGGACTAACTTTGTAGTGATGGTGATGGGAGCCAAGGAGAAAGCTAATATAGAACTGATAGGAAAAAAAAATATTTGAATCACAAGTAGGCCAATTAACCCCCAACATTGTTACTTAATAATTAACCCAAAGCAAAGACTTACAGGTATTATTCTCATAGGGTATATAAGAGGTGGTTGGCGTTAGCAATCATAGGCTTCCTTCCCTGGAGCCTTGGCAAAATCTCTTACAACTTCTGAAATAGTTTGTTAGCCCAGGTCACGTGTTTCTCTAGGGGATTGCTCTGAAAGGGACAAAGAATAACCTCAGCCTCTTGAAGAGGGTATGTTCATTAATGGCTATTATGCAATATTAACCTGGCAGTAGCCTGAGAATGGGACAGACTATTCCTCAAGGCTATGGGACTGAAATGACTCCATTCAAATAAGGTTGCCTTCCTTTTGTTTAACTGGAACTTGAAGAAATCAAAACTCAATTAAAAAACAAACAAACAAACAAGGATTTCTAACCTGTGTGGGGTCTCCCACAAAATTCACGCTGAATAGTCCCTGTGAAGACAGAAAAAAGATGGGTGAGAAAAATTTCTTAGAAAGTGCTTATCTTGCTTCTTCACCTGACTTTTTCATAGTTTGTCAAGATTAGGTTCAGGTAGGAAGTATTTCTGGTCCCTGTGCTTCACAGGAGTGGGAAAGTCAGGCTATGGAATCTAAGAAAAGAGTCAAAAGGTCTCTTAGAATTCCAACTTGGAGTAACCAGATGAGAATATAGAGATTTTGCTATCCTACCTACACTTTCTTGAAGCTAGAGCTCTGGAAGAAATGTCTGAAGAGGCATATGCCTACAAATAAGAAGAGAGGCACTTTGCTCCGGATTTTTGAATGGCTAATTTCAAAATTAGTGCAGAAATAGTCCCATAATTGAATACTTCTGAAAGTGCTAGGGCCTTGTTCTGAATTTATAGAATGACTAGATTCCCCCAAAATTAACTACTAGTCCCTAACAAACTGGGTTCATGTGTACAAAGCAATAAATCATGCAATTATATAAATCATTCTTGGTCCAACAAACTACTTTGTCTTCACTTATCTGGGTATGTCTCATTCTAATTTGCTCAGGGCTTTAGTAGATCTAACTAATTATCTCAAAGCTATATTTTATTTTGTACATTTCAACATTTACTTAGCCCTTGGTCAGATTGGCCTCATTGTGAAAGGTACATTGCTCTCTAGGATGGCCTATGCTATGAAGCTCCCTCTCTTCAGGCAAAGCAACAACACACATCAAGTTCCCTGTAGTTTCAGGGAACGCCTCCTCCCCACATCATCTCTTGTACATATATATACCTTAGTCTTCTCCATAACATTAACTTCCCAGAAATGCTGACTGTATGCTATCCTGATGTGAGGAGGGATATCAAGAATTCTTCTGGTCAAACTTCTTGAGTGCAGGCAGGTGGATATCAGAAACAAAACTTGGAAAACCCTTTACTAGATCATGACATGGGTGATTTTCAAATTAAACAAGATAAGCTGAAAAGACCTTTTTGAAAGGCAGAGCTGTAAATAAGATAGGGAAATCAGGGCTTTTCTCTAAGACTCTAATATCCTTCAGGATCAGAGGAACAACTGAATAGCACTGGTTTAACAAAAGTAATTAATGTAATGCTTAGTATTACGGATGGGGAATCTATGGCCTTCAGACTACATGTGGCCTTCTAGATACTTAAATGCAGCCTTTTGACTGAATCCACATTTTTCAGAACAAATTAGGTTTCCCACCCCTGGCCTTAGTTCCTGTGTACAAAAAGGCACTCTTTCCTGGCTTTCCCACCAGTACCAACTTCTTTTCCTCAAACACTCCTGCTCAAATCAAGGCACCCCCTTCCCCCAGGGATGTCCAAGGATCATTTTGTCACACTTAAAACCAGGTACAAAAATTGCCTGTTACGTTTCTGGTGAAAATAAATGTTCCTTCCCAACTCACTGATCTGTAGTTCTGCAGGTCAATGTTTTTCATCCATGGCAGACCATTCAAGCTTCCTAGGAAAATTAGCAGGTCTGAAGAGATCATGTAAAATGATTCTTATTAAAAGGACAAGAGGTCAGAAGCCTAAGGACATTTACCATCTTTAGAGCTGCATTCAGGATTTCTTCTTCTGTCTTCTGCCGCAGGCAATGAACCATACTGGCTGAAGTGGTTGTTTTACACCCAGCAAAGGCTGCAATTTTCTATAACAAAATTTGACAAGGGTAATCTTATATTCCTGAAAGTGTGACATGGTATATTGGGGAAAATTCCAGAATGGAAGCCAGAGTAGTGAAATTCAAAAAGCCCTGCTCCTTCCTGTGTGATTTGTGATCACAGAAATGGATTAGGTACACTATTTGCTGAACAATGAATCTGAAGATCTCAATTATTGGGGTAAGTATTATTTGACAAACTCTAGGAAAAGTAGAGAGCAATATGGCAAATACTTGGCTTAGATCAATACCTCATATGATGTACAAAGATAATTTCTAAATGGATTCATGACCTAGGTATAAAAGGCCATATCATAAACAAATTAGAGGACAAGGAAGAAATTATCTTTTTAGATCAATGAATGGGGAATAGTTCTTGATCAAACAAGGAACAGAAAAGATCCCAGAAGATAAATAAAACATTTTGATTTTATAATTTTTTTTAAAAAATTCAAAAACCAAATCCAGTTCAATTAAGATTAAAAGAGAAACAGTAAAGTAGAGAGACACAGGCTGCATTTCTAAGATATATCAGGAACTGATTTGAATTTGTAAGAATATATATAATTCAAGAATTCATAAATTACTAAATATGTGAAAAGTTGGCTCTCAAATGAAAAAATCTAAACTACTTAAAATTCATTTAAAATATTTGAAATCATCAATAATTAGAAAAAATGAAAGCATCTCTGAGGTCATCCATAAGATTGGAAAAATTGACAAAAAAGGAAAATTATAGAAGTTGGAAGGGATTCAGGAAAAGAATATTGATACAATTGATGCAGCTGTGAAATGATCTAGACATCTTAGAAATGAATTTGAAACTATTGCTAAGACATTACTAAACTAGATGTACCCTTAGGCCTATATGAACAAAACGATTTAAAAAAAAAGGGAAAAGGTGCTATGTGTCCAAAAAATACTTAGGAAAGCTTTTGGTAAAGTCAAACAAATAGGGAATATTTGACAAATTATGGCATATGAATATAATAGAAAATTATTGTGTTCAAGGAAATGATGTAGGGAATAGTTTCAGAGAAGTCTAGGAAGACTTGTATGAACTGAACACAAAGTAAAGTGAGAAGAATCAGGGGACCAATCTGTGTACTACAACACAATTTTAAAGACAATTTTGAAGGATTTAAGAACTCAGATCAACAAAATGATGAATTGTGATTCCAAAGGACTGATATTGAAGAACGTTGTCCACCTCCTGAGAGAGACATGATGGACTAATATGAAAAAGAAAAAAAAAACATTATTTAACTTAGCCATTTTTGGAATTTTTGCTTGCTTGTGCATGTTTATTAAAAGACTTTTGTTTTGTGTGTGTGTGTGTGTGTGTGTGTGTGTGTGTGTGTGTGTTTGTGTGTGTTTCTTTTCTAGAGAGGAAAGGAATTGGAAGGAAAAAAAACAGAAAATAGATGCTTGCTAATTTAAAAAAATGATTAATTAACAACAACCTTCCTGTGTGACTTAAAGATGTCAATTCTTTATTCAGGGATTCCATTTTTACCTCTGTAAAATGAAAGGGCACCCTTAAATTATTTCTAATGTTCCTTATAGCTCTAAATCCTTTAAATCTGTAAATGGAGTTAAGTTTTGTTTTTGGAGAGTCATATAATGTCAAAAACCAACCTCAGCCGTTGATTTGATGTTAGAAACAAACATGGATTCCATAATGGCAACTCCACTCTGGGAAATGGCTCGATGGAAGAGGTTTTTAGTCAAAGGAGAAAGAACCTGAGAGGGGACAAAAAGAAAAGAAGTGAGATTATGATTTAGGACCAGCACTCTTAACTAAGGTAAGAAAATTGTAGCTTTGTCTCAGCACATTGGGAGGATGTTGACAATACTCTTCACCAACATAAAAACTGTGGTTTAGCTTCCTGCTACAAAAAATAGTTAAAATAGAGACAGCAGGACCAATTATGGTATGGATAGAGGGCCAGCTTTGAAAATTAGGAAATCTGAGTTTAAGTCCTATAACTGACATATACTGACTGTGTAACCTTGTGCAACTGACAACTTATTATCATCTCTGTAATCTCTATTGTTGGTTTGCTTTTAAAGAGGGAGTTTTCTTATAATAATTTCCTCAATTATTGAAATCACTTGGACATTTCCCCAAAGAGTTAAGGTTGGAAGGTACCAAAAAGCAAAATTTTTCCTCTTGGCCAACCCTCCTCAAATGAATTCCTTCCTATCTCAGGTCTGTAGAGCTCCCCTACCCAGCCCAATGGAGGCTTTCCTAGGAGCAGACTATCAATTATATCTACAGCTGTTATTTCTTTCTAGTGATGTACAAACATCTTAAAGTCAGAAATTTTCTATTTGTCTTTATATTCCCAGCATCTAGCACTAGCACAAACTCTCTGTCTCTGTCTCTCTGTTTTTCTCTGTCTCTCATTAATTCTATTTTTTTTTTTTATTATTTTGGGGCATATTTTTACCTGTTTGCCCCAGATGCCAAAATGACTAGTTATAGCATTTTTCAAGAATACTGATTGGGTAGGTCAAGGTACATCTACTTATGTTCAAAAAACACCACCCCTCATGTGATCCTAGAAAATGTGTATTCCCTTCAGCTTCAGCTTCAGCTTTTCCATTTTGCATTATTTCATAACTGTTGTTCAAGATTTCTTTGTATTCTTCATACTTATATTGATATTTGTATGTATTCTATCTATTTGTATTTCTAAATGAGCGTGTTGGATTCCTGGAAAGAATGTGACCACTTTGAAAGGAGGTCTGGTTTTACTTAATTTATTATTTATTTTTAAACTCAATGGAGAGATGAACTCCTTAAAAGGTAAAATAGGCCAAATGGAAAAGGAGGTACAGAATCTAATAGAAGGAAACAATTCATTAAAAAAAATACAATTGGGCAAGTGGAAGTTAATGACTCTATGAGATATCATGAATCAGTCAAACAGAAACCAAAGAATGATAAAATAGAAGAAAATGCAAAATACTGGTAAAACAACTGATCTGGAAAATAGATCGAGGAAAGAAAACTTAAAGTTATGATTACTATCATTTATTACTATCAGGTCGACCAATTATTGGTCTACCTGAAAACCATGATGAAAAAAAAGATCCTAGATAGCATCTTTCAAGAAATCATGAAGGAAAACTGCCCTGACATCCTATAACCAGAAGGTAAAATAGTTATCAAAAAAAACCACCAATCACCTCCTGAAAGAGATCTCAAATTGAAAATGCCAAGGAATATTATAGCCAAATTCCAGAATTTTCAGCTCAAGGAGAAAATCCTGCAAGCAGCCAGAAAGAATCAATTTAAATATCATTGAACCACAGTCAGGATTACATAGAACCTTGCAGCTTCTACATTAAAAGATTGGAGGGTACGGAATACAATATTCCATAAGGCAAAGGAACTTAGATGATAACCAAGAATCAACTACTCAGTGAAAGTAGGCATAATCTTTCAGGGGAGGAGATGGACATTCAGTGAAATAGGGGACTTTCAAATCATCCTGATAAAAAAACCAGATACAAGACTCAAGAGGCACAAAAAGGTAAACAGGAAAAAAAACCCACCACATTATTATTAAGGGCAAACTACATTCCAACAAGAGAAGATAACACTTGTAGCTCTTAAAAACTGAATCATTATTGTGACATTTAAAAGGAGTATACATAGACAGAGGGAATGGGTATAAGTTGACTTCGATGTGATGACAAAAATCTAATTAAGTGGTGAGAAGAGATTGTTCTGGGAGAAGAGGAAAGGAGGTGGCAGACAAGGGTAAATTACATTACATGAAAAGGCACAAAAACTGTTACAGCAGAGGGAAAGAAGAGAGGGAGATGAGCATTGTTTGAACCTTAGTCTCATCATATTTGGCTCAAAGAGGGAATAGCATAATCAGTTAGGTATAGAAATTTAACTTATCCTATAGGAAATAGGAGGGGAAAGGAGAAGAAAAGGGAATTGGTGGATAGAAGGGAGAGCAGACTTAGAAAGATGGTGGTTGAAAGCAAAACTTTAGTGAGTAGAGAAAGAGAAAAAGGAGAGAGAAAAGCATAAATAGGGGTAAAAATAGGAAGGAAAGACATGAATAGTAATCATAACTGTGAATGTGAATGAGATTAACTCTCTCACAAAACAGATAACAGAGTGGATTAAGATCCATAATCCTACAATATGTTGTTTGAAAACATGGAAAGATTTATACAAATTGATGCTGAATGAATTGAGCAGAACCAGGAGAACATTGTACATGGCAACAACCGAGTTGTGATGACTGACTTTGATAGACTTAGCTCTTCTCAGCAATGCAAAGACCTTAGACAACTCCAAAAGACTCATGATAGAAAATGCTGTCCACATCCAGAGATGTGGAGTCTGAATGCAGATGGAAGCATATTATTTGCTCTCCTTTTCTTCTGTTGTTTTCTTTTGTTTCTTCTTTCTCATGGCTTTCCATTGATTCTAATTCTTCTTTATGTGAACACTAATGTGAAAATATGTTTCATATGAATGTATAACTAGAACCTATATCAGATTGCACACTGTCGTGGGGAGAGAGGGGGAGAAAATGTAAAACTCAATCTTATGGCAGTGAATGTTGAAAACTAGAAAAAAATATATAAATTATAAACAAAAGGAAGTAAGAGAGGACTAAGCTGAGAGGAGAGGAAAGAAAAGAAAAAACAAAAGGAGGTGGGGGAGATGGGTCCCAGAACCACACTTTGATTTCTTCCCAAGTTTGCCCAGACTTGACATTGTGTCAAGAGAAAAGTAATAGGATGTGGGTGTCAGTG
The DNA here is from genome assembly GCF_003287225.1 of Phascolarctos cinereus. Classification (NCBI taxonomy): domain Eukaryota; kingdom Metazoa; phylum Chordata; class Mammalia; order Diprotodontia; family Phascolarctidae; genus Phascolarctos; species Phascolarctos cinereus. The sequence continues at coordinate 275,113,047 of NW_027555625.1, read as the reverse complement.
ATCAAAAGAGTTTTCATCCACTCAGAAGGGGAATGCAATGGTTCAGTGAAAAGCTAGCTAAGTGTTCATTGTGATAATGCTCTAAGTCACTTTGTAGAGTTCCAGTAAGAGGACTAGGTGGCACAATGAATAGAGTGCCTGGCCTGGGGTGAGGAAGACTCATCTTTCTCAGTTCAAATCTGGCCTCAGACACTTACTAGCTGTGTGACTTAAGGTAAGCAACTTAACCCTGATTGCCTCAGTTTCGTTATCAGTAAAATGAGCTGGAGAAGGAAATGGCAAACCACTCCAGTATCTTTGTCCCCAAAAAAACCCAAATGGGATCACGAGGAGTCTGACACAATTGAAAACAATGGAGCAACAAAGAGATGCTGTGAGTGGAAAGAACATAGGGTCTGGAATCTAAAAACAGAAGTATGAATCCTAGCTCAGATACTTCATAGCTGGGTGATTTTAAGCAAGTCACTTTATCACACATAAATTTATTTCCCTCATCTGCACAAGTATGAATGATAATGCTTTTATTACCTAACTCATAGAGTAGCTATGAGGAAAGTAATTTTAAGTATTTTTAAATGTGAATTGTTATTGCTATTATGAAAGAAACAACACATTATAAAACTGAATCAACTCTTCAGCCCCACAGACCTTCACTGTTAAAATTCTATAGTTAATCTTGTGGCATGGTAAGCTCTACATTCTCATCCTCTCTACTTTATTACCTGATTAGGAAAGAAAACTCATGCCTAGAATCACACATGGTCCTGTGGAAGAACCAAAGCAACTAGCAGTCAACACCAACAACATCTACATGAGGTTAGGGTTCACACGCTGGGCTAACATACATTTTTGGAAGAGTCCTGATTTCAAGCATGACACCCTGGAAAACTTACCAGTGCTGAAACACTCATACTTCCTGCTGACACACCAAAGATGGTCACCAAGTTCGGGTCTCCTCCAAAGTTGACAATGTTCTTCTGGACCCATTGGAGTGCAGCCACTTGGTCTAAGTAACCCCAGTTCCCTCGAGCATGTTCATCTCCAGTACTGCAAAGAAGAGAAGAAAGGAGGAGGAAGATGGATGGTTAGAAAGGGATCATTAGCATAACAATGAAGGAAATGGGAGGAAGTATGATGTAGTGGAAAGATTGACAGATACCCAGATTTAAATATGGCCTAGGATACATAATTTATGATCATGAATAAGTCACTTAATTTTTCACAGCTAGTTTCCTAATTTATAAAATGAAGATATCAACAGCACTTATCACGTATAGCTGTTGTTAGACTTGAACCTTATAAGAGGTATAAAACATAGCAATTACTTTAGGAACAAGTGGTATTATGGGAAATATGGAATAATGCTAAGCTTCCTACTTCCAATGTGTGGTCAACTTTTGTTGTTGTTGTTCAGTCTTTTTCAGTCACATCTGACCTCTAATTACCCCATTTAGGATTTTACTGGCAAAGATACTGCAGTGGTTTGCCATTTTGTTCTCTAGCTCACTTTTTATAGTTAAGGAAACTGAGGCAAACAGGATTAAGTGATTAAAAACAGGGTCACACAGCTATTATGTATATGAGGACAGATTTAAACTCAGGAAGATAATTCATCTTGACTCCAGACCAAGCATTCTAACCACTGTCCCACCTAGGTACTAGTCAACTTACCACTTTACTAAGTTTATGTGGGGGTCTCTTTTGCTCTTGTTGTTGTTTTTGTTTGTTTGTTTGTTTGTTTTTAGATGTAATTTGATGAGGATAGGGATCAGTTCATCTAATTTTCTTTTTCTTTTTCTACTTTTTTTTTTATGAGCAAGACAATTTATTAATGAATCTGGTGTGGTTTGTCCTAATGTTTCTCGTTGGCAGCTGCCACCTGTCTGGCAATTCTGTCCAGGTCTCTCTGTCCCTGAGGTGTCATCTTCTAGCCCCTATCCTGGTCCTTCTCCACCATCTTGAAGCCTTCCAGGGCTTGCAGGACCCTCCGGGCCAAGTTCTTGGAGCCTCTGCTTAAGTAACTGGGCATGACCCAATTGTGCTGGTGCCCATCATAGATCTAGGTCATGGAGCTCACAGCAGGCACTGCCCCAGAGGTACAGGTGGTGGGTTGTGGAGGCAGCCCGGGTGTAGAAACAGTTCTCCTCATAGGGCGCAAGCTCCTTATGTTTGACCAGCTTGACCGTGTCCACTTTCAGCTTCCCTGACTTTTTCAGGAAGGTGGCCAGGGCCCAGATGAACTCCTGCTGGTTCCTTCACCATGACTCTGGGCATAGTGTGGGCTCTGTGTGGCCAGCCAGGGGAAAAGCAGGTCTTCCAATTTTCTTCTGTTCTCTTCATGACCCCACTAACCACTCAGACAACTTCATCAGTATTAGTTATCTTCATTCCCAGTAGGCCTTGGAGGAAATCCTATTTCTTTGGTGCCCATCTCCTTGTTGTTTTCACTGATACTATGACAGTGCCTTTTTTCATGCTTTTCTCCTGATTGGAATATCTTTCCATCCTATCTGCCCATCCAAATGGCTTAGTTCATCTCCTATCTCATCCAGGAAGTTAGAATTTGACCTAAGCCAATTAAAATTGATCCCTCCTCTGAACTGCAGTAGCTAAGAATCTTTAGCACCTGTAACCCTCATTTGGTATTTGGCCAAAAAAAAAAAAGTCTTATTAAGGTTAAACTTAGAGATATCGCATTTTTGTGCTGGACAGTGGTTAACAAAGAGGATCAATTCCCACCCCTACTCACATCCCGCTGAAAGATGCACATAGTAAAGGAAGGAGTGTGGCTCAACTGCTTCACTTAGCCTTATATTTTCATCTAACTTCATTTGTATGTCTCCTTTGCAATTAATCAGGATCTTGGGAGTGATTAGGGTTTTATCTACCTAACCTCTACATACTTTCTGTGGCATTATTTTGGGTAGAGTCCTTGAAATATGCCCAATCTCAGACATAAGGGAAGTTAAAAGGAAGTTTCTAACTTACCCCCATATTGTGTAGGATCATAGGTTATAAATCTTCCGCAGGAAAAAAGGGCATTTGACTCCATGATGAAGAAAAAGCAAATCAATCTGAGCACTTTCAGCTCAATTTTTTTGGTTACCTGGCTAGGCGTGTTGGCTTATAGACTCTGCAATTAATAAGGTTGAGCCTATACTTGTAAGAGAGAGGCTTGCTAGGCATTGCATGATAGTAGATAAGACCAGAGAGTCTATCAGATGACACTGGAAAGGTAAAGCCAGTGATATGGTATCAGAGTAGAGCTGAACAACCACAAAAAGAGTGGAAATGTCTGGCAGAGAAGATTTTATGCCCAGCAAAAAGAGTGAGATAGCATCCAGAAAGATAATGCAACATTTGGTAGTGATTTGATATTCAGTCAATCAACAAACATTTTAAAATGCTTCCTATACATTAATCACTGAAAATTCAAGGACTAGATCCAAATAATCCCCATCCTCAAAGGAATTACATTTTGTTAAGGGAAACAGTATGTAATCAATAATTAAATATAAAACATGTACAAAGTAAATAAATATGATTTTAGAGGAGTGAGGAGGCAATAGCATATGAGGAATTAGAAAAGGTTTCATATCAGAGCTGGTGCTTGAAATGAGTTTTGAAGGAAACTAGAGGTTCTAAAAGATGTTAATGAGGAGATAGTGCATTCTAGGTAAAAGGAACAGAGATTCTCAAAGTGGGTGTAACTGACCTCTGGGTGTTGCTGGAAAGATCTGGGGAGGGGGCGAGGCAATAATAGTCTCAGGTGCAATTAGGAGGCATTGAATAAAAATAAAGGAACGGTAGAAGTATAAGGAAAGAAGAAAATTTTGAAAACCATTCATACATATTTTATCTGTTGTGTTACAGAGTTATAGTGATTACATTATTTTCCAAATAAATACACAAAATGCAAGTTATAACCTAACAGCAGTCAACCCCACCAACAGGTCTTAACAAGCAAGTGTTGGCAGGCAAGCCTATCATACATTGTTGGGAAGTTCAGAATGCACTGGCAAGAATATATGCATGTAATGACTTTGTTTACAATGAGATACTATATGGTTACATGACACAATATCACATCAGCAAAATTTCAATGCCCCCACAGCTAGTTGGTGCAGTGGATAGAGCACCAGCCTGAAGTCAGAAGGACCTAAGTTCAAATCTGGTCTCAGACCAGACACTTGATACTTAGTAGCTGTGTGACCCTGGGCAAGTTACTTAACCCCAATTGCCTTGCCAAAAAAATAAAATTCAATGCAGGAAATAAAAAAAAATTACAATAAATTATTAAATTTAAGAGCAATTTTAAATACATATACACACATATATATTTATATATGTATATATGAAATGAAGCAGATTTCAAAGAAAAGTTAAAGTGAGAAGGAAAGTAGATTTCCAGGGGGCCACTCAATAGTTTTTTTAAAGGATGTGGTTGGCAAAATGAATTTGGGAATCTCTGGCCTATACAAAGACACAGCAATGGAAAATGAAGGTTATGTGTGAAGAACATCAGTTCTTCCTCTTTATTATATGTGTATTGTGAGAAAAGGTGTACAGAATTATGGGAAATGGTGATGTCTCATTACTAATTTTATTATTATGTTCTATATTACTCTATTATTGTACTGTACTACTCTATTACTATACTCTACTACTGTATTGCTATTACTACATTACTTTATTACTATAGTTTGTTAATGCTTTTGCTTTCAATGAATTCTATAATCTGGCTAACTAGTAAATAAAAACATTTCAGTTGGGGTTCATGAGCTATGGCCTTAAGCAGATACAGACTCACAGAATAGAACAATAAGATCATTCATTTACAGCTAGAGACAGCTTCAGAGATCATGCAGTCCAACCCCCTTTCTTTTAAGCTGAAGGAACTAAAGCCAAAAAGATGAATTTAGTTGTTCAAGGTTACTGAGAAAGTAATTGGAGAGGAGTAGCTAAGTGGTGCAGTGGATACAGCATCGGCTCTGGAGTCAGCAGACCTCAGATAAAATCCAGTCTCAGACCAGACACTTTACACTCACTAGTTGTGTGACCTTGGGCAAATCACTTAACCCAATTGCCTCACAAAAAAAAAAGGAAGTGAGTGGAGAACTAGGTTATTATCCCATGTCCTCTAACCCCAAATCCAGCACATTTTTCTATCTGTTGCTACACTGAATCTGGAGTACAAAATGGGTGATATACCAATGTTCTATATTTTAAAAAAAAAAAGGCTTGATTTCCAATAATCTTGCCTGGTGACAAGCTAGACAAACAGCTAGACTTGTCCATAAATGATAGACTTATTTAATGTTAGACCTGCACTTGAAGTCTTTCTACTCTTGTAGAAACTGCCAGAGATTTTCTTTTACCAGCATTCAATTTACTTACAAATTATTATTATTATTTATTTTCTTTTTGTGAGGAGTGAAATGTATTTAGTCACAGGTAAAGTTCATGAACACAGTATTAGCCACAGAATGGGTGCTGTGACATCTTTTACAAATGAATGCATGTGCTAGGATCCTGCTCCTCTTAGAAATAAGCCATCTCCTGAGTGGTATTGATGCAAAAACTGAAGCAAAGCCTAATGGTCTGTCAGCCTTAAAGAAGCTCAGAATAACTGGCCTTGGAATGGAGCACTTACCTTCATCTTATCTTATCTTCCTCCCACCACATGTTTCTGAAATCTGTAATCTCCCTTGGGATCACAGATTCAATGACCCATAGGACAAATTCTAGCCTTTGCCCTTCTTGGATTGATTTTTGAAGCCAAGGACTTGAGAGAGGGGGAGGACACAGTCAGAGGAAGCCAGGAGATGTCCTATAAGAAAGACAGCTGGTATCCACCAGGTTATTTCTTAACAATTAGCTGCCCCAAAATAGTTTCAGGATCAGGTGACTAAGTCACCAAATTTAGCTGGATTTTTATGGTGGACATGGGCTTTTGTTGAAATGCTTTAAAAGTGGAAAATACTTAGCTTTTGATAACTGAAAAGTTAAATTAAGCTCTGCATCTCTAGCACCAAGTACTCTTTCTTGCCTAAAGAGCTATAGTTCTGAAGGCATCCTATCCATAATCATAATCTTAAAAAACAGTCCCTAATATTATTCTGCATGTCTCTCTTACAGAACATAGTATGCTGTGATTTCTAAGGCATGATATTCCTTTGTTTTTATTAATTTATTTTGATTCATTAACAATCACTTCCATATGCTTTTGAGTTTAAAATTTTTCTCCCCTTTCCTCCCCACCACCCTCCCCAAGATAGAGCACAATTGATATGGGATATATATATATATATATATATATATATATATGCATATATATATATATATATATATATATATATATACATATATATATATATATATATATATATATATATATATACATATATATAATATCCCATGTGTGTGTGTAAATATGTATATATATATATATGTGTGTGTGTGTGTGTATACACATTCTTATTAAAAATATTTTCAGATTAGTGATGTTGTAAGTAAAAATTAGAACCAATAAGAGGAACCACCAGAAAGAGGAAACAAAACTCAACAGAAAAGAAAAAAAATAACAAATAGTATGCTTTGATCTGCATTCAAATTCCATAGTTATTTCTTTGTATGTGGATAGCATTTTCCATCATGAGGCTTTTGGAGTTGTCTTAGATCCTTGTATTGCTGGGAAGGGTTAAGTTTATCAATATTAGTCATTGCACAACATGGCTGTTATTGTATACAACGTTCTCTTGGTCCTGCTCATTTCACTCAGCATCAGACCATGCAAGTCTTTCCATGTCTTTCTGGTCAGCCTGTTCATCATTTCTTATAGCACAACAGTATTCCATTACATTTATATACCACAACTTGCTCAGCCATTCCGCAATTGATGAGCATTCTCTTATTTCCAATTCTTTGCCACCACAAAAAGAGCTGCTATGAATATTTTCTGCATGTGGGTCTTTTTCCCATTTGTATGATCTCTTTGGGATATAGCCCTAGAAGTGCTACTGCTGTGTCAAATATTTAAAAATTATTATATTCCTATGTCGTTTACCTGCCTCTTGACTATCACTTTTCTAGTTCATCTTCCTTATTTCTGCCTGAGTAAGCTTCCCAATTTACCCTTAGGGTCATGTCATTCCACTACTAAAAAAAGGGGGGAAAAGCTCTTCAGTATCTCCCTTTTTCAGGGAAAAAGTTCCTAACCCTGGCACTGGAGGCTCTTTACAATCTGACTCAGCTTACTTGTGGTTAGTCTTTTCTCAAACTAATTCCTTTCATATACTTTTTATTGCAATCAGACTTAGTTGTAGTATTTTCTCATCCTGACTTCTTCTATCTCTGAGACTTTGAGGACACATTTCCTTATCTGGATTGGACAATTCACCCCATTCACTCTATTAAAATCCTTATTTTCTTCAAGGCCCGTATGCTACCTCCTCCATAAATCATTCCCTCATCCCTCTTCCCTCTCAGATGAGAGTGATCTCTCCCTCCTCCATTTTCTCATAGTACCAATATCTGCACCTTCCCTTGGCACTAATCCCTCTTTTCTTTGTAGCCTTGATTTGTGTATTTGGCCTTCCCCCACTGGGCTGTAAGTTCTTTGAAGCAAGACGTATATAAAACATTTCCTTTTTATTCTACTCCTAAATCCTGAATTGAGCACATATTATACACTTAATAAATGCTAAATTGAATAATTTGAACATACAAGATACTCAGTAAATATTCACTGAATGAGACAATATGTAGCACTTATTCAATTTATGCCTACTGAACTAGACTGAGAAGAATTTATAACCCCTGGGTACAGATAGCCAACTGTAAGTTTGCAATAATATTGGCTATGTTTGTTATATGCTCACAATGCATCAAGCACTATACTTGCCTACATCCTTGAACCCAAAGAGAATACATTATGGAAAAAACTACAATAAACACACATATATGCCTAAGGAAACAAAAAGGAAGACAAACACTGTCTTCTAGGGTCAGATAATTAATTAAATGCTTTAAGAACCTCTTAAGATAAGTACCACAAAATCACAAAATGTCAGAGTTGGAAGCACCACAAGCTACTTTGTGTCAACTAAGTTCTCATCCTCCAGGTCTTACCTGTAGAATCCAAAGATTCCCAGACGGTACTGAATGGCCACTACAACAACATTCTCAAGAGCTGAGAGGTACGTGCCCTCCAAAGCTGAAGCACCACCCACCAAAAAAGCTCCTCCATGGATCCACACCATCACCTAGGGGATAAGACAAGAATCTTATTGGTCACAGCATCCCTGAATTAAAAGGAACCTTAGAAAATACATGCAAAGACCACTCAGACTAAGTAGTGTCTATTCTACAGATCTCTTTGGAGATGATAGGGTATAATAGAATGGGAACTAGACTAGAGACCAGAAGAACTGAATTCTAATCTGGGTTCTACCACTAACTTGTTGTATGAATTCAGGAAACTCCTATTTTCTAAGTCTTAAGTTGTCCAACTGTCTAAAAGGAAGGGTTTGGACTAGATAATCTTTAAGGTCTTTTCTAGTTCTGATTTTACGACTTTGATACAGTCCTCCAATACAGTCCCACACATAGGGAGGGGAGAAGTCAAGATGGATCAGGCAGCTTAAGAGAGTTATCATATTCTTCCTGAGCCTCTATTCCTTTGGGTTAAACTGCTCTATGACCACTGCACTCCATTGACATTGCCATATAAGTAGCAAACCAGACAGATAATGCAGATCTCAATACTCTAACCATCTGCCTGATTTGGAAAATCAGTTATTGTTGAGAAGAAAAAAGAAGTGTTCTAAACATCTCAGATTTGAGTCAGTTGAACAGGACGTATGTTAAGCCAGGAAAAAGAAAGACTGGGGGAACATGATAGCTTATCCTAAAGTATATGAAGTGCCATCAGGCAAAGTAAATGTTGGACTCATTCTGTTAATGCATTGGGCTAAAATAGGAGCAGTAATTTGCAGGAAAGCAGATTTTATTTCCACATGAAAAAAAACCTTTCTAAGACAATCTAAGAGAATAGGTAGTTGTCCCTCCCCCCCACACACATGTACATGTGCACATATACACACACTACCACTGGAGGTCTTAAAGCAAATGGTGAATTATTACTTGTCTGGTATGTCAATGTGCAAGTATGAGTCATATTAAGATAACTTCTGAGGTCTTCGCATCCCTGAAAAATTGTACTTACACATTAATGGGGATTTCTAAACCATTTTTGTGTATCATGGATGCATTGGCAATTTGGTGAAGCCCATGTAATCCTTCTCAGAGCAATGTTTTTAAAAGAATAAAATAAAACACATAAAAGTATATCCACACAATCAAAAATATTGAAAAGATGCATTTTCCCTCATTAAAGGTCACAGACTTTCCAACAATTTATCCTCAGAACCCTTGTGTAGGAGAAAGGGAAAGCATCCCTTCTGCACTAGAGGGAAGTAACCAAGATGCCCTAAAACTGTCCTGTAAGGATTGATTGAATGAAGAGTATTCAAGTTAGAAAAGGGGGGCTCAAGAGCTGAGCCAAGGAGGAAGACGTAATTGAGTATTACTGTTGAGATGTCTTAAACCTATCCTTTAATCAACTTTTTAAAATATCTCAAATCATATTCTGAGTGGAATAATAAAGAAAGCCACAGTATCTCATTTTTCTAGCCCAGGAAAGCATAGGAGGACTGAAAAAGAGGGCTGCCTACAGACACCAGTGGGGGCATTGGCCAGGAATTTGATCTGTGAGGCCTGGAGATAGTGGCAGCAATGGTGCAACACTAAGGGGAGTGAAGGGACTATACACCTGGTCAGAAAGATATTGTACAAGACTCCTCTGCTAGTGATGGGAACAGGGACAGGCACCATTTGGCAGCTCCTTCTCCCATTACCCAGGTCCAGGTTGCAGTTATAGGGTGGAGAGGAGTGATTAGAGTGTGGTCACAAGGAATTGAGGGCCTCCCTAGGTAAATACAAGAGTATACACCATGAAGACAGTGACTACTGCTCTCCCCAGGTCATACCACCTTAGAAGCACCAAAAACCTATAGGTCCCAGACCCAGCCACATACTAGACTTATATCTATGCCCTCTGTTCATGTAGACTCCTTCTACCTGCCCTAATGATGATAAATTTCTTAGGAGTTACTTGAAACATTCAAGATAATAGTGTTGACAGAGCAGTCTAGCCAAACTCTTCCAACATTCCCCTCCAAACACATTTAAAATAACCTGTCAATTTGAATTGGAGTGGCTTAGTCAACAAAAGGTTAGGCTGAGGCATTTTTCTAGCCCTGGATAACATAGAAGATAAGGTGAATTCTGTGATACAGGTGGTGCTTGCCTAGAATACAATGCAGGAACAGCACTAGCTGTGAGCCTTGGGGCTGTAGCAATAATTATAGTAGCAGTTTGAGAAGCTCTCACTACCCTGAGATAATAATGGAATTAGGCAACTGGTGAGAAAGAAAATACAGGGGTCCCCTATGTTGTCACTTGACATGGAACTGGACATTGTTTGGCGATTTTATTGCTCATCACACAGTTCAGAGTCAGAATTCCAGGGCTCAAAGGAGTGTTCCTGGTTGCAAGGGAGTTGGGCCCCTATCTAAGTAAGGACTCAAGCACAGACTAGTAAATCAGTGACTACATCTCTTCCCAGATTTCCTAGATCTCATCAAGTTAGAGAAACCAAAATTCTTATAGATTCCTCCCCAGAACTAGCTGTGAAAACAGCAGAGTAAAAAAAGCCAGAAGTTTGGAACAGTACTTTCCTACCCACCCATCCAGGTGAGCAAAGCCCAATTCTAATGTCAAATCCAAAGAATTCAAGAAATAGGCTAGGAAAGTGAGTAAAAATCAAAAAAGGAATTTACCCATAAAAAGCCACTATGGTAGCAGTGAAGTTCACAACACAAATTCAGAAAAGGCAACAACATGAAAACATCTACAAGCAAAGCATCAAAGGAAAATAAAGATTGAACAAACGCCCAACAGGAATTCCTGAATGAACTAAGAAAAGCAATAAAAAGGAGCAAAGCAAATGATTTTTAAAAATCAAAAAAAATGGTGGAGGAAAATCTGGGAAAGGGAGCAACGCAAGAAAGTTCTGAAAAAAATATTTAATTGCTTTGTAAAAGATGTACAAAACTTCTTTGAGGAAAATAACTTCTTAAAAACCAAAATTATCCAAACAGAAAAAAAGATGTACAAAATATCAATGAAGAAAATAATTCCTGAAAAATGGGAATTGTGTAAGTGCAATCTGGTAACTCCAAGAGGCATAAGAAACAGTAAAACCAAATTAGAAGGATGAAAAAATAAAGATACTGTGAAATATTCCATTGAAAAAACAACTGACCTGAAAAGTAGATTGAGGAGAGATAAAAATTATTGGAATACCTGAAAGCAATGATTTGAAAGAGAGAGAGAGAGAATTTAGATGTTATATTTCAAAAAATTATAATGAAAAATTGCCCCAATATCATAGAAACAGAGGACAAAATAACGATGGAAGAATGCATTGATCACTTTCTGAAAGAGATCCCAAAATGAAAACTCCCAGGATTTTTTAACCAAATTCTAGAGCTCCCAGATCAAGGAGAAAATAACAAAAGCATAGAGAAAGAAACCATTAAAATACCATGGAACCACAGTCAGTATCATACAAGATTTGCAACTACCACAGTAAAGAAGCACAGTGCCCAGAATGCAATATTCCAGAAGGCAAACAAGCTAGTAATACAGCTGAGAATAACCCATGTAGCAAAATGGAGTCCAACCCTTAAGGGGAAAAATGAATATTTAGTTAATTAGTGGACTTTCAAGGGTTCCTGATAAAAACATCAGAACTAAAAAAAATTTTGACATTCAAGCACAAAAATCAAGAGGAACCTATAAAGGAAAACATGAAAGAGAAATCATAAAGGAATTAATAAGATCAAATGGTTTACATTCCTAAAAAGGAAGATGATACATCTAACTCCTAAGAACTATATCATTATTAGGACCCTTACTAGGAGTTCCCATACACAGAGGTCAGAGGTGTGATTAAGTTATTCTGTAATAATCACAAAAAAAAATGGAGGAGTAAAAAAGAGGAATGGGAGAAGGGGGAAGGAAAAGGAAAAGATGCATATAAGGAAGAGGTTTTACAGTGGGGAGGAGCATGTAATACTTGAAGATAGATGCATAGAGATGGATAGATAGATCGATAGATAGATAGATAGATAGATAGATAGATAGATAGATAGATAGATAGATAGACAGACAAAACTATAGTCGCATATATTACCCAACAGGGAAGTAGGAGGGGAAGGGACTAAGAGAAGGGAAGGACTGATAAGAGTGAGAAATTATTAAGGGAGGTAAAGTTATTTCTGTTTTTCCTCATTTGCTATAGATGCAAGAAGGAACCATGACCCCAACTTGCTAAAGTTAAAAACAACCAAACCACAAACTTCTTACAGGTAACTTAGCTTTTGTTGCCAGGTCAGCTGAGGTGTAAATGTTTAGGTACAAACAATCTTCAGAAATTTTCAAGGAACTTCTACTTGGATTGCCAGAAAGTTTCGACGGAAATTCCCTTTCAAGTGGATTCTGGGCACACCTGTGCAATGAAACATGGGAAGTCACTTTTTTAACAGCATCTCAGGAAATCACATTTGAGGTCACAGGATCACTGTTCAGAGGTTTTGGAGCTGGTAGGGTTCTTAGAGATCACCTAATCAAACACATTCATTTTACATATGAGGAAACTGAGGCCCAGGAAGGCAAAATAACTTGCCCAAAGTGACATTATATGAATAAACTACATGTTTTTCTTAGGAAAAATAGAATGAAAAAGGGTGAGAGTTATAAGGCAGATGGTCCATATAAATTATTCTGATTTGTGAAACATTGGCATTCCTTCAAAAACAACCAAATGCAAAACTGTGACACTAGAGCTGCTCCTAGCTGCACTAGGAGTCTTCCTGGCTCTCACACTCTGGACCTTCTGCTTGCAGGGTTAAGTAGAATAGTCAGCCAAGTCCTGACTGAACATATGAGAAAAGCAGAAAAGTCAAGTGAATAGCCCAGTCAGAGTTATGAAAAAAGAGTCTTGGCTGAAATCATTATTTTTATTCCAAGGCTTTCTCACAAATTATTTTAAAGTCACTGAACCCATGGATGTCGGTAGAGAGGCTGCTTTGTGGTTCTGGTATGACTGAAGAATGGAGACAAAGAGCAGTTGACATCTTGCTAGGCAATGTGTTCCCAGAGATTTGTTTGATTGTAATCAAGCAAATAAAGCAGTCTCATCTATTAATGATGGGGACTGCAGCAGATCCTTTTTTTGTTCATTGTAGCTAAGGAAGGTGTGTAGAACCTGTGACCTTGAGACCATTTATGCCATCTAAATCCTCAAACTCTGCCCTTTGACTGAATCCAAACTTCACAGAACAAATCATTTTATTAAGGGGAAGTGGCAGGTTCCCCTGCAGGGAGGTGGATCACTTTATAACTCAGGACCATTTCATTGTGCAAACCTGAGATGTTCCCCTCCAATCTAACAGATTGGGTTAGGAAGGAGAAGAAATAGGAATATTTCCAGGGGGCAGGAGCTGATGGGCAAAACATAGAACTATCAAATGATTGGAAAATTCTGGAATGGTAAAAAACCAACAAAAGAATTAGGAGATAATTCTCAATTAAGAGACAGTGATTTTCTCTACTTGAAGCCCTCCCCTCCTCAGAAAACTCGAAAGACTGATGACTTACATGGGTGGGTATGTAGTGGTGCTCTTCAAATAGTCCCAGGGCTCAGGTGGCTGGGGTGGAGCAAACCTTAAGGGTCCAAGAGGGGCTTTGGCAAAGGGGACTCCCAGGAAAACATTGACAGATTTGTCAAATTCTTGTAGTATCACTTGTTTGCCTTCAACTTTCCCATATTTAGTGTCCACTATAGGCGCTGAGAACTGTGGCCCTGTGCAACATTGAGAGAGGAAAAGATGATTCCACTTGAGGAGCCAACATGGCAGAACAGAATCAGCATTGAACTAGGAATCAAGATTCTTGGGTATGTATATATACCTAGCTCTGTTCCATACTAACTAAGTGGTCTTGGAAAAATGAAGAAAGTTCTCTGGGCCTTCTACTCCTCACCTATAAGTGGGAAGTAATAATAGCTCCCTGTAGGGCTGTTTTAAATATCAAATGAGAGAATGGAAATGAAATTGCTCCATAGATACTATAATAATAGAAAATCACATTTCCATAGGACTTTCTTGTTTACAAAAATTTTGTTCACAAATGAACAAGATAAATAGTAATATTATCCTAATTTTATAGATGAGGAAAGTAAGGAACATAGAAGTGGCTTACTCAAAGTCACACAGCTCTAAATGTCTCCCTTTTTTAAAATGAATTTTTATTGACCTCCTTTGGTTTAACATCATCAGAATTTCTCCCAGATCCTTCCTCTATTTCCTCCCAGTCATCTCATTTAATAAATATTTTAAATAAAAAATGAAAAAAATCAATCAACAAAAGCAGTCAACACATTAAAAAAGCCTGAAAATATATGAATAGTGCTATCCCTTTCATCTCTGGAAAGCCAGCAGTCTAGTAGTGAAATTGCTGGTTCAAGGGTTATAGATATGTTAGACACTTTATTTAAAACCCCTGAATTTGCTTTCCAAAATGGTTATACTGATTCACAGCTCCACCAAAAATACAATAATGTATTTATCTTCTCACAACTCCTCCAACACTGACTATTCCAATATTTTATAGTCTTTGTCAATTTGTAGAGTATGAAGTAATACTTCAGAGTTGTTTTGTTTTTAATTTCTTTCATTTGGAGTCTTCCTTCATATTATTGTTAATAATTTTCAATTATTCTTTTGAGAAATATTTATTCTTCTCCTTTGACTACTATTAAAGAATAGTTTTTGGTTTTATGTCTGTATCTGTAATGCAAATTTGCCCCAATTTGCCCACTTGGCTTCTTATGCTAGATGGACTATTTCTTGATAATTTAATTCATAATAAAATTTGTTTTTTCCAGAAAGGTTGACCAGGCCCTGCTGACTTTTTAGGTGAGATACTACTAAAAACTCTCAGTAGCTTTTATAGTTTTTGTTTATTTGTTTTGTTTTGCTTTGTTTTGTTTCTGAAAGAGGAAAAAATAACCCCAAAATCTTACCCTGAGTTGTGAATGCAATGAAGGAGCAGATAACCAGGGAAATCAGCCACATCTTTCTGGGAGTTCTTTGCCACATGCCCAGTGCGGAGATTTGAGCTGTGTTTAAGGGCTAAGTTTGCTTTTCAGCTGCGCAGGTGTAGACTCATTGAGTGACTCACACTTGGACTGTCTCAGAGAAAGCCAAGTCACGCAAAAGCAAAAGAAAAATTTCATCTCTTTCCTGATAAGAACTAGATTTAGTGTCTTGAGACTCTCCCTACAATTAACTCAGCTTCTTTCTTTGAAGAACTCTAATCATTAAACATTCTATTATAAAAATGAATACCCATATCAGTAAACAAGGCCAAGGTTAATGAAGGTGCACTTTCACCCTGAAAGCGTGCTGAACTTTCATCCTCTCTCCAGGGCACACAAAGTTAGTCACACAATGTATTATGATGAAAGCCACTGGGGTCTAATGGGTATGAAGGGAATTATGATTTTTGCATTAATATATATGACATGTGTAATAAATATACTAATAATTTAGATTTCTCAGGAGACTCTGGCTTGGAAGTCAGTCTTAAAATGCAGCTTGAAAAGATCGATCAAATCCTTGAAAATGCTCTCACAATCACTACACTCCTGTATATGGTAAGTGAAGGGAATAAAAAATTGTAGAACCTATTCCTGTCACAGAACTCTGGTCCTGCACCCCATTAATTAATGATCTCCAAATGCTTGGAACAATACCATTCGCACAGGACCACAATATTATGGCCCTGGAAATAATTGTTTGCAATCCACCTTTCCCTCCTCCTTCCCCACTTGTGATATATGTACATAAGTTGTGCTTTTACTCCAGCTTAGAGAGCATTCCTCACTCTGGAACTGATTAATTAAACTTCTACTTGATTACTGGCATTCCTGTCTCTAGGCCTACTTTGAGCAGCTCTGAGTATTCCCAGGTTAGAGGCTGGCTCAGTAAAATTCTATTAATATGGTCTTCTGACAGATACTCCCACCCATTATATTACAGGGTATCCTTGCAGAACTCCTCCAACCTCTTCTCACATGTATTTTCTCATCAGTGCAAAGACATTAGAATTCTGAATTATTTAGAGAAAAATCCTCTGATTTATCAAGAAACATTAAGTGTTGATTGCAGACTAAATATATATTGTGTGGAGAGATGGGAAGGAAAAAGAAGTTTACTGACACGACAGAGTCACTTTGGAAAACAAACAGAAATAATGACATCATAATAGAAATAATAATGCATATGTCTCCATCACTGCAAGGTTTACCACTTTGCACACCACTCTGTAAGATAGGTAGGGAAAATATTATTACATCCATTTTACAGGTGAAGAAATTACCTATTGTAATAATTCAGTCATTTACTCAAACTCACATAGAAAAATATCAGGGCAAGATTTGAATTCAGGTCTCTTGACTTGAATCAATTTCTCTTTCTTCTACCTCAACATATAGCCAGCCTAAGGAGCAATGATGAAACAGATTTTGGGGGCAATTCCAATTAAAGATTGAGATTAAATTTCTAACTCTTCGAGTCTCACTTTATAAGAACAGTAACTTTCACTTTAAGGTCAGCAGAATACTTCCAAAGCAGTTTCAGTTTGTTAGTCTCTGAATCTGAAGTTTTTGGTTGCCATCCTGAGAAACTGGTTTTGATTTTAGTGTAGATTACACACTCTTTAAAAGTTAAACTTAAAAGATGCACTTAACAGGAATGTAAAATTTATTGCAGGATGGAAATGTGATTTTTTTTATTAGAAGGTATAAGAGGAAAAATTTTAGATCACCTTCAGTCTTCAAAAGAATAAAAGTAGGTAAAGTTGGAATTTATTTACACTTGTTTTCCTTATTGATTTTAAACAACCAGCCTAAAGACATCAAGGAAGCCCTACTACAAGCCCTACATTGTGACTCTCACATTGAAAGGGAATCCCAAAGTGCACCCCGAATCAGAAAAAAAAAACACAACTTTTTTTAGAATCAGGAAGCAACTGAAAAGTAAGTAAAACATAACATTTTCTATGAAGAATAACAAATTATGTTAGGGTAAAAAATAGAAGAAATAGAGTTAGTCTTTGAGTGATTTCCAATGAAATAGAGAAAACGTTATACGTTGAGCTCTTCAGAAAATTACAGTCTCCATCAGACTTTTTTGGTGCAATTCCTGTTAAATCTAATGAATGTATGAAATTTAAATAAATTCAGATACTTCAAATCAAGAAATTATTATGATACAAATCAAAGGACACTTCTAATTCGAGTCATTGTTGACTATTTGACAATGAGGCAAATTTTTAATATAGATAATAAAGGATAATATTTTACAATCAAAGGCTTAGTGAAAGTAGTATACAGATCTTAGGAAATTCTGTATCCAGGCTATATCATTCTCTTTAAATGTCAAAGGAATTGTGTAAGTGTACTGCCAAAAGGTACTGTAATTCAATTTACATTTAATAGAACCAATATAATGCTGAAAATTACATGCCAACAGTTATAGTCTCATGATCACTTTTCAATGTGAGTTAATTTTGAGAAGTTAAAGCATTAGCTGATTGATAACAGCGGGCCCTGAAACTTGAAATCCTAGCAATTAATGGTCTTTGCAAAAATTTAGATTTTAAACTGTTTACAGTAGTGATTATTCAGCAATATTTGATTTGATTGGATCCAAGAATTAAATAATAATGTAAAGAAAAATTTGCTAGAATGAAGATTAAGTCTGTAGATAATCTTGGACATGATTGGGTCAAAAGGAGAGAGTAAGTAAGCAAGTAGAGGAAAGCAAGAGGGTTTTGATCCCACTGAAATAAAAAGGATTTAAGGAATTTTTTTAGGAATACCTTTTTGACAAGTACTATATGTCTACCTTCCACAATCAATGTAAGATTACAAAAAAAACTTCTCACGACTTTGAAAGGTTAAGTGAAAATTTAACAACCACATATTAACTAACTGATTAGTGGAGAAAATATTGGGGGGTTTTTTGGTCTGGTTTAAATAGTTATGCTAAAGTCCTTTAAAAACACTTAGTAAATAGTTTTCTTTTTCCTCCCAGGAATACTATCCTCAAATTCCAGAGCTCCCAGATCAAAGAGAAAATACTTCAAGCAACCAGAAAGAAACAATTCAAATATCTTGGAAATACAGTCAGGATTACACAGAATTTAGCATCTTCTATGTGAAAGAGTTAGAGGGCTTGGAATATGCTATTCTGGTATGCAAATGAGGATTACAACCAAGAATCTTCTACTCTGCAAAACTAAGTAAAACCACTTGGGAGGAAAAAAATTAATATTTAATAAAATAAAGGACTTTCAAGCATTCCTGATTAAAAGGCCAGAGCTGTCCAGAAAGTTTGATTTTCAAATACAAGACTCAGGAGAAACACAAAAAAAGGTAAATAGGAAAAAGAAAGTATGAGGGGTTCAGTAAGGTTTAACTGTTTACATCCATGCACAGAAAGATGACACTTGTAACTCTAAAAAACTTTATTACTTTTAGGACAATTGAGAGGATTATTCATAAACAGAAGATGTGGGCAGTTGACTTTGATAGGCTGATATACAGAAAAACAAAATTAAGGGTTGACAAAGAGGATTACACTGAGAGAAGATGGAAGGGAGAATTAGAGTGGAGTAAATTATCTCACATGAAGAGGCATGAAAAACATATTACAATGGAGGGATTTATGGGAGGTTGGTGGGAATAGCTTGAACCTTACTCCTATAAGAATTGGCTCAAAAAGGGAATAGCATACAGGCATAGTTTATTATAGAAAGCTATCTTACCCTACAGGGAAGTAGGAAGGGAGAAGTTTGGAAAAAAAAGAGTGGGGGGGGGACTGATAGAAGGGAGGCCAGGTTGGGAGAGGTAGTGGTCAGAAGCAAAATACATGTCAGGAGGGAGACAGTGAAAGGAGACAGAGAGAAAGAGAAAAGGATAAACAGGGGAAAATATAATGGAGTTAAATACAAAATCAGTAATCATAACTGTGAATGTGAGTGGGTTGAACTCACCCATAAAATGGAAGCAGATAGCAGAGTGAATTAAAAAACAGAATCCTAGAATATAATGCTTACAAGAAACACACCAGAAGCAGAGAGACACACACAGAATAAAGGAAATGGAGTGGAACAAAATCTATTATACTTCAGCTGAAGTAAAACAACAACAAAAAAAGGAAGGGTAGCAATCATGCTCTCAGACAAAGCAAAACCAAATTAGATCTAATTGAAAGATATAAGGAAGAAAACTACAACTTGCTAAAAGGTATCATAGACAATGAAATAATATAAATACTAAACCTATATGTGACAAATGATATAACATCTAATTAAAAAAACAAATTTAAATGAGTTATAGGAGGAAATAGTAAAATTACTCTGGTGGGGGACCTCAACTTTCTCCTCTCAGAACTAGATATATCTAACTAAAAATAAGCAAAAGAAAAGTTTAGGTAAGTATAATACTAGAAAAAATTAAATGTGATAGACCTTTGGAGAAAACTGAATGGGGTTAGCAAGGAATATACCTTTTAGTCAGTGGCACATGACAACCTACACAAAAATTGACAACGTATTAGGACACAAAAACATCACAATCAAATGCAGAAAAGCAGAAATATTAAATGCTTTTCAGATAATAATACAATAAAATTACATTCAATAAAGCCCATGGAAGCATAAACTTAAACTTAATTGGAAATGAAAAAAGTTCTAATACTAAAAATTGAGTGGTTCAAAGAACAAATGGTAGAAACAATCAATAATTCCACTAAAGAAAATGATAACAATGAGATAATATACCAAAATTTATGGAATGCATCCAAAGCAGTATTTAGGATAAAATTTATATCTCTAAATGTTATCAGTAAAATTGAGAAAAAGCAGATCAATGAATTGGTCATGCAACAAGAGCAAAAAAAACTAAATAAAGAAAAAATTTTAAATACCCAATTAAACACCAGATTGGAAATCCTTAAAATCAAACTAGAGATTAACAAAATTAAAAGTAAGAAAACCATTGAGATAATGAATAAAACTTAGAGCTGGATTTATGGGGGGGGGGATAGACAAACCATTGGTTAATTTGATTTAAAAAAGAGCTGGAAAATGATAATTACCAACATCAAAAATGAAAATGATGAATTCCTCAGCAGTGAAAATAAAATTGAAGTGTTTATTAGGAGCTATTTTGCTCAATTATATGTCAATGAATCTGACAATATAAGTGAAACGGATAAATACTTAGAAAAATATAAATTGTCCAATACCCAGAAGAGGAAAGAGAATACTTAAATAAATTTATCCTAGCAAAAGAAAGGGGGAAAGTCACTGATGAACTTCCTTAGAAACTATACCCAGGGCCAGAAGGACCTACAAATGAACTCTACCAAACATTTATAAAGAACACTTAATTCCAGTACTACATTATAGTTACAAACAATTGCAAAGCACTTTTCACACAAAGTCAAATTTGACTGATTGGAAAAATATCAATTTTTCATGGTTTAGCTCAGTCATAATTGTCATAAGATGACAATTCTACCTAAATTAATTTACTACTCATTGCCATGCCAATCAAACTACCAAAAATATTTTATAGAAGTAAAAAAATAATAAGAAAATGCAACTGCATTGACAGAAGGTCAAGCATATCAAGAGAAGTAATGAAAAAACGTGAGGCAAGGTAGCCGAGCAGTACTAGATCTTAAAGTGTATTATAAAGTAGTAATTGTCAATGCAGTCTGGTACTGGCAAAGAAATAGAGTGGTGGATCAGTGGAATGGATTAAGTACACAAAGCACAGTAGTAAATTGGCAAATCCCAAGGTTTTGGGACAAGAGCTCAGTATTTGACAAAAACTGCTGGGAGAAGTAGAAAACACTAAGGCACAAACTATATATACATATAAATATACAGAGACACACTTGAGGCAGAGCCACGATGGCGGAGTGAAAACAGTGACTTGCTTGAGCTCTCCTCCAAACCCATCCAAATACTCATAAAAAATGGCTCTAAACAAATTCTGAAGCAGCAGAACCCACAAAAACGCAGAGTGAAATAAATTTCCAGCCCAAGACAACCTGGATGATTAATCAGAAAGGTGTATAGTGCCGGACTGGGAGCATGGTGCAGTGCTGTGTGGGCGCGCAGGCCACAGGGAACCTGGAGCAGGCCTCAGAGGACTGAATTGGGGGCGGCTGTGGAGGTTTCCACACTCCTCAATCCATGAATGCCAAAGACAATTTAGAAGGTCTGTGGGAAAAGTCTGTTTATGTCGGTGCTGAGACAGAAAGGTGGGTTTCAGCTCCATTCCCCAAGAGCATGGGGGCAGCTGCTTCCCAAGCTTCTGGCCCACAGACTGAGGGGGAACCTAGTGGCTGATCAGAGAGGGACTGAAGGGATCTCTTTGCCAGTGCTGAGGCAGTAATCACTTGCTTTGCCTCTGTTTGGATCTGGGTCACAGTTCTAGGCAGCAATGCTGGGGTGAGGAGGAATGCTGGTGTGGTGGGTCTTGGAGTGGCTGTGAAGAGGAACCCTTCCTCACAGTTACAGGACAGAAAGGAATATCTGTGGTCACAGGCCAGGAAAGGAGTAACACCTCCCCTTATCATACCACCTTGAAGAACTGAAAATTTACAGGTCCCTAAAAGTATCTCTGAAAACAGCTGTACAAGCCCCCTAAGCTTGGGACAGTACATTCTCCACCTTGGAAGCAGACTCTTACCTTAACAAAGAGTTTAAAACTCAAGTAATTGGCCGGGATCATGAGCAAGCAGCGCAAAAATAGTCAGACCATAGAATCTTACTTTGGTGAAAAAGAAGATCAAAATATACAACCAGAAGAAGAAAAAAGTCAAAAGCTCCTACATCCAAAGCCTCCAAGAAAAATATGAATCAGTCCCAGGCCTTGGAAGAGCTCAAAAGGGATTTTGAGAAGCAAGTAAGGGAAGTAAGGAAAAACTGAGAGTGATGCAAGAAAATCAAAAAACAAGTCAACAGCTTGCTAAAGGAGACCCAAAAAAATACTGAAGAAAATAACACCTTAAAAAATAGCCTAACCCAAATGGCAAAAGAGGTCCAAAAAGCCAATGAGGAGAAAATGCCCTAAAAAGAAAAATTGGCCAAATGGAAAAGGAAGTCCAAAAGATTACTGAAGAAAATACTTCCTTAAAAATTAGAATAGAGCAATTGGAAGCTAGTGACTTTATGAGAAATCAAGACACTGTAAAACAAATCCAAAAGAATGAAAAATTAGAAAACAATGTGAAATATCTCATTGGAAAAACAACTGACCTGGAAAATAGATCCAGGAGAGAGAATTTAAAAATTATTGGACTATCTGAAAGCCATGATCAAAAAAAGAGCCTAGACATCATCTTTCAAGAAATTATCAAGGAAAACTGCCCTGATATAGTAGAACCAGAGGGCAAAATAGAAATTGAAAGAATCCACAGATCTCCTCCTGAAAGAGATCCCCAAAGGAAAACTCCTAGGAATATTAGCCAAATTCCAGAGTTCCCAGGTCAAGAAGAAAATATTACAAGCTGCCAGAAGGAAACAATTCAAGTACTGTGGAAACACAATCAGGATAACACAAGATTTAGCAGCTTCTACATTAAAGGACCGCAGGGCATGGAATATAATATTCCAGAGGGCAAAGGAGATAGGATTACAACCAAGAATCACCTACCCAGCAAAACTGAGTATAATCCTTCAGGGGAAAAAATGGTCATTCAGTGAAATAGAGGACTTTCAAGCATTCTTGATGAAAAGACCAGAGCTGAATAGAAAATTTGACTTTCAAATACAGGACTCAAGTGGAACATGAAGAGGTAAACAGGAAAGAGAAATCATAAGAGACTTATTAAGATTGAACTGTTTACATTCCTGCATGGAAAGATGATATTTATAACTCATGAGACCTTTGTCAGTATTAGGGTAGTTGGAGGAAAAAAATTATATGTACATATATGTAGATAGATAGATAGAGGGCACAGGGTGAGTTGAAGATTAAGGGGTCATATCTGGAGAATAAAATTAAGGGATGAGAGAGGATGATACTCAGAGAAGAAGAAAGGGAGAGGTAGAATGGGGTAAATTATCTCACAAAAAAAAACAGAAAAGAAAAGTCTCTTACAGTGGAGGGGAAACAGGGGAAGGTGAGAGGGAATGAGTAAATCTTATTCTCATAGGATTTGGCTTAAGGAGGGAATAACATACACATTCAATTGGGTATGGAAATCTGTCTTACCCTACAGGAAAGTAGGGGGGAAGGGGACAAGAAAGCAGGGAGATGATAGAGAGGTCGGCAGATTGAGAAAGGGGGTAATCAGAATTAAATACTTCTGAGGAGAGACAGGGTCAAAAGAAAGAATAGAATAAATGGGAGGGCAGGATAGGATTAAGGGAAATAGAGTTAGTTTTTCACAACATGTCTACTATGGAAGTGTTTTGCATAACTGCACATGTACAACCTATATTGAGTTGCTTGCCTTTTCAATGAGGGTGGGTGGGGAGGGAGGAAGAGAAAATTTGAAACCTAAAGTTTTAAAAACATACGTTTAAAAAATATGTTTTCACATGCTACTGGGGAATAAGAAATACAGTAAATGGGGTACAGAAGTCTATCCTGCCCTACAGGAAAATGGAAGGGGAAGGGGATAAGAGAAGGGGAGAGAGATAGAAGAGAGGACAGACTAGGGGAAGGGATATTCAGAATGCATGCCATCTGGGGGTGGGGAGAGGGGGGGGATGGGGTGAAAATTTGGAATTCAAAAACTTGTGGGAGTGAATGTTGAAAACTAAAAATAAATAAATGTATATTAAAACAGAGAGAGAGAGAGAGAGAGACTCTTGAAAAAGAAAGACCCACAGAGGGAAAGACAAAGGGCTGGAGCAGAACCTAGTAAGTTTCAGCTGAAGTGAAAAAAATAAAATAAAAGCAAGAGTAACAATCATGGTCTTAGACAAAGCAACAGCAAAAATTGATCTAATTTTAAAAAAAAAGATAATCAGGGAAACTACATTTTTCTCAAAAGTGCCATAAACAATGAAATAATCAAACAGTTTTTACAGCAAATTTCTCTGATAAAGGCCTCATTTCTTAAATACTTAGGGAATTTAGTTAAATTTATAAAAAAAATAAAAGCAATTCCCCATTCGAGAAATAGTCAAGTAATATGAACAGTTTTCAGAAGAAAAATCAAAGTTACCATTGGCCTCTTAAAAAATGTTCTAGTCATTGATTAGAGAAATGAACATTAAAACAATTCTGAGGCACCTCCTCACACCTTTCAGAAATGAGATATTGGAGGGGATGAGGGAAAATAGGTACACCAATAAACTGTTGGTGTAGCTGTGAACTGGTCTAATCATTCTGGAGAATAATTTGTAACTATGCCCAAAGGGCTATAAAATTATAATACCACTACTAAGTATACTTCCTAAAGGAATTGAAGAAAAGGGACCCATGTGAACAAAAATATTTAGGGAGGCTCTCTTTGAGGGGATGGTCATCAACTGGAGAATGGCTGAATAAATTATGGCAAATGATTATGATGTAGTACTATTGCGTTATAAGAAATGATGAAGGAATTGGTTTCAGAAAAAAAAATCATTGCAAAACCTGAATGAACTCACGCAAAGTGAAGTGAGAAGTGGTACATTTTTCTGTATGATTAATTACAATGCTGCAGTGATGATCAATTGTAAAAGATTTGGCTACTCTGACCAATAAAATGATCCATGGCACTTTTTTTTAATTTTAAACAGCATTTATTGTACTTAATACATTATAAAATTTGAAAAATTGTAGGCAAGCCACATATTCAAACCAGAGCAAACTCTAACGAGTAACAATTCTGGCCCTTTTGCAAAACTGTCAGTTTAAAAACAACGTGATGTTCACATTGGCGAGGCAGACGAAAAGGTGAGACTTCCTACAAGCTATGTTTTAAACTTTCAGTCTAACAACTTTTAGATGCAATGTGATTGTGAATGGGATTCTGAAGTCCTGAACTGTCCCCTCCTTAAGAGAGGCCTCCTAGCCTCCATCTGCAAAGGAACTCAATTCAAGGTGTTAAAAAAGAAAAGAAAAAGTGAGGAGAGAGAGAGAGAGAGAGAGAGAGAGAGAGAGAGAGAGAGAGTGAGAGAATGAATGGTTGGATGGCTGTTTGGCAATGGAAAACATAAGGAGATTGTGTCCTCACTGCTCATGGCTTGTTTATTGATAAGCGAGCATCAGGAAGGCTCAGGACACTTAATGGCCATCACAGCAGCAACGTCAGTCAGCTACCACATCATCGTTATTGTTATTATTGTTATTATTATTATTTGCATTTCCTACCTTTTGACATGTATGTATGTATGTATATATATATATATATATATATATATTTATACCTTGAGGTTATTATTACTATTCCAATTGTTCCCATATGAATACAGGTATGGTCTTTATTTGATGTAAATGTGTCTTTATTCGATTTTCATTCCAGGACTTGGTTTGGTGTCCCAACTGCACATGAATGTCCCTTTTGTTTTTTTGTTTTTGTTTTTTTCCATAAGAAACATGTCTGGTCAATCCAGACTCTCCTGCTTATTCAAATGAAGTAGGGTGCGGGTGAGTTCTCCTCTGAGTACGCATTCACTGAATTGGGAAGAGTCTACCCCTCCTCCACAGGAGCCCACAATTTCAAAGCCTCTTTGCTGCAACCTCTCAAGCACCTGAACTGAGTTGAGGTGACAATATCCATTCAGTGGAAATCTGATGGCGTGGGTTGAGCCGTAATTCCAACCTGAGTTGACCGAATTACACATCACATCTCCAATTTCTAGCAACACCTCTTCTATCAAAGATTTATCACCACTGAGTGTAATCCTCTCTCTGAGATGTGGGGCAGCTCGTACCACTAAGCATTCACAGGGTCTAGAAAAGCGACCATTTTCCCAATCCTGTTTCCATCTTTCCATCTCCATTAACATGGGTTGAAGCTGAAAGCACTTTGCCTCTTCATATAACAAAGTGTAGTCCTTAAAATCATCCGGAATGAGTAGTTTTCATGTTCGTAGAAAATTTAGTATATATTTGAATATCTGTCCATCTCTGTCAATGAAATGATGCTGTTTGAGACTGTCCAAAACAATTGGCTCCGTGCCATCAAAAAGTCTTCCAATTCTTGATTCAGGGTATTTGGTGAGTGTGGCCACGCTGCTGGTATACATGTGACCAGCCACATCAATGTGGACGGGTGCATTGGATTTTGAGAGCTGTGCTGGAGTAGGAATACCTTGATTGTTCAATGGAGAGGCAGGGGATCTAATGATCAGAGGTCTTGCACTGTCCCTCTGGCTGGAGAGTGGCAGTCCCGGCCCCGGGAGGGCGGACCGGCGAGAGGGGTGGCCTCACTCCTCTAAGTAATGGCCGAGAAGCGGTGCGCCTTCCCCCGTCCCCTCCTCGCCCCCAGAACTCGGCGTGGGGATCTGCTGCTGCTGCTGCGGGCGGCGGCGGCGGCAGCGGCCTGGCTCCAGGGGGCTGCCAGGAGCTTCTCCGGCCTCCCGGAGCGGAGTAGAGCAGGTAAGTAATGAGGGCATTGGAGGAGGGAGGCGGGGAGAGCCCCCGCACACCTCCCGCCCCGCGGCCAGGGCGCAGCCGGCGAGGGTTGGGAGAGGGACAGGGCTGGCGGCGGCGGCGACTTCTCCCTCACCTATTCGCTGGCGGCGAGGCGAGACGCGGGGGCCCCGGGATAGCGCGCGGCTCCCAGCTCACTTTCCCACTCTCTCAAAGGAGTGAAACACGCCCAGCATCTGCCTCGTCCCCACAGCACTTCTAAAGAGCCAAAAAAAAAAAAAAATACTGTTTACCACCAGAGAGAGAACTGATGAACTATGGGAGCAAATTGAAGTACACTTTTCTTTATTTTTTTTTTGCCTTTTTTGTTATATAGTTAATATTTTAAAATGGTTTATATGATTTCACACGTATAATTGATACCATTTTGCTTGTCTTCTTAATGTTTGGGAGAGGAATGGGGAGGGGAAAATTTGGGATTCAAAATTTAAAAAGAAAAGAATGTTAGAAGTAATAAATATCTTTTAAAAAAGCAAACCTTAACAAATAAACAAAAAAGAAAACAACTTATTGATAATGTAATTATACAAAAGCAAAAGACAATCTGGAAGAAGAGAAACAAAATGAAATAATGTTGTAAGAAAACATGATCTCCATATAAGTAGAACATAGGGATTTTGGAAACAGAGTAAGTAGAAACTACTTGAGAGTTTGAGATCTTTCAAAAATAACATTTCAAGGGAAAAAAATGAAAACAATGAGGCAGAAAGATAATTCAAGAAAATAATAGAACAGAACACAGAAGACAAAGGGCCAATTAAAAGAATCCAAAGTTTGACTTCAAGGAAAAACAAAGGAACAAACTGTACTTCAAACTCAAAAGACACAACAAATTTTGTAAGCACCCATAAGAAAGACCTTCAAATACAAATATTAAATGTGAATAATTCACAACTATTTTGCACTTACAATAAACCACAGGAAGTAAAGGAATAATGTGTTGGACCAAGTGTCAGGAAAGCTGCAGGTAAAATCCAGTCTCCCTCACTTGCTAGTTCTGTTACATTTGGCAGATCATTTAACCCTTGCCTCATTTTCCTCATCTTAACTAAAGTATTTAATTCTTTGAATGTGAAAAGCTGGCACTTGAAGATTGTCTAGGGCAATAAAGTATTAAAAACTTAATTTCCACTGGGAAAGAATTTTTACAACCAGTGTCTCTGATAAGGACCTCATTTCTAAAAGAAGTAAGTCAAATTTATAAGAATACAAGTCATTTCTCAATTGACAAATGCTAAAAGAATATGAACAGGCAGTTCTCTGATGAAGAAATTAAAGCCATCTATAGTCAAATGAAAAAAAAACTCTACATCACTATTGATTAGAGAAATGCAAATCAAAAAAACTTTGAGGTACCACATCACACCTATCAGATTGACTAACATGACAAAAGAGGAAAATGATAAAAATTGAAGAAGACGTGGGAAAATTTGAACACTAATGCATTGTTGGTGGAGTTGTGAAATAATCCAACCATTTTGGAAAGCAATTTGGAACTATGCCCAAAAGGCTATGAAAATGTGCATATCTTTTGACCCAGCTATAGCAGCACTTATAGGGCTGTATCCCAGAGAGATCATACAAATGGGGAAAAGGACCCACATGTACGAAAATATTTATAGCAGCTCTTTTTGGGGTGGCAAAAATTTGGAAACAGAGGAGATGCCCATCATTTGGGGAATGGCTGAACAAGTTGTAATATATGAATGTAATGGAATACTATTGTGCTATAAGAAATGATGAACAGGCTGACTTCAGAAAAACCTGGAAAGACTTGTATGATCTGATGCTGAGTGAAGTGAGCAGAACCAAGAGAACATTGTACACAGTAACAGCCATGTTGTGGGATAGCTAATGTTGATAGATTTAGCCCTTCTCAGCAATGCAAGCATCTAGGACATCTCCAAAGGTCTCATAATGGAAAATGCTATCCACATGCAAAGAAAGATCTATGGAGTTTGAATGCAGATCAAAGCATACATTTGCTGTTTTTTTCTTCTGTTTTGTTTTGTTTCCTCTTTCTGGTGGTTCCTTTTATTGTTTCTAATTCTTCCTTACAACATAATTAAGGTGAAAATATATTTAATAGGAATGTACACATGCAGTCTATATCAAATTGCATGCCATCTTGGGGAGGGAAGGGGAGAAAAATTTAAAACTCAAAAGCTTATAGAATTGATTGTTGATAAATCAAAATAAATTAATAAAAAATAAATAAATAAATAAAATTTGGATGCTTAAAAAAACCCCTTAATTTCCCAAACAGAAGTATGTTACTGACTATTTCCTAAGCCACTACTTCCAAACCGAAATACTTAATCATGGAACATGACTCAGAGTTTTGAAACATTTCCTCTCGATCAAAGTCTAGAGCCCAGTTAATACTTTGTTACCTTATCTATTATTATTGTTTTATTATCAATATTTGAGGAGAGGGAGCTGCATTCTTGACCAGAGTTCTTGCAAAAGGATGGGTCATTCCTTTTCTCTCCTTAGTACTTAGAATGTTAAAATGTAGAGCTAGAAGGTCCAGAATAAAAATAATAATAATAGCAGAGTTGAAAGGGACCTCACAGGTCATCTAATTTACCCCAAACATGAATATGAATCCTGATAACAATATTCTGAACAAATGATCACTCAGAGTCTTCATTCTTTTTTGTGTTAGTTGTCATTATTAGGAAATTATCCTTAAATCAGTCTTAAATTTGACACTTTTCAGCTTCCATCCATTGTTCTTATTCTGCTTTTGGCAAAGCAGAATAAATCTACTCTTTTTTTTTTCAACTAGGAAGCTTGGTCTTCTCCTCTCTAGGTTAAATATCTTCAATTCCTTCAACCAGTCATCATGTGGTATGATCCTTATACTTCTTACTATCTTATTTCCCTGCTTTGGATTATTTCTACCCTATTAATAACTTTATTATTATTATTATTATTGTTATGATATTGATGATGATGATGACGTAGTGCCCAGGACCTAACCAATTCCAGATATGATTTGACCAAGAAAGGGACCAATGGGCCTATTTCTTCACTAGTCCTGGTCATTATTCCTCTGTTAGATTTTGTTAGTAGCTTTGGTTGTCATCATACTTTTGACTTCTGTTGAACTTTTAATACACTAAAACCCCAGGTCTTTTTCAAATGAACTGCTATCTAGCCAAACCACACTCACTTTGTATATCTAATGTTACTTTTTTAGCATAAATATGAAACTTTTCATTCATCTCCATTAAATTTCAATTAATTAAGCATGGTTAAATGCTCTAAACCAGAAAGGTCTTTTTGGAATCTGATTCTATTGTCTAAGTAACCTGCCAGATTTATATTATCTGAAAGACTGAGGTGCCTTTATCATTAATAAAGTCATCGATAAAAAAAAAAAGTTAAACAGTAATGAGAATAAAAACATACCTGAAATAGAATCTTTGCAATGTGTCTATCATATTCACGATACATAAGAAACTAATTCAAATTTTTAAGAACCAAAGCCATTCCAAAAAATAGATCCATCATAAAAGCATACAAACAGGAAGTTTTCAAATTAAATCTATGCTATCAACTATAGATGAAAAAATTCCCCAAATCTCTAATAATCCAAGAAATGAAGATTGAAGCAACTCCAAATTTCTGCCTGTCAGTCATCAGGTTACCAATGACAAAATACACCTCTGAAAAAATTTTTAAAAGTAAAAAAACAGAAAATGACTAATGTTAAACAAGCTGTAGGAAAACAGGAACACGGAAGCACTGTTGGTGAAGATGTATATTGATCCACACATTAGGGAAAGCAATTTTGAAGTAAGCAAAAAAGGCACTAACCTGTACATACCCTCTGATCCAGCTGTAAAACTCCTAGGTATATACCCCAAAGAGACTAAAGAAAGAAGGAAAAGCCCATATGTACAAAAAATATTTACAGGAGCTTTTTGACCTAGTAAGAACCTTGAAACTAAGGGAGTATCCCTCTATTTGGGAAAGACTAAACAGATTGTGGCATATGAATAAAATTAATATCATTACACCATTAAGAAATTTCAAAATAGACAGTTTCAGAGGTCTATATGAACTGACCCAGAGTGAAGTGAGCAGAATCAAGGGAATAATTTGTAAAAATAAAAAACAGTATTATAAAGAAGAACTTTGAAAGTGTCTAGAATTCTGTCAAATGTAAAGAAAACAGTTTTAGAGGACCAAAGATAAAACATGCAACCTATTTCCTAAAAGAGGGGTGATGAAGTCAAAATGCAGAATGAAGCATACTCTTTTTGACATGGCCAATAAAGGTTTTGCTTTCCTTCATTATGAATATTTGTTATTACTTTTTTTTCTTTGCTCCTTTTGTTTTTGTTTAATTGGCAGGGGGAATAGAAAGATAAGAGGTTAAAAGCTTAATAATTTAAGCAAAAATAATGGAATAATCACAATTCCTTTGGCAACTGTACTGGAGGACTCCTTCACATAGAAATCAAAGCATTAATAATTACTTTTTAGGTCTAGTCATTAAATTTGTCCTAAATCGATCTCTCTGTAAGTCATATTATTGCTTGCATATTGTTTCCCCTATTTTACAAAGAAGGAAAATGGGGCCTGGAAATGGAAAGAACATTAGTTTGGGAATCAAAGGGCTTGAGATTCAGGCCTATTTTTCCTATTTACTATATGTCTGATCTTGGGAAAACCACTTCAACTCTTTATACTTTCACTTTCTTAAGCTGTAAAATGAAGGGGCTACACAAGATAATTTCTGAGTTTCCTTCCGTTGCCAAATGCCATCATTCTATGATCCTAAATAGTGATGAATATGCCACTCAAAAGGGGTCAGAAGTAGAATATACTGAAAGAATGTCTCTTTCAGTTATTGATTCATGGTTCTATGTTCTCTTTCCCCTAACACAATTTCTGTCCTTTTATAGATGCTCAATTATTGATTGAAAATGAATTGACCATTTCTGCACTTCCTACTCATTTCTTTCAAGGATACACACACACACACACACACACACACACACACACACACACACACACACACAATCAATTAATGGGCCCTATATTTCCCACCCTTTCAGCTTGATAGAAGCTAACGGAGTTTACATTCTGTTGGCATGACCTTCCAAACTCCAGGCTCACATTGAGACAATCAGAGAAAGATCTTTGTGAGGGTGTTTACCAGGTCAGCAAGTGAAAAATGTACAGTAATGTATAAGGTAAAATTGTTTGTAATACCCAAATAAAAGAAATACATTTTTACTTTTATAATATAATAGGAAGAATCTTATTTCATCAATATGAAGACTCTTTCTACCTACAAAAATCACACAACTGTCAGTGACAGGAAATGTTTGAAATCACATTTTTCAGATACCAAGTTCTACACTCTTACTATTACTCCACACTACTTCATCAAAAACAAATTTATATGTACAGCATCATTATGTAATGTTTTTCATTTTCGGATTTTCCCTTCATGCTATGCATCTTTTCTCATAGACTGATATTCTGGAAGCTATATCCCAGCTAAAACTCATAGAGCTTCATGATATATATTGAATTTGGATTTGATGAATAAGCTATCCCTAGTTTGTTGTTTCTATCCAGAGGATTTGCCCAGGTGAGATGTAGTCCTTTGGCAAAGTGAGGCACCACCCAACATTGTAACCTATATGTTCTTGTACATTCTATTCTTTGTTCCAGTGAGGATTTAGACAAAATATGTAAATATCCAGCCTAGAGTCTCTCAATATAAGGAGGAAAGTCTTTCGTATGCCTCTGGAAATCCAAGCTATGTTAAAGCCCATTGTGATTCAAATGGAACTACTTGATAAGCCTTTAAACTCAAATCAATCTGGGATTTACTGATTGGTCAATAATAGGTCCCAGCCCAAGACTCATTTGCTCCTTGTTTGGGTTTTGATGGCTCAGAATGAGTGTAAATAGAAATTATTTCTATTCTTGCCAGAAACTCTGATGTTCTTCCCCTCCCACATTGATTCTTTTATGAAGGCAAACTAGGTCATCTTTTGCGTCAATTATTACCTAACCTTCAATTACTGAATGGGCTTTGCCTCAAACAAACTGCCTGAAAAGGACAAGGTCCTCTTTTACATCCCTGGCCATCACTTGACCTATCTCTTGCCATTAGACTCTAATGACTCTGGAGGAGAGAGTGAAGCTGATGATTTTACACAGCTCTGCCTCACTTAAATTCAATTCACTTGCAACTCAAGACATTATCCTCTTGATGTCTTTGGTCCTCTTTAAGAACAAAGGATGAATAACAGCAATCTGAATCTAATCCAGCTCAGGAAGCTTTTATTACACCCCACTGGAATGTAAGCTTCTTACAAGTACAGATGATTTCATTCAATTGTATTTGTATCACTAGCATCTAGTATGATGCCTGAACATAGTAGGTGGTTGTTGATTTCTCACAGTATGAGCAGAGTACATAATTTTGATTTTGGAGAGTCACTGATAGAGACAGAAATGGAAATGAGTCAGTGATAGAGAAAAAGAGGTATTTTGTGATTCAGATCAAGACAGTGGAAGACTAAACATTGGGGTAGTCTAGCTGTCTGAACTTCTGGAGATGGAGTTGCTACCTCTATCAGGGCCAGAAGGGCCAGTTGAAAGACACTGAAGGATCTGAGTTACCAGTGGTTGCTGACTTTGCACTCTGGAAAATATCCCTGAAGAAGCCCACTAAAGATTTTTTTTTGTAAGTTGATTGACATGGTCATTAATGGCTGCTTGGGGTCCTTATTTGAACTTATTCTGAGTAAGCTACTCTTTTGATATGTTCGTGCAATTTCTTATCCCTGCCCTGAGCCAAAGTTTCTTTACCTCTCAAATAAGGAGAGTGATAAATAGTGTGAAGCCATTGTGGCTTTGCTCTGAGACTTCTAGTATTCCTTCAGAAACAAAAGCTTATCATCTAATTAGCAAGAATAATCAGTTAAACTAGGAGGGTACCAAAGATTTTTTCCCATCTCATATCCAAAGTGAGCTCCCCCCTGGGCCTGTTGACATTCCAGGCTCCTTTCCAACTCATTTTCCCTGAGCAAACTTCCCAACCATACAATATCCCACCTACAGGGGTCAGTGGCCTAGGCAATGTGCTATGTCTAGTAATATCTATATTGAAATATAATATGTGTATATATATGTGTGTGTGTGTGTGTGTGTGTGTGTGTATGTGTGTGTATATGTATGTATATATATATATATATATATATGTATAAATCAGAGATGTACTCTGTTCTGAGATCTCATCTAATCCATATTAAGGTGGCAAATAATGCAAGACAATAAAATTCAGTGCTGGCATGGTAAAAATAAAGCAGGTAAATTGTAACACTTTAATGTCAAGTTATGAATTAGTTCCTTCCTTTTGAAAGTCATTGAGAATGAAAAGGAAAGTGGAACCATGATGGCACAGAAAAGGCAGTGACTCACTGAGCTTTCCCCAAAACTCCTCTGAACACCTTTAAATAATACTACAACATAATTCCTGGAATACCAGAGCTCAAAAAAGGATAGGGTGAAATAATTTTCCAGCCAAATACAACTTAGAAGGTCAGCAGAAAAGGTCTGTCACAGGTGGGTGAGAGTGGAGCAAAGTCCTGTGCAGGCTGTGTCAGCACAGTTCCAGCCCCAGCAAACCAAGTGCAAGCCTTGGGAGTCAGTGAATCAACAGTGGCATTAGCTGCTTCTAGAGCTCTTAGCCCACAGATGGTAAGGAGGTAGAACAACTGATCAGAAGGAGATTACAGAGGTCCTTTGCTGGCAATGGATGTAAGACTTTGTTGCTTTACCCATACTTAGATCTGGGTCACAGTCCTTAGTGGCAGTCCCAAGGTGAGGACTAGCACAAGAGAGCTTGCAGCTCCTGTGGAGCAAGGACCTGCATCACCATTCCTGGGCAGAAAAGAATGCTTTTGATTGCTCACAGACCAGAGCACAACTAGGAAAATTGTAGAAACACCTCTCCTTAGATCATACCATCTTGGAAGAACTGAAAACTTACAAGACTCTAGAAGTACCTCTGAAAACAGCTTCACAAAACCTCTCTGTGGGTTTCGGGATAGTGTGTTTTTCACCCTGGAAGCAGAGCCCACTTTAGCAAAGAATGAAAAGTCAAAAAACAGACTCGAAAAATTAGCAAACAACAGAAAAAAATATGACCATAGAAAGTTACTCTGGTGATAAGGAAGAGCAAAACACATGCTCAGAAAAAGATAACAAAGTCAAAGTTCCAACATCCAAAGCCTCCAAGAAAATATATGTGTTGGTCTCAGGCCATGGAAGAACTTAAAAAGGATTATGAAAATCAAGTAAGAGAGGTAGAGAAAAAAATGAGATGAGTAATAACAATGATGCAAGAAAATAATGAAAAATGAGTCAATAGTTTGGTAAAGGAGACAAAAAATGCTGAATAAAATAACACTTTAAAAATAGAATAGGCCAAATGATAGGAAAGGTAAAACAAGCTGTCAAAATATTTCACTGATACCCTGTTTTCCAGAGCTAAGGCCTAAGAAGCAGGTGTGCCCTGAGCTTGGCATGACAATAATCCTTTGTGGTCAGGATGATATCATCCTTTGGCAAAGTATATTGCTTGGACCAGCACCAGGTATTCACTGAGGGATTTAGCTCCCACCATTACCCAGGGCCATCCATCATATGTTCACAATCACCATTCTTCATCACTGACAGGTACTGCACCCCTGTTCTTTTCACAGAGCTCTGGTTCTGTACCTGGCAGGGTGGTCATGACTCATAAAACTTAATATGATGACTGTTGCTACAGGACCCAAGAACACCTGTATTCTCCCAAGAAATGCCAACTGTGAGAACTATCTCAAGATCTAAGAATGATTATGTTATGACCCATTCATGTATATAAGTGGCCCCAGCCTTAGCAGCCTTAAACTCTCCTTGTTAGGAGGGGAGGCTTCCATGTGCATACATCATTTTCCTCATTCTGAAAGCAATTAAACTTTTTTGTGTGTTCTGACTCTCTTGTCTCTAGCCTGCTCTGTTTGTCTCTAGCCACCCACAAGTTAGAGGCCAGTTCCAGTCCAGTTGACAAAGCCAATGAGGAGAAGAATGCCCTGAAAATCAGAATTGGCCAAATGGAAAAAGAGGCACAAAGAGTCACTGAAGAAAAAACAACTCTTTAAAAAGTAGAATTGGCCAAATTGGAAAAAAAAAAGTACAAAAGCTCACTGAAGAAAATAATTCCTGAAAAATTAGAATTGAGCAAATGGAATCTAATGACTTTATGAGAAATCAAGAAAAAATAAAACAAAACCAAAGGAATGAAAAAAAAATAGAAGACAATGTGAAATATCACATTGGAAAAACAACTGCTTTGGCAAATTGATTCAGGAGAGATAAGTTTAAAATTATTGAATTACCTGAAAGTCATAGTAAAAAAAAAAAAGAGCCTGGACATTATCTTTCAAAAAATCATCAAGGAAAACATTCCTGATATTCTAGAACCAGAAGGTTTAATAGAAATTGAAAGAATCACCTCCTGAGATTCCAAAATGGAAACTGCCAGGAATATTATGCCCAAATTTTATAGCTGCTTGGTTAAGGAGAAACTATTCCAAGCAGCCATAAAGAAACTGGAGCCACAGTCAGGTTAACACAACATTTAGCAGCTTCTACATTAAAGGTTCAAAGGCCTTGCAATATGTTGTTCCAGATGACAAAGGAGCTAGGATTATAACCAAGAATTACCTACCCAGCAAAAGTGAGTATATGACTTCAGGGGAAAAAAAATAAACATTCAATGAAACAGATGACTTTCAAGCTTTCTCGATGAAATTTTACTCAAGTAAAAGAGGAGCACATTCTTGGACAGGGAGCATCTCAGTAAGAAGCAGCAAGCCCCATTTCAGCAAAAAAGAGGTAAAGAAGGAGTTCTATCAAATTCCTTTTATGACACAAATATTTTGACATTTAAACCAGGGAGAACAAAAATAGAGGAAGAAAACATTAAAACTATTTCATCAATGAATATTAATGCAAAAAAATTAAATTAAGTACTAGCAAGGAGATTATAGCAATATATCACAAAGATACTACACTGTGAACAAGCAGGATTTATGCCAGGAATGCAGATCTGATTCAATATTAGGAAAACTATAGGCATAATTTACCATATCATAAAAAATCAATTAAAAAAATCATGTGACTTTAACAATAATGCTGAAAAACAGCCTTTGACAAAGTACAACCTTAATTTGTACTAAAAATGCAATAAAGAATAAGAATAAATGCAGCCTTTCTTAAAATGTTGCCTAGTATCAGTCTAAAACCAAGGGCAAGAATTATTTCAAATGTGAACAACTTGAAGTCTTCACAGCAAAATCAGGGGCAAAGCAAAGATGTTCATCATCAACACTGTTATGCAATATTATCAGGATGGAGGCACAGGTTAGGCTAGTGACTTTACATAGCTCTGCCTTACTGAAATTCAATTAACTTTTTTTATTTTCACTTAATATTTTATTTTTCCGCAGTTATATGTAAAAACAATTTTCAACAGTCATTTTAAAAATTGCATTCCAAATTCTCTTTCCCTCCCATATCATTCACTGAGAGGTCAAGCAACTTGATTATACATGTATAGGCATGCAAAACATATTTTCATATTAGTCATGTTATAAAAGAAAATAGAGACCAAAATAAAAACTCAAGAAAAATAAAAGTTAAAAAAAAGTATGCTTCAATCTGTATTCAGACTCCACCAGTTCTTTCTCTGGAGATAGATAGCTTTTTTCATCATAAGTCCTCTAGAATTGTCTTGGATCATTGTATTGCTTAAAATAGCTTAGTCATTCACAACCGACTATCTTAAAATATTGCTGTTATTGTGTACAATGTTCTCTTGATTCTGCTCATGTCACTTTGCATCAGTTCATGTATGTCTTTCCAGGTTTTGTTTTCTTTTTCTGAGAACATCTAGCTCATAATTTCTTACGTCACAATAGCGTTCCATCACAATCATAGAATATAAATTGTTCATCCATTCCTCAATTGATGGACATGCTCTCAATTTCCAATTCTTTGCCAATACGAAAGAGCTGTTATACATATTTAGGCATAGTTCCAAATGTTCTAGATAATGGTTAAATCAGTTCACAACTTCTCCAACAGTGCATTAGCATCTCAGTTTTCTCACATCTCTGCCAACTTTATTCATTCTCCTTTTTCTGTCCTATTAGCAAATCTTTTTTTCCCTATTTTTTGTTTTTCTAAAACTTAAATACACAGTAAGAAAAAGAAACATCAAAAACTTAAATATGAAATAAGAAAACATGTCATGTGCATGGCAGAATGTAAGAGAAGATTATACACACACACACACACACACACACACATATATATATACACATATATATGTATATATAAATTTCCATTTCAAGAAAGCCTATGTAACAGATACTATGTGATGTGTTGAGAGTTATGTATCTTTTCTTTGCCTCCTTGTAAGATTTCCTTTGTTCTCTGCCGTGTACTCTTTACTTTATTCTTTTTTTCCTCTTTCCTACCCCTGCCCCAAGAAGGCTATGATTAAGCTTGGATATATTTATTTATAGATATAGATATATACATATACATATACATACACATACAAATATAAACGTATACTTTCCCTAACAAATTCTACTCCTGATCTTTGTTTTATGTTTTCACATATCTCTTATTTCCTGTTCCTCTTGACTCCTCTACTTCACTTCTCCCTGTTCCTTTGCTCTCCTATTACATAACGTACACACCCAAAAAAACCTTCCCTTGTCATCTCTTTACCATAAATCTAAACCACATTTTATGTGTCCATTTAGCCTATTCCCTCGCTGTCCCCTCTAAAGATCCCTCCTTTATCCTCCCATTTACTTTAATCTAAATACCCTTCACTGCCCCCCTTTACCTATTCCCTCACCTTCCTCTTTAGAGATTCCCCCTCATCCTCTCTCCCCTCCCTGTCCCCCTTAGCATTTTATTTCTTTCTGAATTTAGAAAATTTTTATACATATACATACACACATATCAGAGAAACTTTCTTCAATTTTTTTTTCATGAAAAAGAAATTGAAGGTATTAGAATAGGCAAAGAAGAAACAAATCCATCACTCTTTGCAGATGACATGATGATGTACTTAGAGAATCCTAGAGAATCAAGTAAAAAACTAGTAGAAATAATAAACAACTTTAGCAAAGCTACAGGATATAAAATAAACCAACATAAATCATCAGCATTTCTATATATTACCAACAAAGCCCTACAGCAAGAGATAGAAAGAGAAATCCCATTTAAACTTACTGCAGACATTATAAAACATTTAGGAGGCTACCTCCCAAAACAAACCCAGAAACTCTATGAACACAATTACAAAACACTTTTCACACAAATAAAGTCAGATCTAAATAACTGGAAAAACATCAGTTGCTCATGGGTAAGCTGAGCTAATACAATAAAAATGACAATTCTACCTAAGCTAATTTACTTATTCAGTGCCATACCAATCAAATTGCCAAAAAATCATTTTACAGAGTTAGAAAAAAATAATAACAAGATTCATTTGGAAGAATAAAAGGTCCAGAACATCAAGGGAATTAATGAAAAGAAATGCAAGGGAGGGTGGCTTAGCAATTCCAGATCTTAAATTGTATTATAAAGCAGCAATCATTAAAACTGCTTGATACTGGCTAAGAAATAGAGTGGTGGACCAGTGGAATAGGTTAAATATTCAAGACACAGTAGTCAATGACTATAGTAATCTATTATTTGATAAACCCAAAGACCCCAGCTTCTGGGATAAGAAACCACTCTTTGAAAAAAATTGCTAGGAAAACTGGAAAAGAGTATGGCAGAAACTAGGGCATAGACCAAAATCTCACACCATATACCAAAATAAAATAAAAATGGGTTCATGCTTTAAATATGAAGGCTGATACTCTAAGCAAACTGGGAAAGCAAGGAATAGTT
Source organism: Phascolarctos cinereus (assembly GCF_003287225.1). NCBI lineage: Eukaryota > Metazoa > Chordata > Mammalia > Diprotodontia > Phascolarctidae > Phascolarctos > Phascolarctos cinereus. Next base: position 275,073,176 of record NW_027555625.1, on the reverse strand, counting down.
TACCTATCAGATCTATGGAGAACAGAAGAATTCATGACCAAACAGGAGATAGAGACCATTATAAAAAGCAAAATGAATAATTTTGATTACATTAAATTGAAAAGTTTTTGTACAAACAAAGCCAATGCAACTAAAATTAGAAAGAAGATAGAAAATTGGGAAAGACTTTTTATAGCCAATCTCTCTGATAAGGGCCTCATTTCTAAAATATATAAAGAATTAAGTCAAATTTATAAGAATACAAGCCAATCCCCAATTGATAAATGGTCAAAGGATATGAACAGACAGTTCTCAGATGAAGAAATTAAAGCCATCTATAGTTATATGAAAAAATGCTCTAAATCGTTATTGATTAGAGAAATGCAAATCAAAACAACTCTGAGGTACCTCATCACATTTATCAGATTGGCCAACATGACAAAACAGGAAAATGATGTATGTTGGAGATGTGGGAAAATTGAAACATGAATACATTGTTGGTGGAGCTGTAACATGATCCAACAATTTTGGAGAACAATTTGGAATCATGCCCAAAGGGCTATAAAAATGTGCATACCTTTTGACCCAGCAATAGCACTTCTAGCACTATATCCCAAAGACATCATACAAATGGGAAAAGGACCCACATGTACAAAAATATTCATAGCAGCTCTTTTTGCGGTGGCAAAGAATTGGAAATTGAGAGCATGCCCATCAGTTGGGGAATGGATGAGCAAGTTGTGGTCTATGAATGTAAGGGAATACTATTGTGCTATAAGAAATGATGAACAGGCTGACTTCAGAAAAACCTGGAAAGACTTGTATAGTCTGATGCTGAGTGAAGTGAGCAGAACCAAGGGAACGCTGTACACAATAACAGCCATGTTGTGTAATGATTAATATTGATAACCTTAACCCTTCCCAGAAACACAAGGATCTAAGACATCTCAAGAGACCTTGTGATGGAAAATGCTATCCACATCCAAAGAAAGAACTATGAAAGTTGAATTGCTACTTTTTCTCTCTTTTGAGTTTTGTTTCCTCTTTCTGATGGTTCCTCCTATTAGTGTTAGTTTTTACTTACAACATCACTAATGTGAAAATATATTTAATAGGAATGTGAAGTATAGCCTCTATCAGATTGTGTGCCATACTGGGGAGGGTGGTTGGGAGGAAGGGGGAGAAAATTTTTAAACTCAAAAGCATGTGGAAGTGATTGTTGATAAATCAAAATAAATTAATAAAATAAAAAATATTCATAATTATTATTGTTAACTGTATTTTCCTCCAACTTTCCTCCCTGTTTATTCAATTATCTCTCTCTTGTCACTGTCCCTTCTCAAGAGTGTTTTGCTTCTGTCTACTGCTTCCCGCAATCCATCCTCCCTTCTATGAGCAACACCCCCCATCTCTTATCCCCTTCCATTTTGACTTTCCTTTAAGGTAAGCTTGATGTCTGTACCCAATTGAGTATGTATGTTATTGTCTCTTTCAGCCAGTTCTGATGAGAGTGAGGCTCCAGCATTCCCCACCATCTCTTCCACCTTCCCCTCCACTGTAGAAGTTCTTTCTTGCCTCTTTTATGTGAGATAATCTACCCTATTTTACCTCTTCCTTTCTCTTTTTCCAGTGCATTCCTCTTTCTCACCCCTTAATTTTATTTTATGGATGTCAGCCCATCATATTCAACTCACACCTGTGGTGTTTGCGTGTGTGTGTGTGTGTGTGTGTGTGTGTATGCGTGTGTGTGTGTGTGTGTGTGTTTGTATTCCTTCTAAATGCCCTCATAATGAGAAAATTCTTATTCTTCACAAGTATCACCTTCTTATATAGGAATGTAAATAATTTAACCTTATTAGGCACCTTATGATTCACCTTTGCTCTTTACCTTTTATGCTTCTCTTGAGTCTTGTATTTGAAAATCAAGTTTCCTTTTTTTTTTCCAGAGTCCATCAGTTCTTTATATGGATAGTATTTTCCTTCATGAATCCTTTGTACTTGTCTTAGATCATTGTGTTGGTGACAAGAGCTGAGTCATTCATAGGTGATCACCATATAACGTTGCTGATACTGTGTACAATGTTATCCTGATTCTGTTCATTTCACTTTACATCAGTTCATACAAGTCTTTCCAGATTTTTTTGAAGTCTGCCTGCTCATCATTTCTTATAGCACAATAGTATTCCATGACATTCATATACCACAACCTGTTCAGCTATTCCTCAATTGATGAGCATCCCCTCAATTTATATTTCTTTGCCACCACAGAAAGAGCTACTGTAAATATTTTTGTACATGTAGGTCCTTTCCCCTTTTTTATGATCTCTTTGGGATACAGACCTAGTGGTGGTATTGATGGATCAAAGGGTATACACAGTTTGGTTGCCATTTGGGCATAGTTCTAAATTGTTTTCCAGATTATTTCTTGCTCTTCTAATTTGCTTATGGTGTCACTCTCTTTGTCTAAATCATGTTATGGGTCTGTCACATATAATTTTTTCTAATATTCTATTTACCTCCTTTGTTTCTTTCTTATTTATTTTTTCTTTGAATTTATTGTGTTCTGAGAGGGAACAATTGAGGTCCCTCACCAGTATGGTTTTGCTGTCCACTTCTTCCTGTAACTCATTTAACTTCTCCTTTAAGATTTTGGATGCATTACCACCTAGTGCATACATGTTTAGTATTGATGTTGCTTCAATGTATATGTTACTTTTTAGCAAGATGTAGTTCCTTTCCTTATCTCTTTTAGTCTACTTTTGCTTTTACTTTGTCTGCAATCAGGATTGCTACTCCTGCTTTTTTTTTTCCCTTCAGTTGAAGCATAATGGATTCTGCTCCAGCCCCTTATCTTTACTTTGTGTGTGGTTCTCTGCTTCAGCTTTGTTTCTTGTAAACAATATATTGTAGAATTCTGCTTTTTGAGCTACTCTGCTATTCACTTCCATTTTATGGGAGAGTTCATCCCATTCACATTATAGTTAGGATTTCTACCTGTTTATTTTCCTCCATCATATACTTACTCCTGACTGTCCTCTCTCTCCTTTCACACTTTCCCTCATTACTAGTCTTTTGCTTCTGTCTACCACATCCCCTGATCTTTCCTCCCTTCTATCATTCCCCACTCCCCACTTTGCTTGATCTCCTTCTCTCCTACTTCCCTGTTGGGTAAGAAAGATTTCTATACTCAACTGATTCTGTTTATAATTCCCTCTTTGAACCAACATTGATGAGAGTAAGGTTCAAGCAATGCCCTTCACCCACCCTCCTATCTTCCTGTCCACTGTAATAAGGCTTTTATGCTTCTTCATGTGAAATAATTTACCCCATAATACCTTTCCCTTCTTTCTGCACCTATTGTTATCTTCTTTCTCTTCCATTAAATTTTTTGTCATTTGCTCATAATTCACCTTATGCATTTACCCTGTCTATGAGCATTCCTTATAGCTATACTATAAGTGAAACATTTTTTTAAGAATTAGAAGTATCATCTTCCCATGTAGAGGTATAAATATTTTAGGTTTGTCAGATGCCTTAGATTTGCTTTTCCCTTTTTATTTGTTTATGTTTCCCTTGGGTCTTGATATAGGAGGTCAAATTTTTGGTTGAAATCCTTATAATTTATTGAATGATCATTTTCCACCTTAATGTTAATGCTTAATTTTGCTGTGTAATGATTCTTGATTGTAGTCCTAGCTCCTTTGCCTTGTGGAATACCATGATCCATGATCTCTAACTTTTTAATGTTGTAGCTGCCAATAAATATTTTGTACATGTAGGTCCTTTTCCTGTTTTTATACTCTCTTTAGGATACAGCCCTAGAAGTGGTATTGCTGGTCAAAGGGTATGCACATTTTTATAAGCTTTTGGGCATAGTTCCAAATTGCTCTCCAGAGTGGTTGGATCAGTTCATAACTCCACCAACAATGCATTAGTGTTCCCATTTTCCCACATCTTCTCCAACATTTATCATTTTCCTGTTTTGTTGTTAGTCAATCTGATAGGTATGACGTGGTACCTCAGAATTGTTTTGATTTGCATTTCTCTAATCAATAATGATTTAGAGCATTTTTTCATATGACTATATATAGCTTTAATTTCTTCATGTGAAAACTACCTGTTCATATCCTTTGACCATTTATCAATTGGGGAATGACTTGTATTCTTATAAATTTGACTTAATGCTCTATATATTTTAGAAATTAGGCTTTTATCAGATACACTGGTTGTAAAAGTTCTTTCCCAGTTTTCTGCTTCTCTCTTAATATTGGTTCCATTGACTTTGTGCAAAAACTTTACAACTTCATGCAATCAAAGTTATCCATTTAGCATTTCATAATGTTTCCTATCTCTTCTTTTGTCATAAATGCTTCTATTCCCCATAAATTTGACAGGTAAACTATTCTTTGTTCTCCCAGTTTGCTTATAGCATCAGCCTTCATATTTAAATCTTGTACCCATTTTGGCTTTATTTTGGTATATAGTGTAAGATATTGGTCTACGCCTAGTTTCTGCCATATTATTTTCCAGTTTCCCCAGCAGTTTTTGTCAAATGGTAAGTTCATATCCCAGAAGCTGAGGTGTTTGGTTTTATCAAACAGCAGATTACTACAGTCATTGACTACTGTGTCTTGTGTACCTAACCTATTCTGCTGATCCATCACTCTATTTCTTAGCCAGTACCAAGTAGCTTTGATGATTACCACTTTATAATACAATTTAACATCTAGTATAGCTAAGCCACCTTCCTTTGCATGACTATTCATTAATTCCTTTCATATTCTGAACCTTTTGCTCTTCCAGATAGATTTTGTTATTATTTTTTCTAGCTCTATATTTTGGTAGCTTGATGGTATGGAATAGAATGAGTAAATTAATTTAGGTAGAATTTCATTTTTATTATATTAACTTGGCCTACCCAAGAGCAACTTGTATTTTTCCAGTTATTTAGATCTGACTTTATTTGTGGGAAAAGTGTTTTGTAATTGTGTTCATGTAATTTGTAGTTTTCTTTTGGCAGGTAGATTCACAAATATTTTATAATGTCTACAGATACTTTAAATGGAATTTCTCTATCTCTTGCTGTCGGGCTTTGTTGGCAATATATAGAATTACCAATGATTCATGTGGGTTTATTTTATATCATGCAGCTTTGCTAATTTGTTCATTATTTCACATAATTTTTTATTTGATTCTCTATAATTCTCTAAGTATACCATCATATCATCTGCAAAGAGTGATAGTTTTATTTCTTTCAATGTCTTTTTCTTCTCTTATTGCTAAAGCTAATGTTTCTAGTACCATATTGAACAAGAGTGGTGATAATGGACATCTTTGTTTCACCTCAAATCTTATTGGAAATACTTTTAGCTTATCCTCATTATATATAATGCTTGCTGATGATTTTAGATAAATGCTTCCTATCATTTTAAGGAAGGCTCCATCATTCTGAAGTGTTTTTAATAGGAATGGGTATTGTATTTTATCAAATGCTTTTTCTGACTCTATTGAGATAATCATATGATTTCTGTTAGTTTGGTTATTGATATTGTCAATTATGCTGATAGTTTTCCTAACATTGAACCCACCCTGCATTCTTTTTATTAACCCTACTTCATCATAGTGTATTATTTGTGAGATAAGTTACTGTAATTTGTTGCTAATATTTTATTTAAAATTTTTGAATCTATATTTATTAAAGAAATTGGTCTGTGGTGTTCCTTCTCTGTTTTGGCCCTTATCAGTTTTGGTATCAGCACAGTATTTATCTCATAAAAATAATTTGGTAGGATTCCTTCACCTATTTTCCAAATACTCTATATAGTATTGAAATTAGTTGTTCTTTAAATGTTTGATAGTTTTCACTTGTAAATCTATCTGTCCCTACTGATTTTTTCCTAGGGAATTAATTTATAGCTTGTTCAATTTATTTTTCTAAAATGGGGTTATTCAAGTATTTTTGTAAATATTCATTCATTTCACTAAATTGTTAAATTTATTGGCATACAGTAAGGCAAAATAACTCCTAATTTTTGTTTTGATTTCCTCTTCATTATTGGTGAATTCACCTGTTTATTTTTGATATTAGTTACTTTGATTTTCTTTTTTCTAATTAAATTAACCAAAGTTTATCTATTTTTTTCCATAAAACCAGCTCTTAACTTCATTTATTAGTTCAATACTTTTCTTAATTTCAATTTTATTAATATTTCCTTTAGTTTTTGGAATTTCTGTTTTGGTATTTAATTGGAGATTTTAAATTTGTTCATTTTGTAGCTTTTTTAGTGGCATTCACAATTCATTGATCTCTTGTTTCTCTATTTTATACATATCAGCATTGAGAGATATAAAACTCCCCTAAGAACCACTTTCACCACATCTCATAAGTTTTGATATGTTGTCTCATTATTGTTATTCTAGTGGATGAAGTTATTGATTGTTTCTATGATTTGTTGTTTTACCCTTTCATTCTTTAGGATTAGATTATTTAGTCTTAAATTAATTGTTAGTCTATCTTTCCAAGGTCTTTTATTATATGTAATTTTTATTGCAGCATGATCTGAAAGGGATCTATTTAATATTTCTGCCTTTCTGCATTGGATTTTGAAGTTTTTGGCCCTAATATTTGGTCAGTTTTTGTGTAGGTCCCACGTACCATTGAGAAAAAAGTATTATCTTGTCTATTTTATCTAGAGGTTAGCCCTAACTTTTTAAAAATTCTATTAAATTCCTTAAATTCTTTCTTGTTGATTTTGTGGTTAGATTTATCTATTTCTGAGATACGGAAATTGAGGTCCTCCACTAGTATAGTTTTGTTATCTATTTCTTCCTGTAATTCCTTTAACTTCTCCTCTAAGAATCTGTATATTGTGTCACTTGGTGCATATATGTTTAATAATTATGTTACTTCATTGTTTATGGTACCTTTTAACAGGATGTAGTTTCCTTCCTTATCTCTTTTGATTAGACATATTTTTTTGTTTTTGCTTTTTGTGATATCAGGATTGCTAATCCTCCTTTTTTTCTTGAGCTGAAGTATAATATATTCTGCTCCAGCCTTTTATCTTTACTCTGTGTTTGTCCCTCTGCTTCAAATGTGTTTCTTGTAAACAGCAGATTATAGGATTATGCTTCTTAATTCATTCTACTATCCACTTCCATTTTATGGAAGAGTTCATCCTGTTCACATTCGCAGTTATGATTACTATCTGTGTCTTTCCATCCTATTTCACCCATTTATGCCTTTCTCTTTCCTTTCTCCTTTTCCCTCCTCACTAAAATTTTGCTTTGGCCACCACTTCCCTCAGTCTTCCCTCCCTTCTATCATCCCCCTCCATTTTCTTCCCTTTTAAACTTACTACCTTTTCCCTCCCTTCTATCCAGCCCCTCCCTTTTCTTTCCCATTTCCCCTTCTACTTCTTATAGGATAAGTTAGATTTCTATATCTAACTTACTATGTTATTCCCTCTTTCAGTCAAATCTGATAAGAGTAAGGTTTCAAATAATGATCCTCTCCTTTCCTTCTTTCCCTCTATTGTAATAGGTTTTTGTGCCTTTTCTTGTGGTGTAATTTGCCCTCATCTGCCTCTTCCTTTTATCTTCGTCTAGTACAATCACTTTTCACCCTTTAATTAGATTTTTATCATCACATCAAAATCAACATGTACTCAAACCCTCTGTCTAGGTAAACCTCTTTTAAATGATATAATAACAATGCAGTTCTCAAATTATATTTGTAGAAATGTCATCTTCTCTTGTTGGGATGTAGATGGTTTACCTCTATTAATAATATGTTGTTGGTTTTTTTTTTGTTTTTGCTTGTTTTTGTTGTTGTTGTTTTTCTTTCCTATTTACCTTTTTATGACTCTCTTGAGTTCTGTATTTGAAGAACAAATTTTCTGCTGAGCTCTGGTCTTTTGATCAGGAAGGTTTGGAAGTCCACTATTTCATTGAATGTCCATCTCTTCACCTGAAAGATTATTCTCTGTTTCACTGAGTAGTTGCTCCTTGGCTGCAATCCAAGCTCCTTTGCCTTATGGAATGTTGTATTCCATGCCCACCAATTTTTTAATGTAGAAGCTGCCAGGTCCTCCATAATCCTGACTGTGTTCCATGATATTTAAATTATTTCTTTCTGTCTGCTTGCAGTATTTTCTCTTTCATTTGGTAATTTTAGAATTTGGCTATAATATTCCTTGCCATTTTCAATTTGTGATCTCTTTCAGGAGGTGATCAGTGGATTTTACCTTCTGGTTCTAGGACCTCAGGGCAGATTTCCTTGTTGGTTTCCTGAAAGATACTGTCTAGGCTCTTTTTTTCATTATGGTTTTCAGGTCAACCAATAATTTTAAAATTGTCTCTCCTGGATCATTTTCCAAGTCAGTTGTTTTTTCTATAAAGTATTTTATGTTTTCATCCTTTTCTTTCTGTTTGACTGATTTTTGATGTCTCATGGACTCATGAGCTTCTATTTTGATATCTTGGGGTTTACAGGGTAGGTTTCTTTTTTTTCTCATCCCTACTTATTCATTTTAATTATACATACATACACACACAGAGAAACACACACACACACACATCTACATATAACCTATTATTTTTTTTAACTGAGACAATTAACTCTTTTGTCCCTTGCAGTTCCATTTATGATTTTTTTTTTTAATACAGCATTGGAAACTCAGGCTTTGATAAGTACTCAATGCTGAGCTGAGGTCCTAGTGGTGGTGTCTGGCATGTGCTAAGGCCCAGTTTGGCATTTCTGTTTTTCCCAGGGGATACACTGAAGCAGATGGAGATCTGAACACTGGAGGATGCCTGTTTGCCTATGGCTGTTGATGCATATGGAGGTCTGGCTGGTGGTGGATGTCTGTTTTGCTGGGGCATGTAGTGGTTCTCTGAGTTGGAGTCTACCTATTCCCCTGGCTATGCTAAGGCAGATGGGGGGTCCTGGTTTTGGCATTTGCCCACTTTATGACCCTGGGGCTCAGGATCTTCCACTGGATTGCTGAGGTGGGACTTGCTGATGGCTTGCTGTGATACTTCCTGTCCTGGAATCAAAAGTCACATTGTCTATTCAGTCCTGGTCTTTTCATTAGGAATGCTTGAAAGTCCTTTTTCATTGAATGTCCATTTTTCTCCCTGAAGGATTATACTCAGTTTTGCTGGATAGGTGATTTTTGGTTGTAGTCTTAGATTCCTTGCCCTCCAGAATATCATATTCCAAGCCTTTTCATCCTTCGAGATAGCAGCTACTAAATCTTGTGTTATCCTCAGTATGACTCCATGATACTTCAATTGTTTCTTTCTTGCTGCTTATAATATTTTCTCCTTGATCTGGGAACTCTGGAATTTGGGTATAATTTAACTGGGAGTTTTCATTTTGGGATCTTTCAGGAGCTGATTGGCGTATTCTTTCACTTTTCATTTTACCCTATAATTCTAGAATATCAGGAGAGTTTTCCTTGATAATTTCTTGAACAATAATTTCTTGTTAGACTTTTTTTTTTATCATGGATTTCAGAAGTCTAATCATTTTAAAATTAGCTCTTCTGAATCTATTTTCCGGGTCAGTAGTCTTTCTAATGAGATATCACATTAGCTTCTCTTTTTTCATTCTTTTGATTTGATTTTATTGTTTCTTGATGTCTCATAAGGTTATTAGCTCCTATTTCCTCAATTCTAATTTTTAAGGAATTATCTTTTTTCAGTGACATTTAAAATCTTTTCCATTTGGTCAATTCTAATTTTTAAATGAGTACTTTTGTTCAGTGAATTTTTTGTACATCTTTTTTCCATTTATTTAATTCTATTTTTAAGCAGTTCTCTTCAGTGAATTTTTGTATAGGTTCCCCCCCCCCCCAGTACACCAATTCAGTTTTTCAAGGCATTCTTCTCCTCACTGGATCTTTGTACCTCTTTTACCATTTGACCTAGTCTGTTTTACCAAGTTGTTGACTCTTTTTCATGATTTTCCCTAGTATCACTCTCACTTCTCTTCCCATTTTTTCTTCTACCTCTCTTCCTTGATTTTTAAAATCCTTTCTGAACTCTTTCATGGCATATGGCTAATTAATATTCTTCTTAGAGTTTTGCCTTTGCTATCTTCTTCTGAGTGTGTGTTTTACTCTTTCTTGTTACCATAGCTACTTTCTATAGTAAGAATTTTTTTTTCTATTGTTTGCTCATTTTCCTTCCTATTTCTTGACTTTTTACTCTACCCAATTGGAAGTCTGCTTTTTCAATAAAAGGTGCACTGTCCCAAGCTTCAGGTATTTTGTGCAGTTGTTTTCAGAGATACTTCCAGGGACCTGAAAGTTTTCAGTTCTTTCAAGATGGTATGAACTGAGGAGAGGTGGGTTTACCACTCTCCTAGCTGTGCTCTTGTCTGTGAGCAACCAAAAGCACTTTTTTCTGCCCTGGGACTTTGACAAGGAGCCTCACTTTTCTGTGGCCACAAGTTCTAACATGGGCAAAGCAATAGAGTTGTGCCCCTAGTGCCAGCAATGAGATGCCTGTAATCTCCTTCTGACCAGTTGTTTTATCACCTTATCATCTGTAGGTGAGAGCTCTGGAAGCAGTCACTGCTATTGCTTATTCAATGACTCTCAAGGCCTGCTCCTGGTTTCCTGGGGCCTGGTGTGTGCTGGTGCAGTCTGCATTGGATTGTACTCCACTTTTCACCGCAGTGTGACAGATCTTTCTTGCCAAACTTCTAAATTGTCTTGTGCTGGAAAACTGTTTCACCCCATTCTTTTTTGGGTTCTTCCACTCCAGAATGAGTGGCAGAAGTAATTGAGCTAAGGTAAGTCCCTGCCTTCTTGACACCATTTTGGCTCCAATCCAATTCACTTGCTAGTAAAGACATCAACTTCCTAATGTAAGACAGGAAAAGAAGGACAAATAATCTGTGAATAATAGTAGCTGCCTCACTGGGGACCCAACTGGCCAATTCCATCTGGTCAATGCTGCTCTTTCTTTCTTTCCTTCCTTCCTTGCTTCCTTCCTTGCTTCCTTCCTTCCTTGCTTCCTTCCTTCCTTCCTTCCTTCCTTCCTTCCTTCCTTCCTTCCTTCCTTCCTCCTTTTTTTCTTTCCTTCCTTCCTCTCCCTTCTCCCTCTCAGTCCACATAGGGAATCGTGCCCTAACCTGTGGGTTCTCTGCCCAAAGGAATATAAATTTTGATCACTGAAGCTTTGCATGATATTTTGGGGTTTACAAGCTAGGTTTCCTTTTTTTTTCTTATCCCCACTTATTCACTGATTCAGATAGATAGATAGATAGATATACACACACATATATAATACATATATATATGTATGTGTGTATGTGTATATATATACACACACATATATACATATATATACATACGTATATATATACACATATATATATATGTATATAATTTTTTTAACTGGGACAATTAACTCTTTTGCCCCTTGTAGTTTCATCTATGATTTTTTGAAATACAGCATTGGAAACTTGGGCTTTAATAAAGCCCATTGGGATTCAAATGGAGCTACTTGAACATACCTTAAACTCAAATCACTCTGGCTCTCATTGATTGGCAAACAACAGGTTCTAGCTCAAGTCTCACTTGCTCCTTGTTTGGGCTTGATGGCTCAGAGTGAGTGTAAATAGCATTTTTTTTTCTGTTTTGGCCAGAAACCCCGAGGGTCTTCCCCCTTTTTTGACCAGGTGAAAGAGACCATTTTTTAGCCTCATTTCTTACCTAGCTTTAATCATTGAATGAGCATTGCCTAAGACAAACTGAGACCTGGGAAAGACCTTAGTTTAAAAAGGCCAAGGTCTCCCACCTAATCTGGGGCCATCTCCAGTTGTTTTCATCTATATCTTCCCACTGAACCCCTTTGGCTCTTGAGGAGAGAGTTACACTGGCGACTTTTTGAGAGCAAAGAATAATCAACAACAATACCAATATTGTATTAGAAATGATAGCTATAGCAATGAGGCAAAAAAATAAACTGAAGGAACAAAAACAGGCAATGAAGAAACAAACTTTGAATGTAGATTAAAGCATGCTTATAAAAACTTCCTTTATTTTTCTCGGCTTTTTTTTTGTGTCTGTATTTTCTTTTGCAATTTGGCTAATGTGGAAAAACATTTTCCATGACTTCATATGTATAATTAAAATAAGATTGCTTGTCTTCTCAAGGAAGAGGGAATGGTAGGAGGAAGGGAGAAATATTTAATGAGACAAGTTTAAAAAGTTAAAGTCTACTCAGGTGATATGTCATGTAAACCTAAGTATAAACCTAACCATTAGAGGGAGAGAGTATACTGACAAGGAGGGGCCAGTATTTGACATGAACCTTGAAGGAAGATATGGATATTAAAAGGCAAAGATGAAGATTTAATGTCTTTATGGCATGAAAGATTGACTGTGCAAAAGCATAGAAGTGGGAGATAGAATAATAAGTTCAGGAAATTGCAATTAGACTTGTTTGTCTGGAATGTAACATACCTAAGGTACAATGATATGAAATAATCATATAAAAGTAGGCCTAGGGTCAGATTGCAGAGGGTTTTAAACAAGAAAATGAGGAGGGGACAGCTAGGTGGCACAGTGGATAGAGCACTGGACCTGGATTCGGGAGGACCTGACTTCAAATCTGGCTTCAGACACACAACACTTACTAGCTGTGTGACCCTGGGCAAGTCACTTAACCCCATTGCCTAGTCAAATATTAAAAAAAGAAAAAGAAAAAAAAATGAGGAGTCTGTACTTTATCTTACAAACAATAGTGAGTCTATGAAAAATTCTTGAGCAGTATAACCTGCCTCTTTGTGAGGATTATTTTTGCAATTAAGAAAAAATGGCTTGTAGAGGAGAGAGACGTGGAGCTAGAAGTACAGTAATGAATGAATGAAAGAAATTTAAAGCTTACTCTGTACAAAGCACTATGCTAAATCCTGGCTATTCATGTAGATGCACAAGATAGTCCCTGCTCTAAGGAACTCACATTCTAATGGAGAGAAACAAATACAGGCGGTTTCAGCTGCAATTAAGACAGAAAGGCCTTGTGGTCCTTATAATACATCAGATGGTGACAGTTCTTTAATGTCACTACCATTGGTAAAAATCTATCTGTTTCCTAAAGTGAACCATTTGACAGAGAGGTGATGAGCAGATGAACTAGGCTGGTGGCCATAGGAGGGAAGATCAGGGGATCAATTTTAAAACATGTTTTATGGAAGCAAAATAAACACACTTGGTCACTGCTTGGTTGGGAGGGTTGGTAAAGTGAGAAATAAGTGTCAGAGATGATTTGGGAGTTGCAAACCTAGATGAGTGGAAGGATGGCACTGACTCTGGGAAGTAATGAGTTTTGTTTTAGGCATGTTCAATTTAGAACTAAAATAGTATCAGATTATTTATCCCTGTCCCAAATCAACCCCAGAAATCTCATTCTGTCTGTGATGGAAGTACTAAAGGAGAGTTTGGAAGAAGTCTCATTTGGTCAATTTACTCAAATGTATCTAACTTTTCTTTGATTAAATTATCTGATATCCCTCAGCATCTTCTTTAGTTGTAGCTCTCCCCATATAGTGTGAAGGGAATTATGATTTTCATATTAATTTGTTTGATATATGTAATGAATATAATAATAATTAGGTTTCTCAGAGCTGCCTTTCTGGCTTGAGAGTCAGAGTCTTACAATGAAGCTTGAAATGATCAATCAAACCCTTGACTACACTCTTAATACCTTCCTTTGCCTCTATACATTAAGTGAAGTGAATCAAAGGTTGTAAAATCCTTGAAAGTCTGCAAGTGCTGGTGAAAAAAACAGCAGTGTATGCTAGAGCAATGTGATTATTGCTTCACTTAAACTGACTTTCAAGATGGGGGCCCTTCTGGACACTGTTATGTCAGGGAAGATGAAATTCCTTTCTTCCTGATGAAATCATATTTTTACCTGGGGAGCTACAACCTGAGAGGGTCACTACCCATTAGTCTCTTACTTTGTTAACCATCAAATGTCTTCCCAATGTTGGGTCAACAAATTATGGAGAGTAGTGCATCACCTCCAAAAGCCCAAGAAATGTCACTTTATCCTTGGGGTTCTTGTAAGTTTTTGTTTTGTTTTGTTTTGTGTTGTGTTGTTTTCAGTGAAGCTCAGAGCACATGCTCCCTGGGATGGAAATTACTTTTGTTACTAGCCATAGCATCCAAAATAGTTCCTGATACATAGTAGGGTCAAATAAATGTTCACTGTTAGTTAAAGAGAAATAGAGAAAAATAGATAAAATAGAAAAATAAAAATTTAAAGAAAAGAAAAAATGAAATGGAGGAATAGGAGGAATAAGAGGAATAGTAATAAGAAGCAGAAGAAAAAAAAGAGGGGAATAAAGGCAGAAAGCTGAGCATCCATGTCCCATAGCAATTATAAGACTGAGAAATCTGTCTCTGTAGTTACAGCATTTGGGGGTGGGGGTTGGATAGAAAGATAATAGAGGGAAAGAATGAATAAGATAATACATCATAGACAAGGAGTGATCCATGTGCCTTCAAGGTACTTACATTAGATTATAAGCAGATAGGACTTTGCATCTTTTGACTAAGCTAAGTTACATTGTATAATAAAGAATCTTTCATATATGTTTGAAAGTCTCAACCGGCACATTATCCTGTGCCCTTAAACCTCAAAAAGTATGTAATATAGGTCCCAATTAGAACTCATATATGGACTGAATCTTATTTCAAATGTGGATTTATTTATTTTTTATGGATAAGGTTAAAATCCTGGCATAGGAGGCAAGAATCACAAGGTGAATTTAGTACAACCCCAAGTAAGCTGCCCCTAAGGAAAGCTGATTCTTTGGAGCATTCTGAAAAGTAGGCAATTGTATAATGTCCCAATGTGCAAGAGCTATGTGGCCATTAACTACCAATAACTGCCCAATGTATTGATGTTTATCTGGTTCCATTTGTCCCTAGAACCATGTGGTTCCCTCCACCTTCATGTTGAAAAGTTTCCTCACTAACAAATAACCTGACACCATCTCAAGTTTGAACTATATTCTCATCAAGTTTCATGGAGGCTTCTTGTGGAAGACAAAGAAGATCTTTTCAGATTATAGCTCTGTAATCTCTCTCTTCACTCCAACCGTCTTCTCTGATAAGAGCTTAGTCCAAAATGCCACTTCTTTCTCCCTTAGCTTCTTGGCTGTCTTCATGGTGATGTCAATTTGGAGATATTCTTCATTCTGATCATAGACCAGCCACTTTGGTAGGCCTTCACCATTGGGGTTTCTGGAAAAGTAGTAAAACATTTTTAAAAATGTATTAATCATTGAAACATTGATGAGGGTCATGGTTTAAAAAAGAGAGATAGGAAGTTAAGAACTCATTAGTCATAAAAAGCCAAATTCCCTAGGATTTGGTATTATTAAGTTTCTACCTTCTCAACATACTTCAAATTCTCATATAATACAATAAAGATATAATCATCAACCATTCGTACTCGTTAAAAATGGAAAAATTAAATCAATGGAATAGACTACGTAAGGAAGAATCATAACTGAGTATTGGATAAATCCAAGAACATAAATTAATAAATTACTTGGAGACAAATTCCATATTTGATAGTGGAAAGGGTTTATCTTTAGAGAAATTAGTTCCTTTCTCTACTCTTAGCTTACTTAATTCAAGTAAAAGACATAATCACAGTTGACAAAATGTTAATATGTTAGCAAGGTGCTAATACCTTTTAATCTATTTCAAAAAGGTAAATACCTGTCTCTAATTGAAATGGAAGAGGCACTCTTTGGTTGGGCAAAAATTAGCATGGCCTCTTAGGTACCTTAAAAGTCTGAGTTGGTAGCTCTGTAGTCCCACAACAAGCAACCTAACCATTAAAAGGAAATGGGGGCAGTGAGAGTAATTTCTCTCTCCTTCCCCACCTCTGACTAGGAGAACTACTTGCTTAGAAACAGAGACTTTATTAATTGTAAAAGTCACTTCAAGATATTTTGGGGGACTACTTGGGGGCGATGAGAAATAAATCATTTAAGCAGATACAGAAAAATATTCATTGCTGAAAGCAATATTGAATGGGAGGACCTCTCATAACAAACAAGAGATAGCTGGCTATGGACTCAAGAGAGAGATAGTTCTGTATATTTAGAGCCATTCCTCAGTGAGAGATGGAGACTCAGGAAGTCAAGGTAAGAAATATTTCTGTCCAGCTAATCTGGCAGAGCAAGAAAGAAATCACCTGAATGCTACCATGTTCACCCCAACATGAATTCTGGAATGGCAGAAGCAAAGAAAAGATAGGAAGAAACAATCTGAGGTTGGCAAGAAAGATCTGTCTCACTCAAGTAAAAGGGGAACATGGCCCAGGACGGGGAGTGTCCCAGCAAGCCAGTGAGAGGTGCTGAGTCCCAGTCCAGTGCCAGATGACCTATGGGCCTCAGGACAACACCAGTGCATTAACAGGCAAACAGCCAGGTCCCAAAGCCCCCAGCACAAGAAGATTTGAACAATGTCCCTTCTGCCCCAGATGCAGAGCACTAATTTAAAAGTAACAGAAAAGAGGGGCAGCTAGGTGGCACAGTGGATAGGGCACCAGCCCTGGAGTCAGGATTACCTGAGTTCAAATACAGCCTCAGACACACAATACTTCCTAGCTGTGTGACTCTAGGCAAGTGACTTAACCCCAATTGCCTCATAAAAAAAAAAAGAAAAGAAAAGAAAAGTAAGGGAAAAGGCTGGAAAAATGAGCAAAAAACAAACAAACAAAATCTGATTATAGATACTTATTATTGAGATAGGGAAGACACAACTCAGAGGAGGACATTAGTGTCAAAATGCCTACAGGCAAAGCACCCAAGAAAAATATTGGCAAAAATATTAAAAGCATCCTTTCTGGCTGACAATGCAATAAAATTACATTAAACAAGAGTAGTGGAAAGATAAATTAAAAATTAATTGAAAACTTGATAAATTATCCTAAAGAATAAATGTCAAAGAACAAATCCTAGAAACAATGGTTTTATTAAAGAGAATAACAACAATGAGACAACATGTCAAAATTTATGGGATGTGGCCAAAGCAATACTTTTAGGAAAATTTATTTCTCTAAATTATATATATATATTTTTTTGGTGAGGCAATCAGGGTTAATGACTTACCCAGGGACACACAGCTAGTAAGTGTCAAGTGTCTGAGGCCAAATTTGAACTCGGGTACTCCTGACTCTAGGGCCGGTACTCTTTCCACTGTGCCACCTAGCTGTCCCTGTTTCTCTAAATTCTAACATCAATAAAATAAAAATCAGAGTAATGAATTGGCTGTGCAACTAAAAATATAGAAAAAGAGCAAATAAAAAATCCCCAATTGAGCAGCAAATTAGAAATCCTGAAAACCAAAGGTGAGATTTTAAAAATGAAAGTTTAAAAAAAAAACTGTTGAGCTAATAATTAAAACTAGGAACTGATTTTATGGGGGAAAAAAAGAAGAGCGATAAACCATTGGTTAATTTGATTAAATGAAGAAAGAAGAAAAGCAAATTTCAGTGCCAAAAACGAAAAGTGTACATTTACCACCAAAGAAGAAGAAATTAAAACAATCATTAGGAAATATTTTGCCCAATTGTATGCCAATAAATCTTATAATCTGAGCAAAATTGATGAATATTGGCAAAAAATATGAATCACCCAGATTAAAAAGAGATGAAATAGAATACCTAAATAACTCCATCTTAGAAAAAAAAATGAGGAAGCCATCAATGAAACTTCCTAAGAATATTCTCTGGGGCCGGATGAGTTCACAAGTTAATTCTACCAAACATTTAAAGAACTATTACTTCCAATACTATAAAAATTATTTGGAAAAATAGTCAAGGAAGCAGTTCTACCAATTTCTTTTTATGACACAAATATGGTGCTGATACCTAAACCAGGAACAGCTAAAACACAGAAAGAAAATTATAGACCAATTTCCCTAATGAAAATTGATGAAAAAATTTTAAATAAAATATAAGCAAAGAGATTATTGCAATATATCACAATGATCATACACTATGACCAGGTGGGATTTATACCAGGAATGCAGGGCTGGTTAAATATAAAGAAAACTATCAGCATAGTTGACCACATAAATAATAAAACCAAAAGAAATCATATGATTATCTCAATAGATGTTGAAAAAGCTTTTGACAAAATACATTCCTATTAAAAACACTACGGAGCATAGGAATGAAGAAACTTTTTCTCCCTTAAAGTGATAAGTACTATCTACCTAAAACCATCAACAAGCATTATCTGTAATGGCAGTAAGCTAGAAGCCTTCCCAATAAGATCAGGAGTGAAGCAAGGAGACCCACTATTGCCACTGTTATCTAATATTGTACTAGATGGGTTAGCTATAGCAAAAAGAGAGGAAAAATAAATTGAAGGAATCAGAACAGGCAATGACTAAAAAGCTATCACTCTTTGTAGATAATATCATGTTCTACTAAGAGAATCCTAAAGAATCAACTAAAATATTACTGAAATAATCAGTAACTTTAGCAAAGTTGCAGGATATAAAATAAACCCAAACAAAGCATCAGCATTTCTACATATTACCAACAAAGCCAAGAAGCAAGAGATAGAGAAATTCCATTAAAAATAACTGTACACAATATAAAATATTTGGGACCCTGCCTGCTGTTACAAAGGAACTATATGAACATAATTGCAGCATATTTTTTTCACAGAAATAAAGTCAGACCTTAAAAAAATTTGAAAAAAAAGCACTAAATTCTCATGGATAGTCCAATTTAATATAATACAAATGACAATCCTACCTAAATTTATTTATTCAGTGCCTTACCAATCTAATGACAAAAAAACCCTATTTTATAGAGCTAGAAAAAATAACAACAAAATTCATCTGGAAGAACAAAAAGTCAAAACCATCAAGGAAATTGATGGTGAAAAAATGCAAAGGAAATTGGCCTAGCAGTATCAGATCTCAAACTGTGTAATAAAGCAGTAATGATCAAAAGTATCTGGTGCTGGTCAGCAAGTAGAATGGTGGGTCAGTGGAATAGATTAGGTACACAAGACACAATAGTAAATGACCATAGTAGTCTAGTGTTTGATAAATCTAAAGATCCCAGCCTGTAGGATAAGAACACATTATTTGACAAAAACTGTTGAGAAAACTGTAGAACAATATAGCAAAAACTAGGTATAGACCAACATCTTACACCGCATTCCAAGATAAAGTCAAAATGGCTACCTGATTTAGACATAAACGGTGATACAGCAAATAAACTAGAAGAGCAAGGAATAGTCTACTGATCAGATCTATGGAGAAGGGAAGAATACACTACTAAAAAGGAGAGAGCACTGCAAAATGTGTAAAATAGATGTTTGATTATATTAAATTTAAAAAGTTTTGCACAAACAAGACCAATGTAATGAAGATTAAAAGTAAAGCAGGAAGCTGGGAAACAATCTTTACAGCAAATGTCTCTGATAAAGACCTCATTTCTCATATATGTAGAGAAATGAGTCAACTTTATAGGAACAAGCCATTCCCCAATTCATAAATGGTCAAAGAATATGAACAGTCAGTTTTCAGATGAAGTAATCTAAGCTATCTATAGTTATATGAACAAATGCTGTAAGTCACTTTTGATTAGATAAATGCAAATTAAAACAACTCTGAGGTATCACCTCATACCTTTCAGTTTGGTTAATACAAAAAGAAAAAAATGCTAAATGTTGAATAGGATGTGGGAAAATTAGGACACTAATGCACAACTGTTGGAGTTGTGAACTGATCTAACCATTCTGGAGAGCAATTTGGAACTATGACTAAAGGGCAATCAAATTGTGCATACTCTGTGATCCAGCAATACCATCACTAGGTTTGTATCTCAAAAAGAGCATAACGAAAGAAAAGGACCTACATGCACAAAAATATTTATAGCAACTCTTTTTGTTGTGGCAAAATTTAGAGCTTGAAGATATGCCCATCAATTGGGGAAAAGTTAAATATGGTATATGAATGTAATGGAATACTATTATTCAAAAAGAAAAGATGAGCAGGTGGCTTTCAGAAAAACCTGGAAAGACTTATGTGAACTGATGCAAAGTGAGATAAGCAGAACCAGGAGAATGCTGCATGTAACAATAGCCACGTTGTGTGATGATCAACTATGACTGACTTAGCTCTTCACAGCAATACAATGATCCAAGGCAATTGTAGAGGGCTCGTGATGGAAAATGCTATCCATATCCAGAGAAAGAACTGATGAACTCTGAATGCATATTAAAGCATATTATTTTCATTTCTTTTTTTTTATGGCTTTTTCCTTTCGATTTGTTTCTTCTTTTACAGCTACTGTGGAAATATATTTTACATAATTGCATATATATTAACTATATCAAATTGCTTACTATTTTAGGAAGAGAGGAGGGAGGAAGGGATGGAAAATATTTTGGAACTCAAAATTTTGTTAAAAATGAATATTAAAATTATCTTTACATACAATTAAAAATAAAATGTTATTAAAATACAAAATTAAAAAATAATAAATGATGCTGTCTTGGGTAGGGTGGGATGAGGTAATAAAGGATGAGGTTGGTGAGAATTTGACAGGAGAGAAAGGGCTTTGTGACCCCATTGTCCTGGAGTAGTGAATAGCCTTACTCCCATGTAATCTTCACATGGGTGTCCCACTACCATTGAACTCTATTTTTTTTAATTTACTCTTCCTACACAGGTTCTGAGTATTTATCAGGCATTGTGCCCCAACTTCAGAACAGGCAATGTTTTGTAGGTGCTATTCTTAACATGTGGTCTACTGGCTAATTATTACTGAGAAGTACATGGGAGGGGGAGAAGGCTGTGAAATATGTAGTTTTACAATTTATAGCCTCAAAGGGTGGAGCCTGGAACCTATGAGTAGCAGCTCTCCTATTGGCACCAATCTGTGAGCAGAAGTTTGGAAGAGGCCCATAAGGGGTTGTTTCAATTACAACAGCAAGAAATTATTATTTAACTGGAAAGCAGCTTGGTAGAAGTTATTTCTAGAACAATAACTTTAATACTGTATACTTCAGCAAGCTCAAAGGGGATACGTAAACCAAATATTAAATATGCTATTAAAATTAGTGAACCAGAAAAGTTATCATTCATAATTATAGCTAGGGTTGAATCTTTGACCAAAAGATAAAAGTAAGCACAAAAGATAAAACAGATTATAACAATTACATGACATTGAAAAGTTTTTGAATGAACAAAACCAATGCAAGTAAGATAACAAGGCAAATGATATATTAAGGGAGGGGAAACTTGTATAAATTATATTTGATAAGGGCCTGATAGCCAAATTATATTGGGAAATACTGAAAATATATAAAACTTGGCTATTTTCCAGGAGATGTCATCACAGAATGTAAGCAAATGGTTCTCAAAAGAAACTGGTAACCACTGAAAAGAGTACTCCAAGTTATTTGTAAGTGAGAAATAAATGTTAAAAACAAAACAACATTGAGGTTTCTTTTCATACCCAGCAAATGTGCCATAGTGACAAAGGATAAGACAGTCAATATTAAAAGGGTTATGAAAAGAAAGGTAAAGTAATAATGCAACATTTGTGGAACTATGAGTTGGTCTAACCATGGGAAGTAATTTGTAATTAGGAAAGCACAGTAAAATGTACACATCCTTTGACCCAGAGAGTTCATCGCTAAACATATATTTCAAGGAAGTCAACGATAAATTATGGAAGGGATCTTATATACCAAAACATTTACAGTGAACTTTTTCAGTAGTAAAGAAATAGAAACAAAGTAGATGCCCATCAACTGGGGACTGGCGCACATGCACGTGCACACACACACACACACACACACACACACACATATATATATATATATATATATATATATATATAGCCTATATCAGAATGCACCCATCTTGGGGAAGGTGGTGGGGAGGAAGAAGGAGAAAAATTTTAAACTCAAAAGCATATCGAAGTCATTGTTGATAAATCAAAATAAATTAATAAATAATAATAAAAAAAATTATGTTCAAGAACAAAGTGCATAGGACTTCTGGTCCCTGCTCTTCATACCATGAGTAAAGTTAGGTTGTGGAATCCATGAAGAGTCACAAGGTCTCTTAGAATTTCAACTTGGGGCAACCATCTGAGGATCTAGAGCTCTTTGCTCTCCTATCTACTCTTCCCTCAAGCTAGACCTCTGGAAGAAAAGCCTGAAGAGTCATACAAGCCTACAAATAGGAAAAGGGACCCTTTGCCCCAAATTTTTAAATAAGTCCAATCTAATCTTGAAATCCATGCATAAATAGTCTTATAATTGCCACTCGACATTTTTGAACACTTCTGAAAGGTTAGTTAGGCTCTTTTTTTGAATTTATAGAACGACTGGAGTCTCCAAAAATTTACTACTAGTCTCTAACAAACTGGGTTCATGTGTACAAAGGATTAAATTAAGACAATTATACAAATAATTCTTGGTCTAACAAAGATCTAAATAATTATCCCAAGGCTTCATTTTGTCTTCTACTTTGGACGATATCTTAGGGCTTAGTCAGATTGGCCTCATTGAAAAAGGTAGATAACTCTCTAGGATGGCCTGCTATAAAACTCCCTCTCTTTAGGCAAAGCAACAAGACAAGTCAAGTTCCCTGTATTTCCAAGGAACACCTCCTCCCACTGCCAGCACATTCACATACACCTTAGTCTTCTCTATAAGAATAGCTTCCCAAAAATACTGAAGGTATGGTAGCCCAGTGTGAGGAGGGACATCAGAAGCTCTCGTCAAGCACCCTTGTGTGTAGGCAGGTGGACATCAGAAATTAAACCTGGAAAACTCTTCACTAAATCATGACTTGGGTGATTTTCAAAGAAAACAAGGTGAATTGCAGGGAGCCCTTTGGTAAAGTCAGAGCTGATAGTAAGATTGTGAAATCAGAGATTTTCTACAATACACTAAAGAGATTGCTATCAATACTTGTATCCTTCAGGACCAGAGGGACAACTGAATACTATTGGGTTAACAAAAATAATTATTGTAATGCTTTCCTATATATGAGTTTCCTTTGAGCTCTTCCCTGGAGTGCTCACCAGTACTAACCTATTTTCTTCATATACACCAGCCCAAACCAAGGCACCCCTTAGCAATATTCAAGGGAGCATTTTATCTCCACTAAAACCAGGTACAAAAATTGCCTTATATTTCTGGTAAAAATAAATATTCCTGGACTTCCAGGAACCAAGATGATGGCATAAGCAGTAAATCACTCTCACCCTCCCTTATTGACCTTGAAAAATCCAAAGAATATTGTCCCAGGAAAAATCATGAAATAATAGAGCCAGCAGAAAGATGAGGTACAGCAGTCTTTTAGTTTGGGAGGCTAGGGGGATTAAGAGGAAACATCCCTCTTGCTGTGGCTGAAGGGGACTAGTACAGGATGGGAGGCATTACAGCAAGCCAATGTCAAGCCCCACCTCAGCAAATCAGTTGGAGATCCTGAGCCCTAATGCAAGGATACAACTCCAAAGGACTCATGATGTAAAAAGCTGTCCACATCCGAAAAAAGTCTGAATGCCGATCAAGGCATATTATTTGCTCTCTCTTTTTCTTTTCTTTTCTTTTTTTTTTTGTTTCTTCTTTCTTGTGGTTTCTCCCATTGGTTCTAATTCTTCTTTACAACATGACTAATGTAAAAATAGGTTCAATACGAATGTATATATAGAGCCCATATAAAACTATACTCTGTCTTGGGATTAGGGGAATAATGAGAAAATCTGGAATGCAACATCTTATGGAAGTGAATGTTGAAAACTAGAAGCAAATAAATAAATAAATAAAAACCTTAAAAAAAAAGTCCTTCGAAACTCACTGATGTGCAGGTCTGCAGGTGAATGACAGATCATCCAAATTGCCTAGGGGAATTACACGGTCTGAAGCAAGCGTGTAAAATGAATTCTATTGAAAAGATGAGGGGTCAGAACTCTAGGGTCACCTATCATCTTTTCAGCTGTGTTCAAGATCTCTTCTTCTGCCTTCTGCTGCATACAGTGAACCATGCTGGCTGAAGTAGCTGTTTTACACCCAGCAAAGGCTGAAATTTTCTGTAACAAAATTTAATAGAGATAACCTTATGTTCCTGAAGGTATGACATGGCACATTGGGAAAAGTCCCAGAATGGAAGCCAGAGGAGTGAGATTCAAATAGCCCTGCCCATTCCTGTGTGATTTGTGATCATAGAAATAGATTAGGTACAGTACTTGCTCAAGCAATAAATCCGAAGACCTCAACTTTTGGGGTAAGGCCCTACTGTTTGACAAAACTAGCAGTAAAATAGACAGCAGTATGAGAGAAACTTGGTTTAAAACTCATGTGAGGTAACAAGATAAGTTCTAAATGAATTCATGACCTAGATATAAAAGACAATACCATAAACAAATTAGAAGACAAGGAAGCAATTGCCTTTTTAGATCAATGAATATGGAAAAAATTCATGACCAAACAAAAAAGAGAGTCACAGGAAATAAATATGACTTTAGTTATAGAAATCTTTTTAAAATCAAAAAGTAATTCAATTAAGATTAGAAGAGAAATAGCAAGCTAGAGAAAATCTTTGTAGCAAATTTCTCTGATAAAATGTGCATTTCTATGGCACAGAAGGAACTGATTCCAATTTGTAAGAAAACATATCATTCAACAACTTATAAATTGTTAAATATGTGAGAAGCCGGTTCTCAAATGAAAAAAAAAATCCAAGCTACTTAAAATTCATTTGAAAAAAATTGTTGAAATCACCAATAATTAAAAAATGAAAATGAAAGCATCTCTGAGGTCACCCATCAGATTGGTGAAGTTGACAAAAAAGGGAAAATCACAAAAATTGGAAAAGTTGCAGGAGAAGTATATTGGTAAACTATTGATGGAGTTGTTAAATGGCCTAGACACTCTAGAAATGTGTTTGAATCTATTACTAAAATATTAGTAAACTAGACATACCCTTTGACCTATAGATAACTCTAGGACTGTGTGCCCAAAGTGATACTCGCCTTCCTGCCCAAAAAGAGATGCTACATATATAAAAATACTTAGAGAAACCTTTGGTAAAGGCAAACAAATAGGGAGGAGCTGACAAATTATCATATATAATATGGTGGAATACTATTGTGTCCCAGAAAATAATGAAAAGGATGATTTCAGAGAAATCTGTAAAGACCTGTATAAACTGAACACAAAGTAAAGTGAGATGAAGTAGGAGAATGATGTGTATAATATAACAGAATTTTAAAGAGACAATTTTGAAGGATTTAAGAATCCAGATCAACAAAATGATGAATAGTGATTTCAAATGACTGATGTTGAAGAATGTTACCTACTTCCTGAGAGAGACATGAGGGACTAGTATGCAAAAGAAGACAAACATTTTTAGACTTAGCCATTGTGGGAATTTTTGCTTAACTATGCATGTTTGTTATAATACTTTTTCTTTTGTTTTTTTCTTTTCTAGTGGAAAAATGAATTGGAATAAAAATATTTTTTTTTGCTAATTTAAAAATAATTAATTAACAAAAAACTTCTTGTGACTTAGACAAGTCACTTCTTTATGCAGGGCTTCCATTTTTACTTTTGGAAAATGAGAAGGCATTCTTAAATTATTTTTAATATTCCTTATAGTTCTAAATCCTGCAAGTTTGTAAATGGAGTTAAGTTTTTGGAGAGTTATATAATGCCAAAAGCCAACCTTAGCTGTTGATTTGATGTTGGAACTGAATAGACATTCCATAAGAGCTACACCACTCTGGGAAATGGCTTGGTGGAAGAGGTTTGTTGTCAAAGGAGAAAGAATCTGAGGGGAAAAACAGAGGCAATAAGATTATGGTTTAGGATCAGAACTATAACTAGGGTAGGAAAATCATAGTTTTGCCTCAGGACATCGGGAGAATGCTGACAATACCCCTTTATCAACATAAAAACTGAAACAGCACCCTGCTACAAAAAAAATAGTTAAAATGGAGACAGCAAGACCAGTTGTAGTATGGATAGAGGGCCAACCTTGAAATGAAGAAACCTGAGTTTAAGTCTTATCACCAGCACATACTGACTGCATAACTTTGCATAACTGACAACTTCTATTGTTGATTTGCTTTTGAAGAGAGTTTTCTCATGAGGAGCTCCTAAACTACTGAACACACGAACACTTCCCCAAAGAGTTAAAGTTGGAAGGCACCAGAAAGCAAAGTTCCTCCTCTTGGCCATCCCTCCTGAAGTGAGTTCCTCCCTATCTCAGGTCTGTAGAGCTCCCCTACCCAACCCACTGCAGGCTTTCCTAGGAGCAGACTAACAATTACATCTGTAGCTGCTATTTCTTTCTAATGGTATACAAGCATCTTAAAGGCAGAGATTTTCTTTTTGTCTTTATATTCCCAGCACCTAGCACTAGCACAGTGTCTTGTGAATAGTTCTAACTTGATAAATTGTTGTTTATCCTTCATTCTCGAAAAAGGACCATGACATCAGGAAGGTGATGCCATGCCTTGCAAGTGAATTGGATTTAAGTGAGGGAGGACTGTGCAAAATCATCAGCCTCACTTTCTCCTCCAGAGCCATCTGGGCCCAGTGGCAAAATATAGATCATGATGACTAGAGATGGTCCCCCAACTTAATAAATACTTGTAGGATAAATGAGTATGTTAGATTTTTTTTTCCCACAAGACTTTTTATTCCTAAGGGGTTCTCTCTCTCTCTCTCTCTCTCTCTCTCTCTCTCTCTCTCTCTCTCTCACACACACCACACACACACCACACACACACACACACACACGTCTTAAATTTTTGATTTGGGGGCATATTTATATCTACTTGCCCTACTTGCCAAAATGACTATTTATAGCATGGCTTAAGAACACCAATTGGGTATGTCAAGGTAGATCCACTTATGCTCAAAAAGTACTTTTCCTTCTATGATCCTAGAAAATGTGTTTTCCTTTTTGCTTCTGCTTTTCCATTTTTGCAGTATTTCATAAATATTTTTTCCAGATTACTTTGTATTCTAAATATTTATATTGTGGTATAGATTTTGTCTTTGTAATTATAAATGAGCATGTTGGCTTCCTGGAAAGAATGTAAATACTTTGAAGGGAGGTCTGATTTTATTTTTATCTTTGTATCCCTGGCACTTGGCACACACTTAGTAAATAGTAAGCACTTCATAAAATATGGTTGTTTCACTAACTGACATTATAAATTTACCTAATGCATTTAACCTTTCCCTTATAGTAGGACACTTAGAAGCTTTCATGCTGCTATGGAAACCTGTGAATAGACATCTTTGTTTGTTTCTTTCTTTCTTTGATATAACACTTCAAGGGAAATATTCATAGCAGTGTAATTATTGTTTAAAAGATAGATAATTGCCTGGAAAGCTATGTTATGTGAATATAAGAGTATATTGTTTAGCAATGAGAAATAATGAATGAGAAATTCAGAGAAATATGAAAATATTTGTTTGAACTAATATATAATGTAATTAGCAGAACCAAGAGAACAACATGAACAATGACTAACAATGTAAATGAGATAACAAAAAGAAAACTGATTTCTTTGTTTTGATTTTTTTTAGGTCTTGAAACCACACCTTCTTTACTTGCAGTCAAGAGTTGTCTTCCTCCTTCCTAGTAATGCTCTGTGAGTGATACACACACACAAACAACCACCATGAGATGTTCCACTTGTGACAACATGAAGCATCTCCAGCAGTGGCTTCTCACAATTGCTCATCCCTTCTGATGGTTCTAAGTGAGATGCTAATAATGATGAGCAGCTACTACCCAAATAGAGGGGAATCATTATTCATCATGCCCTTGGCAGTTCTAAACATGACAGACAGAGATGATAGAGATGGATATCAGATTAACAGCATATGTTGAGATAACACATTGGTCAGCTCCAGGACAAATATTTCAAAGAGACAGGCTTCTTAGTAGCATGATGGACAATGTGAAGGCCAGTAGATTAGGAATGTGGTAGAAATCATAATTAGATACTGTACCAGAATTAGCTGTTTTTAAGATTTGGCATGGGCTAGAGTCATCAACAAGCAGAGTCATCAACATTTTCTTACACACTACTCAATTCTGAAAGCCATGTAGGTAATGGGGGAGGGGGAAGAGAAACAATACTTTCCATTTCTGATCAAAGAATACTGAGAAAACTTTGGTCTGGATTATTCTGTGTTCCAACTTCCACCATGGGAAGATAGGCAGAGGTCCACTGCCATCTGGGATGTCCACATAGGGAGCATGGCCAAGAGAATTTCTGAGTTATGCAAAAAGCAAACAGTATAAAAGTGCTCAACAAAACTGATTTCTTAAAAATGTAAAACCACAGGAAGGCCCTTAAGAACAGATGATAAAACATGGCTCCTTCCTCATTTCAGAAGTTGTTAACTAATAGGACAGAAGATCATTTACATTATCATATGCAATTAGTGTGTCAGATTTTGTTTTGCTTGATTGCTTTCCTTATTCATAAGGGAGTCTTAGTCTGCACAGTAGTTTTCAAATGAAGGCAATAGAAAATCAAGTCATCAATAAAACATTAACAAAAAGGTTCTCATGAGTCTGACATGCCAGTAGTACTAGATAAGTATACATATTTTTCTACTATGTGATAGAGCTCTATTCACCTGTGATTTAATTATTTGTTTTGCCTTTTCCCTCTGTTTCATGAAGGCAGAGACAGTATCTAATATAAATTTTGTGAGTTCCACAGTTCCTAAGGCAATGCTGAATGTACAATAGACACTTAGTAAATGTTCCTTAAAAAATTAGAAGTAAGAGAGGAATAAGCTGAGAGGAGAGAAAAGGAAGGGATATGAGGAGGTGAGGGAGATGAGGTTCTAGAACCACACTTTTCTTTCTTTACAAGTTTGCCTAGAGTTGACCCTGTGTCAAGAGAAAAGTAGGAGGATGTGGGTGTTAGGTATGACAGGAGGTTTTCATCCACTCAGAAGAGAAATGCAGTGGTTCAGTGAAAGGCTTGTCAAGTGCTCATTGTGGTGATGTCCTAAGTCACTTTGTAGAGTTGCTGTGAGAAAGGTAGGTGGCACAGTGAAGAGAGTGCTGGATCTGGGGTCAGGAAGACTCATCTTTCTTAGTTCAAATCTGGCCTCAGACACTAACTAGCTGTGTGACCCGAGGTGAATCACTTAACCCTAATTGACTCAGTTTCCTCATCAGTAAAATGAGCTGCAGAAGGAAATAGCAAATCACTCCAGTATGTTTCCCAAGAAAACCCAAAATGGAGTCACAATGAGTCTGACACAATTGAAAATAACTGAGCAACAAAGAGATATTGTGAGTGGGAAGAGCATTGGGTCTGGAATCTGAAAACAGAAGTATGAATCCCAGCTCAGATGCTTTATAACTGTGATTTTAAGCAAATCACTTCATCACATAGAAATTCACCTTTCTCATATGTAGAACTATGAACAATAGTGCTTTTATTATCTCACTTATAGAGTAGCTATGAGGAAAGCAATTTAAGTACTTTGTAAATGTGAATTATTGTATTATATTATTATTATTATTATTTTAAAAGAAATAGAGCATTACAAAACTGAATCAACTCTTCTGTCCCACAGACCTTCACTGTTAAACTTCCATAGTTAGTATTGGGGCATGGCCAGCTCTACATTCTTTTCCTCTCTACTTTATTACTTGATTAGGAAAGAAACTCACTGCCTAGAATCACCCACGGTCCTGTGGAAGAACCAATGCAGCTAGCAGTGAATACCAACAACATCTACATGTGGTTGGGGCTCTGACTCTGTAAGACATCATTGGAAGAGTCCTGAATCCAAGCAGGGCACTCTGAAAACTTACCAGTGCTGAAACACTGACACCTCCTGCTGATACACCAAAGATAGTCACCAAATTCGGGTCTCCTCCAAAGTTGACAATGTTTTTCTGAACCCACTGGAGTGAAGCTACCTGGTGTAAGTAACCCCAGTTCCCTCAGGCATGTTCATCTCCAGTGCTATAAGGGAGAGAAGAAAGGAGGAGGAAGATGGATGATTAGAAAAGAATCTTTCTCAGTTTGTTTCCTAATTTATAAAATGGAGATAACCACAGCACTTACCACAAATGGTTGTTATCAGACTCAAACCTTCCTCCCATAACAAGTGGTGTTATGGGAAACATGGAATAATGCTAAACTTTCCACCTTCAGTGTCTAATCAACTTTTGTTGTTGTTGCTGTTGCTGCTGCTCAGTAATTTTTCAGTTGTGTCTGACTTTTCATAATCTCATTTTGGGTTTTCTTGGCAAAGATAATGGAGTGGTTTGCCATTCCTTCTCTAGCCCATTTTTTACATATGAAGAAATCGAGACAAACAGAGTTAAGTGACTAGCCCAGGGTCACATGCCTATTAAGTGTCTGAGGAAAGGTTTGAAATTAGGAAGACGAGTCTTCCTGACTCCAGACCAAGCTAGTCAACTTATCACCTTATGTATGGGTCATGTTTTCTCTTTTAGATATAATGTAATAAGGGTAGGGACTGGGTTTTCTAATTTTTTTTTCTGTTACTTTCATGGCCCCATGAAGCCCTCAGGTCACTTGATTAGTATTATTGAACTCCATCTCAAAAAATTTCAGGGGAAATTCTTATGTCTTTGATGCCCATATCCTTGCTGTCCCTACTGTTACCATGTTAGTGTTTTTTTTCATGCTATTCTCCTGACTGGAATGTCTTTCCATACTACCTGCCTATCAAATTGTCTCAGTTCCCCTTCTATCTCCTTCAGAAAGTTTGAATTTGACCTAAGGCAATTTTAATTGCTCACTCTCTGAACTCCAATAGCTACGAATCTTTATCACATGTAATCCTCATTTTGTATTTGGCATAAAGTGCCTTATTAATAATACTTGACTTAGGAAGACAGTGTTTTTGTGCTGGACAGATGTAAACAAAAGTGGATCAATTCTCTTCTCCACTCCCCCCGACCCTAGAAAATGTGTATAGTAAAGGAAGGAGTGTGGCTCAACTGCCTCACTTAGCCTTGTATTTTAACCTAACTTCATTTGTATATCTCCTTTCCAATCCATCAGGATCTTGGGAGTGATTGGGGCTTTATCCACCTAGCCTCTATATAGCTTCTGTGACATTATTTTGGGTAGAGTCCCCAAAATGGGTCTGGGGATAGAGTATCCCAACCCAGTGTCACAAAAATTATGAAATTTCAGAGTTAGAAACACCATGGGCTACTTTTTGTCAACTAAGTTCCCATCCTCTAGTTCTTACCTATAGAATCCAAAGATTCCCAGATGGTACTAAATGGCCACCACAACAACATTCTCAACAGCTGAGAGGTATGTCTCCTCAAAAGTTGAAGCATCACCCACTAATAATCCCCCTCCATGGATCCACACCATCACCTGTGGAATGAGACAAAAATATTATTGGTCATAGCATCCCTGAATTAAAAGGAACCATAGAAGGTACATGTTTAAACCACCCAGCCTGAGTACTTGAAGCTACCCATTCTAGAGATCTCTAGGGAGATGATAGGGTATAATGAAATGGGAACTGGACTAGAGGCTAGAACAATCGAATTCTAGTCTGAACTCCACCACTAATTTCCTGTGTGAATTGAGGAAACTCACTTCTATTTTCTAAGTCTCAAGTTGCCCACTTATCTAAAAGGAAGGAATAGATAACCTTTAAGGTCCTTTCTAGTTCTGATTTAGTTCTCTGTGTTTCCTCTGACAGAGTCCTACACATAGGGAGGGGAGCAGCCAGGATGGATTGGCAAATTAAGAGAGTATTCTCCCTAAGTCTCTATCCTTTGGGTTAAACTCCTCTATGACCACTCCACTCTATTGACATTGTCATATAAGCAACAAACCAGATCTCAATACTTTAACCATGTGAATGATTTTGAAAATCTATTGTTATTGAGAGGAAAAAGGAAGCAATCCTGAACTTTCCACATTTGAGTTAGTTGAATAAAGTAGGTACGTTTAAATCAGGAAAAAGAAAGACTTTGAGGGAACTTAATAGCTTATCCTAAAGTATTCAAAGGACTGTCATGGAAAGGAAACTTTGGACTCATTTTGTTTGGTCCCCAGGGCTAAAATAGAAACAGTAGAGAAAATTGCAGAGAAGCAGACTTTATTTCCATGTGAGGAAAAAAAAAAACTTTCTAATGGAATTCCCAAAAGTGAATGGCTTGATTGATGGTTGTTTTACACACACACACACACACACACACACACACACACACACACACACCACAGAGGCACAAATATACCCTACCACTATCAATGGAGGTTGTCAAATAAATAGTGAATAACTACTTATCTGATATGTTATAAGGGATTCCTGTGAACTTGTGAGCTGTATTACATAACTCCTGAGGTCTTCCCATCCCTGAGCAATTGTACTTACACACTTAATGGGGAGTTCTAAATAATTTTTCTGTATCATGGATGCCATTGGCAGTTTAGTAAAGCCCATGGAACCCTTCTCGGAATAACATTTTTAAAAGCATAAAGTAAAACACATAAAATTATTCCCCTAAAATCAATGATATTGAAATATAGATGTATTTTCCCCCATCAAAGGTCACAAACTCCCTGACAATTTATCCATAGATGCCTTGTGAGGAAGTGAAGGCATTCTACACTAGAAGAAAGAAAACAAGATGAAGGCACTCAAAACAGTCCTGTGAGGGTTGATTACATGAAAAGTGCTTAAGTTAGAGAAAGAGGGCTCAAAGGCTGAGCCAAGATGGCAATGGAAATTCAGCATTTCTTTTTTTTTTAATTTATTAATTTAGTTTTAGTTATCAATATCCACTTCTATAAGCTTGAGTTTTAAATTTTCTCCTCCTCCCTCCCTGTTTCCCTCCCCAAGATGGTTTTCAAGCTGATATAGGCTCTACATATACATTCCTATTAAACATATTTTCAGATTAGTCATGTTATAAAGAAGAATTAGAACCAATAGGAGGAACCACAAGAAAGAAGAAACAAAACAAAACAGAAGGAAAAAAAAGCAAATAGTATGCCTCAATCTGCATTCAAATTCTATAGTTCTTTCTTTGGATGTGGACAGTATTTTCCATCATGAGGCTTTTGCAGATGTCGTAGATCCTTGTATTGCTGAGAAGGGTTAAGTCTATCAATATTAGTCATCTCACAATGTTGCTGTTACTGTGTGCAATGTTCCCTTGCTTCTGCTCACTTCACTCAGCATCAGACCATATGAGTCTTTCCAGGTTTTTCTGAAATCAGCCTGTTCATCATTTCTTATAGCACAATAGTATTCCATTACATTCATATACCACAACTTGTTCAGCCATTCCCCAAATGACGGGCATCCCTTCAATTTCCAATTGCTTGGTACCACAGAAAGAGCTGCTATAAATATTTTTGTACATGTGAATCTTTCTCCCATTTTTATGATCTTTTTGGGATACAACCCTAGAAGTGTTATTGCTGGGTCAAAGGATAAGTGCAATTTGATAACCCTTTGGGCATAGTTCCAAATTGCTCCCCAAAATGGTTGGATCATTTCACAACTCCACCAACAATGCATTAGTGTTCTAAGAATTCAACATTTCTGCTGATATCTCCCAAGCCAATTCTTTAGTCAACTTTTTCAAAATGTCTCAAATAATATTATGAGTAGGATACTCAAATAAGTCATAGTATCTCATTTTTTTTCAGCCAAGGATAGCTTAGGAAAACTGAAAAAGAGGGCTTCCTACAGGCATGGGATGAGGCTTGGTCTGGAACTTGAGCTGTGAGGCCTGGGGATATTGGCAATTTGTAGCATTAAGGATAGTATAGGGGCAATACATTTTGTCAGAAAGATATCACAGAAGACAGGTGTAGATGGTAGCAGAGCCAGACACCATTTGACAGCTCCTTCTCCCATTATCAAGTTGCAAGTTACAGTTGCATGAAAAGTGAAGTGATTACAGTCTGGTTGCAAGGAATAGAAACCCTACCTAGGTATGGACAAGAGCATACATCAGGAAGAAGGTGACCAGAACTCTCCCTGGGTCATACCATCTCAGAAGCACCAAAAACCTACAAGCCCCAGATGTAGCCACATACTAGACTTACATCTACTCCCTCTGTCTATGGAGACTCCTTCAATCTGCCCCAATAATGATAAAGTCCTTAAGAGTTATAAGAAACTACCAAGATAGTGGTGTTGATGGAGCATCGCAGCCAAACTCTTCCAACATTCCCTCCAAACAACTTTAAAATAACCTGTCAGTTTGAATTCTGGAATGACTTAGCCAAAAAAAGGTTGGGCTTTTTGAGGCATTTTTCTAGCCCAAGATAACATAGGAGGTAAGACAGAGAGGTGTGCCATGCAGGGGTGAGGCTTGCCTAGAGTACAGTGCAGTAACTACACTAGCTGTGGGCCTTGAGGCTATAACAATGATTGCAGCAGCAGTTTGGGGAGCTCTCACTACCCCTAGATGATTATGAGATTAGGCAATTGGTGAGAAAGAAAATACAGGGGGCCCCTATGTTGGCACTGGGCACAGAACCGGACAAATTTTTCGCACTTCTACTGCTCATTACCTAGTTCAGAGTCACAATTCCAGGGTTGAAAGGACTGTTTCTGGTTGCAAGGGAGTTGGGCCCCTAGGTAGGTAAGGACCAGAATACAGCTGAGTAGAGCAGTGATCTCACTTCTTCCCAGATCTCACCAAGTAGGAAGAACCAAAAATCTTATAGATCCCCTAGAACTAGCTGTGAAAATAGCAGAGCAAAACTAGCTAGAAGCTTGGGACAGGGATTGCCTTCCCATCCACCCAGGTGATCAAAGCCCAACTCTAACATCAAGTTCAAAGCCAAGAAATAGGCTAGGATAATGAGTAAATAGCAAAAAAAGGAATCTGACCATAAAAAGCTACTATGGTGTCAGGGAAGCTGAAGACACAAACTCAGAAAAAGAAAACAGGAAAATATCTACAAGCAAAGCATCAAAGAAAAAATACTGATTGAACAAAAGTCCAACTGGAAGTCTTTTTTTTTTTGGTTAGGCAATGGGGTTAAGTGACTTGCCCAGGGTCACACAGCTAGTATTATGTGTCTGAGGCTGGATTTGAACTCAGGTCCTCCTGATTCCAGGGCCGGTGCTCTATTCTCTGTGCCACCTAGCTGCCACCTTCGAAGTTCTACAAGAGCTAAAGAAAACAATGGGAAGGAACAAAAAGAATGTTTTTAAAATCAAGTACAAAGACAAATGGGAAAAAGAGCAATGCAAGAAAATTACAAAAATAAAATAAATACATTGGTAAAATATGTATAAAACTTAATTGATGAAAGTAACTCCTTAAAAACCATAATTACCCAAATGGAAAAAGAGGTACAAAGTTTCAGTGAAGAATATAATTCCTTAAAAATTGGAATTGTCCAAGTAAAATCTAATAACTCCAGGAGATATAAC
The DNA here is from genome assembly GCF_003287225.1 of Phascolarctos cinereus. Lineage (NCBI taxonomy): Eukaryota > Metazoa > Chordata > Mammalia > Diprotodontia > Phascolarctidae > Phascolarctos > Phascolarctos cinereus. Next base: position 275,037,712 of record NW_027555625.1, on the reverse strand, counting down.
AAACAATAAAACCAAGTCAGAAGAATGAAAAATTGAAGGAAATGTGAAATATCTTATTGGAAAAAACAACTGATGTGGAAAATAGATTGAGAAGAGATAAAAATTATTGGACTACCTGAAAGCTCCCAGGAATGTTGTAGCCAAAATCTAGAACTCCCAGATTAAGCAAAAAAATAATGGAAGCAGAGAGAAAGAAACTCCTGAAATACTCTGGAACCACAAGCAGGATCATATATGATTTAGCAGCTACCACAATAAAGAAGTGAAGTGCTTACAATACAATACTCCAGAAGGCAAAGGAGCTAGGATTATAACCAAGAAAAACCTACCCAGAAAAATGGAGTCTAATCCTTGAGGGGAAAAAAGGAATTTTAATAAAATAGATGACTTCAAAGCATTCCTGACAAAAAATATCAAAGCTGAATAAAATAAATTGATATTCTGCAAAAGAATCAAGAAAAGTCTAAAAAGGAAGACATGGAAGAAATCATAAGGGAATTAATAAGATTAAACTTTTTAATTTGAAAGATGATACATCTAACTCCTAAGAATTCTGACATTATTAGGACCCATATTAGGAGTCTCCATAGATAGAGGTCAAGGATGTGATTCAATTATGTTAGGAAAATCTCAAAAAAAATGGAGGAATCAAAGGAATGGGAGAAGGAAGGAGTAAGAGGAAGAAAAGAGGTGTGTAAGGAAGAGTTTTTGTAATGGGGAGGGGCAGACAATGCTTGAAGATAGATACATAGAGATAAGCAGATAGATGGATAGATAAATGATTTATATTTTTGTTTTGTTGTGAGGCAATTGGGGTTAAGTGACTTGCCCAGGGTCACACAGCTAGTAAGTGTCAAGTGTCTGAGGCCTTATTTGAACTCAAGTCCTTTTTACTCCAAGGCTGGAGCTCTATCCACTGCACCACCTAGCTGCCCCTAATTTGATTTAACATTTTTTTGATAGATGATACATAGATATAGATAGATAGATAGATAGATAGATAGATAGATAGATAGATAGATAGATACAATATAGTTATATATCTTATTCAACAGGGAATTAGGAGGGGAAAAGACTAAGGGAAAAGAAGGGCTGATAAGAAGGAAGGAGGATTAAGGGAGGTAAAATTATTTCTGCTTTTCCTCCTCTGCTATTCATGCAAGAAGGAACCAAAACCCAACAAATACAAAATTATAGACAACCCAAACTATAAACTCCTTACAGGTAACTTAATCTTTATTGCCAGGTCAGCTGAAGTGTAAATATTCAGGTACAAACAGTCTTCAGAATTTTTCAGGGAAGTTCCATGCAGATTGCCAGAAAGTTTTGACATAAACTCCTCTCCAATTGTATTCTGGGCACACCTGTGCAATGAAACAAGAGAAATCACTTCTTCTTAACAGCATCTCAGGAAAACATATTTGGGGTCAAAGGATCACTGCTCAGAGGTTTTTGAGTTAGTAGGGTTCTTAGAGATCACTTAGTCAAATACATTCATTTTACATATGAGGAAACTGAGGCCTAGAAAAGGAAAGTGATTTGTCCAAAGTCACACAGGTAATAAGCAACACACTTGGGATTTCAGCTTAGATCCTTCTCCACCCCAATCCTCCTGCTCTCCTTCTTCAGACCCTCTACTTCACCTTCTAAGGGAAAATTAACAAATAATTTTGAATGCCTTATTTTATTTCCTTTAACTTCATGAAATGTCCCACTAACTTTCTGTTTGGGTATGCCCTTTCTTCCTTATGGGCCTCAATTTTTCTCTTCTAGAAAATGGGGAATAGAACTAGACCGTCTTTAGGTCCTTTTTCAATTCTCACTTTCTGTGAATAAACTGCTTGTTGTTATTAGGAAAAATAGAATTGAAAAAAGGGGAAGATTTATAGTAAGGCATATGGTCTGTGGAAATTGTTTTGATTTGTGAAACATTGACATTCCTGCAGGAATGGCCAAATGCCAAACTGTGACCATAGGGCTGCTCCTAACTGCACCAGGGTCTTCCTGGTTCTCAATTTCTGGACCTTGTGCTTGTGGGACAAATAGAATAGCCACCCTTGTCCCCATTGAACATATGAGGAAAACAGAAAAGTTAATGAATAACTCAAAATCAGAGTTATGAAATAGGAGTCTTGGCTGAAATCATGATTCTTATTCCAAGCTTCTTTCTCCCAGACAACTTATTTTGAAGTCACTGAGCTGTAGATGTCAATAGAGAGGCTGCTTTGCAATTAGATGTGGGCTTGGTATGAGTGAAAAATAGAAGCAGAGGCAATTGCCATTTTGCCAGGCAATGTGTTCCCAGGGATTTGTTTGATTGTAAGTAAGCAAATAAAGCAGTCCCACCACCGTCTATTTAAGATGACTGCAGCAGATCCTTTATTTGTTCAATGTGGGTAAGGTTTCCAAGGCAGGTGGATCACTTTATAGCTCAGGATCACTTCAGTTTGCAAGCCTGAGATGTTCTTTAACCTAATACAGCTTAAATGAGTAAGTTAGGAGTGAGAAGAAACAGGAATGTTTCCATGGACAGGAGTAGATAGGTAAAGCAAAGAAATTGTGAAATGATTGGAGGGGTCTGAAATAGCAGAAAACCAATAAAATAATTAGGAGATAATTCTCCTAATTAGGAAGTAATGCTTTTCTCTACTTGAAGCCCTCCCCTTTCCAGAAAAACCTAAAGACTGATGACTTACATGGATGGGTATGTAGTAGTGCTCTTCGCATAGTCCCAGGACTCAGGTGGCTGGGGTGGAGCAAACCTTAAGGGTCCAAGAGGGGCTTGGGCAAAAGGGACTCTGAGGAAAACATTGACAGATTTGTCAAATTCCCGTAGTATCACTTGTTTGCCTTGGACTTTCCCATATACAGTGTCCATTACAGGTGCTGAGGACTGTGGCCCTGTGAAATATTGAGAGAGAGGAAACTGATTTCACTTGAGGAGGAAACATGGCAGAATAGAATCAGCAGTGAAGTAGGAATCAGGATTCCCGGGTATGTACATATACCTGCTTCTGTTCCATACTAACTAGGTGACCTTCAAAAAATAATAAAAGTTCTCTGAACCTTCTACTCCTCATCTATAAGTGCGAAATAATATTAGCTCCTTATAGCATTGTTTTGAATATCAAATGAGAGAATGGAAATTAAATTGCTCCACAAATATCATAACAATAATAGGAAATCACATTTCTAAAGGAGTGACTTGCTCAGTGTCACACAGTTAGTAATATCAAGCGTCTGTTCTGAGACCAGATTTGAACTCAGGTCCTCCTGACTCCAAGTTCAGTGCTCTATCCACTGTGCCACCTAGCTGCCCAGGAAATTACATTTCTAAAGGAGTTTTTTATTTTCAAAAAACTTGACCCACAAGCAAACAAGATAAATTGTAGCATTATCCGAATTTAATAGATGTGGAAAGTGAAGAAAATAGAAGTGATTTACTCAAAGTCACACAGCTGTCAATGTCTCCCCTTTTAAAATAAATTTTCATTGACATACATTATTTTGACATCATCAGAATTTTTCCCAGTATCCTTTCTCTGTTTCCTCCCAGTGTTCTCATATTATAACAAATATTTTAAATAAAACATAGAAAAAGAAAAAAAATTCACAAAACCAACACATCAAAAAAGCCTGAAAATATATGGACATTTCATTTCTGCAAAATAATACTATATGAATATCTTCTCATATTTCCACTTTGGAGTCATACTTGCTCTTTGTAATTTTGCAACATCCACTTTTGATTTTTTTTCAGTGTTTCAATTTTCTTGGGTCTTTACTTCACTCTGCATCAGATTATGCAACTTTTTCTGTGCTTCTTTATATTTATCATAGTCATCATTTATTTTTTAGTTTTGAAAATAATTTCAATTTATTTAGAATCCACAAGCTTCAAATTGGCCTGGAAATGTTAGGCAGCTTCTTCTTTAGCAATACAGTCACCTTTTTTTTTTTAATAAAATTTTATTTTCCACAATTACATGTAAAAACAATGTTTAACATTAATTTCTTAAAAATTCCAAATTCTCTCGCTTTTTCCCTGCATCTTCCTCCACCTCCCTGAGACAGTAAGAAATTTGACACAGGTTATAAATGTGTGATCATGCAAAACATATTTGTATATTAGTCATCTTGTAGGAAAAAAATGGACAAAAATGAAAAAAAGTGAAAAAGGATATGTTTCAATCTGCATTCAGATTCTATCAGTTCTTTTTCTGGATAGCATTTCTAATCCTGAGTTCTTTGGAACTATCTTGGATCATTAGATTGCTAAGTCATTCATAGTTGATCATTATATAATGTTTCTGTTACTTTGTGCAATATTCTCCTGGTTCTATTCACTTCATTTTGCATCCATTCTTCTACAGCTTTCCAGGTTTTTCTGAAGTCATCCTGCTTGTCATTTCTTAAATCACAATAGGACTCCGTGACAAATATATGCCACAACTTGTTTAGCACTTCCCCAATCACTGGGCATCCCCTCAATTTCTAATTCTTTGATATTAGAAATATTTTTGTATGAATAGTTCCTTCCTCACAGATTTTTTTTTAACTTTTAGTTTTCTCTGAGATACACACCTAGTAATGGTATTGCTGGGTTAAAGCATGTGAACACTTTTATAGCCCTTTAGGCATCATTCCAAATTGTTCCTAGAATGATTACATCATTTACAACTCCACCAACAGTACACTAGTGACTCAATTTTCCTGTATTTCCTCTAACATTTGTCATTTTCTTTTTCTATCATATTAGCCAATTTGATATGTGTGCTTTTTTCATATGACTATAGATAGCTTTATTTCTTAGTATGAAAACTGGCTTTCATATCTTTTGACCATTTATCAACTGGGTAATGACTTGTAATCTTATAAATTTGACTCAGTTCTCTATAAATTTAAGAAATGAGACCTGTATCAGAGTTACTTGCTGTAAAAAATCCTAGCTTTCTTCTTTCCTTCTATTCTTGCTTGACTTGTTTTTCTTTGTGCAAAACCATATTAAGTTAATGTAATCAAAATTATTCATTTTACATCTCATAATGCTCTCTATCTCTTCTCTTACATGGTTCTTTTTTGAGTAGTTCCAGGAAAGCTTTCCTCGCTTCTGTGGTCTCAAACCAGCCATGGCCAATTTTTGTTTTGTTTTGTTTTTTTAATTTATATTACTTTTTTCCTTTTTCTTTTTTGTTTTTTTATGGAACTTTTTTTAAAATACAAATTTATTTACTTTCAGTTTTCCATATTTACTTCCACAAGATTTTGAGTTCCAAACTTTCACCCCATCTCACCCTCCCCCCACCCCAAGATGGCATGCATTCTGAATATCCCTCCCCCAGTCTGTCCTCTCTTCTATCTCTTCCTCCCTTCTCTTATTCCTTCCCCCTCCAATTTCCCATAGGGCAGGACAGACTTCCGTACCCTATTTCCTGTATCTCTTATCTCCCAGTAGCATGTGAAAACATTTTTTTAAAAAGTATGTTTTTAAAACTTTAGGTTTCAATTCCTCTCCCTTCCTCCCTCCCCAACCACCCTCATTGAAAAAGCAAGCAACTCAATATAGGTTATATATGTGCAGTTATGCAAAACACTTCCATAGTAGACATGTTGTGAAAAACTTACTCTATTTCCCCTAATCCTATCCTGCTTCCAGAGCAGCTAACTTAATCTAGGACATCTATGAAAAGATGTTTCAAGACAAAGAAAATTAATAAATATCTAATTAAGTAGAAGGTCCTATGGATTCACAAGAGAGCATGGAACCACAGCAGTACGATCTGTTCAAGAAAGAAATGTGATTAATGGAAGTAATATTATCGGTATGCACACAAGGAAAAAAATGTAGAATAGAAAAAAAAATGCACGGTAAAAAATGTTAGGGGTAGGGGGCCAGGGTGGCTGAGTACAAGCAGCAACCTAGTTAAACTATTCCAACATTTCCCTCTATACAACTTTAGACTAATACTTCATATCAAATTTTTGAGCAGCAGAGCCAACAAAAGGTCAGAGTGAGACATTTTTCCAGCCTAAGACAACTTAGGGGGTTGGCAGGACAGGGCTGTGATGCCATGTTGGGAGCTATCCTGGAGCACATGAGGCAGCAGCACCAGTGGTAAACCTTGGAGATAGCTGCCATAGCATCAGCAATAACAAAAGCTTTTGGAGTGCTCAGCCCAGAGTGAGTAAGGGGATGGAACAATAAGTTAGAAAGAGATTATAGGGGGCTCCTTGCAACATTGGGTGCAGTTGTCACTGATCAACAGCTCTATTGCCCATATGTAGTTCTGGGTCATATTTCCAGGGTGGAGAGAACCACATCTTCTCAGTCATAAGAAAACAATGCCCTGCTATAAAAATGTGCATACTCTTTAACTCAGCAGCACCACTTCTAGGATTGTATCCCAAAAGATATCATAAAAGTGGGAGAAGGACAACATGTACAAAATTATTTATAGCAGCTCTTTCTGTGGTGACAAAAAATTGGAAATTAAGGGGATGCCCATCAATTGGGGAATGGCTGAACAAGTTGTGGTATACAAATGTAATGTAATACTATTGTGCTATAAGAAATAATGAGAGTATGGCAGAAACTAGGCACAGACCAAAATCTCACACCATATAACAAAATAAAGTCAAAATAGGTTCATAATTTAGATATAAAGTCTGATACTATAAGCAAACTAAGAGAACAAGGAATAGTTTAACTGTCAGATTTATGGAGAACAGAAGAATTCATGACCAAACAGGAGATAGAGAACATTACAAAATGCAAAATGGGTAACTTTGATTACATTAAATTGAAAAGTTTTTGCACAAACAAAGCCAGTGCAACCAAGATTAAGAGGGAAGCAGAAAACTTGGAAATAATTTTTACAACCAGTGTCTCTGATAAGGGCCTCATTTCCAAAATATATGGAGAATTAAGTCAAATTTATAAAATTACAAGTCATTCCTCAATTGATAAATGGTCAAAGGATATGAACAGGCCATTCTCAGATGAAGAAATTAAAGCCATCTATACCCATATGAAAAAAATGCTCTAAATCACTGTTGATTAGAGAAATGCAAATCAAAACAACTCTGAGGTACCACATCACACCTATTAGATTGGCCAAGATAACAAAACAAGAAAATGACAAATGTTGGAGAAGATGTGGGAAAATTGGAACAGAGTATTGTTGGTGGAGTTGTGAAATGATCCAACAACTCTGGAGAGCAATTTGGAACTATGTCTGAAGGGCTATTCAAATGTGCATACCCTTTGATCCAGCAATAGCACTTCTAGGGTTATATCCCAAAACAATCACAAAAATGGGAAAAGGATCCACATGTACAAAAATATTTGTAGCAACTCTTTTTGTGGTGTCAAAGAATTGGAAATTGAGGGGATGCCCATCAATTGGGGAATGACTGAAAAAGTTGTGGTATATGAATAGAATGGAATACTATTGTGATATAAGAAATGATGAGCAGGTGGCCTTCAGAAAAATCTGGAAAGACTTTTATGGACTGATGCTGAGTGAAATGAGCAGAACCAGGAGAATATTGTACATAGTAACAGCCACATTGTGTGATGACTAACTTTGATAGACTTAGCTCTTCTCATCAATGCAGGGATCTAAGACATCTCCAAAAGTCTCATGATGGAAAATGCTATCCATATCCAGAGAAATAACTATGGAGTCTGCATGCAGATCACAGCATACTGTTTTCTCTTTTTTCCTTCTGTTTTGTTTTGTTTCTTTTTTATTGTTTCTCCTTTTGGGTCTAATTCTTCTTTACATCATCACTCATGTTAAAATATGTTTAATAGGAATGTATATGTAGAGCCTATGTCAGCTGTAACACCATCTTGGGGAGGGAAACAGGGAGGAAGGGGGAGAAAATTTAAAACTCAAGCTTATGGAAGTGAATGTTGAAAACTACAACTAAATTAATTGATTTAAAAAAAAGAAAGCAATGCCCTTGTCACAATCCTAACATAGAAAGGAGTATTAGTACTTGTGACTAAAGAAGAATAGAGGACTTGGTTACAGTTAAAGGGACAAGAAGAGCAGTAGTGCTTGTGGCTGCAAGAGATCAGGGACCCTTCCTAAGTAAAGACCTGAGTGCAGACGATAAAAGCAGTGACCACACCTCTCACTGGATCCCACCACCTTGGAAGCAGAGAAAACTTACAGACCCCCCAGAATTAGTTCTGAAAACAGCAGGATAATAAAACCTTGAGCTTGAGAAAGTGTCTCCCCACTCCCAGTGAGCAGAACAAAACTTTAACATAAAGTGCAAAGAATGAGCAGACAGCAAAACAAGGTCATAATAAGATACTATGTTACCCAATAGATAAATGGTCTAAAGATATGAACAGGAAGTTTTCAGAGGAAGAAATTTAAGCTATCTGTAATCATATTTAAAGAATAATCTAAATCTCTATTGATTAGAGAAATGCAAATTAAAACAGCTCTGAGGTACCACCTCACACTTATCAGATGGGCTAATATGACAGAAAAGCAAAAATAAAAAAAGACAAATATTGGAGAAGATGTGGGAAAAAATGAAGATTGAAGCATACTATTTCCATTTTTTTGTTTTTTTTCTTTCTTGTGGTTTTCCTGTTTTGTTCTGATTCTTCTTTCACAACATAACTAATGTGAAAATATGTTTAACATGATTGCATATGTATAATGTATCAGACTGCTTGCTGTCTTAGGGAGGGGTGAGAAGCAGGAGGGAAAAAAATTTGGAACTCAAAATTTTACAAAAATGATTGTTGAAAACTGTCTTTACATGTAATTGGAAAAATGAAATAATATTAAGGGGGGAAATAGTAAATAAATAATGCAACAAAAGATAAGATAATATGGTGGCAGAGAAGACCAATACATAAAATCAGAAGAAAACAATGTGAAAATAGCTACAGGCAGAGCCTCAAAGAAAAATGCTAATTGGGCACAAGCTCATAGAATTCCTGGAAGAGTTAAAAAAAGATATGAGTGGTAGAGGAAAAATTCGGAAAAGAAATGAGAGTGATGGAAGAAAATCACTAAAAAGAGATTTAATTGATGTTTTAAAAAATAAGGTGCAAAAATAATGAAGAAAATAACACCTAAAAGAATGGAATTGGTTTAATGGTAAAAGATGCACAAAAATTCACCAAAAAAAAGAACTTCTTAAAGCGAAGAATTGGCAAATGGAAAAAGAGGTACAAAATCTCACTGAAGAAAATAATTCCTTAAGAATTAGAATTAGAGGTGCAGAGCCAAGATGGTGGAATAAAAGCAGTAAGACAAGAAGAGGAAAAACTGGGAAGAGAAATGAGAGTGATGCAAGAAAATCATGAAAAACAAGTCAACAGCTTGCTAAAGGAGATCCAAAATTTTTTTTACAAAACTATACGGTGTTAACCTTAAAAAATAGTCTAACCCAAATGGCAAAAGACATCCAAAAAGCCAATGAAGAGAAGAATGCCTTAAAAAGCAAAATTGGCCAAATGGAAAAGGAAGTCCAAAAGCTTACTGAAGTAAATACTTCCTTAAAAATTAGAATGAAAAAAAATGAAGAAAATGAAAAAAAATCAGAAAGGAGTAATTGGAAGCTAGTGACTATGAGAAATCAAGACATTGTAAAACAAACCCAAAAGAATGATAAAAATAGAAAACAATGTGAAATATCTCATTGGAAAAATAACTGGCCTAGAAAATAGATTCAGGAGAGAGAATTTGCTAAGTATTGTACTACCTGAAAGCCATGATCAAAAAACGAGCCTAGACATCATTTTTCAAGAAATTATCAAGGAAAACTTCCCTGATATTTTAGGATCAGAGGACAAAACAGAAATCGAAAGAATCCACTGATCACCTCCTGAGATTCCCAGAGGGAAACTCCTAGGAAAAAAAATAGAATTAGACAAATGGAAGTGAATGACTCCATAAACTTCAAGAAACAATAAAACAAAGTTGACTATCAATTGAAACATGGCTCTTATTTTTATAAATTGGACTCAGTTCTATATACATTTGAGAAATAAGTCCTTTGTGAGAGAAATATTCTATAATTTTTTTTCATAGTTTAGATTACTGTATATTTCTCTCCATTGTATCTCACACCCTGTTTATCTTCCTCTACCTCATTTTACCCTGTCAGTGATACCTATGTGGAGCAGTGGATAGAACACCAGCCCCGGAATTAGGTGGACCTGAGCTCAAATCTGGGCTCAGACACTTGACATTTAGTAGCTGTGAGACCCTGGGCAAGCCACTTCACCCCATTGCCTAGCCAAAAAAAAACCAAATTATTTTACCTTGTCCATCCTAAAACTGTTGTGCTTCTGACTCTTTCAATCTGCCCTTCTTTCTATTAGCCCCCTTTCTCTTATCCCCTCTCTTCCTACATTTCTCTAGGGTAAGAGATTACTATACTCAAATGAGTGTGCAAGGTATTACCTCTTTGAACCAATTCCAATGAGAGTAAGGTTCACATGCTCCCCTCTTCAACTTTCCCCATCTTCCCTTCTATTGTACAAGCTTTTTCATGCCTCTTTTGTGAGATAATTTGTCCCATTGTATAGCTCCCTTTCCCCTTCTCCAAGTACATTTCTCTTTCTTACCAATGAATTTTATTTTTTTTATCATCCCATCATATTTAACTCACATCTATGCCCTTTGTCTAGGTATACTCCTTCTAACTGCCCAAATAATGATAATAATTTCTTACTAGGAGTTACAAATATCATCTTCCCATGTAGGAACGTGAACGTGAACCGTTTAACTTCATTCAATCCCTTGTGATTTCTTTTTCCTGTTTGCCATTTTATGATTTGCTTGAGTTTTGTATTTGAAAGTTATATTTTCCATTCAACTCTGGGCTTTCAATAAGAAGCACATGAAGATCCTCTGTTTCACTGAATGTCCTTTTGCTCCCCTGAAGGATTATTCTCAGTTTTTCTGGGTAGTTAATTTTTGCTTTTAATCCTACCTCTTTTGCCTTCAATGTACAAATTACTAAATTTTGTGTTAACCTGACTGTAGATACACAATATTTTTTTTTCTTTTGGATGCTTCTAATATTTTGTCCTTGACCTGGGAGATCTAGTATTTAATTACAATATTCCTAAGAGTTTTCATTTTGGGATATCTTTCAGGAAGTGATCAGAGGAGTCTTTCAATTTCTATTTTACCTTCTTACTCTAGAACATCAGGGCAGTTTTCCCAGATAATTTCTTGGAAGATGATGTCTAGGCTCTTTTTTTTCATCATGGCTTTCAGGTGGTGAAATGACTTGATTTATCTCTCCTGGATTATTTTCAAAGTCAGTTGCCTTTCCAATGAGATATTCCACATTTTCTCGTATTTTTCATTCCTTTGATTTTGTTTTGTTGCTCCCTGATATCTCATACAGTCATTAGCTTCTACTTATACAATTTTAATTTTTTAATTTTTCCCCCAATTTTGTTTTTTTTAATTAATTTATTTTGATTTATCAAAATACTCCCATATGCTTCTGAGTTTAAAATTTTTCTCCTCCTGCCTCCACACCACCCTCCCCAAGATGGCGCACAATCTGATATAGGCTATACATATACATTCCTATTAAACATATTTTCACATAGGTGATGTTATAAGTAAGAATTAGAACCAGTAAGAGGAACCACCAGAAAGAGGAAACAAAACTCAACAGAACAGAAAAAAAATAGCAAGTAGTATACTTTGATCTGCATTCAAATTCCATAGTTTTTCTTTGGATGTGGATAGCATTTTCCATCATGAGGCCCTTGGAGATATCTTATATCTTTGTATTGCTGGGAAGGGTTAAGTTTATCAATATTAGTCATTGTGCAACATGACTGTTATTGTCTGCAATGTTCTCTTGGTTATGTATAAGTGGAGTTGTGAAATGATTCAACCATTTTGGAGAACAATTTTGGAACTATGCCCAAAAGGCTATAAAAATGTGCATACCTTTTGACCCAGCAATAGCAATTCTAGGGCTATATCCCAAAGAGATCATACAAATGTGAAAAGGACTCACATGTACAAAAATATTCATAGCAGCTCTTTTTGTGGTGGCAAAGAATTGGAAATTGAGAGGATGCCCATCAATTGGGGAATGGCTGAGCAAGTTGTGGCATATGAATGTAATTGAATACTATTGTGCTATAAGAAATGATGAACAGGCTGACTTCAGAAAAACCTGGAAAGAATTGTATGGTCTGATGCTGAGTGAAGTGAGCAGAACCTTCACTCAGAGGCCTCATGGTGGAAAATGCTATCCACATCCAAAGAAAGAACTATGGAAGTTGAATTGCTATTTTTTTTCTCTTCTGTTGAGTTTTGTTTCCTCTTTCTGATGGTTCCTCCTATTGGTTTTAATTTTTACTTACATCATCACTAATGTGAAAATATGTTTAATAGGAATGTAAATGCATAGCCTATATCAGATTGTACACCATCTTGGGGAGTGGTGGGAAGGAAGGGTGAAAAAAATTTTAAACTCAAGAGCATATGGAAGTAATTGTTGATAAATCAAAATAAATTAATAATTTTTTTAAAAAAAAATCAGAATTGGCCAGATGGAAAAGGAAGTCCAAAAGCTCACTGAAGAAAATACTTCCTTAAAAATTAGAATGGAGCAAATGGAAGCTAGTGACTTTATAAGAAATCAAGACACTGTAAAACAAAACCAAAGGAATGAAAAAATAGAAAACAATATGCAACATCTAATTGGAAAAACAATTGGCCTGGAAAATAGAACCAGGAAAGATAATTTTAAAATTATTTTACTATCTGAAAGTCATGATGAAAAAAAGAGCCTAGACATCGTCTTTCAGGAAATTATCAAGGAAAACTGCCCTGATATTCTAGAACCAGAAGGCAAAACAGCAATTGAAAGAATTCACTGATCACCTCCTGAAAGAGATCATCAAAGGAAAACTCCTAGGAATATTGTAGCCAAATTCCAGAGTTCTCAGGTCAAGGAGAAAATATTGCAAGCAGATACAAAGAAACAATTCAAGTGTTGTGGAAACACTGTCAGGATAATACAAGATTTAGCAGCTTCTATATTAAAAGATCACCTGCCTAGCAAAACTGAGTATAATCCTTCGGGGGGGGGAATTTATATTCAGTTAAATAGAGGACTTTCAAGCATAACTGATGAGAAAAACAGAGCTGAATAGAAAATTTGACTTTCAAATACAAGACTCAAGAGAAGCATGAAAAGTTTAACAAGAAAGAGAAATCATTAGGGTCTTATTAAGGTTGAACTGTTTACATTTCTGATGGAAAAATTATATTCATAACTCATGAGACCTCTCTCAGTATTAGGATAGTTAGAGGGAAAAAATTGTATGCATGTATAGATAGATACGTAGGTAGATAGATAGATTGATAGATAGATAGATAGATAGGTAGATAGATAGATAGAGGGCACAGGGTAAGTTGAAGATGTAGAGGTAATGTCTGGAGAAAAAAATTAAGGGATAAGAGAGGATTATAATGGGAGAAGTAGAAAGGGAGAGGTAGAATGTAGTAAATTATCTCACATAAAACAGACAAGAAAAGGCCTTTACAGTGGAGGGGGAAATGGGGGAAGGTGAGAGGAAACGAGTGAATCTTATTCTCATTGGATTTGGCTTAAGGAGGGAATAATATGGACATTCAATTGCATATGAAAATCTATTTTACCCTACAGGAAAACAGAGGGGAAGGGGATAAGAGAGCAGAGCAATGATAGATGGGAGGGCAGATTGGGAAAGGGGGTAATCAGAAGGAAACCCTTCTAAGGAAGGACAGGTTCAAAAGAGAAAATAGAATAAATAGTGGGTGGCAGAGTAGGTTTTTCATAATATGACTACTATGGAAGTGTTTTGCACAACTTCATATGTATAACCTGCAATGAGTTGCTTGCTTTCTCACTGAGAGTGGGTGGCGAGGAAGGGAGAGAGAAAATTTGGAACTTAAAGTTTTAAAAACAAATGTTGAAAATTATTTTGACATCCAAATGGGAAATAGATTATACAGGCAATGGGGTATAGAAATCTATCCTGACCCATAGGAAAATAAATGGGAAGGTCATAAGGGGGTGGATAGAAGAGAGGGCAGATTCAGAGGAGCATTCAGAATGTACACCATCTTGGGGAGGAGGGAGTGATGAGATGGAGAGAAAATTTGGAACTCAAAATCTTGTGGAAGTGAATATTGAAAACTAAAAATAAATAAATCGATTTTTAAAAAAATCAAGTAGGGGAGAGAGACAAGATGGCAGATAAAATGTAGTGACTCACCTAAGCTTGCTCCAAAACCTCTCCAAACACGTTTAAATAGTTGCTTAAAAGAACTTTTGGAGAGGTAGAACCCAAAATGGGGGGGGGGAGTGAAATAATTTTTTATCCTAATGCAACTTAGAAGGTAAGCAGGAAAGTCCTGTCACACATGGGTGAGAGTAGAGCATAATCCAGTACAGGCTATGCCAGCACAGACCCAACCCCAGCAAACTAGGAGCAGTTCTTGTGAGCCACTGAATCCACAGTGACTGCAGCTACTTCCAGAGCTGTCAGCCCACAGAAAATAATTGGATCAAACAACTGGTCAGAAAGAGATTAGGGGGTTCTCTTTACTAGCACTGAGGCTGGACTCTGTTGCTTTGCCCATACATGTATGCAGGTCAAAATCCTTGGTGGCAGTCCTGGAGTGAGGAGGAGCACCAGCACACCAGAGCTTGTGGCCACAGTGGAGTAGGAAACCCTCCTCACATTTCTGAGGCAGAAAAGAGTACTTGTGGTCACTAATATACCAGAGCATATTCCAGGAGAGTGATAAACATGCCTCTCCCTAAATCATACCACCCAGAAAGATTTGAAAACTTACAGATCCCTAGAAATAACTCTGAAGATAGCTACACATAACCTGTGAAGCTTGGGACAGTGTGCCCTCCAGCCTGGAAGCGAGCCTTACTTTAACAAAGAATTAAAAGTCAAGAAATATGCTGGGAACTGAGCAAGAAACAAACAAAAAAAATGACCATATGAAGTTATTATGGTGACAAGAAAAATAAAAATATACATTCAGAAGAAGATAACAAAGTCAAACAAAGTTAAAGTCCTACATTCAAAGCCTCCAAGAAAAATATGAATTGATCTCTGGTCATGGAAGGGCTCAAAAAGGATTTTGAAAATCAAGTAAGAGATGTAGAAGAAAAATTGGGAAGAGAAATGAGAGTGAAGCAAAAAAAAATCATGAAAACGGTGTCAACAGCTTGGTAAAAGAGACACAAAAAAAATTGAAGAAAGTAACACCTTAAGAAACATACTAGGGCAGATGGTAAAAAGAGATTTTTAAAAAAGCTAATAGGGAGAAGAATGCCTTAAAAAGTAGAATTGGCCGAATAAAAAAAAAGAGGCACAAAAATTCACTCAAGAAAAAAAAAATCCTTAAAAAGTAGAATTGACCAAATAAAATGAGGTAGAAAAGCTAACTGAAGAAAATAATTTCTTTAAAATTAGAATTAAGCAAACAGAAGTTAATGACTTTGTGAGAAATCAAGAAACAATAAAATAAAACTAAAAGAATGAAAAAAATAGAAGACAATGTGAAATATCTCATTGGAAAAACAACTAACCTGGGTAACAGATTCAGGAGAGATAATTTTAAAATTACTGGACTGCCTGAAAGCCATGATCAAAAAAAAAAAAAAGAAAAGCCTAAACCTCATCTTCGAAGAAATTATCAAGCAAAACTGCCCTGGTATTCTAGAACCAGAGGTTAAAATCGAAATTGAAAAAATCCACCAATCATCTGCTGAAAGAGATCCCAAAGTGAAAACTCCAAGAAATATTATAGCCAAATTTTAGAGTTCCTAAGTAGAGGAGAAAGTATTGCAATCAGCCACAAAGAAGCAATTTAAGTATGGTAGAGCCACAGTCAGGATACTACAAGATTTAGCAGCTTCTACATCAAAGGATCACAAGACTTGGAATATGACATTCAGGAGGCAAAGGAAGCTAGATTACAACCAAGAGTTATCTACCCAACAAAACTGAGTATAATCCTTTTGGGGGGAAATGTATATTCAATGAAATAGAGAACTTTCAAGTACTCTTGATGAAAAGACAGAGCTGAAGAGAAAATTTGACTTTCAAATACAAGACTGAAGAGAAGTATAAAAAGATAAACAGGAAAGAGAAATCATCAGGGACTTAAGAAGGTCAAACTGTTTACATTCCTGAATGAGAAAGTGATACTTGTAACTCAAGAGAACCTTCTCATTATTTGGGCAGTTAGAAGGCGTATATACAGAGAGGGGGCACAAGTGTGAATTAAATATGAAGGAATGATATTTAAAACATAAAATTAAGGAGTGAGAAAGGAATGTACTGGTAGAAAGGGAAAGGGAGAAGTAGAATGGGGTAAATTATCTCACATAAAAGAGGCAAAAAAAGTTTTTACAATTGAGGGGACGAGAGCAAGGTGAAGGGGAATGAGTCAATCTTACTCTTATCAGAAATGGAACAAAGAGGAAATAACATACACAAATGGATAGAGAAATCTATCTTACCCTGTAGGAAAGTAGGAGAGGAAGGACATAAGAGAAAGAGTGGTGTGATAGAAGGGAGGAAAGATTGGGGGAATTGGGTAGTCATAAGCAAAACACTTTTGAAGTGGGACAAGTTGAAAGGGGAGAGAGAATAGAATAAACTGTGGGGGTGTAGAATGGAGGGAAATGTAGTTAGAAATAATAACTGTGAAAAAAAATTTTGAAGCAAGTTTTATGTATAACCATATAAAAAATGTTCTACCTCACTATTGGTTGGAGAAACACAAATTAAAACAATTTTGAGGTGCTACCTCATACTTTTAGATTGTCTAATAGGACAGACAAGATAAATAACAAATGTTGCAGGGGATGTGGGGAAAACGAGATATTAATGCATTGTTGTTGGAGTTGTGAACTGATACAACCATTTTGCAGAGCAGTTTGGAACTATGCCTAAAGGGCTATAAAACCTTGCTTACCCTTTGGCTTGGAAATTCTACTAGTAGGTCTGTATTCCAAAAGATATACAAAAAGGAAAAGGAATTGTATGTTAAAAAATATTTATAGCGGTTCTTTTACAGTGGCTAAGATTTGGAAATTGATAGAAATGCCCATCCACTGGGGAATGGTTGAACAAATTGCAGCATGTGATTATGATGGAATAACATTGTGGTATAAGAAATGATGAGCAAAATTCTCCCAGAAAAAGCTGGAAAGACTTCCATGAGCTGATGCAAAGTGAAATGTACTGTGTGCAAAGTTACAGCAATATTGTAAGATGATCAACTGTGAGTGACTTAGCTATTCTCAACAGTACAATGATCCAAGACAACTTTGTGTATTGTATTTTATGAGAAAATTTTCCACATTTATTGAGATGATTATGTGGTTTCTGTTGGTTTTGGTGTTGATATGCTCAATTATGCAGATAGTTTTCCTAATACTGAACCAGCCCTGCATTCCTGGTATAAATCCTACCTGACCATAGTGCATTACTCTTGTGATAAGTTGCTATAATCTATTTGCTAATATTTTGTTTAAAATTTTTGCATCTATATTCATTAGAGAAATTGGTCTATAATTTTCTTTCCCTGTTTTGACTTTTCCTGGTTTAGGTATCAGCACCATATTTATATCATAAAAAGAATTTAGTAAGACTCCTTCTTCACCTGTTTTCCCAAATAGTCTATATAGTATTGGAATTAATTGTTCTTTAAATGTTTGATAGAATTCGTATGTAAATCCATCTGGCCCTGGAGATTTTTTCCTAGGGAGTTCATCAATGGCTTGTTCAATTTCTTTTTCTGAGATGGGGTTATTTAAGTATTTTACTTCCTCTTCTGTTAATCTGGGTAATTTATGTTTTTGTGAATGTGTATCCATTTCACTAAGATTGTCAAATTTGTTGGCATATAGTTGGGCAAAATAATTCCTAATTATTGTTTTAATTTCTCTTCCTTGGTGGTAGCTTCACCCTTTTCATTCTTGATACTAGTAATTTGGTTTTCTTCTTTCTTTTTTTTAATTAAATTAACCAAAGGTTTACTATTATTTTTTTTTTTCATAAAACCAGCTCTTAGTTTTATTTATTAGTTCAATAGTTTTCTTAATTTCAATTTTATTAATTTTTCCTTTGGTTTTCAATATTTCTAATTTGGTGTTTAGTTGAGGATTTTTAATTTGTTCTTTTTCTATTTTTTTAGTTGTATGCCCAATTCATTAATCTCCTCTTTTTCTATTTTATTTATGTAAGCATTTAGAGATATAAAACTTCCCCTAAGAACTGCTTTAGCTGCATCCCATAAGTTTTGGTATGTTGTCTCATTATTGTCATTCTCTTGAATGAAATTATTGATTGTTTCTATGATTTGTTGTTTGACCCAATCATTTTTTAGGATTAGATTATTTAGTTTCCAATTATTTTTTAGTCTATCTTTCCATGGCCCTTTATTACATATAATTTTTATTGCATCATGATCTGAAAAGGATGCATTTAATATTTCTGCCTTTCTGCATTGGATTGTGAGGTTTTTATGCCCTAGTACATGGTCAATTTTTGTGTATGTGCCATGTACTTCTGAGAACAAAGTATATTCCTTTCCATCCCCATTCGGTTTTCTCCAGAGTTTTATCATACCTAAATTTTCTAATGTTCTATTCACCTCCTTAACTTCTTTCTTGTTTATTTTGTGGTTAGATTTATCTAGTCCAGAGAGGGGAGGTTCAGGTCCCCCACTAGTATAGTTTTGCTGTCTATTTCTTCCTGTAACTCCCTGAACTTCTCCTCTAAGAATTTGGATGCTATACCATTTGGTGCATATATGTTTAGTAATGATATTACTTCATTGTCTATGGTGCCTTTTAGCAGGATGTAGTTTCCTTCCTTATCTCTTTTGATTAGATCTATTTTTGCTTTTGCTTTGTCTGAGATCAGGATTGCTACCCTGCTTTTTTTTTACTTCAGCTGAAGCATAATATATTCTGCTCCAGCCTTTTACCTTTACCCTGTATGTGTCACTCTTTTTCAATGTGTTTCCCATAAACAACATATTGTAGGATCATGGTTTTTAATCTATTTTGCTATCTGCTTCCATTTTATGGGAGAGTTCATCCCATTCACATTCATAGTTATGATTACTACCTATGTCTTTTTCTCCATCCTTCCCCCCCATTTATGCTTTTTCTTTCTCCTTTCTCCATCCCCCCCACTAGTGTTTTGCTTTTGACCACCACCTCCTTCAGTCCCTCCTCCCTTCTGTTATCCCTTTCCTTTTTTTTCCCCTTGACACTTACTGCTTCTTCCCTCCCTTCTATCCCCCTCCCTTTTCTTTCCCCTTTTCCCTCCTACTACCTGTAGGGCAGGTTAGATTTCTACACCTAACTGCTTATGTTATTCCCTTCTTGAGCCCAATCTGGTGAGAGTAAAGTTCAACAATGCTCACCCCCCTCCCTTCTGCTATAATAGGATTTTGTGTCTTTTCCTGTAATGTAATTTACCCTTGTCTGCCTCCTCCTTTCTCAGTAAGTTTTCTTAGATCAGACTAATCCACTTACTTGGATCCATTTAACCTACATAATTAGATTTTTTAAAAAATTATTCCATAAAAGTCAACTAATGTCCACCCCCTTTATGTATACTCCTTTAACATGGTGTAATAACAATGCAGTTCTCAAGAGTTGCAAGTGTCTTCCCTCGTAGGGACATAAACAGTCTGCCCTTATTAACAACATATTGTGTCTTTCTGTCCCATTTACCTTTTTATGTCTTTCTTGAATCTTGTACTTGAAGATCAAATTTTTCATTGAGCTGTGGTCCTTTTATCAGGAAGGTTTGGAATTCCCTTATTTTGTTGAATATCCATCTCCCCCCTTGAAACATCATTCTCATTCTTGCTGGTTAGTTGATCCTTGGCTGCAATCCAAGATCCTTTGCCTTAAGGAATATTATGTTCCAACCCCTGTGGTCTTTTAATGTAGAAGTTGCAAGGTCCTGTGTAATCCTGACTGTCATTCCATGATATTTAAATTGTTTCTTTCTGGCTGCTTACAGTATTTTCTCTTTCATCTGGTAATTTTGGAATTTTGCTATTATATTCTTGGTGTTTCAATTTGGGATCTCTGTCAGGTGGTGAGCGGTGGATTTTTTCTATGGTTATTTTACCTTCTGGTTCTAGGACTTCAGGGCAGTTTTCCTTTATGATTTCCTGAAAGATACTGTCCAGGCTCTTTTTTCCATCATGATTTTCAGGTAGTCGAATAATTTTTAAATTGTCTCTCCTGATCGATGTTCCAAGTCAGTTGTTTTACCCATGAGGTATTTTATGTTTTCATCTATTTTTTTTTCATTTTTTTGTTTCTGTTTGACTGATTCTTGCTCTCTCATAGAGTCATTAGTTTCCATTTGTCCAATTCGTATTTTTAACAGATTGTTCTTCTATTAGTTTTTGTACTTCTCCAATTGGCCAATTGTATTTTTAAGGTATTTGTTTCTTCAGTGTATTTTTTTCCAGTTGGCCAATTGTATGTTTTAGGGACTTGTTTTCTTCACTGTACTGTTTTTTTTTTCCAATTGACCAATTGTATTTTTGAAGGACTCTTCTACCTCTCTCATTTGACTTTTAAAATCCTTCCTGAGCTCTTCTAAGAAGGCTTTTTGGGCTTCAGACCAGTTCATATTCCCTTTTGATGTTGCAGATGTGAGTTTGTTGACAATGTTGTCCTCTTCAGAATTTCTGTCTTGATCTTCACTCTTCTCATAATATGAATCTATGGTACATTTCTTTTTACTCATGGTGTTTCTTTATTCCCTGGCCTTTAAAGAGATTGAGCTCTCCTGCTGGGGAGCAAAGAGCACTGACCCAAACTTCTTGTGTTGGGAGCCTAGGTCTTGGTCACTGGCTTTGTGTGCTGGGGCCTCTTATGTTGGCAATTGGAGGCTGTAGGGTTCTGGCAGCTTACCTTGTGTTGGGCTGGAATCAGCAAGGCTGGAACTTTCAGGCAATTCTAGGTTGCCTGCTCTTTCTTTAGCTTTCTTCAGCTCCTTTTAGATGGGTGCTGCAGGGTGTTTATCTGCCTGAGGCTCCTTGCAGTGCTGTCTCCCTTAGTTCTGCTGAAGCACTGGGAAGCTCCTTTGCTGTAGAGTGATGAGGTACCTGGTGGTTTTCTAAGCTGGTTTCCACCAGTTTCCCCAACCTCACTGAGACACTTGGAGGTCCGGGTATTGGTGTTTGCCTGCTCTACCACCTGTGCTTCAGGATCTCCTCCTGCTTGGGAGCTGGAGGCTGTAAGTTTCTGACAGCTTACCTGGTGTTGGGCTGAAATCAGCAAGGCTGGAACTTTAGGGCAACTTTATGTTGCTTTCTTCAGCTCCTTTCAGATGAATGCTGCAGGGTGTTTATCTGCCTGAGGCCCTTTGTAGTGCTGCTTCCCTTGTTTTTGATGAGGCACTGGAAGATCCATTTGCTGTAGAATGCCAAGGCACCAGGATCTCCTCCTGGTGTGCTAAAGTGTGTCTTTTTGATAGCTGGCTGGGATGCCTCCCATTCAGTACTGCTCCCCTTCCCCCAGGGTAAGAGGGTCCTTTCCCTTTAATCTCTCAAGTGACCTGGGCTACTGCACTGCTGCTCCCTGTCTTACTTCTGGTTCAGCTGTTCCAGGGTTTTTTCTGGGGTGATGTTTTCTGGGTTTTCAGAGGTTGATAGGGGAGGGTGATAGTGACTACCTTTTTACTCTGCCATCTTGGCTCCTGGAAGCAAAACAATCCAAGATAACTCTGAAGACTTAAAATGAAAAAAATGCTATCCATCCTCCAAAAAAGAACTAATGGTATTTGAGTACAGACTGAAGCATACTTTTCTTAACTTTATTTTTTCTAGAGGGTTTTTTTTAGGTCTGTTTCCTTTTACAACATGACTAATTTGGAAATGTTTTAACATGACTAAGCATGTATAACCTATATTGAAATGCTTGCCTTCTTAATGGTGGGGGTGGAGAGAGAATTTGGAACTCAAAATTTTAAAAATAAATGTTAAAAAAGTTTACATGTAATTGTAGAAAAATAAAATACTAAATAAATTTTTTAAGTAGTTCAATATCAAACCATAAAAACAAAATAGGTTGGAAAAAATGAATGAACAAGAATAGAACAGGATCATAACAAGCTACTATAGTGCCACAGAAGCTCAAGATATGAACACAGAAGAAGACATTGACTTGGAAACATTTATAAGCAAAGTTTCAAATTAAAATGCAGATCATACACACATCCAACAAGAATACCTACAAGAGTTTTTTTTTTTTAAGTTTAAAAATGATTTAAAAATCAAATAGAAGGGGTGGAGGAAAAATTGGGAAAATAAATGAGAACTATTCAAGAAAATTAACAAAAGATAATTTACAACTTGATAAAAGAGATGCAAAAATACAGGAAAAAAATTGTTCCTTAATAATTAAAATTATCCAAATGACAGTGAATGATTCCATAAGATATCATTAAAAAAGTAAGGCAACCAAAAAAACTGAAAAGTAGAAGAAAGTGTGAAATGATGGAAAAAACAACTGACATGAAAAATAGATTGATGAAAATAACTTAAGAATCATTAGTGCTGTTGGAGGGAGTCTACTTAAACAAAGGTCTGATTCTATCATGCTGGGATGATATCAAAAGATGAGTGGGAGAGTGTTAGAGAGAAATGCATTGGCAATAAGAGAAAGGGAGAGAAAATGGGGGAAATCATCTGACATAAATGGGATGCACAAGAAAAGTTCACATAGTGGAGTAAAAAATAGGGCAGAGTGGGCAATACTTGAATAGTTTTATTAGTTCAGTGAGAGCATATACATAAACCTTGAAGTTTTCTTTGCCCTATTTAACTCCTTCATTTCTTATACCTACCCACCAAATTCAATTTCATCTTTACAACATCTCTTACATTACCCTCCTTCTCATTGCCAACATCACCATGCATGCCTTTTGTCTTGTGTCTCTGCTTAACTCCACACATCCTTCATATGGTTGCAGACCAATCTTTATTATCCACAGATTTGATTATATCAATCTACACAAAAATTTACAGTAGACACAATTTATCCTCAAAGTCAACTTGAAATTTCTTGCCTGACATTCAAGATACTCCACTGTCTGATACCATCCCCGTTTTCCAACCTGTTTTCATAATTCATTTCTACAATTTCATTGCTTTAGCCCAGTTAGATGCTTCTCTTTGGCCTAAACTCATACTCTTTTATCTCTGGTCTTTCTTTGTACAATCCTCCCTGAATGAAGTGTACAATGTAGTGGAAAGGATGCTCGATTTATCATCAAAAGTCATAGGCTTGATTACTTAGATCCTGTGTAACTGTGGGAAAGATACTTAACTTCTGTGAACTTCAGTTTTTTGGCTTTAAATTGAGGAGGTAACCACCGATGACCCCCACTAAATTCCCTTTCAACTCTAAATGTACAATACTATACTTTCTAAATCTAAATCTATGATAGCATACTTTCCCCCAACCTGTTCCCTTTTATCCGTTACATATCCACGCTATAAAACTAAACTCAAATACTGCCTCCTGCAAGATGCTCCAATTAGTAGTTGCTTTTTGCCTCTTCTATTCTACCTTATGTTTTTTTGATTCAACAATCACTGTTATTTTGCATTCCTTTTTTTTAATGTACCCCTTATAGTGTTCAAGATCTATGAGAGTAGGGCCCAAGTGTTTCAAACTCCAACTCAAACACCCACTTAGTCTGTGTAATGAGGAAGAAAACAATGTGATGCACAAAGAAAAGTCTGAGTTTGAATGCTGGCTCTACACTTACAATCTCTGTGATGTTTGCCATGTCACCTAATCTCTTAGGACTTCAGTTTTTTTTTTTTATCTTAAAAATTAGGGGGTTGGGCTAAGTGGCCTCTGAGATTCTTCTAGGACTAGATCTGTGATTCCAGTGCTTTGCACACAGGACAGCTGTGTATACAAGAAATATTTTTTTTGACAGACAGAATGACTTCTTCATAACATTGCTTTTAAGTGTCTCCTTCTTTCCTCTGACTCACCATTATAGTACAGCCCTTCATCAATTCCTGCCTGGACTATTATAGTAGCCTTTTGCTGGTCTCCTGGCCTCACATCTGCCCACCTCACTGTAGTTTATCCTTCACTTAGTAGTCAAATTGATATTCCTAGGATTCTGACCATGTCATCTGCCAACTCACATTCAATAAACTCCAGCAGGCCTCTTTCACTTTGATCAGTGTTTTATTTTTCCAAAATTACAAATCAAAAAAATGTTTAGCATTCATTTTTACAAGATTTTGAGTTCCAAATTTTTCTCCTTCCCTACCTCCCCTTCCCTCTTCTCAAAATGGTAGGCAGTGGGATAATTTTTATATGTGCTATCATGTAAAAAATATTTCCATATTCATCACAGTTGTGGGAGAAAGATCAAAAGTGAAAAACAACAAAAACATGAGAAGGAATAAAATAAGTGAAAAAATATGCTTTGATATGCATTCAGAGTCCATTGGTTCTTTATCTGGATATGGAGAGCATTTTCCTTTGAGAGTCCTTCCTTTGTACTTGTCTTGGATCATTGTGTTGCTGAGAAAAGTTGAGTCATTCATAGTTCATCATGTTGCTGATACTGTGTAGAGAGTTTTTTTCCTGGTTCTGCTGATTTCAGGTTGCATCAGTTTGTTCAAGTCTTTTGTAACAAAATAGTGTAGTATACAGGTTTTTGATCCACTCTTCTACCCATTTCTGTTTTATGGAAAACTTCATCCCATTCACATTCACCATTATGATTATTATCTGTATAGTTCCCTATATCCTATTCTTCCTCTTTGTCCTCTCCCTCCTTTCATCCTTTCCCACATACCAATGGTTTGCTTCCATCTATGGCTTCCACTGATCTGCCTTCCCTTCTGTCACTCTCCACCTTTATTTAATCTCCTAGCCTCCTACTTTCCTGTTGACTAAGATAGATTTCTATGTTCATCTGATTGTGTATATTATTCCCTCTTTGAGCCAGTACTGATGAGAGTAAGGTTCAAGCAATACCCCTCACTTCCTTCCATCTTCCACTCCACCATAGTAGGTCTTTCTTGCCTCTTCATGTGAGATACTTTACCTCATTCTACATCTCCCTTCCTTTTGCACCCAATATACTCCTCTTTCTCATTCCTTACTTTTTAAATGTTATTCCCTCAAATATATCTTATACCCATACTCTGTATCTCTATTTCTTCTATTTGTGCCATTAGTACTACAATTTTTAAGAATTATAAGTATCACCTTGCTATGTAGGGATATGAAAAGTTTAGCCCTATTGAATTCCTTCTATTTTCTTTTCCCTTTTTACCTGTTTATGCTTCTCTTGGGTCTTGATATTGGAGATCAAATTTTTGGTTTAGTTCTGGTCTTCTCCTTATCAAGGCTTGAAATAATTCTATTTCATTTTTTTCCTTAATGTATTATGCTTAATTTTGCCAGGTAAGTGATTTTTGGTTGTAATCTTATCTCCATTGCACTCCAAAATATCATGTTGCATGATCTCAGATCCTTTAAGGTTGCCACTGCTAAGTCCTGTGTGATCCTGATGGTGACCCTCCAATATTTGAATTGTTCCTTTCTGGCCACTTGTAGTATTTTTTTTTCCTTGACCTAATAATTCTGAAATTTAACTATAATGTTTCTTGGGGTTTTTATTTTGGGATCTCCTTCCTGAGGTGATTAGTGGATTCTTTCAATACCTGTGCTGTCCTCTGGATCCAGGAAATAAGGGCAGTATTCCTTGATAATTTCTTGAAAGCTGTCAAGGTCTTCCTTTTGATTATTGCTTCCAGGTAGTCAAATGATTTCTGATATTATCTCTTCTGGATCTATTTTCCAGGTCAGTTGTTTTTACCTATGAAGTATTTTACATGTTCTTCTATTTTTTTCATTCTTTCAAATTTGTTTAATTGATTCATGATGTCTCATAGAATCATTAGTTTCCACTTGCCCAATTCTAATTTCATTTTCTTTTTCTTTTTCTCTTTCTTTTTGTTTGCTAGGCAATGGGGTTAAAAGACTTGCCCAGGGTCCTACAGCTAGTAAGTGTCAAGTGTCTGAGGACAGGTTTCAACTTATATCCTCCTGACTCCAAGGCCAGAGCTCTATCCATTATTCCAGCTAAGTGCCCCTCCAATTTTAACTTTTAAGATGCTGTTTTCCTCAATTAGTTTTTGTACTTTCCATTTGTCCAATTGTACCCTTTTTTAAAATTTTATTTTCTTATTAATTTATTTTGATTTATCAACAATCACTTCCATATGTTTTTGAGCTTAAAATTTTTCTCTTCCTTTCTCCCCACCACCCTCCCTAAGACAGCACACAATCTGATATAGGCTATACACATATACATTCCTATTAAACATATTTTCACATTAGTGATGATGTAAGTAAGAATTAGAAGCAATATGAGGAACCACCAGTAAGAGGAAACAAAATTTAACAGAAGAAAAAAAATAGCAAATAGTACGTGTTCATCTGCATTCAAACTTCATAGTTCTTTCTTTGGATATAGATAGCATTTCCATCACAAGGCCTTTGGAGATATTAGATCCTTGTGTTGCTGGTAAGGGTTAAGTTTACCAATATTAGTCATCACACAATGTGGCTGTTATTGTGTACAACATTCTCTTGGTTCTGCTCACTTCACTCAGCATCGGACCATACAAATCTTTCCAGGTTTTTCTGAAGTCAGCCTGTTCATTATTTCTTATGGCACAATAGTATTCCATTACATTCATATACCACAACTTGTTCAGCCATTCCCCAATTGATGGGCATCCTCTCAATTTCCAATTCTTTGCCACCACAAAAAGAGCTGCCATAAATATTTTTGTACATGTGGGTCCTTTTCCCATTTGTATTATCTCTTTAGGATATAGCTCTAAAAGTGCTATTACTGGGTCAAAGGGTATGCACATTTTTATAGCCTTTTTGGAGTAGTTCCAAATTGCTCTCCAAAATGCTTGGATCATTTTACAATTCCACCAGCAATGCATTAGTGTTCCAATTTTCCCACATCTTTTCCAGTATTTATCATTTTCTTGTTTTGTCATCTTGGCCAATGTAATATGTGTGATGTGGTACCTCAGAGTTGTTTTGATTTGCATTTCTCTAATCAATAGCTATTTAGAGCATTTTTCATATGACTATAGAGGTCTTTAATTTCTTCATCTGAGAACTGCCTGTCCATATTCTTTGACCATTTATCAGTTAGGGAATCACTTGTACTCACAAATTTGACTTAATTCTTTATATATTTGAGAAATGAGGCCCTTATCAGAGAGACTGGTTGTAAAAATTCTTTCCCAGTTTTCTACCTTCTTTCTAATCATAGTTGCATTGGCTTTGTTTGTGTAAAAGCTTTTCAATTTAATGTAATCAAAGTTACCCATTTTGCTTTTTGTAATGTTCTCTATCTGCTGTTTGGTTGTGAATTCTTCTGTTCTCCATAGATCTGATAGGTAAACTATTCCTTGCTCTCCCAGTTTGCTTATAGTATCAGACTTTATATCTAAATCCTGAAGACATTTTGACTTTATTTTGGTATATGGTGTGAGATTCTGATCAATGCTTAGTTTCTTCCATGCTCTTTTCCAGTTTTCCCAGCAGTTTTTTTTTTCAAAGAGTGGGTTCTTATCCCAGAAGCTAGGATTTTTGGGTTTATCAGATAATAAATTAATATTATCATTGACCACTTTGTCTTGCATACTTCACCTATTCCACCACTGATCCACCACTCTATTTCTTAGCCATTACCAAGCAGTTTTGATGACTGATGCTTTATAATACAATTTAAAATCTAGAATGGCTAGGCCACCTTCCCCTGCATTTTTTTTTTTCATTAGTTCACTAGATATTCTGGACCTTTTCTTCTTCCAAATGAATCTTATTATTATTTTTTCTAACTCTATGAAATAATTTTTGGTAGTTTGATTGGTATGGCACTGAATAAGTAAATTAGCTTATGTAGAAATATCATTTTTATTATATTAGCTCTGCTTACCCATGAGCAACTGATGTTTTTCCAATTATTTAGATCTGACTTTACTTGTGTGAAAAGTATTTTGTAATTGTGTTCATATGGTTCCTGGGTTTGTTTTGGGAAGTAGACTTCTAAATATTTTATAATTTCTACAGTAACTTCAAATGGAATTTCTCTTTCTATCTCTTGCTGTTGGATTTTGTTGGTAATATATAAAAATGCTGATGATTTCTGTGGGTTTATTTTATAGACTGCAACTTTGCTACAGTTATTTGCTATTTCAAGAAGTTTTTTACTTGATTCTCTAGGATTCTCTAAGTATATCATCATGTCATCTGCAAAGAGTGCCTTATGAAATATCATGTTACATGCCCTATCATCTTTTAATGTAGAAGCTGCAAGGTCCTGTGTAATCCTGACTGTGGTTCCAGATATTTAAATTGTTTCTTTCTAGCTACTTGTAGACTTTTCTCTTTGACCTGGTAATTTTGGTATTTGGCTACTATATTCCTTGGCATTTTCAATTTGGGATCTCTTTCAGGAGTTGTTCAGTGGATTCTTTCTATGTCTATTTTACCCTCTAGCTCTAAGACCTCAGGACAATTTTCCTTTATGATTTCCTGAAAGATACTGTACAGGCTCTTTTTTATCATGATTTTCAGGTAGACCAATAATTTTTAAATTGTCTCTCCTGGATTGATTTTTCAGGTCAGTTGTTTTACCAATGAGGTATTTTAGGTTTTCATCTATTTTTTTCACTTTTTTTGTTTGTTTGTTTCTGTTTGGCTGATACTTGCTCTCTCATAGAGTCATTAGCTTCCATTTGTCCAATTCTAATTTTTAAACAATTGTTTTCTTCTGCTAGATTTTGTACCTCCTTCCCCATTTGGCCAATTGTATTTTTTAAGGATTTATTTTCTTTTCTTTTTTTTTATTGTTTTCTTCCACCCCTCCCCCCACCCCAAGATGGTATGCATTCTGAATACCCCTTCCCCTGGTCTGCCTTCTCTTCTATCTCTCCCCCTTCTTCTCTTATGCCCTTCCCCTTCTATTTTCCTGTAGGGCAGGATAGACTTCTGTACCCCATTTTCTGTATTTCTTATTTCCCAGTTGCATGTGAAAATATTTTTTTAAAAACATGTGTTTTTAGAACTTTGAGTTCCAAATTTTCTCCCTTCCTCCCTCCCCACCCACCCTCATTGAAAAGGTAAGCAACTCAATATAGGTTGTACATGTGCAGTTATGCAAAACACTTCCTTGGTAGACATGTTGTGAAAAACTAACTCTATTTCCCTTAATCCTATCCTGCCCTATCATCTATTCTATTCTTTCTTTTGACCCTTTCCCTCCTCAGAAGTATTTGCTTCTGATTACCCTCTTTCCCAATCTGCCCTCCTCTCTATCACCCCCTCCCCGCTCTCTTGTCCCCTTCTCCCCCTATTTTCCTATAGGGTAAGACAGATTTCTATTCCCAATTGCATGTGTATGTTATTCTCTCCTTAAGCCAAGTCCCATTAGAATAAGATTCCTTCATTCCC
Source organism: Phascolarctos cinereus (assembly GCF_003287225.1). NCBI lineage: Eukaryota > Metazoa > Chordata > Mammalia > Diprotodontia > Phascolarctidae > Phascolarctos > Phascolarctos cinereus. The sequence continues at coordinate 275,008,108 of NW_027555625.1, read as the reverse complement.
TCTCACCTTCCCCTGTTTTCCCTCCATTGTGAGAGACATTTTTTTCTGTTTTCTTTTTGTGAGATAATTTGTCCCATTCTACCTCTCCCTTTCTTCTCCAAGTGTCATCCTCTCTCATCCCTTAGTTTTATTCTCCAGATATGACCCCTTAATCTTCAACTCACCCTGTGCCCTCTGTCTACCTATATATACATACATACAATTTTTTTTCCTTCAACTACCCTAATACTGACAAAGTTCTCATGAGTTACAAATATCATCTTTCCATGCAGGAATGTAAACAGTTCAATCTTAATAAGTCTCTTATGATTTCTCTTTCCTGTTTACCTCTTCATGTTCCACTGGAGTCCTGTATTTGAAAGCCAAATTTTCTGTTTAGCTCTGGTCTTTTCCTCAGGAATGCTTGAAAGTCCTCTATCTCACTGAATGACCATTTTTTCCCCTGAAGGATTATACTCGGTTTTGCTGGGTAGGTGATTCTTGTTTTTAATCCTATCTCCTTTGCTCTCTGCCATATTATATTTCATGCCCTGCAGTCCTTTAATGTGGAAGCTGCTAAATCTTGTGTTATCCAGATTGTATTTCAACAGCACTTGAATTGTTCCCTTCTGGCAGCTTGTAATATTTTCTCTTTGACCTGGAAAATCTGGAATTTGGCTACAATATTCCTAGGAGATTTTCTTTGGTGATCCCTTTCAGGAGGAGATCTGTGGATTCTTTCCATTTCTATTTTGCCCTCTGGTTCTAAAATATCAGGGCAGTTTTCCTTGATAATTTCTTGAAAGATGATGTCTAGGCTCTTCTTTTGATCATGGCTTTCAGATAGTCCAATAATTTTTAAATTCTCTCTCCTGGATCTATTTTCTAGGTCAGTTGTTTTTCCAATGAGGTATTTCACATTGTTTTCTAATTTTTCATTCTTTTGGATTTGTTTTACAATGTCTTGATTTCTCATAAAGCCACTAGCTTCCAATTGCTCTATCCTAATTTTTAAGGAAGTATTTTCTTCAGTAATCTTTTGGACTTCCTTTTCCATTTGGCCAATTTTTCTTTTTAGGGCCTTTTTCTCCTCATTGGCTTTTTGGACCTCTTTTGTCATTTGGGTTAGGCTGTTTTTTAAGGTGCTATTTTCTTCAGTATTTTTTTGGGTCTCCTTTACCAAGCTGTTGACTTGTTTTTCATAATTTTCTTGCATCACTGTCATTTCTCTTGCCCGTTTTTCCTCTACTTCCCTTACTTGCTTCTCAAAATCCCTTTTGAGCTCTTCCAAGGTCTGAGACTGATTCATGTTGTTCTTGGAGGCTTTGGATGTAGCAGCTTTGATTTTGTTGTCTTCTTCTGGTTGTATATTTTGATCTTCTTTTTCACCAAAGTAAGATAATATAGTCTGACTCTTTTTGCACTGCTTGCTCATGATCCCAGCCAATTACTTGAGTTTTAAACTCTTTGTTAAGGTAAGTGTCTGCTTCCAATGTGGAGAGTGTACTGTCCCAATTCAGGGGTTTGTGTAGCTGTTTTCAGAGATCCTTGTAGGGACCAGTAAATTTTCAGTTCTTCCAAGGTGGTATAAGGGGCGAGGTGTTTACCCCTTTCTTGGCCTATGACCACAAGTATTCCTTTCTGTCCCATAACTGTGAGGAGGAGTTTCTCTCCACAGCCACTCCAAGCTCCACCAAGCCAGCGCTCTTCCTCACCCCAGCACTGCTGCCTAGAACTGCGACCCAGATCCACACATGGGCAAAGCAAGAGATTCCTGCCTCAGCAGTAGCAAAGAGATCCCTGCAGTCCCTCTCTGATCAGCCACTGGATTCCCCCCTCAGTCTGTGGGCAGGAAGCTCAGGAAGCAGCCGCCCCTCCCCCCAGGGCCATGCTCTTGGGGAATGGAGCTGAGACCCCGCCTTCCTCTCTGACCATGGACAGAAACAGGCTTTTCCCACTGACCTTCTAAGTTGTCTTCGGCATTTGTGGATTGAGGAGTCTGGAAATCTCCACAGCTGTCTGTGATTCAGTCCTCTGAGGCCTGCTCCATATTTGCTAAGGCCTGCGTACCCACACTGTGCTGTGCTGCCCTCCCAGCCCGGGGCAATACACCTTTCTGATCAATCATCCAGGTTGTCTTGGGCTGGAAATTTGTTTCACTCTGTCTTTTTGTGGGTTCTGATGCTTCAGAATTTGTTTACAGCCATTTTTTATGAGTATTTGGAGGGGTTTGGGGGAGAGCTCAAGCAAGTCACTGCTTTCACTCTGCCATCTTGGCTCCGCCCCCCAGGGATTTGTTTTCTTCAGTGTACTTTTTTTCCAGTTGGCCAATTGTGTTTTTTAAGGACTCTTCTACCTCTCTCCTTTGACTTTTAAAATCCTTCTTGAGCTCTTCTAAGAAGGCTTATTGGACTTCAGACCAGTTCATATTCCCCGTTGATGTTGCAGATGTGGGTTTGTTGACAATGTTGTCCTCTTCAGAATTTCTGCCTTGATCTTCACTGTTCTCATAATATGAATCTATGGTACATTTCTTTTTACTCATGCTGTTTCTTTATTCCCTGGCCTTTAAAGAGGTTAAGCTCTCCTGCTGGGGAGCAGAGGGCACTGACCCAAGCTTCTTGTTTTGGGAGCCTAGGTCTTTGTTACTGACTTCGTGTGTTGAGGCCTCTTATGTTGACAATTGGAGGCTGTAGGGTTCTGGCAGCTTACTTGGTGTTGGGCTGAAATCAGCAGGTCTGAAACTCTAGGGCAACTCTAGGTTGCCTGTGTTTCCTTTCCTTTCAACTTACTTAGGCTCCTTTCAGATGAATGTTGCAGGGTGCTTATCTGCCTGGGGCCCTTTGTAGTGCTGCTCACCTTATTTTTGCTGAGGCACTGGGAGACCTGTTTGCTGTATATTTCCAAGGCACCTGGTCATTTTTCTGAGTTGGTTTGCACTGGTTTCCCCACCCTCACTGAGGCACTTGGAGGTCCAGGTGTTGGTGTTTGCCTACTCCACCACCTGTGTTTCAGGATCTCCTCCTGGTGTGCTAAAATGAGGTTTTCTGCTAGGTTGCCGAGATGCCTCCCATTCTGTACTGCTCCCCTTTCCCCAAGGCAAGAGGGTCCTTTCCCTTTAATTTCTCAAGATACCTGGGCTACTGGACTTCTGCTCCCCATCTTTCTTCTGGTTCGGCTTTCCCAGGGTTTTTCTTGTGGTGATATTTTCTAGGCTTTCAGAGATTGACAGGGGAGGGTGAGAGTGACTACCTTTTTACTCTGCCTGGCCAACTGTATTCTTTAAGAAGTTGTTTTTTTCTGGTGAATTTTTGTATCTCCTTTTCCATCTGGGCAATTCAACTTTTGAAGCAGTTTTACAAGCTGTTGAGTCTTTTTTTTTTTCCATAATTCTCTTTCATCACTATCATGTCTTTTCCCCATTTTTCTTCTATGTCTCTTATATGATTTTAAGTTCTTTTTTGAGCTCTTCCATGAGTTCTTTCTGGGCTTGAAATCATTTCCCATTTTTCTTTAGGGTTTTACTCAGAGGTGTTCTGACATTTTGTCCTCTTTTGAATTTGTATCATGGTCTTCCATGTCACCATAATAGCTTTCAATTGTCAGATTCTTTTTTAGTTGTTTTCTGCTCATCCCTTCCCCCCTCCTTTTTTTTAAAACCTTTTTTCTTTTCTTTTAAATTTGAGCTCTTCTCCCTGGATGGAAGGATCAATGTTTTAGACTTTTTGTGTTGGTGGCTGCAGGTCCTGGCTGTTTACTTGGTGCTACACTCATCTTGCCCTGAGGCCCACAGGGGACCTTTTTATCTGGTGCTGCACCGCAAACAGAATGAGGTGAGAGTTGACTTGTGCTGTGGTAGGTAGTAGGGGTCTGGCAGCTTCCCTGGTGCCAAGCTGGGGTCCTAGTGGTGGTGTCTGGCATATGCTGATGCCTGGTGGGATTTTTATGTGTTTTCCTGGGGCTACACTGAAGTACATGGAGGTCTGACCCTGGAAGGATGCCTGTTTGCCCTGGACTTTGCTAAAGCATGTGGAGATCCAGTTGCTGTAGGATATTTTCCCATGGCAACGCTGAAGCTCTTGGAGGTCTGGCCACTTTGGGAGGCCTGCCTGCCTAGAGCTACATGGAAGCACATGGTAGTTTTTGAAGCTGGAATCTGCCAGTTCTCCTGGCTATACTAAGGTATGTGGGGTTCCTGATACTGGCTTTCAGCTGCTTCACTGCACTGGGGCTCAGAATTTCCCATTGGTGTGCTGAGGTGGGGCTTGCCGTTAGCTTGTTCAGGTATTTCCTGTCCTGGAATGTGTTCACCTTTTACCTGAGTGAGATAGACCTTTCTTGCTGATCCTACAAGTCTCCTGGGCTAAAAGACCACTCCACCCTATCTTTCTGTGGCTCTGCTGTTCCAGGGTTTGTTCTGGGTTGATATTTTATGGTTGGCTGGTTAATTGGAGGTAAATATAGGAGAGCTACTGTGATTTACTGCTTTCTCTGACATCTTGGCTCCTGGACAGCAGCTCTCTCTTATTTCCAGGATCAAATATAAAATCCTCTGTGTGACTTTTAAAGCCCTTCATAACCTGATTCTTTTCTACTTTTCCATTCTTCTTACATCTTACTCTCTTCCACATTCTCTATGATTTAGTGACACTAGCCTTCTTGCTTTTTCTCACAAACAGAGCATTCCATTTCCTGGGTCAGGCATTTTCACTAGCTCATGACAGGAAATGTCTTTCTGTTCATCTGCACCTTCTGGCTTCCTTGATTTCTTCAAGTCTCAGCTAAAATTCTACTTTTGACAGGATGCCTTTCCAGGTCCTTCTTGATGGGGCCTTTACTCTAAGATTATCTCCAATTTATATCCTCTATATGTCTTGTTTCTATGTAGATTTTAATGTAGCCTTTCCCCTGCTAGACCATGAGCTCCTTGAGAAGAGAGGATGTTTTTTTTTCCATATTTTCATTTTCTGTGGCTTTTACCAGAGTGCCAGGCACATAAAAGTACTTAATTGTTGACAACTTATTAACTTGCCCAGATTTCATCTCTCAAATAAACTAAAAGAATGGCACCAAATTCTGATGAAAGCTATTCAGATCATTATCATCTCTTCGCTCTCACTTTCTGCAGTCATTTATTGGAGAAATAAAGTTATATCAAGTTTTAAAACTTTGATGTACTTTGATGTACTCAGTGTATTTTATTTAAAATGTTCACACTTTTGTATGCAGCTGAGAGAAAAGAGTGAGCGGACTGAAAGTGAGAGTAGAAACATTACAGAGCAGACAGAAAGACTATGTGGTGCAGTGGAGTCTAGAAATATGAGTTCAAATCCTTGCTGTGATATAATCTGGGAACCTTGAGTAAGTTTGACTTTTTGATGCTCATTTTCTCTATTGTAAAAAAGAGTGTTAACAACACTTACACTTTCACAACTTACCTCACAGGGCTGTGAGGAAAATGGATTGTAAACCTTGAAGTCTGTAGGTACATGAAATTGCCGTATATAAATCTGTCAGTGGGGGCAGGAAAGAAGCTACCATGTATTATGGACAGGGGTCTTCTGTAGTTGTATTTTCATATAACTGCTTGGGATTAGTAGATCTTTTTATTTTGGGGGTGAGGGACTAGGCAATGGGATTAAGTGACTTGCACAGGGTAATACAGTTAGTAAGTGTTGTGTATGAGACTAGATTTGAATACAGGTATGCCTAACTCCAGGGCCAGTGTTTGGATTAGTAAATCTTGATTCTAGTCTTTGATTTGATGCTTGCTAGCTGCATGACCTTATAAAAATAAGTTTGTTTCTTTGGGATCCATTTCCTTAATATCTCAAATGAGAACAAAAATCCTTAACTACTTTATCTTATAAAGATTCCAGGAGGATCAAGTGAAGTAATATATATTGAAGGCTTTGGGAAAGTTTTTTTTTTTTTTTAAGTATGATTGTACAAATATAAGGCACTGCTGTTATGAATGGATGGATGGACAAATGAATGAAGAACTATTGTGGAGTGCAATGTGCAAAAACTGTGCTAAGCTCTGGGAATACAAACAGAAAAGCAAAATTCCCTGTACTCAAGATATGCATATTTTTTTCTTTTTCTTTTTTTAATAGTATTTTTTCCCAATTACATGACAAGATAATTTTTAACATTGATTTTCACAAGATTTTGAGTTCCAAATGTTTTACCATTTCTCCCTCTTCTCCTCTCTAGTGAAAATCATTGGCAATTTGATGTTATACATGTGCTGTCATGTGAAACACGTTTCCATATTAGTCACAGTTGTGAAAAAAGAAGATAAAAGGAAAAAATGAAAAAAAAAATAAAGTAACCGAAAAAACATGCTTTGATTTGCATTCACAGTCCATCAATTCTTTATCTGGAAATGGATAGTATTTTCATTTGTGAGTATTTACTACTTATCTTAGATAATTGTGTTGCTGAAAAGAACTGAGTTATTTGTAGTTGACCATTATACAATGTTGTTGATACTGTGTATGTTTTCTGGTTCTGCTTATTTCACTTTGCATCACTTTATACAAGTCTTTCCATGTTTCTTTCTGAAAGCTGCCTATTCATCATTTCTTATTGCACAATAGTATTCCATTCCATTCATATGCCACAGCTTGTTCAGCCATTCCCCAATTAATGGGCATCCCCTCAGTTTTCAATATTTTGACAACATGAAAAGGGCTGCTGTGAGTATTTTTCTACATGTAAGTCATTTCCCCCTTTTTATGATCTCTTTGGGATATAGACCTAGTATCCCAAGATTTGCAAGATCAAAGTGGATGCAGTTTGGTTGCTCAGAATGGTTAGATCAATTCAGAATTCCATTAAAATTGTATGAGTGTCCCAATTTTTCCGCCTCCCCTCCATTTGTCATTTCTCTTTTCTGTCATATTACTCAGGCTGTGTGAGCTGGAAATGAGGGTAGAGATGTGTGTTAGGTGGCAACTCAGAGTAGCTTTTAATTTACAATTTTACTAATCAAAAGTGACTTAGAGCCCTTTTTCATATGCCTATAGATAGCTTTGATTTCTTCATCTGAAAACTTCTTATTCATATCTTTTAACCATTTATCAGTTGGGGAATGGCTTGCATTGTTATAAACTTGACTCAATTATCTACATATTTGAGAAAGGAGGCCTTTATCAGAGACCTTTGCTATAAATATCATTTGCCAGCTTTCTATGTTCCTTCTAATCTTGGTTGTATTGGCCTTGTTTTTGCAAAAGCTTTTTAATTTAATATAATCAAAATGATCTGTTTTAGACTTTTTTAATGTTCTCTATCTCTTGTTTGATCATGAATTTTTACATTCCCCATAGATCTGACAAGGAGATTATTCCTTGCTTTCTAATTTGTTTATGGTGTCACCCTTTGTGTCTAAATCACGTACCCATTTTGACATTATCTTGGTATACTATGTGAGATGATGTTGGTCTATACCAAGTGTGTCCTATTGTTTTAGCAGCAATTTTTGTCAAATACTGAGTTTTTTTTCACAAAGCCTGGAGTCTTTGAGTTTATCAAACACTAGACAACCATGGTCATTTACTACTGTATCTTGTGTACCTAAACTATTCCATTGATCTACCAATCTATTTCTTAGCCAGTACCAGAGAGTTTTAATGATAATTGCCTTATAATATAGTTTGAGACCTGGTATTGCTAGGCCACCTTTCTTTACTTTTTTTCTTTCATTAATTCCCTTGACATTTTTGACATTTTGTTCTTCCAGATGAATTTTGTTGTCATTTTTTTTTTGAGCTCTGTCAAATAACTTTTTTGGTAATTTCATTGCTATGGCACTGATTAAGTAAATTAGTTGAGGCAGAATTGACATTTTTCTTATATTAGCAAGTCCTAAAAATGAGCAATTAATATTTTTTCAATTGTTAAGATCTGATTTTACTTCTCTGACAAGTATTTTAAATTATGTTCATATATTTCCTGGCTTTGTCTGGAGAGATAGACTCCCAAGTATTTTATTTTATTTATTTTAATTTTTTTTAATTTTTTTTAACATAAATTTATTTATTTTTAGTTTTCAACATTCACCTCCACAACATCTTGAGTTCCAAATTTTCACCCCATCTTGTCCCTCCCCCCACCCCAAAATGGCACGCATTCTGAATATTCCTTCCTCTAGCCTGACCTCTCTTCTATCTGTCACCTGCTTCTTTTATCCTCTTCCACTTCTATTTTCCTGTATGGCAGGATAGACTTTGTGCCCCATTTCCTGTATTTCTTATTTCCCAGTTGCATGTGAAAACATCTTTTGTAAACATGTGTCTTTAAAACTTTGGGTTCCAAATTTTCTCCCTTCCTCCCTCCCCACCCATCCTCATTTAAAAGGCAAGCAACTCAATAGAGGTTATACATATGCAGTCATGCAAAACACTTCCATAGTAGACATGTTGTAAAAAACTAACTCTATTTCCCCTAATCCTATAGTACTCCTCCATTTATTCTATTCTTTTTTTTTGACCCTATTCCTCCTCAGAAGTATTTACTTCTGATTACACCCTTTTCTAATCCGCTCTCCTCTCTATCATCCCTCTGCTCCCTTGTCCCCTTCTCCCCCTATTTTCTTGTAGGGTAAGACAAACTTCCATACCCAATTGAATGTGTGTGTTATTCCCTCCTTAAGCTAAATCCTATGAGAATAAGATTTACTCATTCCTTCTCACCTTCCCCTGCTTCCCCTCCACTGTAAGAGACTTTTCTGTTTTTTCTTTGTGAGATAATTTTACCCCATTCTACCTCTCCCTTTCTTCTTCTCCAAGTATAATCCTCCCTCATCCCTTAATTTTATTCTCCAGATATGACCCCTTAATCTCAACTCACCCTGTGCCTTCTATCTATCTATCTATCTATCTATCTATCTATCTATCTATCTATCTACATACATATAATTTTTTTCCTCCAACTACCCTAATACTGACAAAGGTCTCATGAGTTATAAATATCATCTTTCCATGCAGGAATGTAAACAGTTCAATCTTAATAAGTCTCTTATGATTTCTCTTTCCTGTTTAGCTCTTCATGTTCCACTTGAGTCCTGTATTTGAAAGTCAAATTTTCTATTCAGCTCTGGTCTTTTCCTCAGGAATACTTGAAAGTCCTCTATTTCACTGAATGACCATTGTTTTCCCCTGAAGGTTTATACTCAGTTTCTCCAGGTAGGTGATTCTTGGTTGTAATCCTATCTCCTTTGTCCTCCCAAATATTATATTCCATGCCCTGCAGTCCTTTAATATAGAAGCTGCTAAATCTCATTTTATGCTAATTGACTTTCCGCAATACTTGAATTGCTTCTTTGTGGCTGCTTGTCATATTTTCTCCTTGACTTGGGAACTCTGGAATTTGGCTACAGTATTTCTAGGAGTTTTCCTTTGGGGATCTCTTTCAGGAGGACATTGGCGGATTCTTTCACTTTTTATTTTGCCCTATGGTTCTAAAATATCAGGACAGTTTTCCTTGATAATTTCTTGAAAGATGATGTCTAGGCTCTTGTTTTGATCATGGCTTTCAGATAGTTTGATAATCTATTTTCCAGATCAGTTGTTTTTCAAATGGGATTTTTAACATTTTTTCCTAATTTTTCATTCTTTTGGATTTGTTTTACAGTGTGTTGATTTCTCATAAAGTCACTGGCTTCCAATTGCTCTACTCTAATTTTTAAGGAAGTATTTTCTTCAGTAATCTTTTGGACTTCCTTTTTCATTTGGCAATTTTTTCTTTTTAGGGCATTCTTTTCCTCATTGGCTTTTTGGACCTCTTTTGCCATTAGGGTTAGACTATTTTTTAAGGTGTGATTTTCTTCAGTATTTTTTTGGGTCTCTTTTAGCAAGCTGTTGACTTGTTTTCCATGATTTTCTTGCATCACTCTCATTTCCCTTCCCAGTTTTTCCTCTACTTCCCTTACTTGCTTCTCAAAATCCCTTTTGAGCTCTTCCAAGGCCTGGGACTGATTCATATTCTTCTTGGAGGCTTTGGATGTAGGAGCTTTGACTCTGTTGTCTTTTTCTAGTTGTGTGTTTTGATCTTCTTTGTCACCAAAGTGAGATAATATAGTCTGACTCTTTTTCACTGGTTGCTCATGACCCCGGCCAATTACTTGAGTTTTAAACTCTTTGTTAAGGTAAGAGTCTGCCTCCAATGTGGAGAATGTACTGTCCCAAGCTTCGGGGGTTTGTGTAGCTGTTTACAGAGATACTTGTAGGGGGTTTGGAGCCAAGATGGTGGAGTGAAAGCAGTGACTTGCTCGAGCTCGCACCCAAACCCCTCCAAATACTCATAAAAAATGGCTCTAAACAAATTCTGAAGCATCAGAACCCACAAAAAGACAGAGTGAAACAAATTTCCAACCCAATGCAACTTGGATGATTGATCAGAAAGGTGTATCACTCTGGGTTGGGACCGCAGCTCAGTGCAGCCTGGGTGCGCAGGCCACAGCAAACCTGGAGCAGGCCTCAGAGGACTGAATCACAGGCAGCTGTGGAGGTTTCCAGAATCCTCATTCCACGGATGCCAGAGACAACTTAGAAGGTCAGGGGGAAAAGTCTGTTTCTGTCTGTGCTGAGAGAAGAAATGAGGGTCTCAGCTCCATTCCCCAAGAGCATGGCCCTGAGGGGGGGCAGCTGCTTCCCGAGCTTCTGGCCCACAGACTGAGGGGGAATCCAATGGCTGATCAGAGAGTGATTTCAGGGATCACTTTGCCAGTGCTGAGGCAGGAATCTCTTGCTTTGCCTTTGGTTGGATCTGGGTTACAGTTCTGGATGTCAGTGCTGGGGTGAGGAGGAATGCTGGCTTGGTGGAGCTTGGAGTGGCTGTGGAGAAGGAACCTTCCTCACAGTTACAGGACAGAAAGGAATACTTGTGGTCACAGGCCAGGAAAGCAGTAAACACCTTGCCCCTTATCATACCACCTTGGAAGAAATGAAAATTGATAGTTCCCTACAAGTATCTCTGAAAACACCTGTACAAACCCCTGAAGCTTGGGACAGTACATTCTCTACATTAGAAGCAGACTGTTACCTTAACAAAGAGTTTAAAACTCAAGTAATTGGGCTGGATCATGAGCAAGCAGCGCAAAAAGAATCAGACTATATTATCTCACTTTGGTGACAAAGAAGATCAAAATATACAACCAGAAGAAGACAACAAAGTCAAAGCTCCTACATCCAAAGCCTCCAAGAAAAATATGAATCAGTCCCAGGCCTTGGAAGAGCTCAAAAGGGATTTTGAGAAGCAAGTAAGGGAAGTAGAGGAAAAACTGGGAAGAGAAATGAGAGTGATGCAAGAAAATCATGAAAAACAAGTCAACAGCTTGCTAAAGGAGACCCAAAAAAATACTGAAGAAAATAACACCTTAAAAAAGCCTAACCCAAATGGCAAAAGAGGTCCAAAAAGCCAATGAGGAGAAAAATGCCCTAAAAAGAAAAATTGGCCAAATGGAAAAGGAAGTCCAAAAGATTACTGAAGAAAATACTTCCTTAAAAATTAGAATAGAGCAATTGGAAGCTAGTGACTTTATGAGAAATCAACACACTGTAAAACAAATCCAAAAGAATGAAAAATTAGAAAACAATGTGAAATATCTCATTGGAAAAACAACTGACCTGGAAAATAGATCCAGGAGAGAGAATTTAAAAATTATTGGACTATCTGAAAGCCATGATCAAAAAAGAGCCTAGACATCATCTTTCAAGAAATTATCAAGGAAAGCTGCCCTGATATAGTAGAACCAGAGGGCAAAATAGAAATTGAAAGAATCCACAGATCTTCCTGAAAGAGATCCCCAAAGGAAAACTCCTAGGAATATTAGCCAAATTCCAGAGTTCCAGGTCAAGGAGAAAATATTACAAGCTGCCAGAAGGAAATAATTCAAGTGCTGTGGAAACACAATCAGGATAACACAGGATTTAGCAGCTTCTACGTTAAAGGACTGCAGGGCATGGAATATAATATTGAAGAGGGCAAAGGAGATAGGATTACAACCAAGAATCATCTACCCAGCAAAACTGAGTATAATCCTTCAGGGGAAAAATGGTCATTCAGTGAAATAGAGGACTTTCAAGCATTCTTGATGAAAAGACCAGAGCTGAATAGAAAATTTGACTTTCAAATACAGGACTCAAGTGGAACATGAAGAGGTAAACAGGAAAGAGAAATCATAAGAGACTTATTAAGATTGAACTGTTTACATTCCTGCATGGAAAGATGATATTTATAACTCATGAGACCTTTGTCAGTATTAGGGTAGTTGGAGGAAAAAATTATATGTATGTATAGATAGATAGATAGATAGATAGATAGATAGATAGATAGATAGAGGCACAGGGTGAGTTGAAGACTAAGAGGTCATATCTGGAGAATAAAATTAAGGGATGAGAGAGGATTATACTCAGAGAAGAAGAAAGGGAGAGGTAGAATGGGGTAAATTATCTCACAAAAAAAAAACAGAAAAGAACTGTCTCTTACAGTGGAGGGGAAATGAGGGGAAGGTGAGAGGGAATGAGTGAATCTTATTCTCATAGGATTTGGCTTAAGGAGGGAATAACATACACATTCAATTGGGTATGGAAATCTGTCTTACCCTACAGGAAAATAGGGGGAGAAGGGGACAAGAGAGCAGGGGGATGATAGAGAGGAGGGCAGATTGGGAAAGGGGTAATCAGAAGGAAATACTTCTGAGGAGGGACAGGGTCAAAAGAAAGAATAGAATAAATGGGAGGGCAGGATAGGATTAAGGAAAATAGAGTTCATTTTTACAACATGTCTACTACGGAAGTGTTTTGCATAACTGCACATGTACAACCTATATTGAGTTGCTTGCCTTTTCAATGAGGGTGGGTGGGGGAGGAGGAGGGAGAAAATTTGAACCTAAAGTTTTAAAAACATTTTTAAAAAAATGTTTTCACATGCACTGGGAAATAAGAAATACTGGAGATGGGGTACAGAAGTCTATCCTGCCCTACAGGAAAATAGAAGAGGAAGGGGATAAGAGAAGGGGGCAAGGGGAAGAGATAGAAGAGAGGACAGACTAGAGAAAGGATATTCAGAATGCATGCCATCTTGGGGTGGGGGGAGGGATGAGATGGGGTGAAAATTTGGAACTCAAAAAATTGTGAAAGTGAATGTTGAAAACTAAAAATAAATAAAATTATATTTTTTTAAAAAAGGGACTTGTGGGGACCTGTCAATTTTCAGTTCTTTCAAGGTGGTATGGTAACGGGTGAGGTGTTTACTCCTTTCTTGGCCTGTGCTCTGGTCAGTTAGTGACCAGAAGCACTCCTTTCTGTCCTGGAACTGTGAAGAAGGTTTCCTCTCCGCAGTCACTATGAGCTCCACCGTGCCAGTGCTCCTCCTCGCCCCAGCACCACCACCCAGAGCTGTGACCCAGATCCAAAAACAGGTAAAGCAAGAGATTCCTACCTCAGCACTGGCCAAGATATCCCTGCAATCCCCCTTGGATCAACCACTTGATTCCCTCCCAGTCTGTGGGCCAGAAGCTGAGGTTGAAGCCACCACCACGGTGCCTGTGCTCTGTGCTCTGGAACTGGCCCAGAGACCTAGCACCTCTCTCACCACAGAAACAGACTTTTCCCACTGACCTTCTAAGTTGTCTTTGGTAGTCCTGGGTTGAGAAGTCTGGAAACCACCACAGCTGCCCTCAGTTCAGTTCTCTGAGTCCTGCTCCAGGTTCACCAAGGCCTACAAGCCAACACCGAACTGCCCTCTTCTCCCAGCCAGGTGTGATATACCTTTCTGATTAATCATCCAGATTGTCTTGGGCTGGAAATTTGCTTCACTCTGTGTTTTTGTGCATTCTGCTGCTTTAGAATTTGTATAGAGCCATTTTTTATAGGTATTTGTAGGAGTTTGGGGGAGAGCTCAAGCAAGTCACTGCTTTGCTCTGCACCTTGGCTCCACCCCAACTCCCAAGTATTTTATATTGTTTACAACTATTTTAAATGGCATTTATTTTTCTATCTCTTCCTGCTGGGCTTTGTTGTTCATATAAATAAATGCTGATGATTTATGTGCGTTTCTCATATATACTGCAAATTTATTAAAGTCATTAATTATTTCAAATAGTTTTTAAATTTATTCTTGAGGATTCTCTAGGTATACCATCAAATCATCTGCAAAGAGTGATGGCTTTGTTTCATTGCCTATTTTAATTCCTTCAATTTCTTTTTCTTCCCTTTTTGCTATAGCTAACATTTCTAGCACTGTATTGAATAATAGTGGTGATAATTGGCATCCTTACTTCACCCCTGATCTTATTGGGAAAGTTTCTAACTTATTCCCATTATAGGTAATGCTTGCTGATGGTTTTAGACAAATGCTGCTTATCATTTTAGGGAATGCTCCCTTTATTCCTGTGCTGTCTAGTATTTTTAATTAGAATGAATGCTGTATTTTGTGAAAAAAAACTTTTTCTGCATCTATTGAGATAATCATAAAATTTCTGCTGGTTTTGTTATCAATATAGCCTGTTATGTTGATAGTTTTCCTAATATTGAACCAACCCTTTGTTGTTAGCACAAATCTAATCTGGTCCCAGTGTATAATCCTTGTGATATATTGCTGTAATTGCCTTGCCAATATTTTGTTCAACTTTTTTTAAAATTGATATTCATTACAGAAAATGTTCAATAATTTTCTTTCTCTTTTGTAACTCTTCCTGGTTTAGGTATTAGCACAATATTTGTATCATGAAAGGAGTTTTGTAGGACTCCTTTTTTCCAAAATAGGCAAATAGTTGTTTTTTTATACTATTGGAATTAATTTTTCTTTAAATGTGTGGCAGAATTCACTTGTCAACCCATCTGGCTCTTGGGACTTTTTCTTAGGGAGTTTATTAATGGTTTGTTCAATTTATTTTATAAGATGGTAGTGTTTAGGCATTCTATTTCCTTCTCTGTTTATCTGGGTAATTTATATTTTTGTAAATATTCATCTATTTCATTCAGATTATCAGATTTATTGACATGTATTTGGGCAAATTATTTTCTAATGATTGCTTTAATTTCTTCCTCATTGATGTTCATTTCACCCTTTTCATTTTTGATACTTGACATTATGTTTCTTCATTTAAAAAAAAATCAAATTAACCAATAGCTTATCTACGTTATTTTTTTCCCAACAAAAAACAGCTCCTAGATTTCCTCATTAGCTCAATTTTTTTTTAACTTTCAATCTTATTAATCTCTCCCTTGATTTTCATGATTTCCAGTGTGATGGTGATTTGGGGATTTAAAATTTGTTCTTTTTCTAGGTTTTTTTTTTCTTTTGGTGTGTGTGCCCAATTCGTTTGTTCTTTTTTTCTGTTTTGTTGATGTAAGATTTCAGAGAAATAAATTTCCACTAAGTACTACTTTGGCTGCATCCAATAAATTTTGGCATGTTGTCTCTTTGTTGTCATTCCCTTCAATGAAATTGTTGATTTTTTCTATGATTTGTTCTTTGACCCACTTACTCTTTAGGATCAGATTATTTGGTTTCTAATTAAATTTTAATACATTTTCTATGGCTTTTTATTACATGTGATTTTTATGGCATTATGGTCCAAAAAGAATACATTTAACATTTCTGCATTTCTACATTTGATAATGTCCTATTTACATGGCCAACTCTTTTGCAAAGGTGCCATGCGCTACTGAGAAAAAGGTATATTCTTTTCTGTTCCCATTTAGTTCTCTACAAAGGTCTGTCATATCTAACTTTTTTTTTTAATATCCTATTTACCTCTTTAGTTTCTTTCTTGTTTATTATTTGGTTGGATTTATCAAGTTCTGAGAGGGAACAGTTGAAGTCACCCACTAGTATAATTTTGCTGTCCATTTCTTCCTGTAACTTTCTTAACTTCTTTAAGAATTTGGTTGTTATCAAACTACTTGGTACTGGCTAAGAGATAGAATGGTAGACAGCAGAATAGGTCAGGTATGCAAAACACAATTCTCAGTGACTATAGTAACCTACTGTTTGATAAATCCAAAGACTCTAGCTTCCTGGATAAGAACTTATAATTTAACAAAAATTGCTGGGAAAACTGCAAAACAGTTATGGAAGAAACTAGAAATAGACTACCATCTTACACCCTACACCAAGATAAAGTCAAAATGGGTGCATGATTTAGATATAAAGATTTATACTATAAGCAAACTAGGAGAGCAAGGAATAGTTAACTGTTAAATCTATGGAGAAGGGAAGAATTTATGACCAAACAGGAGATAGAGAACATTATGAAATGCAAAAATGGATGATTTTAATTACATTAAATTGAAAAGGTTTTGCACAAACAAAGCCAATGCAACCAAGATGAGAAGGAAAGTAGAAAATTGGGAAAGAACTTTTACAACCAGTCTCTCTTATAAGGGCCTCATTTCTAAAATATATAGAAAATTAAATCAAATTTATAAGAATGCAAGTCATTCCTCAATTGATAAATGGTCAAAGGATATGAACAAGCAGTTCTCAGATGAAGAAATTAAAGCCATCTTTAGTCACATGAAAAAAAAATGCTCTAAATCACTGAATAGAGAAGTGCAAACCAAAACACCTCTGAGGTACCACATCATACCTATCAGACTGGCTAACATGACAAAACGGAAGAATGATAAATGTTAGAGAAAACATGGGAAAATTGGAACACTAAAGCCTTGTTGGTGGAGTTGTGAACTGATCCAACTATCTTGAAAGTAATTTGGAACTATGCCCAAAGGACTACAAAATGTGCATACCCAGCAATAGCACTGTCTCCCAAAGCAATCATAAAAATGGGGAAAAGGGCCTACATGTACAAAAATATTTACAGCAGCTCTTTTTGTGTTGGCCAAGAAATGGAAATTGAGGGATGCCCATCAACTGGGGAATGGCTGAACCAGTTGTGATATATGAATGTAACAGAATACTATTATGCTTATAAGAAATGATGAGAAAGTGGACTTCAGAAAAACCTGGAAAGACTCAAATGGACTAATGCTGAGTGAAGTGAGCAGAATCAGAAGTACATGGTATACAGTAACAGCCACATTGATTGATAACTAACTTTCATAGCCTTGGCTCTTCTGAGCAATACAAAAATCTAAGACAACTCCAAACTCTAAGACTCATCAAAAAAAATGCTATCCATATCCAGAGATAGAACTATGGAGTCTGAATACAGATCAAAGCATACTCTTCGATCTCTTTTTTTCTTTTGTTGTTTTGTTTTGTTTATTCTTTCTCATGGTTCCTCCTATTGATTCTAATACCTCTCTACAACATGACTAATGTGAAAATATGTTTAATATGAATCTATACGTAGAGCCTTTATTAGATTACACGCCATCTTGGGGAGGGGAAGGGGAGAGAGTAGGAGAAAATTAAAAACTCAAAAGCTTATGGAGGTGAATGTTGAAAACTAAAAATCAATTAATTAACTAAAAATTAAAAAAAAGCTGTATGTTTTACCACTTGGTGCATAAATGTTTAGTATTGATATTGCTTCATTGTCTATGGTATCTTTTAGCAAGATGTACTTTCCCTTATCTCTTTTAATTAGGTCCCTTTTTGTTTGTTTGTTTTTACTTTGTCTAAGATCAGGATTGCTACCCCTACTTTTTTTTTTTACTTCAGCTGAAGCATAATAGATTGTGCTCCAGCTCCTTACCTTTACTCTGAATGTGTTTCTCTGCTTCAGGTGTGTTTCTTGTAAACAACATAACATAGGAATATGATTCTTAATGCACTCTGCTATATACTTGTTTTATGGGAGAGTTCATTCCATTCACATTCACAGTTATGATTACTATCTGCATCTTTCTCTCAATCCTGTTTTTCCTCCTGTTTGTCCTCTCTCTGCTTTCACATCTTTCCCTCCTCACCAGTGTTTTGCTTCTATCTACCATCTCCCCTGATCTACCCTCTCTTCTTGTGAGCCTCCCTTTCCCTTTACTTAATCTCCTTCCCTCCTACTTCGGTATATTATTAGATACATTTCTACATTCAGCTGATTGTGTATATTATTCCCTCTTTGAGGCAATTCTGGTGAGTGTAAGGTTCAAGTAATGTCCCTTGCCCATCCTCCCATCTTCTCCTCCACTGTTATACATCTTTTGCACCTCTTCATGTGAAATAATTTACTTCATTCTACCTCTTCCTTCTGCAACCAGTATATTCTTCTTTCTCATCTCTTAATTATTTGTATGTCCCCTCAAATTCAACTTATACCCTTATCCTCTGTCTATGTATTTTCCTTCTAGGTGTACTATTAGTGGTACAATTTTTAAGCATTACAAGCATCATCTTCCCATATAAGGATATAAATAGTTTAACTCTATTGACTATATTATGGTTTCTTTTCCCTTTTTACATGTTCATGTTTTTCTTGGGCCTTGACATTGAAGATCAATTTTTTTTACCTCTGTTCTTCTCCTTAAGAAAGATTGAAATCCTTCTATTTCATTGAATGACCACTTTCTCCTTAAGTTATTATGCTTAATTTTACCAGGTAGTTGATTCTTGATTGTAATCATAGCCTCTTTACTTTCCAGTATATCATGTTCCATGACCTCCAGTCCTTTAATATTGCAGCTATTCAGTTCTGTGTAATTCTGATTGTGGCTCCCCAATATTTGAATTGTCTCTCCCTGGCTACTTGCAATATATTTTTTCCTTGACTTGATAGTCAAGTTCTGAAATTTGGCTATAATGTTCCTTGGAGTTTTTATTTTAGAATTGCTTTCCTGAGGTGTTTGGTGGATTCTTTCAATGCCTATTTTGCCCTCTGGTTCTAGGATATCAAGGCAGTTTTCCTTGTCAATTTCTTGAAAGATGCTGTTCAGGTCCTTCTTTTAATTATGACTTTCAAGTAGTCCAATGATTCTGACATTTTCTCTCTGGATCTATTTTCCATGTCATTTTTTCCCCATGAGGTATTTTACATTTTCTTCTATTTTTTCACTCTTTTGAATTTTTCACTATTTTAATTCTTGATGTCTCGTAGTCATTAGCTTTCACTTGCCCAGTTCAAACTTTTAAGAAGCTGCTTTCCTCAATTAGCTTTTCTACTTTCTTTTTTCTTTAACCAATTATACTTTTTAAGATTATGTTTTCTTCAGTGGATTTTCAGATCTCCTCTTCCATTTTGACAATTCTACTTTTTAAGCAATTATTTCTTTTTTCCAAGCTTCTGACTTTTTTTTACAGTTCTCTTCTATCACTCTCATTTCTTTTCCCAGTTTTTCTTCTACTTCTCTTATATGCTTTTAAAGCTTTTTTTTTTTTTTTTAGTTCTTTCATGAGTTCTATCTGGGCTTGAGACAACTTCTCATTTTTCTTTGGGGTTTTGCCCACTAGTGTTTTGACATTGTTGTTCTCTTCTGAATTGTGTCTTAATCTTCCCATGTCACCACAACTTTCTATGATCGGATTATTTTCGTTATTTTTTGCTTTTTTAAAATTTTTTGCTTTTTTCCCTTTCCTTTAAATTTGAGCTCTGCTTCCTGGGTGGAATGGGTACTATCTCAGGCTTTTTGTACCAGGGGGATGCAGGCCCTGACTGTTTACCTGGTGTTGCACTGGTGTTGCCTTGAGGCCCACAGGGGCCCCTCATGTCTGGTGTTGTGCTGAGGGGGTGCACTGGGTGGTGGCTGGTGTTGCTGGAGGCCTTATGAATCTGGCAAGTTACCTAGTACTAAACTGGGGTCCCAGTGCTGATGTCTGGCATGTGCTTCAGCTCATGAGGTGTTTCTGCATTTCCTTGGGGATGTACTAAAGCATATGGTGGCCTGGCTGCTGGTGGCTGCCTGTTTGCCTAGAGGTTTTCCTGAGGCTATGCTGAAGAATGTGAAGGTTCTCAGAGCTGGAGTCTGCCTGTTCCACTGGCTATGCTGAGGCACATGGGGGTCCTGCTTTGGTGTTTGCCTGCTTTACTTCATTGGAGTTCAGGATCAACTGCTAGTTGTCTAAGGTGGGGCTTACTGCTGGCTTGCTGGGAACCTTCCTGTCCTGGACTTCATTCCCCTTTTACTGAAGTGAGATAGATATTTCCTGCCAATCTTCCAATTTCTTGGATTCAAATATTGTTTCACCCTATCATTTTTCTGGTTCTACTGTTCCAAGATTCATTTGGGGACATTATTTTATGGGGTTTTTTTAGGTGAATATGGAAGAATTACGGAGATTTATTGATTACTCTGCCATCCTTGCTCCTGGAAGTCAAGGGACACATTTTCTAATAGGGTAAATTACAACACAGAGGAAATTTCAGCAGCATGGAAAAGCCCTGAGATCCTTAAAGTACAGGAGCAAAGCAGTTGATAATGAATTTATTTTACTGTTACTTCTATGGGTGAAATCATATCCGTTTCTTAGGTTGAACGATTTGACAGTGACATGGACTTTGATGTTGAATAATTTCTATGCTATTTGTGGTGTTAAGGAGCTCAGGGCTACAACAGCTACAGAGGCAGTTGCCAACTCTCATCTCTATAAATATTGGAGTATGGTTGCTGGGGATGGACTAGAAGTGCATGTGGGAAGGGGACTGATGATATTTTAGCTATTATTGGGATTAACAGACTATTCCCAGGGATAGTTGTTGGTAGTGTTGAGAAGGATAAAAGCCTCATTCACCATACAATTTGCTCCCCTCAAAGTGTGCTGCAGTGGCCAGGTTGGAAGCAGGGCTAATAGGGTTTTGCAAGTTTCAGGACTCTTGGATTCAGGGTGCTAAGCTGTTTCAATTTTGGTCTGAAAGGAAGTGGTAGTCAAGGTAGTAGCAGTGCTTTGGCTCAATTGGCACAAAATAGCAAATGAAAAAGTTAAAACAACAAAAAAATTAGAAGAAATAAAAGGAATAATCAGAACCCACTAAACAGTTTCATGTTAAGAAGACTGAGAACACAAAGGAAATGGAGGAATATCTTCAACAATATAAAATACCCAACCTAACAAAAGACCAAATAGAAATCATAAATAATTCAATCTCAGAAAAAAAATAAATAGAACTAATTATTAA
Organism: Phascolarctos cinereus; assembly: GCF_003287225.1. Classification (NCBI taxonomy): domain Eukaryota; kingdom Metazoa; phylum Chordata; class Mammalia; order Diprotodontia; family Phascolarctidae; genus Phascolarctos; species Phascolarctos cinereus. The sequence continues at coordinate 274,987,104 of NW_027555625.1, read as the reverse complement.
GGACATACCAAAGGAAAAATAACCTGATCCTCATAGATTCATATGAAAAGAAAAATTAAATAAAATTCACTACAGGGATTAATCCAACAAATCTCAATCATGCCCAAGTTAGATTTATACCAGGGATATACCAGGTATGGTCCAATAAAATGAAAATAATTAACATAATTAATCTTATTTGAAATAAAAACTGAAAAAAAAAACCCATGTGATCAGGGCAGCTAGGTGGAACAGTGGATAGAGTAATGGCCCTGGATTCAGGAGGACCTGAGTTCAAATCTGGCCTCAGACACATAACACTTAATAGCTGTGTGACCCTGGGCAAGTCACTTAACCCCATTTCCTATCCCCACCCCCCAAAAAAATTATCATCTCAATAAATATAGAAAAAGTTTTGGACAAAATACAACGGCAATTTGTGCTAAAAAAAAAAAAGCCTTCTACAAAGCAAAGCAAATTATAACCTTTTAAAATACATATTTTAAAAGAATTTAACTAAATCAAAAGCGTGCATCATGTGCCTTGAGGACACAGTATAAATGTTTCCATTAAATACAAGAGTAAAGGAAGAATTCCAACTCTCCCAACTGTTCTTTAATATAGTTCTAGAAATCCTACCAATGGCAATAAAACAAGAAATAAACTAGAAGTCAAAAGGTGAGATTTCTTGGATTAATGCCCATAATCAAAGTGAATTTTATTTTTCAAAAAAGGATTTTAGTCAATATTTATGAATAACATTGGTCTATAGGTCTTTCGTATTTATACTTCTCTGGTTTAGGTATTGATTATGTTTTTTCTTATAAAACTGATCTAGTAAGGTGCTTTCTTATTTAAATTTTGAGAATTGACATAGTGTTGGTATTAATTATTCTTTAATAGTTTGAAAATTCTCATATGAATCTATGAGGATAAGGTTATTTTTCCTTTGGTATTTCCTTAATAACTAGTTCCATTTCTTTTTCTCAGACTGGATTATTTAAAATTTCTATTTGGTCTTTTGTTAGATTGGGTATTTTATATTATTGAAGATATTCTTCCATTTCCTTTGTGTTATCATTCCTCTTAACATGAAACTGCATAGTGAGTTCTAATTATTCCTTTTATTTCTTCTAATTTTTAAAAATTATTTTACCTTCTTCATTTGCTATTTTGTGATGTGATTTTTCTTCTTATTTTTAGTTAGATTAATTAAAGGTATATAAATTTTATTAATCTCTTCTAATAATTACATTTTAGTTTTATTACTTCTATAGTCTTTTTGGGCTTGCAATTGATCTTTTTCTCCTTCAGTTTTAAATTTTCTGTTTTTGTGTTTATTTAGGATTTATTTGCTCATTTTCAATTTTTGAAAATAAACATTTAATTAATTATCTCTTAAATTTTGTTAATACATGTTCTTGGGACATAATTTTCTCTGAGGTCTGCCATAGCTATGTTCTAGAAATTTTGGTATGTTGTTTCTTTATTATCATTTTCTTTCATATAATTTTGTATTACTTCTATTATTTGTTCTTTGACTCATTTCTTATTTAGGACTTCATTAAGTATCCATTTCGGTCTATTTTGTTTTTGTTTGTACTCCCTGAACTGATAATACTTACTGTGTTAGGGTCTACAAAAGAAGTACTTTTTTCTGTCCTTTTACAATTTCTGGCAATATTTCTATGACCTCATATAGGAGTTTCTACCTATAATCTCATAAGTCTACCTATATAAGTCTAATACATCATATGTGTGTGTTATATACGTAATATAATATAAATCTAATAATTTTCCAATAATATAAAAGTTGAGTATACCCAGAATTATACATATTATTTATTAGTCCCATTTATAAGAAACCACATATCTTTTAGATATAGATTCACCATCAATTTGAATTCTATGTTTCCTTCTGATAATCTTATTTTAGATCTATCTATAACTTAGAGAAACATTAAAAATTTACTGATACTATTGTATCAATGTCTCTTTTGTCTTATAATTCAGCTAATTTTTTTCTTTATGAAATTAGGTACTAAGGCATTTGATGCATATAAGTTTTATATTGATGTTGGATTGTTGTCTATGGTTCCTTTCAGCATAATGTAGTTTCATTGTGTATCTTTTTTTATGTTGTGAATTTTGTTTTTTTACTTTTTTAGATAGAACAACTATAATGCCTGATTTTTTGTATTCACTTGATACATAGCAAATTTCATTCCAGAATCGCATTTTTATTCTCTGTATAACTTTTTTAAAAGTGTGATTGGTGTAAGCAACAGATTGTAGGGGTTCTTTTTGAATTATTCAATATCTCATTATTCTTTTGTTTAAATGTTTAATCCACTCCCATTTAAAGTTATGAGTTAAGTTTATATTTTTCTCTACTACTTTTTAAAATTAAGATTCTCCTTCCTCTATAAAGACAGCAGTCTATCTATTCAGTTACTTAGTTTAATCAACTTGAAGGCTACCTGTTTCCAGCAGCTCTGTTCTGCTTACCATGAAGTACTTCCAATTCCCATTTGTTACTCTCCTAATTTTAGTGTTTTGCTTAACTTATTATTTCCTTAATCTTTCTGTCTTGCATCTGATTATCTAATCTTTCCTCCCTTTCCCCCTCTCATACAATCATTCAAGCAAAATCTCTTTGCTTCAATTTGTTTTGTTAGTTTTAACTTTTCATTTTCTGTGCCTTTTTCTAAAAAAGGATTACTTTGCCTCATTCTCTTCATCATTTTTTTCCCTTTATGTCTATTCTAGATTTTTATTCTCTAATTCATGGCCTTTATAGCTGTCTATATTTTATGTTTTATTGTCTCTTCTATTAAGATGCAAGTCTCTTGCAAGTAAGGATTATTTTATTCTTTGTGTTTGTGTCCCTAAGACAGTTCTTGGCAAAAAGTAATATATATGTATATATATATATGTATATATATATATATATATATATATATATGTATATATGTATATATATATGTGTATATATATGTATATATATATGTATATATATATATGTATATATATGTATATATATGTATGTGTGTGTGTGTGTATATATATATATATATATATATATAAAATTAAGCTGTTGATTGAAAATAGAATGGTCATGAACTCTGTTACTTGATTTAAGTTTCTTGGAAGGAATTCCTCTGATACACCCTGTCCTTGGGATACCAATGGGCCAGAAAATAAATGCTACATTTCCAAGACAAATCAATGTTTGAAGTTGGGATGTAGTGTCAGTACAGATTTCTTTGGGTTAGATGTGGCCAGTCTTTCCATTTGCATGTGTAAATACATTTTAAAATGAACAGAATCTTTTCTAGGAGGGTTTCTACTCTGAGAACATCTAAGATAGAAAATCCAAAATATTCTTAGCAGACTATTTTATGATATCAAAAAACTGAAAAGAGGAGAATTGGGCAATGGCTAAACTAATTGTGATATAATAATTTAATAGAATGTTGTTGTGGTAAAGTCATTTCAGTTATGACTAACTCTTTGTGACCCCAGTTAGAGTTTTCTTAGCAAAGACACTGGAGTGGTTTACTATTTCTTTCCCCAGCTCATTGTATACATGAGAAAACTGAGGAAAACAGGGTTAAGTTATTTACCTAGGATCACAAAGGTAGTAAATGTCTAAGGCAGATTTGAACTTGGGTCTTTCTGACTCTAGTCCCAGTTCTCTATCCACTGCACCACCTAGCTGCCCATATAAAATATTACTATGTCACAAAAATTAAAAATATGAAGAAGCCAGAGAAACACTTCTAAGAACTAATGGATGATGAAATTAGCAGAATCAGGAAAAACAGTATACATGGTGAGGACATCAATATAAATGGTAAAACTAAGAAAACACGAAATTGAATGTTTTATAATTTAATAACCAGGTTGGCCAGGAGAAGAAATGAGAAACTGCACTTCTTTTCCTTCCTTGCAAATGTGGGACACTATGAGCCTGGAACATTTCATATATATTCTGAGATTTGGTTGATATATCGTATAGTTTCATTGAATCATATTTTTCTTCTTTCTACTCAACTAGCAAGAAGGGATTGCTCTCTGTGTTGGAGGGATTGATTTGCTTGGAAATGAATATAAGGTAAAAACAAAAGATATCCACAATATTAAGATAAGATTCCTTGGACCCTTGTTAATCAATTGTTTAAAACATGAGGAATTAGAAAAAACGGCATTCAGTTTAAGGTTTAAGGGGCAGAGGAAGTAGTGGAGATAAAAGTAAAAAGAAATTCTACCAGTTGTCTTGGGAAGGGGAAAAGGCAGATAGATTTGAAATGTTAAAATAAAATGAAATCCTGGAGAAGAACTGAAAGCAACTGAAAAAATCAAAATCAGAGAAGAATGTGGAAGAAAGCCAAAGATATAATGTTTTAGGCAAGGTTTTTAGTTTTAAGATCTTTGAAGTGACAGCATTCAAGATTGAAATTCAGCTCAATGCAAATCTTCAAATGCCACCCTCTCCCCATTTGTGTAGAAGCACTAGTTGGATCTGTTGTGTAGTTTGAGGAAAAGTATTTTAGTATTACATGTGTTGGAGAACTGATGAAGCTTAGGACAAGGAGGAAGTGATACAAAAGAGGTAAACAGACAGAAATAGAAGGAAAAGAAGGAGAGGAAGAGAAAAAAAAGTGAAGAAGAGAAAAAGCTGAGAGGGAAAACTCACTTTGACCCACTATATCTAGATGCCCTCAGGCCATGCTTTACATTCCTTCCAATCTTATACCATGAAACCAGGGCCTATCCAATGCATTACCCTAAAACTTCTCTCCTACACACAAACACACACACACACACACACACACACATCTTTCTTTTACTCTTATACTAAGAACATAATCAGGTCAATATTATCATTGCTACCAGAAATGATATGAAAACCTACTGCTAGTTATGATTCCATTCCCAATCTCTGGATCAAAACTTTCCTCTCTATCCACTACTCCCCTGTATCTATCATTGTAATACAGGTCCCTTTGGAACAGGGACTGTGTCTGTATCCACAGCACTCTTCACAGTGAATAATAATAAAAGTTGATTGTCAAAAATAAAATAAAAAGGAAGAAAACCAGGAAAAAACAGAATCAGAAGAAAAAAAGAAAAGAAGGAGAGTAGGAAGAAAAGATTAGGTAGGGTGGAAGAAAAAGACTAAAAGAAGAAGATGATAAAATGAGAAAGAAAAAGAAAAAAACTAGAATACAAAAATGTACCACAGTGACTTGAAGAATTCAAGAAAATGTGTTGTATGAAAGGTCTGGCTTTTCACATGAGGAGCTTCAGAAGGTGAGAGAGAAAAATTATACAGGAAGGATATAATAGGCCCTGGACATTTATATTTTGCTTGTTAGCAAATGGGACTCCCTACCCTTGTCAGTAAGCAAAAAGACATGAGAAAATAAAACTTCTTAGATGCAACTTGGAAAATTTCAATCTGTAGAGTACACTCCAACCCAAAGCCTCCAAAGAATGTTGTAGAAGAAAACTGTACAATTATGATCATGTAATTCAAATGTGAGTGCTGACAGTGGGTTATTTCAAATATGAGTATATTTATTCCCTTAACTAAAACTGGAATAAGTAATAACAAATATTTTTAAAAGTAGATCATATTTAATATAACCCAAATTAACCCCCCACACAAAAACCAACTGAGTTTTTGAAGCACTATGAAAAAAAGGAAATCCTACAAGTCTTTCATGTCCTCATAGTCTCTCATGTCAAAGCTTCACAGCCTTTCACCCCCATTCCAAATGTATTAATGTATGGCTGATTGCACCTATTCCTAGTTCTGAACAGCTTCATTCATCTCTATATTGAGAAGCTGTCTCATGATCAGAGTTGTAGATACCCATGTGAAAGAAAAAATGTCTTCCCATCCAGTTCCACTAGGGCTTCTTATGAAGGAGAGCCAACATATTCATCCAGATCATAATTCAGTATGCTCTATCTTCACTTCAGCTGCTTCCTTTGTCAAGAGATCAGTCAAAAATGCCACCTCCTTTTCCTTCTGTTTCTTGGCTGCTTTGGGGGTGATGTTAATGTGGAAATACTCTTCATTATGATCATATCTAGGCCATTTTGGTAGCCCTTCACCATTGGGGTTTCTGGAAATATAAGCAAGATTTTCTTTTAAATGATGATCATTTAATCACAGGTGGTGATAGTGGTTAAAAAAGAAGAGGGGGCTGAGGAACACACTAAATTTGCAGAGACAAATTCCCTAATATTTGGACAATATTAAATTTTCCCCTGCTAAAAACCTTTCAAGGCCTCACATAATAAAATAAAGCAGTAAACATTGAAGCAAGTATTCTTATTAGTAAAAATTTTAAAAAACAAAAAATCATTTAGGTGGTGTAAATAAAGAAGAATCATAAACAAAAGAATTAAGTAACTTAGTGTTTGATGAACTCAAGAAAATAGGTTGCTTGAGGGAGAATCCAGTTTTTAACAATGTAAAGAGAGAGAGCTAGTTGAATTTCTCCTACCTCTACCTCAGATAATTCAAGTACAAGCTGTAATGACAGATGACAAAGCATTAATATATTAATAAAGTGATAACACTTGGGAATCCTTTTTTTCCAAAGAGTAGATACTTATCTCTGATTGAATTGCAAGGGCAATCATTGGCTAGGCAAAAACTGGTAGAGCCTTTAGGGTCCTTAAAAGGCTAAGTGGCCAGTTATGCAGTCCTTCAGTGAAAAACCCAAACTTTGAAAGAAAATCACTGAAGGGGACTTCTCTTTCTTTCATCCTATTGAACATGATATCTAGCAAAAGATCTGTTTGCCCAGAAGAAGAAATACGTGCATTAGTTGCAGAGTCACTTGAAGAAGTGAGGAGGTACACAATCTTCAGATAAACATGAATGTAGAAGGACAGACAATCAAGTGGTACAGCCTCTGGCAGAAAGAAATGTGGTCAAGGGATTCAAGAACAAGCAAGTTCTGGCTGTAGGCCACTGGGCCTCAGTCTAGCAATATACCTGGAAGAGATATAGAGTTTATGGCAGAAGCTTTGTGAGGACTTCAAAAAAGAGAAAACATATTGTAGACTGGCAATACTACCATGACAAGTAGCTGTGACTCTGTGTGTTGCCTTCATGTGTATACTACTACTATTGCACTCTAAATATGTGTCTGTCTTTAATATAGATGTCATATATTTCTATAAAAGTTTGCTTGAGGTTTATGGCAGTAATATCATGTAGCCGTCATGGTAAATACGTGCCTTTCCTAAAACTAATTTTAGCAAAGTGTTAATGGGAAACACATTGGTGGGATTCATAAACTGTAATTTTTATGATTATTTAAATTTTATGATTACAGAGAGTACACCAACACAAGTAGGTGAGTAGTCCAGAGTAATTTCTACATCTTTCACTGTATACTTCAGCAAGCTCAAAATGATTGTGATCTAAATATTTTTAAAAAGCCATTAAAATTAAGATATTCTTTTGTAGATATGGCTAAGCGGTAAACTCTTTACCAAACAATGGCTAGAAACAATCACAAAAATAATTTTAGTTACATGAAATTGTTATCAGTCTTTAAATGTTTTATCATGTTTTGCATGGACAATATAACTAGGATACAACTAAGATGATACAAAAAAAGTACAACTAGTATAATAAGGGAAGTAGTGCTTTGCAGAGGCAGTGGAAATCTTTGCATCACTATTTCTAGGAAAGGTTTGAAATCCAAATAACGCTGGGATTTAACACAAATACAGAATACTACAAGTCATCCTCCCATAGAAAAGTAGTCAAAAATATAAACAATCCTCAAAAGAAACTGCTAATAATTTCATTTATATAAAAGTACTCTAAGCAGTTAACTGTAAGAGAAATAAAAGAAGATGGTGTAGTTGTAGGAAGAAATATAGTCTGGCTATCCCACCACATTTCTTGCACTAAGATCTAAAAAAAATGTACTACTTCAAATTCGGGTTGAGAAATTCAAGAAAAAAGTCAATTGCTATTGTTTTGTTATGTCCAACTACTCATGACCCTCTGGACTATATTGTCCAATGGGTTTTCTTGGCAAAGATACTGGAGTGTTTTGTCATTTCCTTCTGCATTGGATTAAAGCAAAGGTATGTTGAATGACTTTCCCAGGGTCACACAACTAGTAAATGTCTGAGGCTGGTTGTGAACTCAGGTTTTCCTGATTCCAGGCTCAGTGCCCTACCCATTGAACCATCTAGTTAAAGGGAATCATTTTTTCCATCCAAAGGTGGATTAGGGAGACAGAGAGGTTGTCAGATATAGGGTCAGGTATATACAGGATCCCCATGGACATGAAGCACTCCGTAACCCAGGGAGAAAGGGCTAGTACTGAGCACAATGGCATGAAGTCCCTGGAGAGCAAGAGTTTCCGGATGATCTCTGATCTAGTGCAGGGTCAGGAGCAGGGACCATCTGGAGTGTCTGTCACCTGCTACCCAGTTCTAGGTCACAGGACCAGGATGGAATAAAAAGTATCTTGCCCTAGGGATGGCAGAGAGGAGCTGGTAATGGGCTTTTGGTGTGTGTTCTAAGGAATAAGTTTAGAATCAAATAGCAGCTATATGACTGTCATTCCAGGATTGGAGCAGAAATTCAGTTCTATCTTCCAGGAGAGCAGACTGACTGAAACACGCAGAAGAATAACAAGTGAAGGAAACTTAGATCAAAGGAAGCCTGCAATTCAATATCTCTGAACTTGCAGAATTGCCAAGTGGCTGATTCCAAATAAGCTATCAAACCTAAACCTGGGTCAAGAATTGCAGAGCTCACAGGAATTCAGTGAGCCAACATCACTTCAGATAACAGCACTGTAGGGGACCTAAAAGTTTCCTCTGACTGAACTATGAAAGCAGCAAAAGGACACGAGGGTGGAAGCTCAGCCAAGCATCCATCCTCGCTCCCCCACATACCAGAAGTGTGTAGATCCAACTTTAACATAAAATCAATATCAAGAATTAGGCTGGAAGAGGGATCAAACAACAACAAAACAAAGTAATCCCACCATAAAGAGCAATTATGATGACAGGGAAGCTCAAAACACAAAACTAGCAGTGAACGACCTCATAATATCTATAAGCAAAGACTCAGAGATAAACAACTTGGGCATAAGTATAACAAAAATTCCTGGAGGTGATAAATCAAGAGTTTAAAAATGTGAAAAAAAGGTTTGTAAAAACTAAATAAGAGAGGCAAAAGAAAAAATGTGAAAAGAAATGAGAGCTATGGAATAAAAAAAAAAATTGAAAGGGAATTAACATTCTGGAAAAAATAGCTCCCTGAAAATAAAATTGACAGATTTAAAGCTAATAACTACATGAAATGTCAAGAAGTATTTTAAAAAGTCAAAAAAGAAAAAAGAAAAAAAGAAAGAGAATGTGAAGTATCTCATAGCAAAACCATCTCATCATGGGAAACATTGAGGGGGGAAAATGGAGAATTATGTGACTGCCTACAAGCCATGGTAAAAAAAAGGCCTTGACATCATATATGAAGAAATAATAAGAGTGCTTAGCTCTTTTGTAACCTCAGGGCAGAGCAGAAACTGAAAAAGTCCACCAATAAAGTCCTTAAAGAAACCCCCAAATGAAAATTTCCAAGAATACCATAGCCAAAATCCAGAATGTATAAGTCAAAGAAAGAATGTGGCAAGCAACCAGAAATATGATATGGGATTAACTCTTTAATAAAATGGAATAGAAGAGCAATATGGATTAGAAACCAGAATCCAACAACATATTGTTTATCATAAATACATTTGAAACAGAATGATATACACAAACTTAAAACAAAAGTCTGGAGTAAAATCAATTATGCTTTAGCTGCAGTTAAAAAAGAAACAGAGTCGGCAATCATGGTCTTACACACAACAGCAACAGCAAATATCTGTGTGTGTGTGTGCGCGTGTGTGTGTGTGCATGCGTGTACTTACTATAAAGAAATAAATAGGAAATCCATATTTAGTTGAAATGCACCATTTATATCAATGCTAAAAATATGTTCACTAAAATACATTCACATCTAAATTCCTTAAAGTTAAATGAACTACAGAGAGAAATTGGTGGTAAAACTATTTAAGTGGAAGAACTGAATTTTTCCTGCTCAAGCTTAGATGATCTAACCAAAAATAAACAAAAAAGAAATAAAGGACCTGAATAGAATTTTAGAAAACTTAAGTTGTGATAGTTTTCTGGAGAATATTGAACTGCCAAGAAACACAGGGACAATATGAACACAATTTTAAAGTACTCTTTACACAAAGACATCTAAATAATTGAATAAATGTTAGCTGATCATAGGCATAATGAGTCTACACTATAAAAATACCAGTACTACTTAAGTTAATTTATTTATTCAGTATCATAAAAGTCAAACTGCCAACAAACAATTTGAAAGAGCTAGAAAAGGAACAAAATTTATGTGGAAAAATAAGAGGTCAAAATATCAAGGGAACTCATGGAAAAAAAAAAGTGGGAAGAAAGGAAGCCTAGAAATACCACATCTCAAACTGTATTACAAAGTAATAGTGGTCAAAATAATTTGATACTGAGTAATAGGCAGAAAGGTGACTCACTGGAAAAAGATTAGGTACACAATATACAGAAACAAATAAGCAAGATAGCCCTGTGTTTCACAAAAGCAGAAGTCTCAAATATTGGGGTGAGAATTCACCATTTTACAAAAATTGCTGGGAAAACTAGAAAGTAGTCTAACAGAAACTAGGTATACAAAAGTATCTCACATCATATAATCAAGATAAAATCCAAATGAGTACATAATTTAGACATAAGGGTAACATTATTAACAAATTAGAGGAAGCTGAAAGAAAGTAATTGTCAGATTTATGGATAAAGAAGAGTTCTTGGCCAAACAAGAGATACACAGAGTCACATGTAGTAAAATAGATAATTTTGATGAAATGGAATAAAGAAGTTTTTGCAAAAAACAAAATCAATGAAGCTAAAATAAGAAGAGAGAAGGATGGAGCCAAGATAGTGGAGTAAAAGCAGTGACTTGCTTGAGCTCTCCTCCAAACCCTTCCCAATACCTGTAAAAAAACAAAAGGCCCTAAACAAATTCTAAAGCAGCAGAACCCACAAAAAGACAGAGTGAAACAACTTTCCAGTCAAAGACAACCTGGATGGTTGATCAGAAAGGTATATTGCACCCGGGCAGGGAGAACCCTGGAGCATGACTCAGGGGACTGCATCATGTACAGCTGTGGTGGTTTCCAGACCTCTCAACCCACAAACACCGAAGACAACTTAGAAGGTCAGTGGTAAAAGTCTGTGACTGTGATGAGAGAGAAGAGCTATCTCAGCCCCAGTCCCCAAGTGCTTCCCTGGGGTGGCAGCTGCTTCCTGAGCTTCTGACCCACAGACTGAGGGGGAATCTAGTGGCTGATCAGAAGTGGATTTCAGGGATCTCTCTGCTGGTGTGGGATTGTCTTGCTTTTCCTGTGCTTGGATCAGAGTCACAGTTCTAGGTGACGGTCCTGGGGCAAGGAGGAGTGTTGGTGTAGTGGAGCTTCTAGTGATGGTGTAGAGAAAATCCTCCTCACAGGCAGAAAAGAGCACTTGTGGTCACTTATAGACCAGAGCACAGGCCAGAAAAGGAGTAAACGCCTTGCCCTTGATCATACATACAATCTTGGAAGAATGGAAAATTTACAGGTCCCAAGAAGTATCTCCAAAAACAGCTACAAAAAACCCCAAAAGCTTGAGACAGTGCATTCTCCACACTGGAAGCAGGACCGCCCCCCCCTTTAACAAAGGGTTTAAAACACAAGTAATTGGCTGGGATCATGAGCAAACAAAGGTGCAAAAAAAGTTAGTCCATAGAATCTTTCTTTGGTGACAAAGAAGATCAAAGCATACAGCCAAAAGGGGACAACAAAGTCAAAGCTCCTACATCCAAAACCTCCAAGAAAAATATGAATTGGTCCCAGACCATGGAAGAGCTCATAAAGGATTTTGAGAGGTAAGAGAAATAGAGTAATAACTGGGAAGAGAAATGAGAGTGATACAAAAAAATCATGAAAAACAAGTCAACAGCTTACTAAAGGAGACCCAAAAAAATACTGAAGAAAATCATACCTTAAAAAATAGCCTAAGCCAAATGGAAAAAGAGGTCCAAAAAGTCAATGAGGAGAAGAATGCCTTAGAAAGCAAAATTGGCCAAATGGGAAAAGAAATAAAAAGCTTACTGAAGATAATATTTTCTTAAAAATTAGAATAGAGCAATTAGAAGGTGGTGACTTTATGAGAAATCAATACACTGTAAAACAAATCCAAAAGAATAAAAAAATAGAAAACAATGTAATATATCTCATTGGAAAAACAACTGACCTGGAAAACAGATCCAGGAGAGAGAATTTAAAAATTATTGGACTATCTGAAAGCCATGACCAAAAAAAAAAAAGAGCCTAGACATTATCTTTCAAGAAATTATCAAGGAAAACTGACCTGATATTTTAGAACCAGAGAGAAAAATAGAAATGGAAAGAATCCATCAGTCACCTCCTGAAAGAAATTCCCAAAGGAAAACTCCTAGGAATATTATAGCCAAATTCCAGAGTTCCCAGGTCAAGGAGAAAATATTACAAGCAACCAGAAACAATTCAAGTATTGTGGAAACACAATCAAGATAACACAAGATTTAGCAGCTTCTACATTAAGGGACTGGAGGGCTTGGAATATAATATTCCTGAGGGCAAAAGAGATAGCATTAGAACCAAGAATCACCTACCCAGTAAAACTGAGTATAATCCTTTGGGGGGGGGGAATGGACATTCAGTGAAATAGAGGACTTTCAAGCATTCTTGATGAAAGGACTAGAGCTGAATAGAAAATTTGACTTTCAGGTACAAGACTCAAGTGAAACATGAAAAGGTAAACCAGAAAGAGAAATCATAAGAGACTTATGAAAGTTGAACTGTTTACATTCCTGCACAGAAAGATGACATTTGTAACTCAGAAGACCTTTGTCAATGTTAGAGTATTTGGAGTGGAAAATTTATATGTTTGTGTAGATAGATAGATAGGTAGATAGATACATACATACATACATAGATACATAGATACATAGATACATAGATAGAGGGCACAGGGTGAGTTGAAGATGAAGGGGTGATATCTGGAGAATAAAATTAAGGTGTGAGAGGATTATCCTGGGAGGAGAAAATGAGAAGTAGAATGGGATAAATTATCTCACATAAAACAGACAAGAAAAGGCTTTTACAGTGGAAGGGAAATGGAAGATGAGAGGGAATGAATGAATCTAATTGTTATTGGATTTGGCTTGAGGAGGGAATAACATACACACTCAACTGGGTATGAAAATTTACCTTACCCTACAGGAAAATTGGGGGGGGGGAAGAGAGCAGGAGGATGACAGAGGGAAGGGCAGATTGGAGGAGTGGGTAATCAGAAGCAAACAATTCTAAGGAGAGGCAGGGTCTAAAGACAAAATAGAATAAATGGAGGGCAGGATAAGATTAAGGGAACCATATGTAGTTTTTCCCAACATGACTGCTATGGAAGTGTTTTACATGACTACACATGTATAACCTGTAATGAGTTTCTTGCCTTCTCAATGAGGGTTGGTGGGAGGGAAGGATGGAGAAAATTTGGAACCGAAAGTTTTAAAAACAAGTGTTAAATAAATTGTCTTCACATGCAACTGGGAAATAACATATACAGGAAATGGGGTATAGGAATCTATCCTGCCCTACAGGAAAGTTGAAGGGGAAGGGGATAAGAGAGACAGGGGAGAGGAGGAAGGGAGGACAGATTAGAGGAAGGGGTATTCAGAATGCATGCCATCTTGGGGTGGCGGAGGGATGAGATGGGGAGAAAATTTGAAACTCAAAATCTTCTGGAAGTGATTGTTGAAAACTAAAAATAGATTAAGTATTAAAAATAAATAAATAAATTAAAAAAATAAATCTGCTTCCTTCAAAAACTTAAAAAATAAATAAAGTGAGAAGAGAATCATTGCGTTACCTTTTTCTGATAAAGGTCTCATTTCTAAAAAAATATGTTAAATGAGTCAAATTTATAAGAGCCATTTCTCAGTTGATAAATGGTCAAGGGATATGAAGAAGCATTTTTCAGAGAAAGAAATCCAAGCCATATGAAAAAGGTTATAAATCACTAGTAATTAGAGAAATTCAAATTAAAGCAACTCTGAAGGTATTTACTCACACCCATCAGGTTGGCTAAGATGACAAAAAGGGAAAGTGACAAATCCTGGAAAGGTTGTAGGAAAACAGATATACTAATGCACTGGAGCTATACACTGGTCTAGTCAGTCTGGAAAGCAATTTGGAATAATACTGAATAAGTCATTCCTTTGTGCACCACACGAAAAAAATGTGGTGAACCAATAATAACACTATGGAGTCTATACCCCTAAGATTTTTTTAAAAAGAAGAAAATTACCCATGTGCACAAAAATGTTTGTATCAGCTCTATTCATTATGTCAAAAAATTGGAAACTGAGGGGATGCCCTTAATTGGGGAATTGTAAAACAAGTTATGGTACATGAATGTGATGGAGTTATATTCCCAGCAAGAAATGCTGGGAACAGTTTCAAAAAAGTGTGAGAAGTTTTGTATGAACAGATACAAAGTAAACTCAGTAAAACCTGGAGAAAATGTATATAATAATAATAATATTGTGAAGACAAACATCTTTGGAAGATTTAGGAACTCTTATTAACATAAGAACCAACCATAATTCAAGAGGGTGCATGATGAAACGTACTACTCATCTTCAGTTAAAGAGGTGATGAACCTATACTGAAAACTGAGGCATCAATTTTTGGGATGTGGTCAATGTAGGATTTTGTTTTACTTAATTCTGCATGTTGAAACAAGTTTTGAGGCTTTTGCTCTCTCTACATGTGGGAGGGGAAAAGTAGGAAAGAGAAAATTAGGAACTGAAAATTTTTTACAAATGTAATAAAAAAGAGAAATACAATCACATAACCCTGATATTTCACCTGATACCCAGCAAACTGGAAAGATGATAAAAGAGGAGAATAGTCAATGTTGGATTAAATAAAGTTGTGAAAGGATAGCCAAACTAATGTACTGTTGAGAAAATAATGAATTAGCTCACCCATTCTGGAAACACAAATAATAGGAGTTAAATGTTCATATCCATTGACTCAGAAACCTCATTCTTAGACACAGGCCCCAAGAAGGTCAGTGGTAAAGATAAGTGTCCTACATACACTAAAATGTTCATAGAAGTACTTTTGTAGTAGTAAAGGCCTACAGGAGAAAGTCCATATTTTGAAATCAATTGGAGAATAGCTGAATATATTTTACTACTTGAATGGAATAGAATACTAATGAGCTATAAGAAATAAAAATATAATAAGTATACATAAAGTAGGAAGACATGAAATTATGCAAAATCCTATGCATAATAACTTCAACAATGTAAATGGAAAGAATAATGACCACATGAACAATATGAAACTTAATCCTTAGCCCAAAGAAGAGATGAGAATTTACCTCTCTCCATTCTTTATAGAAGTGAGGGAACATGAGTATGAAATTCTGCTTCTAATGTCAGATATGGTTGCTATGTTGGCTAGTTTTGCTAAAAAACATTTCTCCTTCTTTTTGATCCTTTGCTATAAAGGAGGATATTTGTAAGAGGGGACAAAGGAGGGATAAATTAAGAAATGTAGATGATGTAAAAACGAAATGTATCAATAATTTTTTGAAAAATATTTCCCTTTTTGTTACTAGTCTTACCCATTCCGAGCAAAGTTGGCCCAATATTTCATCACCATCCTGCTAAGTTGCTTCTCCTCTTTTGGGGACCCATCTGAAAATGAGAATTGCAGCTATTACAATGTGACTAATGTATGTTAAAGAACAAAACTGTGAAGTTTATCTTCAGTGCCCACTCCACTTTGCTTTGCTTTCACAACTTGTTTCCTTTAAGAAAGAGACTCATGTTTTATTTTTATCTTCCAAAATTTACAAATTACTCTGACTTACTGAGAAGTCTTGTAATATTAAAATAGTTTAGCAAAACCATTAATACAGTGAAAGTTCATTTAACATATCACATCTATAGCAACCCCACTGCTATCACCACACACATATTTCTATTTAAAAAAAAAAACAAATTTATTTTTTTTTCTTCCTATTAAATGCCACCCCATTGGGAAAAGGAGAAGGAGCAAATTTCTTTTTAACAAATATGCACAGGCAAACAGAAATTATTTTTAATGATTCCTATTGCTTTCCAGATTGGTTGTATGTATCCATAGGTTTAGTAACAATACACATACATCCATTTACTAAATTTCCTTCTTTAGCATTTCTCTTTTCATTTTGTGTCATTTTTGCCACTTAAATGGCTGTGAGGTAGAGTCTCAGAATTACTTTAATTTGCTTTGTCTGACTAGTAGTGATTTGTAACATTATTTCAAATGGTTAAAAATAACCTAGGCCTCTTCCCCTGAGAATTCTCTATTCACGTACTTAGACCATTTATCTATAGGAGAATAGACTCTTATCTCATAAATTTTAATCAATTCTTTATGCATCTTGGAAATGAAAAATTTGTCAGAGAAATTTGTCTCAAAGGTTTCTTTGCCAGTTAATTATTTGCCCTTTAGTCTTAATTTTCTTAGATGTTTATGCAAAAACTTTTTTTATACTTTTATGTAATATCAGTTAAATATCTTAGTTTTTATTTTTACTTTCTTTTTAAATGTTCATATTCTTATTTTAGTACTTAATTGAGATTTTTATTTTGGCAGACTTTCTAGTATTCTAGTTGCATTATCAATTCACTGATGTGTTTTATTTATTATTAATAAAAGTGGTTAGATATATAAATTTCATTCAAAAATTACTTCGACTTGGGGCAGCTAGCTGATGTAGTGGATAGAGCTCTGGCCTTGGAGTCAGAAGGACCTGAGTTCAAATCCAGCCTCAGATACTTAACATTCACTAGCTGTGTGACCCTGGGCAAGTCACTTAATCCTGATTGCCTCACCAAAAAACAAAATAAAAAATTATTTTGACTCAACTTTAAAAGTTTTGGTGTATTGTCATTATTTTTAATGAAATTTCCAATCATTTCTATGATTTGTTCATTGACTCAACAATTGTTCAGGTTTAACTTACATAGTGTCCAGTTGATTTTAATAATTCTATCCATGATTCTGTATTTAATATAATAGTATTGCACTATGATCAATAAAGGATATTTAAATTTTTTTTTTTGGTATTTGTTTGTGAAGTTTTGTGTCCTAAGATATGATCAATTTTTGTAAAGCTATGAATGGCTTTCTATTCCCACTTCACATTCATCAAAAGTCTATCATATCTAATTTTTCTAAAATTCTGATCATGTTTAAACTTCTTTCTTAATTTTTTGCTTTAATTTGTATGGGGCTGATAGAGGCAAATTGATATCTCCCACTATTATAGTTTTACTGTCTATTTATCTTTATAATTCATTTGGTTTTCACTCTAAGAATATACAAGCTGTGATATTGGGTTCATATTTTAAATATAGAAAAAAAAACTCGTATATGTTACTTTTCAGCAAAATGTAGTTTTCTTCATATCAGCTATATTTTTGCCATTGCTTTGTAAGAGATCATAACCACTACCTTTGTTTTACATGTGTGTATGCGTGTGTGTGTGTGTATGTGTATGTTTGTGTGTGTGGCATTCATCTGGCTGGGTTGAGGAACCTATAGCCTCAAGGTTATGGCCTTCTGACTGACTTCAAATTTTAGAGAACAAATCCTTTTATTAAGGAGATTTATTGTGAAGTTTGGATTCAGTCAAAGGGTCACACTTGAGGACCTAAAGGCCACATATGGTCTTGAGGCTGCAGGTCCCCCACCCCTGACTGCTGAGGCATAATAGATTTTATCCAATGCCTGATTTTAACTGTGTGAGTCTGTTTCAAATGTGTTTCTTTTAAACAACTATTGTTAGATTTTGCTTTCAGATTCCTGCTAAATTCTTATGTGTTAAGGGTGAGTTCATCCCATTCACATTCAAAACTATTATAGCTAATTGCTTATCCCCCTCCCATTCTATTCTCTTGTATTTTTCTTCTGTATTCTCTTCCTTTTCTGTTCATTTCAAATTAGTTTGCTTTTTCCCTTGTTCTAACTTATTCTTCACTATCATCTCTCTAAGCTTAAGGTTTCTTTTGCTTATGACTAATCCTTCCCTCAATATACTATCCCTTTTTTTATTATACTTCCCTTTTTCCTGTTCCTATGTACTTGTTGAATGTTTCACTACACCAAATTCTTGTGTGTTCTTCTCACCTTTGACTAGTGTACGTGAAAGTGAAGTTTGAGTGGAATCTTCTTCTGCCACCTCTTCAATGTTTTATATGGTTCTACTTACAAAATCCAATTCTGTGTTTTAAAAAGTTCCCTAATATTTCTCCCATTTTCCCTTCATTCATCCTCCCTCCCCCACTCCCTTTTGTTATTTTCAGTTGGGAGTCCTCTCTTCCTCCAGACTTCCTATCCTTTACATTAAACAGTGCACTTTTTGTACATTTTCTTTGGACAACAATATATTTGGATGGAAAACTAGGGAAAAGTATCAAGGCAAAAGTTCCAAGATGGAAGGAGGGGAAATCACATGCTCATGTCATGAAATTTGAGGGCCCTGATGGTTTTTCTATTTGAAGTACAGAGATTCTTCAAAAGTATGTCATCATTTGCTCTCCTGACCTCATTACCAGGATCTTTGAAAGCAGAGGAGCCGTCAAAGAGAATCAAACTCCTGAAGCAGAACTATCTGGAATAATTGTGGCATTCTGATCATCATAAGAGAATCTCAGAACTACAAAGGATCTCAGATTCAATCTAATCCAACTCATTCAGAATAGGAAAAGTCTTCATGTCCTAATAATTGGTCATTTAAACTCTGGTTAAAGACTTTTGTTGATCGGTAACTCATTACCTTAAGAGACAGAACAAGAATTCTTTCAAGTAGCCAATTTTTTTTGGTTATATTATCCATTGCATTTGGTTCTATCCAAGCAGAGGAAATCTAATCACATATGATAACCTTTTAGTATATGTTTTTGAAAATAGCTTTCCATCATTTGCTTGCAAAGTCTTCTCCCCTTCAAAGTAAATATTGACTGATCCTTTAACTATTCTCAAATGGCAAGGTCTTAACGGACCTCCCCAATCTTGTTACTCTACTTTTGATGCTCTCTATGTTGTCAATGTACTCTCTAAATGGTGCTGCCAAGAACTGAACAGGATATAACAGATACAGCCTGACCAGGAGTGAGCAAAGCAGGACTATCAGATCCTTTATCCTAATCACCATGCTACTGTCAATGGGGTCTAGCATCACTTCCTCAGGGAAAGAAAATGTTTTGTTTCAGCTGTGACACTTGAGTTTTAGGAAAATAACCTTGATATAAGTCTGAGGCCGAAAAATGGAGATGTTTGTTTTAGTTCCAGATCCATCATGAATCTGTGGTAAGTAATTTCACTCTCTGTGACACAATAATCTCTATATTTTGGAGATAATACATCATCCTTTCTACCCCACAGATATGTTGTGAGAACCAAATGAGATAATAATAGAAAGGCATTTTAATAACCTAAAGAAGCTGAACATACGTAAGGACTAAAAATTATTTCAAAAATGGACAAAAGGTAACATTTTAATGAAGCTTTTGTAGCAAGCAAAGATCCATTACTTCTTAAAAATGGAGATCCAAAGACAGAAAAGATGTCATCCGCATGGTCTGCCTTGACTGTTGCTGGTTTCAAGTCTCCCCAAACACTTGACCGATGTTGAAATTCATACAGGTAAGTGGGTTCACCTGAATCTGAAAGGAAAGAAAATGTGGGAAAATTCTAGAGTCCCATATCACAAATGGAACATTCTAGATAATCTTTGGAAAGCTAAAAAATGATTATGTTCTGAGATATTATTTTAAATAATTGGAAAACATAAGTCCTGGCAACCAAATATAATTAGAGGTACCAAGAGAAGTGTACAGAATGATGGCCAAAATGAAAGGAGGTGTGTTTTTTTCTCTTAAGATTACCAACTATCCTGTGGTAGCTCATTAAGAGCCTAAGCTCCGACTTCCTGATCATAGAAAATCAGAGTTGGCTACAAACAAAGATCATCTTGTACAATCTTCTGTGTCATATAGAAATCCAGCTTCAGCTTAATAAAGGCAGCTCAAAGTAGATTTCCATGCAACAGGTGCCATCATCATACTGTCCTTCCCAGCAGACTGAATAATGGTATCTTCTCAAATCTGTCTCCACCATTTTTCATGTCTTTGTACTATACATATTTTTTTCATGTAGGAAAAAATTGAACCTTAGTCTTCAAAACCTAGTACTCTTTTCATTACATAGGCAACTACCTAATCTGTCTCTGTGTAAGGTCTTTCCAAAGTAACTCAAGAATTATCTAATATCTTTGGCTGAAAGCTAAACGGGATATACCTGGATTTATCACCACCCCTTCCCTCATACTCCCCCAAAACTCACCCCTGTTAAGTCGACCCAAAATCACAGTTGGAATCCAAAATGTCAAGTCTCCTAGCATTTCCAGAAATAAGCTTTTCTTTTTGACAGGGTCACTTGTTCCTCCAAGATACTCTTCAGTTATCATCGGAGTAAGGACTTTGGGAATTTTCTGTAATGGCCAATGAAACAAGAGGTGAAAAGTGACAGAATATTCATTCTTTCATTTCTTTTATTTCTTCATCTTTCAATTAATCTGTGCATCCATCAATTATTTTATCTATTAATTGACTTGATGTCTTATTAATGTTGCCAAAAATAGAATTTCTCACAATCGCATTGTCATTGCATTATGAACAAGCTTCAATACGTTATGAAACCCAGGTTAAATTCTTCAAGCAAATAATCAGTTAATATTGCTTGTTATATTAACTTCCTCAGAAATGTTCCATCTAAAATCATGATTTATGGAATAAATTACAAAAATTTGGGAAAATAAGACTATTTTAAGGATTATTACTTTGTGTTAGGTGTCTTTGCTAGACATTTTGCAGAATATAAAAAATTAATTAGACAAATTCCTTCAGTGTGACACAGTAGATGGAGAGTTGGGCTATGAGCCATAAAGATCTGGGTTCAAATCCTGAAACTGTCACATATTGGCTATGTGATTGTGTAAATTATTTAACTTCTCAGTGCTCTAGGCTTTTCTCCAAGAGTATAAACTGCAGAGAAGTTACCAACCTGAATTGGTGGAAGAATTTTCTTTATTACCATTAACCCCGACCAATAAAATCATGGATCAAATACTACCCTCATACTGTCTGCACACAGTTTATAATCTAAGGGGTTAAAATAGAGACACACATAAGCATAATGTAAAGTAGATTTGGATAAGTGCCCAGGAAAGGTATAAACAATATGCTAATGCACTGTTTGCAAGGTGGGAAAGAATATTCCCAAATTGGTAGATCTGTTGGTTAGAGAATGTTTGATAAATTCACTTTATACATTCTCTCATTGGTCTTTACTATAGAGGTGGGAGGACCACATCAAAGGTTTCCATTTTCTAACCCAAGGAGACAACTGCAAGTTAAACTACTTTGTTCTTTGATTGCTTTGTCTGGGATTGAAAACATAATGTTACAGTGGAAATTATACTGGAATGGGCATCAGGAGACCTTGGTTTAAGTCTTAGCTCTTTGACAGACTAGATGTGTGACTTTTGGGAAACTGTTTCCCTTCTCTGGGCCTCAGTTTTCTCTGATTATCAAATGAGGACAGTTAACTAGATAGGCTTTAAATTTCCATCCTAGATCTGATATTTGATGGCTCTAGGTTTCTTACAAGAAGTGGGTAAGAATGCCATAATAGTTCCGTGGCCTTTGCTTGCTCCAGTCCCTCCTCTGATATAGGATATCCCAGAATCTGCAGAAAAAAATGAAATTTTACACAACACATTAATGGCTAATGGGAAAAGAAAAGCTGATACAAATAAGGACAATGTATTTATTCTACTTTTAGCTTTCAAGTAAAGTTCTCTGATAAGTTTAATTGATTCAATAGGTTAACATGACTTACTAAGTGTCTCAGGAAATCACAAGAATAAATAAGATGACAAAAATATTTTTCAAATCCTGAAAAGAATAGGCCCCACATCTACCCAGCAGTCAGAAGCATCCAATGAAACAGGGATTCCCATAGTACCCAGAGGGTTGGCCAATTATAAGCTTCTGGATTCTTAACCATTATAGCTTACCTAGAAATCAGACCTGAAAGGAGTTACTGAGATAGGTACCACATTCCTTTAGATTACTAGAATGCCCCTTGTTAGAATGCAGATGGCACTTGTAGAGGTAATTTTGAACCATTTATACATGAATAGCTATCACTTATATCTGAATGAGTTAGCTGAAAGACTCCTTAATCTAGACCAACCAACTCATTTTACAGATTAAAAAAAACGGAAGTTCATAGAAGAGCAATAAGTGACTTGTGCAAAGTCATATTAGTAGTGAGTATTAGAGCCAGGATTCAAGCCCATGTGTGCAGATCCTATATCAGATGCTCTTCCCACAATATCATATTGGTTCCACATTTGTGGAGATGGGAAGAGTCAAACCCAGGATTTCATACAAAACCTCTCCAATTTTATTAGGAAGAAAACTCTAGGAAGGATAAGGGCACTGTATACCTTATGGGGGGGGAGGGAGACCAAGTGAGGGCACTGTATCACCCCAAAACAATCTCTTCTTTTCTATGGACCTTAGTTTTTCCAGCGGAAAGATGAGAAGTTTGGACTTGATGCCTTTCGGCTCCAATGTTCTAAGATTCTGTGGGTGTGAGAGTGCTAGATGACCAGTTTTGCCTCTGCAACAATATAGCAATTGCCTAGAATATTTCATCAGAAATGGAGTACTGTCCTAGGGGAGAGAAGTGCAGGTTTGTTAACCCAGAATCAACAGCAAAACATCTCTGCAGAGAAAGCCAAGCACACTGAAGATTTAACTGGGGTGGGTAAATCCCTGGTTCTAGAGAGATAAAGAGAACACAAGATTCCAGAAGAAGTATAATGCTCATACATTGGGAAGAAACCAACCAAATTCATGGTTGGTGATTCCCATGATGTAGGGAATGTGCTTGAATTGCTTTTCAGCCAAGAGCTCTTTGGGACTTCTGGGGAAAAATACTCCATCCACAACTGCAGGTAGGAAGAGAAATTTCTGGAAGAAAAAAAATAGTAACATAGTCAGTTTCTTTCCCCACCAGAGTGAGTTCATTTTTATATTATTTCTCTATTGTTTATGAAGGGACAGAGTCATAGCATCCTTTGGTGAGGTCAGCAGTGAAAAGGACCTTCAATTTTACTCTGGGTGACCAAATCACAAGGATATTGGTAGACAATGTCTTCAATTTTCCAATGAATTAATTATTTCTTAGTCAATTACTTTTGACTTTTTTACAATTGATTTCAACACAATGGATCAGAACATATATAAAGTCAGTTTAGTAGATAGTATGAGAAGTAGCTTGTATGTGGGAAAAGTCTGGTGTATTAAAACTTATCCTTTATAAAGTGTTATGTTGACTCTATATGGGGTGAAGTAATTATTGGATGATAATACATTGTTTCCTCTTCTTTTCAAGGTCAAGTTTAAGTGCCACTTATGCCAAAAAGCCTTCTCTGCTTATTCTAGTTTACATGGATTTCTCTCTCTTTGAAAGCTACTTAACATTTATTCGGATGTGGGAAAAAAGCCCTCAACTTGAAGTGAGAAAGTTAAAATTGATCCATGGCCCCAACATTTTCAGCCAACTCACTTGGACATATCACTTATTCTCTTTAAATCTCAATTTCCTCATCTATACAATGAGATGATCCTTGTATTATGTATCTCACAGGATTATGAGGAAATTAAAAATAACAACAACAACAACACATACACACAATAATGATCTGGTGTCATAGCATTCATATATCATCTAAAATTTTAATCAACCAAGTGTGCATTGCATTCTCATTGTTCTGTCTGTCCTGTCACGGAGTTATAAAATCTCAGAGCTGAGCATTTGTAATGCGAGTGAAGATGTTATCTAATCAAATGCATACTTTAACTGGAACACCTTTACAACAAATCCAACAAATGCCTATCCAGGACTCACCAGAATACTTCCAATGAAGGGAAATTCATTACATTTGCAGCCAACTAATTACACTTCTGAATAGTCCTAATTATTAAGTAATTTTCTTTTGTGTCAAGCTTAAAGGTATCTCTGCATCTTCTTCCCACTGCTTTTAGATGTGGTCTATGGGGTCAAACTAAAAGAAAAAATGCTCTGCCACAAGAGAGCCCATAAACTACTTGAACACAGCTACCATAATTGCCTGGAGTATTTCCTTTTCTAGGCTGACCATTCTTTATTCCTTAATCCAAACCTCTGTGGTGTAAGCTAGAGGACCTTCACCATCCTGGATGCCCTCCTCTGAAAAAATCTTGGGTTTGTTTATTTTCCTAATAAATGATCATTCCTAGAAATAAACAAAGTGCTCTAGGTGTGGTCTGCCCATGGCAAAATGCAGAGAGTCTATAACCAACTCATTAATGGTAATCACCGCCTCTCTAAATGAAGCTTCTTGGAGTAGTCCTATAAAAACTCCAAATTATGTGTAGAATGATTTTACATCTGTGCATGTGTATACACGTAATTGTGTCTAATAATAGTCAGCTCTGAGGGAGGTATGGGAGAAAGAAAGGGGAAAAAAAGGAAATTTGCATGATAACTCTATTATGTACTTAAAAGCAATATCAAGTTACACATAATAGATTTGCAATTTGGTGTGCACTCTTTGTTATTATGTGGTGCTATGGAAATGCTTGTTTTATTCAATAAATTAAAAATAAAATTAAAAAAGAAAGGTAGATAGAAACTAAAATTCTAAAGGGGACCTTAGTCCAGAAACTATGGGATACCCTCAGTAATAAAATTCTAAACATACAAAGAAAGGTAAAACCAATGAGTAGGAAAAAAATTGAAGATACTTGAAGAGATGATGTGGATACACCAGGAAACACTAATAATCTTGAGGGTTTTTTTTAATATGTAAAGAAGTAAAAGCAAGATCAGGTAATAGGAGTAATATAGCAAGTAATTTGCAATAGTCTTCAGAACAAAAATGGTTTCAAAGGTGATAAAATTTATAAGGAGCTGAGACCAGTGAAGAAAAGTATAAATAACTGAACGGGTATTTGAAGCTATACCAGTGAAAGGAGGAATTACAAGAAAGCTAGAACAGCTGCTTGGAGTGGTTGGGGCCATAATAACTAAAAATGGAGGGAAACAGTATTTAATTTTTGTTTTCCTTTTGTTTTCTCTGCCAAGGAGAATGACCTTTGCACCAAAAATGGCAGAAAAAATGGCTAATAGTGAAAGAATACTTAGAAAAGTACTGGAGAGAAATAAAGAGAAAATAAGAGAACATTTGGCTACTACCCCTAACAAAGTGAGAAAATCTGGTCCCTAAGAACTATAACACTGGGTACTGAAAGAACTAGAATATGAGATTTCTAAGCCATTGTTAGTGATATTTGAAAGTTTGGGGATAATAGGAGAGGTATTGTAGAACTAGAGAAGTTAAAAGGTAGTCTTATTTTTTCAATAAATGGAAAAGGACTGCAAATTATAGGACAATGAGAATGATTTCCATTCCTTGAGAAATTCTAGAATGTATTATTAAGGAGATGGTTAACAAAGGAAGAGCTGATAACACAACCAGCATGGCCACATTAAGATCACCAGTCATCTTATATTATCAAACATTTTCTATATTTGGAGATGATAGGAATGCTATAGATAGAGTTTAGTCTCTTGTCTTTGTTCAGTCATATCCAACTCTTTGTGACCCCTTTTGGGGTCTTCTTGGCAAAGATCCTGGAGTGGTTTGCCATCACCAATCTCCAGCTCATTTTACAGATGAAGAAACTGAGGAAAACAGGGTTAAGTGACTTGCCCAGGGTCACAAAGCTAGTAAATATCTGAGGTCAGATTTGAACTCAGGAAGATGAGTCTTCCTGATTCCAAGCCTGGCATTCTATCTACTGATTTTAGTGAAACATAAGATAAGGCATCTTATATTCTTCTTGTGGGAATGATGGAGAAATGTAGACCAGATGATAGTATAATTAGATTAATTTGGAAGTGATTCTATGACCAGACTCAAATAAAATTTGTCAATAGCTCAATGTAATCTTGACAGGAGATCTCCAGTGGAGTACTGCATGGATCTCTGCCTGGATTTGTTGTGTTTATTTTCTTATTATTCAGGATTTGGATAAAATGATTTATGACAGGGATGTCAAATCTGTGGGCTATCCTAAGATAGGAAGGAAAGCTAACACATGAGATAATAGTCAATATTCAAAAATATCTTGAGAGGCTAGTCTAGAACACTGGGCTGCATTTAACACAATCAAATTTAGTAGGGACAAATGTAAAATCTTTCACTTGAATCCAAAAATAAATTTTAAATTACAGTGTGAAGAAGGTATGGTCAGATAGCAGTTATCTGAAAAGGCCTGAGGACTATTTTCCAAGGTCTATAGAAGTTGGCAGGAAAGATGTAGAAAGCAAAAAAGCTAGTGTTATTTTGGATTGCATAAAGAGAATCATAGTTTCCAGAAACAGTGAGCTGTACACTCATCACACCTCTTCTAGAGTATTTTGTTCAGCTGTGCATATCATAGTTTACAAAGAACACTGATGAGTTGAAGGGAAGCTAGGGGGCATACAACACTAATTGTAAAAGACTTTAAATCAATATCATATAAAAATTGGTTGAAGACACTGGACATATTTAGCTTGCAAGAGATAAGACTTTGAGGGAGTCTAGTGGTATATGAATAACTGGTAGAAGAGGAGGGTAAAATAAAAAAAATGAGTGGAATTTGCAAAGAAATCATTTAGATATCATATTGGTAAAAATTCTTAATAATTAGAGCTACTCAAAATTGGAATGGGCTTCCTTAGCTGGTAGTAGGTTCCCCCTTAGTGTAGGTCCTCAAGAAGAGGTTAGATGATAACTTTTCAGTTAAATTATGGTGAGGATTCCTTTCAGGGGTGGATTGAACCAGAAGGGTACTAAGGGCCCTCCCAACTCTTAAATTCTGTGATTCCATGAATCAATGAAGAAAATTGTCCATGGTATAAGTAAATCACTTTCTCATTAACAAATCACATCAACACAGATTATTTAATTTGGTTCTCATAAGACTTTAGAGGCAGATTCTTATACCCCATTATTTTACAAATGAGAAACATGAGGTTGAAAGGGGTTATAGAAATCACAGGACATGGAGCTTTGAGGAATCTGAAAGATCATGTAGTCTAACCTTCTTATTCACCAAATATTATATTCTGTAGTATTTATCAAATACCTATATATATGTGCTAAATACACATATGCTAAAGTCAAAACTCAAATAATCCTTGCCCTTAAGAAGCTTTTATTTTAATCTATAAAGAAAAAAAAGCAAAAAAAAAATCTCTGCACCTCTTTCTTCTACAGTTGAAGAAATGAGGCTCTGAGGGGAGACTCATAGACTAATCCTAGTTCTCCTAATTCCTAACCCAGGATACTTTCCATGATAGCATGGTGTTACCAATGCAAGTCAGACTATGCAAGTAGACTTTCAGTTTAATAAGGTAACTGATTCAAGAAAAGAAAAAACAATATTTACATCATGTACAAAACAGAGCTTAATACAGTTATGAAATAAGGAACTGGAATGATTCAAAAGTCTGTATATAGAAATCGTGGGGTTGGAGGGAATTTATTATAATGGAGTAATTGTCTAAGAGATCTCCATGGAGCTTAGGAAGAGACTGAAGAAAAGACAGACTTATAGAGTATTTATGTTTAATTATCTAAGGGGGCAATTAGCTTTAAAGTGATGGTGATGAGAAAGGTAGGGCTAGGGAGAACCTTGATTACTGTTGAACTAAGTGGACAAGGTCTAGATTTTCAGATAGCCAGTCACCCTAAATACTTTCCATTTAGTAATTAGTCCAAAGCAAAGGCCCTTTATAGCAGTTACAAGCAACTCCTCATAGGGTATAAAAGGTATATGGGAAACTAATGAGATTGATATTGATCTTCATTACCTAGAGCCTTGGCCTTTAATTTGAGAGGTGTAGAGGGTATCATTGGCCTAGCTCAAGTATTTCCCCAGTCTACAATATTGTTCAACCTTAAGTTGAATAATTTGGATACACAAAGTGTGTTTTGGCCATCCTCATCTTCAGGACTATTTCAGGAGTATTTTAGTATGGAAGGAAAGGAGAAGTGATACAAAGTTTTATGAAGAGTTCTTAACCTGTCATCTATGAATTTATTTTTAATATTTTGATAATTTTTTCAATATAATTGGTTTCCCCAATTATCCCTAAAGGTAAATCTCCCTGACTCCAGGTATGGCATTCTATCCATTATGCCACCTAGCTGCCCTTCATGCTTAACTAGAGCTTAAAGGAGCCAATAGTTGAAGTCTGCAATTAAGACAATAAGAATGCCTTACCTCTGTGGGGTCTCCTAGGAAATCCAGGTGAAATAAATCCTGTGAAGGCAAACAAAAGAAAGGTGGGAGAAAAGACTTCCCAGAAAGACCTGATCTTGCTACTTCCCTTGATAGTAAGATTCATTCTCATAGCATTCTCAAGGAGATCCTCAGAGAAGAATTATACAGGGCTTCTGGGCCCCTATATAGCCTGGGAAACTAGAGACATAAGAGCCACAAAAAGAGTAACAGGGAATCTAGGAACTTAAGCTTGGAAATGTAACCTCAAGTTTTTCTTCCTCTTACCTCACCCTAACCCATCCTTTAGGGGAAAAATATATATATATATATATATAAGTGAGGTAAATTGTCCTAGAAACAAAAGTGTTGGCACTTTTTCCCAAAAATTTTAATATGTAATATTTCATACCCCATGCCTACTCCCCAGAAGATATTGCCTCCATTCTGAGAAAAATTGGGGGGAAAGAACAGTGTTGTCTATTCATGTAAGCCTGCATTTATATTTGATGGTATTTAGTGGAAATTATTCCAGTGTTCCCAAAACTTATATAGGAAGAGTTTAATCACTGCATTTTTAACACATCAGAAGGGTCTTGTCCTTGTTCTACATCACTACAATCTCTGAATTCTGCTAAGTCAGGATGGGAAACCTGTGGCCTCGAGGCCACATGTGGCCCTCTAAGTCCTCAAGTGTAGCCCTTTGACTGAATCCAAACTTCACAGAAACAATCCCTTTAATAAAAGTATTTGTTCTGTAATACTTGGACTCAGTCAAAAGACTGCACCCAAGAACTTAAGACCTAAGTTTTTAATCAGTCCATGATAAACTGGTTCCATATATAGAAAGAGAATTATAGCAATTATGTGAATCATTCCAGGCCCAACAAACTACTTTGGCTTCACTTGCCTGGGCGATCTCCCCAGTTTTGGGGGTATTTCAGTGAATCTAAATAAATATCCTGAGGTTGCATTTTCTTCTTCATGTATGGACACAATCTTAGTCCTAGATCAGATTGACTTAATGGAGAAAGCCAGAGAAATCCCTGGGAGGATAGACCATGTGGTAAACATACCTTTTTCCAAGGAAAGCAACAACCCATCAGGTTCTCTGAAGCTTCGAGGTCTAAAGGCAACTTCTCTGCCTTCTCCTCACCTTAGTTATCATTATAAGAACAAATTCTCAGAAATACTTGACTCTGTGGTATCAAAGAGTATAGAGAACCTCAAGAGTTCTTCTGACCTAGACTCTTGAGATTAGGCAGATGGACATCAGAAATGAAACTCAAAAACCAGATCATGACTAGATTATTTTCAAATTAAATAGGACGAGTTGAAGGGACTTTTGTTAAAAGTGAATCTGTAAGGCTAATTCTAATTGGAGTGAAGGATAAGGAAACCAGGGCTTTTTCAAAAAAAATCATAATTTAGATAATGTTGACAACACTTAGCATCCTTCAACCAAGAAGCAACCAAGGCTAGCATCCAGTTAACAAAAATAAATGGAGAAGATGGGATGCTACTAGATGGTATGCTAATTGCATTGTAGGAAGTAAGTTCTTTCCTAGTGAGAAGCAGCACCCCACCTCTAACTGTGACATTTCTTCACTGCACTCCCATGATATTGAGGTTTGAAGGAGTATTCTTCTCTGTTTCCACTAAGTGCCATGATTTGCCAACTATTGCCTCTAATGAAAATACCCACACTTCCCTGTCCAACAAAATATAGCTACCTATAATTCTAAAGATCAGAGCATCTCAGCCATGGGAGACAATTCATGTCCCTTTGGGGAACCTGAGAGACTGAAGTGATCAAACACCATGAAATTTGTTCAAGGGCAGGAGATAAGAGTTATAAGGTCAACTACCATATTCTGAGTTGTATTTAGGATCTCCTTCTCTGTCTTCTGCCGCATACAGTGAACCATGACAGCTGATGTGGTTGTTTTACATCCAGCAAAAGTGGCTATTTTCTGTAACAAAATAAAACAAGGAACACTTTTTTGTTACTAGCCTATGTGGATAGAATAGATCTATCAGAATCATGGTGTGTCTGGATGCGGAACAACTTGGTGTATGGAGACTATGCTGAATCTGGAGTCAAAAGACTTGAGGTCAAATTCTGGCTTTGGCTCTTTGATTCCTACATGATGTGTGTAAGTCATTTCCCCACTCAGCGCCTCAGTTGAGGTGGTTAGACTAGTTGTTTTCCAGTGTCCAGTCTAAGTTTGCAAATGGAAACATGTTTTTGGAATGGCATATAATAAAAGGAACCTGCCTCAGCAGCTGGTTTGATGTTGGAACTGAACAGAGATTCCATAAAGAGAACCCCACTCTGGGAAATGGCCCGGTGAAAGAGATTCTTGGTCAAAGGAGACAGCATCTGAGATAAACACAGAGGGAAAATAAGATTATGATTCAAGAACAGAACTGTAGTTAGCATAGGACAAGTATCTCTTTGTCCCAGGGCATGAAATGTAAAGCTTACTGAAAAATCCTGCCTCCCTTCACTATAATAAAAAAGTAACAGCAACAACTAAGTTTAGCACTTAGTTATTAAAAATAATTAGTTAAAATAGAGATGGAGGCCTCAGTACAGTATACAGAAGACTAGCCTTTGAGTCACAAACTGTGATTCTTGTTTTTCCCCTGACATCCACTGGCTGTGTGACTCTGGATAAAAAACAACTTATTAGTACACTAAGGGAGTTCTCAATTATAAGTTACAGAATAATTGCTGATTTGCATTTTTTTTCCATCAGGAGATCTCTATACTAATGAAATCACAGATTTGAACAAAAAAAGTTAAAATAAGAAACCACCAGAAGCACACTTCCATCTGTTGGCTAGCATCCCTCATCCTAGCTATGCCATGCTTCTCTACTTTTCTCAATGGAGGCCTTCTCAGTAGTAGCTTCTGATTTATCTGTTTACATTTTGTTTCCCTCCAGTAGAATGAAAAATTGAAGGCTAGAACTATTTCTTTTTGTCTTTGTGTCCCAGTAGCAAACATGGTGCCTTGTACATAGATTAAATTTAATAAGTGCTTGGAGAATGAAAACATGAATGTGCCAGGATCTCTCCCTGCACAGGGAGTTTTATCCCTAAGATTTCTCCTTCCCTCAACTTTTTCTTAAAATATTAATATGAGGACATATTTTGCGCTACTTGCTCCAGGTGTCAAAATGGCTCTTTACAGCATAGTTCAAGAGAATTGATTAGGTGGATCAGGGAAGCCCACTTGGGCTCAGAAAATACTATACACTGAAGTGAGACTATAATAAATAAATTTAGGTTTGGTTTTCTCCTTGGTGAAATATTTCCAGTGTTATTTGTTTATAATCCTGGAATTTAGCTTATCGATGAAATCCTCAAAGAAATGAAGTTAGTAACATAAGAATTAGTGAGTTTAGTCAGAAATGTGTAACAGACTAGATTATAAAAAAACTAGGAAAACTGTGAAGATGAATTGTTTTCCCCTAGTACCCATTAACTCCCATATCTATTGCTTTTCTTTTCACTCATTGACTTCCCTTCTTTTCTTTTCTTTTCCAAAATCCAGTTTTCTCTGGATCTCTCCTCCTCTCCTTATCAAAATCTTCTCTTAGGAAAGCTTATGATAATCCTATTCTCATGGAGGTACTATCCAAGGAATTTTGGTTTGTGCCTAGCCCTGATCAACAAGGCAAATTCAGGAAATTAGATGAAGCTTGATACCTTGCATGCAGCCAGCACTTATTACAAACCTTGGCACAGCTTTTATAGACAACAGTAAATGACTTCCATATAAAGGCCAAAACTGCTGATAAGTACAAGTATGAGGAAATGGGTTTGTGCCACCTCAACTTTTCCCATGTCTAAGTATGAATGTGTAAGGGTGTTTGCAGATTACTATTTCCTGCAGGCTGGTTGCACAGGTACACAAAGATCATGCAAGGTTTGAATATATAGTCACTAAGGCTAGTTCAATGGCCAATCAGATTTAATATACTACTCCTCCAAGGAAAAAAAATGTGTTTTAAGTGGGCAGTAAACCTTAAAGTAATGAAATACTGAGGTTAGAAGAACAGAAATTCAATGGATTGGGTTCCTTTTTGGTTACTTCCTGAAGGCCTGGAAATCATGAAATCCTGGAAACTGTGACTGCATATAGGGCTAGACCAGCCCCCGGTTCTGTACCCAGATAGTGCCAAGTAAGCTATGGTTGTAATTCCTGGATACTGGGATTAAAGAAAAGTAGTAAGTCAAGCAAGTTCTTGCTAATTCACTAAAAACAGTATTATGGAAACCCAGTGAGGGGAGATTATCCAAGGTAGGTCAAGAAGGATGGAGATTGAGGAAAGACTATCAGACTTGACAATTAAGATATTTGTGGTAATGTAGTAGAGAGAAGTTTCAGTCTAGTGATTAGGTTAGAACCCTGATTATGGAAAAACTTGGGACATAATGAGAATTAAGAAATCAGAAGCATCAAATAAATAGGTTTTTCAAGCTGAGAAGAGGAGGAGATTATAGGAGATTTCAGGGATGGTTGAATCAAGTGAGGTTTGGTTTTGTTTTGTTTTGTTTTGTTTTTGATTTTTAGGATACAAAGGCATGTGGGAATTTTTGTAAGCCACAAGGAAGGAGTCAGTAGATAGAGACCAAAGACTAGAGAGAGAGAGGGCAGCTGATAGCAGGGGCAGGAAAAGGTCGCATAAAGATTGATACCATTCTAGACTGCTTATTTCACCTCAAGCTGTTGCTCGCAAAGATAATAGTTCTCCTTCTAGCTTCATAAAGTTAGGTTGGGCTACCTTAGGGAGAAACCGTGTAGATTTTCATGATACTTTCAACTACTTCGTGTATTCTGCATGCATAGAAAGAACATTGGATTTGGAATCTGGAGATGAGTTTAAGTCCCAGTTAATATACTTCATGACAGTGAGACTACAGCCACTTCATCTATCTGAATCTCAGTTTCCTTCTCTATATAACTAGAACAATAACACCTGTATTACTTAATGGAGAGTATAGCTGTGAGGGAAGTGATTTTAAAGTACTTGTGAATTGTGTCGTTATTATGAAAGAACACCATTTTGAAAACTGAGTACAGGGGCAGCTAGGTGGTGAAGTGGATAAAACACTGGCCCTGAAGTCAAGAGGACCTGAGTTTGAATCTGGCCTCAGGCCAAACACTTGACACTTACTAGCTGTGTGACCCTGGGAAAGTCACTTAACCCCAATTGCCTTAAAAAAATGAGTACATTCAATACAACCATAAATATTCATTATTAGCTATCTGTAGTCAGAATCTTGAGGCATGGCCAACTTAACTGATTTCTATGGCTCCCACTCTTTATTAAGATTCACTAGCAGTACCCTCCTCAATCAAGGCCTGGCACTGTGAAAACTCACCAGAGCTGAAACACTAAAACCTCCTGCTGACTCTCCGAAGATGGTCACCAAGCTTGGGTCTCCTCCAAAATTACCAATGTTCTTCTGGACCCAGTGGAGTGCAGCCACTTGGTCCAAAAAACCCCAGTTCCCTCGAGCATGTTCATCTCCAGTGCTACAAGGGAGGAGAAGAAAGGAGGTAGATGAATTTTTAAAAAAAAGAGAATAACTTTCAAAAAACAGTATAAATCTTGGAGAGTGTTGAGTTAGGGTCATGAAATTGAAGGCAGCATGGTATAGTGTAGTGGAAAGAGTACTGGGCTGGTGGTAGTTAAGAGATAACGGGGTTCAAATATGACTTGTGATAGTCCATAACTATGTGGTCATGATTCAAAACACCTAATCTTTCTGAGCTTCATTTTCCTAATCTGTAAAATGGAGATAATAATAGTACCTAAGTAATGGGTTTGTTGACAGGTCCAATAACATAGGTAAAGCACTGCAAATGCCAATTGTTACTATTAGTAATATCTGGTAATAAGGAATAATAATGAGCCTTTATATCTTCAGTGAATCCAGATCAACCCCCCACATTGTTATTTTTGTGTAGGTCCTTTTTTCTTCATTAGATGTATTATGAGGGTAGAGACCAAGTCTTCTTTGCCATTCTCACTGCCTACATGAAAAGACCCAATTCATATCCCACCTCTTCCAAGAAACATGGATGCCAAAACCCATAAAGATTTTTCCTTCCTTTGAATTCCAATAACTAAGAATTATTATTTTATACTCTCCACTTATCAATTATCATTTTGTTGTTGTTGATACTCAATCTTTTTCTGTTGATACTTTTTGTTGTCAATACTTGTTGGTACTCAATGCACAGTATCAGTAGGGAGGTAGCATATTTAGACTGGGCAGAGGTGAATCAAACAGCATTAACTTTTTTTTAAAGAAATGGAAAAAATGTGCTCCACGTAACCTTTCATTTTGCCCTCATCTTCCATGTATATCTCTTCTTCAAGTAAATAGGATATTCAGAGCATGCATCCATCAAGCCTACACATTACTCCTATAGAATTATTTTGGGCAGAGTCCATGAAATGGGTTGGTAGGACACAGTATCCCATTCAGGGATGTAATGGAAATATATTACAGATAATTTTGTAACTTCTCAGCATATTTTCTAGAATACCGGGCTGCAAATCTGTTTCAGGAAAAATAAAGGAGGGGGTTAATTGACTCCCTGACCCATAATCAGAGAATTAATCTTAGCCTGGGCACATTCTTCTGGTTTTGGTTGGTTGCCTGGCTAAGTGTGAAGGCTCATTGGCTCAGTAACTATATACTTCAAGAAGGTGAGTGTCAGTGTCAAAAATGAAAAAAGGTAAATTCATCACCAATGAAGAAGAAGTTAAAACAATTATTAGAAGCTATTTTGCCCAATTAATGCCAATAAATCTGACAACCTGAGTGAAATAGATGAAAATTTAAATTGCCCAGATTAACAGAAGAGGAAATACTTAAATAAATATCTTAAAAATATAAATATCTTAGAAAAAGAAATTAAGCAAGCCATAAATGAACTCTTTAAGGGGAAAAAAAAACCTTAAGAACCAGATGTATTCACAGCTGAATTCTACCAAACAATTAAAGAATAATTAATCATGAATATATAAACTATTTGGAAAAATAGCAAAGAAGGAGTCCAACCAAATTGCTTTTATGACACAAATATGGTGCTGATACCTAAACCAGGAAGAGTGAAAACAAAATAAGAAAACTCTAGACCAATTTCCCAAATGAATATTTATGCAAAAAAATCATATGAAATACTAGCAAGGAGATTATAGCAATGTGTCACAAAGATCAAACACTATGATGGGGGATTTATGCTAGGAATGCAGGGCTGCTTCAATATTAGAAAAACTATCAGCACAATTCACCATATCAATAATGAAAAGAAAAAAAAATCATATAATTATCTCAATAAATGCAGAAAATACTTTTGACAAAATACAACACTCATTCTTATTTTAAAAAACAAACATTGGAAAGCATAGAAATAAATGAAGCTTTATTCAAAATGATAAATAGTATCTATTTAAACCTATCAGCAAATGTTGTCTGCAAGGAGGATAAACTAGAAGCCTTCCCAATAAAATCAGGGGTGAAGCAAGGATGCCAATTATCACCACCATTATTTAATATTGTACCACAAATGCTAGCTTTCACAATTAGGGAAGAAAAATAAATTTAAAAAAATAGAATGCGTGCTGAGGAAACAAAACTATAACACTTTGCAGATGATATGATGGTACACAGAGAGAATTCTAGAGAATCAATTAAAAATTAGTTGAAATAATCACTAGCAAAGTCCAGCAGGAAGAGATAGAAAAAGAAAATCTATTTACAATAGCTGTATTCAAACACTTGTGAGCCTATCTGCCAAGACAAACTTGTGGGTTATATGAACACAATTACAAAACATTTTCCACTAAATTAAAGTAATATTTGAACAATTGAAGAAATGCTAGTTGTTCATGGGTAGGCCAATATAATAAAAATTAAAATTCTACCCAAACTAATTTACTTGTTCAATTGCATACTAATTAAAGTAACAAAAATATTTTCTAGATGTGGGAAAAAAATTAAATTAATCTGGAAAGATAAAAGTTGAAGAATATCAAGGGAATTGATGAAAAAGAAATGTGAGGGAAGGTGGTCTACCAGGACCAGATCTCAAACTATATTACACAATGATAACCATGAGAACAATCTGATGCTGGTTAAGAAATAGAGTGGTGAAACAGTGGAACAGATTAGGTACACAACACGCAGTATTAAATGACCACAGTAATGTAGTGTTGGATAAACACAAACATCTAAGTGTTTGGGAACAAGAACTCACTAGCTGACAAAAATTTGTAGGAAACTTGGAAAGCAGTTTGGCAAAAATTAGATTTGGACCAACATTTCACATAAAACACCAAGATAATGCCAAAAAGGATATATGATTAAGACACAAACTGAGATACCATAAATTAGGGAAGCATGGAATATCTAACCATCAGATCCATGTATAAAGGAAGAATTTGAGAGAAAGCAAGAGATAGAGAGTATTATAGGAAATAAAATGGATAATTTTAATAATATTAAATTTAAAAGGTTTTTAAAACAAATCCAATGTAGCCAAGTTTAGAAGGAAAGTAGGAAATAGGGTAATTTTTTTATAGCAAGTTTCCCTGATAAAATCTCATTTCTCAAATATATAGATGATTGAATCAAATCAATAAGAATAAGTATCATTCCCAAATTGACAAATTGTCAAAGGATATGAACAGCTAGTTTTCAGAAGAAATCTATAGTCATGCAAAAAATGCCCTGTATCACTGTTGATTAGAGAAATGCACATTAAAACAACTCTGAAGTATCACCTCATACTTATCAGATTGGCTAATATGACAGAAGAGAAATGACAATTATTGGAGGGGATATGGAAAAGTTGGAATACTAATGCACTGGTGGTGGAGCTGTGAACTGATCCTATAATTCTGAAGAGCAATTTAGAATTATGGCCAAAGGGCTATAAAACTGAGCATGCACTTTGATCTAACTATAGCAGTACTAGATCTGTATCCCAAAGAGATCAAAGGAAAAGGTAAAGGAAAAGGATCCATCCATACATTCATATTTACAATGGCTTTCTTTGTGGTGGCAAAGAATTGGAAATTGAGGGGATGCCTATCAATTGGGGAATGGTTGAACAAGTTGTGGCATATGAGTATGATGGAACGCTAGTGTACTATAAGGAATGATGAGTAGGTGGGTTTCAGAAAAAAAAACTTAGAAAAACTTATTTGAACTGATGCAAAGTGAAGCCAGAAGAACAAGGAGAACATTGTACACAATAGCAGCAACATTGCATGATCAACTGTAAATGACTTAGCTATCTTTAGCAATACAATCATACAAGACAATTCCAAAGGCCCCAGTCCCAGAGCAGCTTCAGGGTGGTGGCTAATTTCAGAGCTCTCATCCCACAAATGGAGGGGGGAATCAAGCAGCTGATCAGAGGGAGATTGCAGGGATCTCTGCTGGTGCTGAGGCAGGATTCTCTTCCTTTGCCCACTCTTCAATCTGGGTTGTTCTGGGCAGCACTCCTGGGACAAGGAGGAGCATTGGCATGGTGGAGCTTGTGGTAGTGGTGGAAAGGGAAACCTCCTCACATTTCTAAGGCAGAAAAGAGTGTTTGTGTCACTCATAGACCTGATCACAGTCCAGAAGAGGAGTAAAGACCTTGCCCTTGATTGTACCACCTTGGAAGAACTGAAAATTTACAGCTCCCTAGAAGTATCTGCTGCACAAAACCCCCAAAGCTTGGTACTCCACACTGGAAGCAGACCCCTACCTTAACAAAGAGTTTAAAACTGAAGTAACTGGCTGAGATCATGAGCAAACAACATTAAAAAAAAAAAAACCTCAGACTATAGAATCTTAATTTGGTGACATAGAAGATCAAAACATACAACCAGAAGAAGTCAACAAAGTCAAAGCTCTTACATCCAAAGCCTCCAAGAAAAATATGAATTGGTCTCAGGCCATGGAAAAGCTCAAAAAGGATTTTGAGAAACAAGTAAGAGAAGTAGAGGAAAAACAGGGAAGAGAA
Source organism: Phascolarctos cinereus (assembly GCF_003287225.1). NCBI lineage: Eukaryota > Metazoa > Chordata > Mammalia > Diprotodontia > Phascolarctidae > Phascolarctos > Phascolarctos cinereus. The sequence goes on along the minus strand of NW_027555625.1, from coordinate 274,948,456 downwards.
ATGAGAGTGATACAAAAAATCATGAAAAATAAGTCAACAGCTTGCTAAAGGAGACCCAAAAATACTGAAGAAAATACCACCTTAAAAAATAGCCTAAGCCAAATGGCAAAAAAGGTACAAAAAGCCAATGAGGAGAAGAATGCCTTAAAAAGCAGAATTGGCCAAATGGAAAAGGAAGTCCAAAAGCTCACTAAAGAAAATACTTCCTTAAAAATTAGAATGGAGCAAATGGAAGCTAATGACTCTTTGAGAAATCAAGAAATTATAAAACAAACCCAAAAGAAGGAAAACATAGAAGACAATGTGAAATATCTAATTGGAAAAACAACTGGCCTGGAAAATAGATCCAGGAGAGATAATTTAAAAATTATTGGACTACCTGAAAGCCATGATCAAAAAAGAGCCTAGACACCATCTTTCAAGAAATTATCAAGGAAAATTGCCTTGATATTCTAGAACTACAATGTAAAATAGAAATCGACAGAATCTACTGATTACTTCCTGAAAGAGATTCCCAAAGGAAAATTCCTAGGAATATTATAGCCAAATTCCAGAGTTCCCAAGTCAAAGAGAAAGCATTGGAAGCAGCCAGAAAGAAACAATTCAAGTATTATGGAAACACTATCAGGATAACACAAGATTTAGCACCTTCTACATTATTGTATTGGAGGGCTTAGAATATGACATTCAGGAGGTCGAAGGAGCTAAGATTACAACCAAGAATCACCTATCCAGCAAAACTGAGTATAATCCTTCAGGGCAAAAAAAGTGGATATTCAGCGAAATAGAGGACTTTCAAGCATTCTTGATGAAAAAACCAGAGCTGAATAGAAAATTTGACTCTCAAATATGAAACTCAAGAGAAGCATGAAAAAGTAAACAGGAAAGAGAAATCATAAGGGACTTATTAAAGTTGAACTGTTTACATTCCTACATGGAAAGATGGTATTTGTGACTTATGAGACCTTTCTCAGTATTACAGTAATTGGAGGGGAAAATATATGTATATATGTGTGTGTGTGTGTGTGTATATATACACACATATGTGTGTGTGTGTGTGTGTGTGTGTGTGTGTGTGTGTGTATGTGTATGTGTATAGACAGACGGCCCAAAGTGAGTTTAAGATGATGGGATGATATCTAAAAAATAAAATTAGGGAGTGAGAGATTATACTGAGAGGAGAAAGGGAGAGGTAGAATGGGATAAATTATCTCACATAAAACAGACAAGACAAAGATTTTACAGTGAAAGGGAAGCCATGGAAGGTGAGAGGGAATGAGTGAATCCTACTCTCATCAGATTTGGCTTAAGGCAAGAATACCATACACATTCAATTGGGTGTGAAATGTATCTTACCTTTCAGGAAAATAGGGGGAGAAAAGGATAAGAGAGGGGGAGATTGTAGAAGGGAGTACATATTGGGGGAGGAAATAATCAGAAGCAAACACTTTTGAGGAGGGACAGGGTCAAAGAAGAGAATAGAATGAATAGGTGGGTGAGATAGGGTGTAGAGAAATAAAGTTGATTTTTCACGACATGACTATTGTGGAAGTGTTTTGCATGACTACATATGTATAACCTGCATCTAGTTGCTTGCCTTCTCAATGAGGGAGAATGGGGAGGGAGGAAGGACATTAGCCACTGGACAGTCTCTGATTTCAATGAGATTACATTACAGAAGCATGCCGATAGGCCCCCAAATGTGCCTGGTTCTAGGAAAGCAAAGCAGGAAATAGAAATATTCTCTGCTACAGGGAGACCTTTACCTTCTTTGAGAGCCTCTTAAGAACAGTTGCCAAGGGGTAGGATAGGACTAAGGAAAATGTAGTTAGTTTTTCACAATATGACTACTATGTAAGTATTTTGCATGACTAAACATGTATAACCTGTATCAAGTCACTTGCCCTCTTAGTGAGGGTGGGTGGGGAGGGAGGAAGGTAGAAAATTTGGAAATCTGAAACTTTGGAATCCAAAGTTTTAAAAAAAAATTTAAAAAAAAATTATTTTCACATGCAACTGGGAAATAAGATATATAGGAAACGGGGTATAGAAATCTATCCTGCCCTACAGGAAAATTGAAGGGGAAGGGGATAAGAGAAGGGGGGTAGAGATAGAAGGCAGGCAGATTAGGAGAAGGGGTATTCAGAATGCATGTCATCTTAGGGTGGGAGGAGGGATGAGACAGGGAGAAAATTTGGAACTCAAAATCTTGTGGAAATGAATTTGAAAACCAAAAATGAATTAATTAATTAAAAAAAAAAGGAACAGTTGCCTCAGGAATCAGAGAATTTCAGAGGTGGGGTGTACCAATGGATCTAGTAGCAAGAGAAGATTCACATTCTTGTTGTATATTGGTTGAATTACCAGACTCCAGATATTACCTAAAGAACCCTAGGATTCCCAGGCGGTACTGAATGGACACCACTACCACATTTTCAAAGGCTGAGAGGGCCAGTCCATCATAGGTTGAAGCCTCACCCATCATCAGTCCTCCTCCATGGATCCATACCATTACCTGAGGAATGAGAGGAAAAGAAATTGTTTTGGTCAAAGGAATCCAGAGTTAAAAGAAACCTTAGAAAGTGAATTTCTAAGAGACCCAGGACATATGATCAGTGATCTTCAGGAAAGTGGTGAGGTCTTCCTTCCTCTCCAACCTACATTGCTAGTATCTTCATAGTACTTACTCTACTAAGCCGTATAAACTTCTGCATTCTGGAAGCTCGCTCTATCTTAGGACTATTTTTCCGCATTGGAAATACCCTCCTTCCTGGGGCCTCTCCCACTGATTGCCTTGTTTCTTCTAGGACTTCTACTTTAAGGAGAAAGCCCACACGACCACGCTTTCATTCTTCTCTGCTTAACTAGTGAGTCATCTTCATAGCATTTTTTATACCATGTTCCTCACTGGTACCCCTCCCCCTTTTCAGCTGCCTTTTATGTATTGTTACCCTCTCTTGGGATCTAAGTTTCTTGAGCAGGGACTACCTTTCTTTCTGTTTATATCTGTATTTCCTGCACTTAGTACAATGCCTGGCACATAATGAACATGCTTATTCACTTGAATTGTTGATTTGGTACAGTGGAAAGAGAACCAAATGAGGAATTAGGAATGTGGGTATTGTCAGTATGAGTACCTATGAGTGTGTTTATACATGCATAGCTCATTTAACACACACTTAATAGTAAATGCATGCGTGTGTGTACAGGCCATAAGCAGAAAGTGTACTTTATAAGAATCAGCCCCATCAGGCTCCAGGTCACTTCTGTGGCCACCATGAAAGCTCTTGAGTTTCTACTTTGGGGATGTAACGTGTCTCCAGCCTCCCAGAACCTTCCTCAGCAATGCTCTTACAAGCCAGGGTTTTGTGTACAATGAAAACTCTTTGGCTTCTGATGTGAAGAACAGTACTGGAGGAAAACCCAATGTGTAAAACTTTTTCCTCAATGCTTTGTTCAAAGTACACTTCAGTAAGAAAAAGGTCCATTCTTTGTAAGAAGACCTCTTACAAAGAAGTATCTAGAAAGCATATTCATTAACAGCAAAAGTTAGTTTGGTCAAGCCTTCCTATTATCCATTAACCAGCAATTAGGAAGGAAAAGAGAAGAGATAAGTCAAGGGTATAGGCAGGGCACTATGTCACTGTCAGGAATGCTGCATATCACTGTGGCCTCCATGCTGTCCTTGGGACATTCATTCAGTTTTTGACTATTCAATAGGGGAATGTGGAATGGTGTAAACAAGCACTAGCTTTAAAATAAGAAAACCTGGGTTCAAATATCAGCTTGGCCTTTTACTATCTATGTGATCTTGGGCAGTCACATTCTTCCTCAGTTTTTTTATCTGTAAAATGAGGGGATTAGACTAAATGTTCTACTAAGTTCCCTTCCAGACCTATATTTTGCTGTGACCAGAGTGTGGAACCAGTACTGAAGGGTATTGGGGATTTCTCAAGAGAGAGAATGGACCATATATAGGCCCTGGAACAAAATAAATCTGTTCCCTCTTAACATATAAAAGGAAGATAAAAAGTCCAAGGGACAAGGAAAAAAAGTACCACTTCACTGTGGGGAAAGGTAGAGAAAGTCCTGAGTGCAGCATGGAAAGGAATGAGACATGGCTCTGAGAGGAGCTGAAGAGTCTAGAGGTTTGGGGGTGCTACTGGGAACCCCCAAGATTGCGATGCCAGGCCCTGCTTGAAAGAATTTCAACTCAAATCTTCTTCCAGCCAGAGGAAAAGTTTATTAGCAATAAAACACTTAGGCCAGGTGATGTCCTAAAGACAAGCGAGCATGAAAAAGTCTCAGCCTGTTGGGCATGAGATTCTCAGAATCTGAATGGGGGTCAGGGTAGATGTTATATACTAAAGTGATTTTGGGTGGCCAGGGAGGGGGCTGGGAAAAGGGTCTAGGTAAGAATTCCAATTGGAGGTCTGAGAGATTGAATAGACAATGGAAATAGAAATGAAGGAACTGAAAGCCATCTGAATGAGATCAAAAAGGTGCAGCTAGGGCTTTCAAAGGGAGATAAGGGGAGTTGACAAAGGTAGTCCTTAAGGAACCTAAAATGGGAGCCAGATTCTTTTTAGGGCAGGGGAAAAGGCACATCTGAATAAGATTAAAAGTAAGGCTAAGGCTTTCAAAGGGAGAGGAGGGGCTGGGGCCTGTAGACAAATGGGAGTCAGATTCCCTTTGGTGCAAGGGGTGAAGACCTCAGTTTGGGCCCCACCCCATCAGAGCCATCCAATCACAGACAGAGAACTCAGGGATAGAGGATACTTCTGATATGTGAATTCAGGGCATGAAGGAGGCTTTAAGATGAAGAGCTGGGGCATAGTGAGGCTGCAGGATGGTAATGGAAGTCTTGAGAGAAGCCTAATTACATCTCCATGCCAATTCTTTTCCTTAATATAACCACTTAGAATAATTAGCAGAGGTGTAAAATTCAAGACTAGAGGGCTGCATGTGGCCCCCAAAACTCCTGAGTATGGCCTGAACCAGATTAAAATATAATTGGGAAATGTTTAACAAAATAAATAAAACTATAATACAACATTGATAGTGTTAATTTGTAGCTTGCTAAATCAAATTGCAGCTGCAAATTTTATTTGACTTTGACATCATTGATTTAAAACATCAAAAATAAAGAAATACCACAGATCAAAATGTTCTCTCAATCCACCTGGTTGATTTGGAGAAGGCAATGTTAGTGGTGAAAGAAACTAGTAAGTAATTAAATTTCCCACATTTGAATCAGTTGAAGAAACTAAGGAGATTTGAACAGGGAAGGGTGGGATAGGACAACTGAATTTATGTATTAGAAAAATTGCCATGGAGACGAGGGATCAAGCTTGTTGTCTTCAGCCTATTGGGCTACAACAGGAACAATGAGAGAGGTTTGCAGAGAAATATATTCCAGATCTATAGAAGAATAAGTTCCCTAACACATCGAGCTGTCCCTCTGTAAAATGCCCTTGATTGCTAGTGAGTCCCCACTCACTAGAGGTCTTCAAGCAGAGGATGAATGACTATTTGTCTGGTATATTATAGAGAGGACTCCTATGTAGCTATGGGTTATCTTAGATAACTTGTAAAGTGCTTCCAACTTGGAAATAATGTAGGTAGATTAAATGAGAGAAACCTCGGTGATTAGAGGATTCAATAGTCTCCACTTGAGGATTGGTTAAAGCTATGAGGTGTTTAGTTTAGCTAAAGTAGACTCAGGGGGAGCATAGTCACTGTCTTTAAATATCTTTTGGGTTGTCCACAACTGCCTGGTCCTGCAGAACAGAACTGGACCCAAAAGAATTTTGTAAGGATATAGATGGAGGAAGGAATGTCCTTGTTTCACAGCCTACTGTGTACCAAATACTATGCTAACAGCTGCACTAGGCAAAACTAAATGACTTTCCAAAATCATAAAGTCTGACCACTGGGAGAAGGGGAGGATATCAACCCATTGCTAGTCCCTGTAGACCAAGAGTTGGTTCCCTGTTTGTCTTGCGCTGTAGATAAAAGAAGTAATAATGACTCACCTACCAACTCCAAAGTCATAGCCAACTGCAGCCCTAGGCTTCTTACCGGTAACTTGGTCTTCATCGCCAGGTCAGATGGGCTATAAATGTTTAGGTACAAACAGTCTTCAGAAGATGTCATTGAAAAGGTTTCATTCCGTATGGAGAAAAGACTAGAGAGTTTCTTTGACACCACTATATCCTGGGGACACCTGGCCAATAAAACATGTGAAAATCATTTCCTTTCAGCAGCATCTTAGGAAAGCTTATTTGGGGCCATAGGATCATTCAGCAGTTTTAAACCTGGTAAGGTCCTTAGAAATCACTTAGTCAAAGACTTACATTTTAGAAATGAGGAAACTGAAACTTGGGAAGGGCAAATATCCTGTCAATGGTCACAGAGGAAATAAGTATTAGAAAAAAGATGACAACTCAGGTCCTCTGACTCCACCACCTACATCACCATCTCACCACTAGTGAAAGTTTGACCAATGTCTTTCATTTTCTTTCAGTTCCCAAATGACCCACTAACTTTCTGTTTGACTTTGGACTTAACCACTCTGGATCTCAGTTTTCTCACCCATCAAAGATAATATTTAGAGTCTCTTTGGGTGTTCTGTCTCACTGTGAATAAAATACTTGCTGGTCTTGGGAACAACAGAGCAGAAAAACGGAGATTGACATTGAGGCAGAGAGTCTACAAAATTCATTCTACCTTATGAAACATTGGAATATCTGGAGGGCCAGTCAAATGCAAAATTGGGTCCCTAGAGCTGCTCTTTCAGACCTCAATGAGAGTATGCTTGGCCTTCACTCTCTGTACCCTCCCCATTATACCAAAATGCATGTTTCTGGTGTCCCAAATGTTGTTACAGCTATTAGTTGTGTTATAACAAGAAGTCAGTTCCTCATATCATTTACATACCATGATTGTGGGGTGAGTAAAGTAGTAATCTCATCCCCACTATAAAAATGAGACAACAGAGAGGTTGAGGCACAGGCCCAGGATTGCACAGCTCTGAAGTACCAGAGTCAGAGCTAGAATCCTAATTATAGTTCCAAGGCTCTTTACTCCAAACCACGTGCTTTATACGAGTGCTTTATACAAGCGCTTTATACGCACCAGAAGCTTTAAAGGCCCTAGAGAGCCTGTTTTATGACTAGAGATGGTCCTGGCATGACTGAGCAATGACAGCAGAGGCTACTTGCCATCCTGCTAGGTAATTTGTGCCCAGGGATTTATTTGAATATAAGTAAGCAAAGAAGCTAGCGCAAGCAGCATCAATGCAGGTTTGACAACTGCAGCATGTCTATTATTTATTAATTTTGCCTGAAGTTTCTGAAATAGGTAAATAACTTTATGGTTCAGGAGCAGGCCACTGTGAAAATCTGAGATGTCCTCCAACAAACTCTCCAACCTCTGATACTGTTTAAGCTAGGGGGTTGAACACAAAAAGAAATAGGGATATTTTCCAGGGTGGTAGGGACAAAATGAAGGATTCTCAGAATTTGACTACAAACTAATCCAAGAACAATAGCATGCTTCTTCATGTTCTCCTCCATTTTAACCCCTCCCTTCCCAAGAAGAATCTGAAGACTGATAGCTTACAAGGGTGGGTATGTAGTGGTGTTCTTCACATACTCCCAGGGCTCAGGAGGCTGTGGTGGATGGAATCTCAAGGGTCCAAGAGGAGGTTTGGCAAAAGGAACACCCAGAAAAACACGGACAGGTATGTCAAATCCTTGCAGTCTCACTTCTTTGCCTTGGACTTTCCCATATTCAGTGTCCACTACCAGCATTGAAGGATGCTGTTGCCCTGTGCCATAATGAGAGAGGGGAAGTTAGTTTCACTGAGGAGGCAATGGAACTAAGTAGAATAATGACTGCACTAGGAATCAGGAACCCTAGCCATCCCTACCCAGCTCTGCCAAGTACTGGTGGGACCATCATGGGAAAGTGACCTCAATTCTCTGGGCCTCAGGTTTCTCACCTATAAGCTAAGGGTAGTAATAGAAACCCACTGGATTGGTTTGTATTTCAAAGGAGAAAATGAACATTAAAATGCTCAGCAGATACAACAAAGTAGCATATAACATTCCTATAAGACTTATCTGTTAACAAAATCCTATTCACAGTCCTACCAAGTGAGTAGCAAAATTATTCCAATTTTACAGATGGAGAAACCCGGGCTCATAGGAGTCAAGTCATCTGCCCAAGGTCACACAGCTGATAAATATATTATAGAGACATATTTTGTGCATTTTACATTATTCCATGGGTCTTTGCAAAAGAGAGTTTGATAGTAATACATACATTTCTGTATTCCTTCTATAGAAAATGTGTGCATTTGTCCATGTAGTCAATAAGCTTTTACAGAGCCCCTACTATAGTCAGTGCATTGTGCTTGATGTTGATGGACACTAGACAAATGGGACTTACAGATGGATTTCTCTCAACTCTAGGGACGCTAAATTAGGCTTTCCCACTTGGGATGATTGGGCCATGTTGTGGCATGGAGCCAAGAAGCATGAACCCCTAGCTGTGTAGCCAGCTGACACCTTCATTGGTACTAAAGCCTGGCTAAACTGCTCCTGGGCAGCAAATTTTTGTTAAACTAAACTGGAGTTGAATTATATACTAGAAAAGAGGCATGACCAATTCTGCTGAAGATCAGCATGACTGCTTTTAGTCTGCTTTCCCAAACAGATTCCTTGAAGCATGAATGTTATTTCTTCACAGATGACCAATCTCCTATGTCACATTACAGCCTAGGTTATTATGGAATGTTCTGGGGAGAAAAAGCAAAGTCCACAGAGAGCCCAAAGTCCACAGAGAGCTTTAAAGAGTTTTATAGATTGGGCTAAGAAGTTCCAATACTACAAGTTATAATACTAAATTACATATGTCTTCCTCCTGGCACTTTCCTACACACCCTGAAATTATATGATGCACAAATCTCCCTAGCTTCCTTTTTAAAGATCTGAGGGAAGCTTGGTAATGGGAATATTTTCACAGTCACCCTAAGTGTCCAGAATCCAGTTTCTGTGCCCTCCTTGATGCCTCAAAAGAGGGTGACGTTAGGCCCAAATTACATAAGCAGGGGTTGAATGGGGGTTGAACAGACTCATGTCTTCCCAGGAGCAATTTATTTTATTCTGACAAACTTAAGCACCAACAATGTATAATGTATTGTTCTCAAGACTGGGGATATAAAAGCAAAAAATAAAAAATCAACATTCCTTGCCCTCAGGACCTTGTCTTTCTATTAAGATAATACATAGCCACATATAAGTAAATAAATGCAACTTATCCATTAAATTATTGGCAGGAAAGATGTGCTATTGGTAGAGATGAAGAAAGGCCTTACTTAAACAGCAGAATTTGAGTTGCACTTTGCCTAAATAGGGATTATATGAAGCAGGAATGAGGAAGGTGTCCATTCAAGATGCAGTCAACCATCTAAAAAAAGGCAAAAAGTCCAGAACAGAATATCGTGCATTAGAAATGGACAGTAAGTCTTTAATCAGATTGAATGAAGAGTAAGAACATAAAATAAGAACAGAAAGGTATTTGGTATCCAGATTATTTAGGAGTTTTAAATACCAGGCTGAAAGTTTTATATTTTATTTTAGTTGCAATGGGGAGCCACTAAAGAATTTTGAGGGCATCATTGTCAGATCTGTGTTTCAGGCATATCAATTTTGCAGCTATGTAGAGGATGAATTGAAAAGGAGAGAGACTAGAAAGGAGACCAATTAGGAGGAAATTTCTATAGCCCAGGTGAGGGGTAATGACAGCCTGAGTCATAAAAGAGGCTGTATGTACAGTGAAAGGGGGTAGATAGGAGAGAGATTATAAAGATAGAACAGACAAAAATTGGAAACTTATTAGATGAGATGGAGTAATAATGTTGGCAAGGAGTCAAGAATGTTTCCTAGGTTTTCAACGTGGGGGCCTAAAAAGAGGGTACGGCCCTCAACAAAATGATGATATTTGATAGAAGGAGAGATTTACTGAGGGATAATCAGCTCTATTTCGGACATACTGAGTTATAGATGCTTATTCAACATCCAAGTGATGATGTGCAACAGGTAATTGTATTACAGGACTGTGGTTCCAGAGCAAAATTAAGATGAGAGAGAAGGGGAAGGGGGGGAGAGAGAGAGAGACAGAGAGAGAGAGAGACAGAGACAGAGACAGAGACAGAGAGACAGAGACAGAGAGACAGAGAAACAGAGAGAGATCCAAGTCTTCTTAGTAAAGATGAAGATTGAATCTATAGGAGCTAATAAAGGTAGAAACAGGAGTAGAGAAGCCTAGGACAGATTCTTGGGCAGTGCCCATGCTTATTGGACAGAATGATGATGATCTAGCAAGGTGACAAAGAAGTAAAGCTCAAACTAGAAGGAGAGCTGATATGATGTGTACAGCACACTCTGTAAATTTTGAATGATGATTTACAGGGAATGTATTATTTATTATCTCATTCTCATCTTTTTAATGGAATTCAGATAGAAACAGTATTAAGAAAATTTGCTATTCTACTATTATTTATCTACATTGAATATTATGAAGATTATCCCAAAGGTGGATAATTGTGACTGCTTTATGTACTTTAAAAATATCAGGATATAAGCTTATCTTCCATAGGCCCACTGGAAACATCTTTGGGACACCTACCAGTAGCAAATAGGGTGACAAGGTTGATATGTGCTTCATTATTTTCCCACATGATTTTGATTTATTCTATATATTTTATTTTCTCTATTTTGAACATTCAAAATTTGACAGTTTGGAGGCTATGAATATTTGATAGTGACATCTATTAAAATGTTGTTCTTAAATTTTTATGGATCAGTGCTATGTACTGGCTAATATGGGCAATAGATTTCTCCATGATAGTGCTTCCTTCTGTAAATTATTTTATTACTTCTCAAGGATATTTTGTTATTTGTAATTGTAATAAAGGGATGATAATGGGGAAAACAAAAGAAAACAGTGGGATTGTGAGCAGGAGATTAATAGCTTCAAAGGTGCAGCCTCACGTAGTATAAAGACTGAGAAAAGGCCAATTAAAAGTTTATTGGTAGCCTTGGAGAAAGTGATTTCAGTTTAAAGGTGGAATTGACGTATTACAAAGAATTTTAAAGAAAATAAGAGAAATAGTGGGCACAAAATCCTGACAGAACCTTGACCCTGGTATCCAGAATGGGTTGTACACTATACAAACATAAAAGGGAGAGTATGCCCCTATATGGAACCACAATGAGAAATAAGAGAACAATAACCCTTATTGTATAGAAATAAATGGGCATGGCACTTGGATAACACTATTAGTCTCCTAACTGGGGAGTTAACAATAAACTTCATTATTTGCTGAGGCAGAATCCTTCCCAGGGTTCCAGGGGACCTGCCTTCTTAAATGCTGCAATTGGACTCCTAAGCAGAAGCTTCCATTCATATCAGAACCTTGGTGTATAAAAAGATTAAAAGGCCAGTAAGCTCTTCCTGACAAGCAAATTAAATAAAGGCAAATGAGAAGAAGTATTCAGCAATGGTCTAAGAAGTCTTTATTTGTAGGGAGCTTAATCTGAAGGGGGAAAAAATTTGAGGTACGTTATAAAGATAAGCTATGTGTACTGACTGTTTGGAAACCACATCAGTCTGGTATTTTATGGGTATCTGATGACAACAAAACAAATATTGTATAAAGGAAGAATAGATTTATTGCCTTCATCCAGTGTTTCAAAGGGCAGGTAACCAATGCTTGCTACTTTCGAAGGAATCAGAGTTATCTGACATTCCATTAGTTTTTGAATCATTGGGACTTAGGGGTTCCTTCAGTCATGAGCCCCTAGATAACTACCACCAAGTTTCTGTTATTTTGTGGGTCATAAAAGTCTCCAAATCATAGTTCATGAGTTCCTACACACACACACACACACACACACACACACACACACACACACACACACACACAGTGTGTGTGTCTATACACATATATATTACATATATATATTTTACTCATCAGTCAAAAGATATAATTAGTTAGAAATAAAGGCTTTTGATGAAATAGCAATAATGAAAGGAACAGAAGAACATGTCTTCCCTAAACCTGGAGTCATCCTCACATAAATGCACATCTTCTCCATGGAAAGAGTAAATATACATAGAGATCATACAGGGGGAGTACATGCAGTCAGGGCATGGAGGAGCAAGTTATGCCTCTAATGCTACACCCCTGCAAATGTGTGTGGTGATATTGTTCAATAGCTCTGTTGAGCTTATTCTCCACGGGAGAAAATCTTCATTGCTAATGGTCTTCATTTATACAAATAACTTTAGGGCTAACTGATACTACAAGGGATACTGGGTTTAGTAATCTCTGTATTGCAAGGGAGGGCCACAGCTCTGTCAATGAGCTCTTTCAGCCACCTTGACCATCCATTGTATCAGTGAAAGTTAGTAAGGTTAGTAAGCCTCTCAACTTCAGGGAAAGGCTTCAGTTCTCTTCTGTCATCAGTTTTAGACAATGACTATAAAGTTCTTAGCTAGGGTGCTCACAGAAGTTAGGTAGCTGCCTAGTCTGAGATCAAGTTTTTTTTTTTTAATTATCCTCTTCCATTTTCACTCATTCCCACAGTTCAACTTTCATTTATCTGACATGAAGAGAAGCCAATTTTGATGTTTATTTCTTATCACATTTCCTTGACTGGAGCAACTATCTCTAGAACTTGCCTTCCTCAAACTGAAAAGAATCTGAGTGGAATTCTAGTGAAGAAATTGCTTTTGACTTTTCTCTACCATGCTCCTCTACTTTATGCAAATAACATAGGCACCACTGTTTAGAGAATGATGAAAACCCTGGAAATCTTGACCCTATTTCCCCTAATAGGAAATCATAGCCTAGTCTTTCAATACATGTGCATTAAGTTTAGTCATTTTCAAATGTTACTTTTCATAAATCCCCCCATTAATGATTTTATTTGGTAATTACACAGATATGGTAAGAAGTACTATATTCTCTATTTTTTTGTTGTTGAAATTCAGGAGATAACTTGGATGCAGAAGTAAACTTCATAACTTAATTCTTAAATCATCTTAAGGAAATTTTACTTTCTAAAGCCATTGTACTCTTTTGTAGTTTTACTTATATTTTATTTATATTTTAAAGTTATTTTTCAAAAATGAAGAAAACAAGCCCCTAAAAAATACAATAGACCAAATGGGGAAGGAGGTACAAAGTCTGAAAGTAGAAAACAATTTGTTAAAAATTAGAATTGGACAAATGGAAGTTAATGACTCTACAAGACAGCAAAAATCAGTCAAACAGAAACAAAAGAATGACAAAATAGATGAAAATATAAAATACCTCATGGGTAAAACAACTGACCTGGAAAATCAATCCAGGAGAGACAATTTAAAAATTGTTGTTTTACCTGAAAATCATGATGAAAAAAGAGCCTAGGCAGTATCTTTCAGGATATCACAAAGGAAAACTGCCCTGAGGTCCTAGAACCAGAGGGTAAAATAGCCATAGAAAAAATCCACCACTCACTACCTGAAAGAGATACCAAATTGACAACGCCAAGAAATACAATAGCAAAATTCCAAAATTACCAGATGAAAGAGAAGGTGCTGCAAGCAGCCAGAAAGAAAGCGTTTAAATATCATGGAACCACAGTCAGGATTACACAGGACCTTGTAGCTTGTACATTAAAAGACCGTGGGTCATGGAATATGATATTCTGTAAGGCAAAGGAGCTTGGAATGCAGCCAAGGATCAACTACCCAGCAAAAATGAGCATCTTTCAAGGGAGGAGATGGATATTCAACAAAATAGGGACTTCCAAACTTCCTGATAAAAAGACCAGAGCTCAACAAAAATTTGATCTTCAAGTACAGACTCAAGAAGGACATAAAAAGGTAAAGACAGAAAATACAATATGTTGTTAATAAGGGCTGTTTACATCCCTACAAGGAATATGCACTTGCAATCTTGAGAACTGTATTGTTATTATACCATTTTCAAGGGGTATACATAAAGTGGGTAGATATGAGTTGACTTTGAGTAATAAAAAAAAATCTAATCAAGTGGGTTAAATGGATCCAAATAAGTGGATCAATCTGATCTTAGAAAATGTACTGAGAAAGGAGGAGGCAGACAAGGGTAAATTACATTACAGGAAAAGACACAAAATCCTATTACAGCAGAGGGAAAGAAGGGAGTGAGATGAGCATTGTTTGAACCTTACTCTCATTAGTTTTGGCTCAAGATCAGTTAGGTATAGAAATCTAACTAAACCTATAGGCAGTAGGAGGGAAAAAGGGAAAGAAAAGGGAGGAGGGATAGAAGGGAGGGAAGAAGGTAAGGGTCAAGGGGAAGAAAAGGGAAAGGGATAATAAAAGGGAGGGACTGAAGGAGGTGGTGGTCAAAAGCAAAACACTAGTGAGGAGGGAAAGGAAAAGGAGAAAGAAAAACATACACTGGGTGGAAAGGATGGAGAAAAAGACGCAGATAGTATTCACAGCTGTGAATGTGAATGGGATGAACTCTTCCATAAAACAGAAGTGAAAAGCAGAATAGATTAAAAAACATAATCCTACAATATGCTGTTTACAGGAAACACATTTGAAAAAGAGTGACACATACAGGGTAAAGGTAAAAGGCTGGAGCAGAATATATTATGCTCCAGCTGAAGTAAAAAAAGCAGGGGCAGCAATCCTGATCTCAGACAAAGCAAAAGCAAAAATAGATCTTATCAAAAGAGATAAGGAAGGAAACTATATACTGCTAAAAGGCACCATAGACAAGTAATATCATTACTAAACATATATGCAAAATGGTATAGCATCCAAATTCTTAGAGAAGTTCAGGGAGTTACAGGAAGAAATAAAGGACAAAGCTATGCTAGTGGGGGACCTCAACCTCCCCCTCCCTGAACTAGAAAATCTAACCACAAAAATAAATAAGAAAGAAGTTAAGGAGGTGAATAGAACATTAGAAAAGTTAGGTATGATAGACCTCTGGAGAAAACTGAATGGGGATAGAAAGGAATATACTTTTTTCTCGGTAGTACATGGCACATACACAAAAATTGACCATGTACTAGGGCATAAAAACCTCACAATCCAATGCAGAAAGGCAGAAATATTAAATGCATCCTTTTCAGATCATGATGCAATAAAAATTATATGTAATAAAGGGCCATGGAAAGAAAGACTAAAAAATAATTGGAAACTAAATACCTAATCCTAAAAAATGATTGGGTCAAACAACAAATCATAGAAACAATCAATAATTTCATTCAAGAGAATGACAATAATGAACAACATACCAAAACTTATGGGATGCAGCGAAAGCAGTTCTTAGGGGAAGTTTTATATCTCTAAATGCTTACATAAATAAAATAGAAAAAGAGGAGATTAATGAATTGGGCATACAACTAAAAAAACTAGAAAAAGAACAAATTAAAAATCCTCAACTAAACAAAATTAGAAATATTGAAAACCAAAGGAAAATTAATAAAATTGAAATTAAGAAAACTATTGAACTAATAAATAAAACTAAGAGCTGGTTTTATGAAAAAACCAAT
This sequence comes from Phascolarctos cinereus, assembly GCF_003287225.1. Taxonomy (NCBI): domain Eukaryota; kingdom Metazoa; phylum Chordata; class Mammalia; order Diprotodontia; family Phascolarctidae; genus Phascolarctos; species Phascolarctos cinereus. Next base: position 274,932,845 of record NW_027555625.1, on the reverse strand, counting down.
AAAATAGATAAACCTTTGGTTAATTTAATTTAAAAAAAGAAAGAAGAAAACCAAATTACTAGTATCAAGAATGAAAAGGGTGAATACCACCAAGGAAGAGGAAATTAAAACAATAATTAGGAATTATTTTGCCCAACTATATGCCAACAAATTTGACAATCTTAGTGAAATGGATACATATTTACAAAAATATAAATTGCCCAGATTAACGAAGAGGAAGTAAAATACTTAAATCCCATCTCAGAAAAAGAAATTGAACAAGCCATTGATGAACTCCCTAGGAAAAAATCTCCAGGGCCAGATGGATTTACATGCAAATTCTATCAAACATTTAAAGAACAATTAATTCCAATACTATATAGACTATTTGGGAAAATAGGTGAAGAAGGAGTCTTACCAAATTCTTTTTATGATACAAATATGGTGTTGATACCTAAACCAGGAAGAGTCAAAATAGAGAAAGAAAATTATAGACCAATTTCTCTAATGAATATAGATGAAAAATTTTAAAAAAATACTAGCAAATAGATTACAGCAACTTATCACAAGAATAATACACTATGACCAGGTAGGATTTATACCAGGAATGCAGGGTTGGTTCAATATTAGGAAAACTATCAGCATATATTATATCAAAACAAAACCAACAGAAACCACATGATCATCTCAATAGATGCAGAAAAAGCTTTTGAAAATACAACACCCATTCCTATTAAAAACACTAGAAAGCATAGGTATAAATGGAGTCTTCCTTAAAATAATAAATATATCTATCTAAAACCTTCAGCAAGCATTATATGTAATGGGGACAGGCTAGAAGCATTTCCAATAAGATCAGGGGTGAAACAAGGATGTCCATTATCACCACTGTTATTCAATATTGTACTGGAAATGTTAGCTTTAGCAATAAGAGAAGAAAAAGAAATTGAAGGCATTAGAATAGGCAAAGAAGAAACAAAGCTATCACTCTTTGCAGATGACATGATGATATACTTAGAGAATCCTAGAGAATCAAGTAAAAAACTACTTGAAATAATAAACAACTTTAGCAAAGTTGCAGGCTATAAAATAAACCCACATAAATCATTTGCATTTCTATATATTACCAACAAAGCCCAACAGCAAGAGATAGAAAGAGAAATCCCATTTAAACTTACTGCAGACATTATAAAATATTTAGGAGTCTACCTCCCGAAACAAACCCAGGAACTCTATGAACACAATTACAAAACACTTTTCACACAAATAAAATCAGATCTAAATAATTGGAAAAACATCAGTTGCTCATGGGTAGGCTGAGCTAATATAATAAAAATGACAATCCTACCTAAGCTAATTTACTTATTCAGTGCCATACCAATCAAACTACCAAAAATTATTTTATAGAGTTAGAAAAAATAATAACAAGATTCATTTGGAAAAACAAAAGGTCCAGAATATCAAAGGAACTAATGAAAAGAAATGCAGGGGAAGGTGGCCTAGCAATTCCAGATCTTAAATTGTATTATAAAGCAGCAATCATCAAAACTGCTTGGTACTGGCTAAGAAATAGAGAGTAGTGGATCAGTGGAATAGGTTAAATATGCAAGACACAGTAGTCAATGACTATAGTAATCTATTATTTGATAAACCCAAAGACCCCAGCTTCTGGGATAAGAACCCACTCTTTAAAAAAACTGCTGGGAAAACTGGAAAAGAGTATGGCAGAAACTAGGCATAGACCCAAATCTCACACCATATACCAAAATAAAGTCAAAATGGGTTCATGACTTAGATATAAAGGCTGATACCATAAGTAAACTGGGAGAACAAGGAATAGTTTACCTATCAGATCTATGGAGAACAGAAGAATTCATGACCAAACAGGAGATAGAGAACATTATGAAAAGCAAAATGGATAATTTTGATTACATTAAATTGAAAAGTTTTTGCAAACAAAGCCAATGCAACTAAGATTAGAAGGAAGGTAGAAAATTGGGAAAGAATTTTTACAACCAGTTCTCTGATAAAGGCCTCATTTCTAAAATATATAGAGAATTAAGACAAATTTATAAGAATACAAGCCATTCCCCAATTGATAAATGTTCAAAGGATGTAAACAGACAGTTCTCAGATGAAGAAATTAAAGCCATCTATAGTCATATGAAAACATGCTCTAAATCACTATTGATTAGAGAAATGCAAATCAAAACAACTCTGAGGTACCACATCACACCTATCAGATTGGCCAGCATGACAAAACAGGAAAATGATGAATGTTAAAGAAGATGTGGGAAAATTGGAACACTAATGCATTGTTGGTGGGTGGGTGGAGTTGTGAAATAATCCAACCATGTTGGAGAACAATTTGAAACTGTGCCTAAAGGGCTATAAAAATGTGCATACCCTTTGACCCAGCAATAGCACTTCTCGGGCTATATGCCAAACAGATCATACAAATGGGAAAAGTACCTACACTTACAAAAATATTTATAGCAGCTCTTTTTGTGGTGGCAAAGAATTGGAAATTGAGAGGATGCCCATCAATTGGGTAATGGCTGAAGAAGTTGTGGTACATGAATGTAATGGAGTAGTATTGTGCTATAAGAAATGATGAACAGGCTGACCTCAGAAAAACCTAGAAAGACTCGGATGATCTGATGCTGAGTGAAATGAGCAAAACCAGGTGAACATTGTACACAGTAACAGCAACCTTCTGTGATGAGTAATATTGATAGACTAACCCTTCTCAGCAATACAAAGATCTAAGGCATCTCCAAAGGCCTCATGATGGAAAATGCTATCCATATCCAAAGAAAGAACTATGGAGTTTGAATGCAGATCAAAGCATACTATTTGCTGTTTTTTTTTTCTTCTGTTGTGTTTTGTTTCCTCTTTCTGGTGGTTCCTCCTATTGATTCTAATTCTTCCTTACAACATCACTAATGTGAAAATATGTTTAATAGGAATATATATGTATAGCTTATTTCAGATTGTGCGTCATCTAGGGAGGGAAGGGAGAGAGAGGTGGAGAAAAATTTTAAACTCAAAAGCTTATGGAAGTGATTGTTGATAATTCAAAAATAAATTATTTTTTTTAAAAAAGTTATTTTTCAAAACTGTTACTATTTAGAAAGTTATTTTTTGAGATCAAGGAAGACTGAAGATAAATGAGCATTTATAATCAGTGGCACTTTAATATTAATGACAATTAGTCCAATGTCAAGAGAGGTCAGTGACAAAAGATGAAGTCCAGACCACTCCTAATTGAAGCCTAGTATGTTAGGTATACTGGCTCCCATTCACATTCTGCTGAAGAACCTTTTCCAAGGTATCATCCCTGCCACCTCATGGCAAGTTGACATTAGCTTTCTCTAGACTTTTTCAGGAATGCAAATACATCCTAATAGTCATCAATATTAATACCAGTTATTACCAGTAATACCAGGCTTTGCTGAACTCAATTTCTACCAGTAATGGCCTTGAGTAGAAATTTATCTAGCATGACACAAATGGATTTTTGTCCTAGGGCAGTATTTAGGAGGGAGTATCCCTCTTTTCCTAAATCATTACTATCCCTAGACCTCCTATCCATTTGTGATCTTTCTCATACATGGAAGGACTCCTGTATTGCCAAGCCCAGAGTCTTAGCACTGTGGTGCTTTTTCTGAGTCTGTGTTCAACCCTAAATCCATTTGGAATTATATGTCAAACTCTCTGCAAGATCATAACTGTGCCCAAGGTTGGGTTGTTCATGGCACCACTGCCTCCACACCCATTATTTGGGGGTTATCTTGTCAGAAATTACTTTTTACCCATGAGTGCTAGTGTGGTTTGCCTCTGTGGAAGGCATGCTCTCTATTACTCATGCTGTTAAATACTGGGGCCATGGCTTGAGCACTGGCCGGGCAAAACATTAAGCATTACCACAGCTCTATCATGCCACTTCCTGCCCTTCTCACTTCCTGGAAAAGTAGAGGTATTTACTTTATGAATTTAGTAGACAGCCTCTTTATGACATCAACTTTATCAATCAGCTTCAAGGTGAAAAGGATGCAGAGAAAGGCTAGGAAACATTATAGATGGTGGAACTTAGGATCCAGCCAATATCCTTACTTGCTACCTCAAAACAGAATGAAAAGCAGAATCTGGTGATATTTTTTTCTGATATGCTATTCCAAGAAATAATAGAGCAATAGGATTAGATCAACTGCCTAGGAAATCTGAAACCCTAAGACCAGGGTGAATGCAATCTGATAGACACTGAATGAAGAGTCACCATCCTAGGTGCACGTCCACTGCTTTCATAAGTAGATCTGGCCTAGTAGTCCAAGGAAAAGCAATATTACCCTTGGAGGAGTATTTTACCCCAATTTTGAGGACTCTAAGGAATACTCCATAACAGTGGCAGTGGGAACAAGAGAGGGAAATGAGCAAAGAGTATTACAATATATAACTATCATAGATTCTCAGGGATTGCAGTATTTATGGACAGAGCCATGAGTCCTTTGGAGCCTGGTTATGACTGATGTAGTTACTTTTCTACTACTATTCTTTTTTAAAATGATTTAATATTTTCCCCATTTACCTGTAAAATCATTTTTAACATTCATTTTTTAAAAATTTTGAGTTCCAAATTCTCTCCTTCCCTTCCTCCCTAACCCTCCCCCACATTCAGAAGGCAATTTGATATAGGTTAGACATGTGCTAACACGCAAAACATTTCCACATTAGTCATGTTGTAAAAGAAAACACAGACAAAAAAAGAAAAATAAAGTGAAGAAAAAGTATGCTTTGATCTACCTTCACACTCCATCATTTCTTCCCCTAAAGATCGATAGCGTTTTTCATCATAAGCTCTTCAGAACTGTCTTGGATCATTACATTGCTGAGAATAGCTGTCATTCACAGTTGATCATCACACAATATTGCTCTCACTGTGTACAATGTTCTCTTGGTTCTGCTCATTTCTTTTTGCATCAGTTCATTTAAGTCTTTCCAGGGTTTTCTGAGAGCATCTTGTTTGTCATTTGTTATAACAAAATAGTATTCCATCACAATCATAAACAACAACTTGTTCAGCCATTCTCCAATTTCCAATTCTTTTCCACCATTGAAAGAGCTGCTATAAATATTTTTATACACATGGGTCCTTTTGCTTTTTTTATCTCTTTTGGATACAGTCCTAGTAGTGGTATAGCCTGCTCAAAACGTATTGATGGTTTATAGCCATTTGGGCATAGTTCCAAATTGCTCTACAGAATGATGAAATCGATATGCAACTTCACCAACAGTGTATTAGTTCCTCAATTTTTCCACATCCACTCTGAATTTTCTCATTTTCCTTTTCTGTCACATTAGCCAATCTGATAAATGTGTACTGGCAGTTCAAAATTGTTTTAATCTGCATTTCTTTAATCAATAGTGATTTAGAACATCTTTTCATATGATTATAGATAGCTTTGATTAATTTATCTGAAAACTGTGTGTTCATATCCTTTGACCATTTATCAATAGAGGAATGGCTCTTATTTTTATAATATTCATTCAGTTCTCTGTACTTTTGAGAAATGAAGTATTGATCAGAGAAACTTACTATAAATTTTTCACAGTTATGATTACTGTGTATTTCCTTCTATCTATCTATCTATCTGTCTATCTATCTATCTATCTGTCTGTCTGTCTGTCTGTCTGTCTGTCTATCTATCTATCTATTTATACATACATTAACTTTTTACCCCCCACTACCCTAATACTGAGAAAAAAAAAAGAAATTATCCAGGAAATGTGCCCTGATATTCTAGAGCCAGAAGGTAAAACAGAAATTGGAAAAATCCACCAGTCACCTCCTGAAAGAAATCCCAAAATGAAAAGATACAGGAATATCATAGCTGAATTCCAGATAGATAGATGCATAGATAGATAGATGGCACAAGGTGAGTTGAAGATGAAGGGGTGATATCCGGAAAATAAAATTAAGGGGTGAGAGAGGATTATACTGGGTGAAGGAGAAAGGGAGAGGTAGAATGGTGTAAATTATCTCACATGAAGCACACAAGAAAAGGCTTTTACAGTGGAGCAGAAATGGTGGAAGGTGAGAAGGACTGAGTGAATCTTATTCTCATAGTATTTGGCTTAAGGAGGGAATAACATACAAAATTGGGTATGGAAATCAAGAGAGCAGGAGTATGATAGAGAGGAGGGCAGATTTGGGGAGGGAATAATCAGAAGCAAACACTTCTGAGGAAGGACCCAGGGTTAAAAGAGACTGTAGAATAAATGGGAGATGGGATAGGATGAAGGGAGATATACTTAGTTTTTCACAATGTGACTACTATGGAGGTGTTTTGCATGACTACACATGTATAACCTGTATTGAGTTGCTTGACTTTTCAATGAGGGTGGGTGGGGAGGGAGGAAGGGAGACAATTTGTAACCCAAAGTTTTAAAAGCGTATGTTAAAAAAAATGTTTTCACATGCAATTGGGAAATAAGAAATACAGGAAATGGGGTATTGGCATATATCCTGCCCTACAGGAAAATAAAAAGGGAAAGGCATAAGAGAAGGGTGGGGAGAGATAGAAGGGAGGGCAGATTAGGAGAAGGGATATAGAGAATGCATGCCATCTTGGGATGGGGGGGAAGGATGAGATGGGGAGAAAATTTGGAACTCAAAATTTTGAGGAAGTGAATGTTGAAAACTAAAAATAAACAAATAAAAAAAAAGAAAATGCAAGTGCCTTGTGAGGAGGGGTTGTTTCATTCTTTGTATTTGCACTCTTAGCACCTACCAGAGTGTCTGGCCTATAGTATTCACTTAAATAAATGTTTGATTGATTGGAAAAAAAAGAATCATCAGCCTAGAAATGAAAATTGAATCTACCAGAACTGATGAGATCACCAAGCAAGACAAGAGAAAAGAAGAGCTCAGGATGGAGCCTTGGAAGTCACCCACCATTACCAGGGATGACCTGGATGAAAATTCAGCAAAGGAGACTAAGAAGCACTCCAACAATTAGGAGAATGAGGAGAAGCAGTGTCATGAAAACTTAGTAAGAACAAAATATCAAGGAAAAGAAAGTGATCAACAGTGTCAAAGGCTAAAGAGAAGTCAAATAAGATGAGGATTGAGAAAAGGTCATTTGATTTGGCAATTAAGAGATCATCAGAGCAATCAAGAAATAGAGAGGCACAGGACATAAAATAAACAATTTTTATGTCAGTAAAGTATAAAATTTTTGCATAAAGAGAACCGATGCTTCCTAAATTAGGAGAGAAGGAAGAAACTGGGTGGGAGATTATAAGAAGATTATCTGATAAAGATCTCACCCTTAGAATATATAGTTAACTGATTCAAATTTATGAGAATAACAGCCATTTTTCAATTGATAAATTGTCAAAGGATATAAATAGGTAGTTTTCAGAGGGAGAAATCTAAACTATCAATAGCCACATTAAAAAATGCTCTGTATCACTATTATTTAGAAAAATGCACATTAAAATAAATCTGAGATACCACTTCACATTCATCAGACTGACAAAGTTGATTAAAAAGGAAAATCACACATTCTAGAACGGCTGTGGGAAAACAGATAACTTAATGTACCACTGGTAAAGCTGTGAACTAGTCCAAGCATTCTATTTTATTTATTTTTTAATTTTCTAAATTATTTTTAATTAATTAATTCATTTTTAGTTTTTAACAATCACTTCCAAAAGATGTTGAGTTCCAGATTTTCTCCCCATATCATCCCTCCCCTCACCCCAAGATGGCATGCATTCTGGAAACCCCTTCTCCTAATCTTCCCTCCCTTCTACCTCTTTCCCTCTCCTCTTATTCCCTTCCCCTTCAATTTTTACTGTAGGGCAGGATAGATTTCTATACCCCATTTTCTGTATATCTTATTTACTAGTTACATGTGTTAACTATATTTTTAATCCTTGTTTTTAAAAGTTTGGGTTCTAAATTTTCTCCCTTCCTTCCTCCCCACCCATTCTCATTGAGAAGGCAAGCAACTCGATACAACTTATACATGTGTAGTCACGCAAAACACTTATATAGTAGTCATGTTATGAAAAACTAGGTATATTTCTCTTAATTCTGTCCCACTGCCCATTTATTCTATTCTCTCTTTTGACCCTATCACTCCTTAGCAGTGTTTGCTTCTGATTACCTTCTGCCTCAATCTGCCTTCCCCTCTATCATCCTCCTGCTCTCTTGCCCTGTTCCCCTCCTAGTTTCCTGTAGGGTAAGATAGATTTCTGTTTAAAATTGGGTATGTATGTTATTCTCTCCTTAAGCCAAATCCTATGAGAATAAGATTCACTCATTCCCTCTCACCTTCCCCCAAGTCCCCTTCACTGTAAAAATCTTTTCTTGTCTGTTTTATGTGAGATAATTTACTTCATTCTACCTTTCCCCTTCTCCTTCTCCCAGTATGATCCTCTCTAACCCCTTAATTTTATTCTCCAGATATCACCCCTTCATCTTCAACTCACTCTGGGCTATCTATCTATCTATCTATCTATCTATCTATCTATCTATCTATCTGTATGTATGTATATATATATGTATATATACATGTATATATGTGTATATATATATATACATATATATATATATATATATATATATATATAATATATATACATACATATAATTTTTTCCCTCCAACTACTCTAATACTGACAAAGGACTCATGAGTTACACATATCATCTTTCCATGCAGAATGTAAACAGTTCAACCTTAATAAGTCTCTTACGACTTCTCTTTCCTGTTTACCTCTTCATGTTTCTCTTGAGTCTTGTATCTGAAAGTCAAATTTTCTGTTCAGCTCTGGTCTTTTCATCAAGAATGCTTGAAAGTCCTCTGTTTCACTGAATATCCATTTTTTCCTCTGAAGGATTATACGTAGTTTTGCTGGGTAGGTGATTCTTGGTTGTAATCCTCTCTCCTTTGCCCTTTGGAATATTTTATTCCAAGCCCTCCAGTTCCTTAATGTAGAAGCTGCTAAATCTTCTGTTATCCTGATTGTGTTTCCATAATACTTGAATTGTTTCTTTCTGGCTGCTTGCAATATTTTCTCCTTGACCTGGGTACTCTAGAATTTGGCTACAATAGTCCTAGGAATTTTCCTTTGGGGGTCTCTTTCAGGAGGTGATTGTTGGATTCTTTCAATTTCTATTTTGCCCTCTGGTTCTAAAATATCAGGGCAGTTTTCCTTGATAATTTCTTGAAAGATGATGTCTAGGCTATTTTTTTGTCATAGATTTCAGATAGTCCAATAATTTTTAAATTATCTCTCCTGGATCTGTTTTCTAGGTCAGTTGTTTTTCCAATCGGATATTTCATATTGTTTTCCTTTTTTTTTCATTCTTTTGGATTTGTTTTTCAGTGTCTTGATTTCTCATAAAGTCATTACCTTCCAATTGCTTCATTCTAATTTTTAAGGAAGTGTTTTCTTCAGTAAGCTTTTGGACTTTCTTTTCTATTTGGTCAGTTTTGCTTTTTAAGGCATTCTCCTCCTCTTTGGCTTTTTGGACCTCTTTTGCCATTTGGGTTAGTCTATTTTTTAAGGTGTTATTTTCTTCAGTATTTTTGGGGTCTCCTTCAGCAAGCTGTTGACTTGTTTTTCATGATTTTCTTGCATCACTCTCAGTTTTTCCACTGCTTCTCTTACTTGCTTCTCAAAATTGTTTTTGAGCTCTTCCGTGGCCTGGAACCAATTCACATTTTTCTTGGAGACTTTGGACGTAGGAGCTTTGACTTTGTTGTGTTCTTCTGGTTGTAAGTTTTGATCTTCTTTGTCACCAAAGTAAGATTTTATAGTCTGACTCTTTTTTCACTGTTTGCTCATGATTCAGTGAGTAATTTGAGTTATAAACTCTGTGTTAATGTAAAGATCTATTTCCAGTGCGAGAATGTACTGTTCCAAGCTTCAGAGGTTTTGTGCAGCTGTTTTCAGAGATACTTCCAGGGACCTGTAAATTTTCAGTTCTTCCAAGGTGCTATGATCAAGGGTGAGGTGTTTACTCCTTTTCTGGCCTGTGCTCTGGTCTATGAGTGACCACAAGCACTCTTTTCTTTCTTGGAAGTGTGAGGAGGCTTCCCTCTATCCAGCCACTACACACTCCACCATTCCAGCTGTCCTTGTCCGAGGATCTCCACCCAGAACTGTTACTGAGATCCAAGCACAGGCAAAGCAAGAGAATCTTGCACCAGCAAAGAGATCCCTGTAATCCCCCTGTGATCAGCCACCGGATTCCCCCTCAGTCTGTAGGCCGGAAGCTCTAGAGGCAGCCACCACCCTGGGCCACACTTGGGACTATGGCTGGGACCCCACACTTTTCTCTCACTGCAGACACAGACTTTTCCTACTGACCTTCTAAATTGTCTTTGGCATTTATAGGTTGAGAAGTCAGGAAACTGCCACAGCTGCCTGTGATTCAGTCCTCTGAGGCCTGCTATAGGTTTTCTGAGGCCTGCACACCCACACCAAACTGCATTCCTCTCACAGCCCGGCACAATATGCCTTTCTAGGTTGTCTTGGGCTGGAAATTTGTTTCACTCTGCCTTTTTGTGGGTTCTGCTGCTTTTGAATTTGTTTAGAGCCATTTTTAGAGGTATTTGGAGGGGTTTGGGTGAGAGTTCAAGCAAGTCACTGCTTTTCCTCCACCATCTTGGCTCTGCCCCCCAGTCCAACCATTATAGAAAGCAATTTGGAAGGATGCCCAAAAAAGTTATTTAATTTTGTATACCCTTTGACCCAAAGAAATCCACTACTATGTCTATACCACATAGGGACCAAAAAAAGGGGGAAATCTACAGGTGCAAAAAATATTTATAGCACTTCTTCTCATGATAGCAAAGATTTGGAAATTAAGAGGGTGCCCATCAACTGAGAATAATGGAGCAAATTATTGTATGTGAATGTGATGGAATATTATTGTGCTATAAGAAATGATGAAGAGTATGATTTCAAAACGACCTAAGAAGACTTACATGAACTGATACAAAGTGAAATGAGTAGAACCAGAAGAACAATATTAAATAACAATATTGTAACAAGAAACAACTTTGAAAGACTTAGAAATTCTAATCAACACAATGACCAAACACAATTCTGGAGAACAAATGATGAAATATATTACCCACCTCCAGACTGAGAGATGATGGACTCAGATTGCAAACTGAAGCATTTTTGTTTGTTTAATTTGGACATAGCTAATGTAAGGATTTGTTTTGCTTGGCTATGAATGTTTATGACAGGTTTCATTTTTCTTGCTTTTTTAAGTAAAGAGTAGGTTTGGAATGTCATAGCTGAGTTTAAAAACTCTCAGGTTAAGGAGAAAATATTATGAGCAACAAGAAAAAAAATAAATAGTGTGGAAATACAATCAGGATTTCACAAGACCTAGCAGCTTCTACAACAAATGACTGTATGTCTTGAAATATTATATTCCAAAGAGGAAAATAGCTAAGGTTGTGACCAAGAATAACTTACCCACCAAAGCTGAGTATAATCCTGAATAAAAAAAAAAAAAGGGACAATTGACAATCTGAAAGACTTTCAGGTATTTGTGAAGAAAAAAAAAAAGACTAGTACTCAGTGGAAAATTTAATATAAAAGATCCAGAAAAAAATACAAGGAAAATATCAAAAACTAATTATAAGAATCACATTAAGATCAAATGGTTTAATTCTTATATATGAAAATGGCACCAGTATTCTTAAACCTTTCACCATTACTAGGATAATTTGAAAGAAAGGTTGGGGCTGAGTTGTGTGTGATAGGGTAATTCTAAAAAAATGAAATTGAACAGGAAAATGTAAAAAGGAGCAATTATGTCATAAAATGAGGCATGAAAGGAAGAGCTAATACAGAAGAAGCAGGTGGAGATGGAAGGCTAGTAATGTTGAAACCTTAGTTTCATTGAATCTGGGTTGAAGGAGAAGCAACGCATATGTCTAGAGGGGAATAGAAATCTTCTAAACTTGAAGAAAGGTGAGAGGACTAGGAGAATGAGTGGGAAAAGGAACTTTTAGAAGGATGTATAGATTAAGATTCAGGAGGGTGGGGGAGAGAAAAAGGGAAGGATTTTAGAGAGGTTGGTAGAATAAGGGATTGCAGGGTAAGGGAAAAAGATACAGATAAAGGCATAAGATAAAAAGTGAGTCTGAAAAGAACAATAGTGAGTAAAAATAAGATGAAGGGAAATTCATAAATAACTTTTAAGGTGAATGGGATAAACTCACCCATAAAACAGAAACAGCAAAATGGATTAAAAATCAGAAACCAACAATATGTTGTTTACAAGAAACACATTTAAGAATGATAGTTAAAATGTAGGGTTTGAATAGAATTTATTATTCTTCAATTGATGTAAAAAAGGCAGGGGTAGCAATCATGATCTTATACAAAGTTATGGCTAAAATAGATTTAATTAAAAGGAATAAACAGGGAACTACATTTTGATAAAAGGTATCATAGACAATGAAGCAATATCAATGCTGAACCCACATGCACCAAGTATTATATCATATATACATGCTTCTATTTATTAGTTCTTTCTCTGAATGCAGATGGTGTCTTTCTTCTTATGTCTTTTGTAGTTAATTTGGGTATTTATAATAGTCAAAATGACTTATTCAATCAAAGTTGTTCTTAAAACAATATTGCTGTTACTACAGACAATGTTCTCTTGGTTCTGCTCATTTTGCTCTTCATTATTTTGTGTGAATTTGCCCATGTTTTTCTAAGATCAAGAAGCTCATCATTTCTTATAGCACAGTAGTATTCCATCACCATCATATACCAGAACGTGTTCAACCTTTATAGCAATACAACGATCCAAGACAATTCTGAAGGACTTATGATGAAAAATGTTATCCATCTCTGGGCGGGGGAAAGGGGGGAGGGAACTACTAGAGTATGAATGATACTGAAGCATTCTTTTTTCTTTATTTTTCTGGGGTTTTTCAGAGGCAGTGTTCTGGGTTTTTTTTTTTTTTGCAATATGGTTAATATGAAAATGTGCTTTGCATAACTGCACATACAGAATTGGAAATTGAGGGAATACTGATGAATTGGGGAATGGCTGAATTGTATGGTATATAATTGTGATGGAATACTATTGTGCTATAAGAAGATAATCAGAAAAAACCTGGGAAGACTTGATTTATCAACTCATGTGAAGTGAAGTGAGCAGAAGCAGGAAAACATCTTACACAGTAACAGCAATATTGTGATGATCAACTGTGAAAGACTTAGCTACTCTGATAAAGACAAATAATTCAGGACAATTCAAAAGATAACATGATGAAAAATGCTATCCACCTTCAGAAGGTGAAAAAATGAACTCTAAATGCATATTGAAACATACCTTTTTTTTCTTGAAGCATATTTTTTATACTTTCTCTATTTCTCTTGGGGTTTTTTGGTCTGTGTTTTCTTTTCCAACACAGCTAATATGGAAATACATTTTGCATGACTTCACATGTATAATTGATATCAAATTGCTTGACTTCTCATTTAAGGGGGAGCAAGGGAAAGGAGAGAGAAAATTTGGACTCTCATTTTTTTAAATGAATGTTTAAAAATTTACATATAATTGGGAAATAACAAAATAAATAAAATATATTGGAAAAGCAGATCACTTTATTTTTTTTTTCATTCTCCTTAAGGACCTCAGAGACACCTCATGCTAGCCTTTGCATGGGGCCCTTTCTCCTGTCTCTGGGTCTGGAGTTCACTAGAGCTCCACACTAGACCCCCACCTGTGCTCCTTGGATGATGCTCCCTCTTACTGAACTCCTGCCTCTATGAACTTTGGAGATTATACGATCTGTCTTGCCTAAGGAATTTCTGCAGTTTCCAGTCTTGGGCCAGAAACCAATGTTAAGTACGACCAAGCCTGGAACTCCACAGCGGATTGGCCTGGAGATGCTTTTGATTGCACTTGGGGTGGGCTTTGTTCTCCAAAATCAAACACATATTGATTACATCTGTATTTTTTTAAAAAAAATACAAGAAAGAAAGAGAGAGAGAGAGAGAGGGAGAGACAGAGAGAGAGAAAGAGAGAGAGAAAGAGAGAGAGAGAGAGAAAGAAAGAAAAAAAGAAAGAAAGAAAGAAAGAAAGAAAGAAAGAAAGAAAGAAAGAAAGAAAGAAAGAAAGAAAGAAAGAAAGAAAGAAAGAAGAAAGAAAGAAAAGAAAGAAAGAAGGAAAACAGGGCCAAGGTAGAGGAACTTCAGGCATGCATGGAAGACAGCAGAAACAAAAACATTTTTCATGTTCATTTGTTTTTGTCTATTTCATTAAAGGCTATAGGTTTTGTGTAAAATTTCGTTATTTTGCTGACTATTAAGTTTATATATTTTTTTTAAAAGCCTGTTCAGAGATCTTTTTTGCTAGCCAATGGCTTAAACATCTGTTTGTTTCTTTTTGACTCCAGGTCCATCAAAGTCATAGAATCATAAAATTTATAGGTATGAGAGACATTTGAGATCATCTTTTTTAGTGCCCTCAGAGTACAGGTAATGGCACTTCAGATCAGAGAATTTCATATTAATATTTTCAGAACTTTCTTAATTTATGTCCCTTCCTTGCAAATGTTTAAAGGTTTCTAGTCCTGGCCAGATTTTTCTCATAGCTCTATGCATAACTGCATTCTTTTCAGCATCTATTCTTCTATTCTCTCCCGGAGAGCCTTCCAGATAGATCTGGAAAGGACAAGTTGATTAGCTGGTCCAACAATATCCTTTCAGAGGTCCTCAGTCACTCTTATTTCCTCTTCTCCAAAGAAAGCAGAAGACAGCTTAGTTGATTTGAAGACCAGTAGGAATGAGCCCTATTCCTCCTCTCTCCCTCCAACTCTGAATCTGTTTCTATGCGCACAAATGCACAAAGTGAAGAACTGAATTAGATAATGAAGAGCCACAATACACATATAAGCAAACTGTTATTTTTAATATGAGTTCTCTAGGCAATTACCTCAGTTTACTACTTGATATACATGTTTGTTCCAACTAGAAAGTTTTACCTTTAAGACCTATCTAAGGTAGCCCACTGAATTCATCCAGCTCTAAATCTTAGTTGGCCCATTATTTTGACCACCTGAGAGAGCTTAGAGGTTTTCAGCAGAAATCTCTCCCAGAACTGTTCCTCCTCTCTTCTCATCATTTCTATCATTTCATACTGATTCTCTCCATTCTCTGGACTCCTTAACATCACTCAGCAAGACCACATGTCCTTCAGGTTCCCAGTCCTTTACTACAATTGAGCATTACCAAAAAGCAGTCAGTATTTAAATGATTTCTGCAGGGAGTCAGCATGGATTAATATTAAAAAGGCTATAAATTGAGCCACCTGAAGTCTAGTCCAGTCTCTGCAACTGTCTTAACTCTCCCTTTATTTTATCTTGGCCTAAGTATTCACTGTAAAATGCGAGTGTTGAAATAGATTGCCACTGAGGTTCTTTCCAATCTTGACATTCCAGAATTTCTATTATTTGAGCTAGGGGATTTTTTTTTCTTTTGTCTTGAAAGAGCTAGAAAATTGCTAAAACATTTCCATTTCAGTTTTAGAACAGTTGTCTTTGCCCAGATAATATTTTGATTTTTTGCTTGTTTGGTTGTTGTTTTAAGTGACTTATTCCTGACTGCACTAAAGCCAGAAACCCCTGTGGCTGCTCTAAGTGGGACATACTGGAGTTAAGGAGGTGGCCCACAGTGTCAGCTCCCTTTACCTGCTGCTGAATTCATAAAATCAGCAACTTCTTCCAATGGAAAAAACACAGGAAATCTCGTTCAAGATATGGAATTCTATCAGAAACACTAGTCTTTATGCAGCTAATGTTATCAGTTTTGTTCTCATTTCTTGTATATTGAAATATTTTTGATTGTTAATAAAATCCATAAAAATTTATTTTAAAAAAATGTTTAGATGAGATACTACTAAGTGTTCTAAGCAGTTCCATTTTCTTTTCTTTTTGAAAGGAGGAATAAAACAAAACAAAACAAAAACCCCAAACCTTACCCTGTGTGATGAACACGATAATAGAGCAGAGAAGCAGAGAAATCAGCCATATGTTGTTGAGAACAGTTCTTTGCCACATGTCTAGTGCAGGGATTTATGTTTTCTTAAAAGGCCGAGGTTGCTTCTGTCTTGCACAGCTGTAAAATGATTGAGTGACTAACCCCTGTACTGAATCATAGAAATGCCAAGTCAGGCAAAAACCAAAGAGGAATTAATCTTCTTCAAATATTACCCTAGTGAGAGCCAAGATTTGTGTCTTGAGTCTCCACCCACAATTCACTAATCCTCTTCATTTGAGGGACTCTATAATGTGCTTCTATGCAAAACTGAATACCCACATCAGCAAACAAAACCAATGTTACGTAAGGTATACTTTAACCATAAAACCAGTTTGAATTTTCTATCTTCAGTGTACATAAAGTCAGTCATACTGCTTGGTGTGATGAATCAATAGGGTTCAGTGGGCAAACTGTGGGCTTAAAAACATCTTCTGAGTTGACTGTGAGGCCCACTTGCTGGCTTGCTGGGTGACCTTGAAGAACTCTCAACTTTTTGTCATTTTTGGTTTTTCATCAGTGCAAAAATCATGAAGGAATCTAGTTCTTTAGAGAAAAATATCTTTATAATTTATCAAGGCATACTGAGTGATGATTGAAGACCGTGTAAAATGTGGGGGTAAAGGAAGAAAATGAAGAGGAAGTGCCTAACTTGAAAATGCTAAGATTTATTAGGGAAAAACACTCAAATCAGGGAAATAGAAATGATAAGAGAATAAAAATAATTCACAGTTCTCAAGTATTGTAAAGTTTGCAAAGCACGTTCTTCAAAACTCTATAAGACAGGTAGGATAAGCACTATCCAGCTTTCAGATGAAGACAGACTATTTGAGACTCTGTCATTTACTCAAATTAATACAGCAAGTAGCAGACACAGTGAATTTCCAGGTCTCCTGACTTTTTACATTATTCTAATATATAGCCAGCCTAAGGGAAAGTTTTGAAGTAAATTTGGAGGGGAATCCAACCTCCCTTTTCTGTACCTTTAGTCTTTCTTGTGGCATCTGATGACCGTAATGGTCTGATTTTTTCATGCTGTTCACCTGACCATTCCTCATAGTCATGTCCTCCTCAGATGGTCATGTGCCAAAAGGGGAGGACACTATTGAAAAGAAAATGAGGAATAAAATGCAGTCTCTATCCTTAATCCCCCAAACCCCTATTTATCCATTCTATCTTCCTTCAAGACATAGCTTAGTTGCCAGCTCCTACAAAAGGCTTTTTCCTCACCCCTCAGGTTATTACTACTCTAATTTTTTTGAACTTACTTTGTATTATTTTGTTATTTAATGTTTCCTCTGTGTACATGATATTTCTCTAATTCAGAGAATAAATTTTGCAGTGTTTATAATTTTTCTTTGAAATTTTGGTAGAATTCTCCTGTGAATCCAATACTACTAAGATCTTTTTCCACTTCATAGTTCCTCCACAATTTTTTTGTCTGTTTGGTTGGATTTGGTTTTTGGAGATCAGATTTTAAAGATTCCAATGGGATCTTCTCTTTTTTTATTATTATTAATGGGTTATTTCAATCGTGTCTGACTCTTTGTGACCTCATTTGGAGTTTTCTTGGCAGAGATACTAGAGTGGTTTGTCATTTCCATCTCTAGCTCATTTGACAGATGAAGAAACTGAGCAAAATAGGATTAATTGACTTGCCCAGAGTCCCACAGCCAGTAAGTGTTTGAGGCCAGATTTGAACCCAGGAAGATGGTTCTTCCTGACTTCAGGACCAGAACTCTAAACACTGTGTCACCCCACTGCCCTTGATCTCCTACTAGTTTGTGTATTTTTGTATTTTTGAAAGTATTCTTCTATTTGTTTTCTCAGTTTTGGTGTCATCTAACTTTGAATTTTTAAAGCTATTCTTTTAATTTTTATGGTTTTTTTAACTTTCTCTTGATCATTTGTTATTTTGATTTGATCTTCTGTGCTCTTCTTTTGAATCAGATTGATTAATTGATCATTTCTACAGCCTGTTTGGGTTCCACTCAATGTATTTCTTCATCTTCCATAATTTCTCTTTTTTATGACTTTTTTAGGTTTTTGTGTGTTGACTTTTTAATATTTTGAAATGTGCATTCAGTTACTTAATCCTTCCCTTTTCTCTTTCCTTAACGTATATTTATAGAGATATAACTTCAGCCTGAGGACTCCTTAAACTATATCCAAGAAATTTTAGCATATTTTTTCATTATCTTTTTCTTTCACATAATTATTATTTATATTATTTTTCTTCTGACCTCAAAATAGTTATTATTTTACAGTAATATCTCCATTTGTGTCTGTAACATATTTCTGTGCTCCATGAAATAATTATTATTTTTATTTCATTCAGATTTATAAAGTATATATTTACTATTTCTGCCCGTATATGCATACATATATGTTTGTATATATTATACAAACATATACGTATATAGAATATCTCTGCCTTAATACATAGTCAATTTTCTAAAAGTTCTATAGTACTGAGAAACATAGATGCCTCAAGTATTTTAGCTCCAGTTTCTCCAGAAATTTGTTCAATTCTATATTTTCCATTTGTTGATTTTCTATTAGATTTGTCCAAAACTTTAGTTATTAGTCCATATCTATTTATGTCTTCTTGTAAATCACTTAAATTTCCTTTCCTTTCCACCATCTGGTACCATCCTATTTGCCCATACTGATTTCATAAAATTTGAGTTTCCATCCTCTTTGTTCTAGCTGAACTGAACAAGTTTCTATGTCTAGAATTCATATTGTACTCTTGCAGTTCTATGTTTTGTTCATGCAGTCCCCAAGGACTAAAATGAACAATGCAATGGAAAGAGTGCTGGATTTAAAGTTAAAAGACATGGGTTCAAATCATGCTTGGACATTTGCTACTTTATGATTGTGGGCAATTTACTTAACCTCTCAGGATTTCATCTTTACAATAAAGGAGTTGGGCTAGATCTCTTCTGAAAACCCTTCCAGATATATATCTACAATCCCAGTACTTTGCACCCAAGTGCTTATATGGACAGATTAGCTTTTTTTTTTAATCCCAATATACTTCTGACCTCTGCTGGACATATTGAAAAAGGACTGAGTTCTGCCTGGACTAGAACAAAGTCCAATTCTTATAAGATTGATAGAGACCAATTTCAGAAAATAAACTTTTGAAAGATTAAAATTTACTGACAAAATAAAAAATAATTCTATTCAGTTTGAAAAAGGCTGAGAGAATTTGCCCAAGTTTTACCTCTTCAATAAACTGAAAGGACACCAAATTCTTGTTGAAAACTCTTCTGGTTGTCCCAAACTTATCCTATGATTTTCTGCAGTCACTATATTGACTAAAGCTGTATCAACTTTTTAAAAGTGGGAGGAAACTATTTTTATCTAAAGACTTGGACTACATCTGCTGAGAGGAAGGACCGGGTATGTTGAAGTCAAGGTAGAAAGAGAGCAACGATATTATAGAACTGAGAGAAAGATGATGAGATTCCTCCTCCCTTGTTTACCCTATGACTCAGTGTGGTGAGGTGGATAGTAAAGATCTAAGTTCTAATCCTAGCTCTAACACAACCTGGGTAACCTTGAGCAAATTTGTCTTCTTGATACTCAGTTTCTCTATATGTAAAATGAGGATAACACTTATACTTGCAATTACCTATCTCACAGGGTTGTAATGAAAAATGGGTTGTAAACTTGTAGAAATATGACATTGCCATGTATCAGTCTGTAGGTGGGGGCAGTACAGAAGCTATATATATTGAAGGCAAGGCCCATCACAAAGCTATTTGGGGTTAAAAGATCTTAATTTTTATCTTGGATTTGATGTTTATTAGCCATATGACCTCCAAAAGAATCATTTGACAATTTAGCATTTCAGTTCCTTCATATGTCAGATGAAGATCAAAATCCTATCATGTCTATCTTACAAAGATTTTAGGAGGATCAGTTGAGACAATGTATCTTGATAACTTTTGAGAAATTTTTTAAAAATTATTTTTACAAACTCTGAGTTCAAATGCAGCATTAAACACTTATTAGGTAACTGACCTTGGGCAAGTTACTTAACCCTGTAGAACTATTGCTTTGAATAAATAAATGAATGCATAGGCATTTATAATTAGGTGTACTATGTGCAAAATGCTGTGCTGCACAAAGAAAGGGACATATACAAGTTTCAGGATGGTAGAAATTTCAGGATTTGTCAATGGAAGAAGCATCTAAGCTTCCTTCCAATTCTAATATCCCATATTCTATTTCTAACACTAATAGTTCCAAAGCTTCTTCTAGTTCTAATATCCCATGTCTTAAAGCCACTTTCTGCTTCCAAGTCTCAGTTTCCTCATCTGTAAAATGGGGAGGTGAGACTAAATTATATCCAAGGTCTATATTCTATCTCTAATATCCTATGTTCAAATGATATCTATGCTCAGGAAACTTGAAAGTAGGTATTATTCTTCACAGTCCCTGGTATCCCATTGAGGAAGAAATATTCTGCAACAGCTATCAAGGAGGGGCAACTAAGGAAAAAAGGTCAATGCATTCTCCTTTTTTATGGGGAACATGAAATTGAATTCCATCATAATGCCTTTCAGATTTGCCAGGCAGATATGCATGGTAGAAATGGACACTTGATGGTCAAAATGGAAATCCTCTAGTTTTCCCACTCTGATCCCTCAGAAAATTAGTATTTCCTCAGGACTGCCCAGCACACACAAAAATCCTAAGGAGAGAGGATAGAAGCCTCATTTGGAGTGAGCTGACATGGGTGGGAAGAAAAGAATTGAAGAGAAGATTGGATACTGGTGGAGCAAGAACCATTGTAACTCCCTCAGCATTGGAAGAAGTGAAGGTCCAGAAATCACTGGAACCAACAGCCTATACTAAGAGACCTGTAGACAAGGAACCAGAAGGAGTGAATGACTGGTCACCAAGACAAGGACTATGTGACCAAGGGTTGTAGGTGGCACATGGATCAGAGTGAGCTACTGGAGCTCTTCAGGTTGCTTAGAACAGAGCTGGTACTTCTTTGCTTTCCCATTCTTTCTCACATTCACTCTCCTTTCTTTGGAGAGAGATTACTCAGCTTCCATTTCTTAAGAATTGTTTTACTTCATGTTTCTTTTGTTACATAGATAGTTTTCTCTAAAATAAATGTAGTCAACCATTGTATTGTTGATTTATGTGTTTCATTACTCAAATGCAGTAGAGGAAAGTCATTAGCAGTGTGATGGAGATAAGGCAGAAAGTGCCAAGGTCATTTTTCCTGGCTAAGAGTTTAAGCTGAACAAAAGAGAATTGTTGATTCATTTTTGTATAACTTCCTAGAGCATTAAAAAAAAAAACTAAACTAAGTTCATTCCTAGGCAATGAATGAGCAGCTGGGGGATAAGGGGAGTGTTGAATGACTTGTTTATGTGGGAGAGGTAACTCCTCTAGCTACTTCCTCTCTCCAAAATTTACTTCCCACCACCTGCTTAAAGGAAATCTAAACCCATTTAAGGAGTGAAAACAAAGGAGGTAACTAGAGAGAAATTCATGACTGAAGACAAAAAGGTGTTGATACTATTTTCCCAGAGGCAGTAAATGGCCTAGTCCTCAGCAGCCCAACCTAACAACACTTTACATAATTACAACCCCTGTGGGCCTCAAAATGACTTTTAACATTTTTTATGGACCTTTAGCTCTCACTTCTTGGCACCTAATATTCACACCAGGCCTGTAGCAAGCATCTTTCCATTGTACCACTGAAATTCTTTATTACCCTGTCTATCTAGTTTCAGAGTTCATTATCTGAGCCTGTCTCCTTATATTTATGTCAAAGGGGCTGATCAGGGGAGTCTATGGTCAATTTGATGATTTGATGATGATTTGATGATGATTACATAAGCTTTTCCCTGGAGTCAGGAAATGACCTCTCCATGGAGATAGGGAAAATTCTCATGGGTTTCTTTATGGGGTGCAGAGAATTCCTAATTGATTTTCAGTGAATAGAATTCCCCTCAAAATTACTGATGGGCTGGGACTCAGGAAAAATGGACTTTTTTCAGAGGATCTACTTTTTCTCAAGGGCCAATAAAAGTGACATGACAGACAATTATATTAATTTTGAGACTTGTGTTGACTTTTTCCTGTTCAGAAAGCAGGTCAGAATATTGTAGAGCAGAACTAGGATGGGGGAAGGAAAGCATGGATATATATATACAAGGATTCACAATAGCCTTCTTGGAGCAAAAGTATATAAGAGTGTATGGGCCCCTATCTTTCTATCTCCCTGGCCTAAGAGGACAGCTATCCTGAGAATGACCTTTTCCAACCCCAGATTTGGAAACCTTTGTTATAAGGACAGTCCCTGAAGATGGCCATAGAAAAAGTAAATATGGCCCACATAATCCAGAAGCTTAGCTCATGGATAATATTCCTGAACCAGAGCCTCCTGTGTATTTGCTAGCAAGTATGATACCAGAATTTACCCTTCTAGATGGAGAAGGAAGATATCCTGGGTAGCAAGAGCAGTGATCCTAACAGTAACTTCGTGAGTAAATTCAAGGACAAGAGTTCCTAGGTTTGAGAGTTCAAGAACCAGAACTTCTAGAGAGAGAGAAAATAATATTCTGGGCTGTCTTGGAGATATAAAAATTATGTAATGGACCTAAAAATAGAAAAGCAATGAAGGAGACCCTCAACTTAGAAAAACAAGAGACTTGTACTTTGCCTCTATTATAATAAGTGTTTCAAATTGCAGAGGCACAAGGGGAAAAATGTTGCTTCTTCAGCAACTGCAAAATTTATTGCTTTCTATGGAAAAGCTTTGTAGGCTATCTGAATTCTTTGTATATTTTCTTTGTTTTTTTTATAGATTCCTAAGAGCCTATTAAGTGGCATATCTTTAGGATCTGTTTATGACTCCTGTAAGCTGTATGCATTATAAACATTTGTTGTTGCTTGGAATAAGGGACCCTACTCAATATACGTTTACCACTCAGTGCTTTAAAAAAAAAAACTATTCATATTTAGTTTTCAACATTCACTTCCACAAGATTTTGAGTTCCAAATTTTCTCTCCATCTCTCCCTTCCCGCTCCAAGACATCATGCATTCAAAATAATCCTTCCCCTAATCTGCCCTCCCTCCTATCACTCCATCTTCTCCTATTCCCTTCTGCTTCTATTTTCCTGTAGGGCAGGATAGATTTCTATACCACAGTGTATGTATATCGTATTTCCTAGTTGCATGTAAAAGCAATTTTTTTAAACATAAATTTATTTATTTTTAGTTTTCAACATTCCCTTCCACAAATTTTTGAGTTCCAGATTTTTGCCCCATCTCACCCCTCCCTCCACCCCAAGATGGCATGCATTCTGAATATTCCTTCCCCTAATCTGTCCTCTCTTCTATCTCTCCCCCTTCTCTTATCCCCTTCCCTTCTATTTTCCTGTAGGGCAGGATAGACTTCTACCCCATTTCC
Organism: Phascolarctos cinereus; assembly: GCF_003287225.1. NCBI lineage: Eukaryota > Metazoa > Chordata > Mammalia > Diprotodontia > Phascolarctidae > Phascolarctos > Phascolarctos cinereus. The sequence continues at coordinate 274,909,325 of NW_027555625.1, read as the reverse complement.
TGTATTTCTTATTTCCCAGAAGCATGTGAAAACATTTTTTTAAACATATGTTTTTAAAACCTTAGGTTTCAAATTTTCTCTCTTCCTCCTTCCCCACCCACCCTCATTGAAAAGGCAAAAAACCCAAAATAGGTTATACATGTGCAGTTATGTAAAACACTTCCATAGTAGACATGTTGTGAAAAAGTAACTCTATTTCCCTTAATCCTATCCTGCCCTCCCATTTATTCTATTATTTCTTTTGACCCTGTCCCTCCTCAGAAGTATTTACTTCTGATTACCCCTTTCCCAATCTGCCCTTCTCTATCATCCCCTGCTCTCTTGTCCCCTTCTCCCCCTATTTTCCTGTAGGGTAAGACAGATTTCCATACCCAATTGAATGTGTATGTTATTCCCTCCTTAAGCCAAATCCTATGAGAATAAGATTCATCATTCCCTCTCACCTTCCCCTGTTTCCCCTCCACTGTAAGAGACTTTTCTGTTTTTTTTGTGAGATAATTTACCCCATTCTACCTCTCCCTTTCTTCTCTCCGAGTATAATCCTCTCTCATCCCTTAATTTTATTCTCCAGATATGACCCCTTAATCTTCAACTCACCCTGTGCCCTCTATCTATCTATCTACATATACATACATATAATTTTTTCCCCTTCAACTACCCTAATACTGACAAAGGTCTCATGAGTTATAAATATCATCTTTCCATGCAGGAATGTAAACAGTTCAATCTTAATAAGTCTCTTATGATTTCTCTTTCCTGTTTACCTCTTCATGTTCCACTTGAGTCCTGTATTTGAAAGTCAAATTTTCTATTCAGCTCTGGTCTTTTCATCAAGAATGCTTGAAAGTCCTCTATTTCACTGAATGACCATTTTTTCCCCTGAAGGATTATACTCAGTTTTGCTGGGTAGGTGATTCTTGGTTGTAATCCTATCTCCTTTGCCCTCTGGAATATTATATTCCATGCCCTGCGGTCCTTTAATGTAGAAGCTGCTAAATCTTGTGTTATCCTGATTGTGTTTCCACAGTACTTGAACTGTTTCCTTCTGGCAGCTTGTAATATTTTCTCCTTGACCTGGGAACTCTGGAATTTGGCTACAATATTCCTAAGAGTTTTCCTTTGGGGATCTCTTTCAGGAGGAGATCTGTGGATTCTTTCAATTTCTATTTTTCCCTCTGGTTCTAACATATCAGGGCAGTTTTCCTTGATTATTTCTTGAAAGATGATGTCTAGGCTCTTTTTTTGATCATGGCTTTCAGATAGTCCAATAATTTTTAAATTCTCTCTCCTGGATCTATTTTCCAGGTCAGTTGTTTTTCCAATGAGATATTTCACATTGTTTTCTAATTTTTCATTCTTTTGGATTTGTTTTACAGTGTGTTGATTTCTCATAAAGTCACTAGCTTCCAATTGCTCTATCCTAATTTTTAAGGAAGTATTTTCTTCAGTAATCTTTTGGACTTCCTTTTCCATTTGGCCAATTTTTCTTTTTAGGGCATTTTTCTCCTCATTGGCTTTTTGGACCTCTTTTGCCATTTGGGTTAGGCTATTTTTTAAGGTGTTATTTTCTTCAGTATTTTTTTGGGTCTCCTTTAGCAAGCTGTTGACTTGTTTTTCATGATTTTCTTGCATCACTCTCAGTTTTTCCTCTACTTCTCTTACTTGCTTCTCAAATCCTTTTGAGCTCTTCCAAGGCCTGGGACTGATTCATATTTTTCTTGGAGGCTTTGGATGTAGGAGCTTTGACTTTGTTGTCTTCTTCTGGTTGTATATTTTGATCTTCTTTGTCACCAAAGTAAGATAATATAGTCTGACTCTTTTTTCTGCTTGCTCATGATCCCGGCCAATTACTTGAGTTTTAAACTCTTTGTTAAGGTAAGAGTCTGCTTCCAATGTGGAGAGTACTGTCCCAAGCTTCAGGGGTTTGTAGCTGTTTTCAGAGATACTTGTAGGGACCTGTAAATTTTCAATTCTTCCAAGGTGGTATGATAAGGGACGAAGTGTTTACGCCTTTCTTTGCCTGTGACCACAAGTAATCCTTTCTGTCCTGTAACTGTGAAGAGGGACTCCTCTGTACAGCCACAACAAGCTCCTCCATGCCAGCGCCCCTCCTCACCCCTGCACCGCTGCCCAGAGCTGTGACCCAGATCCAAACACAGACAAAGCAAGAGATTCCTGCCTCAGCACTGGCAAAGAGATCCTTGAAATTCCTGTCTGATCAGCCACTGGATATCCCCTCAGTCTGTGGGCCAGAAGCTCGGGAAGTAGCTGCCCCCCCCCCGGACCATGCTCTTGGGAAATGGAGCTGAAACCCCACCTTCCTCTCTCCGCACTGACAGAAACAGACTTTTCCCACTGACCTTCTAAGTTGTCTTTGGCATTTGTGGGTTGAGGATTCTGGAAACCTCCACAGCTGCCTGTGATTCAGTCCTCTGAGGCCTGCTCCAGGTTTGCTGCAGCCTGCACGCCTACCCCGCGCTGCGCTCCCAGACAGATGCGATACACCTTTCTGATCCATCATCCAGGTTGTCTTGGGCTCGAAATTTGTTTCACTCTGTCTTTTTGTGGGTTCTGCTGCTTCAGAATTTGTTTAGAGTCATTTTTTATGAGTATTTGGAGGGGTTTGGGGGAGAGCTCAAGCAAGTCAATGCTTTCATTCCACCATCTTGGCTCCACCCCTAAAAGCAATTTTTAATATTTGTTTTTAAAGCTTTGGGTTCCAAATTCTCTCCCTTCCTCCCTCCCCACTGACCCTCATTGAGGAGGCAAGCAACTTGGCACAGGTTATAAATGTAATATTTATATTGTGAAAAACTAGCTAGATTTCCCTTCATCCCATCCCATCCCCCTTGTTTATTCTGTTCTGTCCTTTGACCCTTTCCCTCCTCAAAATTGTTTGCTTTTGATTACCCCTCCCCAAATCTGCCCCCCCTTCTATCATCCCCTCTCTCTTATCTCCTTTCCCCCTATTTTCCTGTAAGGTAAGATAGATTTCAATACCCAATTGAATGTGTATGATATTGTCTCCGTAAGCCAAATCTGATGAGAATAAGATTCACCCATTCCCTCTCACCTTCCCTCACTTTCACGCCCTAAAAAGCTTTTTCTTGTCTGTTTTATGTGAGATAATTTACCCTATTCTACCTCTCTCTTTCTCCTCCTCCCAATCCTCTCTCACCTCTTCATTTTATTTTTTAGATATCATCCCACCATCTGCAACTGACCCTGTGTCTTCTGTCTATATGTGTACATATATGTATATGTACATATATAAATATATACATACATATATACATACACATACATACATATATACATATATACACACACACATACATACATGCATATATATTTTCCCCTCCAACAACCCTAATACTGAGAAAGGTTTAATGAGTTACAGATATCATCTTTCCATTTTTAAATGTAAACAGTTCAATTTTAATAAGTTCCTTGTGATTTCTCTTTCCTGCTTACCTTTTTATACTTCCCCACAAAAAAAAAGTAAAGCAATTTGAGAAGTGTCAACAAAATAGCTTCCTAAGGGAGGATGAAATAAAACCAAGTAAGCAGAAGAGAAATAAAAATCAGAGAGAGGAACAGGAAGAAAGCCCAAGATGTAATGTGCTCACTCAAGGTCTTTGTCCAAAAGCCAAACAAATAACCCTCATTTTTAGGATTTCTGTAGAGACAGTATTCAGGATTTCAAGTTAAGTTCATTTCGAACTTCAAATGCTCAATTCGTGCAGAAGCACTAATTAGGTCTTTTGTAGATTCCAAGAAAAGTTAATCTAACAGTTCATATTTTTGTAGAATTGATAAAAAAGGAGTTGAAGGAGAAAAGATTTAAAGAATAAAAGAGGAGAAAGAGAAAGGAAGAGGAGAGAAAAAAGGCCAGAAAGAGGAAAAGGGTGTGTAAAGAAGAGGAGTAAATTCATTGTTTCATTTCAACTCAGTATGTTTTGCTGGCTTCAGACCATGCTTCACATTCCAACCAGCAGAGCCTACCCATTTAGTAGATAACCATAGCCCCCACCCAGTTTCTCTTTCTTCTTCATGCACTTGAAAGGACCAAATCAATACCACTATTGCTACTGGAAAGGGACACGTCACCTGCCCTATACTTCTTCTTGGAATCCCTTGATCAAAACACGATTCTCTAGAATCATTGTATATACTATGCCAGTATGAGCTTCTCATGGGCAGGGCTGTCTCTCTCCTGTGTTTGAATACACAGTACTCAGTATAGTAAGTACTTACATATAACAAATACTTAATAAATGTTGATTAAATGAAAAAAATAGGAAAAAAAGAAAGCAAAGAAGTAGGAAGAAGAATTTTAAAAGAAAAAGAAGGAAGAAAACAAGAAGAGGAAAAAGAATAGAGGAAGAAGAAAGAGAGAATAGGAATCTTGAGTGCAAATCATGCCACAGCTACTGTAGGACTTGATGTAGATTGTGATATAGTATGTCTGATTCTCTAGGTAAGAATTTCAGAGATGTTATAAGAAGGGTATAAGCGCTGCTACATGGCCTCTGGGAATTTCAGTTAGATGGTGAGCAAATGGGATTCTCTGCTCTTTTTGGTAAGGAAAGTCACATGGGAAAATGGAGCTTCTTGGATGTAACACCTAAGAATCTTATTTTGTACTATAACTCTAAACTTTTAGGGAATATTACAAAGAAAATCTGTCTTGTAATTCAAAATATAGGAGCTGATAGTGGTTATTTCAAAGGTTGATTTATCCCCATATTAAAGACTAAAATTCTGGTATAAGTAGCAAGAATCACAAAAGAAATATTTTATTTAATGAAACCCAAATTAATCACACCCATTGAAAGCTAATTCTTTGGAACATTAAGAAAAGAAGAAAAGATTACAGACTCTGGACTCCTTGTGGGCCAAGGTGTCAAAGCTGTAAGCCCTTTTCAGCCTAACACCTATGGTGTTGACATATGGCTATTTATATTTCTTCCTAATACTATTCTGCTTCTCCATGTTCATGATGAGAAGCCTGCTTGCCACCAGAGATAGACATCCATAGAAGGCAAAAATTTCTTCTTGTCCAGGTCCACTGAAGCCTCTTTTCAAGGCCACGCAGTTGCCCAACCAGATGATATCTAAATATGATCTCTCTACTCTTCATCAGATTCCTTTGCCAAGAGCTCAGTGAAAAATGCCACTTCTTTCTCTTTCAGCTTCTTGGCTATTTTGGAAGTGATGTTAATTTGGAGGTACTCTTCATTCTGATTGTATTCAGGCCACTTTAGCAATCCTTCACCATTGGGATTTCTGGAAAGGTAACAATTTTTTAAAAATGATCACCATTTAATTACTGGTAGTGGTCATGACAAAAGGGAGGAAAGGGTGGGGAAATCCACGAAATATGCGGAGATAAATTTTCTAGTATTGGGGCATTATTAAGTTTCCTCTTTGTCAATTAGCACTTCAAGACTACATATAAGGGGCAGCTAGGTGGCACAGTGGATAGAGCATCGCCCCTGAGGTCAGGAAGACCTGAGTTCAAATCCAGCCTCACACCAAACACTTGACACTTACTAGCTGTGTGACCCTGGGCAAGTCACTTAACCCCAATTGCCTAAAAAAAGAAAAAGAAAAGAAAAGAACAGGAAAGAAAAAAAAAACAAGACTACATGTAATGCAAGAAAGTAATAATTATCAAAAGTATTTTGTATTGGTTAAAAACCAGAAAAAATAAATCAGTGGAATAGACTAGATAAGGAAGAATGACAAGCAAATGAACTCAATAACACAGTGTTTGATAAACTCAAGAACATAAAATACTTGAGTAAGAATTCCATATTTGACATGGTGGGAGGAGGGGCAGTGAGGAGGAGCAAGATGGCTTTCTCCCATCTCTACATCAGGTACCTCAAGAAGAAGATGTAATCACAGATGACAACTAGTGAATGTGTTAATAAGATGGGAACAACATAATGATGCTGTTACAAAATGTAAACATCGTTCTTTGAATGGGAAGAAGCAATCATTGACTGGGCAAATATTGTTAAGGCCCTTTAATGGTTTAGGGCTAATTCTGTAGTCCTTTATGGAAGAACCCAATCCTTGAGAGATATTGACTGGGGACAGGAAGCGATTTCCCCATCCTTCCTCTTTTGGACATGGTATCTGACAGGAGGACTGCTTGCGGAGAAGTAGAAACAAACGCAGCAGTTTTAGGGTTACTTGAAGAGTTTGAGGCCCAATTGAGTGAGCAAATGTATACAATTTCCAGATGTAAGCAGATCCAGAGGGACAGTCACTTACATGGTAGTACCTCTGAGAGGAAAAAAAAAAGAGCTATCTATGAATTCAAGAGAGACCTAGCTCTGGCAATCAAGAGTCATTAATCAGGGAAAAGTAGACCTTAGGGTCCCAATTCAGCAATATACCCAACACAGATGCAGTGCCTAGGGTGGGAGACTTATAAGGACTCCAAATGAGAGAAAGGACATTGAAGCCTAACAATACTGGTATAATGGTTAGCCTTAACCATATATTTCCCTAATTTTCTACCATTATACTCTATATTTGTGCTGGCTCTCCATAAAAATGTCATATGCATTTGTGAAAGAATATATCACAGGCTTGTGAAAATAATATTTTCTTTCTCAAATATCTCTGATAAATGTTTGGTACATAGGGATTTAACATAAATATATGACTAAAATTTATTCTCTAAAAGATGAGTGGCAGAAGAATATGAATAGTGCTCAAAAAAGTTATAAATTATAAACAGCCAAATTAAAAGACTGTAAATCACTTATAATAGGAAAAATACAAATTAAAGCAGTCCCAATATTTCACCTTACCCCCATAAAATTGACAAATGTGACAAAAAGAAAGAATAGTCAATGTTAAGGAGATTACAGGTTAGGCAAATTAATGCACTGTTATTAGTGGAGCTGTGGAATGCTCTAATCATTCTGGAAAACAATTTGGAATCTTGAAAATAAAGTGAACAAAATGTTGATACTCTATCAATGAGCCCGTTGCTAGTCATTTGCCTCAAGTAGGTTAATGACAAAAATAAATATCTAAAATGTACAAAAAAGGTTTATAATAAGACTTTTTTGTAGTGGTGAAGAATTTGTGGGGAAAGTCCATGTTCCAACATGGACTGAAGAATGGCTAAATATATTGTAGTACATGAGTGTAATGGAAGAGTATTGAGCTGTAAGAAATAATGAATATGATGGATGTGTAAACATGAGAAGACATGAATTGATGTAAATGGAGAAGGCAGAACCATGAAAAAACCATACAGTGACTACAAAAACGTAAATAGAAAGAATAATAATGACTCATAAAAAAATAATGTATGACATTGTAATGACCAAGCTTGGTCTCAGAGAAAAGATATGAGAATTTACGCTGTTTCTTAATTTTCAGAGGTGGGAGACCATGAATCAGCATCTCATCCTCTGGTCATATATGATTCACAAGTTGGTTAATTTTGCTGAACTATTCTTTCCCCTTTTTTTTATTCTTTAATATTAGAGAAAGTTCTTTGGGAGGGATATATTGGGAAGAATAGGTGCTACAGAAATAAAAGATATCAATAAAATTTTTAAATGTTTTCCTTTCCTATGTTATTAATATCACCTATTCTGAGCAAAGTTGCCCCAATATTTCATCATCCTCCTGCTAAGTTGCTTCTCCTCTTCTGAGAAACCATCTGAAAATGAGAATTATAGGTATTAGAATGGAATTAGAAGTTGTAAATGAGCAAAACTGCAAACTTTATCTTCAGTGCCCACTCTACTTTCTTTGCTCTCATATCTTATTGCCTTTCAGGCATTCTCTCCTCCTCCCAAACCCTAGACTTTTCATCTACACAGTGCCTCTTTCCTGTATACTCTTCTTGGATAGCACCTTAACCTTAATCATGGTTGGCAAATACTGATTGTATGATGTGTAGTATTTTAAAACTAGTAGGACTTATCTAGTTGAGCCCATTCTCTTTGCAGTTTTGGAAGCTGAGAGCTGAAAAGGAGGTCATGTGTCTTTCCCAAGATCATATAAGAAACAGACCTTGGATTTGAACCCAAATTCTAAGACTTCAAATCTATCGTTCTTACCATTATATCAAGTTATGGCTAGACATCTAAAACCTCGATATTGATAGTATTCACATTCTACCTGAATGGTACTCACGATGGAAGTTCAAAAGAAAATTGGGCTCAGGTAATTTTTCTGAGTGGGAAATACTTCGGAATCCTTAGGTAGCCCCACGAAGCCAATTAGAACTTGCCATATTTGAAAAGAAAATTGGGGGAAAGTGTAGAAACCAAAGCTCTAAAATGGAAGGAGTTGAAGCCACACAGCCATAGAATGAATCTTAAGAGCACTGATGGGTTCTCTGATTTTGAAGGACAGAGACTCTTTGCTCTCTGAATCTTGTTATCAGCATCTCCTAAAGCAGGACAGCCATTAAAGGAAATCAGACTCCTGATGCAGAACTGACTTGAATGCTTGTGGCATTCTGCTCAAAATCAGGTAATCTCAGAGCCAGAAGGGACCTCAGACATCTTCTACTCCAACCCACCCAGAATAAGAACACCATCTACTGTCCTGACAAGTGGTCATCTAGCCTCTGCTTGAAGACTTTTAGTGAAGAACCAGATATTTGTTCTAGTTCCAGTTCTAACACTCACTTTATTCTAGTCAATTCACTCTCTGCCATTCAGCTTTCTCATCTATAATTTGGAGATGATAATAAATCACCCTTTCTACCTCACAGGGATATTGTGAGGACCAAATGAAATAAAGAATAGAAAGGCACTTTATTAACCTAAGGAGTTTAACCCATGTAAGTACCAACTTATTTTTCAGAAAAGTCCAGTAGGTAATATTTTTATGAAGCTCATGTAGCAAAAAAGATCCATTACCTCTTAAAAATGGAGACCCAGGCATAAAGAAGATATCATCCCCATGGTCTGCCTTGACTTCAGCTGATTTCATGTTTCCCAAAATACTTGGGCGATGCTGAAATTCATACATGTAGGTGGGTGCACCTCAATCTGAAAGGAAAGAAAGTGGTGGGAAATTCTAGAGTCTTTTATGACAGATGAAACTTCTAAAACACCTTTGGAAAGATTAAAAAGGAAAAAAAGGTTGGTTTTCTGAGACATTAAGCCATTTTAAGTAATTGGAAAGTGTAGGTCCAGGAAACATAATATAATTAGAAGTGTCAATAGAGGCATGCAGAACAATGGCTCACATTGAATAAAGTATGTTATTTGTAATGTTGTTATTTATCCAAAAATAATTCCTTGAAAGTGTGAGCCCTGCCTTACTGGTATAGAATCTTAGATTTGGCCATGAGCATTGAGGTCATCTTGTTCAGACTTCAATATCCTGTGGAAATCCCCTTGGTTTCATCCCAACAGCCATCTTGCCACTGCTTGACAAAGGCAGTCTGATCTAATTTTTCACATAAAAGCTGTAATCTTGGGGAGATCATGTAACCTGATCTTTGGTTCTCAGCTTCCCAAATTGTAAAGCGAAGGGGTTCAACTAGATGAATCCTACCAGCTATAAAATCTTATACAGTTATCCCTTCCCCACCATGGTGATTAGGGGCATGGTGCCCTTGCAATCTAGCAAATCTGCATAAAATTTTTTGGCCTTCCCTTCACACCAGAGAAGAAATCTGATTTTTTTTTCTTTTTCTTTTGTGAAGTGTTTATAGTGCTTTAATGTGAAATTTAGATTGATATTATACAATATTATACATGTATTTTATGCACTTCTGAGTTTCTAAACTTTTCTTGTGTCGTCTGCTGGCCTTCATGTGTCATCTGTAGCTTCTGCAAAATTCCCCCCCAATTCCCATTTAATTTCCTATGCCAGCCCATGATATATCAAAACCATGGTGGGGAAAGTTGTAATGTAGAAGAAATAATTGTATACCATATAGTCAATATTGATCAACCATGGTTAAGGTTGGAATGCTGTCCAGAGTGCTTCTCCTCCCCAGCTGACCAATGTCCCTAATCTAGGTTAAGCAGTGCCCCTTTCTCATAATCTGTTCCTATCTCCCCCTTTATAAACTCCATGACCTTGTACTATGCATTTACTTCGAGGAAATATTCAAGCAAGGATTTGAATTCAGGTCTTCAAATCCCAGAACTCCTTTTATTATATAGTGTCTACAATGTCTCTTGGTAGGGTATGTTCCAAGTAGCTATGGAGTGAGCTAATATATTTTACTAAAAGTTGGAAGGGGTATACCATGCTGTATCACCACCCTCCTCCTTCATATTCCTCAGAAACTTACCCCTGTAATGCTGAGCCAGAATCACAGTTGGTATTCCAAATGTCAAGTCTCCTAGCATGTCCAGAAAAAGTCTTTTCTTTCTGACAGAATCATCTGTCACTACAAGATACTCTTCAGTTACCACAGAAGTAATGTTTTTGGGGATTTCCTGAAATAGTCAATGTATCAAGGAGTGAAAAATGACTCAAACATATTCATTCATTTCAACCATTTACCCATCATTTAATCACTCCATTGAATTGATATCTTACTTAAAATTACTCCACCTCATGTCTTTCACAATATTGCAAATGCATTATAAACAAGTCCATTTATAATATTATAAATCCTGCCATAAATCATTCAAGCCAGTAACTTATTTGTAACATTGCTTACTGTTGTAATTTAATCTGAAATGTCTCATCTAAAATCTTGCTTTTGTGGAATTCATTACTGACATTTGGAGGGATATGCCTATTTTAAGGACTATTACTTTGTGCTGGGTTCCTGTGCTAGACATGTAGCAGAATATAGAGATGAAAAATACAAGCTTCTTACTGCATGACATGGTAGATAGGGAGTTGGACTTGGGATCAAATCCTGCCTCTAGAAACACACTGGCTATGTGATTCTGGACAATTCACTTAGTGTCTTTATGCTAAAGAGTCTTCTCTAAAACTATAAGTTGCTGAGAAGTTGCCAATCTCAATTGGTAGAAGAATTTTTCTCACCAGGAATTTCCAATGAAATCACAGATCAAGTCCTACCCCCATCCTGCCCTCTTAGAATCTATATTCTAAGAGGGAGTTAAAACAACAACACATAAATATTACATAAAGTATATTTGGAATAAATGCCTAAAAAAGACACAAATAATATGCTATTGCATACTTTCAAACTGAATGGAGATGAGTTAGAGAAGATAGGGTGAATTCACTACATGCATTCTTTTACGTCTTTTTCTGTATGGGTAATAAATGTAGTTTTTGAATTTTATTACTTAAAACATTTTGCCCTCTGACTGTTATGATGCTAGAAAATTTAACTGTCAACATTTGCTTTAAAAATACATATTAGGGGCAGCTAGATGGCACAGTGGATAGAACTCTGGCCTTGGAATCAGGAGGACCTGAGTTCAAATCTTGCCTCAGACACTTGACACTTACTAGCTGTGTGACCCTGGGCAAGTCACTTAACCCCGATTGCCTCACAAAAAAAAAAAACAGGAAGAAAGAAAAAAGAAAAAGAAAAAATTACAAAACAAAACATAAAGGTTTCCATTTTCTAACCTAAACAGATATCTGTCAGTTAAACTACTTTGAGTACTTGGTGCCTGCCCTGAGATAGAAAGACTAATGGTGCTGTGGGAATTGTACTGGAATGGACATCAGGAGACCTAGGTTTAAGTCTCATCTCTGTCACAGGCTAGACGTGTGATCTTTGGGAAACTGCTTCCCTCCTCTGGGCCTCAATTTCCCCCATGTATCAAATGAGGGCTTTGTGCTCGATGGGCTTTGAGGTCATTTGAGTTGTAGCATTCTATATTTTCAGGGATTTTTTTTAACCTTAGCCATCTATGTTTTAAGTTCCTCTCAGATCTTATATTCTATGTCTCTAAATATCTTACGACAAGTGGGTAGGAGTGCCATAATAGTTTTGTTGCTGTCTCTTGGTTCAATCCATCACCTGACAGAGGATATCTCATCCCCCGCCCCAGAAAAAAAGGAAAAAAAACCCACAAGATTCTCATAAAGCATTAATGGTTAATGAGAGAAATTAAAATGGTCTATGTGACATAAATGAGGAAAACAATTTTATCTTCAAATTTAACATGAAGTTCTCTGATGAGTAGTGTTGGTTCAATGATTAACACTATTCACTAAATATTCCAGGAAACCACACAAGTAAAAAGATGAGAGAAAATAGTATTTTTTTTTCAGTTCTTAAAAGCAATATTTGCACCCTTTCTTCCAGGAAGACAGAACTGAGATTCCCATGGTGCCCAGAGGGTTGGTTTATAGCTTTCTCACATAGCAATAAGGCCTGAAGAGGGACTGATACTAGAACCACATTCCATTAGTTTACTAGAATGTCACCTTTTAGAATACAGAGTGCACTGTTAGAGGTAACCTTGAACTGTTTAGCTTCCATTTACATCCCAGTGAGTTAATTTATCGCAGAATTTAGAGCTGAATAGTTTCTTAATCTAGTACAACCAATTCATTTACTTTTAACCAACACCTCCTTCAATCCCTCCTCCCTTTTATTATCCCTTTTCCTTTTCTTCCCCTTTACTCTTACTGCTTCTTCCCTCCCTTCTTTCCCACCCTCCCTTTTCTTTCCCCCTTCCCTTTTCTTTCCCTTTTTCCCTCCTACTGCCTATAGGGCAAGTTAGATTTCTATACCTAACTGATTGTGTTATGCCCTTCTTGAGCCAAATCTGATGAAAGTAAGGTTCAAACAATGCTCATCTCCCCCTTCTTTCCCTCTGCTGTAATAGGATTTTGTGTCTTTTCCTGTAATGTAATTTACCCTTGTCTGCCTCCTCCTTTCTCAATACATTTTCTAAGATCTGATTCATCCACTCATTTGGATCCATTTAACCCACTTGATTAGATTTTTTTTTGTCATTACATCAAAGTCAACTAGTATCCACCCTCTTTATGTATACCCCTTTAACATGGTGTAATAACAATACAGTTCTCAAGGGTTACAAGTGTCATATTCCCTTGTAGGGTTTTAAACAGCCCTGACCCCCCCCCCTTTTAACAACATACTGTATCTTTCTGTCCCATTTACCTTTTTAAGTCCTTCTTGAGTACTGTACTTGAAGATCAATTTTTTTGTTGAGCTCTGGTCTTTTTATCAGGAAAGTTTGGAAGTCTCCTATTTTGTTGAATATCCATCTCCTCCCTTGAAAAATGATTCTTGTTTTTGCCAGGTAGTTGATCCTTGGCTGCATTCCAAGCTCCTTTGCCTTACAGAATATCATGTTCCATGCCCTGCGGTCTTTTAATGTAGAAGCGGCAAGGTCCTGTGTAATCCTGACTGTGGTTCCATGATATTTAAATTGTTTCTTTCTGGCTGCTTGCAGCACCTTCCCTTTCATCTGGTAATTTTGGAATTTTGCTATTATATTCCTTGGTGTTGTCAATTTGGGATCTCTTTCAGGTGGTGATCAGTGGATTCTTTCTATGGTTATTTTCCCTTCTGGTTCTGGGACTTCAGTGCAGTTTCCTTTATGATTTCCTGAAAGATACATCATGATTTTCAGGTAGTCCAATAATTTTTAAATTGTCTCTCCTGAATCAATTTTCCAGGTCGGTTGTTTTGCCAATGAGGTATTTTACATTTTCATCTATTTTTTTCATTTTTTTGTTTCTGTTTGACTGCTTCTTGCTCTCTCATAGAGACATTAGTTTGCATTTGTCCAATTCTAGTTTTTAACAGATTGTTTTCTTCTGTGAGTTTTTGTACTTCCTTCTTCAATTGGCCAATTGTGTTTTTTAGGGATTTGCTTTCTTCAGGGTACACTTCTTTTAGTTTTTGTCTTTCCTTCTTCAATTGGCCAATTGTGGTTTTTAGGGACTTGTTTTCTTCAGCGCATTTTTTTTCCAATTGGCCAATTGTATTTTTGAAGGACTCTTCTACCTCTCTCATTTGACTTTTAAAATCCTTCTTGAGCTCTTCTAAGAAGGCTTTTTGGGCTTCAGACCAATTCATATTCCCTTTTGTTGTTGCAGATGTGGGTTTGTTGACAATGTTGTCCTCTTCAGAATTTCTTGATCTTCACTCTTCTCATAATATGAATCTATGGTACATTTCTTTTTACTCATGGTGTTTCTTTATTCCCTGGCCTTTAAAGAGATTGAGTTCTCCTGCTGAGGAACAGAGGGCACTAACCCAAGCTTCTTATGTTGGGAGCCTAGGTCTTGGTCACAGGCTTTGTGTGCTGGGGCCTGTTATACTGGGAATTGGAGGCTGTAGGTTTCTGGCAGCTTACCTCATGTTGAGCTGGAATCAGCAAGGCTGGAACTTTCAGGCAATTCTAGGTTGCCTGCTTCTCCTTTCCTTTAGCTTTCTTCAGCTCCTTTCAAATGGGCACTGCAGGGTGTTTATCTGCCTGGGGCCCCCTTGCAGTGTTGTCTCTGTTTCTGCTAATGCCCTGGGAGATTCCTTTGCAGTGGAGTGCCGAGGCATCTGGTGGTTTTCTGAACTGGTTTCCATGGGTTCCCCCTGCCCTCACTGAGGCACTCAGAGGTCCAGGTATTGGTGTTTGCCTGTTCTACCACCAGTGCTTCAGGATATCTTTACAATTGGAGGCTGCAGGGCTCAGACGGCTCCCCTGGTGTTGGGTTGGAACCAGCAAGGCTGGGGCTTTAGGAAGCCTTTAGGTTGTTTTCTTCACCTCCTTTCAGAATGCTGCAGGGTACTTATCTGCCTGGGGCCTCTTGTGGTTCTGCCTCCCTTATTTTTTGCTGAGGCCCTGGGAGACCCATTTGCTGGGCTGCTGCACTACTGTTCCCCATCTTTCTTCTAGTTCAGCTCTTCCAGGGTCTTTTTTCTGGGCTAATATTTTCTGGGTTTTCAGAGGTTGATAGGGGAGAGTGAGAGTGACTACCTTTTCACTCCCCCCTCTTGGTTCCCCCAACCAATTCATTTTACAAACACAGAAACTGAAGTTCACAGAAGAGCATTAAGTAATTTACACAAGGTCATATAAAAGCTACTGACAGAACCAGGATTCAAACCCATGTCTGCAAGTCTCAAATCTGGTACTCTTCCCTACAGTATCGTATTGCTTCCAACTGAGAGAGATGGGAAGGGTCAAATCCAGAATTTCATACAAAACATTTCCAATTGTAATAGAAAAGAATCTTGAGGGAGAACAGGGACATTATATGCTTTGTGAGTCATGGAGTAGAATACAAAATTGGAGATCTGGTTGCTATTCTTACTCCTTACATTAACACAATGTATCAACCTGATTCAATCTCTCCCCTTTTATGGGCCTTAGTTTTCTCATCTGGGAAATGAGAGGTTTAGACTCTATGCCTTCCAGCTCCAATGTTCTAAGGTTCTTTGAGTAGGAGAGTGAGTGCCAAACACCACTTTCAATTCTGCAGCAACTAAACAACTGTCTAAAGCAATTCCTTAGAAATGGAGTCCTGTGCTGGAGAGAGTATAGAACTGTTAAATCAGAATCAGCCACAAAGGAGTCCCAACCCAATGAATGAAGCCTTTTCTCAGCTTAACTCATGGGTAATCTCTGCTTCTGGAGAGAAAAGGAGAAAAACACAAGATTCCAGAAGAAACACAATGTTCTTATGGTTGGAAGAAGCCAACCAAATTCATCATTGGTGATTCCCATCATGAAGGAAATGCCACCAAATGGCTTTTCAGCCAGGAGCTCTTCAGGACTTTTGGGGGAAAATACTCCATCCACAACTGTAGTTAGGAATATATATTTCTGGAAGAAGAAAAAAATAGTAATATAGCTCCTTTGCTCTTTGAGTACTTATTATCTGCCCTGAGATGAAAAGAATAATGGTGTTGTGGAAACACAGTCTCCTTATCCTTTGGTAAGGTCAACATGGAAAAGGACCTGAAAACTTCAGTCTGGGCATCTGAATTTCAATGACAGTTGTGGGTATTGTCTTTGTATCACAAATGAATTGCTTTTTTTGAATCAATTAATTTTGGCTTTCTTATAACTGACTTCAGTACAATAGATTAGAACATCAGAAAAAAAAACAATTTAATTGTTGCATGGTCAAAAAGTATTACTGTATAAATAAAAGTCCATTGTAAAGGATTATCCTGGGGAGAAATTATTGGATATATTGTTTTCTCATCTTTTCAGGGCCAAGCTTAAGTGCCACTTTCTCAAAGTGTTTTCCCTAGTTATTCTAACTTATATAGATTTCTTCTTCTTTGAATGTCAGTTTTCATTTATTTAATTATGAAAAAAGTACAGAACATGGAACCAGAAGGCCAAAATTTCATTCCATGGCTCTAATATTTACAACCAACAAACTGAACAAATAGCTTACATCTCTAAATCTGAGTTTCTTTATCTGTAAGATAGGATGGTGTTTTTAATATGTATGTCACAGGATTTATGAAGTAATCAAAAACAGAACTGTGAGCTAGTATCATAACAAATGCACATAGAAATGTATAAATTATATAATATGCATATAGACCCATACAGAGATATATTATATCAAGTAATATATGCATACATATAAATATATACATGCATGTAAATATACACATACAAAATGCATTGTGTGATACATATGTATGTATAATATACACACATGTTTTTCTATGCATGTATCTATGTATATACTCATATATGCATATATACACACATATATATAAGTATGCATATATATATACACACATACACACACACACATAAATACGCATACATACACATGTGCACACATTCACCTTAGATTTGATTGACAAATTAGCACTCATTGCATTTTGCTTGGTTGGCTTTTTTATCCTGTCACAGAATTTCAAACTCTTAGTGCTTAGAATCATGAGTGCTCAAAGACTGTCTATTCCAACCAGAACCTGAATTCCCTCTATAACATATCTTCTCAGTCAATTTATTGTGTTTTTAAATGGATATAATCATTACACAGTTTTCTTTTATGCCAAACATCTGAAGCTTCTACCCATTTCTCCTGGAGGTGGTCTATAGAGTCAAACTGAAAAAATCAAGTTTCACTCCTACATGACAACTCTTCAGCTCCCTCAACACAGCTACTTATATCCTTCCTCTATCTTCCCTTCTCCTGGCTAAGCACACCTTGTTCCTTAATCTCATCCTCCTTTGGCATAAACTAGAGGACCTTCACATTCAATGGTTCAGTATCAGTTTGGCAAGAGATCCCCACTGGAGTATTCCAGGGACTCATGCCTAGCTGTATCCTACTTAGTTTTTTTTTTTTTTTTTATCACTGATTGTGATAAAGGGATACATTGCATGAATAGAGTCAGGTTTCAAAAATGTCTTGAAGGAGCATTGGGCTGAATCTGACAAAATTAAATTTAGTGGGAATAAATGGTAGATCTTACACTTGAATTCTAAAATAAATTTCATTAAGTACAATATGGGGAAGATATGGTTAGATAGCAATGTGTCTGAAAAAGATCTGGAGACTTTTTACAAAGACAATATGTTTCAGAAGTAGGATGTAAAATCCAAAAAAGCTAATGTGATCCTGGTTGCATTAAGAGAGGCATTATTTCCAGAAATAAGAAGATGATAGTCCCACTGTACTTTGCCCACATCAGACATCATCCCAAGTATCTTGTTCAATTATGAATACCTTAATTTACAAAGAATATTGATAAGATGAAGGGAACCCAGAAGAGTACAGCCAAAATGTTAAAGAGAATTAAATCCATGACATATAGAGATGATACAGCAAAAACAAGAATTTGGAGGAGGCGTAAGCTAATGTCAACCATGTTCAAGAATGTGGTCAAGTAGGTGAGGTTTGGGATTTGTTCCAGAAGGTAAAATCAGGAGCCATGAGTGGAAGTTGCAAAGAAATCATTTAGGCTTTAGACATCATCATTCAAGAAATTATCTTTTTTTTTTTAATTTTTAAAAATTTATTTTATTTTATTTTATTTTATTGCTTTTATGCAATTGGAGTTAAGTGACTTGCCCAGGGTCACAGAGTTAGTAAGTGTCAAGTGTTTGGTCTGAGGCTGGATTTGAACTCAGGTCCTCCTGACTTCAGGGCCAGTGCTCTATCCACTGTGCCACCTAGCTGCCCCAAGAAATTATCAAGGATAATAATCATATTCTAGAACCAGAGGGTAAAAGAGATATTGAAAGAATCCACTGATCACCTCCTGAAAAAGATCACCAAAGGAATACTCCTAGGAATATTATATCCAAATTCCAGAGTTTCCACATCAAGCAGAAAACATTGCAAGCAGCCAGAAAGAAACAATCAAAATATTGTGGAAACACAATCAGGGCAACACAAGATTTAGCAGCTTCTACATCAAGGGGCTAGAGGGCTTGGAATATAATATTCCAGAGGTCAAAGGAGATAGGATTACAGCCAAGAATTACCTACCTAGAAAAACTGAGTATAATCCTTCAGAGGAAAAAAATGGATATTCAGTGAAATAAAGGATTTTCAATCATTCTTGATGAAAAGACCTGAGATGAATAGAAAATTTGACTTTCAAATACAAGATTCAAGAGAAGCATGAAGAGGTAATCAGGAAAGAGAAATTATAAAGGATTTATTAAGGTTGAACTGTTTATGTTCCTACATGGAAAGATGATATTGGTAACTCATGAGACCTTTGTCAGTATTAGCGTAGTGGTAAAGAAAAAAAATACACACACACACACACACACACACACACACACATATATACACATATACGTATATGTATGTATGTATAGATAGATAGTCACAGCATGAGTTGAAGATGAAGGGGGGATATCTGGAGAATAAAATTAAGGGGTGAGAGAAGATTATACAGGGAGAAAGAGAAAAGGAGAGGTAGAATGGAGTAAATCATCTCACCTAAAACAGACAAGAAAAGACTTTTACAGTGGAGAGGAAACAGGGGAAGGTGAGAGGGAATGAGTGAATATTATTCTCATCGGATTTGGCTTAAGGAGGGAATAACATGCACACTCAATTGGGTATGGAAATCTATCTTACCCTATAGGAAAATAGGGGCGGAGAGGCCAAGAGAGCAGGGAGATGATAAAGGGGAGGGCAGATTGGAGGAGGTGATAATCAGAAGCAAATACTTCTGAGGACAGACAGGGTCAAAAGAGAGAATAGAACAAACAGAGGGCAGGATAGGATGAAGGGAAGTATAGTTTTTTCACAGCATGACAAGTATGGAAGTGTTTTGCATGACTGCACAAGTATAACCTGTACTCAGTCACTTGTCTTCTCAATGAGGGTGCGTGGGGAGGGAGGACAGGAGAAAAATTTGGGACCCAGTGTTTTAAAAACAAATGTTAAAAATTATTTTCACAAGGGGCAGCTAGGTGGTGCATTGAATAAAGCACAGGCACTGGAGTCAGGAAGTCCTGAGTTGAAATTTGGGCTCAGACACATACTTCCTAGCTGTGTGACTCTGGGTGAGACACTTAACCACAATTTTCTCACTAAGAAAAAAAAAATAATAATAATAATAAATTTTTTAATTGTTTTCACATGGAACTGGTAAATAAGATATGCAGGCAATGGGGTATAGAAATCTATCCTCCCCTACAGAAAATAGAAGGGGAAGGGGATAAGAAAAGAGGGAGTTATAGAAAGGAGGGCAAATTCAGAATACACACCATTTTGTGGTGTGGGGAGGGACTAATGGAGAGAAAATATGGACCTCAGTATCTTGTGGAAGTGAATGTTGAAAACTAAAAAAATAATTAATTAATTAAAACAAAAGAAAAGAAAAGAAATCATTTAGGCTTCATGTCAGGAATAACTTCTTAATTAGAGCTGTCCAGAATTGGAATACATGCAGCTAGGTAGCCTGGTGGATAGAGCACCAGGCTGGGACACAAAGAGTCGAACATAACTGAAACAACTGAACGGCAGCAACAGCAGCAACAAAAATGGGATTGGACTTCCTTGGGTGGTAGTAATTTCCCTCTTACTGGAGGTCCTCAAGAAGAGGTTAGATGATTACTTGTCAGGTGTATTGAGGTGGAGATTCCTTTCAGGTATGGGTTGACCTAGAAAAGTGCTATGATTCCATGACTCAAAGAATAAAATTTATATAAGTATAGCATTTTCTTATTTATAAATCACATAGACATCTATTACCTCACTTGGTCCTGATAATCTCATGAGGTAGGTAGTGAAAGGACTATTACACTGCATTATCATACAGATAAGAAAAAGGATGTTTAAAGTGGTTATAGAATCATACGACACAGCCTAGAAGGGACCCTGGGAATCACTTAGTCTGACCCTTATTCAACAAACATTCTATGGACATTTCCATAACTATATGTTAATGATAGATGGATTACAAAGTTGGAACCCAAACATTCCTGTCCTTAAGAAGCTTTTATGTTCATCTATAGGGTAAGAATTTCTGCATCACATTCTTTTACAGATGAGGAAATTGAGGCTCTAAGGGGAGAGTGGCAAAGTCCAGACTTATAGACTAATCATACAAGACACTTTCCTCTATAGGACCTTGCCACAAATGCAAACCAGACTGCAAAGGTAGACTATTAATGGAACATGGTAACTGAAGAAAGAAGAAAGGACATATTTACATTGTGTACAAAACAAAGCTTGAGTACAGTCATTGGGCAAGGAAAGATTCAGAAGACCATACATAGAGATAGAGGGATTAGAAGGAATTCATCATAATATCTCTTCAGCTTAGTTCAAGAGACTTCTTGGAATAGGTGGAATTTTAGGAAAATGTTAAAGAAATGATGGAGTCTTAGTGTGTTCCACATACACTATCCTACCTAAGAGGAGAAATAATTTTGTAGCAAAGATGATGGGAGAGGTAGGGCTAGGGAGAACTTGATTACTACTGAAATGAGTCAGCAAGGCTTGGAATTTCAAATAACTAATCAATCCCAGATATTTTCCACTTAATAATTAGCCCAAAGCTAAAGTCTCCTATTACAATTGCAGTTGTTTTCACAGATTATACGAGGGGTGGAAGAGATTGATAAGAATAGCCTTAATTGCCTGGAGTCTTGGTCTCATCTCTGAGAGCTACTGTAGGGCATAATTGACCCTCCAAAAATGTTTCTCTAGTCTAGAATGTTTTTGTTTTGTTTAATTTTTTATTCATATTTTCTGACATGAACTTAGAAAAAAAAAGTTTACTTTTGGCAGAGTCATCAATAGAATTATTTTGACAGAGATTTTGGGATAGTAGGGGGAAAAAGTTATATAAAGCCTTACTAGGTTTTCTTAACCTGGTATCTGTAAACTTTTATTTTTTTATATATATTTTAGTTACTTTTTCAGCATCATTTATTTCACTTTTAATTTTATGTATTTTATTTTACAACTTTAAAACACTGAAACCCGTTCTAATAACCACAGGAGTCCATCACACATACACACACACACACAAGCATGCATTAAGAGTCCTTGATCTAGAAGGTACTCTGAAACTGAAAAGATCAGTCCCAGAATCCAGAAGATGAATTTTTACACATCAGTAATTGTATCCAAAAGTGTGATGAAGTCCTATTAAAGGATATGACATTGAACTATTCCATTCAGAGATGTATGTCTTTTCTGCACTTAACTTGAACTTAGCAACTAGAATTCTACCACTTATCACAATCCCTGTCACACAGTAGATTCTTAATAAATGTTATTAACTGACTGATTGACTAACTTAAAAGAACCGAGAACTAAAATTAAAATAACAAAAAATAACTTACCTCTGTGGGATCTCCTGTGAAATCCAATTGGTATAATTTCTGTGATGGCAAAAAAAAAGAACGGATGAAAGAAATTTCCCAGAAAGAGCTGCTCTTGCTAATTCACTTGACAATCAGGTTCATTCTCACAGTGTTCTCAAGAAGGTACTCAGGGAAGATGTACATAGGACTTCTGGTCTCCCACACCTCCTGGCAAAGCCAAGTTGTAAAAGCCACAAAGAGAGTAACATGGCCTCTAGGGAATCATGCTTGGAACCACCACCTCAAGTGCTTCTCCCTCCTACTTAGCCCCAACTCATCGTAGGCCTTTGGAAGAAAAAATAGATGAGGTAAACTCTTCTAGAAATGACTGGTGGTACTCTTTTCTCAATTTGTTGAATAAAACAATCTTTCACAGCCCATCACCACCCTATATAATACTTGGCCTCCATTTTAAGAGAGAAAATGAAGAAAAGAGGATAGCATTATCTTTTTAATAAGGCTAAAATAAAGATTGCATTTGGTGCAAACTATGCCAATGCCACTGAAACTCATGCAGCAAGAGTTCAATCATTGCATTTTGAACACGCCTGGCCCTTGTTCTCTATATCTCTGGATTCTCCCGAGATTCCTCAGCCATTGCTGACAAACGGATACATGTGCAAAGTAGAGAATTGTAGCAAATATTCAAGTCATTCTTAGGCCCAGCAAACTACTTAGGCTTCATTTGTCTGATTTATCGTTCAAACATGCTTGGGGCTTGAGTGGATCTAAATGACCATCCCAAGGCTGCATTTTGCCCCTTATGCATGGACACAAGTTTAATCCAGAGTCAGGTTGACTTCACTGAGAAAGCAGATAGCTCATATGGTAAATATCCCTCTCTTCAGAGAAAGCCTCAACACCTCAGGTTCTCTATAGCTGTCAGGATACTCAGGCCACTGTCCCCATGTCTTAGACTTCTTTAAAGAAGATATTCTCTAAGATATTTGAATTGAAGGGAGAGGAACCTCAAATGGTTTTCTAGCCTTGACTCTTATACTCGGACATTTGGTCATCAGAAATGAAATCCATTCCCCTGATCATGACTTACATGATTGTCAAGTCAACTAGGACCTATAGGAGGGACCTTTGTGAAAATTAGGGCTATAACTAGGATAGAATAAGCAAGATTTTTAACACTGTGCCAAAATATAAATAGATACTGTCTGTAGTATTTTGAATTCTCGGCAAAGAAACAATCAAACCAAGCATCCAGTTAGCAAAAATAGAAAGCTTACAGATAGTATGCTAGTTGAAGTATAGGAGGTCAATTCTTTCCTGGCCTTCCTACCAACCATGACATCTGCTCCAAACAATGCAGTATGACTGTGGCAAAAATATTTTCTCTTAAAAAAATAAATAAATAAACAAACAAACAAACAAAAAACCAGCTACTTACCCTTCTAGAAATCAGAGAATGTTGACCATGGGAAATTATCCATACTGCATGGGGGAACTTGAGAGGCTGAAATGACAACATACAATGAAAGTTGTTAAATGAGCAAGAGGTAAGGTCATCTACCATCTCCTCAGATATGTTCAGGATCTAATCCTTTGTCTTCTGCCTCATACGGTGAACCATGATGCCTGACAAGGTTGTTTCACATCCAGCAATAGCTGCCATTTTCTGTTACAAAACATAACAGGAGACACTTTTTCCTATGAGTCCATGGGACAGAATAGTTATACCCAAACCACTGTGTGTGTTTGGATATGTGACATTCAGGTATAGATAGAGAAGAATGTGCTGAATCTGAAGTCAGAGGATTTGCATTCAAATCCTGGCTCTGCCACTTGCTTCCTATGTGACATAGGTAATCATTTCTTCACTCAGGGTCTCCATTCTGAAGGAAAATGAAGTGGTTAAAATAGATGGCTTCTAATGTTCCTTCTAGATTTCACCTTGTTTTGTTTTCCTTCATTCTCAAAGAGGACTGAAAGTGCATTACTTTGTTACAGTCAAGTTCCAATGCCCTTGACTGTGGCTGATCAGACCAATAGGAGCTCAGAACGTTCTACCACAGGTCAGACACAAATAGTCCATCTGAAATTTTGGGTGGATTCTCTAAACTTGCATATCTTGCTTCAGCTTTGACCACTGTGAGTATATAAATGCAGTCAAGTGTTCGGAATGGCATATAATAATGAGCCTACCTAAGTAATTAGTTTGACATTGTAACCGAACAAAGCTTTCTCAAGGACAACGCCACTCTGGAAAATGGCTTGGTGGAAGGTATTCTTGGTCAAGGGAGAAAGATCCTGAGAGAAGAATGGTGAAAACAATATTAAAAATCAAAGCAAAAAGGTAACTAGGATAGGACAAACATGGCTTTACCCTCTCTTTCATTACTAGAATTAAAATTAAAAAAACCATCAACCATGACCTTAGCTCTTAGCTACTAAAATAATTAGCTAAAATAGAGACATGAGGCCTGGTATTGTAAATGGATGGCCAGACTTGGAATCAGGAAAGGTGGATTCAAGATCTTTGCTTGACACCCACTGGCTATGTGACCCTGAAAAAGTGACTTAACTTGTCAGTAACTTCAGGGAGTTCTCTAAGACTATAAGTTGCAGAACAATTATGGATTTCCTTTTTTTTCTCAATTAGTTCCCATTACTAATGAAATCATAGGTTTGAACTCTTGCCTAGAATCTACCTAAAAACAGTCAAAATAAGAAAGAAGCAGAGGAAACACTTCCTCCCTTTGGCTCTCATACTCCTTTTTTTTGGGGGGGGGTAGCAATGGGGCTAAATGACTTGCAAAGGGTCACACAGCTAGTAAGTGTTCTGTGTCTGAGGTTGGATTTGAACTCAGGTCCTCCTGAATCTAGGGCCACTGCTCTATCCACTGCACCACCTACCTGCCCTTCTCATACTCCATTTTAGCTTGGCAATGCTCTCCTATTCCACTGAGTGGAGGGCTTCCTAGAAGCAGCTCCTGACTCATCTGTATTCATTTTGTTCCCCTCCAGTAGAATAGAAACTTGCTGAAGGCAGGGTCTTTCTTTTTGTCTTTGTATCTCAGAGCTTAGCACAGGGTCTTGTACATAGCCTAAATTTAAGAAATGCCTAGAGCATGAAAGCATAAGTATATTAGGATCTACCTCTCCACAGAGATTTTCTGTCCCCAGAGTTGTCTTCCCTTCCCTCCAGTTTGTCTTAAAATATTGATTTAAAATGTTTCATGTTACTTGTCCCAGATACCAAAATGGCTCTTTACAACATGGTTCTAGAGCCCTGGTTAGATGAGTCAAGGAAAGTTCACTTATGCTCAGGAAATACCATGGGGCGACCAACTTACTGGACTGGAACAATAATAAATAAAGATTTGTCTTTATTTTTAGGCCTTGGGAAATGATATTTCCAATGATGGTTATGCATAAATCTGGAATTTAGCTCCTCAATGAAAACTTATAAACAATGAAGCTATTAAGACAAAAATGAGCTACTTGAATCAGAAATGTATAGCAGGCTAGCTTACAAAAAATCATGGGCAAAACTATGAAGTTTCCCCCCCACCAGGAGTCTTAGACACCCCTTAGACATTCCCTTTTTCCCACTCACTGACTTCCATTCTTTTTCTTCTTTCAAAATTTAGTTTTCTCAGGACTGCTCCTCTTCTCCCTATGAACATCTGTTCTTAGGAATACACATGATGAATATATTCACATTGAGATGTTAGTGGCCAATTAGATTTAATATGCTACCTTCCAAGGGAAATTTGGATTATAAATGGGACACAAACTTTAAGGCATGAAATTCTAATGTTAGAACACTAGAAATTCTGTAGGATGAGTCACTCATTGACAGGGAAATTGTTGTGGAGTTATTGTGTGCCTACCTGTAGGTCAAGACCAGCCCTAGTTCTACACCTTAGTGGTATCAAGTAAAATATAGTCAAGTGTGCTAATTTCATAAAGTTTCTTTGAGCTGCCTTAAGTAGAAATATGGAGATTTTCATGATGCTCTCAACTATTCAATATACATGGAAAGACAACTGGAGTTGGACTCTAGAGACATGAGTCTGAGTCCCAGTTCATACACTTCATGACAGTGAGACTACAGCCACTACATCTAGCCGAACCTCAGTTTTTTCATCTTTAAAATAAGAGCAATAATGTGTGTATTGCCTACTTTATATATTATCTGTGAGGAAAGTGATTTTAAAGCAAAATAAACATAACTTGTTGCTATTGTTATTATAAAAGAACACCATTTTGAAAAATGAGTATTGATCTTTATTATTAGTTGTCTTAAATCAGTCTTGGGGCATGCCAGTTCCATATTTCAGTTATAAATATTCACTATAGTCATTGCATACAGTTGTAAGAATCAAAGTCTCTTTTTATACCAGAAATCTCTGTTCTGCTTCAGCTCCCACCCTGAGCTCAGAAACATTGGCAGAACCCTCTAAATCAAAGCATGGAATTCTGAAATCTCACCAATGCTGAAACGCTAAAACCTCCTGATGATTCACCAAAGATGGTCACTGAGTTCAGGTCTCCTCCAAAATTGGCAATATTTTTCTGGATCCAATGTAATGCTGCCACTTGGTCTAAGCAACCCCAGTTCCCCCAAGCATGTTCATCTCCAGTGCTGTAAGGGAGAGGAGAAGAGATGGATGAATTGATGGATGGATATAAATAGATGGGAAAATGGGAATAATTGTTAAAGGGTGGGCCTTCTGATAGAACTTAGCGTCAAGAAATGAGAGGTAGTCTCTTCTCTCTCACACTTTCCTTTGGAGCTTCCTGAGCGCTGAGCTAGCTCTGGCAATTCGTGTGTCAATCTCATTATCAGGTTGACCTCCTTGGAAAGTACACTATCGAGGTAAGTGAACTTATCCATAGCATTCAAAACTTCTCCATTTGCTGTAAACAATGGTTCCATGTATAGATGATATGGTGGTGGCTGATGGAGTATCTGTGTTTTCTTGGTGTTAATTGTTGTGCTAAAATTAGCACAAGCAGCAGAGAATTGATCCATACTTTGTTACACCTCAGCTTTAGAGGCTGCATTGAGTGCACAATCATCTGCAAACAGAAAATCACACACCAGCACTCCCTCCACTTTGTCTTGGCTTGTACACAGGAACTATACTAAGTGCTGGAGTTACAAAGAAAGGCAAAAGAAGTTCCCTATTCTCAAAGAGTTTACTGTCTAATGCTGAAACAGCTATGTACAAACAAGCTACATTAAGGATAAATTGGAAATAATCAAAAGAGAAAAGGCACTAGAATTAAGGGGAATCAGAAAAGGCTTAGTGTAGAAGGACCTGCTAGGACCTGAAGGGAGCCAGGAAAGCCAGGAGGTGGCCATGAGAAAGGCATTCCTCTAAGGAAGAGACATCCTTGTTGCTGTTATTCAGTCGTGTCTGACTTTTCATGACCTCATTTGTGATTTTCTTGGGAAAGATACTGGAGTGATTTGCCATTTTCTTCTCCAGCTCATTTTACAGATGGGGAACTGAGGCAAACAGGGTCAGGTAACTTGCCCAGGGTCACACAGCTAGTAAGTGTCTGAAGCTGGATTTGAACTCAGGAAGATGAGGCTTCCTGAGTTCAGGCCCAGTACTCTATCCACTGAACCACATAGCAAAGCTACCTATAGTCATATGAAAAAGTGCTCTAAATCACTTTTTACTAGATAAATTCAAATTAAAACAACTCTGAGGTACCACATCACACCTATCAGATTGACTAATATGACAGAAAAGGAAAATGAAAATATTGGAGGGAATGTGGAGAAATTGGAACACTAACACACTCTTGGTGGAATTGTGAATGGGTACAACCATTCTGGAGAACAATTTGGAACTATTCCTAAAGGGCTATAAAATTGTGCAATACCCTTTGACCCAGCAATAGCACAACTACGTCTATGTCCCAAAGAGATCAAAGAAAAGGGAAAAGAGAAAAGGACCTCTCTGTGCAAAAATATTTATAGCAGCTCTTTTTGTGGTGGCAAAGAATTGGAAATTGAGAGGATGCCCAACAATTGAGGAATGACTGAACAAGTTGTGGTATATGATTGTGATGGAATACTATTGTGCAATAGGAAATGATGAGCAAGATGCTTTCAGAAAAAATCTGGGAAGACTTATATGAACTAATGCAAAGTGAAGGGAGTGGAACCAGGCAAACACTATACACAGTACCAGCAATATTATACAATGATCAACTACAAAAGACTTAGCTACTCTGATCAAGACAAAGATCCAAGACAATTCCAAAGGACCCATAATGAAAAAGGCTATCCACCTCCAGAGAGAGAACTGACAAATCCTGAGCGCAGATTAAAGCATACTTTCTTTCACTTTAAAAAAAAAAAAAGAAATGAGAGGTAGTATAGTAGGAAGAATATTGACTGACAGGAGAAATCTTGTTTCAAATATGGCCTTTTAATATATTTAAGCCTTATTTTCCTAATCTGTAAAATTGATAATAATAGTACTTATCTAAAAGTAGATGAGGGAGAAAACTTTGTACCATATATAAAACATTGAAAAAAATGGCATTACTATTAGGAATAATTAGTTACATGAGAAAATTGGGTGTAATGAAGAGGTTCCACACCCACAAGAAATCCAGCTTTAATTTCAACCTTATTATTTTTATGTCTTATCTAGGCCCTGCTTTCTGCATATAAGTATTATGAGAGCAGCAGTCAGGTCTTCTTATTTCTTATGTTAACTCCATGACCTTCCTCATCCTTTGGATACCCAATTGATGAGAACTGCTCCAAAAGGACCTGGCTGAAATCCCCAGGTATTTGGTGCCCAAATTGTTCCTGTTCCCCACCATACCATGTCAGTGCTTTGTTCTCATGTGATTTGCTGGACTTCATATTTTTCTCGTCCTCTATGCTAATATGAAAATGCTTAGTTCATATCCTATCTGCTCCAGAAAACCTAGACACTCAGACCAATAGTGATTGCTCCCTCCTCTGGATTCTGATATCTAAGAACCATTATCATCTATAATCCTCATTTGGCAATAAAATTTGTTGTCAGTATTCAATGTAGAAAGGCAGCCTCTTTGGACTGGACAGTGATAAACAAAATGAAGCTAGCATTATTTTTTTTTCCTGGAAGTAATGTGACCCAATTGCTTTACTTTACTTTTATTTTATTTATTTAGCTTATTTTTTTTTTAATTTTAGTCACTTCCTTTGCATACCTCCTCTTCAATCAAATAGGATCTTGAGAGCACAGAGTCTTAATCCATCAACCTACAACATCACTCCTATGGCATTATTTTGGGCAGAGTTTGTGGGATAATGTTTGGGGGACACAATATCCCAATCAGGCATACAGTTGAAATACATTAGAGAGAACTAGCTAACTTCACTAGACCAATAGGCTGCAAATCTGCTGTAGAAAAAAAAAGAGGAGGGGGTGGTAATTGATTTTCTAACACATAACCACAGCATTAATCTTAGCCTGGACACATTCTACTGGCTTTTGTTGACTGCCTGGCTAAGTGTGGAGGTTCAATGACTCAGCCACTATACACATAAGAAAGGTAAGTATATCTTTGTCAGGGAGAGAATTTCTAGCCACTTCATCTTCGATGGGAGGAGCCCAGCAGATGATATTGAAGAGGTGAAGCCAAGTATATGACAGCAGAATACTTACAATTCAGCAACCACAAGCATGGAAGAGATGTCAAGAAGAGATAACACTAAGTCCAGCAAAGAGTAGAGACAAGAAACTCAGCAGAGAAAATGTAGTACCCAACAGAGATGCATCATCTAATAACTACAAGCAGCTATTAAGTATATATCATGTACCAGGCACCAGAAACAAAATTACCTATCCCAAAGAGATTAAATTGTATTAGTTAAACCCATGTGTAAAATAGAAGTATAAAAGAGACACAAATCAAATGAAAGTTTATTTTGAAAGGGTAAAGAGACAATAGCCCCTGAAGACATCAAGAAGGTACCCATATAGGAGATGGTAATTGAAATGAGCTTTGAAGGAAGCAAGATACTCTGTTTATTAAATGACTTTCTTTTAGATTAACTGTCTTCTGACTGACTAGTAAATATAAATATATTGGTGGGAGCTCATGAGCTATGACTTAGAGCAAATGCAAACATATAGAATAAGATAATCAAATAACTGATTTACAGTTAGAAACAACCTCAGAGCTCAGCTAGTACAACCAATTCACTTTATAGTTGAGGAAACTGAAGAAAAAACAGATGAATTGCTTTGTCCAGTTATAGAGAAAGTAAAATGAATGAGTTCATATTTAAATGCTGAAGTAGTTTTTTTCATACAAATTTATTTATTTTTCGTTTTCAACATTTACTTCCACAAGATTTTGAGTTCCAAATTTTCACCCCATCTCACCCTTCCTCCACCCAAACATGGCATGAATTCTGAATACCTCTTTCCCTTGTCTGCCCTCTCTTCTATCTCTCCCCCCCTTCTCTTATCCCCTTCCCCTTCTATTTTCCTGTAGGGTAGGATAGATTTCTGCACCTCATTTCCTATATTTCTTATTTCCCAGGTGCATGTGAAAACATTTTTTTTAAAGATGTGTTTTCAAAACTTTGGGTTCCAAATTTTCTACCTTCCTCCCTCCCCACCCACCCTCATTGAAAAGGCAAAAAACCCAAAATAAGTTATACATGTGTAGTTATGTAAAACACTTCCATAATAAACATGTTGTGAAATACTAACTCTATTTCCCTTAATAATATCCTGCTCCCCCATTTATTCTATTCTTTCTTTTGACCCTGTACCTCCTCAGAAGTATTTCCTTCTGATTACCCCCTTTTCCCAATCTGCCCTCCTCTCTATCATCCCCCTGCTCTCTTTTATCCCCCCCCCATATATTTCTGTAGGGTAAGACAGATTTTCATACCCCATTGAGTGTGTATGTTATTCCCTCCTTAAGCCAAATCCTGTAAGAATGAGATTCATTCATTCCCTCTCACTTTCCTCCATTTCCCCTCCACTGAAAGAGCCTTTTCTTCTCTGTTTTTTTGTGAGATAATTTACCTCATTCTACTTCTCCCTTTCTTCTTCTCCTAAGATAATCATCTCTTATACCTTAATTTTATTCTCCAGATATGACCCCTTAATCTTCAACTCATCCTGTGCCCTCTATCTATCTATCTATCTATCTATCTATCTATCTATCTACATACATACATACAATTTTTCCCTCCAACTACCCTAATACTAACAAAGGTCTCATGAGTTATAAATATCATCTTTCCATGCAGGAATGTAAACAGTTCAACCCTAATAAGTCTCTTATGATTTCTCTTTCCTGTTTACCTCTTCATGTTCCACTTGAGTCTTGTATTTGAAAGTCAAATATTCTATTCAGCTCTAGTCTTTTCATCAAGAATGCTTGAAAGTCCTCTATTTCACTGAATGACCATTTTTTCCCCTGAAGGATTATACTCAGATTTGCTGCGTAGGTAATTCTTGGTTTTAATCCTATTTCCTTTGCCCTCTGGAATATTATATTCCATGCCCTGTGGTCCTTTAATGTAGAAGCTGCTAAATCTTGTGTTATCCTGATTGTGTTTCCATAATACCTGAACTGTTTTTTTATGGCTGCCTGCAATATTTTCTCCTTGACCTGGGAACTATGTAACTTGGCTACAATATTCCTAGGAGTTTTCCTTTGGGGATCTCTTTCAGAAGGAGAATGGTGGATTCTTTCAATTTCTATTTTGCCCTCTGGTTCTAAAATATCAGGGCAGTTTTCCTTGACAATATCTTGAAAGATGATGTCTAGGCTCTCTTTTTTATTATGGCTTTCAGGATAGTCCAATAATTTTTAAATTCTCTCTCCTGAATCTATTTTCCAGGTCAGTTGTTTTTCCAATGAGATATTTCACATTGTTTTCTAATTTTTCATTCTTTTGGGTTTGTTTTACAGTGTCTTGATTTCTCATTAAGTCACTAGCTTCCAATTGCTCTATTCTAATTTTTAAGGAAGTATTTTCTTCAGTAATCTTTTGGACTTCCTTTTCCATTTGGTCAATTTTGCTTTTTAGGGCATTCTTCTTCTCATTGGCTTTTTGGACCTCTTTTCCCATTTGGGTTAGGCTATTTTTAAAGTGTTATTTTCTTCAGTATTTTTTTGGGTCTCCTTTAGCAAGCTGTTGACTTGCTTTTCATGATTTTCTTGCATCACTCTCATTTCTCTTCCCAGTTTTTCCTCTACTTCCCTTACTTGCTTCTCAAAATCCCTTTTGAGCTCTTCCAAGGCCTGGGACTGATTCATATTTTTCTTGGAGGCTTTGGATGTAGGAGCTTTGACTTTGTTGTCTTCTGGTTGTATGTTTTGATCTTCTTTGTCACAAAAGTAAGATAATATAGTCTGATTCCTTTTTGTGAGGTTTGCTCATGGTCCCATCCAATTACTTGAGTTTTAAACTCTTTGTTAAAGTAAGAGTCTGCTTCCAATGTGGAGAATGTACTGTCCCCAGCTTTGGGGGTTTGTATAGCTGTTTTCAGAGATACTTCTAGGGACTTATAAATTTTCAGTTCTTCCAAGGTGCTATGATAAGGTGTGAGGTGTTTACTCCTTCCCTGGACTGTGCTCTGGTTTCTGAGTGACCACAAGCAGCCTTTTCTGTCTTGGACCTGTGAGGAGAATTTTCTCTGCCCAACCACTACAAACTCCACCACACCAGCGCTCCTCCTTGCCCCAGGACCACCACCCAGAACTGTGATTCAGATCCAAGCATGGGCAAAGCAAGAGATTCTTGCCTCAGCACTAGCAAAGAGATCCCTGCAGTCCCTTCTGATCAGCCACCCGATTTCCCCTCAGTCTGTGGGCCAGAAGCTCTGGATGCAGCCACCACTCTGGGTCCACCGCTCGCTTGGGAACTGAGGCTGAGACCTAGCTCCTCTCTCACTGCAGAAACAGACTTTTCCCACTGATGTTCTAAGTTGTCTTTGGCATTCTTAGGTTGAGAAGTCTGGAATCTGCCACAGCTGCCCAAGATTCAGTCCTCTGAGGCCTGCTCCAGGTTCACTGTGGCCTGTGCACCTACTCTGCGCTGCACTCCTCGCCCCACATGTCACAATATACCTTTCTGGTCAACCATCCAGGCTGTATTGGGCTGGAGTTTTGCTTCACTCTGTCTTTTCGTGGGTTCATCTGCTTTAGAATTTGTTTAGAGCCTTTTTTTTACTGGTATTTGAAGGGGGCTTGGGGGAGAGCTCAAGTAAGTCATGGCTTTCACTCTGCCGTCTTGGTTCCAACCCCTCCAGCAGTAGTTTGATATCTGTCTTCTGACTCCACGTCCATGATACTATCTTTTGAAATTTCTGTTGTTATATTGATTTTGCAGTAGACATAATTGAAGGAATTCAAATACTAGATATGTGTCACTCTGAGGAGCCACATTTCAAAAGAACAGTGACTTCTAAAGATGTGAGTGCCTTTTCCATTAACATGGATTACTAGCCCTCTGAACTATAGTTCACCACCTGGCCAACAAACTGTTGATGAGTCTATCCAAATTTAGCCAGGCCAGACCATGCAGGAAAGACAATATATTTGGGCCTATATTCAAAGCCCTTCTTTCTTATTTGAAATTGCCAAACCCTGTGCTCCATTAGCATTTTTAAAAAAGGACTCAAAAGTTTTTCATACAGGCTGTTCCATGAAATGCAAAAATTTTCTTGATTTCAATCTATCTGCTTTCTTATCCACCTCCCAAACCACTGCCAGGTAATCTTCCTAATGCTCCCTTAAGGTCATGCCTCTCCTCTACCACAAATAGTTTAGTGTACCCCTTTTGAACTCCTGTCCCTGGCATTCAAGACTCTGCACAAGCAGACTCCAGCCTTCCTGGCCAGGCTTTTCTCAAATTATTCCCCTTACACACTCTGATTTGGTCCAACTTGATTGTGCTACATCCCACTTTGTCATCCTGGCTTCTCCTGTCTCCATGACTTTACTCACACATTCCCCATATGAGGAATGGATTCTTCCCCCTTCTACCTTAAACATCTGCCCAAATCTCTCTTTTCCTTTAAGGATCAAAGCAGGTGCTGCCTCCTCCATAAATCTTCCCTAGACTGTCTTCCATTATAGATGAAAAGGGACTTTCCCTGCTCAAATTCTCATAGGATGTTTACCTATACCCTCACTTTATATTTATCTTACTCTCCCTTGTATAACAGCTATGTATCTATTTAGCTTTCTTCCCATTAACCTGTAAGGTGCTTGACAGCAAGTTTACTGCCATGCCTAGCTTTGTCTAACTCCTCCATCCCATCCTGAACCATGAACATACTAGACATTTATAATAAGTGTTTATTAATGTGAACTTAATAATGTTTGTTAGTTAATTTGAATTGTATGGTTTGTAAATAGAAGTACTCATTGTATACAAAAGGAATGAGTGAATACATAAAGGGTCTTCAACTCACCCTTGATGAATTGGACAGATATCAAATGATAACCTCTGCCTACCTATCGCTAACTACATAGTGACATTGACATTGCTATTAATAATAAGCTCATAGTGCAACAAGCATAGGACTTACCACAGTCCCTTTGACCTCAAGAAGATTATATTATGGAAGCAGTACAATTGGCCCACACATATACCACATTTTAGGAAAGTAAATGCAGGAAATAGAAATATTCTCTGTCAGAGTGAGTTCCCTATATTCATGCTTTTCAAAGATCAGTTTCCATAATAATCAGAGAATTTCAGAGATAGGGAATACCTAGGCAGAGCTTTAGCATCAGTAGTAGGCTCACACTTCTTGTTGAGTAGTATTTGAATCCCTGGACTCTAGATCTTACCTAAAGAGCCCAAAGATTCCCAAGCGAGACTGAATGGATATGACCACCACATTCTCAAGGGCCAACAGGGCCAGTACATTATAAGCTGAAGCCCCGCCTATCATCAAACCCCCTCCATGGATCCACACCATCACCTAGGAAATAAGGAGGAAAATTGTTTTGATCAAAGAGCATAGAATTGAAAGGAACCTCAGAAAATGAATGTCTAAATTGCCCAGACCATATGATCTATATAACCCTTATTTTAGGGAAGAGGTGTGATATAGTAGAAAGGGCCCTGGAATAGGAATCAAAAGACCTATACTCTAGGTCTGACTGTACCACTACCTTCCTCTGTAACCCAAGGCAAATTATTTTCCTTTTCTAAATCCTAAATTATCCATTGGCACAATGACTGTGATCTTCAAACTTGCCTCTAACTCTGACATTCTGATCCCATGTTACTCCATGGAAATGCTTTTTCTTGCAAACATGCATTCATTCATTTAATAAATGGAATAATATTTGTGAAGGTACTTTGCAAATATAAGGAATCAACCAATCAATAAACATTTATTAAGCATATATTATGTATTAGACACCATGCCTTGTGATGGAGAAACAAGGACAAAGTCAGTTTCCTTCCTTAAGGGGCTCACATTCTGAAAGGCAAGATCACATGCATATGTGTAAAGTAGAGATATATACAAATCTGTATAAAATAGATGGAAGGCAATTGTTTTGGAAGGAAACTAGAAACTGGGGAATCAGGAAAGACTTCATATTGGAGGAGGTAGCATTTGAATGGAGCTCTGAAGGTAGCTAGGGATTCTAAGAGGTAGAGATGGGGAAGCAATGTGCTCCAGATATCAGGAACAGCTTGTGCAAAGGCATCAAGATGGGAGATGGCAGGTCATGTGTAAGGGAAAGCTCAAAGGCTATTTTGACTGATCTAAAGAGAACGTGAATGGGAGTAATTTAGAATAAGGATGGAAAGATGGGTTTACAAATATTATCTCATTTGATCCTCACAATTCTGTGAGGTAGATGTTACTATTTTTCTAGTGTTTAATAATGACAGCAACAGGGTCTCATCTGGATTATAGGAATATGATGACTTTAGCAGTAGGTGATGGAAGGATTGGAGAAGGATTAGGATTGGAGAAGGATTGGGTGAGACCACTTCAAATACTGTTGATTTTGTTTGTTATTTTACTATTTATTATTTGCTCCTGGGTACAGATGTGTCCTTTCTACCCTTGTCTTAGGCTATGATTGAGGAAAACTGAGGTGAAGCAGATAAAACTAAATGACTATTCTAAGGTTAGAAAGTCTGACCATTGGAGATCAGACCAATGGGAGATCTTAATCTATGGCTACTCTCTCCAGACCAAGGGCTGTTTCCTTGCTGTCCTGTGCTGTAGAAACAAGAGATAACCGTGACCCATCTATTGATTCCAAATCATAGGCAATCCCTGCCACAGGCTTCTAGCCAGTAATCTTGTTTTCTTCTTCAGGCTAGTTGACATGTAAATATTTAGGTACAAACAATCTTCATAAGGTGGCTTCAGCTTAAACTGTAACTTGCTTGCATTCCAAAAGGAGAAAAGGTTTGTAAAAGTGCATTGTTACTTTGAGTTTCTGGGTACACCTGTGTAATGAAACATGAGGAAATAGTTTCTTTTCAGCAGAATCTCAGTAAAGCACATTTGGGTCATAAGATCATTTGTCAGAGGTTGTAAAGCTTGGAAATCACCTAGTCAAACATCCTTATTTTACAAATGAGGAAACTGAGACCCTTAGAAAGAAAATACTTATCCAGGGTCATATGTGAAATAAGTAATACAGACAAGAAGACAAGTCAGGTAATCCCTCCGACCCTAGCTTCCTTTCAACAGTACTGAAGGTTTGAAAAATTATTGATTTTTTTTTTTATTTTCTATCGGTGTGTTCAATATCCCACTAACTTTCTATTATATTTGAACATACCACGTTACTACCTTGAACCTTAGTTCTCCAGGAAAATGAGAGAGTAGAAATAGATGATGTCTAAGGTCTCTTTCAACTCTGATTATCTATGGAAGAAATGCTTACTGGTGTTAAGAACAAGAGTGAAAAAGGGGAAGGAGGTTTATATTAAAGCAGAGGTACCGTAGGAATTATTCTTCCCTTTGAAACATTGGAGTAACTCCAGGGGCAGCCAAATGCAAAACCAGGGCCTCAGAGTTGTACCTAACTATAATTAGGGTTGACTCCCCATCACTCTCTGTACTCTCCCTACTGTACCAAAATACATGTTTCCTTGATCTTATACACTTTATTATAACTATTAGCTATACTATAACAAAAAAGCCACTGCCTCATCTCATCTACACAGTGAGCTTGTGGGATAAGTAGATTAGTTCTCTCATGTCTAATGTAGAAATTAAAAAAAAAAAACAAAACAGAAAGTTTCAGTCATTGGCCCTGGGTCACAGCTACAAAGTCACAGAGTCAGGGCTAGAATTCTCATGTTTATCTGAAAGCCTTTTGGTCCAAACCACTTGCTTCATATCCACTGAATCCAATGAGGGCAATGAAGACATTGTTTTATATGTAGAGATGGTCCTGGAATGACTGAAAAATGGAAGTAAAGGACATTTGCCATTCTGCCAGGACTTTATTTGACTATAAATAAGCAAAGACAGCAATGCACACAGCATCTTTCTGGGTTTGCATACTGCAGTAGGTCCATCATTTATTCATCTTGACTGAAGTTCCCAGAGTAGGTGAATCATGTCATATCTCAGGAGCAGCTCAGTGTGAAAATCTGAGAGGCTTTTCTCCAGCAAACCCTCCAGCCTCTGATAAGGATTAAGGTAGGGGGTTTAAAATGAGAAGAAACAGTAATATTTCTCAGGGGGAGGGCAAAATGAAGGATTCTCAGATGGTTTGACTGGAAATTAATCTAAGAATAAGAATATGATTCTTCATGTTTTTTCTCTATTTTTATCTCTCTCTTCCCAAAAAGAGTCTGAAGACTGATGCTTACCTGGGAGGGTAGTTAGTAGTATCTTTCGCATAGTTCCAGGGCTCAGGAGGCTGGGGCAGACAGAATCTCAAGGGTCCAAGAGGAGGTTTGGAAAAAGGAACACCCAGGAAAACATGGACAAGTATGTCAAATCCTTGCAGTCTCACTTCTTTGCCTTGGACTTTCCCATATTCGGTGTCCACTACTGGCATTGAAAGCTTCTGCTGTCCTGTGCCATGATGAGATAGAGGAAGTTAGTTCACTGAGGAGGTGATAGAACCGAGTAGAACCACTAGGAGTCAGGAGCCCTGGGCAGCTCTGCCCACTTCTAGCAGGGTAACCTTGGGAACGTGACTTCAGTTCTCTGGGTTCAGATTTCTCACCTCTAAGTTAAGTTTAATAATAGCAATCTACTGGATTGATTCATATTTGAATGGAGAAAATGGACATGAAGAGTTCAGAAGATATAACAATAAAAGTGCATCATATTTCTAAAAGATTTCACTATTTTCAAAACACTCTGTTCATAGCCCTTAGTAAGGTAAGTAGTAGATATTATTTGAATTTATAGAAGGACAAATGCAGTCTCATAGGAGTCTAGTAACCTACCCAAGGTTGCATAGCTGGTGTATGTCTTATAAAGACAAATTCTGTGCATTTTACACCATCCCACAGGTGTTACAAGAAAAGTTTGATAGTAATACACATAGCTTGTATTTCTTCTGTGGAAAACCTGTAGATTTGTTCATTTGGTCAACAGTCAATTGTCAAGGACCTATTATCAGCAGTGCATTGTGCTTGGCACTGATGAGTACCAGGTGAATGAAATTTAGAGATGGATTTTACTCCAGCCTTGGAATTCTGAATTATGCACTCCAAATCAGGAGTGCTATGCTATGCTATGTTATGGTGTGGAGCCAAGAGGAATAAGACCCCAGATGTAGTTGCTTGACACCTTAATTGATGCCAAATCCTTGCTGAAGCACTCCTAGGTAGCAGATTTGGCCAAACTAAAGTGGGATAGGTTATATAATAGAAAAGACACCATTTGAACAAACCATCAATGTACTCCTAGGAAAACATCTCTGGGGCCAGATGGATTTACAAGTGAATTCTATCAAACATTTAAAGAGCAATTAACTCCAAAACAACATAGACTATTTGGCAAAATGGTCAAAGAAGGAGTTTTACCAAATTCTTTTACTACTACAGATATGGTGTTGATAACTAAATTGGGAAGAGTCAAAACAGAGAAAGAAAATTACAGACCAATTTCCCTAAGGAATATAGATGCAAAAATTTTAAATAAAATACTAGCAAAAAGATTACAGCGACTTATAATAAGAATGATATATTATGACCAGGTAGGATTTATACCAGAAATGCAGGAATGGTTCAATATTAGGTAAACGATTAGCAAAACTGATCATATTAACAACAAAACTAACAGAAACCATATGATTATCTCAATAAATGCAGAAAAAGCTTTTGACAAAATACAACACCCATTCCTATTAAAAACAGTAGAAAGCATGGGAATAAATGGAGCCTTCCTTAAAATGATAAGTATCACATACCTAAAACCTTCAGCAAGCATTATATGTAATCGGGATAGGCTTAAAGTATTTCCAACAAGAGCAGGGGTGAAACAAGGATGCCCATTATCACCACTGTTGTTCAATATGGTACTAGAAACATTAGGTTTAGCAATAAGAGAAGAAAAAACTGAAGATATTACAGTAAGCAAAGAAGAAACAAAACCATCACTCTTTGCAGATGATGTCATAATATACTTAGAGAATCCAACAGAATCATGTAAAAAAGTACTTGAAATAATAAATAACATTAGCAAAGTTGCAGGCTATAAAATAAACCCATACAAATCACCCACATTTCTATATATTACTAAAAAAGCCCAACAGTAAGAGACAGAAAGAGAAATTCCATTTAAAGTTACTGCAGACATTATAAAATATTTAGGAGCCTGCCTATCAAAACAAATCCAAGAACTACACTTTCCACACAAATGAAGTCAGATCTAAATAATTGGAAAAACATCAGTTACCCA
Source organism: Phascolarctos cinereus (assembly GCF_003287225.1). NCBI lineage: Eukaryota > Metazoa > Chordata > Mammalia > Diprotodontia > Phascolarctidae > Phascolarctos > Phascolarctos cinereus. The sequence goes on along the minus strand of NW_027555625.1, from coordinate 274,869,724 downwards.
TGATAGGCCGAGCTAATATAACAAAAATGACAATTCTGTCCAAGCTAACTTACTTTTTCAGTACCATGCCAAACAAACTACCAGAAAATTCCTTTATTGAGCTACAAAAAATAATAACAAGATTCATCTAGAAGAACAAAATGTCCAGAATATCAAAAAAACTAATAAAAAGAAATGTGAGGGAAGGTGGCCTAGCCATACCAGATCTTAAATTGTATTATAAAGCAGCAATCATCAAAATTATTTGGTACTGGCTAAGAAACAGAGTGGTGGAGCAGTGGAATGGCTTAGGTACACAAGACACAATAGTCAATCCTATAGTAATCTACTGTTTGATAAAACCAAAGACCCCAGCTTCTGGAATGAGAGCTCATTGTTTGACAGAAACTTCCAGGAAAATTGGAAAAGAGCATGGCAGAAACTAGGCATAGACCAAAATCTTACACTCTATACCAAAATAAAATCAAAATGGGTACACGATATACATATAAAGGCAAATTGTAAGCAAATTGGGAGAGCAAGGAATAATTTATCCATCAGTTTTATGGAGAACAGAAGAATTTATGACTAAACAAGAGATGGAAAACATTATAAAATGCAAAGTGGATAATTTTGATTACATTAAATTAAAGTTTTTGTACAAAGCCAATGCAACCAAGATTAGGAGTAAAGCAGAAAACTGGGAAAGAATTTTTACAACCAGTGTCTCTGATAAGGGCCTCATTTCTAAAATATATAGAGAACTAAGTCAAATTTATAAATATCCTCAAGTGATAAATGGTCAAAAGATATGAACAGGCAGTTTTCAGATCAAGAAATTAAAGCTATCTATAGTCATATAAAAAATATGCCAAATCACTAGTGATTAGAGAAATGCAAATCAAAACAACTCTGAGGTTGTCTGCTTCCATAGCACATTATCAGATTGGCTGACATGACAAAACAGGAAAATGATAAACGTTGGAGAGATAAATGTGGGAAAATTGGAACATTAATGCATTGATGGTGGAGTTTTGAGATCCAACCATCTTGGAGAGCAATTTGGAACTATGCCCAAAGGGCTATTAAAATGTGCATACCCTTCGACCCAGCAATAGCACTTCTAGAGCTGTATTCCAAAGAGATCATAAAAATTGGAAAAGAACACATATGTACAAAAAATATATTTGTAGCAGTTCCTTCTGTGGTGACAAAGAATTGGAAATTGAGGGGATGTCCATCAGTTGGGGAACAGCTGAACAAATTGTGGTATATGAATGTGATGGAATATTTTTGTGCTATAAGAAATGATTGAGTATGCGGACATCAGAAAAACCTGGAAAAATTTGTATGAACTGATGCTGAGTGAGTGAGCAGAACCTGGATAATGTTGCACACAGTAACAGCCACATTGTGTGATGACTGACTTTGATAGACTTAGCTCTTCTCAGCAATACAATGATCTAAGACATCATCAAAAGTCTCATGATGGAAAATGCTATCCACATCCAGAGAAAGAACTGTGGAGTCTGAATACAGATTGAAGCATACTATTTGTTCTTTTTTTTCCTCTGTTTTGTTTTGTTTCTTCTCTCTTCTGGTTCCTCCTATTGATTCTAATTCTTCTTTAAAACATGACTAGTGTGAAAATATGTTTAATAGGAATGTATATGCAGAGTCTATATCAGATTGCATGCTGTCTTGGGGAGAGGGAGGGGAAGAAAGAGGGGAAGAAAATTTAAAACTCAAAAACTTATGAAAGTGAATGTTGAAAGCAAAAAATTAATTAATTAATTAATTAATTAATTAATTAATTAATTAATTAGAGAAAAGATACCATTACCAAACAGTTCAAATTCTGCTTGAGGTAACTGTGATTTGTTTTGGTCAACTTTCCCAAATAAGTTGCCTGAAACATGCTATTTTAGTTCATAGATGACCAGTCTCCCATGTCCACATAGAGCCTGGGTCTTTGAAGAGGTGTGGAAAAGTGGAGAAGCACAATCTATAGACAACTCAGGAGCTGGCTGAAAAGATTATAATAGATTGGGATAAGAATTTCAGAAACTTCTCATAAAAAACAACTCATGGCAACAGTACTGTTACCTAAATCATTTTACTGGCACTTTAATATACATGTTATATTTACCTGATGCTTAGTATGCTACTTAGCTTCCTTTTCTGATGTAACAAGATTTTAGAGCATGCCCAGACCATCTAATATGGAGGCAGCTACATGCGAGATGTCAAGGACCTGATTCTTGAAGAAGATATTCCACCTTCCCTAACTGCATGCATAGGAATAGCCTCTTTCCGTTGATTACGTAGCTTAAAAAATGTACCTATTTAAAACAACCATACTGGGACACATTAGGCTGGTTTTTCAGCTGCATCCAGAAAGGGTGAAAGTTCAAGTTCATCTACATTTACAGAGCTGGTGAGCTCTGTAAAAAGGAGCTCCCTGCTTTTAAGCCTTGTGTCCCAAAGATATGGACTTGATTTTGGGTCTGTTTCATTTGACCCATTCAGTTCTAGGTGTAGTCTCTGGAATCATGGTTTCAATCTTGGGTCTGAGGATTCTACCACTAAAAAGATGGTGGGGTCCTCAACAGCAATGGGGAAATTTTTAAATAGGGGATATTTGCTGAGGGATAATCAGTTCCATTTAGGACATGTTGAGTTATAAATGCCTATAGGATATCCATTTAGAGATGTTCATCAGGTAGTTGGTATTATAGGGCCAAGGTTCTAGACTGAGGTTAGGACTAGTGAGACCAATATGAGAGTCTTTTTAATGAGATGAGTATTTAATACGTAGTTGCTGATAAGAGTAGAGAAAAGAATAGAGGGCCTAGGACAGAATCATGGGGAATTTGCACCCTTAGTATGCAAGATGATGGCCTAGAACAGGAAACAAAGAAGTAATGTATGAACAGGCAAGAGAGCTGAGATAATATAACACATTTTGCAAACTTTAAAAGGCTATATAAATGTAATAATTATAACAAAAATAATGAAAATAATTATATCATTCTCATCTTTTTCAATAAAATTCAGATTCAAGTGGGATATGTTAATATCCTGCTATTATTCTCCCATATCTAATGTTACAAGGATTGTCCCAAAGGTAGATCAAAATGATTATTTTTTGAATTTGCATAAAAGTATTGAGCATATAAGATATATGAGATCTTCTAAAGACTCACCGGAAACATCTTTGGGATATCTCCCAGCAGCAGACAGAATGACCAGCATGATATGTACTTTATTCTATTTTCACAAGATTTTTGTGTGTTTGTGTGTGCATGCACAGAGATATTGACATACACATATATGTATGTATGTATATTTATGTAAATTTCTCTTCTATATTTTGAAAGTTTTATATTTAATAGTTATGAAGCTATGAGTATTTCATACAGTGACATCTATTAAAACATTATTCTTTTTCTTTTTTGGATCATTGTGATCATGGGAAATAGATTTCTCTGTGGAAATTCTTCATTTCTAGTGAGTCCAGTAATTTATTTGATGAATGCTCAAGGCTATTTTGGGATCTGTAATTATAATATAGGGATAATGATGAGAACCAAGAAAAATCAATGTGATAGAAGAACAAGGAAGAGATGTCCACAAGCAAGGGTTTGACACTTTAAATGTGCAGAGAACTCAACCAATCTAAAGGCTGACAAAAGGCCATTAATTTGCCAATTAACAGTTGATTTGTAACTCCAGAGATAGTAGTTTCTGTTTAAAAGTAGGAATGGAAGACTGATTACAAGGAATCATAAAGAGAATGGAAGAAATGAAAAACACAATACCATGACAGAAACTAGCTCCTGGTATTCAGGTTAGGAAGCAGCCAAGATGGCAGAGTAAGAGGTGAGTCTCTCTTACTTTCCCTTATTAACCCCTGAAAGTCCAGAAAATATCACCCCAGGAAAAACCCTGGAACAACTGAACCAGAAGAAAGATGGGGTGCAGCAGTCCAGTAGCCCACATAGCTTGATGGATTAACTGGAAAGGCACCTCTTACCCTGGGGAAAGGGGGAGCAGTACAGAACAGGAGGCATCCCGGCAAGCTAGTGGAAAGCCCTACCTCAGCATACCAGGAGGAGATCCTGAAGCCCAGGTGATAGAGCAGGCAAACACCAACACCTGGACCCAAAGTGCCTCATTGAGGGTGGGGGAACTGGTGGAAACCAGCTCAGAAAACCACCAGGAGCCTTGGCACTCTACAGTAACTGGCTCTCAGCAAAACTAATGGAATCAGAGCTCCAAGGAGCCCCAGGGAGACAAACACCCTACAACATCCATCTGAAAAGAGCTGAAGAAAGCAAAAGGAAGAAAAGGCCTGGGTGAGCAAGAAATCTGCAGGAGTCACACTACCCAATCCTACCCCTAGAGTTCCAGTACTGTTGTTTACAGCCCTATGCCAGGTAAGTTGCCAGAATCCTACAACCTCCAACTGCCAACATTGGAGGCCCCAGCACACAAAGCCATTGACCAGGACCTAGGCTCCCAACACAAGAAGCTTGGGTCAGTGCCCTCTGCTCCCCAGCAGGAGAGCTCAGTCTCTTCAAAGGCCAGGAAATAAGCAAACACCTAGAGAGAAAAAAAAAATGTCTGATACATTCTTATTATGGGAAGAGTGAAGATCAAGGCAGAAATTCTGAAGAGGACCACATTGTCAACAAACCCACATCTGGAACCTCAAAAGAGAATATGAACTGATCTGAAGCCCAAAAAGCCTTCTTAGAAGAGCTCAAGAAGGATTTTAAAAGTCAAATGAGAGAGGTAGAAGAAAAAATAGGAAAAGAAATGAGAGGCATGCAAGAGAGAGTCAATAGCTTGGAAAAGGAAGGACAAAAATTAACTGTAGAGAACAAGTCCTTAAAAAATACAATTGGCCAACTGGGGAAAAAGTACACTGAAGAAAACAAGTACCTGAAAAGTACAATTGGCCAAATGGGGAAGGAGGTACAAAATCTTATAGAAGAAAACAATTTGTTAAAAATTAGAATTGAGCAAATGGAAGCTAATGATTCTATGAGAGAGCAAGAATCAGTCAAACAAAAACAAAAGAATGAAAAAAATAGATGAAAATGTAAAATATCTCATTGGTGAAACAACTGACCTGGAAAATTGATCCAGGAGAGATAATTTAAAAATTATTTGTCTAACTGAAAATCATGATTAAAAAAAGAGCCTAGACAGTATCTTTCAGGAAATCATCAAGGAAAACTGCCCTGAGGTCCTAGAACCAATGGGTAAAACAGCCATAGAAAGAATCCACTGATCACCTACTGAAAGAGATCTGAAATTGAAAGCGTCAAGGGGAATATAGTGTGCAAATTCCAAAATTACCAGGTCAAAGAGAAAATACTGCAAGCAGCCAGAAAGCAATAATTTAAATATCATGGAACCACAGTCAGGATTACACAGGACCTTGTAGCTTGTACATTAAAAGACCGTGGGTCATGGAATATAATATTCTGTAAGGCAAAGGAGCTTGGATTACAACCAAGGATCAACTACAGCGAAAATGAGCTTAATCTTTCATGGGAGGAGATAGATATTCAACAAAATAGGGGACTTCCATACCTTCCTCATAAAAATATCGGAGCTCAACAGAAAATTTGATCTTCAAATACAAGACTCAAGGGAGACATAAAAAGGTAAATGGGACAGAAAGTAACACCATGTTATTAATAAGGACAAACTCTTTACATCCCTACAAGGGAATATGACACTTGTAACTCTTGAGAAATGTATTGTTATTACACCATGTAAAGGGGGTATACACAAAGGGGATGGGTATAAATTGACTTTGATATAATAATGAAAAAAATCTGATCAAGTAGGTTAAATGGATCCCAGCAAGTGAATTAATCTGATGTAACTAAGAAAATGTACTGAGAGAAAAGGAAAGAAGGAATCAGACAAGAGTAAATTACATTACAGGAAAAGGCAAAAAAAAACCTACTACAGCAGAGGAAAATAAGGGAGGGAGATGAGCATTGTTTGAACCTTACTCTTATCAGATTTGGCTTAAGAAGGAAATAACAATCAGTTAGGTATAGAAATCTAACATGCCCTATAGGCAGTAGGAGGGAAAAGGGGAAAGAAAAGGGAGGGGATTAATAGAAGGGAGGTGGGACTGAGGGAGGTGGTTGTCAAAAGCAAAACATTAGTGAGGAGGAAAAAGGAGAAAGGAGAAAGAAAAGTATAAATGGGGGGGAGAAGAATGAAGTGAAAGACACAGATATTTGTCATAATTGTGAATTGGTGATATATAGATATATAGATATAGATATATATAGATATAGATATAGATATAGATATAGATATAGATATAGATATAGATATAGATATAGATATAGATATAGATATAGATATAGATATAGATATATAGATATAGATATAGATATAGATATAGATATAGATATAGATATAGATATAGATATAGATATAGATAGATATGTAATAGAATACTAGTGAGCTGTAAGAAATGATGAACAGGCAGATTTCAGATAAACCTGGAAAGACTTGTACGGTCTGATGCTGAGTGAAGCGAGCGGAACCAGGAGAATGTTGTCCACAATAACAGCCACATTAAGTAATATCTGAGTTTGATAGACTTAACCCCTCTCAGCAACACGAGGATCTAAGACACCTCCAAAAGCCTCATGATGAAAAATGCTCTCCACATCTAAAGAAAGAACTACAGAGTTTGAATGCAGATCGAAGCATGCTATTTGCTGTTGTGTTTTGTTTCCTCTTTCTGGTGGTTCCTCCTATTGGTTCTAATTCTTGCTTACCAGATCACTAATGTGAAAATATGTTTAATAGGAATGTAAAAACAAAGGTGCGGGTGTGTCGCATCAGGAACCACAATCAAGAAGAAAATAAGAATGAAGTCTAGTAGTCAATCAAAAAGCAATCAGATTTCCTTATTTTAGGGAACTAAAAGGGCATGGCACTTGGATACCGCTGCTTACTAGCATCTCCTAACTGAGGAGATAACAGTGCACTTTGTTACTGGCTGAACCAGAGATCTCCCCAAGGTACCAGGGGACTCAAGATAGGATTCCCGAAATGAAGTTCCCATTTATATCAGGAGTATAAAAGTAACAACCTACCTATCAGCTTTTTACGGACAAATAAACTGAACAGTCATTAGAGAAGGAGCATACACTAATGATCTAAGAAGTCCTTGTGTGTGCGGAGCTTAACTGAAGGCTACCCAAGAGAAGTCTGAGGTGTGTCATATAGATGCACCATGTGTACTGATTGGCTGGACACCACATCGGTCTGGTTTTGAATAAGTAACTGAGGCAAAACAAATACAGCATAGAGGAAGATTGGATTTATTGTCCTTGTCCATTGTTTAGAAAAGCATGTAGTCAATGAGCTCAATGTTTAAAATTTAAAAAAAAAAACTGTCTGATTTTCCACTAGTTTATGTACCATGTATGAGGTTGATGGCCCCTCTCAAACGTGAACTGCTAGAAAGCTGCTCTAGGTTTTAAGTATTTGTGCATGACTTTCAGTAATCAGCCAGAAAACATGCTTAGTTCAAAGTAAATGCACTTAATGAAATAGTGCAGCGATAAAAGAAACAAGAGAATATTTTCTACCATAAACCTAGAATTCATTCTCAAACAAATGCACATGTTCTCCATGGAAAGCATAGGAATTGTGCAGAGAAAATACATGTGGAAAGAGCACACAGATGGAATGCAACACTCCTAATGATACAAAGCTACTGATGACTTTGTCGGTATCATCACACTGCTCTGCTGAGGTTGCTCACCAATGAAGGGTAGCTTCTCCACTGCAACTAGTCTTTATTTAGGCAAATATCTTTAGAGTTACCTGATACTTTGTTATCTCCTGCTGTGGTTCATGAGCCTCTCCAGTACAGCAAAAAGCAATAGCTTTGTCAACCAACTCTTTTTAAAATGTTCCTAATCATGAGAAACTTCTAATTAAATTTTAATTTTTAAATTAATATGAATCTACCTTCTCTCTCTCCCATCTCCTCTCTCCAACCTGACTGAGAGAGAAAGAAAAACAAAATCCATTACAAATATGTATAAGCAGGGAAAAATTCTCCTATTGGCCTTGACTGAAAAAAAAAATTCAATCTACGCTTTGAGCTCACCATCTCTCTGTCAGGACATAAGCAACAAGTTTCATCACAAGTGCTGTGTAATTGTGGTTGGTCACTGGTTTTAATCAGAGTTATAAAGTCTTTCAAAGTTATTGATTTTCAATAATGTCATTATGGCATAAATTCTTCTTGTTACATCATCCTGCATTGGTGCAAACAACCAATGTCAACCAAATCTTTAAACCTTTGTGATCAAGAACTGCAGGCATTGTGGTTAGTAAGCCTTTTCACTTCAGGGAAGGGTTTCATTTTCCTTTAGTTAGTAATTTTAATCAACTACTTACCTAAACTGTTCATAAAAGGTAGAACGCTACCTATACTAAGACCATGTTTTTGAATTTCCTCCATGTGCTATCTCATCTGATTCCCACAGTTTAGCTCTCATTGGATTTGTGATCAGAAACCAATTTACTGCTTACTTTTTATCATACTGCTCCAGGCACAGCAATTATTTCCAGATTATTTCCAATTATTTCACTTTCTCTTGAAAAGGATCTGAATGAAATTATGGGGAAGAAACTGATTTCAACCTCCCTCCACTATGTTCCTATGTTGTTTTGTTGTTTTGTTTTGTTGTGTAAATAACACAGGCAAGGCTGTTTAGAGGGGGGGGGGGGAAGTCTGGTAATTGTTACCTTACTTTACCCAGTAAGAAATCAGAACCTAGTTTTTCAACACATGTATATTACGAATAATAATTCTCAAATGTAACTTTTCATAAAGTTCGTTCTTGAGTCATTTATTTAGAAATCCCGTTCCTATGTGAGCAATGCTAATCTCTTCTCTCTAAGATATCTTCTAGGAAATCCATGACATAACTTAGATGTAGGTGGAAACTGTGATTGTAACTTATTTCTACAAATCATCTTAGGGAGGCTTTACTTTCTAAAGCCATTGCACTCTATTATAGTTTTATTAAGATTTTTAAAAATTTCTTCTTTAATTCACTATTAAATTGTTACTATATTAGTAGTTATTTGAGATACAGTGGAGAAGTAATATTAGACCTCTTGATTCCAAAGACAAGACTGAAAGAAATCCAATAGGCACAGAATGAAGAGTCACTGCCCTAGCTTTCAAAAGTCACTTGCTTTCATAAATAGGTCTGGTATAGTAAGGGAAAGAATCATTACCTGGGAATAGGACTTGACCTCCATTTGATGACTCTGGGGAATACTCTGGAAAAGTGGAAGTAGAGGAGGTGGAGCAAGGAGCATTAGAGTACATACTGTACAAGATTCTCAAGTATTTCACTACTTATGGACAGAGCCATGAATCCTTTGGCCTTTGAATACGACTAATATGATTCCTCCTCTCTTCTACTTCCTAACCAGTTGTAGAGTATATTGTACCAGGGATTCATTTTCACTTATGAGTTGGACTAGATAACCATCAAGTTCCCTTCCTATATGTTTTTTATACTCTGCCTTTTAACAGAATTATTTTTCCCCTACTGAACCCCAAGTTCCCAAGGATGCGGCAATGTCTTATTTATTTTGTCATCACCCATAGAAGCTAGCATAGTGCCTTGTACATATTTGGTATTTAATATATACATAAGGATTGACAGAATGATTCAATCACCATTACCTCTATAATCAAATATGAATTTCTCTCTATGGCATTTAAAGCCTGGAACCAACCTAACTTTCTGGCATTAAAATAGACACATTTTAGAGTCAAGCCAAATTGGGCTTCTTATTCTATCTGACAATCCTTCTACAGAGCTTTGCACTGGCTATTCCCCTCATGACTGGAATGAACACCTTCCTAACTTCTGCCTCTAAGAAGCCCTACTTTCTTTTAAGGCTGAATACAGTTGCCACCTTCTACATGAAGGCTTTTCCTGTCTCCCCCTCTTTGTTTTCATTGTTGTTGTTCAGCCATTTCAGTCATGTCTGACTCTTCATGACCCCATATGGATATTTTTTGGCAAAGATACTAGATTAGTTTGCCATTGCCTTCTCCAGTTCATTTTACAGATGAGGAAACTGAGGCAAAGTTAAATGTCTTTCCCAGAGTCACACAGCTAGTGTCTGAGGCCAGATTTGAACTCAAGAAGATGAGTCTTACTGACTCCTGGCTTGGTGCTGTATCCACTTCACCACCTTACTATACATATATGGGATGTTTCCATACATATATTTATCTACCCAGGCTAGATTGAAGGATTCTTGAGGACAAAGACTGTTTCAATTTTGTCTTTATGCCTAGTGCTTAGCAAAGTTCCTGGCTCATAGTAGGCCCTCAAAAAATTTTTGTTGACTGACTGAATCAATGGATAAATGAATGAATGAATAAGAAAGAGGATGGTCATTTTTTTGAAGACTCAAGACTAACTATCACATTCTATTTACATATGTTTCAAGATTGTACTTTTACCATTATCTCTCTCATATATCTTCTTTCCTCCCTCTTCTTCCTTTTCTCTCCATATTCATGGTAGGCACTGAGAAATACTAGAATCAGATTAGTTCAGTGTTTGAAGGGACTCCAGAAACTATACACTTGAATTTATACCCCTAAAAGCAATCCCCACTCCAACTTGGCTGACAAGTGTTTACTCAACCACTGCTTGAAGAACTCCATTGGAGTGAAATCTCCTCCATCCTGATCTAGTCCACTTTTACAGAGATCTTGACATAAAACCTAAAATTGCCTTTCTATATTTCCATCAATTGGATTAAAGGAGCCAAAAAAAAAATAGTGAGCTAATAAGGTTTGGCAAGAAGATACTTGGAGGGGCAGTTAGGTGGCATAGTGGATAGAGCACCAGCCATGAAGTCAGGAGGACCTGAGTTCAAATCTGGCCTTAGACCAAACACTTGACATTTACTAGCTGTGTGACCCTGGGCAAGTCACTTAACCCCAATCACTTAAATAACAAAACAAAATTAAAAAAGAAGATACTTGGGTTATGAGCTAGTAGAAAAGTTTGAGTCCTGGTTTTGCTAATATTAAGAAGGCACTGCTTCTCTTTCTGTCTCTCTGTCTCTCTCCATCACTTTCTTCCTCCATCTTGATCTCTTACTCTTTCTTACTATCCCCTCTCTATTCTCTCTTCTTCTGTCTCATACTCTCTCCTCTTCTCTCTTCTCTTCTTCTTCTCTGCTTCTTTTTTTCTATTTCTTTTTTTCTTTCTTTTTTCTTTTTTCTTTCTTCCCTCCTTCCTTCTTTCCTTCCTTTTTTCTTCTTCTTTCTTCTTTTTTCCTTTCTTTCTTCTTATTTATTTTTCTCCTTCCTTTCTTTTTTCCTCTTTCTTTCTTTCTTCTCCTTCTTCTCCTTCTTCTTCTTCTTCTTCTTCTTCTTCTTCTTCTTCTTCTTCTTCTTCTTCTCTCTCACTCTCCCCTCATCCCCTTTCTTGTGGTCTCATCAGTGTGGGATATTTCTCCCCCAAACTCAGAGTAGAACACAACAGTCTTTAACTTACAGTGTTAGAATGTTGCTTAAGACTCAGGAAGGTTAAATGACTTACTCATGGTCACACAGCTAGTAAATGTTAGCACCAGGATCTGAACCCAGGTAGTTTTGACTATATGTCTGATATTCTATCTATTTATTCTGCCAGGCTATCTTCTTACATATATGTGGGGAGAGGGGTCTTGCATTAAATGAATGGTGCAGTAGTTGGGGGAAAACAATACAATATAAACAATATAAAGAGACTTTAGTTTTAGGTCTTTCTTCTCCACTAAGTAGCTGTAGATGTAGAATAGGTTTAAAACAATTGCTTTGCTGCAGTAAGGGCCCATTTGAGATTACATAATAAAAATCTGTGGTGGATCCAGTCAACAAACTTTTAAAATTTTCTCCACTATCATTTAGCAATACACATGTAGAATCAAAAACAGGAAATGATAGGAGTAATCCAGCATTATGGCTTAGCAGGGCAAGATTGACATTAGGAGAAGGGAGAGAAATTTTGTTCCAAATTAGTGGTGGTGAAGTGGAAAAAAATATACTAGCTAATTGTAAGGATAGCTCAGTTCATGATCTGTTCTACCTCTAAGTAGCTGTGTGATCCTAGTCAAATCACTTGATATTTCTAAGAATATTTGCCTATATGTAAAATGGTATAATAACTCCATCCCTGACTTCCTCCTGGGGTTGTGGCAAAAGTACAATTAAATAATGTATGAAAATGCAAATTGGAAAGCATAAAGGATCATTCAAGCTATATTGGAGAAAAAGATTTATATGAAAGCAGTTCATTGCTCAGCATGGATATGATGACAATTATGGACTATGAAGAAGATAGAACTATTAAATTCTTAATTTTTCCCTGTTTTCTCTGCCTACAACAATGATCTTCAAATCAAAAAAGATAGAAGGAAATGATTAAGAGGGAGTTGAAACCTTAAATAAGAACTGAATTACCCAGATAATGCAGAAACAGTAATACCCAGGTAAGCAAATTGCAAATTATTTTTAATCTGAGTTCTTTAGGAAGTTGCCTCATTTTGCCACCTTATCCAGGAAGTTTTACTTGTAAGCGCTATCTGTGCTCACTTCCTAAGTTGTCTATTTGTATGCAACTCTGATTCTGAATAAGCAAATCATTTTGCCCATGAGATAGTATGTACCGTTTAGCAGAAGAAACTTCCTCCAGGCCTCTCATACATCCTTCCCATCCTTTCTATTAATATTTGTTCTCTCTTTGCTCTGGACTTCTTGGCCTAACTCAGGAAGACCCTATGGCTTTCAGCTCCCTACTTCTTTACTACAGTTGAGCAATCTAACCCATTAGGAAGATAGGCCAAAGGTGTCATTTTAAAATAGCTTCTGCAGAGAGGTAGCATGAAATAATAATGACAAGACTAAGAGACAAGTCACCTAGTTTCTAGTTCAGTCTCTACAACTGAATTACCCTTCTCTCTTTTCTCTATTGGCTTCGGTTTCTACTGCAGAATGGGAGTGTTGAAATGAATTATCTCTAAGGTTCCATCCAACTCTGATATTCCAGGACCTGGACTATGCAATTTAAGTGAAATGCAGGTTGGTTTGTTTTTTTTTTCTTTTTGTCTTACATTATCTAGATGGTTGTTCCATTTTTTGTTTGTTTTTTTGAATTTTTTTTTTTTGGCCACCAGGATCACATTGCCTTTATGTTAAGTAGGGACTACTTTGTTATTTTAAGTGACTTATTCCCCAGGGTATTTTCTAGACTATGGGATCTCAGCCTGTTTTGTGTCATGGACCCCTTTAGCAATCCGGTAAAACTGAAACCCTTCTAAAAATAATGTTTTAAATGTATAAATAAAATACATAGGATTGCAAAGGAAGTCAAATATACTGAAGTACAATTATTACAATAATTTTTCTTTTAGACAATTGGGGTTAAGCGACTTGCCCAGGGTCACACAGGTAGTAAGCATCAAATGTTTGGTCTGAGGCCAGATTTGAGCTCAGGTCCTCTTGACCGGCCAGTGCTCTATCCATTGCGCCACCTAGCTGCCCCAGTTGCAACAGTTTTAAAAACCAGTTAGTTCACAGTCTTGTGGTTAAGAACCTCTTCACTAGACTTAAAAATATATAAACAGAATCACTTGAGATTGTTTTAAGTAAGATATCCATCAGCTTGGAAGGTTCAGCCTCCTCCTGATCCTGCATTAACACACACACACACACACACACACACACACACACACACACACTTCTTCCCATGGAAAGTCACAGGAAAATTAGTCTACATTTTGAACTCTGTCACAAAGACTAGTCCTCATGCAACAGAAGTTCCCAGTTTTACACACAATCTTTTTAGTTTGTGTTTCTTCTTTGTTCATTGAAATACTTTTGTTTATTTAAAATTAAGTTCAAATGAAAAAGAAAGGCTAGGACCTGTCTAGTTTTCTCCCAAGATACTAAGAAGAGCCCTTTTAATGTCTATTATTTTTGGAAGGGGACTAAAATACATTACCCTCAACTGGGAAAGCAGTGATGGAGCTGATGGAGCACAGGACCAGTGAAAGCAGCCACATCTTGGGAGCAGTGGTTTCCCACATGGCTGGTTCAGGGATCTGAACTTTCCTTCAGAGTCACTGGTGCTTTTATAATGCACTAGGGCTAACTAGATGAATTAGTGATTAAAGGGTGGAAAATTAAATCTCATACAATCAAGAAAGGAATTTGCCTCCTTCTAATGCTAATCTTGGAAAGATGGTATCAGTGATGGCATCTTAAAGTTACACCCCTTTATAACTCACCCTCTTCATTTTTATAGCTCTAATTCTAAAATGCTCATAGTAAAAACTCAATACCCATGTCAATAGGCAAAGCCAAAATTATAGAAAGTCCTTTTTAATCCTGAATTCCATCTGAATGCACATAGCTTAATGTCTGGTGTGCAAACTGTGGGCCTAGAAAGCTGACTCATTCTTGCTGGCCAAGTGACCTTTAAGGACTGTCCTAATTTCTCACTTTTCTTTCCTCTTCAGAGAATCAGAGTCCTTTGGGGAAAGACTGCTATTTGTAAACAAAAGCCTGAGTAAAGTATGGGAAAAGAGGAAAGAAAAAAGGACATGCAGCTGTCCTCAAGGTAGATAAAATTTATGGGGGAAAGACAGTCACATTTGTAAAACAAAGCATAAAAATTGCAACATGAAAGAAATAATCATTTAAATTTCTCTAAATTTTATGCTTTGTAAATCATTTTTATTGTGCTATAACATGGTTAATTACGGCTGTACTTTCTGAGGTATAGGCCTTTGTTTTGCCCCTTCCTAATGTTCTCTGATAGCCTGAGGGAAGTTGGAGACTCTTCCATTATATCAAATTCCATTGATTGTATCCCTCTCACAATTTTAGGGGTTAAGTGACTAGCATCTCAGTTTCATTTAACTATTCAGCATTGGATTCCTTTAAAGGTATAGCAACAATGTACAAACATTTCCCTTAAAACCTTGGGGACATAATGCCTCTTACTCCTTCTACTCCTTAGTTTCTGGGAAAGAGCGAGGCCTTATACTTTAACTGAGTTCCTTCATAGTTCATAGTTCATAGAACTTAGTTCCACCAAGTTAAAATCCAGAGTTTCATTGGGCTAGCCATTTCAAGACTTTGATTCTTGGGGATTCCTTTTTGGGATGGCTGTAACAAAAGTTTATATTCCTATAATTCCATGACTCTAGCTCCTGGGTTGGAGATTCCAATCCCTGTAAACATAATGGAGAAAATGCAGGAAAGAATAAAACCCTATCCTAAATTTCTCTGATGCACTTGGGACTAGAGAGGAAGGACAGGAAGGAAATATCCCCCAGGACCTCCTCTTTTACCATATGATATGAGAGAAGGAGTTCACCTTCAAATGAAAATTCAGGAAAAAGCCATCTGAACTTCTCACTCAGGCCACATTAAAGATGTTCACTGGTCCAGCTATTTGGACAACAGAAAAGATCACTCTCAACCATGTGGTAGGTCAATGTAGAATGTCTACACACACTTCAATCCTCCAGTCTCCTGGAAGCATGTACCCAGTGTCTTCCATGCAGGCAATGACACCTTAGGTAATATGCACATGCACCAAAGTTCCATAAAACTGACATTAACAAACACCAAATAAGATGAGTATTTGACATAAAAAGCAGAATAGAAAAAAAATTGCATGTACAATCTCTATCAACATCTTGCATACTATCAAATATACAACAAATTTAATATGTAATATTCAAAATTCCTCAAATGATTCATATGATTCCTACTGTCTGTATTTCTCTCATCTGTACATCTTGAAAATGCATCAAGGACCTTCTTTTCTTCTTCTTTTCTTCTTCTTTTCCTCATTTTGTTAACTCCATTGCTAGAACCCCTACTACATAAATGCCCATCTCCAAATGGAAAGAAAGAAAACAAGTGCCTGTATCAAATACAAAGAGTTAAAGAAAGCAAATCTCCACATTGGCCATTTTGAGAATATATGTCTCACTACGCACTTTGAGTTCATTACCTTACTCTCAGGAAGGGGGCAGCATGCTTCTTCACTGCTCTGGAATACTCATAGGTTATTGCAATGATTAGAGTTCTTAAGTCATTCTTTACAATGTTGTTTTTATTGTATAAATTATTTCCCTGACTATAAATAATTCTTCCCCTCTTTTTATCTGAAAGTGTCTCTTTTATAATTTCTTTCAGTGCAGTATTATTCTGTTACAGTCATATATCATCATTTGTTCAGCCATCCCCCAACTAATGGATACTTCATTAGTTTTGAGTCTTATGCCACTACAAAAATACAATAAATATTTATATGTATATATATATATGTATATATACATACATATATATAAATATGTATATAAATATATATATATATAAATATGTATATATAAATATATATATATATATATATATATATATATATATATATATATATATATATATATATATATATAACCTTTACCACTTTCTTTAATCTTTTTTTGATATATAATCCTAGTAAAGCTCAACCTTGGGTCAAAAGGTATGCACAGTTCAGTGGCTTTGGAGGTATTCCAAATTGCTTTGCTGTATAGCTGGATCAATTCACAAGTCCTACTGATGTTGCATGGCTCTGAGGAGTCCACAGGAATATCTTTTTATCAAGTGATTTTGGTTCATTTTCCTTCATAAGGTAACACTTGTTTTGGATTTTTTTTTATATTTTACTTCGTCTTCCTTCTGCTTTCTATTAATCTGCTTATTAGCTAGACTTTTACTATGACATTCTCTTGAGTTTTCAATTTTTTCATTGTTTTCTTGTATTGCCAGGCACTTGTCTTTGATTTTCCCCCTTATTCACTGACACCCCCTTCCCTTCAGCTGCTGTCTGGAGTAAGCTCTGGAGGGAGAGGACTGTCTTCCATTCGTTCAGATTTTGATGTTCCTTTCCCCACTGGATGACTCTGTGCTACATGCAGATTACATCTTCTGACTCCTCTCTTCCAATTGCTTTATATTTCCTTCCTGTGGCTGGGCAGAATCTGTGTACCAACTTTTATGGGATAAGAGAGTGAATTCCAGCCTGAGTCACTTCCTTGAGGGGAGCAGGAAGGAAGGAATAAATCGTGGGTTTGAGGGTTTCCTTGAATTCATGTACTGAGCATATAGAGTGAGTTGGGGGTAGAGATGCTAGAGAGGGAGCTTTAAGTATTTTACGTTCACTAATGTGATTTCAAAAGGCTTTTACCTTAGGTGGTTTTTCTATCTTTTGTTCTGTAAATTCCACTTTAGTTACCCTATATCTAGCAGAAAAAAAATATTTTTCTAAGGTTTCAAGTTGCTGAAAGAAACTACTTTGCCATCTGACTGATCATATGTTCTGGATCCAGATTTAAAAAAAAAAAAAGTTGAGACCTACCAGAAAGCAAACACAGAAGTTTCAGGTATAGACAGAGAAGAAAGTCAGAAACATATGCATATGTGTACACAAACACACACACACACAGAGTAGATCTAGACTGAGAAAAGGAGAAGGACATAGAAAGGCTGGGTTATATGTGTTTGAGTGCGTGGAGAGTGGCCTGTACAGCCATTTGTTCTGTACAGGAAATTACATGCAGATGCTCTGTTCTCAGAAAGACACACGTAGAGATAAACATATCCTCAACGAGAGAAAGAAAAAATAAATTTGAGATGCTGTTGATTAAAGACAGGATAGGACTAGTGGAGACGTCCAGATTCACCAGGATTTAAAGACAGGCTACAAAGTTGCATCATCTGCATAAGCCGAAAAGAAAGAAAAATCAGCAGCAGAAGAGACCGTATGTTTCAAAAAGGAAGCTAAACATGTCTCTTTTCTAGAACCATATCCATATTACATATCCATATGTAATATTGGAACTGTTTTGGGGAAGGAAGGGAATATGGAAATACTAAAAGGGAGGGGTAGTTGAATTCTGGAAAGGAGAACAGGGTTTTCCTGATGACTGAAGATCACAGATATGCCCTTGTGTGTCCTACTGCTTAAGTAATTAGAGGTCATTTGCTATTACCCCAATTCAAGTGCTATAGTGTGGTGAAGGGCATTTGATTTGGACTCAGAGGTCCCAGATTTGAATCATGGCTCCACTACTTCCTCCCAATTTGATGGTACAGAAGTTATTTCACCTTCTCAAGCCTCAATTGCCTCATTTTTAAGATGAGGAGAACTGGTCTATAGATTATGCAAGGTCACTTCCAGCTCTAAATCCTATTAACATACAGGGAAAGGAAGGAATAGAGCATATAGAACATGTCTAAAGAGAGACACTGAGCATAGAACAGCCTCCAGAGTTAAACCCATGGGATCTGAGATTGAAAGCTTCATTGTACTCCTCTGAGAGACCATTTAAAACAGAGAAAAGGAAAATTAAAAAGGTCTGAATTAAAAGTGTAGAGTTAATTTGCTCATTTCTCTGATACTTACATCACCTGTACTTGTTAATAATTATATAGACCATTTTAAAAAATAAACCTATTAGACATTCAAAATGACTTTAGTAAAAATCTATTGAGTTCAAAGCACTATGTTAGGTGCTAGATTATTAGGCTTTACGAGATAACAAAAGTTTTATAGATGCAGAATTGAAAATCTCAATCTAAATATTACATTTGTGATCCTTGCTCCTAAGGAATGTAGGAATTATTCTTTTTTTTAGGTCACAATAACATTATTTTTAATTTATTATATACTTATATTTAAATAATAAATACATAGTTATTTGCGTTAAAAATGAATCTCCAACAATATCTTTGTATGCCCTTCTGTATTTTTTAATTTGTCTCTATATTTCTGTATCATAACTTTCAATAAAATCTTTATAGTGTGAGCATAATATTTCAAATATTTTCTTTTTTTTTATTTTGCATTCATATTAAACATTTCTGCATTAGTCATGTTGTAAGCAAAGAATCAGAACAAAAGGGGAAAGACAAAAGAAAAGACAAAACAACCCCAAAAAAAGAAAATAGTACGTTTCAATCTGCATTCAGACTCCATAATTCTTTCTCTGGGTGGGGATAGCATTTTCCATCATGAGTCTTTTAGAATTGTCTTAGATCATTGCATTGCTAAGAAGAAGTAAGTCTATCAAAGTCAGTCATCACACAAAGTTGTTGTGATTGTGTATAATGTTCTCATGGTTCTGCTCACTTCACTCAGCATCAGTTCATGCAAGTCTTTCTAGGTTTTTCTGAAATCTGCCTGTTCATCATTTCTTATGGAACAATAGTATTCCATTACATTCATGCACACAACTTGTTCAGCCATTCCCCAATTGATGGGCACTCCCTCAATTTAAAATTCTATGCCACCACAAAAAGAACTGCTATAAATATTTTTGTACATGAGGGTCCTTTTCCCTTTTTTAAAAAAATGTTCTGTTTGGGATACAGACCAAGTAGTAGTATTGCTGGATCACAAGATAAGCACAGTTTGATTGCCCTTTGACATAGTTCCAAACTGCTCTCCAGAATGGTTGGATCAGTTCACAATGCCATCAACAATCCATTAGTGTTTCAATTTTCCACACCTTCTCCAACACTTATCATTTTCATGTTTTGTAATGTTAGTCAATTTGATAGCTGTGATGTGGCACCTCAGAGTTTTAATTTGCATTTCTCTAATCAATGGCAATTTAGAGCATTTTTTCATTTGACTATAGATAGCTTTAGTTTCTTCATCTGAAAACTGCCTGTTCATATCCTTTGACCATTTATCAATTGGGGAATTACTTGCATTCTTATAATTTTGACTCAGTTCTGTATGTATTTTAGAGATGAGGCCTTTATCAGAGACATTGGCTATAAAAATTGTTTCCCAGCTTTCTGCTTCCCTTCTAATCTTGATTGCATTGGCTTTCTTTGTGCAAACCCTTCTAAATTTAATTAATTTAAATTATTTAAATTTTTATTTAATTAAATCAATTTAATTTGATAATTTAATCAAAATTATCCATATTGCATTTCATAATGTTCTCTATCTCTTGTTTGGGTCATAAATTTTTCCATTCCCCATAGATCTGACAGGTCGATTATTCCTTGTTCTCCTAATTTGCTTATGATATCATCCTTTATGTCTAAATCATGTACCCAGTTTAACCTTATCTTGGCATATGGTGTAAGATGTTGGTCTATGCCTAGTTTTTGCTGTATTCTTTTCTAGTTTTCCCAGTAGATTTTGTCAAATAGTGGGTCCTTATCCAAGAAGCTAGAGTTTTGGGGTTTACCAAATAGTAGATTATTACAGTTTTTGACTACCATGTCTTGTGTACCTAACCTATTCCACTGATTCACCATTCTATTTCTAAGCCAGTACCAAACAGTTTTGATGTTTGCTACTTTATAATACAGTTTTAGATCTGTTATGGCTAGGCCACCTTCCCTAGCATTTCTTTTCATTAGTTTTCTTAATATTCTAGACTTTTTGTTCTTCCAGATGAATTTTGTTATTATTCTATCTAGTTTTATAGAGTAAGTCTTTGGTAGTTTCATTGGAATGGCACCAAATAAGTAAATTAATTCAGGTAGAATTGTCATTTCATTATATTAGCTCAGACTTCTCATGAGCAACTGATATTTGTCCAATTATTTAGATCTGACTTTATTTGTATGAAAAGTGTTTTGCAATTGTATTCATATAGTTCCTGGGTTTGTCTTGGAAGGTAGACTCCCAAATATTTTATAGTGTCTACACTTACTTTAAATGGAATTTCTCTTTCTATCTCTTCCTGCTTCAAAATCTTTTATTCATGAGATAAACACAAACACACACACAAAGAAAAGAAGATCAAAGCAGGAGATCTTATACAATTACAAAAAAAATTTTAAAAAAACAAAATTGAAAAACTTAAGAAGTGTGATCATTGCAATCATTAATCATGATGTATGCCACCCACCTCCTGATGTACTCAGGGTACAAAATGAGTCATACATATTTTGGGCTTTGATAATGCAGGACTTTATTTTCCTTAGTATGCGTATTTGCTTCAAGGGTTTTGTTTTGCTTTGTTTTATTGGGAGTGGTGGTAGTTGATGCTGCTGCTATTGTTTTTGGGAAGAGGGGATGAAGAACAGAAAATAGCTTTTTGTAATAGAAAAATTAACAAGCCATAAATGAACTCCTAAAGGTAAAAAACCCCTAGGACCAGATGGATTAAGAAGTATATCCTATCAGGCATTCAAAATAATTAATTCCAATATCATGTAAACAATTTGAAAAATAAGACGAGAAAAGATGCTACCAAATTCCTTCAATGATACAAATATGGTCTTCATACTTAAGCCAGACAGAATCAAAATTAAAAAAATAAAACTATAGGCCAATATAACTAACACATATTTGTTAAGAAATGTTAAACATATTAGCAAAAAAGATACTGAAGAGGTCTAGAGGTTTCGGGGTACTGCTGGAACCCCAAGATCGCAGTACTGGGCCCTGCCTGAAAAAATTCAACTCAAATCTTCTTCAGCCAGAGGAAAAGTTTATTAGTAATAAAACACATAGGCCAGCTGACGCCCATAAGGACAGGAGGGCATGAGAAGGTCTCAGCCTAGTGGGCCTGAGATTCTCAGCCCCAAATAAGGGCCGGGGTAGATCTTATATACTTTGGGTGACCAGGGAAGGGTCTGGGAAAATGGTCTGGGAAAAGGGTCTGGGTGAGAATTCCCAGAGATTGGAATGTCTAAGAGATTGAATAGACAATGTGAATAGACAATGAAGGAACTGAAAGGTATCTGAATGAGATTAAAAGGTAGGCTAAGGGTTTCAAAGGCAGATGAGGGGCTGGGGTCTGTAGACAAGGGGAGCCAAATTCCCTTTGGGGCAAGGGGAGAAGACCTGGGCTTGGGCCACATCCCATCATTCCCCCCTCAAACAAATTTGAACCAAATTCTTTTGGGGAGAGGGGCAAAGTCTTGATTTCTGAAACTGCTTCCTGCTGGCAAGGGGCATAGAGCTGTCCCTGCCTCTCTGGGTCCTGTTTGAGGGGTCAAACATGAAAACCTGGCTGATGCAAGGTTCAGCAGGCTAGAATCCTTGGGTTGGTATACAGCTTGAGCAGTCATCTGAAAATTTATGGCTTCAACCTTAGAAGAAAGGAATCTGACAAGGATATTTAGTAAACATGGACCAAACAAACAGAAAAATATGATCAGTAGTGGAATGAGAATAGGAACCAATATAGAAAGAAGCCAGGACTCCCATGAAAAAGATTTTTGAGCACTAAAGTTATTGTGAATTTCTTGCATCCAACTAACTTTTTCCAAAATATGAGCAGTGCAGAACTCTGTCTGCCCAGAGTTGTTATACATGCAACAAAATGTGTTTGCTAAAGCACATACACTCCCACTGGAGGCAAGCAAGTAGTTTAGAGCTATTCTATTATCTAGAACTACTTTAGCTAAGGAAACTAAAGATTGCTGGATTTCCTGGAGACCATAAGCTGTCACATTTGCCAACTGGTCAATAGTCTCTGTAAGGTTAGAGAGAATATGTTCATGCTGTAAGTTACACCAGGACATAAGATAGTGTGCTCCCTTTTTAAGAGACCAGGGGACATTTCCCCAAAATCCATGCTTTGCCTTTAAGTTAGAGACGATGGGCTGTTTGGCATTGAAAATGGAGAAGGGCAGTGCTAAAAATCCGAGGGTACACACCCAGAAGTCTTCATAGGGTGTCAAACATTGAGTGACCAAAACAGTAGTTCTGGGGCCTTGCCATGTGTTGGCACTTTGTCTCACCTTTTCCCCAAAATTCTTGTCACTAGTGGTATCTGCACAGGTAGTGCAGGTCAAAATATTAGCAGAAACTCTAACAAGCCCTCCCTCCACAGGGGTGTTAACTTGTCTAGTGGCCTTGCAGCTTGTCTCCCAAGTATGGGAATATTCCCCTTCAGAAAAGCAAAGTATTGATACAGAGAGAGTGGCCCATAGAGAAGTGGCAAGCATAAATGGAGTGGCATAAACTTCTGAGAAAGTCATATTGGGAAGGGGACTTTGTGGAGATGAGAGTTACCGTGTGGATGTGAGCATTCTAAAGAGTTCCCAGTTTAACTAAGGAAATATTTCCCCACTTTAAGAGGCTTCCTCAATTAGAATGACTGTAGCAGCCACCACCAGGAAGCTAGAAGGCTTTCCAGTGGCTCCTAAGGACTGAGTTAGGAGTGTGGAGGTCAATTTCAATTTAGATTTTAAAATCACAAAAGCCTGGTCTGGGCCCCACTCTTGAGAGAGTGAGTCAGGGCCCAGAGGACAGTCATAAAGGGGCTTAACCATCAAACTATTATCAGAGATCCAGAGTCTATCCATGCCTAGAAAAGTACAAAATTCTTTCTTAGTGGCCAGGACCAGGAGTTGCTGGCCCAGAAACTTTACAGACTGGCATGCTATCTGGACTTTGTTCAAAGAGACCCTGTAGCCTTGAGTTCCCAAGAAATTAAGCACTCCTGAGGCAATGGACAAAGAAACCTCCTGGGTGGGGCCACAAATACAGCGATAGGTAAATACTTTAGGGTCTCGGAGGTAAACAATGGCTGGGGTGGCAAAAGTATCCCAAATTGTCTCCCACAGTTCCAGGGGAACAGGGGGAGGTCTGGCACACAGAGGGAAAAGGGACATGGGAGGCTTAACTAGAGAAAATTGGCTCCCCAACTTCACCATCAGGTTCCTTCCCAAGGAGGGGGCAGGACAAGAGGAGAGCATAAGGGAGGAGTGTTTAAACAACAGATTCTCAAATAGGCAGGGGGAGGGGTATGTCTGGAGACATCCCTCAGTTACCTCTAGAATGCCCATGATGGGATGGGTCGAGGAGTGAATAGGGCCAGAATAATTGGTTAAAGCAAAGAACATAGTCATGATAAAGTGGGTAACCTTACCTTCAGCCTCGATTTCTGCCCAGGGCTTGATGAGAGAGATGTAGAAAGTGGGAGTGTGGCCCTCACCCAGGCTCCCTTGTCCTCCCCAGTCTTGAGAAGACTGGAGGACAGGGTACTGGGGGGCTGCTTTACCACTTCTCGGGGACAATCCTTCCTCCAATGTCCCTCCTGGTCACATCTTGGGCAAAGTCCTGGAGGTGTCTGTCTTGGGGGCTTCCTCCAAGGGGCGCCCTAGAGGGGCACTTCTGGACCAGTGAGCCTCCAGTGGCCTCCCCTGCCCAAGTTGCTGAGCATCAGAAGCAGGTTTTCCCACTGCCCAAGTTGCCAGGAACACCCTTGGGTCTTTCCCTGACCATGGCAGCAGCCAGGAATCAAGCTTGTTCTTTGTTTCTAGCCCTCTGCCTGCGTTCTTTCTCCTCTGCTGCAACTAGGTCCCTGTTGTTAAAGACTCCAAAGTCAATCTCCAATAACTGAGCCTAAGGTGTTTGGGGTCCCATTGCCAATTTCTGTAAGTTTCCTCCTAATATCTGGGGCAGATTGGTTAATGAAATACATGCTAAGGATTGCTGCCCCTTCTGTAGAGTTAGGATCTAAATTCGTGTACTTTTTAATGCCTTCTACTAGCCTATCTTGGAAAAGGTCAGGGTTTTCCTTTTCTTCCTGAGTAATTCCCTTAATCTTTTGAAAGTTTACCTGCTTTCAAAAGGCCATTTTCAGGGCCTTCTAAGAGGCAAATTATCATGTAGTCTCTCTTTCCCCTATCCTCACTCTTCTGATAATCCTATCCCAGATCACTAGCAGGAACAGCGGCTATTTCTGGGGGGTATTTTGTGGGGTCATCACTAGGAAAATGATCCCCAGAGTTTTGGGCTTGTTCCCAGATTCTCTTCCTCTCCTCAGTGGTACAACAGGTGGAGAAGAGGACATGCAAATCACCCCAAGAAAGTTCAAATTGTAGGGACACATCCCTGAAGCCTTCATTAAATTTATTTGGATCTTCAGAGTATCGACCCAGCTTTTCCTTAATGTGGGTGAGGTCTGAAATGGAGAATGGAACAAAGCACCCTAAGTGTCCCATTAGGAGATGTGGGTACTTCCCTTAAAGGAAAAAGCCCTGAAGGCCCTGTGGGAACAGGGGCTTGTGGGGGAGGGAGGGGGGAAGTCCCACTTCTCGTGAGTGAGGGACTGGAAAGTGCCGGCTGAACTGGCAAGGCCAAGGAATCCAGATGGCAAAGGGGAAGATTACCTGACACCAGAGGAGGGGATCAGGAGAGAAGACACCACTTTGATACCCTTGTCTGGAACCTGAGAAGGGGTCTCGTCTGAAGTAGAGGTTTGGGGAGGAGGCAACAAGTTGAGAACCTTGTCTAGAGCTTGAGCTGGGGTCTCTCTGGAAGTAGAGGCTGGGGTGAGGCCCTTGCTCAAGGCTTGAGTAGAAGTGGCTTCTAGAGTAGGGGCCTGGGGAGGAAATGGAGGGACCAGAGGAGCAGAAGGGAGGGTCTGGGGAGAATGAGGAACAGCCGGAGAGGCCAGAGGACAATGGGGTGGAGATAGGTGCTGGAGAGGTGGTGCCAACCGAGGTTGGGAAGAGGGGGATGCCGTAACCCTAGGAGACATAAGAGGATTGTCCAAAAGGTCCATTTGGTCCCCACTCACCGCTAGTGCGGTGGCTCTAGCTACGAGCATCTTACAATCCTTTCTGAGAATGGGATCTCTAGAAACCTCAACAAAAGCCATTAAGTAAGAAATCTCCACCCATTTTCTTTCTCTGAGACAATATTTTTCTAACTCTGAGAGGGTCTTTACCCGTAATGTCCCAAAAAGGGGCCATGCCTCACAATTTTCCAGGTGATACTGAGGCCAAATGCTGTTACAAAAATGCACCAGCTTTTTCTTTTTAAGTTCTTTGCAGAAGCTAAGATTTTTCCAATTTAGTAAAAGACAGCCCAAAGGTGAGTTCTTAGGAAATGAAAAAGATAGACCTATTGTGGGCTTAGGGAAAAGAAAAAAAAAGGAAAAGAAAAAAAAAATATATATATCCAACAGTTTCCCAATTCCCTAGCGCCAGAGAACTGAGATGTTTGAATCTATGTTTCCTGATAGGGAGTCCATCCTCTATGCTAAGGAAGGTATATACCCAGGTCCAAGTGCTCAAGCAGAGGCACTGGACCAAAAAAACTAAAAAGTCAGGCGGAATTGGGGAGGGGGAGGCTTACCAGTGGTGGCTGAAGAAGAGTTTGAGATTTGGCAGCTATGTTCCTGGTGAGTGAACCATATGAAGAGGTCTAGAGGTTTCAGGGTACTGCTGGAACCCCAAGATTGCAGTACCAGGCCCTGCCTTAAAGAATTCAACTCAAATCTTCTTCAGCCAGAGGAAAAGTTTATTAGTGATAAAACACATAGGCCAAGTGATGCCCATAAGGACAGGAGGGCATGAGAAAGTCTCAGCCTAGTGGGCCTGAGATTCTCAGCCCCAAATAAAGGTCAGAGTAGATCTTATATACTTTGGGTGACCAGGGAAGGGTCTGGGAAAAGGGTCTGGGAAAAGGGTCTGGGTGAGAATTCCCAGAGATTGGAATGTCTAAGATATTGAATAGACAATGTGAATAGATAATGAAGGAACTGAAAGGTATCTGAATGAGATTAAAAGGCAGGCTAAGGCTTTCAAAGGCAGATGAAGGGCTGGGGCCTGTAGACAAGGGGAGCCAGATTCCTTTTGGGGCAAGGGGCAAAGGCTTGGGCTTGGGCCACACCCCATCAGATACTATAACATATCCCAAAGATTATGCATTATGCTTAACTTGAACTTGTACCAAAAGTATTTATTAGAAACAAGGAAAACAAAAATCATATAATCGTATTAACAGTTACAGAAAAGGTTTTTGAGAAGATACAAAACTTACTCCTGTCATAAATACAACAAAAGAGGAATGAACAAATATTTCCTTAATATGCTAAGTAGCACTTTAGGCCAGCATTAAGTGTAATGCAAATAAATAGAGTCCTTTCCAATAAGATCACAGATAAAAATAAGGATTTTCACTATTTCCATTATTATGCTATGGTGCTAGAAATGTTTGCTATAGTAATGACAGAGAATAAGCATAGGCAATAGAAAATGAAATCTTAGAGAACTCAAGTCAAATAAAAATTAATTGAAATTGAAAACTTTAGCAAAGTTGCAGGAAATAATATAAATCCACACAAGTCATTATCATTTCTGTATATTTCCAACAAAATCCAGCAGAAAGCAATAGCAAGAGAAATTCCATTTAAAACAGCTACAAAATGTGGAAAATATTAAGGAGTCTACTTAATAAGACATGTAGCAACTATATGAATACAAGCACAAAATAATTATGTGAAGATAAACTAATGATGAAAAATGAAAAAAAAAGCAATAATATTTTTTTCATTTTTTTTTAGGCAATTGGGGTTAAGTGACTTGCCCAGGGTCACACAGCTAATAAGTGTCAAGTGTTTGGTATGAGGCTGGATTTGAACTTGGGTCTTCCTGACTTTCGGGCCGGTCCTCTATCTATTGTACCACCTAGGTGCCCCTAAGATCAATAATATTAAATAAAATTGAAAATGTATATAATGTTCCATACCTGTAAACTTCTCACTTTGGCCAAGTCGTGGTTGAAGGTACTTTCATATATCTACACTGAGTTCATAATCATTCTTTGTAATTTTTTGACATTTACTTTTAATTGTTGTCATTTTTCTTCCCATTTATATTATAGTCATCTTATTGTTTTCTTGGTTCTACTTATTTTACTTTCTATCAGTTCATCTAAGTCCTTCCATGCTTCTCTATGTCCACCATTTTTGTCATTTCTTCCAGTAGATTAATATTGTAGTAAAATGATCTATCACAATTTGCTTTTAGTGTTTTGCTCTCTAGAAAAAGCACTACTATAAATAGTTTACTGCTTATGGAGACTTTCTTCTTACTGGCACATATAAACTAACTTTCTTGCTATATAAGCACCTAGTAATACAATGTCTGCTTAGCAGAGGGTACATAGTAAGTGCTAAATAAATGTTCATCGAGAAAGAGGGGGAGATAGAATGGAGAGAAAGACACAGATAGCAACCATAACTGTGAATGTGAATGAGATGAACTCTCCATAAAATGGAAATGGGCAGCAGAATGCATTAAAAAGCATAATTCTACAATTTGTTGTTTACAAGAAACACAATTGAAACAGAGGGAAACACACACCAGAAAGGTAAAATGCTGGAGTAAAATATATTATGCTTCAGTTGAAGCAAAAAAAAAAAAAAGCAGGGGTAGCAATCCTGATCTCAGACAAACAAAAGCAAAAAATAGATCTTATTAAAAGAGATAAGGAAGGAAACTACATCCTACTAAAAGGCACCATAGACAATGAATTAACATAATTACTAAGCATATATGCACCAAGTGGTATAGCACCTAAATTCTTAAAGGAGATGTTCTGAGAATTACAGGAAGAAATAGACAGCAAAACTATACTAGTGAGGGACCTCAACCTCTTCCTCTCTGAACTTGATAGGGGGAGAAAATTTAAAACTCAAAACGTTATGGAAGTGAATGCTGAAAACTACAAAATAAATTAATAAAAAAATAAAATAAAAAACCAAATAAATGTTTATTGACTGGGTGAAAGAGCATGGAAATTTTAGTGATTTTATTTGCATAACTTCTAAATCTTCAGAATTAATATTTTTAATAATAAATAACTCCAATCCCAATGTACTACTGTGCCTATCTTCCCATAGCCCCTCCAACATTGATTATTCCAATTTTTTGTCATCTTTAACAGTTTGAGAGGATAAGATGAAACTCTAGAGTTGCTTTGATTTGTGTTTCTTTTATCATTTATAGGTTGAAGAGTCTTTCATATGGTTGGCAAGAATTTGTGTCTTTTGGGAACCATTTTTTCATATACAATATTCACATTTTGACCTCTTGTGCAGTAGTGCATGGCTTCTGGTTTTATACACACACATACACATACATGCTTATATACTATGTATTACATAATACACATATTATATAAAAATACATATTTTATACAGCTACATATTTTAATGATTGATATATTTAATAATTAATATTGTATGTTTGTATGTATATATTTATATGTACAATTATATGTTAATATATTATATAGAATATATGTGTATATTATGTATACACATGCACATTTACATTGATGTTCTATACATCTTGAATACTAAATCTTGATTGTAGATATTTGAGAGATCATTTAATACTGATTGTCCCAGGTTCCAGCAACAACTACTAGTAATAACTCTGGTGAAAATATTTATCGGGAAAAGCATTACTATTTTTTTTTCCAGGTTAGAGCTATTCAGCCATGGGAGACTGCTTATACTGCTGGAGGGAACTAGAGAAACTGAAGTCAAAATGAACAATTAAAGGCTTGTTATATAAGAGCCATAAGGCAACCTAACATCTTTAGGACTATGTCCATGGGCTCCTCCTTTTTTTTTTGTTGTTCTTTTGTTTGTTTGTTTTTGCTTAATATAATGTGCTATAATGGCTCAAGTAATTGTTTTACAGCCAGGAAAAGCTGTGATTTTCTGCAACAAAATGAAAAGCAGGCTCTCTGCTATCAACCCAAAGTGGTAAAACAGCTAAAAGTAAAACCTTATATTTTGGAAGATAAAATAATGCAGTGAATTCAAAAAACTGCTGAATTTAGAGTTAGTAGACCAAGGCTGAAATCCTACCCCTCCTGGCCCCATGAGATAATAAAAATATTAAAACAAAGTTAAAAGACTGATAAAATAGAAGAAAGTGTAAGTTATCACATAACAAAAAAAAAAAAAACACTGACCTGAAAAATAAATACGGAGAAATAAGTTCAGAATCATCAACTACCTGAAAGCCATGATCCAAAAAGAGCATATTCATTATATTTTAAGAAATCATAAAAGAAAACTTCCAAGATCTCATGGAAGAGGGCAATGTAAGAATAGAAAGAATCCACTGACCACCTCTTTAAACAAATCCCAAAATTAAAACTCCTAGGAATATTGTAACCAAAATCCAGGGCTTCTAGGTCAAAAGAAAAATACTATAAGTAGTAAGAAAGAATTCAAGTACAGAAGAATTGTAGTCAAAAATCACGCAAGACTAGAAGTCACAAGTATAAGGAGCAGAGAGCTTGAAATTTGGTATTGCAGAAGGCAATCATTACAGGCTTACAACCCAGAATATCTTGCCCAGAAAAACTGAGTGTAATCCTTCAGGGGCAAATAAATATCTTTAGTGAAATAGAGGTCTTCTAATTATCCTTGCTGAAAAAACCAAAGCTGTGAACAAACTTTGAAATACAAACACAGGAGTTGACTGAAACATAAAAAATATACACATATGAGTGAACAGTCATAAGAGACTTAATACAAACAGACTCTTTAGATTCTAATTTGGAGAGATAATACATGTATCCCAGCAGAATTGTATTATCATCAAGGATCATGGAGGGAGAAGTTTTGAAAGTTGTTATATTATGTTTTGGTGAACTTCAAATAAGAATGGAAATGAAGGAGAAAAAAATAGACTGGGAGGGCAGAGAGAGAAAGGAAGGATAGGACATCAATTTGCCCTCTCTTAAGTCTAAGTAAATCTAACAAAAAAAAGAAGATATGAATGGCATTTATTGAATTTTAGAAACATAAGATAAACTTGATCTCTGGAGATTATTGAATGAGAATTTAAAGGAGCATACAAATTTCTCAGTTGTGCATAGTACTTTCACAAAAATTGGCTATATATTAGCACATAAAAACCTTGCAAACAAATGCAGAAAAGCAGAAATATCAAATCATCCTTTGCAAATGATAATGCAATAAAATTATACTCAGTATTGAGCCTTTGAAAAAAAGAATTAAAAACTAATTGGAAACTAAATAAAAATCCTAAAGATTGGGTGGATCAAAGAACAAATGATAGAAATAATCAATTACTTCATTAAAGGTAATAGTAACAGTGAAACAACATGCTAAAAGTTTGGTAATGTAGCCAAAACAATATTTAAGGGAAAATTCCTATTTCTGAAACCTTTATTTTTTTTAATTCACCTTTATTGATGTGTTTTTATATCACCATAGTTTCCCCCAGGATTCCTCCCATTACCCCTCTGGTAGAGTCATCTCATATAACAAGTAGTATTTTTATAAACATTTTTCATTGTTAAAAAAAAGAACAGAGAAACAACAGATCAATGATTTAAGTATATAACTTTAAAAGCCTAGAAAACTGACAAAATAAAAACCGCAATTTAAAAACCAAAAAAGAAATTCTGAAAACAAAATATGAGATTAACAAAATTTTTTAAAAAGAATCAGTAAACAAAACTATTAACTGTTTTTAAAGCACTAATAAAATAGATAATTTTTTTTTATTGCTAACCATTTAGCTAACTTGACACTGAGGACCAGAGGAACACAAAGTGGCTGCACAAAGAATCCTAATTGTTGTCACATCCATACCAATGACTACAGTTATCCCTTACATATTGTGAGGGTTAGGGGCACAGCACCTCTGTGATCTAGAAAATCTGTATAAAATTTTTTGGCCCTCACTTCATTCCAGAGAAGAAGACTAATTTTTTTTCTTTTTCTTTTATGGGGTGTTCACAATACCTTATTGTATAATTTGAGTTGATATTATACAATACTATACATAAATTTTATGCATTTCTGAGTTTTTAAACTTTTTCCTGTGTCACCTGCTTGTCTTTGCATGTTGTCTGAGGCTTCCACAGAACTTCCAAAAAATTCCCATATGATTTCTCACGCCAACCCATGATATATGAGAACAGTGACAGGGAAAGTTACAGTGTGGAAGGGATAACAATACTTCTCATTTCTCCTTTGCTGTGGATTCAAGAATTTTCCATGCCCCATAGACTCTAACATCACAGTCAGCCTCAATCCTACACTCCTCACAGATAGTTTTGTCTCCTTCATCAAGGCAGCTGTAGTATAAATGTTTAAATACAGTTTTCAGAAATTTTCAAGATTTTTTTTTATTCTGGTGATTATGGAATGCTTGTTCTCCAAGTGAGTTCTGTTAGCACCTATACAATGAAATATGAGAAAATCATTTTTTTGAAGCACCTCAAAGAAACCATATGCAGATAGCAGGCCATAATCATTTGCATATTGCCTCCCCTAGTAGACTGTTAGCTCCTCTGTGAGAGGGGCTGGAATTGTCTTTTGCCTTTCTTTGACTATCTAGTGCTTAGCACAGTGCCTGAGGCATACTAGGTGCTTAATAAATATTAATAGCCTGACTCAGGAAATGTAGTCAAGCTCCTTTGTTTTCCAGAGGAGGAAATGGAGGCCCAAAGAACCCAGCAGTACATAGCTCTAAGAGTTCTTCTAACTAAAACATTCTATGAATAAAACACTAGATACTGCAATTAGGGAAAACAGAATATGAAAGGTAAGGTTAGAGTAGAAGGGGTGGAGCCAAGATGTCTGAGTAAAATCTGTGACTTGCTTGACCTTTCCCCAAAACCCCTCCAAATACCTGTAAAAAAAAAGACTCTACAAAAATTCTAGAGCAGAAGAACCCACAAAAAGACAGAATGAAACAAATTTAAAGCCAAAAAGAACAGGATGGTTGATAAGAAAGGTCTGTTGTGCTGGGCTGGGACAAGAGCGCAGTTAAGCACAGGCCATGCTGGGCTTCAGTGAACCTGGAGCAGTCCTCAGGGGATTGAATCAAGGAGAGCTCTGGCAGTTTCTAGACTTCTCAACCTACAAACACAAAAGACAACTTAGAAGGTCAGTAGGAAAGGTGTGTCTGACCACAGTAAGAGAGGAGCTCATCCCAGTCCCAGTTCTAGCACAGTCCTGAGGCAATGGCTACTTCCAGAGCTCTGGACCTACCGTCGGGGGGGGGGCATTGAGTGGCTGATCAGGGGGGGATTGTAGGGATCTCTTTGCTGATGCTGAGGCAGGATTCCATTGTTTTGCCTGTCCTTGGTTCCGGGTTGCAGTTCTGGATGGCAATCCTGCAATGAGGAGGAGCGCTGGCATGGTAGAGCTTGTGGCAGTGGTAAAGACAGAATGTTCCTCACAGTTCTAAGGCAGAAAAGAGTGTTTATGGTCACTCATAGAACAGAGCCCAGGGCAGGAAAGAAGTAAACAACTCATCCTTAATTGTACCACCTTGGAAGAACAGAAAATTTACAGGTCCCTAGAAGTATCTCTGAAAACAGCTGCACAAAACTGCTGAAGTTTGGGACAGTACATTTTCCACACTGGAAGCAGACTCCTATCTTAAAAAACAGTTTAAAACTCAGGTAATTGCCTCAGATCATGAGCAAACAGAGGAAAAAAAGTCAGACCATAGAATCTTACTTTGGTGACAAGATCAAAACATACCACCAGAAGAAAACAACAAAGTCAAAGTTCCTAAATCCAAAGCCTCCAAGAAAAATATGAATCAGTTCCAGGGCATGAAAGTGTTCAAAAAGGATTTTGGGAAGAAAGTAAGAAAAGTAGAGGGAAAAATTGGAAAGACAAATGAGAATGATGCAAGAAAATCATGAAAAATGAGTAAATAGCTTGCTAAAGGAGACTCAAAAAAAATACTGAAGAAAATAGCACCTTAAAAAAAAGCTTAACCAAAATGGCAAAAGAGGTCCAAAAAGCCAATGAGGAGAAGAATGCCTTAAAAAGCAGAATTGACCAAATGGAAAAGGAGATTCAAAAGCCCACAGAAGAAAACACTTCTTTAAAAATTAGAATAGAGCAAATGGAAGCCAGTGACTTCATGAGAAATCAAGACATAAAACAAAACCAAAAGAATGATAAAGTAGAAGACAATGTGAAATATCTCATTGTAAAAACAACTGACATGTAACAGATCCAAGAGAGATAATGTAAAAATTATTGGGACTATCTGAAAGCCATGATCAAAAAGAAATTATCAAGGAAAACTGCCTTGATATTCTAGAACCAGAGAGTAAAATAAAAGTGGAAAGAATCCACTAATCACCTCCTGAAAGAGATCCCCAAAGGAAAACTCCCAGGAGTATTGCAGCCAAATTCCATAGTTCTCATGTCAATGAGAAAATATTGCAAGCAGCCAGAAAGAAACAATTCAAGTGCTGTGGAAACACAATCAGGATAACACAAGATTTAGCGGTTTCTACATTAAGGAACTGGAGGGCTTGGAATATAATATTCCTGAGGTCAAAGGAGACAGGATTACAGCCAAGAATCACCTACTCAGCAAAACTGAGTATAATCCTTCAGGGGAAAAAATTGACATTCAGTGAAATAGAGGACTTTCAAGCATTCTTGATGAAAAGACCAGAGCTGAATAGAAAATTTGACTTTCAAGTACAAGACCAAAGAGAAGCATGAAGAGGTAAAACAGGAAAGAGAAATTTTAAGGGACTTATTAATGTTAAATTGTTTACATTCCTACATGGAAAGATGATATTTGTGACTCATGAGAACTTTGTCAGTATTAGGGTAGTTGGAGGGGGAAAATTATGTGGATAGATAGATAGATAGATAGATAGATAGATAGATAGATAGATAGATAGAAAGATAGAGGGTACAGGGTGAGTTCAAAATGAAGGGGTGATATCTAAAAATAAAATTAAGGGGTCAGAGAGGATTATACTGGGAGAAGGAGACAGAGAGAGGTAGAATGCTGTAAATTATCTCACATAAAACAGACAAGAAATAGCTTTTACAGTGGTGGGAAAGTGAGGGAAGATGAAAGGGAATTAGTGAATCTTATTCTCATTGGATTTGGCTTAAGGAGGGAATAACATACACACCCAATTCGGCATGGAAATATATCTTACCTTATAGGAAAATAGGGAGGAAGGGAATAAGAGATGGGAGATGATAGAAGGGAGGGCAGATTGGAGGAGGGGGTAATCAGAAGCAAATACTTTTGAGGTGGGCCAGGGTCAAAGTAGAGAAGAGAAAAAATGAAGGGGTGGGATAGGATGGAGGGAAATATACTTAGTCTTTCACAACATGACTATTATGGAAGTGTTTTTCATGACTACATGTAATATAGCCTATGTTGAATTACTTCCCTTCTCAGTGAGGAAGGGTAAGTAGGGAGGAAGGGAGAGAAGTTGGAACTCAAAGTTTTAAAAACAAAGTTAAAAATTGTTTTTACATGCAACTGGGAAACATGATGTACAGACACAGGGACATAGAAATGTATTCTTCCCTACAGGAAAACAGAAGGAGAAGGGAATAAGAGAAGGGGGGGTGATAGAAGGAAGGGAAGGTTAGGGGAAGGGGTTTTCAGAATGCACACCATCTTGGGTTGGGGAAAGGGGAGAGATTGGGACAAAATTTGGAACTCAAAATCTTGTGGAAGTGAAGGTTGAAAACTAAAAATAAATTAATTAATTTTTAAAAAAGGAAAGAAAGGGAAGGTTAGCCTTAGTCATGGAGAGGATATAGAGATATTGGGCTTCCTTGTAAAACAATGAGGTGGCACCAGTGATCTCCAGAAGCTTCTATACTGATTGGAGAGGTCTTTCTGCTCATTTTCTGAGTGCCTTTCTGTGCTCTAGACCTTCAACATTCCATTACAAATTGTCAACCCTGAATCCCATGCAATTTGCTATAGGTTTTTGGTAAATAGAGAAATAAACTTTGACCCCACTGTATAAACAGGCCTAAGGTCACACAGTTATGAATAGTCAATGTGAACTAAAATCTTCATTTTCATCAAAGCACTCTTTCTCCAAAACCATGTTCTTTAAAGTCATCAAGACCATCAGTAGCAGGAAAGTGACTGCTTTTGACTCACCTTGGTCCTGGTACTACTGATAAATGGAGATAAGGGGCATTCAGCATCCTGCCAGGCAGTCTGTTCTCAGGAGTGTGTTTGATAATAATTAAGCAAATAAGCCAAACAGACTTGTAAACTGAGTAGGGAAGTGTAACATTGGTTATAATGTTATATTGCAAGTTGTCAGTAAATTTTTTTAAGTCTTTATTTTAATGTGTTTGGCATTTCTTTTTGTGTGTAAGAACATCATGTTCACTATACATTGTACACTGAGTACCCTTCAACTATCCTCTTGCCAAAACCTAAGCCTTTTGTAATTTTTCTCCACAGTACCTAGAGTTAGGGACACAAGCCAAAAAACATGAGAAAAGGGAGCCTAAACCTTCTCAGTAGAGGTCAAGCTCCCCAAAACTAAACTTGGTTAGTTCTCACACCAGAATCCAGAGCACATGGGGATCTTCAATAGAGAAGGAGAGAGAAACTGCCCTAGCTTCTCCTCCCTCCCCACTGTGGTTTAACCATTAGAATGTTTTTTTTTCCTTTTATCATCCATGATCTAAATAATTGTCTCAGCTTTCCATTTCACATTGTAGGTACAGACACTAATATTCCACTGACTTTATTTTAATTAGGGACTAATTCTTTCTTAAAGTGGCTCATTCTCCCAAAGATTCCCTACAAACCAAAGCCAGAAGTACTTGTAGTCAGCCTAAGTCAGCAATTATTCTTCAAGAAGGTGGCCCATAGTGTGAGTTCTTGCTTTAGTAAAGCCTGTTTCCAAGGAAAACCACAAGCAAACAGGTTAAATAAGTTTCTTCTCAAGAAAATTGTTTTCTTGAAAGAAAGACAGCTTTGACAACCATCAAAAACCAGTTCTTGTTTAGTTTTCTGCCAATATAACCTCAAAAGCTCCTTATTAAAATAATGTTTCTTAGGGCTAGCAATGTCAAAGGGTGAGGTTGGTGGTGCAACTTGCTCTTAATTATGAAGTGCAAGAAGGAGCACAGGACAAGGGGAAGGGCCTACATCTTCTCAGAAGTGATGCTTTGATTTTTTTTTCCAAGTGTCTGGTCAAAGACCTTAGCTTTCCTGAAGGGTTCGTGGTGTTTCTGTTATTTTCAGTTCCACACAGGTGAACCTAACTCACTGATTGAGCATAAGATAAAGGCAGGAAGAAACAAAAATGAAATTTATCTTGTTCCAAAGATCATGTTGGTGGGTACATATGATTTGTGTGGTTCTATAACCCTACCCCCACTCCCAACCATGCTTAATTTGCAAATGGTCCTCAGAACATTAACCAAGGCAAAAGTTATGTAAGGTAAACTTTAACTCGGATGCCTAGATACCTCATGACTTAATTACCGTGTCTCTAGAGCAAAGTCAGTCCCATAGCTTGGTGTTATGAGGGGAGTAGGGTCTGGTGGGTAAATAGCCACAGAAAGCTTGACCCCCAGGCCCAAATACACTGCCTGTCTGAGTGACTTTGGATGACTCCTTCAACTTCCTACTTTTCTCATCTGTAAAAGGGGCATGACCACCTGGCTATAAGGGAGTATGACTTCTCTATAGAAACTTTATAATTTACTGAGCATCCCTGATTATAAAGTGAATATAATGTGAAAAGATATGAAGAAAAGAGCAGCATGTATGCCTGCCCTCAAGGAAGTTAAACTTTATTGGAAAAATGCAGACACCTACAGAAAATATATTTTAATGACAAAACAAAAAAAATAATAGCCACATTTCTTTTCATGTTTTATTGTGGTTTTATTTATTACATTAAGTATTTACAAATTACATTTTTTTCATTTTTAACCTTCCCTTTTATAAGATTTTGAGTTTCAAATTTTTTTTTCTCCCTCTCCCCTCCTCAAGATGGCAAGCAATCAGATATAGGCTAAACATGATGTACAATCATGTTAAACATCTTTCCATATTAGTCATGTTGTGAAAGAAGAATTGGAACAAAAAGGGAAAACCATGAGAAAGAAAAAAAAAAGAAAATATTATACTTCAATCTGTATTCAGACTCCATAGTTCTTTCTCTGGGTGTGAATAGCATTTTCTATCATGAGTCTTTTGGAATTGCCTTAGATTATTGTTTTGCTAAGAAGAGCTAAGTCTATTACAGTTGGTCATGTCACAATGTTGCTGTTACTGTATACTATGTTCAACTGGTTCTGCTCACTTCGCTCAGCATCAGTGCATGTAAGTCTTTCCAGGTTTTTCTAAAATTCATCTGCTCATCATTTCTTATAGAACAATAGTATAATAACCACATTTCTCTAGCATTTCCATTCTTCTCACATCGACTATGTGATGTAAGTAATGCAAGCATTGTTATCCTTTTTTATTGTGTCTGCTTCCCCGACTAGTACCCACAGGCTGGATCCCTAAGGGGTCAGCTATTTTTAGGGTTCTGAAGTAATTTTAGTTGGGTTTCATGAAAAGATTGCTGTTCAGTCATGATTAACTCTTCCTGACCCCATTGGCCCATAACACACCAATACTGTCCAGAGTGTTTTCTTGGCAAAAATTCTAGAGTGGTTTGCTATTTCTTTTTTCCAGTGGATTGAGGAAAAGAGAAGTTAAGTGACTTGCCCAGGGTCACACAGCTAGTAAGTGTCTGAGGTCAGATTTGAACTCAGGTCTAATTCCAGGCACAGTGCTCTATCCACAGTCAACCAGCCGTCTCCTTTATGTAAAGATATCTACATGTAAATCTGTGTGGAAGGATAGAATCATATGTGGTGTGCTTGCCTGGCTATAGAAAATATCAGATATGGGATTCCCACATGTATTTTACTTAGCGAAGGTCACTACAACTCAAGATTATAAGGGTTTCAAAGACATGATATAAATTTTAGTTGTTAACAAGGGAAACAGAGTCATATTGCTTCAAGCATTGTTCTATTTACACAGAGCACATTCTTGAATGTTGGTGGGTTCCTTGTGATATTGTTTTAAGTAACAGTAGAAAAATGACAAGGGCATTTTAACATTCTGCAGTTTCTATGTTTATATTCTTAAACACCACCTTCCTAGTGGTTTCATAAGAAATTGCTTGTTATGGCAATTCTAATTGTCAAGGTTCCTTATTAATTACAGTTAGTTCTACTCCAAAGTGGATACTATGAGATGGAATCAGTCATATGCTTTTTTTAAGTTTCCTCCAGTCCTCTTCATCCAAGAAGGAACGTATCCTGTCATTGGACAAGGGTCTTTGTGTTGAAATCTGGGTCCTTTCTTGCCTGGAGGAACATCTGTTAAGCAGGGGGACAGAAGGAAAGGGGCTCTAGAACTAAGAATACATGATCTACAGTAGCTTTAAAAGAACATGAACATGTTCTTGAAATGTGAAATATGATTAAAGTGGTTATGACCAACTGAAGTAAGTTTTGAATCTACCCAGATGTAAAAATGAAGGCAAAATGACCAATCAAGTGGGGTCCATTCAAACTGTTCAGGGACCTCACCAGCTACTGAAATTGTTAGTGTGTGTCTTCCAAACCTGTTGTGATCTGCTAGAGATGTTAGTGTAGGTACAGAATGAGTTATTGATTGAAAAACAAACTGTTCCTTATTTCAAAGTGAGGAGATAAAATCAGTGTTTCTGGAGAGCCACTTTACAAGTAGAATTAACCTTCTGTTGTATTAGTTAGATTACATTTATGATACAGCTTTACAGGGTTCAGCAATCACATATTTTTGTAGGTGCCCCACCAAATATTTTATTCAGTACCTTGGTTTTAGTGGTAGGCTTAACTTTATACACAAGTGGGTGCTGTATGCATTCTGAAGGGTGATTGTTCACATGATCACCATAGGCTATGAAACTATTATGGAGAAGAATAGGCCCCATGAGCAGCAAGCAATCCATTTTCTGTGTTTGCCACTGACAAAAATAAGTCCTAGAGCAGTTATTGTTGTCCTTTTGAGAAGAGTTGCAGAAAGCTCATTGGTCAATGCAATACAGAGCATAATCTCACCAAATAAGTTAGTTAAGTTAGTGTGCAATATATATTCTCATTCAAAGATGTTTCCAAATATAACTTTTAGAAGTAGAGTTTTATAGATAGGCTACAAGAAAACAAAGGAGAATTATGAGAAGAATAATAGATTTCATAATAATTACTGGTCAAATAATTTACCACATAATTACCCTAGTCTCATTTTAGAATTCCCAAAGTTCATATTTTTCAAACATATGCATTCTTTCAGCTTCTTCTCTCACAGTGCTGATAATTCAATAAACATTTATTAAGTGTCTACCATGTTCTAGGTACTGTGCTAAGTGCTGAGGATGCACATTTTTGGTAAAGGAAGCTAGTTTTTGCCATCAAAAATTTTACAATGCAATGAGGAAGAGAACACAAAAAAAGAAGCTGTATGGGAGAAAGGGGAACACAAGGCCAGGTACCTGGCATGGGGGCAGCATGTTCCATGAAGAAGAAGCCAAAGAGTGTCACTTAGAAAACGGAGAGTTACACAGAAAGTTGTGAGCTTTCTACAAAGGTTATGGATAATGGGTGGGGAAGGGAGCAGGATACCTGGCATGGATGCATGTGGTTCTAAGAAGTAGAAACCAAGAAGGGCTGCTGATGGAAAATGTAAAGTTATCTGGAACATTGTGAGCTCTCTACAAAGGAAGGCTTTGGGGGCAGTTTATTATTCTCCCTTCTCTCTCCCATTTTAGATGAGAGAGGTAACTGTGGGCTTTGAGAAGGCATTGAGTGTCAAAAATTGAATCAAGCTGCTTGGTGATGAGGGTTTAGGTGATCATCTTATCATGAGGGAATTGAGAAGGTGATAAGACTTCATGGCCAAGCCGAGGACAAGTTTAGAAGGGCTTGTATATCCTTAAGTCACCAGCCCTACAGCACCTACTTCATCTCTCTGTCTCTCTCTCTCTCTTTCTCTCTCTCTCTCTCTCTCTCTCTCTCTCTCTCTCTCTCTCTCTCTCTCTTTCATACACATACACACACAGACATATATATATATGTGTATATATATATATATATATATACACACACACACACACACACACACACACACATACATACAAAGACTGCCTATAATTAATCAGTAAGCATTTATTAACTACCCACTATGTGCCAAACTCTGTGCTAGGCACTGAGAATACATATACAAAGAATGAAACAGTCCTGGGGCAGCTAGGTTGCACAGTGGATAGAGCACTGGCCCTGGATTCAGGAGGACCTGAGTTAAAATCCAGCCTCAGACACATAAAAACACTTACTAGCTGTGTGATCCTGGGCAAGTCACTTAACCCCATTGTCTAGCGAAAGAAAGAAAGAAAGAAAGAAAGAAAGAAAGAAAGAAAGAAAGAAAGAAAGAAAGAAAGAAAGAAAGAAAGAAAGAAAGAAAGAAAGAAACAATCCTTACTCTCAAGGAGCACACATTACAAAGATTGGGGTGTGGGGAGGAGGCAACCAATACAACATTAGCATGTAGAGAAAAAATATAAGAAAAACTAAATTCATACACATAAAAAGTTGTTAAATACAGTTAGTTTGGTAAGAAGCAGTTGGCAAATGTGGGGTAGGAGGAGTGATAAAGATAAAGAAAGGCTTCAAGTAGAAGACAATACTTGAGCTGAATTTTGAAGAAGAGAGGTATTCTCTGAAGTGGACATGAGGACAGAGTACATTCCAGGCTGTGGGATAACCAATGCAAAGTAGATGTAATATTAAGTGTAAGGAACAGAGAAGGAGGAACCAAGATGGTGGAGTAAGAAGTAACTCACTCTCACCCTCCCTTATTAACCTCTGAAAACCCAGAAAATATCACCCCGAGAAAAAACCTTGGAACAGCTGAACCAGCAGAAACACTGGGTGAAGCAGTCTTATGGCCCAGGAGGCTTGAGGGATTAACAGGAAAGGCCCCTCTTGCCCTAGGGGAGAGGGAGCAGTACAAAAGCTAGCAGAAAACTCCACCTCAGCATACTGGGGGAGATCCTGAACCCTAGGTGGTGGAGCAGGCAAGCACCAAGACCAGGACCCCTGAGTGCCTCAGTATAGGCATGAAAACCAGTGTAAACCAGCTTGGAAAACCACCAAGTGCAACAGTGTTCAATGGCATCCAAGTCTCCCTGGTGCCTCAGTAATACTCTGGGAAGCACATCTCCAAGAGGGAAACCCCAGGCTGAGAAACATCTGTCAGCCCAAAACATCCATCTGAAAGGAGCCAAAGAAAGGAGCAAAAGCCTGGGTAAACAGGGGCCAGACTCCCCACCCCTATCCCTAGAGCTCCAGTGTTGCTGATTCCAGCCCAACACCAGATAATCTGCCAGAACCCTACAGCCTCCCAGCATCAGAAGCTTGGGTGAGTGCCCCCTGCTCCCCAGCAGGACAGCTCAATTTTTCTAAAGGCCAGGAAATAAGCAAACACTATGAGCAAAAAGAAACAGATCATAGATTCTTATTATAGGGACTGTAGAGGGCTGCTTTTAAGAGTCCAATATGGGTTTAAGATCCAGGACAGAGTTTGACCTTTGCCCAGGCTTTATTGGGCTCAATAATTAAGAAGCAGGGCTCTCCAAATCTTCCCCTGATAGGAGGCTCCTGAGACATTCCTTCTCACCCTTTGAACCTTAGATTTACGTATTCACTCCTCTATACAGGCTCCAGGAAAAAGCCTTGGAATTTACAATCCTATCTAGGAACTCTGATAAGGAGGAAATGTATGTTATCACATCCTTAGCAGATGTTTCAGGGAGTATCTCATGGGGAGGACTCTTTGAAGTTAGGATAGATTTTCTCTATATATCCTGTACCCTCAGAAGAATAAACTGAGTCAGTCTTTACTGCTCCGCCTGGCCCACATCTCACATTTATTTCACGCCTTTCCCTTTGGTGTGCTATCTAGTTGTGGGCAACAGGGACAGTGAAGACCAAGGCACAAATTCTGAAGAAGACAACATTGTTAACAAACCCACATCTGAAACCTCAAAAGGGAATACAAACTGGTCTAAAGCCCAAAAAGCATTCTTGGAAGACCTCAAGAAGGATTTTAAAAGTCAAATAAGAGAGGTAGAAGAAAAATTGGGAAAAGAAATGAGAGGTACACAAGAGAGACTCAATAGCTTGGAAAAGGAAGGACAAAAATTAACTGTAGAAAACAAGTCCTTAAAAAATATAATTGGCCAAATGGGAAAAAAAAAATACACTGAAGAAAACAAGTACCTAAAAAATACAATTGGCCAACTGAAAAAAAAAAAGCATATTGTAGGAACAGAGAAAAGGCTATATTGATTGAATTGCAGAGGGCAAGAGGAAGAGTAATATACATTTAGGCTAGAAAGATTTGGTGGGGGTCAGGTTGTAAATGGTTTTATAAGTAAAATAGAAGAGTTTATATTTTATTTCTAGAAGCAATAAGGAGCCCCAGGAGTTGACTGAGTAGGGAAGTGACTGTTAGATCTGCCCATAAAGGAAAATCATTTTGGCAGTTATATGGAGGATGAATAGGAATAAGGAAACAATTGAGGCATGGAAACCAATCAGGAGGCTATTGCAATAATCTAGGTCAGATGTGATGAGGGCC
The DNA here is from genome assembly GCF_003287225.1 of Phascolarctos cinereus. NCBI lineage: Eukaryota > Metazoa > Chordata > Mammalia > Diprotodontia > Phascolarctidae > Phascolarctos > Phascolarctos cinereus. The sequence goes on along the minus strand of NW_027555625.1, from coordinate 274,826,370 downwards.
TGAGCTGAGGTGGTAGCTCTGTGAGTACAGATAAGGGGGTCTAATGATCAAGATGCCCTGACATAGAACATGAAAATTTGACAACTGTTTAGATATGTAAAGGCTAGGGAGAGTAAGGAATTGAAAATAAAGCTGGAGTTACAAATCTGAGAGACTAGAAGAATGGTAGTGCATTTGCACGAAATAGGGACATTTGGAGGAGGTGTTTTGAGAATGGAAGATAATGAGCTCTCTTTTGGACATAATGAATTTGAAATATGTTTTGGACATTCAGCTTGAAATGCCCAATAGGCAACTGGTGATGGAGGACTGAAGTTCATGGAAGAGATAGAAGGAAAAAAAGAATAAAAGAGAAAAGAAAGGAAGGAAGGAAGAAAAAAAGAAAGAGAAAGAAAGAAAAAAAGAAAGAGTAGAATAGAATAGAAATATTAGAAAATCTAGATATGATAGGCCTCTGGAGAAAACAGAATAGAAATAGAAAGGAATATACCTTTTTCTCAGTGGTACATGGCATCTGAACAAAAATTGATGATATATTGGAACATAAAAACCTAACAACCAAACGCAAAAGAAAAAAAGCAGAAATAATAAGTGTATCCTTTTCAGATCATAATGTAATAAAAAGCCTTGTAAGCATAGATTAAAAATTAATTTGAAATTAAATAATCTAATCCTAACAAATGAGTAGGTCAAAGAACAAATCATGGAAACAATCAATAATTTCATTAAAGAGAATGACAACAATGAGACAACATCCCAAAATTTATGGGATGCAGCTAAAGCAGTACTTAGGGGAAAATTTGTATCTCTAAATGCCTACATCAATAAAATAGGAAAAAGAGCAGAAAAGCAAATTGGACATCAAATTAAAAAAAACCTACATAAATAACAAATTAAAAATCCCCAATTAAGCACCTAACCAGAAATCATGAAAATCAAAGGAGAGATTCATAAAATTGAAAGTAAAAAAATATAGAACTAATAAATAAAGCTAGGACCTTGTTATACATAAACATATGTGTGTATACATATAGCATGTTCACCACTAGCTAATTTATTTTTTTTAAACAGCAGAAAACCAAATTACCAATATCAAAAAAGAAAAGGGTGAATTCACCACCAATGAAAAGGAAATTAAAACTAACATTAAGATCTATTTTTCCCAATTATAGGCTAATAAATCTGAAAATCTAAGCAAAATGGATGAATGTTTACAAAAATATAAATTGTGTAGATTAACAGAAGAGAAACTCCCCCTTCAAAAAAAAAAATTAAACCAGCCATCAATGAACTCATTAAGAAAAAATCCCCAGGACCAGATGGATACACAGGTGAATTCTACCTAACATTAAAAGAGTAATTAATTCCCATAATATATTCATGATTTGGAATAAATAGACAAAGAAGGAGTCCTACCAAATTCCTTTTATGACACAAATGTAGTTCTGATACTTAAATCAGAAATAACAAAAATAGAGAGAGAAAACTATAAACCAATTTCCTTACTAAATATTGATGCAAAAATTTTAAAGGAAATACTGGAAAATGGCAGTGGAAAGGCAGGGACTTGCCTGAACTCTCCTCCTATATCCTCCAAATACCTTTAAAAAAATGACTCCAAGTAAATTCTAGAGCAGCAGAACCCTCAAAAAGACAAACTGAAACAAATTTCCAGGCCAAAACAACTTACAAGGTAAGCAGGAAAGATCTGTTGTATCAGGGTGAAAGAGGAGTGCAGTCCAGTGCAAGCTATACCAGTGTAGACAGGGCCCCAATGAAACTGGAGCAAACATCAGGGCAATTGAATTGCTGACATGAGTGGATGTTTCTGTACCTCTCGACCCACAGACACCAGGGACAACCTAGAAAATCAGCAGGAAGGGTCTGACTCACCAGGGTGGGTGTAAAGAGCAGTTCAGAGGAGGACCTGCCAGCACAGAATGGCCCCAGAAGGCCAATAGCTGGCCTTGGGAGTTACTAAAGTGGCAGTAGCAGCAGCAGTGCAGTGGCTGCACCTGGGGGTCCCAGCCCACAGACAGTAAGAAAGTTTAACAACTGGTCAGAAGGAGATTATAGGAGTCTCTTTGCTAATGTTTTGTTTAAAATTTTTGCATCTATATTCATTAGAAAAATTGGTCTATAATTTTCTCTCTCTGTTTTTACTCTTCCTGGTTTAGGTATCTGCACCATATTTGTATCATAAAAAGAATTTGGTAAGACTCCTGCTTCATCTATTTTCCCAAATAATCTGTACAGTATTGGAATTAATTGTTCTTTAAATGTTTGATAGAATTCACATGTAAATCCATCGGGCCCTGGAGATTTTTTCCCCAGTGAGTTTATCAATGGCTTCTTCAGTTTTCTTTTCTGAGATGGGGTTATTTAAGTATTAACTTCCTCTCCTGTTAATCTGGGCAATTTACATTTTTGTAAATATGTATCCATTTCACTAAGATTGTCAAATTTCTTGGTATATAGTTGGGCAAAATAATTCCTAATTATTGTTTTAATTTCCTCTTCCTTGGTGGTAGCTTCACCCTTTTCATTCTTGATACTAGTAATTTGGTTTTCTTCTTTTTTAAAAAATTAAATTAGCCAAAGGTTTATATATTTTATTGTTTTTTTTTCATAAAACCAGCTCTTAGTTTTATTTATTAGTTCAATAGTTTTCTTAATTTCAATTTTATTAATTTTTCCTTTAGTTTTCAATATTTCTGATTTGGTGTTTAATTGAGGATTTTTAATTTGTTCTTTTTCTAGCTTTTTTAGTTGTATTCCCAATTCATTGATCTCTCTTCTTTTCTTTTATTTATGTAAGCATTTAGAGATATAAAACTTCCCCTAAGAACTGCTTTTGCTGCATCCCATAAGTTTTGGTGTGTTCTGTAATTACTGTCATTCTCTTGAATGAAATTATTGATTTTTTCTATGATTTGTTGTTTGACCCAATCATTTTTTAGGATTAGATTATTTAGTTTCCAATTATTTTTAGTCTATCTTTCCATGGCCCTTTATTACATATAATTTTTATTGCATCATGATCTGAAAAGGTTGCATTTAATATTTCTGCCCTTCTGCATTGGATTGTGAGGTTTTTATGCCCTAGTACATGGTCAATTTTTATATATGTGCCATGTACCACCGAGAAAAAGTATATTCCTTTCAATCCCCACTGAGTTTTCTCCAGGGGTCTATCATACCTAACTTTTCTAATGTTCTATACACTTCCTCAACTTCTTTCTTGTCTATTTTGTGGTTAATTTTATCTAGTTCAGAGAGGGGAAGGTTGAGGTCCCCCACTAGTATAGTTTTGCTGTCTATTTCTTCCTGTAACTCCCTGAACTTCTGCTGTAAGAATTTGGATGCTGTACCATTTGGTGCATATATGTTTAGTAATGATATTACTTCATTGTCTATGGTGTCTTTTAGCAGGATGTTGTTTCCTTCCTTATCTCTTTTGATAAGATCTATTTTTGCTTTTGCTTTGTCTGAGATCAGGATTGCTACCCCTGCTCTTTTTTCTTACTTCAGCTGAAGCATAATATATTCTGCTCCAGCCTTTTACCTTTACCCTGTATGTGTCACTCTTTTTCAAATATGTTTCCTGTAAACAACATATTATAGGATTATGGTTTTTAATCCATTCTGCTATCCATTTCCATTTTATGGGAGAGTTCATTCCATTTACATTCACAGTTATGATTACTATCTGTGTCTTTTTCTCCATCCTTTTCTCCCCCTGTTTATGCTTTTATTTCTCCTTTCTCCTTCCCCCCTCACTAGTGTTTTGCTTTTGACTGCCACCTCCTTCAGTCCCTCCTCCCTTCTATTAGCTCTTTCCCTTTTCTTCCCCTTTCCACTTACTGCTTCTTCCCTCCCTTTTATTCCCCCTCCCTTTTCTTTCCCTTTTCCCTCCTACTGCCTTAGAGCAAGTTAGATTTCTATACTTAACTGATTATGTTACTCCCTTTTTGAGCCAAATCTGATGAGAGTAAGGTTGAAACAATGCTCACCCCCCTCCCTTCTTTCCCTCTCTTGTAACAGGTTTTTGTTTTTTCCTGTAATGTAATTTACCCTTGTCTGCCTCCTCGTTTCTGACTACATTTTCCTAGATCAGACTAATCCACTTGCTTGTATGCATTTAACCCACTTGATTAGATTTTTTTTTATCATTACATCAAAGTCAACTTATATCCACCTCCTTTATGTACACTCCTTTAACATGGTGTAATAGCAATACAGTTCTCAAGAGTTGCAAGTGTTATCTTCCCTTGTAGGGATGTAAACAGTTTGCCCTTATTAACAACATATTGTATCTTTCTGTACCTTTTACCTTTTTATGTCTCTCTTGATCTTGTACTTGAAGATCAAATTTTTTTTGAGCTCTGGTCTTTTTATCATGAAGGTTTGGAAGTCCCCTATTTCACTGAATATCCATCTCCTCCCTTGAAATATCATGCTCATTTTTGCTGGGTAGTTGATCCTTGGCTTCAATCCAAGCTCCTTTTCCTTAGGGAATATCATGTTCCATGCCCTACGATCTTTTAACATAGAAGCTGCAAGGTCCTATGTAATCCTGACTGTGGTTCCATGATATTTAAATTGCTTTTTTTCTAGCTGCTTGCAGTATTTTCTCTTCCATCTGGTAATTTTGGAATTTAGCTATTATATTTCTTGGCATTTTCAATTTGGGATCTCTTTCAGGTGGTAAGTGGTGGATTCTTTCTACAGTTATTTTACCTTCTTGTTCCAGGACTTCCAGGCAGTTTTCCTTTATGATTTCCTGAAAGATACTGTCCAGGCTCTTTTTTTCATCATGATTTTCAGGTAGTCCAATAATTTTTAAGTTGTCTCTCCTGGATTGATTTTCCAGGTCAGTTATTTTGCCCATGAGGTATTTCACATTATCGTCTATTTTTTCATTTTTTTTGGTTCTGTTTGACTGATTCTTGCTCTCTCATAGAGTCATTAGTTTCCATTTGTCCAACTCTAGCTTTTAACAGATTGTTTTCTTCTGTTAGTTTTTTTTTTACTTCCTTCTCCAATTGGCCAATTGTATTTTTCAAGGATTTGTTTTCTTCAGTGTACTTTTTTTTCCAGTTGGCCACTTCTGTTTTTTAGGGACTTGTTTTCTTCACAATACGTTTTTTTTTAAATTGGCCAATTGTATTTTTGAAGGACTCTTCTACCTCTCTCATTTGACTTTTGCAATCCTTCTTGAGCTTTTCTAAGAAGGCTTTTTGGGCTTCAGACCAGTTTATAGTCCCTTTTGATATTGCAGATGTGGGTTTGTTGACAATGTTGTCCTCTTCAGAATTTCTGTCTTGATCATCACTCTTCTCATAATATGAATCTATGGTGCATTTCTTTTTACTTATAGGGTTTCTTTATTCCTTGGCCTTTAAAGAAATTGAGCTCTACTCCTGGGGAGCAGAGGGCATTAACCCAAGCTTCTTGTGTTGGGAGCCTAGGTCTTGGTCACTGGCTTTGTGTTCTGGGGCCTCTTATGTTGGCAATTGTAGGCTGTAGGGTTCTGGCAGCTTACCTGGTGTTGGGCTAGAATCAACAAGGCTGGAACTTTCAGGCAATTCTAGGTTGCCTGCTTTTCCTTTCCTTTAGCTTTCTTCACCTCCTTTTAGATAGGTGCTGCAGGGTGTTTATCTGCCTGGGGCCCCTTGCAGTTCTGCCTCCCTTAGATCTGCTGAGGCACTGGGAGGCTCCTTTGCTGTAGAACGCTAAGGCACTTGGTGGTTTTCTAAGCTGGTTTTGACTGGTTCCCACACTTTCACTGAGGCAGTTGGAGGTCCAGGTGTTGGTATTTGCCTGCTCTACCACCTGGGCTTCAAGATTTCCACATGGTTGGCAGTTGGAGGCTGTAGGGTTCTGACAGCTTGCCTGGTGTTGGGCTGGAATCAGCAAGGCTGGAACTTTAGTAGGACTCTAGGTTTCTTTCTTCAGCTCCTTTCAAATGAATGCTGCAGGGTGCTTATCTGCCTGAGGCCCTTTGTAATACTGCTTCCCTTATTTTTTCTGAGGCACTGGGAGACCAATTTGCTGTAGAATGCCGAGTCACCAGGATTTCCTCCTTGTATGCTAAAGTGAAGCTGGGCTGCTGCTCTGCTGTTTTCTGGTTCAGTCATTCCAGGATTTTTTCTGAGGTGATATTTTCTGGATTTTCAGAGGTTGATAGGTAAGGGTGAAAGCAACTACCTTTTTACTCCATCATCTTGGCTCCCAGAAGCGCAAGTCCAGGAGTCTCTTCACTAGCACTAAGGGAGGACTCTGTTGCTTTTCCACACTCAGATCCAGGTCTAAGTCCTGGGTGGCAGTCAAAGGGTGAGGAGGAGCACTAGCATAGCAGAGTTTGGGGCAGCAGTGGAGGAACAGATCATTGTCACAATTTCATGGTCATTCACAGAGCAGAGCACAGACCAGGAGAGTACAAAATAACTCTTGTTAGATCATACCACCTTGGAAGAACTGAAAACTTACAGTCCCTAGAAGTATCTCTGAAAACAGCTGCACAAAACCCCTGAAACTTAGGACAGTGAGTCCTGACCCTGGAAACAGAGCCCTAATTTAGGAAATAGTAAAAAGTCAAGTAATAGGCTAGGAAAATGAGCAAACAATGGGAAAAAAACCTATGAGTATAGAAAGCTATTGTGCTGACAAGGAAGATCAAAACACACACTCAGAAGAAGACCACAAAGTCGATGCTTCTACATCCAAAGCCTCCAAGAAAAATACGAATTGGTCTCAGGGCACTGGAGAGCTCAAAAAGGATTTTGAAAATCAAGTAAGAGAGGTAAAGGAAAAAATAGGAAGAGAAATGAGAGTGACGCAATAAGATCATCAAAAATGAGTCAACAGCTTGCTAAAGGAGATCCAAAAAAATACTGAAGTAACACCTTAAAAATACTGAAGTAACACCTTAAAAACCAAATGGCAAAGAAGGTCCAAAAAGCCAATGAGGAAAAGAATGGCTTAAAGCACAGGATTGGCTAAATGGAAAAGAAGATCCAAAAGCTCATTGAAGAAAACATTTATTTAAAAATTAGAATGGAGCAAATGAAAGCAAATTACTTCATGAGAAAACAAGAAACAATAAAACAAAGCCAAAAGAATGAAAAAAATAGAAGAGGATGTGAAATACCTCATTGGAAAAACAACTGATCTGGAAAATAAATCCAGGAGAGAGAATTTTAAAATTATTTTTCTATCTGAAATCTATGATCAAAAAAAGAGCCTCGACATCATCTTTCAAGAACTTCTCAAGGAAGACAGCGCTGATATTTTAGAACCAGAGGGCAAAATAGAAATTGAAAGAATCCAAAAATCACCTCCTGAAAGAGATCCCCAAAGGAAAACTCCTAGGAATATTGTAGCCAAATTCCAGAGATCTCAGGTCAAAGAAAAAATATTGCAAGCAGCCAGAAAGAAGCAATTCAAGTATTGTGGAAACACAATTAGGATAACACAAGATTTAGCAGTTTCTATATTAAGAGACCACAGGGCATGGAATATAATATTCTGGAGGGCAAAGGAGATAGGATTACAACCAAGAATCACCTACTCACCAAAACTAAGGATAATCCTTCCTGGTAAAAAATGATCATTCAGTGAAATAGGGAACTTTGAAGCATTCTTAATGAAAACACTAGAGCTGAATAGAAAGTTTGATTTTCAAATAAAAGACTCAGGTGAAACATGGAAGAGATAAACAGAAAAGAGAAATCATAAAAGACTTATTAAGGTTGAACTGTTTACATTACTGCATGGAAAGATGATATTTGTAATTCGTGAGTCCTTCATCAATATTAGGCTACTGGGAAGGAAAAACTTATATCTATGTATAGATAGATAGATAGATAGATAGATAGATAGATAGATAGATAGATAATAGATAGATAGATAGATAGAGGGCACAGGGTGAGTTGAAGGTGAATGGGTGATATCTGGAGAATAAAATTAAGGGGTGAAAGGATTATACTGGGAAAAGGAGAAAGGGAGAGGTAGAATGGGGTAAATTATCTCACATGAAACAGACAAGAAAAGGCTTTTACAGTGGAGGGGAAATAGGGGAAGGTGAGAGGGAATGAATGATTCTTATTCTCATAGGATATGGCTTAAGGAGGGAATAGCATATACAATTGTATGGAAATCTATCTTACCCTACAGGAAAGTAAGGGGGGGAAGGGGACAAGAAAGCAGGGAGATGATAGAGGGGAGGGCAGATAGGGGAAGGGGGATAATCAGAAGCAAACACTTCTGAGGAGGGACAGGGTCAAAAGAGAGAATAGAATAAATGGAGGGGCAGGTAAGATGAGGGGAAATACACTTACTTTTTCACAACATGACTAATATGGAAATGTTTTGCATGACTACACATGTATAACCTGCATCAAGTTGCTTGTCTTTTCAATGAGGATGGGTGGGGAGGGAGGAAGGGAGAAAATTTGTAACCCAACGTTTTAAAATCACTTGTCAAAAAAAAATACATATGTATGTATATATGTGTGTGTATATATATATATATACATATATATATATGTATATAATAGTTGAAAATAAAAGATCCTACTGCAAAAAAAAAGAAATTTTATATATATATATATATACATATATATGTATATATATGTATATATATGTATATATATACATATATATATGTAATAGTTGAAAATAAAAGATCCTACTTCAAAAAAAAAAAAGAAATTATCCAGGAAAACTGCCCTCATGTCATGTAACCAGAGGACAAAATAGGTATTTAAAGAATCCACTGGAAAGATGGTGGAGTGAAAGCAATGACTTGCTTGAGCTCTCCATCAAACCCCTCCAGATACTCATAAAGAATGGCTCTAAACAAATTCTGAAGCAACAGAACCCACAAAAAGACAGAGTGAAACAAATTTCCAGCCCAAGACAACCTGGATGATTGATCAGAAAGGTGTATTGCACCTGGCTGGGAGCTCAGCGCATCATGGCGTGTGTGTGCAGGGTGCAGCAAACCTGGAGCAGGCCTCAGAGGACTGACCCAGGCAGCTGTGGAGGTTTCCAGAATCCTCAATCCACAAATGCCAAAGGCAACTTAGAAGGTCAGTGGGAAAAGTCTGTTTCTGTCAGTGCTGAGAGAGGAAGGCGGGGTTTCAACTCCATTCCCCAAGAGTGTGGGCAGGGGGGGGGGGCACCTGTTTCCTGATCTTCCAGCCCACAGACTGAGGGGGAATCCAGTGGCTGATCAGAGAGGGATTGCAGGGATCTCTTTGCCAATGCTGAGGCAGGAATCTCTTGCTTTCCCTGTGTTTGGATCTGGGTCACAGTTCTGGCAGTGGTGCTGGGGTGAGGAGAAACTCTGGCATGGAGGAGCTTGTAGTGGCTGTAGAGAGGAGCCCCTCCTCACAGTTACAGGACAGAAAGCAGTACTTGTGGTCACAGGCCAGGAAAGGAGTAAACACCTCGCCCTTTATCATACCACCTTGGAAGAACTGAAAATTTACAGGTCCCTACAAGTATCTCTGAAAACAGCTATACAAACCCCTGAAGCTTGGGACAGTACACTCTCCACATTGGAAGCAGATTCTTACCTTAACAAAGAGTTTAAAACTCAAGTAATTGGACGGGATCATGAGCAAGCAGCACAAAAAGAGTCAGACTATGTTATCTTACTTTGGTGAAAAAGAAGATCAAAATATACAACCAGAAGAAGACAACAAAATTTCAAAGCTCCTACATCCAAAGCTTTCAAGAAAAATATGAATCAGTCTCAGGCCTTGGAAGAGCTCGAAAGGCCTCTTGAGAAGCGAGTAAGGGAAGCAGAGGAAAAACTGAGAGTGATGCAAGAAAATCATGAAAAACAAGTGAACAGCTTGCTAAAGGAGACCCAAAAAACTAATGAAGAAAACAACACCTTAAAAAAATAGCCTAACCCAAATGGCAAAAGAGGTCCAAAAAGCCAATGAGGAAAAAAAATGCCCTAAAAAGAAAAAATGACCAAATGGAAAGGAAGTCCAAAAGATTACTGAAGAAAATACTTCCTTCTCTTCGCCATCTTCCTCTCGTTTGCAGCCATGAAGGTCGAGCTGTGCAGCTTTAGCGGGTACAAGATCTACCCGGGTCCCGGGAGGCGCTACACCTGCACAGACGGGAAGGTTTTCCAGTTTTTGAATGCAAAATGCGAGACTGCATTCCTTTCAAAGAGGAACCCCCGGCAAATCAATTGGACTGTCCTGTAGAGGAGAAAACACAAGAAGGGACAATCGGAAGAGATTCAAAAGAAAAGAACTCGCCATGCTGTTAAATTCTAGAGGGCTATCACTGGGGCTTCTCTTGCTGATACAATGGTGAAGAGGAACCAGAAACCTGAAGTTTGAAAGGCCAAATGAGAACAAGCCATCAGGGCTGCCAAGGAAGCAAAAAAGGCTAAGCAAGCAACTAAGAAGACAGCTGCATCTGCTGCTAAGGCTCCTACAAAGGCTGCACCTAAACAAAAAATTGTGAAGCCTGTGAAAGTTTCTGCACCCCGAGTTGGTGGAAAACGTTAATTGTCTACTAAGCTGGATTAAGTAAAATAAACTTTAAAGCAACAAAACAGAAAAGAAAAGAAAATACTTCCTTAAAAATTAGAATAGAGCAATTGGAAGCTAGTGACTTTATGAGAAAGCAAGACATTTTAAAACAAATCCAAAAGAATGAAAAATTAGAAAACAATGTGAAATATCTCATTGGAAAAACAACTGACTTGGAAAATAGATCCAAGAGAGAGAATTTAAAAATTATTGCACTATCTGAAAGCCATGATCAAAAAAAGAGCCTAGACAACATCTTTCAAGAAATTATCAAGGAAAACTGCCCTGATATAGTAGAACCAGAAGGCAAAATAGAAATGGAAAGAATCCACAGATCTCCTCCTGAAAGAGATCCCCAAAGGAAAACTCCTAGGAATATTGTAGCCAAATTCCAGAGTTCCCAGGTCAAGGAGAAAATATTACAAGCTGCCAGAACGAAACAATTCAAGTACTGTGGAAACACAATCAGGATAACACAAGATTTAGCAGCTTCTACATTAAAGGACCGCAGGGCATGGAATATAATATTCCAGAGGGCAAAGGAAATAGGATTAAAACCAAGAATCACCTACCCAGCAAAACTGAGTATAATCCTTCAGGGGAAAAAAATGGTCATTCAGTGAAATAGAGGACTTTCAAGCATTTTTGATGAAAAGACCAAAGCTGAATAGAAAATTTGACTTTCAAATGCAGGACTCAAGTGGAACATGAAGAGCTAAACAGGAAAGAGAAATCATAAGAGACTTATTAAGGTTGAACTGTTTACATTCCTGCATGGAAAGATGATATTTATAACTCATGAGACCTTTGTCAGTATTAGGGTAGTTGAAGGAAAAAAAATTATATGTACGTATGTATATATAGATAGATAGCGGGCACAGGGTGAATTGAAGATTAAGGGGTCGTATCTGGAGAATAAAATTAAGGGATGAGAGAGAATTATATTTGGAGAAGAAGAAATGGAGAGATAGAATGGGGTAAATTATCTCACAAAAAAACAGAGAAGAAAAGTCTCTTACATTGGAAGGGAAGCAGGGGAAGGTGAGAGGGAATGAGGGAATCTTATTCTCATAGGATTTGGCTTAAGGAGGGAATAACAAACACATTCAATTGGGTATGGAGATCTGTCTTACCCTAAAGGAAAACAGGGGGAGAAGGGCACAAGACAGCAGGGGGATGATAGAGAGGAGGGCAGATTGGGAAAGGGGGTAATCAGAAGTAAATACTTCTGAGGAGGGACAGGGTCAAAAGAAAGAATGTAATAAATGGGAGGGCAGAATAGGATCAAGGGAAGTAGAGTTACTTTTCACAGCATGTCTACTATGGAAGTGTTTTGCATAACTGCACATGTATAACCTATATTGAGTTGCTTGCCTTTTCAATGAGGGTGGATGGGGAGGGAGGAAGAGAGAAAATTTGAAACATTAAGTTTTAAAAATGTGTTTAAAAAAAATGTTTTCACATGCTACTGGGAAATAAGAAATAAAGGAGATGGGGTATAGAAGTCTATCCTGCCCTACAGGAAAATAGATGGGGAAGGTGATAAGAGAATGGGGGAGAGATAGAAGAGAGGACAGTCTAGGAAGGGATATTCAGAATGCATGCCATCTTCAGGTGGAGGGAGGGGTGAGATGGGGCAAAAATTTGGAACTCAAAAACTTTTGGAAGTGAATGTTGAAAACTAAAAATAAACAAATTTATATTAAAAAAAAAAAAGAATCCACTGATCACTTCAGCAAAGATATCCCAAAATAAAAACTCCTAGGAACATTATAGGCAAGTTACAGAATTAACAAATCAAGGAAAAAATAATGCAAGTGGCCAGAAAGAAACAATTCAAATATTGGGAAGCCACAATCAGGATTTCACAGGATATAGTTACTGCAGCATTGAAGGAAGAGAGGTCATGGAGCATAATATTCTGGAAGGCAAAGGAGCTAGGACTAAAACCAAGAATTACTTATCTGGAAAAATTAAGCATAATACTCCAAGGGAAAAATGGTTGTTCAATAAAATAGAAGGATCTCAAGCTTTCATAAGGAGACCAGAATTGAACAAAAAAGAAAATGATCTCCAATATCAAGACCCAAGAGAAGTCTAAAAAAGATAAAAAGGGAAAATAAAACATAAGGGATTCAATGGAGCTGAACTGCTTATATCCCACATGGGAAGATGGTACTAAAAATTCTCAAAAATTGTGCCACTAATAGTACAGCTAGAAGTAATATACAAAGGGTACAGGTATAAGGAGAATTTGAGGGAATGACATAAACAATAAACAATAAATAAAGGATGAGAAAGAAGAGCACACTGGGTGCAGAAGGACGAAAGAAGTAGAATGGGGTAGATTATTTCACATGAAGAGGCATGAAAACCTATTACAATAGAGGGGAAGATAGGAGAGGGGGCGATTGGGCATTGCTTGAACCTTATTTTCATCAGTATTGGCACACTGTGGGATATGGCACACAGAAGCAAAATACTCTCAAGGAGGGAAAGGTTGAAAGGAGAGAAAGTATTAACAGGATGAAATATAGGATGCAGGGAAATAAACAGTAATCGTAACTGTGAATGTGAATGGGGTGAAATCTCCCATATAAAAAAAAAAAAGAAATAGATGGCCGAGTGATTCGAAAAACAGAATCTTTCAATATGTTGTTTGCAATAACACACTTGAAGCAGAAAGACACATAGAGTAAAGGTAAAGGCTGGAGTATAGCCTATTCAGCTTCAGCTGAAGTAAAAAAAAAAAAAATCGGGGGTATCAATCTTGATCTCAAACAAAGCAAAAGATAAAATAGAACTAACTGAAAGACATAAGGAAGGAAACTAAATATTGCTAAAAGATTCCATAGACAATGAAAGAATGTCGATACTAAATATTATGTGCATGAAGTGGCATAGCATCCAAATTCTTTTTTTTAATTTAATGTTTTATTTTCCCCCAATTACATGGAAAAACAATTTTCAACATTCATTTTTAAAAATTGAGTTCCAAATTCTCTCCTCCCCTACCCACCTCCTTCATTGATAAGACAAGTAATTTGATATAGGTTATACATGTGTAATCACACAAAACATATTTCTGTATGTCATGTTGTAAAAGAAAACTAGACCAAAATACAAACACATGAAAAATAAAGAAAGTTTAAAAAAAAGTGTGCTTCAATCTGTATTCAGATTCCATCAATTCTTTCTCTGGGGATTGATAGCATTTTCATAAGTCTTTCAAAGTTGTCTTGGATCATTGTATTGCTTAGAATAGTTGTCCTTCACAGTTTATCATTTTACAATATTGCTGTTACTGTGTACAATGTTCTCCTTTCTACTCATTTTACTTTGCAAAAGTTCATTTAAGTCTCTCCAGATTTTTCTGAGAGCACCTAGCTCATTATTTCTCATATCACAATAGTATTCCATCACAATCATATATCATAAATTGTTCAGTCATTCCCCAATTGATGGACATCCACTCAATTTCCAATTGTTTGCCACCAGAAAAGAGTTGCTATAAATATTTGGGCATAGTTCCAAATAGTGCTAAATAATGGCTGAATCAGTTCACAACTCCTCCAACAATGCATTAGTGTCTCAATTTTCCCACATTCCCTCCAACATTTATTATTCTCCTTTTCTGTCCTATTTGCCAGTCTAATCAGTGTGAGGTAGTACCTCAGCATTGTTTTATTTTGCATTCCTCCAATCAATAATGATTTAGTGCATTTTAGATGGCTATAAATACATTTGATTACTTCATCTGAAAACTGTTCATTTTTTTTTACCATCTGTCAATTGAGGAATGGCTTTTATTTTTATAAATTTCACTCATTACTCTATATATTTGAGAGGTGAGACATTTTAACAGAGAAATTTGCTCCAAAAATTTATTCAGTTATGATTGCTAACTATATTTCCCACCATACCATTTCTCCCACATTTCTTCTTTTCCATCTCTCCTTTCACCCTGTCCCTCCTTAAAAATGTTTTGCTTCTGATTATTGCCTTCTCCAATCTGTACTCCTTTCTATAAACACCCCACCTTCTCTTACTCTCTTCCCCTCCTACTTTCTTGTAGGGTAAAATAGATTTTTATACCCAATTCAGTGTGTATGTTATTCCCTCTTTGAGCCAACTTTGATGAGAGTAAGGTCAAGCATTCTCTGCCACCTCCCCCATCTACTGCTCCCCTGTAGTAGCTCTTTTTTGCCTCCTCTGAGATAATTTACCCCATTCTACCTCTCCCTTTCCCTTTTCTCCCAGTGCATTCCTCATTCTCATGCCTTAATTTTATTTTTTTGATATCACCCCTTCATATTAACTCACACCAGTGTCCTCTGTCAATACATCCTCCTTCTAATTGCCCTAATAATGAGAAATTTCTTATAAGTTAGAAGTATCATCTTTCCACATAGGAATGTAAACAGTTTAACCTTATTAAGTCCCTCATGATTTCCCTTTCCTGTTTACCTTTTTATGCTTCTTTTGAGTCTTGTATTTAGAAGTAAATTTTCTATTCAGCTCGTCTTTTCCTCAGGAATCCTTGAAATTCCTTTATTTCATTGAATATCCATCTTTCCCCTAAAGCATTATACTCAGTTTTGCTGAGTAGACAAATCTTGATTGTAATCATACCTCCTTTGCCCTCCAGAATATCATATTCCAAGCCCTCAGATCCTTTAATATAGAAGCTGCTAAATCTTCTGTTATCCTAACTGTGTCTCCATGACACTTGAATTGTTTCTTTCTGGGTGCTTACAATATTTTCTCCTTAACCTGGGAGCTCTGAAATTTGGCTATGATATTTCTGGGAGTTTTCATTTTGTGATCTCTTTCAGGAGGTGATCAGTGTATTATTTCAATTTCTATTTTTACCTCTGGTTCTAGAATATCAGGGCAGTTTTCCTTGATAAGTTCTTGAAAGATGATATTTAGGATCTTTTTTTATCATGGTTTCAGGAAGTCCAATAATTCTGAATTAGCTTTCCTGGATCTGTTTTCCAGGTCAGTTGTTTTTCTAATGAGATATTTCACATTGTCTTCTATTTTTTTTTCATTCTTTTGGTTTTGTTTTATTGTTTCTTGATGTCTCAGACTCATTAGCTTCCACTTATCCAATTCTAATTTTCAAAGAGTTATTTTCTTCCTCCTTTTACATTTGGCCAATTGTATTTTTAAGGAATTATTTTCTTCATTTTCTTTTTGTACATCTTTTCCCATTTTTTTGGCTTCCATTATCAAGCTGTTGGCTCTTTCTTCATGACTATCTTGCATCATTCTCGTTTCTTTTCCCAATTTTTTTCTACTTCTATTATTTGATTTTTATAGCTCATTTTGACCTCTTAGGAGTTCTTTTGGGGCCTGAGGCCAATTCTCATTTTTCTCTGAGGCTTTGAATGTAGGTGTTTTAACAATGTTCTCTTCTGCATTTGTGTTTTGATCTTCCCAGTTAACATAATTACTTAGTTTCTTTTATTTGTTTATTTTTTTTGCTCATTTTTCTAGCCTATTTTGTTATGTTTAAAGTTGAGCTCTGCTCTTGGGGTAGAGGGGACACTGTCCCAAGCCTCTTGAGCTACAGGCTCTGGCTGCTGGCCTGGAGCTGTGCTGTCATCTGCAGGGGGCCTGCTGTGCCAGGGCCCTCAGTGGGCTTGGTGCTTCACTGGGCTCCACAGTGGGATCTGGCCATTTATTTTTTTCCTGTGCTGGGACCTTGTTGGGCGACTTCTGAGGGGGACTGGTTGTTCACCTGGTGCTGTACCAAGACCCATGGAGAGGCTTAGTGACCCAGGGGCCACTGGGGAGGGGTATGAGGGGTGTTCCTGCTGTTGGCTTGCCCCGGACTTCACTGCCCTTTTACCATAGTGAGACAACCCTTTCCTACTGAATTTCCAAGTTGTCTTGGGCAGGAAAATTGTTTCACCTCATTTATTTGTTGGTCTTGACTTTCCATAACTCATCTTGAGATGCTATTTTATAGTTGTTGGAATTTGGAAGAGTTCGGGTGATTTCCTGCTTCCTCTGCCATCTTGTGTACCAGAAGTCCATTAACAAAGTAAAATAGGTACATAAAACTAATAAGTGTGCAATTTCATCTGAAAATGTAGGCAACATTTCACATATATAGTACACACTCCCACACACAGAGCTCTCTATTAAAAAAAAAATCTATTTCCTATTCCTCCCAACTAACTTTCTTCAGCTTGTAACTTTCATCCTTACTGCTACATCCCCTCAATGGTTTAGGAGAAGTTTCCCTTTGAACATTGCTGAAAGGAAAAGCCTCTGAGAGGCTTTTATACTTTATCTTTTTCTCCATTTTCCTACTGGCTGGCTGTTTTGTCTTGTGGTTTATTTAAAAAGTTCTATACCTCTGTTCTCACCTTCCTTCACATTCTTGCACCCTGGACTCAACACTCCTCTACAGCTCCCCCTCCCTTCCTTCTTTAGCTTTGGTGCTGATCTGATTCACAGGCTTTCATCCACACTTGGAGAGAGTTTCCCTTAGGACACTATTAAAGTGTTACCACTGAAAGTCCATGACTAACTTTTCATCAGCCATGCAGATCACAAGGCCACCTTGAGCAGAATGTGGATTTTCAGAGAAATGAGGATGTCTGGGACAAAAAGGCAGCAAAAAACAATCAAAGAGAACAACTGGGTTCTTGGTCTTCACTCATTTTTTCCACAAGAATTACTTTGTGGTAGATTCTTTTATTTTTCTTCTTTCCATTATTGCTATTTTTGTTTCGTTTTGTTTTGTTTTTGGCATTTAAGGCCTCTAATATAACCCGTATTATTAAGAGTAGAGGCAGGAAGTTGTCCCTAAGTTATCCTGTTACTCCACTATCTCTTCAATATTCTAGGCTTTGATTCAAAACCTGAAAGGTACTTTATCATTGAATGACAGCTGGACATCTTGGGAATTATAGTCTCCCCTTCCCCAATGTACTCTACTGTCATTTACTCTAGTGAGGCCACTAATCCTGGCCCTGCCTGCAGGATGTTACACTACAATCTCTATTCCCCAGTAATCTCTGTGGCTAGCCTGTGTCCACATTTAGCATGTCCTCAGCCCAACTCTGACGCGCTTCGAAAGAATTAGTCAATAGCTAGATAAGTAAATTCAATTGAGGGAGAAATTTGACCTTTGTAGAATTTGCTTTTTCCCTATCAATTTCCAATAGAAAACTAGAAGGAAAAGAAAACAGGGCAAAAAGAGGTCATCAGCTTACTCTGAAGGCATGTGTGTTTCTGATTCTTATACCACATCTCACAAGAGAGGCTAAAAAGTCTCAATAAGTTCCCCCCAAAAAAGGAATCATAAACTGCACAACTACCTAAACACCCCTGACCCTGACTTGTCTACTACTAAGTCTTATAGTTATTAACTATCAGAACCCAGTAGAAACAGGCAAGTCACCATACCATATTGGCTTTAGGACAGGCCAGCTGTGGATTGGGCCATAGTCTACAAGCTACTAGAGAAAAAATCAACTACAGTAGTCGAAGACATGTCCAAGCTATATCCCATTCATAAGGAGATGGTTGAATGAGGCTTCAACTTCTAAGAGGCCCTAGGAGCTCTGGCATGCAGCCAATGCTTCTAATGCAGTCTCCATGTAACTACTCTGGACATGATTTTTTTTCCAAAATAGCAATTTTAGGGAACCACAGATATCATCTAGTCTAACCCCAACATTTTACATATAGAGAAACCAAGCTTTAGGGAGGTGATTTCTAAAGTCACACAATTATTTAGTGAAAAGGTTAGGAATTGAGTCTAGTCCTAACCTCTGAACTTTCAGGCCAATGTGCTTTCCACTAACACATTGTCTTTTTCTTGCCATTCCTGGAAAGAAAGGGAGAAAAAGATAATTTCTAAAATATCTCAAATTCCTGATCTTGTCTAGACTCCTTGCCTTGAGCATTGGGCATCTAAGCACAGAATAATTTTGCTAACTGCCCCTTTCTGTCACCCTTCTTTCCTTCCAACTCACCTCAAAACATATTTGCAGAAATCTACTCTCATTTAGTCTTCACATCACTAGGTTTCTCTAATTTTACTTCCTGTCCCCATACTGCAACATAAATAATAATAATTGATATCCATAAATCTTTTAGGGTTTGCAAAGAACTTTACACATATTATATTTGAGCTTGATGACAACTGCATGAAATAGGTATTACATTTTATAGATGAGGAGGCTGAGGATCATAGAGATTAAGTGATTTGCACATGGTCATGCAGTTAGTGGGCTCACAGGTCATATTGAGTAGCAGAGATGGTTCTGACTTCAACATTTAAAAGTAACACTATGCACCCCTTTTAAAACTGGATAAATAATCTCAGTCATAGAGTATCATATCCATAACGAGGATGAAATTTCAGAACACATCATTCGTTATGCTCTCTATCCAGAAGTGTCCTAAAATTAGCTTGAACTGGCAACTGAGCATTATTGTTATATTTTCACTGTGAGCATTTACATCTTGGAAATCAGTATTTAAAAATTGGGGCTTGATTTATAGTTTTGTGGATTGTCTAGACTTAAGAACGTCATGGAGAATATGTTAACAGCAGCAATTAAATTTAACAGTATGTTATGGGTACATTTCCCCCCTAGGAAGTTATTTGTTAAGCATTTATCAGTACATCTCTGTTCTCTACTTAATCTTCAGAACATCATAGTATCTGACCACAAACCCATATCAAATACCTGGAAAGACAGATATATTATACAGGGCCCTGACTTTCAGGGTCACAAAGAGCAAACCACAAAGAAAAGTGGGAAAGAGTATGACATCATCAGAGCTGAGCCATTAGAAGCTACCTAGAGCCATCCTGGGCATTTACTTTCACACTCTCCTAAACACTTCAATGTGAACCTTGCAAAAGATGAGCATTCACAAAGATAAATAATAGCTAAAAAGTATATAATGCTTCAAAGTTGTTAAAGTACTCTACCTATATTATCTCCTTTGATCCTCACAATAATCCTGTAAGTAGGTGCTAATATTATCTCCATTTTACAGATGAGGAAACTAAGAGACACAGGTTAAGTGAGTGCCTAGGGTGACATGGTTATGAAGTGTTTAAGGCAAGATTCAAATTTAGGCCTTCCTGACTCTATGTTTAACATTGTATCTCCTAACCAGTAGTGTCAGACTCAGGTAGAAATAGGTCACTAAACTATAAATAAGGATTCCTACTGACCACCTATTGACTTAGACAACTACATACTAATATTATCTGTGTTCTATTTTATTTTCATTTATTTTGTTAAATATTTTCTGATTACATTTTAATCTGGCTCAGCCCTTACTATGCAGAGAGCATTGCTGCTTGTTGGCTAAGTGTTTGACACCACCACCCCACACCATCTATCTGTTTTACACTGATTGTAGTTTGTACTTTACTTAAATATTTCTGTTCTTTGACCCTAGACATAAGCACAGCTCCTGGAGCTTATCTGTATTTTTAGGCTGAGCTATGTTCATACACCCTGCTCTTTTGATAACACTAATCTTTCTTGAGGCAAGGAAGCAAGATGTTAAGAGGGTTATGTGGATGGTTATATGGAGAAAGCAGTTATCAGTTGGCCAGAAAAATTAAATCAACCAACATGAGCAATAAGGTCTGGGTCAGGGTGAAAACAAGCTGAAGATGCCAAATAGAGAGACTCTTCTATGTCTTGATGATCAACAAATCACTTTCTATACCTATTTGCTCACCATGACCCTTTGCCTTTCTTCTCCTGGAATCCTGACATCTGTATTCCTAAACCAACCCTAGTAACTTAACCTTGATTCCCACATTATAGACTCTGCTTAGCACGTTGACTTCTTGACCCTGTAAAATGCCTAAAATGATTACCCTGATTCGAACTGTTGGGAGAAAAATCCTGAGATATGTCTTTGGGCCAGAGAATAAATAGAATATAGCTCAAGATCAAATAATATCTAAAGCTGACATACTCTTTTTTTGTGAGGCAGTTGGGGTTAAGTGACTTGTTCAGAGTCACACAACTAGTGAGTGACAGTTGTCTAAGGCCAGATTTGAACTCAGGTGTCCTGACTCCAGGGCCTGTACTGTATCCACTGCACCACCTAGCTGCCCCTGGACACACTCTTGATGTATGGTAAAACTGAAGGTTTGTTTGGATTGGGGATGGCAAATCATTGAGTAACAACTTTCACAATCAAGTGGGTTGGTGGTCTCTCCAATGAGAATCCCATCACCTCTCTACATGCATATGGAACCCCAGATACCAGCAGGTATTGATTTCTGCCAAAGGGGCAGCTCACAGGCAAAATGAGACTCTTGAGGCTTATGATTTGAGGAAGTGAGGAAGTGGGTTATGTCTAAAAGTTATGTTATTGTTTTATCTCCAACCTAGAAGAAAGAGTATTATTAATATTGAGTTGCCTCTAAGACTTGAAGGACAGACTAGGAGGCAGCACTGGTGATGGCACCTTATCCAGCAGAAGCACATGATGGAATAGAGCTTAGAGAGAAGCATCTACAGTGGGAACAGCAGCAGGGATAGCCATCAGATCCCTGCAGAATTCTTCCGGTATATATTTTAGGACTAAGGACTACATATGTAAGGTCAAGCCTCTGCTATATAAGGCAAAAAACCCAGAATGAGTTCATCAGATGATTATCTCTTCAAGAACTGAGAAAAACTATAGTAAGTTTTTAGTTTCTTCAATTCCACCCTCCCTTTGGTTGTTTGCTAATAGTTTTTAAGTGATTTTTCTTACTGTTTAAATAAGAGATTTCTTTATCTTGATTTTGTTTCACATAAAACCCAATGTTGATCATTCATGTTTTGTACTCCATGTATTTATTCTTGGAAATAGGAATTGTGGAAGTCAGTAGATAGCTAGAAATGCATAGAACTAAAAATGATCAAAATAAAAATAAGGTCAGGATGATTTAACTTTGTCCTACTGATCAGATTTTGTTATTGATTTGAAAGTCCTGAGCTATTGTTTTTAATATTTTTAAATTTTATTAACAACTTGTATTTTTCAGTTCCCAAATTTGAAGAGAAAATAGCACACATGGATTCAGGCCAGCTATTTGGCTAAAGCCACATGTGCTCTTTGTAGCAGCCAAGTTGCTTTAAATGAGAACCTGTTCTAAATACAGACTGATCTTTGATTGTTTTGACAAAGCATCTAGGTACCAAGAAATTGCTGGCCCTAGGATCAGCTTCTCCTCTCCTCCATTGAATGCTCAAGTAAAGGGTCCATCAAGAATGGAAGCTGAGCTCTCTGTTTGGCAGGTCCTGTCCTCAAGAGGTCCATGGTAGAGTAGGACAAACTGCCTTTAATATGGAACTTGAACTAAATAAATAATACTAATTCCATTACATATATATATATATATATATATATATATATATATGTATGTATGTATGTATATATATGCATATATACATATATATGAAAATATTTCAGTTTTGTTTCATAATATTAAGTTATAAGAAACAGTCAGTGACTCATAAGATTGTAAACAATTTCATTCCAGGTTTATTGAGAGAGTCTCCACACACACACATACATGCACGCACGTGCACACACACACACACACACACACACACACACACCTAATTTTTTTAGCTTTGGAAGTAAATGTTCAAAGACAATGAAAAATGGCTATATCCATAAAGAATTGTTTAAAGAGATTTCCTTTGCAAAAAGTCCCTTGCAGCAATTGCTTGCTGGATGGGAAAGGCAGGAAAAATGTATTTTTAGATAAGAGAAATACATCAATAAAATTTATTTTTTTCTCTCTCAACAAAAAAAAACTCTCATAGAAAATCATTTAAAATAAGAAGAGACAAACTACAGGATAAAGTTCAGGACAAAGATTGAGGGTAAGATAAGGGAATATTCTAACTAAAAGGAATTTTACCAATTGTGGGGGGAAAGCAAGAGAATTTTAAAATACAGAGAAAGGCATTTTTCCTAGGAAATCATGAAGGTTAACAAAGTCAGCAATAGAGAAATGGAAGCCAGGGAGTGGAAAGAGCTATAAAGGACAGCAGAAGATACCATCTTTTGGCTTTGGGTCTTTGACCAAAACTCCAGCCTCTTGTCCTTCAGTTCCTTTCCAATTGTAAGATTTATATCAAATTCTAAGTGCTGTTTATTCTGGTCATAAGCTGGCCACTTCAGCAAATCTTCCCCATTTGGATCACTGGAAATGAAATTGTCAGAATTAAATTTCACATTTATAGCAATGTTAGCAAAGAACTGGAAATTGATTAGATGCCTATCAGATGGGAAATGGCTGAGTTAATTGTGCAGCCTGATTGTACTGGCATAAAGCTGTGCTATAAGAAATAAGCTTGATAGAAACAGAGAAGCATAGAAAGGTTTGCATAAACTGTTACAAAGTTCAGTAACTAGAGTTAGGCAAGAAAACACACAATTACTCCAACAACATAAAGGCAAAGAACAACTGCAAAAACAATTTTAAGAAATGAATGTTGTAAAATTGTAAAGAACAACTTACCCCCAAAGAAGAGTAATGAAGAGATACCATCCCCTGATCATTTGTAGAGGTGAGTGTACCTAGGTGTAAATATCATATGTGTTGTTAGATTTTTTTTTCATTTACATGTTGATCATTTTTGCTGATTCTTCTTCCTTTTTGAAATTTCATATATACATATGTGCACAAATATGTGTATATATATAATTATGCATGTATGTATATAGTGTGTATAGTTATAGTTACAGTTACAGTTAGTTATAGTTATAGTTAGTTACAAGGGAAGATCTCTGGGACATAAATGGAGAAATATATGAAAAAAATCCATGCAATGTAAAAGAAAATAATAAAATTTACTTCTAAAAAGAATTAAACAGAAGCCAAATTAAAACATTTAAATCACCATTTATCTTTTATTTTGGCCAGGCAAAATTAGACCAATACATAATTACCTCTTTCTAAGTTATTTTCCTTCCTCAGTAGCAACTCAAGAGAAAAAAGAGTACAAAGATGAAGAAGAGGGAGAGTATCGATAAAAAAGGAAGAAGAACAGGAAAAATAGGAGAGAAATAGAGGGAGAAATAAAAAGAGGAGATAGAGAAAGAAGAGAAGAAAGAAGAGAAAGAAAAGGAAAAGCAGCAAGGAAAGAACAAAGGAACAGAAGTAGAAGAAGCAAATGTCAAAGCACAAGAAAAAGCAGAAGATGAAGAATAAACATCAGAAGAAATGTCAGTAATAGAAAAAGAAACAACAGTAGAAGTATCAGTAACGAATATCAAATATGGATAAAGAAGATCAGAAGAAGAAATAGCAACATCAGAAGCAGAGCAAACAAAAGAAAAAGAAGCAAAAAGAGACACAAGAGAAGTAGAAGGAGGGAGAGAGAGAGAAGGAATAGTAGGAGGAGATGATGAAAACAATAAGGCACCGTAGAAAGAGGAATGGCTTTGGAGTCCAAGGCCCTGGCCACTTAATTTCTATTTGGCTCTGGACACTTCCTTAATCCCTGTAAGCCTCAGGGGCCTTATTTTTTAAAATGGGGTGGAAGAAGACCACCCAAGATAGTGGAATAGTAGAAATATTGTCAAGTTCTTCCCCACGTCTCCTACACAAAGATCCAGAAAACACACAAAATGAAGTTCTTCCTTGGAAATGAAAGGAAAATCATGGTCACTTTTTAAGCCTAAGTCCTACAGAGACAAACAGAAAGGTTTGCGGACTCTGGGAACTGTGTGTAGCCAGGACAGGCTTTATGGAATCTGTCAGGTTCAGACAGAATGAAGGTTTGCCTGCAGTATGACAAGAAGAGGTCCTTTACCTACTTGGAGGGGCTTGACTTGAAGGAAGAAGGAACAAATGTTCTGTTTATTGAGCAAAGATCAAGTACAAAAGAAAGCAACAGTTGTGTGGTTCTGACACCCCAAGAGAAGAATGGGTATCAGCAACAGCCCCTAGCCTAGTCTGAAACCTGCAGGGGAATTACTAGGGAAGGAACCTTAGGTCTAAAGTAAGCCTACAATTTTGTCATTCTGAACCAGCAGAGCTTTCCAGATAACTTACATTGGCTGAGTCTAGAAGCAGTCTACTGAAACTACAACCAGAAGCAAGTCCATAGGTATGTTACTCAAACTCAAACCCACGTCAGGAACTGACAGAGCTTAGACCAGGAATGGAAGGATGGTCAGAATTTTCCCTGGATTACACCATTTGGGGATCACCAAAATCTTGCAGTTTCTCAGCCTGAGCTGTTTCTAAGATCCTGCAATGTCACAAAACTCAGTACTCTGAGAAAGCAGCAACAGGACACAAGCATTGCCTAGGCATTCCCTCTGGAAGTGTGCAAATCCTGGACATGACATAAAGTCCCAAGTCAGGAAGTAGGATAGAAGAATGAGCAAACAAAGAACCCACCATAAAGAGTTAATACGGTGACAGAATCCTTCAAGACACAAACTCAGGAGAATTACTTCAAAATATAGCAAAAGGAAATAAAACAGGTATTTTTAAGCTAAAATGTTCAAGATAACAATTTGGAACAGTGCCCAAATAACAATTTGGAATGGTGCCCAAAGGACTATATAAAATTGTATATTTCCTTTAACCTAGCAATACCACTACTAGTTCTATATCCCAAAAAGGTTCAAAGGAAAAAGAAAAGGAACTATAAAAAGGAACTAAAGGAACAAAAATATTTATAGCCATTCCTTTTGTAGTAGATTTAAACATACTTTTTTTTTACTTTTTTTTTGCGACAAGACAATATGGAAATATGTTTTGGATGACTTCACATGTATAATTGATATCATATTGTTTGTCTTCTCAACAAGCTGAAGGAGAGAATTTGGAAGTCAAAATCTTTGAATGTTAAAATAAAGTATTTTTAAATATGTATTTTTAAAAGTTAAAATCATTTTGTAGATGAAAGGAGAGTTGTAGAGAAAAAAAGGAAAAGAAGTGAGAGCTATGGAAGAATTAGAAAGAAAATTTATAGCTTGTATAACAAGTATACAAGCTTAAGCAAGCAATGTATTGCCTGAAAACTAGAGTAAATCAAATAGAAGTTGAACCAAAAACAATCTTTTTTTAATGTCGAAAGTCTGTAAAAATAGAAGAAAATATAAGGCATCTCATAGTAGAACCAGCTGACTTGGCAAATAGATTGAACCAGGAGAAATAATTTAAGAATAACTGAAGTACCTAAAAGATATGACAAAAATTAAAAACAGCCTAGACATCACATTTCAAAAAACTGTGATAGAAAAATGTTCAGATCCCTTAGCATCAGAGTGCAAAGTGAGAATAGAAAGAATCTATAGATTATCTTTTGAAAGAAACCCCAAAACTCCCAGGAACATTATAGCCAAAATGCAGAGCTTCCACATCAAAGAAGAAATATTACAGTCAACCAGAAAGATAGAATTGAAGCACCAGGGAGAGATAGGCAGGGTCACACAAGATGTAGCAGCCACTACTATAAAGAAGCAAAGAGCTCAAAATACAATATTCCAGGAGGCAAAATATACAGGCTTACAATCAAGAAAAACTTAATCAGAAAAACTGAGAATAAACCTATAGGATAAAAAATGTACCTTCAATTAAATAGAGGCCTTCCAAATATACCTGATAAAAAGATCAGAATTGAAATATAAACACAAGAGTCAAGAGAAACATAAAAAGGGGTGAGCAATCCTAAGGAACAAAACAAGGGTAAACTGTTTACATTCTAATATGGGGAGAAGATGCTTGTATCCCGTCAGTAACCTATCATCATTAGGGATGACAGAGAGAGGCCCTTAGGGTGTTTTGTTAAATGTTTTGATTATCTTAAAAGAAGAAAGAAAAGGTACGAGTAAATGTATAGAGTGGGAAAGAAAGGGAGAAGAAAGGTAGAGAAAATTATTGCATACAATTATGGTGCACAAGTAGAAAACTATACAAATAAGGAGGATGGGGTGGTGAAAGTTGATGACACTTTAAGTTCATTTTCACCAGCATTAGAGCAGGGAAGAAAACAGACAGCTGGTTACAGAAATACATTTACTCAACATGTAAGTAAGAAGGAAAGGGAGAAAAGAATTGAAGGAATAAAAGGAAAGGTAGATTAAGGGAGGAATTAGTCATGAATAAAACAAACTATCATCAGAAGGAGATCTTGAAGTGGGTTTAAAAGGAAAGGACAAAAAGATAAGCATCTGTGATTGGCCTCTGAGAGGGTCAAAGACAAGTGGGGCAGGGGAACAGAAGCAGATTGCATCTCACCTAGAGTACTGGTGCTGATCACACTCCTTTTCTTTGAAACTCTCTTCATAAAGATAACAAAGATAAGAAAAAGAATAAAAGAATATATTGACAAGAAATTCAAAATTAATGATCATAGCCATAAATGTGAATTGGATAAAGTCACAAATAAAATGGAAGAAGACAGTAGAAAGGATTTGATGGAATTTTTACTGTCTAGTAAAAATGGAAGAGGATTAGAAAACAAATGCAAAAAAAATATTTTGCTTACAAAAATATACTTGAAAGAACATGCATTAAGAATTAAAATAAAGGGATGGAATAAAATCTATTATGCTTAACTGAAATAAAAAAGGCAGTGGTAGCAAGTATGATCAGAGACAAGGTAACAAAAAAATTAATCAAGAGATAGAAAGGTAGATTCTATTTTGTTGAAAGTTACCAAAGACAATGAATTTATATCAATATCAAACATTTGTGGCAAATGCCATAACATATGAATAATTACAGGAAAAGTTAAATGAGTTATAGGTAGAAATAGACAGTAAAAAATAATAATAATAGTGGAGAAACTTAATGTACCACTTTCATACATATACAAGACTAACCCCCCCCCCAAAAAAAGTTAAGGACTAGAATAGAATTTTAGAAAGAGTTAGATATGACAGATCTCAAGAGATGATTTAATAGAAATAGAAAGGAATATATATGTTTCTCAACTGTGTGTGGCACCTTTACAAAAATGGAAAATGTTGCAGATCATTATTCATTAAAAATTACATTCAATACATGATAAAAAATCAATTGGAGACTAACAATTCTTTTTTTTTTTTTTTTTTTGCTTTTTGGCGAGGCAATCAGGGTTAAGTGAGTTGCCCGGGGTCACACAGCTAGTAAGTGTCACGTGTCTGAGGAGACTAAGAATTCTAAAGAATGAGTTGGAAAGCAAAATTATAAGAATAATCAGATAATGGCAACAATAAGAAAACATAAAAATTTTGGCATGCAAAGTAATCCTTAGGGAGAAATTAATATCACTAACAATTTTAATAAATAAAGGAAAGAAGAGGTCAACAAATTTGGCATGTAATTTTTTAAAACTAAAAATTAAAATAATTTATAATTTCATCAATTTTTCAGAATACAAAAAATGCACAGAAATCATTAACAGTCCTCTACATGTTGGCAACAAAATTTAGTGAGAATAAATAAAGAAATTGCATTCAAAAAAACTACAGAATTTATAAAATGCTTGAGAATCTACCTACCAAGACATACTCAGGAATTAAATGAATACAACTACAAAACATTCCTTATACAAATAAAGACATATTTAAATAATTGTAGAAATTATAATTTGGAAGGCTAGGTAAAGGCAATAAAATGAAAGTGCTACCTAAATTGTTCTACCAATCAAATTACCAAAGGATTAACTTATAGAACTAGAAAAAAATATATAACAAAATTTCACCTGGAGGGAGAAATGGTAAAGAATCTCAAGGAAAATAGTGAAAATATGGGAAGGAAGGAGATCTCTAACACTACCACAAAGTAATAATCATGAAAACAATTTAGTAGTAGCTAAGAAAGAGAGCCTGATCAGTGGAGCAGATTAATTATACAATATTTTGTTGTTATTATTCTTCAATCATTTTCAATCATATCTGACCCTTCATGACCCCTTTAGAGGTTTTCTTGGCAAAGATACTGGAATGGTTTGCCATTTCTTTCTTTACCTCATTTTACAAGATGAAGTACTCAGAGAAATAGGGTTAAGTGACTTGCCCAGGGTCAAACAGCTAGTAGTTGTCTATGGCCATATTTGAACTCAGTAAGCTGAGTCTTCTTGACTCTAAGCCTGGCACTCTATCTACTGTGCCACCAGGTCTATTACACAATAAACAGCGCAAGAAAATACAGTAGCCCAGTGTTTGATAAACTCATATGATGTAGTTATTGAGGAAAGAATTCACTGTTCAACAAAAATTGGAGGGAAGGGGAATTGAAAAGCAATCTGACAGGAATTAAATATAGACTATGATCTCTCTGTAGACCAAGGTAAGTTCTGAATTTGTATATTACTTAAAAGTAAGAGTGACATCATGAATAAATTACAAGAAAAATCTATGGATAGAGGAAAAGTTCATGTCCAAACAAGGAATAGAGAGGTTCATAAGAGATAAAGTGGACAATTTTGATTACATAAAATTTTAAAAGTTTTTGCACAAACAAAACCAATGCAGCTGAAATTAGAAAAGAAGCAAGTAATTGAGTGAGAAGGATCTTAGAAGAAAGTTTCTCTGATAAAGGTGCTATTTTGAAAATATATAGGGAACTGATTAAATTGTATAAGAATTAAAGCCATTTCCCAATTGATAAATGTTCAAAGGATATGAACAGGAAATTTTCAAAGGTAGAAATCCAAGCTATCAATTGTCAGGTGAAAAAAAATGTTCCAAATCATGAATAATCAGAGAAATCAAATTAAAACAACCCTGAGGTTTTACCTCATACAAATGTAAAAATTGGCAAAAGAAAAAGTGATGAATGTTGGAAGGACTATGGAAAAGGAAATACATTAATGCATTATTGGTAGAGCTGTGGACTGGTTTAGCCATTCTGGAGTGCAATTTGGAATTATACCCAAGAAGTTATTAAATTGTACACACTTTTTACTCACTACAAGGTCAAAGAAAGGAGAAAAGGGTTTCCATGTATAAGAATATTATAGTCCTTCTTCTTCTGTAGCAAAGGACTGGAAACTAATAGGTGGCCATTAATTGGGTAAACAAATTATGGTATTAGAATATGATTGAATGATATCATGTTCCAAGAAACAAAAGGAATATTTTTAGAGAAACCTGGGGCTACTTGTGTGAACTGTTAGAGGAGGTGAGCAGAACCAGGGGAACAATTTATACAATAACAACAATATTGTAAAGACAAACAACTTTGAAAGATTGAGGAATTTTGATCAATATAATGACCAACTACAATTCCAGAGGACTTATGGTGATACATGCTACCTAATTACTGACATGTCTGCAGATATATCTATAGATGTACATACATGTAATAGTAATAACATATATACACATATATGCAAATATATACGTATAGAAAAATATATATATATTTGTGTATAAATGTAGATGACATCTGTGTGTGTGTACATGTGTGTGTATGTGTGTGTGTGTGTGTGTGTGTGTGTATAAATAGCAAATGCCTAAGTTTTGTTGTTGTTTTTTTTTTGGCTCTACCATACGTATTTCTTACAAGGGTATTTGTTTTCAGTGTGAAGGAGAAGGAATATTTTCTAATTCAAATAAATTAAAAAGGAAAAAGAATAATGAAGAGATTGAACTGCATGAATTATATCATGCCTATCAGCTCTAAATCTATCATCTTAAGAAGAAAAAAAGGAGAACACCCACCAAAAATGCTAAGGTAAATGACTTACTACTTAGGTATTAAGTTCTCTCCTTCCTTTGTTAAAAATCTCACCCATTCTGAGCAAAGTTGGCCCAGTATTTCATCATTGTCCTGCTAAGCTGTTTCTCCTCTTCTGAAGCACCCTCTAAAGATGAATACCACAGATATTAGTATGGGATGAGTATAGTAAGAAAGAAAATTTGTCTTCAGTTCACACCCCACTCTTCCTTCATGTATATTCCTTTTACTATCCTGGCTATCCTTGATCTTCTACTTTATATGGTGCCCCATCCTGATGTACCACACCAAATCAATGCTCTGAAGTTGTCTATAAACCTACCTGCATTTTGTTTTAAGTCTTCCCAAGAATTAAATTTTAGGACTGATAATAATAATTAGTAAAACCAAAAATTCCACTCTTCTTAAAGATATTTATACATTAACAGAACATAATAACTTAAAGGAATGAATTTCTAACATAGACTCTCAGCTACCAAGAAGGTTGGCAGGAGAGAGATTTTGAGAATGCTGATAGATATTACTTAGGAACATTAGTTTTTAGAGCTGGAAAGAACTTCATCTAGTCCAACTCCTTGATCTTACAGATAAAGGAACTAAGTGCCAGAGAGGCTAAATGACTTTCCCAAGGCCATACAAGTAATAAGGAGCAGAGCTAGAATTTGAACCCTGAGCCCATGACTCCAAATCCACTGTTCTAATAACATTATTTTCAGCTTTGCATCTAAAGCCTGAGAATCCACAGTATTAACATCAAAGACATTGCTAATAATAGCCCTGAAAGGCAAAGGTAAAGGAAGCCTAGACTCAGATTTTCCTCTTGGAGTAGTAAATACCTAAATGCCAGAAGTTCAATGATGCCACCTAGAGAAAATATGAATCAAAAACTGGAGGAAATTAGAGGCCAAAGCTTTAAGATGGAAAGAGTTCAGTCACATGGCAATATCATGAACCTCAAAAGTGTTGTTGGGCATTTTTATCTGGAATTGTGGAGACTTGTCCAAGTATGACATCAATATCTATCTTCTTGTCTCCCAAGCATCTTCCAAAACAGAGCAGATGATCAGGGCAAATGAAGCCCTTGAAGCTAAGTTTACTTGGACACTCATGGAAATAGTCCATTGGAAATACATTCAGAATTGGAGTAACTCTGAGGACAACTAGACCAACTCAATCTAAAGAGGAATCCTCTCCAGAATGTCCATGAAAAAAGTGCTCATCCAACCTCTGATAGAAGACCACAAGTGACGTAAAGTACACTACCTCCACAGACAAAACATGGACACTTTTGGACAACCCTTATTGTTAGGAAATGTTTCCTTACATTGGAACCAAAATCCATCTCACGGCATCTTACATCCATTGTTACTACTTCTGTCCAAAGAGAATAAGTCTAATACTTCTTCCACGTGACAGTCTTCCAAATATTTGAGCATAGTCATTAAGTCCCACCAATATCGTTACTAGAAACTAAATATCCACAGGTCTTTCAACCATTCCTCATGTGGTATGGTCATAAGGACCCATTGACAGAACTAAGATCCTCTCCATTTTCCTGCAACAGGGATTGCTTTTCCCCAAAATGCAACAAATATTTTGCTAAGGTCTTTTTGGCCTCTGGCTCCTTTAATGCAGCTTCCTGATCACCTAAAGACATTAAAAAGTCCCACCCATATGGAATCCAGACCTTCTGACTCTATGGATATCTAACACCTAAAAATCACCATGATCTGTCCTATTGAGACAAGAGGGTTACATATGTACAAGCTAAATGCCACTGCATGCGTATTACATGACCTTGCTATGTTAGGGTCAAGTGAACCACTTTTTATTAATGGCTCAAAGCAATATCAGGCCTCATTTTGCCCTAAAATTGAGCTCAGAATAACAGGGTGCCGAAGTTAATCCTGCCCCTAACAGTCCCATACCATCCTATTCACTTTCCTCTGGATAGTCTCCATCTCATTAATGTCATTACTAAAATGTAGTGCCCAAAACTGAAAAAAATATTTCAGGTGTGGTTGACTAGGGAAGAGAAGAGCCAAAATGTCTTCTATCTCCTGTCTCAAAACTTTTCTTCTGTTAACGTATCCTCAATATTGAATTAAGCAAGAAGAGATGTTTGTTTACTAGTGACACATAAGGTTTAAGACAGATTGCCCAGTCAAGTTAACCTGGGACTGAGAGACAGAAGACCTGTGCCCTGGCCTCATATCTACCAGTAACCTAAGCCAAATCACTTCCCCTCTCCAGTCCTCATTTTCTTCCTATAAGTTATGGATAATAAAGGCTAAATAATAAGTAGCCTTTATATTTCTTCAGCCTTTTTATCCTACCAAACTTCATATCTTTTATGTCGTTTGATTCTTTCTATTTCACAGGGTTATTGCAAAAATCAAGTTAGACAAGAGAGGCTACTTATTACCCAGCCAATTTTTTCATGAGGCTTTTCTAGCCAGCATAGGTCCATCACCTTTTAAAAATGGAGCCCCCAAGACGGGAAAATGTCATCCCCATGGTCTGCCTTCATGTTTTCTGGTTTCATATTTCCCCAAAAGCTTGATCGATGTTGAAATTCATACATGTAGGTTGGTGCACCTGAAGCTAAAAGGAGAGAAAATGATGGGAAATCCAACATTTCAAGCCTCCTAACCTGGATGTATTTACAAGTCTGGGGAGAGTTCAGAGGGGTCAGTGGAAAATCTATGAAAAGCTTGTTATCTGCTATCTTATGTGAAATTAACTCCCACTTTTGATATTTAAATTCTGTGTGACCTGTATGAGCAAATCACTTAGCTTGCTTTGACCTTAGTTACCTCATCTGAAATGAAAGGTTGAGCTAAATGATCTCTGAGGTCCCTTCTATTTATTATCTATGATGCTATGACCCTCTCACCTCCAGGAATCATTTTGATTAATAAGGTTTATTGGGTTCCTGACAAGTGACAGGCATTGTGTCATACACTAGGGATACAAAGAAAAAACATTAAATAAACCTTGTTTTCAAGAAGCATACATTCTATTGAGAGAGATAACATATACATATTATTCAAAAAGTATTTGCATAATAGTTACAAAATATGAGGTAATTTTGGGAGGGAGGGCACTACCATCTGGAGGATCAGGAAAGACTCTACATAGACAGTAGTGCTTGAACTAAGCCTTGAAGGAAAGAAGGGATTCTAAAACATGAAAATGAAGGAGTTCATTCCAGGCATTCAGTATGATTAGTACAAAGGAAAAGTGATGGGAGAGAAGCTCGGGATGTGAGAAACAGCAAGAAGGACTGTTTAGCTGGGTTGTAAAGTACAGGAGGGGAATAGTGTATCTAATAAGGCTGGAAAAGTAGATTAGGGCTGGTTTTTAAATGGTTTTAAATGACAAAGAGAGGAAGTTATATTCCTTCCTAGAGGTGGCAGGGAATCACATGAGCATACTGAGTAGGGAAGTTATGTGGTCAAACCCAAACTTAAGCAAAATTACTTTGTTAGTTTGTGGAGTATAGATTAAGGGAGACAGGGACTTGGGGCAGGGAGATCAATGAGAAGATCATTGCAATTGTTAGACAAGTACTAAAGAAGACCTGAATAAGCTGTGTGAACAGAGAGAAGGGGATGGATGTCAGAGATGTTGGGGAGATAGAATAGACAAGATTTGCTAACTGATTACCTATATGGAGCAAATGAAAGTAAAAATTCAAGGCTAACACTGAAGTTGTAAACCTGGTTATCTGCAATAGTAATGATCCTTTGACAGAAATAGGGAGGGTAGGAAAGGAATTGAAGTGGGGGGTAGGGTGAGGAAAAGAATAGAATGAGCTTTGTTTTAAATATGTGTAATTTGAGAAATCTCTGAAACATACAGCTTGAAATGTTCAATAGGCAATTAGTGATTGGAACTCAGGAAAGAGACAGGGCTGAACACAAATCTCAGAGTCGTCTTCATGGTATGATAATTAAATTCATGGAAACTGATGTGACCACCTATTAAGAGTGTAGTAAGATTACAGCTGATGGCATAGGACAGGGACTTGGTGCAGATCCATATTTAGGGGGTATGATATGAAATGATGAGCCAGAAAAGGGGGGAAAAGCACTAAAGTTGAGAGGAGAATTACCTTCTTGTCCTATGTCCCAGCCAGAATTTGAACATAGATTTTCCATATCCAAGTCCAGCACTCTTTTCCTTACATAGAAAAAATGTCTACTCAACCTCTAAGCAATACCTATCCCAAGTAGCTTTAGACCAAGCATCCTTGGCTAAAACATGAAACAGCTAAGGTTGGTTTTATCATTACCCTCTTCCTTGTTTTTCCTTATAACTTACCCATATGAAATCGAGCCACCATCACAGCTGAGATCCCAATGAAGAAGTCTCCCATCATTTCCATAAATAGATATTTCTTTTTCACAGTATCATTTGTAATTCCGAGATACTCCTCAGTTATCAAAGGAATGAGATTTTGGGAGATTTTCTGAAAAGATCAATGGATTAAGGAGGGAAAAGTGTTTGGATATGTATTCATTCATCTTTTTTTTTTAAATTCATTAACTATATACTCCACATAACATTGCCACAACTAACCTTTTTCTCTTTACAAAAACATTGTTAATAAATATAACTAACCATATCATAAAACCATGAAACCCTACAATAGCTCCATTTAGTTAATCACTCATTTATCATATTCCTATTAAACTAACTCCCCTCACACACAATGATATTCTTCTTCATATCTTGTTTTTGTGAACCCAACTGTTGACATTAGGCGGAATATGCCTATCAAGCATTTAGTATGTGCTGGGCCCCTGTCTCACGTACTTTGGAAGATATAGAGATGAATAAGACAGAGCTCTCTACCTTTCAAGGCTTACAGTTTAGTAGGGAGATTACATAGTAACAAACACAACTATAACCAAAGTTTTAATATACTAAGTGCATAACAGCGATATGAACAATATGCCACAGGGATGCTTCCAGGGTAGGAGAGAGTACTTTCAACCTAGGGAAGGAGTGAATTAAATAACATTCCATTAAACCATTACAGGAATTTTCTCACAAACTTTTTTTTCTATTCATTTAACTATATACTCCACATAGCATAGCCACAACTAACCTCTTAATGCATATAACTAACTCTACCAAAAAGAATGAAACCCTACAATAATTGCATTTAGCTAATCACTAATTTATCATATTCCTATTAAACTAACCCCCTCACAATGTCATTTTCCTTAATATCCTGTTTTTCTGAACTTAACTGTTGGAATTATGTGGAGCATGCCTATCAAGCTTTTAATATGTTCTGGGCCCCAGTATCAGGTACTTTTGAAGATAGAGAGAGATAAGACAGGACTGTGCTCTTCAAGTCTTACAGGTTAGTAGGGGGATTACATAGTAACAAACTCAACCATAACCAAAGGTCCAATTTACTAAATGCATAACTGAGATATGAATAATATGCCATTGGGAGGCTTCAAGGGTAGGAGGGAGTATTTTCAACCTAGGGAAGGAGTGAATTAAAAGACATGCCATTAAATGATTTTATGAATTTTCTAACAGGCTTTTACTCTACCATAGGGAGAGCCCATGGTTTAGTACTTCTACCAATACAAGGGAAAACAAATTAAAATACTTCCCTTAAAGTATTTTTTTTTAAAATCTGAATGGTAAAAACCAGGATGCAAGGGAAAGTACATTGGCCTGGAGGTCAGAAGACTTGGTTTCAAGTACTAGCTCAGTCACAGAGTAGTTTGTCACCTTAGGGAAATAATTTCTCTGGTCTGGGCCTTGGTTTCCCCAATTTGTACAACAAGGATATCAAATAGATGGACTTTAAGATCTTTTAAGCTATATCATTCTATGTTCTAAGATCCTTCCTGTCTCTGACAATCTTTGACTTATGTGCCCTCTCTGCCCTAATAGTCTTTGGTTCAAGGTCTCTTACAAGAAGTGGATAGGACCTCCAAACCAGCAGCATTGCCTTCTCTTGATCCATTCTGTCTTCAAATGGAGGATACTTCATGAGCTGCACAGAAGAACTAAATTTCACTTAAAGCAACAAGAGCAAATAAACAAATAGAATTAAAGTAGCCTGGGAGAAACTAGGGAAAAAAACCTCTCAGCTTAGGCTATGG
Organism: Phascolarctos cinereus; assembly: GCF_003287225.1. Lineage (NCBI taxonomy): Eukaryota > Metazoa > Chordata > Mammalia > Diprotodontia > Phascolarctidae > Phascolarctos > Phascolarctos cinereus. The sequence continues at coordinate 274,789,975 of NW_027555625.1, read as the reverse complement.
AACAAAACTCTCTGATGAGTTGGGTTAATTCAGTGAATGAATTTGGCTTATAACATAACCCAGGAAAAATTAAAAGCAATAATATGAAAAACAATTCTTAAATCAGGGAAATAGCAGATACTATACCTTAAGCCTAAAAAAGGGTCAGTCAACAGGGAGTGTCCAGCTTCCTTTCTGTTAGGATTTATCTATGAAGGATCTGAAAGCATCTGAGATTGGTGTTGTGAGAATCAAATGAGATATTTGTAAAGCATTTAGCATATAGTAGGAGCTTGATAAACTCTTGCTTACTTCCTTTGATTTCTAACAATAACAATAGAGTACATCTCTTCCATTTTTCTTTTATTGATACTAAAGTTCCACCATCAGGGCTTCATTACTTTAAGTCACAGGTGTGCCCTTATTAGGATGCAAGTCTCACTGGGAGAGGCAACACACTAAACAATTCATTCACACTTGAACATTAGTTATAGCTGAGTGTGAATTATTTTTGATGGAGTTTAGAGAGAGAAGGACCCTTAGAGTATATCTAGTGAAGTTTAATGACTTCATTTTACAGATAAGAAAACCAAAGCTCAATAGAAATGACTTGGTTGGGGCCATATAGGTAGCAGGTAATAGAACCAGAGTTCACACTTATGTCATTATATCCCCAAAATAGTGCTTATTCTATCATACCACATTGCCTCTACATTGGAGAAGAGGCTTGGATATAACCTGGGGCCTCATACAAATCTTTTTCCATTTTAACAAAAAAGAGATTGGAGAGTTCATGAGGTATTGTTGTTTCACTCTCTGTCCAACTCTCTGTGACTCCATTTGGAGTTTTCTTGGCACAGATACTGGATTGATTTGCTATTTCTTTCTCTAGCTCATTTTACAGATAAAGAAGCTGAGGCAAACAGAGCTAAGTGACTTCTTTAGGGTAACACTGCCTAGACAGTGTCTGAGGCCAGGTTTAAACTTAGGAGGATGAGTCTCCCTGACTCCAAACCCAGCACTTTATCTACTGCACCACCTGGCTGCCCATCATGAGGGCATTGGACACCTATTCGGTAGTAAGCAATGGAGTGAACCACGAATGAGAGAAAGTCTGGGTTCTAATTCTAGCTTTGCCATTAACTCACTCTAGCATGCATCCTTTTGGCCTCAATTTCTCCATCTATAAAATGAGGTTTGGATTGTATGATTTCTAAGGTCCACTCCACCTCTAAAATTAAAAGATTCCTATTAGAGAGTGCCTGATACTAGGGTTTATTTTTCCTTTGCAAAAATTTAATTACTGCCCAAAGCATCCATGAATCCATGATTAAAATGAGGTCCAAAATTTTTTAAATGTTTTTGGATTTTAAGATATTTTATTTCTATTATAATCCCATGTGTTTTATTTTATGAATTTAGAAACATTGTGCTGAAAAAGCCTTCCATAGATTTCACCAAGGTTAAGAGCTCCTGGTGTGTCCAGAGCAATGCTTTGGAAATATAACTCTATTCTTGGGGGGTGAGACTTGAGGGAATGGAATTCACTGAGAAGCAGCAACAGCAGAGTAGCCTTATTGAGTCACAGATTATTTTCTTGACTTAATTAGGAAAAGAATCTCATCCTGCAAAAGAGGAAGGATGAGGGGATGGAGCCAAGATGGTGGAGTAAAGGCAGAGACTCATCTAAGTTCTCCCCCAAACCCCACCAAATACTTTAAAAAATGACTCTAAACAAATTCTAGAGCAGCAGAACCTACAAAAACACAGAGTGAAACAAATTTCTAGCCCAAGACAAGCTGGAAGGTTGAGAAGAAAGTTCTGTTGTACCAGTGTGAGAGAGGTGGGCAGTCTGGTATAGGCAACGCCAGCACAGAACTGACCCCAGGAAAGCTGGAGCAGGTCTTGGCATGACTGAATCACTGGCAGCAGTGGTGGTTTCCAGACCTCTATAGCCCACAGACACCAAAGACAACTTGGAAAGTCAGCAGGACAGGTCTATTGCACTTGGATAAGAGTGGAGTGTAGTCCATCACAGGCTGTGTCAGCACAGCCCTGGCTCCAGCAAACACACAGCAGGCCTTGAGAATGATTGAACCAGTAGTAGCAGCATCAGCTTCAGGAGCTCTCAGCCCACAGACAGTAATGAGATCAAAAAACAGGTCAGAAGGCAATTACAGGGATCTTTTTGCTAGCACTGAGGTAGGACTGTGTTGCTTTGCCCATACTTGGATCTGGGTCACAGTACTGGTGGCAGTCCTGGGACAAGAAGGAAAACTAGCATAGTAGAGCTTGTGGCAGCAGTGGAGAGGGAACCCTCCCCACAGTTCCAGGGAAGAAAACACTGCTTGTGGTGACTCACAGACCAGAGCACAAGCCAAGAAAGGAGTAAACACCTCTCCTTAGATCATACCACCTTGGAAGAACTGAAAACTTACAGGTGTCTAGAAGTATCTTTGAAAACAGCTGCACAAAATCCCTGAAGCTTAGGACAGTGTCCTCCACCATGGAAGCAGAGCCATACTTTAACAAAGAGTTAAAAGTCAAAGAACTAGGCTGAGAAAATGAGCGAATGGAGAAAAAAAACCTCTGACTATAGTAACATACTTTGATGACAAGGAAGATCAAAACATACACTCAGAAGACAACAAAGTCAAAGTTCCTACATCCAAAGCCTCCAAGAAAAGTATGAATTGCTATCAGGGCATGGAAGAGCTCAACAAGGATTTTGAAAATCAAGTAAGAGAAATAGAGGAAAAAATGAAAATTGAAAAACTTAAAAAAGTGAGAGTGATGCAAGAAAATCATAAAAATCAAGTTAATAACTTGGTAAAGAAGACCTCCAAAAATACTGAAAAAAAAATAACTAAAAAAATAGACTAACCCAAATGGCAAAAGAGGTCCAAAAAGCCAATGAAGAGAAGAATACATTAAAAAGCGGAATTGGCCAATGGAATAGGAGGTTCAAAGCTCATTGAAGAAAACAATTCCATAAAAATCAGAATGGAGTAAATGAAAGCTAATGATTTTATGAGAAATCAAGAAATCATAAAACAAAACTAAAAGAATGAAAAAATAGAAGACAATGTAAAATATCTCATTGGAAAAACAACTGATCTGGAAAACAGATCCAGAAGAGATCATTTAAAAATTATTGGACTACCTGAAAGCTATCATCAAAAAAAGAGCCTAATGTCATCTTTCAAAAAAATTATCAAGGAAAACTTCCCCGATACTCTAGAACCAGAGGGTAAAATAGAAATTGAAAAAATCCACTGATCATTTCCTAAAAGAGATCCCAAAATGAAACTGCCAGGAATATTATAGCCAAATTCCAGAGTTCCCAGATCAAGGAGCAAGCAGCCAGAAAGAAATAATTTAAGTATTGTGGAGCCACAGTCAGGATAACACAAGATTTAGTAGCTTCTACCTTAAAGTATCAAAGGGCTTGGAATATGATATTCTGGAGGGCAAAAGAGCTAGGATTACAACCAAGAATCACCTACCCAAAAAAGATGAATATAATCCTTCACTGGGAAAAATGGACATTCAATGAAATAGAGGAATTTCACAAATTCTTGAGAAAAGACTAGAGCTAAATAGAAAATTTGACTTTCAAATACAAGACTCAAGAGAAGCATGAAAAGATAAACGGGAAAGAGAAATCATAAGGGACTTATTAAAGTTAAACAGTTTATATTCCTACATGGAAAAATGATATTTGTAACTCATAAGACTTTTCTCATTATTAGAGTAGTTAGAAGGACCATATATATAGACAGAGGGTACAGGTGTGAGTTCAATACGAAGAGATGGTATCTAAAAATAAAATTAACGAGTGAGAGCAGAATGTACTGGGCAAAAGAGAGAGGGAAAGGTAGAATGGAGACAAGAGACATAAAAGAGACAAGAAAAGGATTTTACAGTGGAGGGAAGGGGGGGGAATTTAAAGGGGAGTGAATGAACCTTACTCTCATCAGAATTGGCTCAAGGAGAGAATAACATACACACTTAATTGGGTATAGAAATCTATCCTACCCTACAGGAAAGTAGGTGGGAAAGGGATAAGAGAAGGGGTGATGATAAAAGGGAGGGCAGATTGGGGAAGGGAGTAGTCAGAAGCAATACACTTTTGAGGAGTGATAGGGTGAAAGGAGGGAGAGAATAGAACAAATGATGGTGGATAAGATGGAGGGAAATATAGTTAGTCTGTCACAGCATGACTATTATAGAAGTGTTTTGCATGACTACACATGCATAATCTACATCAAATTGTTTATCTTCTCAATGACAGATGGAGTGGGAAGGGAAGAAGAGAGAATATTTGGAACTCAAAGTTTTAAAAATGAATGTTAAAATTGTTTTTACGTGTAACTGGGGAAAAATAAAATACTAAATCAAAAAAAAAAAAGAAAGAAAGAAAAGAAATTCCTGCTAATTATGCAACCCAGTGAAGTTTGTCACATAGAATTAAGAGTTCCAAATTGGAAAAGTGGACCACAATGATGAAAATCATTATATATTCTCAGAACAGTCACAACTCCATATTGAAAGTGAGTTGGTTTTTACATGGTTTCATATAAAAGACAGTAGATGTATATGTATTATTTTCTTCCAGGGCATTATACATTGTGCAAAATCCTTCATATAGCCAGGGTTTTTTTTTAATACTTAAAGAATGATTCAATGATTAATAACAGTGTGAAAAGTATGGTGCAACTATTATTCCTCTTTTTCAATTAAGGAGATCAATACCCAGACAGCTTAAGTGACTTGCCCAAAATTACACAACTATTAAGTGGCAGATGTAGAATTTGATCTAGATATTCTGAATCTACATCATTTTCTTCTACAACAAATTGAACCAGATACTTATGCACTGGTAATTTTTTTTTGTATTAAATAAAAGATTTTTAAAATTAACTTTGTTTAAGCTATGACATTTCTACTTCTGCATAGACATCAATTGATAACTAACATCAGTGACTGATGTAATAATCCTAATGTGTCCTCCACGAAAATAAATGGTAAAAATAAAGTTTATTATAAAAAAAAGAAGAGGAAGGATGAGATTCCAGAAGAAACCAAAGGACTCTTACAGTTGGAAGAAGCCAGCTGAATTCATTGTTGTTGATTCCAACAATATAGGGGATGTGATTGAACAGCTTTTTAGCAAGGAGTTCTTTGGGGGTTTTAGGGAAAAATACTCCATCCAGGACTGCAGGTATGAATGCAATTTTCTGTAAGAAAAAAAAAAGATTACACATCCGCTCTACCTCCCTCTCCTTTCCCCCAAAAATTGAATTGCATGGCTATGGCTTATGGGCTGTCATATTCCCAGTATCCAAGGGTAGGGTCAGCAGGCAAGAGGACCTGAAACTTTGCACTGAGTTGATGAACCAAAGGTCAATTCAAGAGCAGTGTCTTTATCTCTCCAATAAATGGATTATGAGTTAATTACTTTTGTCCATCTTACAACTATTACCTTCTGGCCAAAATAAAGAAAAGATCAGAATATAAATTCTGATCCCTTAGAAAAGGTGAGCCAGGCTCAGTTGGTGGGTCATAAAAAGTGCTAAGTGATTATGGGCCCTGCTATAAATTGTCACCCCCTTTGTCCAAGGTCAAAACCAAATTGAGGCTTCACTTCTTAGACAAACGCCAAGAAATCCTTTCCTGATAAGTCTAGTCTATATAGATCTCTCCTTCATCTGAAGCATCAAGTAATCCTTGGGACATAAAAAAAAGGTACTGAAATTAGAATTTTAAAAGATCCAAGCTGGAGTCCTGACTCTAATACTTCCTGGTTATGTGTGGTGAGCCAGTTACATACCCTCTGGATCTCTAATATGGGAACAATAATACTTGTATTGATTATCTCTTGGGGTTCTAAAGGAAAAAAAACCCTATAGAAATGTGAAGTGATAGTCCATCATTGTTCTTGTTCACTTCTCTATGCCACTTTATGTTAACTTAGACTCAATTTTAAGTCTATACTATGTATTTAGGTCTATATGAGTCTACACTCTCTTTAAGTCTCTATTTTATGTCTATTGGCAGAGAATCAGAATTTCATAGTTGGAATGCACCTCAAGGAATATCTAATCTAACTTATGCCAGAAAAGAAAAAAAAATCCCCTCTTCATCATAATCAACAGGTGGTTTTCTAGCCTTTGCTTGAAGACGTCAAATCGGGGAGAGGATGTGGAACTCACCCTGCCTAATACATCCAACCTCAATTAACCTTTTTGAAATTTCAACCCTGTGCTCCTACTTCCACCGTCTGGATCCAAAATGTGTCTAATCCCTCTTCAGAATAATAGACCTTCAAGCAACTAAGGACAGCTATGATGTTCTTCAAATCTTCTATAGGCGAAATATCCCTGGTTCCTTCCCTACATCCTTAGACCATGTAAATCAGAGGTAGACCTCTCACCATCCTCCTCTTTACCTTCTGGAAAGTGACACCCCAAAATGAATGCAATATTCCAGATTTTCTCTTACCATGGCAGAAGAGGAGACCCAGGGTATTGCCAGCTCCTTATGAATGGCTGCTATTCCTTTCTATTTTTCTTTGCTTTTTATAATTATGAAATTAAATATAAACAAATGTGAACATGTTCATATACAAAGGTAAGGCAGGAGGCTCAGAGCATTGGGTCTAGAGTCAGTAAGACCTGAGTTCAAAAGCAGCCTCAGATACTTCCAAGCTGTGTGACCTTGGGCAAGTGACTAAATCTGTTTGCCTCAGTTTCCTTAACTGTAAAATGGAGATAATAATAGCACCTACTTTACAGGACTGTTATAAGAATCAAATGAGATAATATAGGTAAAGTGCTTAGCACAGTGCTGCACATAGTAGGTGCTTAATAAATGCTTGTACCCTTCTCAAAGTAAAGGAAAAAAATTTAATATAAAACCACAAATTCCCATTATGTACAACTATTTTTAAAGTACATGTTAAATTTAACATGATGATACCAATAACACTCTACTTGTCTATGTCTCTTAAATTTTCTTCTGCTCTCTTTTATTTATTTTTGTTTGTTTGTTTCATTGAGGCAAAGGCATGCCTTTCTTAAAGTAGCCCAAGATCACAACTGCTTTTTTTGGCTACTATCGGAATCAAAAGTGATATTATACATATCATTTTGTGTATGTGTATATACCAATCATTCTTTCTAGCTGACAAACCCCTTTCATATCCAGTATCTCATTTGTTCTTCACAGCCCTATGAATTAGGCAGCATCAGAATTATCCTTATTTTAGAGGTGAGGAAACAATCATAAAAGAGTTAGAGGTTCATAGAATGTAGAGCAGCAAAGGACCTTAGTCCCTAGTTAAGGAAGGTAAGGGGAAAGGAATAAGCATTTATATAGTGCTTGCTTTGTACCAGGTACTTTACTAAAAGCGTTTTATAAACAATATTTTATCCTCACAACAACCCTTTGAGGTAGTTATCATTATCCCCATTTTACAGGTGAGGAAATTGAGGCAAACAGAAATTAAGTGACTTGCCCAGGGTTACACAACTAGAAAGTACTTGAGTCCAGATTTCAATCAGGACTTTCTAACTCCAGGCCCAGTGCAACAGCCACCGTACCACCAGTAGGTCAGGCCTTTATTCAACACACATTCAATTCAACAAACATTCACTAAAAGTCAGAGTAAGGTAGTGTTTAGGGCACTTGACTT